>NW_027436647.1:2770135-4155203 GCF_031877795.1 Strix aluco
ACAGAGAAGGTGCTAGCAGGGAATTCTCTGCCTGCCTTTCCCCAGTGGTCTGCAAGCTCTCCAGGACAACATAAAATCTGGGGCTCTGTGCTTTCTTTCCTTCTGAACAAGTGTTAGTGTTTTCTGCACAAAAGCGATTCTTGCGAAGCAATGTGAACACTTCTGCTTCCCAGGCACAGAGAAGGTGCTAGCAGGGAATTCTCTGCCTGCCTTTCCCCAGTGCTCTGCAAGCTCTCCAGGACAACATAGAATCTGGGGCTCTGTGCTTTCTTTCGTTCTGAACAAGTGTTAGTGTTTTCTGCACAAAAGCGATTATGCGAAGCAATGTGAACAGGCACAGAGAAGGTGCTATCAGGGAATTCTCTGCCTGCCTTTCCCCAGTGCTCTGCAAGCTCTCCAGGACAACATAGAATCTGGGGCTCTGTGCTTTCTTTCCTTCTGAACAAGTGTTAGTGTTTTCTGCACAAAAGCGATTCTGCGAAGCAATGTGAACAGGCACAGAGAAGGTGCTATCAGGGAATTCTCTGCCTGCCTTTCCCCAGTGCTCTGCAAGCTCTCCAGGACAACATAGAATCTGGGGCTCTGTGCTTTCTTTCCTTCTGAACAAGTGTTACTGTTTTCTGCACAAAAGCGATTCTGCAAAGCAATGTGAACAGGCACAGAGAAGGTGCTAGCAGGGAATTCTCTGCCTGCCTTTCCCCAGTGCTCTGCAAGCTCTCCAGGACAACATAAAATCTGGGGCTCTGCGCTGTCTTTCGTTCTGAACAAGTGTTACTGTTTTCTGCACAAAAGCGATTCTTGCGAAGCAATGTGAACACTTCTGCTTCCCAGGCACAGAGAAGGTGCTATCAGGGAATTCTCTGCCTGCCTTTCCCCAGTGCTCTGCAAGCTCTCCAGGACAACATAGTATCTGGGGCTCTGTGCTTTCTTTCCTTCTGAACAAGTGTTACTGTTTTCTGCACAAAAGCGATTATGCAAAGCAATGTGAACAGGCACAGAGAAGGTGCTATCAGGGAATTCTCTGCCTGCCTTTCCCCAGTGCTCTGCAAGCTCTCCAGGACAACATAGAATCTGGGGCTCTGTGCTTTCTTTGCTTCTGAACAAGTGTTACTGTTTTCTGCACAAAAGCGATTCTTGCGAAGCAATGTGAACACTTCTGCTTCCCAGGCACAGAGAATGTGCTATCAGGGAATTCTCTGCCTGCCTTTCCCCAGTGCTCTGCAAGCTCTCCAGGACAACATAGAATCTGGGGCTCTGTGCTTTCTTTCCTTCTGAACAAGTGTTACTGTTTTCTGCACAAAAGCGATTCTTGCGAAGCAATGTGAACACTTCTGCTTCCCAGGCACAGAGAAGGTGCTATCAGGGAATTCTCTGCCTGCCTTTCCCCAGTGCTCTGCAAGCTCTCCAAGACAACATAGAATCTGGTGCTCTGTGCTTTCTTTCCTTCTGAACAAGTGTTACTGTTTTCTGCACAAAAGCGATTCTTGCGAAGCAATGTGAACAGACACAGAGAAGGTGCTAGCAGGGAATTCTCTGCCTGCCTTTCCCCAGTGCTCTGCAAGCTCTCCAGTACAACATAGAATCTGGGGCTCTGTGCTTTCTTTCCTTCTGAACAAGTGTTACTGTTTTCTGCACAAAAGCGATTCTTGCGAAGCAATGTGAACACTTCTGCTTCCCAGGCACAGAGAAGGTGCTATCAGGGAATTCTCTGCCTGCCTTTCCCCAGTGCTCTGCAAGCTCTCCAGGACAACATAGTATCTGGGGCTCTGTGCTTTCTTTCCTTCTGAACAAGTGTTACTGTTTTCTGCACAAAAGCGATTCTGCAAAGCAATGTGAACAGGCACAGAGAAGGTGCTATCAGGGAATTCTCTGCCTGCCTTTCCCCAGTGCTCTGCAAGCTCTCCAGGACAACATAAAATCTGGGGCTCTGCGCTGTCTTTCGTTCTGAACAAGTGTTACTGTTTTCTGCACAAAAGCGATTCTTGCGAAGCAATGTGAACACTTCTGCTTCCCAGGCACAGAGAAGGTGCTATCAGGGAATTCTCTGCCTGCCTTTCCCCAGTGCTCTGCAAGCTCTCCAGGACAACATAGTATCTGGGGCTCTGTGCTTTCTTTCCTTCTGAACAAGTGTTACTGTTTTCTGCACAAAAGCGATTATGCAAAGTAATGTGAACAGGCACAGAGAAGGTGCTATCAGGGAATTCTCTGCCTGCCTTTCCCCAGTGCTCTGCAAGCTCTCCAGGACAACATAGAATCTGGGGCTCTGTGCTTTCTTTCCTTCTGAACAAGTGTTAGTGTTTTCTGCACAAAAGCGATTCTGCGAAGCAATGTGAACACTTCTGCTTCCCAGGCACAGAGAAGGTGCTAGCAAGGAATTCTCTGCCTGCCTTTCCCCAGTGCTCTGCAAGCTCTCCAGGACAACATAGAATCTGGGGCTCTGTGCTTTCTTTCCTTCTGAACAAGTGTTAGTGTTTTCTGCACAAAAGCGATTCTGCGAAGCAATGTGAACACTTCTGCTTCCCAGGCACAGAGAAGGTGCTAGCAGGGAATTCTCTGCCTGCCTTTCCCCAGTGCTCTGCAAGCTCTCCAGGACAACATAGAATCTGGGGCTCTGTGCTTTCTTTCCTTCTGAACAAGTGTTACTGTTTTCTGCACAAAAGCGATTCTGCGAAGCAATGTGAACAGGCACAGAGAAGGTGCTATCAGGGAATTCTCTGCCTGCCTTTCCCCAGTGCTCTGCAAGCTCTCCAGGACAACATAAAATCTGGGGCTCTGTGCTTTCTTTCCTTCTGAACAAGTGTTACTGTTTTCTGCACAAAAGCGATTCTGCGAAGCAATGTGAACACTTCTGCTTCCCAGGCACAGAGAAGGTGCTAGCAGGGAATTCTCTGCCTGCCTTTCCCCAGTGCTCTGCAAGCTCTCCAGGACAACATAAAATCTGGGGCTCTGTGCTTTCTTTCCTTCTGAACAAGTGTTAGTGTTTTCTGCACAAAAGCGATTCTTGCGAAGCGATGTGAACACTTCTGCCTCCCAGGCTCAGAGAAGGTGCTAGCAAGGAATTCTCTGCCTGCCTTTCCCCAGTGCTCTGCAAGCTCTCCAGGACAACATAAAATCTGGGGCTCTGTGCTTTCTTTCCTTCTGAACAAGTGTTAGTGTTTTCTGCACAAAAGCGATTCTTGCGAAGCAATGTGAACACTTCTGCTTCCCAGGCACAGAGAAGGTGCTAGCAGGGAATTCTCTGCCTGCCTTTCCCCAGTGCTCTGCAAGCTCTCCAGGACAACATAAAATCTGGGGCTCTGTGCTTTCTTTCGTTCTGAACAAGTGTTAGTGTTTTCTGCACAAAAGCGATTATGCGAAGCAATGTGAACAGGCACAGAGAAGGTGCTAGCAGGGAATTCTCTGCCTGCCTTTCCCCAGTGCTCTGCAAGCTCTCCAGGACAACATAGAATCTGGGGCTCTGTGCTTTCTTTCGTTCTGAACAAGTGTTACTGTTTTCTGCACAAAAGCGATTCTGCGAAGCAATGTGAACACTTCTGCTTCCCAGGCACAGAGAAGGTGCTAGCAGGGAATTCTCTGCCTGCCTTTCCCCAGTGCTCTGCAAGCTCTCCAGGACAACAGAGAATCTGGGGCTCTGTGCTTTCTTTCGTTCTGAACAAGTGTTAGTGTTTTCTGCACAAAAGCGATTCTGCGAAGCAATGTGAACAGGCACAGAGAAGGTGCTATCAGGGAATTCTCTGCCTGCCTTTCCCCAGTGCTCTGCAAGCTCTCCAGGACAACATAAAATCTGGGGCTCTGTGCTTTCTTTCCTTCTGAACAAGTGTTACTGTTTTCTGCACAAAAGCGATTCTGCGAAGCAATGTGAACACTTCTGCTTCCCAGGCACAGAGAAGGTGCTAGCAAGGAATTCTCTGCCTGCCTTTCCCCACTGCTCTGCAAGCTCTCCAGGACAACATAAAATCTGGGGCTCTGTGCTTTCTTTCCTTCTGAACAAGTGTTACTGTTTTCTGCACAAAAGCGATTCTGCGAAGCAATGTGAACAGGCACAGAGAAGGTGCTATCAGGGAATTCTCTGCCTGCCTTTCCCCAGTGGTCTGCAAGCTCTCCAGGACAACATAAAATCTGGGGCTCTGTGCTTTCTTTCCTTCTGAACAAGTGTTAGTGTTTTCTGCACAAAAGCGATTCTTGCGAAGCAATGTGAACACTTCTGCTTCCCAGGCACAGAGAAGGTGCTAGCAAGGAATTCTCTGCCTGCCTTTCCCCAGTGCTCTGCAAGCTCTCCAGGACAACATAGAATCTGGGGCTCTGTGCTTTCTTTCCTTCTGAACAAGTGTTACTGTTTTCTGCACAAAAGCGATTCTGCGAAGCAATGTGAACACTTCTGCTTCCCAGGCACAGAGAAGGTGCTAGCAGGGAATTCTCTGCCTGCCTTTCCCCAGTGCTCTGCAAGCTCTCCAGGACAACATAGAATCTGGGGCTCTGTGCTTTCTTTCCTTCTGAACAAGTGTTAGTGTTTTCTGCACAAAAGCGATTCTGCGAAGCAATGTGAACACTTCTGCTTCCCAGGCACAGAGAAGGTGCTAGCAGGGAATTCTCTGCCTGCCTTTCCCCAGTGCTCTGCAAGCTCTCCAGGACAACATAGAATCTGGGGCTCTGTGCTTTCTTTCCTTCTGAACAAGTGTTACTGTTTTCTGCACAAAAGCGATTCTGCGAAGCAATGTGAACAGGCACAGAGAAGGTGCTATCAGGGAATTCTCTGCCTGCCTTTCCCCAGTGCTCTGCAAGCTCTCCAGGACAACATAAAATCTGGGGCTCTGTGCTTTCTTTCCTTCTGAACAAGTGTTAGTGTTTTCTGCACAAAAGCGATTCTGCAAAGCAATGTGAACACTTCTGCTTCCCAGGCACAGAGAAGGTGCTAGCAAAGAATTCTCTGCCTGCCTTTCCCCAGTGCTCTGCAAGCTCTCCAGGACAACATAAAATCTGGGGCTCTGTGCTTTCTTTCCTTCTGAACAAGTGTTAAAGTTTTCTGCACAAAAGCGATTCTGCGAAGCAATGTGAACAGGCACAGAGAAGGTGCTATCAGGGAATTCTCTGCCTGCCTTTCCCCAGTGGTCTGCAAGCTCTCCAGGACAACATAAAATCTGGGGCTCTGTGCTTTCTTTCCTTCTGAACAAGTGTTACTGTTTTCTGCACAAAAGCGATTCTGCGAAGCAATGTGAACACTTCTGCTTCCCAGGCACAGAGAAGGTGCTAGCAGGGAATTCTCTGCCTGCCTTTCCCCAGTGCTCTGCAAGCTCTCCAGGACAACATAGAATCTGGGGCTCTGTGCTTTCTTTCCTTCTGAACAAGTGTTAGTGTTTTCTGCACAAAAGCGATTCTGCGAAGCAATGTGAACACTTCTGCTTCCCAGGCACAGAGAAGGTGCTAGCAGGGAATTCTCTGCCTGCCTTTCCCCAGTGCTCTGCAAGCTCTCCAGGACAACATAGAATCTGGGGCTCTGTGCTTTCTTTCCTTCTGAACAAGTGTTACTGTTTTCTGCACAAAAGCGATTCTGCGAAGCAATGTGAACAGGCACAGAGAAGGTGCTATCAGGGAATTCTCTGCCTGCCTTTCCCCAGTGCTCTGCAAGCTCTCCAGGACAACATAAAATCTGGGGCTCTGTGCTTTCTTTCCTTCTGAACAAGTGTTAGTGTTTTCTGCACAAAAGCGATTCTGCAAAGCAATGTGAACACTTCTGCTTCCCAGGCACAGAGAAGGTGCTAGCAAAGAATTCTCTGCCTGCCTTTCCCCAGTGCTCTGCAAGCTCTCCAGGACAACATAAAATCTGGGGCTCTGTGCTTTCTTTCCTTCTGAACAAGTGTTAAAGTTTTCTGCACAAAAGCGATTCTGCGAAGCAATGTGAACAGGCACAGAGAAGGTGCTATCAGGGAATTCTCTGCCTGCCTTTCCCCAGTGGTCTGCAAGCTCTCCAGGACAACATAAAATCTGGGGCTCTGTGCTTTCTTTCCTTCTGAACAAGTGTTACTGTTTTCTACACAAAAGCGATTCTGCAAAGCAATGTGAACACTTCTGCTTCCCAGGCACAGAGAAGGTGCTAGCAGGGAATTCTCTGCCTGCCTTTCCCCAGTGCTCTGCAAGCTCTCCAGGACAACATAGAATCTGGGGCTCTGTGCTTTCTTTCGTTCTGAGCAAGTGTTACTGTTTTCTGCACAAAAGCGATTCTGCGAAGCAATGTGAACACTTCTGCTTCCCAGGCACAGAGAAGGTGCTAGCAGGGAATTCTCTGCCTGCCTTTCCCCAGTGCTCTGCAAGCTCTCCAGGACAACATAGAATCTGGGGCTCTGTGCTTTCTTTCGTTCTGAACAAGTGTTACTGTTTTCTGCACAAAAGCGATTCTGCGAAGCAATGTGAACAGGCACAGAGAAGGTGCTAGCAGGGAATTCTCTGCCTTCCTTTCCCCAGTGCTCTGCAAGCTCTCCAGGACAACATAGAATCTGGGGCTCTGTGCTTTCTTTCCTTCTGAACAAGTGTTACTGTTTTCTGCACAAAAGCGATTCTGCGAAGCAATGTGAACACTTCTGCTTCCCAGGCACAGAGAAGGTGCTAGCAGGGAATTCTCTGCCTGCCTTTCCCCAGTGCTCTGCAAGCTCTCCAGGACAACATAGAATCTGGGGCTCTGTGCTTTCTTTCGTTCTGAACAAGTGTTACTGTTTTCTGCACAAAAGCGATTCTGCGAAGCAATGTGAACAGGCACAGAGAAGGTGCTAGCAGGGAATTCTCTGCCTGCCTTTCCCCAGTGGTCTGCAAGCTCTCCAGGACAACATAAAATCTGGGGCTCTGTGCTTTCTTTCCTTCTGAACAAGTGTTAGTGTTTTCTGCACAAAAGCGATTCTTGCGAAGCAATGTGAACACTTCTGCTTCCCAGGTACAGAGAAGGTGCTAGCAGGGAATTCTCTGCCTGCCTTTCCCCAGTGCTCTGCAAGCTCTCCAGGACAACATAGAATCTGGGGCTCTGTGCTTTCTTTCGTTCTGAACAAGTGTTAGTGTTTTCTGCACAAAAGCGATTATGCGAAGCAATGTGAACAGGCACAGAGAAGGTGCTATCAGGGAATTCTCTGCCTGCCTTTCCCCAGTGCTCTGCAAGCTCTCCAGGACAACATAGAATCTGGGGCTCTGTGCTTTCTTTCCTTCTGAACAAGTGTTAGTGTTTTCTGCACAAAAGCGATTCTGCGAAGCAATGTGAACACTTCTGCTTCCCAGGCACAGAGAAGGTGCTAGCAGGGAATTCTCTGCCTGCCTTTCCCCAGTGCTCTGCAAGCTCTCCAGGACAACATAGAATCTGGGGCTCTGTGCTTTCTTTCGTTCTGAACAAGTGTTACTGTTTTCTGCACAAAAGCGATTCTGCGAAGCAATGTGAACAGGCACAGAGAAGGTGCTAGCAGGGAATTCTCTGCCTGCCTTTCCCCAGTGGTCTGCAAGCTCTCCAGGACAACATAAAATCTGGGGCTCTGTGCTTTCTTTCCTTCTGAACAAGTGTTAGTGTTTTCTGCACAAAAGCGATTCTTGCGAAGCAATGTGAACACTTCTGCTTCCCAGGCACAGAGAAGGTGCTAGCAGGGAATTCTCTGCCTGCCTTTCCCCAGTGCTCTGCAAGCTCTCCAGGACAACATAGAATCTGGGGCTCTGTGCTTTCTTTCGTTCTGAACAAGTGTTAGTGTTTTCTGCACAAAAGCGATTATGCGAAGCAATGTGAACAGGCACAGAGAAGGTGCTATCAGGGAATTCTCTGCCTGCCTTTCCCCAGTGCTCTGCAAGCTCTCCAGGACAACATAGAATCTGGGGCTCTGTGCTTTCTTTCCTTCTGAACAAGTGTTAGTGTTTTCTGCACAAAAGCGATTCTGCGAAGCAATGTGAACAGGCACAGAGAAGGTGCTATCAGGGAATTCTCTGCCTGCCTTTCCCCAGTGCTCTGCAAGCTCTCCAGGACAACATAGAATCTGGGGCTCTGTGCTTTCTTTCCTTCTGAACAAGTGTTACTGTTTTCTGCACAAAAGCGATTCTGCAAAGCAATGTGAACAGGCACAGAGAAGGTGCTAGCAGGGAATTCTCTGCCTGCCTTTCCCCAGTGCTCTGCAAGCTCTCCAGGACAACATAGAATCTGGGGCTCTGTGCTTTCTTTCCTTCTGAACAAGTGTTACTGTTTTCTGCACAAAAGCGATTCTGCGAAACAATGTGAACAGGCACAGAGAAGGTGCTAGCAGGGAATTCTCTGCCTGCCTTTCCCCAGTGCTCTGCAAGCTCTCCAGTACAACATAGAATCTGGGGCTCTGTGCTTTCTTTCCTTCTGAACAACTGTTACTGTTTTCTGCACAAAAGCGATTCTTGCGAAGCAATGTGAACACTTCTGCTTCCCAGGCACAGAGAAGGTGCTATCAGGGAATTCTCTGCCTGCCTTTCCCCAGTGCTCTGCAAGCTCTCCAGGACAACATAAAATCTGGGGCTCTGTGCTTTCTTTCCTTCTGAACAAGTGTTACTGTTTTCTGCACAAAAGCGATTCCGCGAAGCAATGTGAACACTTCTGCTTCCCAGGCACAGAGAAGGTGCTATCAGGGAATTCTCTGCCTGCCTTTCCCCAGTGCTCTGCAAGCTCTCCAGGACAACATAGAATCTGGGGCTCTGTGCTTTCTTTCCTTCTGAACAAGTGTTAGTGTTTTCTGCACAAAAGCGATTCTGCGAAGCAATGTGAACACTTCTGCTTCCCAGGCACAGAGAAGGTGCTAGCAAGGAATTCTCTGCCTGCCTTTCCCCAGTGCTCTGCAAGCTCTCCAGGACAACATAGAATCTGGGGCTCTGTGCTTTCTTTCCTTCTGAACAAGTGTTAGTGTTTTCTGCACAAAAGCGATTCTGCGAAGCAATGTGAACACTTCTGCTTCCCAGGCACAGAGAAGGTGCTAGCAGGGAATTCTCTGCCTGCCTTTCCCCAGTGCTCTGCAAGCTCTCCAGGACAACATAGAATCTGGGGCTCTGTGCTTTCTTTCCTTCTGAACAAGTGTTACTGTTTTCTGCACAAAAGCGATTCTGCGAAGCAATGTGAACAGGCACAGAGAAGGTGCTATCAGGGAATTCTCTGCCTGCCTTTCCCCAGTGCTCTGCAAGCTCTCCAGGACAACATAAAATCTGGGGCTCTGTGCTTTCTTTCCTTCTGAACAAGTGTTACTGTTTTCTGCACAAAAGCGATTCTGCGAAGCAATGTGAACACTTCTGCTTCCCAGGCACAGAGAAGGTGCTAGCAGGGAATTCTCTGCCTGCCTTTCCCCAGTGCTCTGCAAGCTCTCCAGGACAACATAAAATCTGGGGCTCTGTGCTTTCTTTCCTTCTGAACAAGTGTTAGTGTTTTCTGCACAAAAGCGATTCTTGCGAAGCGATGTGAACACTTCTGCCTCCCAGGCTCAGAGAAGGTGCTAGCAAGGAATTCTCTGCCTGCCTTTCCCCAGTGCTCTGCAAGCTCTCCAGGACAACATAAAATCTGGGGCTCTGTGCTTTCTTTCCTTCTGAACAAGTGTTAGTGTTTTCTGCACAAAAGCGATTCTTGCGAAGCAATGTGAACACTTCTGCTTCCCAGGCACAGAGAAGGTGCTAGCAGGGAATTCTCTGCCTGCCTTTCCCCAGTGCTCTGCAAGCTCTCCAGGACAACATAAAATCTGGGGCTCTGTGCTTTCTTTCGTTCTGAACAAGTGTTAGTGTTTTCTGCACAAAAGCGATTATGCGAAGCAATGTGAACAGGCACAGAGAAGGTGCTAGCAGGGAATTCTCTGCCTGCCTTTCCCCAGTGCTCTGCAAGCTCTCCAGGACAACATAGAATCTGGGGCTCTGTGCTTTCTTTCGTTCTGAACAAGTGTTACTGTTTTCTACACAAAAGCGATTCTGCGAAGCAATGTGAACACTTCTGCTTCCCAGGCACAGAGAAGGTGCTAGCAGGGAATTCTCTGCCTGCCTTTCCCCAGTGCTCTGCAAGCTCTCCAGGACAACAGAGAATCTGGGGCTCTGTGCTTTCTTTCGTTCTGAACAAGTGTTAGTGTTTTCTGCACAAAAGCGATTCTGCGAAGCAATGTGAACAGGCACAGAGAAGGTGCTATCAGGGAATTCTCTGCCTGCCTTTCCCCAGTGCTCTGCAAGCTCTCCAGGACAACATAAAATCTGGGGCTCTGTGCTTTCTTTCCTTCTGAACAAGTGTTACTGTTTTCTGCACAAAAGCGATTCTGCGAAGCAAT
Source organism: Strix aluco (assembly GCF_031877795.1). Lineage (NCBI taxonomy): Eukaryota > Metazoa > Chordata > Aves > Strigiformes > Strigidae > Strix > Strix aluco. The sequence continues at coordinate 2,780,404 of NW_027436647.1, forward strand.
GTGAACACTTCTGCTTCCCAGGCACAGAGAAGGTGCTAGCAAGGAATTCTCTGCCTGCCTTTCCCCAGTGCTCTGCAAGCTCTCCAGGACAACATAAAATCTGGGGCTCTGTGCTTTCTTTCCTTCTGAACAAGTGTTACTGTTTTCTGCACAAAAGCGATTCTGCGAAGCAATGTGAACAGGCACAGAGAAGGTGCTATCAGGGAATTCTCTGCCTGCCTTTCCCCAGTGGTCTGCAAGCTCTCCAGGACAACATAAAATCTGGGGCTCTGTGCTTTCTTTCCTTCTGAACAAGTGTTACTGTTTTCTGCACAAAAGCGATTCTGCGAAGCAATGTGAACACTTCTTCTTCACAGGCACAGAGAAGGTGCTAGCAAGGAATTCTCTGCCTGCCTTTCCCCAGTGCTCTGCAAGCTCTCCAGGGCAACATAAAATCTGGGGCTCTGTGCTTTCTTTCGTTCTGAGCAAGTGTTACTGTTTTCTGAACAAAAGCGATTCTGCGAAGCAATGTGAACACTTCTGCTTCCCAGGCACAGAGAAGGTGCTAGCAAGGAATTCTCTGCCTGCCTTTCCCCAGTGCTCTGCAAGCTCTCCAGGACAACATAGAATCTGGGGCTCTGTGCTTTCTTTCCTTCTGAACAAGTGTTACTGTTTTCTGCACAAAAGCGATTCTGCGAAGCAATGTGAACACTTCTGCTTCCCAGGCACAGAGAAGGTGCTAGCAGGGAATTCTCTGCCTGCCTTTCCCCAGTGCTCTGCAAGCTCTCCAGGACAACATAGAATCTGGGGCTCTGTGCTTTCTTTCCTTCTGAACAAGTGTTACTGTTTTCTGCACAAAAGCGATTCTGCGAAGCAATGTGAACAGGCACAGAGAAGGTGCTAGCAGGGAATTCTCTGCCTGCCTTTCCCCAGTGCTCTGCAAGCTCTCCAGGACAACATAGAATCTGGGGCTCTGTGCTTTCTTTCCTTCTGAACAAGTGTTACTGTTTTCTGCACAAAAGCGATTCTGCGAAGCAATGTGAACACTTCTGCTTCCCAGGCACAGAGAAGGTGCTAGCAGGGAATTCTCTGCCTGCCTTTCCCCAGTGCTCTGCAAGCTCTCCAGGACAACATAGAATCTGGGGCTCTGTGCTTTCTTTCCTTCTGAACAAGTGTTACTGTTTTCTGCACAAAAGCGATTCTTGCGAAGCAATGTGAACACTTCTGCTTCCCAGGCACAGAGAAGGTGCTAGCAAGGAATTCTCTGCCTGCCTTTCCCCAGTGCTCTGCAAGCTCTCCAGGACAACATAGAATCTGGGGCTCTGTGCTTTCTTTCCTTCTGAACAAGTGTTACTGTTTTCTGCACAAAAGCGATTCTGCGAAGCAATGTGAACACTTCTGCTTCCCAGGCACAGAGAAGGTGCTAGCAGGGAATTCTCTGCCTGCCTTTCCCCAGTGCTCTGCAAGCTCTCCAGGACAACATAGAATCTGGGGCTCTGTGCTTTCTTTCCTTCTGAACAAGTGTTAGTGTTTTCTGCACAAAAGCGATTCTGCGAAGCAATGTGAACACTTCTGCTTCCCAGGCACAGAGAAGGTGCTAGCAGGGAATTCTCTGCCTGCCTTTCCCCAGTGCTCTGCAAGCTCTCCAGGACAACATAGAATCTGGGGCTCTGTGCTTTCTTTCCTTCTGAACAAGTGTTACTGTTTTCTGCACAAAAGCGATTCTGCGAAGCAATGTGAACAGGCACAGAGAAGGTGCTATCAGGGAATTCTCTGCCTGCCTTTCCCCAGTGCTCTGCAAGCTCTCCAGGACAACATAAAATCTGGGGCTCTGTGCTTTCTTTCCTTCTGAACAAGTGTTAGTGTTCTCTGCACAAAAGCGATTCTTGCGAAGCAATGTGAACACTTCTGCTTCCCAGGCACAGAGAAGGTGCTAGCAGGGAATTCTCTGCCTGCCTTTCCCCAGTGCTCTGCAAGCTCTCCAGGACAACATAAAATCTGGGGCTCTGTGCTTTCTTTCGTTCTGAACAAGTGTTAGTGTTTTCTGCACAAAAGCGATTATGCGAAGCAATGTGAACAGGCACAGAGAAGGTGCTAGCAGGGAATTCTCTGCCTGCCTTTCCCCAGTGCTCTGCAAGCTCTCCAGGACAACATAGAATCTGGGGCTCTGTGCTTTCTTTCGTTCTGAACAAGTGTTACTGTTTTCTGCACAAAAGCGATTCTGCGAAGCAATGTGAACACTTCTGCTTCCCAGGCACAGAGAAGGTGCTAGCAGGGAATTCTCTGCCTGCCTTTCCCCAGTGCTCTGCAAGCTCTCCAGGACAACAGAGAATCTGGGGCTCTGTGCTTTCTTTCGTTCTGAACAAGTGTTAGTGTTTTCTGCACAAAAGCGATTCTGCGAAGCAATGTGAACAGGCACAGAGAAGGTGCTATCAGGGAATTCTCTGCCTGCCTTTCCCCAGTGCTCTGCAAGCTCTCCAGGACAACATAAAATCTGGGGCTCTGTGCTTTCTTTCCTTCTGAACAAGTGTTACTGTTTTCTGCACAAAAGCGATTCTGCGAAGCAATGTGAACACTTCTGCTTCCCAGGCACAGAGAAGGTGCTAGCAAGGAATTCTCTGCCTGCCTTTCCCCAGTGCTCTGCAAGCTCTCCAGGACAACATAAAATCTGGGGCTCTGTGCTTTCTTTCCTTCTGAACAAGTGTTACTGTTTTCTGCACAAAAGCGATTCTGCGAAGCAATGTGAACAGGCACAGAGAAGGTGCTATCAGGGAATTCTCTGCCTGCCTTTCCCCAGTGGTCTGCAAGCTCTCCAGGACAACATAAAATCTGGGGCTCTGTGCTTTCTTTCCTTCTGAACAAGTGTTACTGTTTTCTGCACAAAAGCGATTCTGCGAAGCAATGTGAACACTTCTTCTTCACAGGCACAGAGAAGGTGCTAGCAAGGAATTCTCTGCCTGCCTTTCCCCAGTGCTCTGCAAGCTCTCCAGGGCAACATAAAATCTGGGGCTCTGTGCTTTCTTTCGTTCTGAGCAAGTGTTACTGTTTTCTGAACAAAAGCGATTCTGCGAAGCAATGTGAACACTTCTGCTTCCCAGGCACAGAGAAGGTGCTAGCAAGGAATTCTCTGCCTGCCTTTCCCCAGTGCTCTGCAAGCTCTCCAGGACAACATAGAATCTGGGGCTCTGTGCTTTCTTTCCTTCTGAACAAGTGTTACTGTTTTCTGCACAAAAGCGATTCTGCGAAGCAATGTGAACACTTCTGCTTCCCAGGCACAGAGAAGGTGCTAGCAGGGAATTCTCTGCCTGCCTTTCCCCAGTGCTCTGCAAGCTCTCCAGGACAACATAGAATCTGGGGCTCTGTGCTTTCTTTCCTTCTGAACAAGTGTTACTGTTTTCTGCACAAAAGCGATTCTGCGAAGCAATGTGAACAGGCACAGAGAAGGTGCTAGCAGGGAATTCTCTGCCTGCCTTTCCCCAGTGCTCTGCAAGCTCTCCAGGACAACATAGAATCTGGGGCTCTGTGCTTTCTTTCCTTCTGAACAAGTGTTACTGTTTTCTGCACAAAAGCGATTCTGCGAAGCAATGTGAACACTTCTGCTTCCCAGGCACAGAGAAGGTGCTAGCAGGGAATTCTCTGCCTGCCTTTCCCCAGTGCTCTGCAAGCTCTCCAGGACAACATAGAATCTGGGGCTCTGTGCTTTCTTTCCTTCTGAACAAGTGTTACTGTTTTCTGCACAAAAGCGATTCTTGCGAAGCAATGTGAACACTTCTGCTTCCCAGGCACAGAGAAGGTGCTAGCAAGGAATTCTCTGCCTGCCTTTCCCCAGTGCTCTGCAAGCTCTCCAGGACAACATAGAATCTGGGGCTCTGTGCTTTCTTTCCTTCTGAACAAGTGTTACTGTTTTCTGCACAAAAGCGATTCTGCGAAGCAATGTGAACACTTCTGCTTCCCAGGCACAGAGAAGGTGCTAGCAGGGAATTCTCTGCCTGCCTTTCCCCAGTGCTCTGCAAGCTCTCCAGGACAACATAGAATCTGGGGCTCTGTGCTTTCTTTCCTTCTGAACAAGTGTTAGTGTTTTCTGCACAAAAGCGATTCTGCGAAGCAATGTGAACACTTCTGCTTCCCAGGCACAGAGAAGGTGCTAGCAGGGAATTCTCTGCCTGCCTTTCCCCAGTGCTCTGCAAGCTCTCCAGGACAACATAGAATCTGGGGCTCTGTGCTTTCTTTCCTTCTGAACAAGTGTTACTGTTTTCTGCACAAAAGCGATTCTGCGAAGCAATGTGAACAGGCACAGAGAAGGTGCTATCAGGGAATTCTCTGCCTGCCTTTCCCCAGTGCTCTGCAAGCTCTCCAGGACAACATAAAATCTGGGGCTCTGTGCTTTCTTTCCTTCTGAACAAGTGTTAGTGTTTTCTGCACAAAAGCGATTCTGCAAAGCAATGTGAACACTTCTGCTTCCCAGGCACAGAGAAGGTGCTAGCAAAGAATTCTCTGCCTGCCTTTCCCCAGTGCTCTGCAAGCTCTCCAGGACAACATAAAATCTGGGGCTCTGTGCTTTCTTTCCTTCTGAACAAGTGTTAAAGTTTTCTGCACAAAAGCGATTCTGCGAAGCAATGTGAACAGGCACAGAGAAGGTGCTATCAGGGAATTCTCTGCCTGCCTTTCCCCAGTGGTCTGCAAGCTCTCCAGGACAACATAAAATCTGGGGCTCTGTGCTTTCTTTCCTTCTGAACAAGTGTTACTGTTTTCTACACAAAAGCGATTCTGCAAAGCAATGTGAACACTTCTGCTTCCCAGGCACAGAGAAGGTGCTAGCAGGGAATTCTCTGCCTGCCTTTCCCCAGTGCTCTGCAAGCTCTCCAGGGCAACATAAAATCTGGGGCTCTGTGCTTTCTTTCGTTCTGAGCAAGTGTTACTGTTTTCTGCACAAAAGCGATTCTGCGAAGCAATGTGAACACTTCTGCTTCCCAGGCACAGAGAAGGTGCTAGCAGGGAATTCTCTGCCTGCCTTTCCCCAGTGCTCTGCAAGCTCTCCAGGACAACATAGAATCTGGGGCTCTGTGCTTTCTTTCGTTCTGAACAAGTGTTACTGTTTTCTGCACAAAAGCGATTCTGCGAAGCAATGTGAACAGGCACAGAGAAGGTGCTAGCAGGGAATTCTCTGCCTGCCTTTCCCCAGTGCTCTGCAAGCTCTCCAGGACAACATAGAATCTGGGGCTCTGTGCTTTCTTTCCTTCTGAACAAGTGTTACTGTTTTCTGCACAAAAGCGATTCTGCGAAGCAATGTGAACACTTCTGCTTCCCAGGCACAGAGAAGGTGCTAGCAGGGAATTCTCTGCCTGCCTTTCCCCAGTGCTCTGCAAGCTCTCCAGGACAACATAGAATCTGGGGCTCTGTGCTTTCTTTCGTTCTGAACAAGTGTTACTGTTTTCTGCACAAAAGCGATTCTGCGAAGCAATGTGAACAGGCACAGAGAAGGTGCTAGCAGGGAATTCTCTGCCTGCCTTTCCCCAGTGGTCTGCAAGCTCTCCAGGACAACATAAAATCTGGGGCTCTGTGCTTTCTTTCCTTCTGAACAAGTGTTAGTGTTTTCTGCACAAAAGCGATTCTTGCGAAGCAATGTGAACACTTCTGCTTCCCAGGCACAGAGAAGGTGCTATCAGGGAATTCTCTGCCTGCCTTTCCCCAGTGCTCTGCAAGCTCTCCAGGACAACATAGAATCTGGGGCTCTGTGCTTTCTTTCGTTCTGAACAAGTGTTAGTGTTTTCTGCACAAAAGCGATTATGCGAAGCAATGTGAACAGGCACAGAGAAGGTGCTATCAGGGAATTCTCTGCCTGCCTTTCCCCAGTGCTCTGCAAGCTCTCCAGGACAACATAGAATCTGGGGCTCTGTGCTTTCTTTCCTTCTGAACAAGTGTTAGTGTTTTCTGCACAAAAGCGATTCTGCGAAGCAATGTGAACAGGCACAGAGAAGGTGCTATCAGGGAATTCTCTGCCTGCCTTTCCCCAGTGCTCTGCAAGCTCTCCAGGACAACATAGAATCTGGGGCTCTGTGCTTTCTTTCCTTCTGAACAAGTGTTACTGTTTTCTGCACAAAAGCGATTCTGCAAAGCAATGTGAACAGGCACAGAGAAGGTGCTAGCAGGGAATTCTCTGCCTGCCTTTCCCCAGTGCTCTGCAAGCTCTCCAGGACAACATAAAATCTGGGGCTCTGCGCTGTCTTTCGTTCTGAACAAGTGTTACTGTTTTCTGCACAAAAGCGATTCTTGCGAAGCAATGTGAACACTTCTGCTTCCCAGGCACAGAGAAGGTGCTATCAGGGAATTCTCTGCCTGCCTTTCCCCAGTGCTCTGCAAGCTCTCCAGGACAACATAGTATCTGGGGCTCTGTGCTTTCTTTCCTTCTGAACAAGTGTTACTGTTTTCTGCACAAAAGCGATTATGCAAAGCAATGTGAACAGGCACAGAGAAGGTGCTATCAGGGAATTCTCTGCCTGCCTTTCCCCAGTGCTCTGCAAGCTCTCCAGGACAACATAGAATCTGGGGCTCTGTGCTTTCTTTCCTTCTGAACAAGTGTTACTGTTTTCTGCACAAAAGCGATTCTTGCGAAGCAATGTGAACACTTCTGCTTCCCAGGCACAGAGAAGGTGCTATCAGGGAATTCTCTGCCTGCCTTTCCCCAGTGCTCTGCAAGCTCTCCAGGACAACATAGAATCTGGGGCTCTGTGCTTTCTTTCCTTCTGAACAAGTGTTACTGTTTTCTGCACAAAAGCGATTCTTGCGAAGCAATGTGAACACTTCTGCTTCCCAGGCACAGAGAAGGTGCTATCAGGGAATTCTCTGCCTGCCTTTCCCCAGTGCTCTGCAAGCTCTCCAAGACAACATAGAATCTGGTGCTCTGTGCTTTCTTTCCTTCTGAACAAGTGTTACTGTTTTCTGCACAAAAGCGATTCTTGCGAAGCAATGTGAACAGACACAGAGAAGGTGCTAGCAGGGAATTCTCTGCCTGCCTTTCCCCAGTGCTCTGCAAGCTCTCCAGTACAACATAGAATCTGGGGCTCTGTGCTTTCTTTCCTTCTGAACAACTGTTACTGTTTTCTGCACAAAAGCGATTCTTGCGAAGCAATGTGAACACTTCTGCTTCCCAGGCACAGAGAAGGTGCTAGCAGGGAATTCTCTGCCTGCCTTTCCCCAGTGCTCTGCAAGCTCTCCAGGACAACAGTGAATCTGGGGCTCTGTGCTTTCTTTCGTTCTGAACAAGTGTTACTGTTTTCTGCACAAAAGCGATTCTGCAAAGCAATGTGAACAGGCACAGAGAAGGTGCTAGCAGGGAATTCTCTGCCTGCCTTTCCCCAGTGCTCTGCAAGCTCTCCAGGACAACATAAAATCTGGGGCTCTGTGCTTTCTTTCCTTCTGAACAAGTGTTACTGTTTTCTGCACAAAAGCGATTCTTGCGAAGCAATGTGAACACTTCTGCTTCCCAGGCACAGAGAAGGTGCTATCAGGGAATTCTCTGCCTGCCTTTCCCCAGTGCTCTGCAAGCTCTCCAGGACAACATAAAATCTGGGGCTCTGTGCTTTCTTTCCTTCTGAACAAGTGTTACTGTTTTCTGCACAAAAGCGATTCTTGCGAAGCAATGTGAACACTTCTGCTTCCCAGGCACAGAGAAGGTGCTATCAGGGAATTCTCTGCCTGCCTTTCCCCAGTGCTCTGCAAGCTCTCCAGGACAACATAGTATCTGGGGCTCTGTGCTTTCTTTCCTTCTGAACAAGTGTTACTGTTTTCTGCACAAAAGCGATTATGCAAAGCAATGTGAACAGGCACAGAGAAGGTGCTATCAGGGAATTCTCTGCCTGCCTTTCCCCAGTGCTCTGCAAGCTCTCCAGGACAACATAAAATCTGGGGCTCTGTGCTTTCTTTCCTTCTGAACAAGTGTTAGTGTTTTCTGCACAAAAGCGATTCTTGCGAAGCAATGTGAACACTTCTGCTTCCCAGGCACAGAGAAGGTGCTATCAGGGAATTCTCTGCCTGCCTTTCCCCAGTGCTCTGCAAGCTCTCCAGGACAACATAGAATCTGGGGCTCTGTGCTTTCTTTCGTTCTGAACAAGTGTTAGTGTTTTCTGCACAAAAGCGATTATGCGAAGCAATGTGAACAGGCACAGAGAAGGTGCTATCAGGGAATTCTCTGCCTGCCTTTCCCCAGTGCTCTGCAAGCTCTCCAGGACAACATAGAATCTGGGGCTCTGTGCTTTCTTTCCTTCTGAACAAGTGTTAGTGTTTTCTGCACAAAAGCGATTCTGCGAAGCAATGTGAACAGGCACAGAGAAGGTGCTATCAGGGAATTCTCTGCCTGCCTTTCCCCAGTGCTCTGCAAGCTCTCCAGGACAACATAGAATCTGGGGCTCTGTGCTTTCTTTCCTTCTGAACAAGTGTTACTGTTTTCTGCACAAAAGCGATTCTGCAAAGCAATGTGAACAGGCACAGAGAAGGTGCTAGCAGGGAATTCTCTGCCTGCCTTTCCCCAGTGCTCTGCAAGCTCTCCAGGACAACATAAAATCTGGGGCTCTGCGCTGTCTTTCGTTCTGAACAAGTGTTACTGTTTTCTGCACAAAAGCGATTCTTGCGAAGCAATGTGAACACTTCTGCTTCCCAGGCACAGAGAAGGTGCTATCAGGGAATTCTCTGCCTGCCTTTCCCCAGTGCTCTGCAAGCTCTCCAGGACAACATAGTATCTGGGGCTCTGTGCTTTCTTTCCTTCTGAACAAGTGTTACTGTTTTCTGCACAAAAGCGATTATGCAAAGCAATGTGAACAGGCACAGAGAAGGTGCTATCAGGGAATTCTCTGCCTGCCTTTCCCCAGTGCTCTGCAAGCTCTCCAGGACAACATAGAATCTGGGGCTCTGTGCTTTCTTTCCTTCTGAACAAGTGTTACTGTTTTCTGCACAAAAGCGATTCTTGCGAAGCAATGTGAACACTTCTGCTTCCCAGGCACAGAGAAGGTGCTATCAGGGAATTCTCTGCCTGCCTTTCCCCAGTGCTCTGCAAGCTCTCCAGGACAACATAGAATCTGGGGCTCTGTGCTTTCTTTCCTTCTGAACAAGTGTTACTGTTTTCTGCACAAAAGCGATTCTTGCGAAGCAATGTGAACACTTCTGCTTCCCAGGCACAGAGAAGGTGCTATCAGGGAATTCTCTGCCTGCCTTTCCCCAGTGCTCTGCAAGCTCTCCAAGACAACATAGAATCTGGTGCTCTGTGCTTTCTTTCCTTCTGAACAAGTGTTACTGTTTTCTGCACAAAAGCGATTCTTGCGAAGCAATGTGAACAGACACAGAGAAGGTGCTAGCAGGGAATTCTCTGCCTGCCTTTCCCCAGTGCTCTGCAAGCTCTCCAGTACAACATAGAATCTGGGGCTCTGTGCTTTCTTTCCTTCTGAACAACTGTTACTGTTTTCTGCACAAAAGCGATTCTTGCGAAGCAATGTGAACACTTCTGCTTCCCAGGCACAGAGAAGGTGCTAGCAGGGAATTCTCTGCCTGCCTTTCCCCAGTGCTCTGCAAGCTCTCCAGGACAACAGTGAATCTGGGGCTCTGTGCTTTCTTTCGTTCTGAACAAGTGTTACTGTTTTCTGCACAAAAGCGATTCTGCAAAGCAATGTGAACAGGCACAGAGAAGGTGCTAGCAGGGAATTCTCTGCCTGCCTTTCCCCAGTGCTCTGCAAGCTCTCCAGGACAACATAAAATCTGGGGCTCTGTGCTTTCTTTCCTTCTGAACAAGTGTTACTGTTTTCTGCACAAAAGCGATTCTTGCGAAGCAATGTGAACACTTCTGCTTCCCAGGCACAGAGAAGGTGCTATCAGGGAATTCTCTGCCTGCCTTTCCCCAGTGCTCTGCAAGCTCTCCAGGACAACATAAAATCTGGGGCTCTGTGCTTTCTTTCCTTCTGAACAAGTGTTACTGTTTTCTGCACAAAAGCGATTCTTGCGAAGCAATGTGAACACTTCTGCTTCCCAGGCACAGAGAAGGTGCTATCAGGGAATTCTCTGCCTGCCTTTCCCCAGTGCTCTGCAAGCTCTCCAGGACAACATAGTATCTGGGGCTCTGTGCTTTCTTTCCTTCTGAACAAGTGTTACTGTTTTCTGCACAAAAGCGATTATGCAAAGCAATGTGAACAGGCACAGAGAAGGTGCTATCAGGGAATTCTCTGCCTGCCTTTCCCCAGTGCTCTGCAAGCTCTCCAGGACAACATAGAATCTGGGGCTCTGTGCTTTCTTTCCTTCTGAACAAGTGTTACTGTTTTCTGCACAAAAGCGATTCTTGCGAAGCAATGTGAACACTTCTGCTTCCCAGGCACAGAGAAGGTGCTATCAGGGAATTCTCTGCCTGCCTTTCCCCAGTGCTCTGCAAGCTCTCCAGGACAACATAGAATCTGGGGCTCTGTGCTTTCTTTCCTTCTGAACAAGTGTTACTGTTTTCTGCACAAAAGCGATTCTGCGAAACAATGTGAACAGGCACAGAGAAGGTGCTAGCAGGGAATTCTCTGCCTGCCTTTCCCCAGTGCTCTGCAAGCTCTCCAGTACAACATAGAATCTGGGGCTCTGTGCTTCCTTTCCTTCTGAACAACTGTTACTGTTTTCTGCACAAAAGCGATTCTTGCGAAGCAATGTGAACACTTCTGCTTCCCAGGCACAGAGAAGGTGCTATCAGGGAATTCTCTGCCTGCCTTTCCCCAGTGCTCTGCAAGCTCTCCAGGACAACATAAAATCTGGGGCTCTGTGCTTTCTTTCCTTCTGAACAAGTGTTACTGTTTTCTGCACAAAAGCGATTCCGCGAAGCAATGTGAACACTTCTGCTTCCCAGGCACAGAGAAGGTGCTATCAGGGAATTCTCTGCCTGCCTTTCCCCAGTGCTCTGCAAGCTCTCCAGGACAACATAGAATCTGGGGCTCTGTGCTTTCTTTCCTTCTGAACAAGTGTTACTGTTTTCTGCACAAAAGCGATTCTGCAAAGCAATGTGAACAGGCACAGAGAAGGTGCTAGCAGGGAATTCTCTGCCTGCCTTTCCCCAGTGCTCTGCAAGCTCTCCAGGACAACATAAAATCTGGGGCTCTGCGCTGTCTTTCGTTCTGAACAAGTGTTACTGTTTTCTGCACAAAAGCGATTCTTGCGAAGCAATGTGAACACTTCTGCTTCCCAGGCACAGAGAAGGTGCTATCAGGGAATTCTCTGCCTGCCTTTCCCCAGTGCTCTGCAAGCTCTCCAGGACAACATAGTATCTGGGGCTCTGTGCTTTCTTTCCTTCTGAACAAGTGTTACTGTTTTCTGCACAAAAGCGATTATGCAAAGCAATGTGAACAGGCACAGAGAAGGTGCTATCAGGGAATTCTCTGCCTGCCTTTCCCCAGTGCTCTGCAAGCTCTCCAGGACAACATAGAATCTGGGGCTCTGTGCTTTCTTTCGTTCTGAACAAGTGTTACTGTTTTCTGCACAAAAGCGATTCTTGCGAAGCAATGTGAACACTTCTGCTTCCCAGGCACAGAGAAGGTGCTATCAGGGAATTCTCTGCCTGCCTTTCCCCAGTGCTCTGCAAGCTCTCCAGGACAACATAGAATCTGGGGCTCTGTGCTTTCTTTCCTTCTGAACAAGTGTTACTGTTTTCTGCACAAAAGCGATTCTTGCGAAGCAATGTGAACACTTCTGCTTCCCAGGCACAGAGAAGGTGATATCAGGGAATTCTCTGCCTGCCTTTCCCCAGTGCTCTGCAAGCTCTCGAGGACAACATAATATCTGGGGCTCTGTGCTTTCTTTCCTTCTGAACAAGTGTTACTGTTTTCTGCACAAAAGCGATTCTTGCGAAGCAATGTGAACAGACACAGAGAAGGTGCTAGCAGGGAATTCTCTGCCTGCCTTTCCCCAGTGCTCTGCAAGCTCTCCAGTACAACATAGAATCTGGGGCTCTGTGCTTTCTTTCCTTCTGAACAACTGTTACTGTTTTCTGCACAAAAGCGATTCTGCAAAGCAATGTGAACAGGCACAGAGAAGGTGCTAGCAGGGAATTCTCTGCCTGCCTTTCCCCAGTGCTCTGCAAGCTCTCCAGGACAACATAAAATCTGGGGCTCTGTGCTTTCTTTCGTTCTGAACAAGTGTTACTGTTTTCTGCACAAAAGCGATTCTTGCGAAGCAATGTGAACACTTCTGCTTCCCAGGCACAGAGAAGGTGCTATCAGGGAATTCTCTGCCTGCCTTTCCCCAGTGCTCTGCAAGCTCTCCAGGACAACATAAAATCTGGGGCTCTGTGCTTTCTTTCCTTCTGAACAAGTGTTACTGTTTTCTGCACAAAAGCGATTCTTGCGAAGCAATGTGAACACTTCTGCTTCCCAGGCACAGAGAAGGTGCTATCAGGGAATTCTCTGCCTGCCTTTCCCCAGTGCTCTGCAAGCTCTCCAGGACAACATAGTATCTGGGGCTCTGTGCTTTCTTTCCTTCTGAACAAGTGTTACTGTTTTCTGCACAAAAGCGATTATGCAAAGCAATGTGAACAGGCACAGAGAAGGTGCTATCAGGGAATTCTCTGCCTGCCTTTCCCCAGTGCTCTGCAAGCTCTCCAGGACAACATAGAATCTGGGGCTCTGTGCTTTCTTTCCTTCTGAACAAGTGTTACTGTTTTCTGCACAAAAGCGATTCTTGCGAAGCAATGTGAACACTTCCGCTTCCCAGGCACAGAGAAGGTGCTATCAGGGAATTCTCTGCCTGCCTTTCCCCAGTGCTCTGCAAGCTCTCCAGGACAACATAGAATCTGGGGCTCTGTGCTTTCTTTCCTTCTGAACAAGTGTTACTGTTTTCTGCACAAAAGCGATTCTTGCGAAGCAATGTGAACACTTCTGCTTCCCAGGCACAGAGAAGGTGATATCAGGGAATTCTCTGCCTGCCTTTCCCCAGTGCTCTGCAAGCTCTCCAAGACAACATAGAATCTGGTGCTCTGTGCTTTCTTTCCTTCTGAACAAGTGTTACTGTTTTCTGCACAAAAGCGATTCTTGCGAAGCAATGTGAACAGACACAGAGAAGGTGCTAGCAGGGAATTCTCTGCCTGCCTTTCCCCAGTGCTCTGCAAGCTCTCCAGGACAACATAGAATCTGGGGCTCTGTGCTTTCTTTCCTTCTGAACAACTGTTACTGTTTTCTGCACAAAAGCGATTCTTGCGAAGCAATGTGAACACTTCTGCTTCCCAGGCACAGAGAAGGTGCTAGCAGGGAATTCTCTGCCTGCCTTTCCCCAGTGCTCTGCAAGCTCTCCAGGACAACATAGAATCTGGGGCTCTGTGCTTTCTTTCGTTCTGAACAAGTGTTAGTGTTTTCTGCACAAAAGCGATTCTGCGAAACAATGTGAACACTTCTGCTTCCCAGGCACAGAGAAGGTGCTAGCAGGGAATTCTCTGCCTGCCTTTCCCCAGTGCTCTGCAAGCTCTCCAGGACAACATAGAATCTGGGGCTCTGTGCTTTCTTTCCTTCTGAACAAGTGTTACTGTTTTCTGCACAAAAGCGATTCTGCGAAGCAATGTGAACAGGCACAGAGAAGGTGCTAGCAGGGAATTCTCTGCCTGCCTTTCCCCAGTGCTCTGCAAGCTCTCCAGGACAACATAAAGTCTGGGGCTATGCGCTGTCTTTCGTTCTGAACAAGTGTTACTGTTTTCTGCACAAAAGCGATTCTTGCGAAGCAATGTGAACACTTCTGCTTCCCAGGCACAGAGAAGGTGCTAGCAGGGAATTCTCTGCCTGCCTTTCCCCAGTGCTCTGCAAGCTCTCCAGGACAACATAAAATCTGGGGCTCTGTGCTTTCTTTCCTTCTGAACAAGTGTTACTGTTTTCTGCACAAAAGCGATTCTGCGAAGCAATGTGAACACTTCTGCTTCCCAGGCACAGAGAAGGTGCTATCAGGGAATTCTCTGCCTGCCTTTCCCCAGTGCTCTGCAAGCTCTCCAGGACAACATAGTATCTGGGGCTCTGTGCTTTCTTTCCTTCTGAACAAGTGTTACTGTTTTCTGCACAAAAGCGATTATGCAAAGCAATGTGAACAGGCACAGAGAAGGTGCTATCAGGGAATTCTCTGCCTGCCTTTCCCCAGTGCTCTGCAAGCTCTCCAGGACAACATAGAATCTGGGGCTCTGTGCTTTCTTTCCTTCTGAAAAAGTGTTAGTGTTTTCTGCACAAAAGCGATTCTTGCGAAGCAATGTGAACACTTCTGCTTCCCAGGCACAGAGAAGGTGCTATCAGGGAATTCTCTGCCTGCCTTTCCCCAGTGCTCTGCAAGCTCTCCAGGACAACATAGAATCTGGGGCTCTGTGCTTTCTTTCGTTCTGAACAAGTGTTACTGTTTTCTGCACAAAAGCGATTCTTGCGAAGCAATGTGAACACTTCTGCTTCCCAGGCACAGAGAAGGTGATATCAGGGAATTCTCTGCCTGCCTTTCCCCAGTGTTCTGCAAGCTCTCCAAGACAACATAGAATCTGGTGCTCTGTGCTTTCTTTCCTTCTGAACAAGTGTTACTGTTTTCTGAACAAAAGCGATTCTGCGAAGCAATGTGAACACTTCTGCTTCCCAGGCACAGAGAAGGTGCTAGCAAGGAATTCTCTGCCTGCCTTTCCCCAGTGCTCTGCAAGCTCTCGAGGACAACATAAAATCTGGGGCTCTGTGCTTTCTTTCGTTCTGAACAAGTGTTAGTGTTTTCTGCACAAAAGCGATTCTGCGAAACAATGTGAACAGACACAGAGAAGGTGCTATCAGGGAATTCTCTGCCTGCCTTTCCCCAGTGCTCTGCAAGCTCTCCAGGACTACATAGAATCTGGGGCTCTGTGCTTTCTTTCCTTCTGAACAAGTGTTACTGTTTTCTGCACAAAAGCGATTCTTGCGAAGCAATGTGAACACTTCTGCTTCCCAGGCACAGAGAAGGTGCTAGCAGGGAATTCTCTGCCTGCCTTTCCCCAGTGCTCTGCAAGCTCTCCAGGACAACATAGAATCTGGGGCTCTGTGCTTTCTTTCGTTCTGAACAAGTGTTAGTGTTTTCTGCACAAAAGCGATTCTGCGAAACAATGTGAACACTTCTGCTTCCCAGGCACAGAGAAGGTGCTAGCAGGGAATTCTCTGCCTGCCTTTCCCCAGTGCTCTGCAAGCTCTCCAAGACAACATAGAATCTGGGGCTCTGTGCTTTCTTTCCTTCTGAACAAGTGTTAGTGTTTTCTGCACAAAAGCGATTCTGCGAAGCAATGTGAACAGGCACAGAGAAGGTGCTATCAGGGAATTCTCTGCCTGCCTTTCCCCAGTGCTCTGCAAGCTCTCCAGGACAACATAAAATCTGGGGCTCTGCGCTGTCTTTCGTTCTGAACAAGTGTTAGTGTTTTCTGCACAAAAGCGATTCTTGCGAAGCAATGTGAACACTTCTGCTTCCCAGGCACAGAGAAGGTGCTATCAGGGAATTCTCTGCCTGCCTTTCCCCAGTGCTCTGCAAGCTCTCCAGGACAACATAAAATCTGGGGCTCTGTGCTTTCTTTGCTTCTGAACAAGTGTTACTGTTTTCTGCACAAAAGCGATTCTTGCGAAGCAATGTGAACACTTCTGCTTCCCAGGCACAGAGAAGGTGCTAGCAGGGAATTCTCTGCCTGCCTTTCCCCAGTGCTCTGCAAGCTCTCCAGGACAACATAGAATCTGGGGCTCTGTGCTTTCTTTCCTTCTGAACAAGTGTTACTGTTTTCTGCACAAAAGCGATTCTGCGAAGCAATGTGAACACTTCTGCTTCCCAGGCACAGAGAAGGTGCTATCAGGGAATTCTCTGCCTGCCTTTCCCCAGTGCTCTGCAAGCTCTCCAGGACAACAGTGAATCTGGGGCTCTGTGCTTTCTTTCGTTCTGAACAAGTGTTACTGTTTTCTGCACAAAAGCGATTCTTGCGAAGCAATGTGAACAGGCACAGAGAAGGTGCTATCAGGGAATTCTCTGCCTGCATTTCCCCAGTGCTCTGCAAGCTCTCCAGGACAACATAAAATCTGGGGCACTGTGCTTTCTTTCCTTCTGAACAAGTGTTAGTGTTTTCTGCACAAAAGCGATTCTTGCGAATCAATGTGAACACTTCTGCTTCCCAGGCACAGAGAAGGTGCTAGCAAGGAATTCTCTGCCTGCCTTTCCCCAGTGCTCTGCAAGCTCTCCAGGACAACATAAAATCTGGGGCTCTGTGCTTTCTTTCCTTCTGAACAAGTGTTAGTGTTTTCTGCACAAAAGCGATTCCGCGAAGCAATGTGAACACTTCTGCTTCCCAGGCACAGAGAAGGTGCTAGCAAGGAATTCTCTGCCTGCCTTTCCCCAGTGCTCTGCAAGCTCTCCAGGACAACATAGAATCTGGGGCTCTGTGCTTTCTTTCGTTCTGAACAAGTGTTACTGTTTTCTGCACAAAAGCGATTCTGCGAAGCAATGTGAACAGGCACAGACAAGGTGCTATCAGGGAATTCTCTGCCTGCCTTTCCCCAGTGCTCTGCAAGCTCTCCAGGACAACATAGAATCTGGGGCTCTGTGCTTTCTTTCCTTCTGAACAAGTGTTACTGTTTTCTGCACAAAAGCGATTCTTGCGAAGCAATGTGAACACTTCTGCTTCCCAGGTACAGAGAAGGTGCTATCAGGGAATTCTCTGCCTGCCTTTCCCCAGTGCTCTGCAAGCTCTCCAGGACAACATCAAATCTGGGGCTCTGTGCTTTCTTCCGTTCTGAACAAGTGTTACTGTTTTCTGCACAAAAGCGATTCTTGCGAAGCAATGTGAAGACCTCTGCTTCCCAGGCACAGAGAAGGTGCTAGCAGGGAATTCTCTGCCTGCCTTTCCCCAGTGCTCTGCAAGCTCTCCAAGACAACATAGAATCTGGTGCTCTGTGCTTTCTTTCCTTCTGAACAAGTGTTACTGTTTTCTGCACAAAAGCGATTCTGCGAAGCAATGTGAACACTTCTGCTTCCCAGGCACAGAGAAGGTGCTAGCAATGAATTCTCTGCCTGCCTTTCCCCAGTGCTCTGCAAGCTCTCGAGGACAACATAAAATCTGGGGCTCTGTGCTTTCTTTCCTTCTGAACAAGTGTTACTGTTTTCTGCACAAAAGCGATTCTGCGAAACAATGTGAACAGACACAGAGAAGGTGCTAGCAGGGAATTCTCTGCCTGCCTTTCCCCAGTGCTCTGCAAGCTCTCCAGTACAACATAGAATCTGGGGCTCTGTGCTTTCTTTCCTTCTGAACAACTGTTACTGTTTTCTGCACAAAAGCGATTCTTGCGAAGCAATGTGAACACTTCTGCTTCCCAGGCACAGAGAAGGTGCTAGCAGGGAATTCTCTGCCTGCCTTTCCCCAGTGCTCTGCAAGCTCTCCAGGACAACATAGAATCTGGGGCTCTGTGCTTTCTTTCGTTCTGAACAAGTGTTAGTGTTTTCTGCACAAAAGCGATTCTGCGAAGCAATGTGAACACTTCTGCTTCCCAGGCACAGAGAAGGTGCTAGC
Organism: Strix aluco; assembly: GCF_031877795.1. Taxonomy (NCBI): domain Eukaryota; kingdom Metazoa; phylum Chordata; class Aves; order Strigiformes; family Strigidae; genus Strix; species Strix aluco. The sequence goes on from NW_027436647.1 coordinate 2,797,901, forward strand.
AGGGAATTCTCTGCCTGCCTTTCCCCAGTGCTCTGCAAGCTCTCCAGGACAACATAGAATCTGGGGCTCTGTGCTTTCTTTCCTTCTGAACAAGTGTTACTGTTTTCTGCACAAAAGCGATTCTGCAAAGCAATGTGAACAGGCACAGAGAAGGTGCTATCAGGGAATTCTCTGCCTGCCTTTCCCCAGTGCTCTGCAAGCTCTCCAGGACAACATAGAATCTGGGGCTCTGTGCTTTCTTTCCTTCTGAACAAGTGTTACTGTTTTCTGCACAAAAGCGATTCTTGCGAAGCAATGTGAACACTTCTGCTTCCCAGGCACAGAGAAGGTGATATCAGGGAATTCTCTGCCTGCCTTTCCCCAGTGCTCTGCAAGCTCTCCAAGACAACATAGAATCTGGTGCTCTGTGCTTTCTTTCCTTCTGAACAAGTGTTACTGTTTTCTGAACAAAAGCGATTCTGCGAAGCAATGTGAACACTTCTGCTTCCCAGGCACAGAGAAGGTGCTAGGAAGGAATTCTCTGCCTGCCTTTCCCCAGTGCTCTGCAAGCTCTCGAGGACAACATAAAATCTGGGGCTCTGTGCTTTCTTTCGTTCTGAACAAGTGTTAGTGTTTTCTGCACAAAAGCGATTCTGCGAAACAATGTGAACAGACACAGAGAAGGTGCTATCAGGGAATTCTCTGCCTGCCTTTCCCCAGTGCTCTGCAAGCTCTCCAGGACAACATAGAATCTGGGGCTCTGTGCTTTCTTTCCTTCTGAACAAGTGTTACTGTTTTCTGCACAAAAGCGATTCTTGCGAAGCAATGTGAACACTTCTGCTTCCCAGGCACAGAGAAGGTGCTAGAAGGGAATTCTCTGCCTGCCTTTCCCCAGTGCTCTGCAAGCTCTCCAGGACAACATAGAATCTGGGGCTCTGTGCTTTCTTTCGTTCTGAACAAGTGTTACTGTTTTCTGCACAAAAGCGATTCTGCGAAACAATGTGAACACTTCTGCTTCCCAGGCACAGAGAAGGTGCTAGCAGGGAATTCTCTGCCTGCCTTTCCCCAGTGCTCTGCAAGCTCTCCAAGACAACATAGAATCTGGGGCTCTGTGCTTTCTTTCCTTCTGAACAAGTGTTAGTGTTTTCTGCACAAAAGCGATTCTGCGAAGCAATGTGAACAGGCACAGAGAAGGTGCTATCAGGGAATTCTCTGCCTGCCTTTCCCCAGTGCTCTGCAAGCTCTCCAGGACAACATAAAATCTGGGGCTCTGCGCTGTCTTTCGTTCTGAACAAGTGTTACTGTTTTCTGCACAAAAGCGATTCTTGCGAAGCAATGTGAACACTTCTGCTTCCCAGGCACAGAGAAGGTGCTATCAGGGAATTCTCTGCCTGCCTTTCCCCAGTGCTCTGCAAGCTCTCCAGGACAACATAAAATCTGGGGCTCTGTGCTTTCTTTGCTTCTGAACAAGTGTTACTGTTTTCTGCACAAAAGCGATTCTTGCGAAGCAATGTGAACACTTCTGCTTCCCAGGCACAGAGAAGGTGCTAGCAGGGAATTCTCTGCCTGCCTTTCCCCAGTGCTCTGCAAGCTCTCCAGGACAACATAGAATCTGGGGCTCTGTGCTTTCTTTCCTTCTGAACAAGTGTTACTGTTTTCTGCACAAAAGCGATTCTTGCGAAGCAATGTGAACACTTCTGCTTCCCAGGCACAGAGAAGGTGCTAGCAGGGAATTCTCTGCCTGCCTTTCCCCAGTGCTCTGCAAGCTCTCCAGGACAACATAAAATCTGGGGCTCTGTGCTTTCTTTCGTTCTGAACAAGTGTTACTGTTTTCTGCACAAAAGCGATTCTTGCAAAGCAATGTGAACAGGCACAGAGAAGGTGCTATCAGGGAATTCTCTGCCTGCATTTCCCCAGTGCTCTGCAAGCTCTCCAGGACAACATAAAATCTGGGGCTCTGTGCTTTCTTTCGTTCTGAACAAGTGTTAGTGTTTTCTGCACAAAAGCGATTCTTGCGAATCAATGTGAACACTTCTGCTTCCCAGGCACAGAGAAGGTGCTAGCAAGGAATTCTCTGCCTGCCTTTCCCCAGTGCTCTGCAAGCTCTCCAGGACAACATAAAATCTGGGGCTCTGTGCTTTCTTTCCTTCTGAACAAGTGTTAGTGTTTTCTGCACAAAAGCGATTCCGCGAAGCAATGTGAACACTTCTGCTTCCCAGGCACAGAGAAGGTGCTAGCAAGGAATTCTCTGCCTGCCTTTCCCCAGTGCTCTGCAAGCTCTCCAGGACAACATAGAATCTGGGGCTCTGTGCTTTCTTTCGTTCTGAACAAGTGTTACTGTTTTCTGCACAAAAGCGATTCTGCGAAGCAATGTGAACAGGCACAGACAAGGTGCTATCAGGGAATTCTCTGCCTGCCTTTCCCCAGTGCTCTGCAAGCTCTCCAGGACAACATAGAATCTGGGGCTCTGTGCTTTCTTTCCTTCTGAACAAGTGTTACTGTTTTCTGCACAAAAGCGATACTTGCGAAGCAATGTGAACACTTCTGCTTCCCAGGTACAGAGAAGGTGCTATCAGGGAATTCTCTGCCTGCCTTTCCCCAGTGCTCTGCAAGCTCTCCAGGACAACATCAAATCTGGGGCTCTGTGCTTTCTTTCGTTCTGAACAAGTGTTACTGTTTTCTGCACAAAAGCGATTCTTGCGAAGCAATGTGAAGACCTCTGCTTCCCAGGCACAGAGAAGGTGCTAGCAGGGAATTCTCTGCCTGCCTTTCCCCAGTGCTCTGCAAGCTCTCCAAGACAACATAGAATCTGGTGCTCTGTGCTTTCTTTCCTTCCGAACAAGTGTTACTGTTTTCTGAACAAAAGCGATTCTGCGAAGCAATGTGAACACTTCTGCTTCCCAGGCACAGAGAAGGTGCTATCAGGGAATTCTCTGCCTGCCTTTCCCCAGTGCTCTGCAAGCTCTCGAGGACAACATAAAATCTGGGGCTCTGTGCTTTCTTTCCTTCTGAACAAGTGTTACTGTTTTCTGCACAGAAGCGATTCTGCGAAACAATGTGAACAGACACAGAGAAGGTGCTAGCAGGGAATTCTCTGCCTGCCTTTCCCCAGTGCTCTGCAAGCTCTCCAGTACAACATAGAATCTGGGGCTCTGTGCTTTCTTTCCTTCTGAACAACTGTTACTGTTTTCTGCACAAAAGCGATTCTTGCGAAGCAATGTGAACACTTCTGCTTCCCAGGCACAGAGAAGGTGCTATCAGGGAATTCTCTGCCTGCCTTTCCCCAGTGCTCTGCAAGCTCTCCAGGACAACATAGAATCTGGGGCTCTGTGCTTTCTTTCGTTCTGAACAACTGTTACTGTTTTCTGCACAAAAGCGATTCTGCGAAACAATGTGAACGCTTCTGCTTCCCAGGCACAGAGAAGGTGCTAGCAGGGAATTCTCTGCCTGCCTTTCCCCAGTGCTCTGCAAGCTCTCCAGGACAACATAGAATCTGGGGCTCTGTGCTTTCTTTCCTTCTGAACAAGTGTTACTGTTTTCTGCACAAAAGCGATTATGCAAAGCAATGTGAACAGGCACAGAGAAGGTGCTATCAGGGAATTCTCTGCCTGCCTTTCCCCAGTGCTCTGCAAGCTCTCCAGGACAACATAGAATCTGGGGCTCTGTGCTTTCTTTGCTTCTGAACAAGTGTTACTGTTTTCTGCACAAAAGCGATTCTTGCGAAGCAATGTGAACACTTCTGCTTCCCAGGCACAGAGAAGGTGCTATCAGGGAATTCTCTGCCTGCCTTTCCCCAGTGCTCTGCAAGCTCTCCAGGACAACATAGAATCTGGGGCTCTGTGCTTTCTTTCCTTCTGAACAAGTGTTACTGTTTTCTGCACAAAAGCGATTCTTGCGAAGCAATGTGAACACTTCTGCTTCCCAGGCACAGAGAAGGTGCTATCAGGGAATTCTCTGCCTGCCTTTCCCCAGTGCTCTGCAAGCTCTCCAGGACAACATAGTATCTGGGGCTCTGTGCTTTCTTTCCTTCTGAACAAGTGTTACTGTTTTCTGCACAAAAGCGATTATGCAAAGCAATGTGAACAGGCACAGAGAAGGTGCTATCAGGGAATTCTCTGCCTGCCTTTCCCCAGTGCTCTGCAAGCTCTCCAGGACAACATAGAATCTGGGGCTCTGTGCTTTCTTTCCTTCTGAACAAGTGTTACTGTTTTCTGCACAAAAGCGATTCTTGCGAAGCAATGTGAACACTTCTGCTTCCCAGGCACAGAGAAGGTGCTATCAGGGAATTCTCTGCCTGCCTTTCCCCAGTGCTCTGCAAGCTCTCCAGGACAACATAGAATCTGGGGCTCTGTGCTTTCTTTCCTTCTGAACAAGTGTTACTGTTTTCTGCACAAAAGCGATTCTTGCGAAGCAATGTGAACACTTCTGCTTCCCAGGCACAGAGAAGGTGCTAGCAGGGAATTCTCTGCCTGCCTTTCCCCAGTGCTCTGCAAGCTCTCCAGGACAACATAAAATCTGGGGCTCTGCGCTGTCTTTCGTTCTGAACAAGTGTTACTGTTTTCTGCACAAAAGCGATTCTTGCGAAGCAATGTGAACACTTCTGCTTCCCAGGCACAGAGAAGGTGCTAGCAGGGAATTCTCTGCCTGCCTTTCCCCAGTGCTCTGCAAGCTCTCCAGGACAACATAGTATCTGGGGCTCTGTGCTTTCTTTCCTTCTGAACAAGTGTTACTGTTTTCTGCACAAAAGCGATTATGCAAAGCAATGTGAACAGGCACAGAGAAGGTGCTATCAGGGAATTCTCTGCCTGCCTTTCCCCAGTGCTCTGCAAGCTCTCCAGGACAACATAGAATCTGGGGCTCTGTGCTTTCTTTCCTTCTGAACAAGTGTTACTGTTTTCTGCACAAAAGCGATTCTTGCGAAGCAATGTGAACACTTCTGCTTCCCAGGCACAGAGAAGGTGCTATCAGGGAATTCTCTGCCTGCCTTTCCCCAGTGCTCTGCAAGCTCTCCAGGACAACATAGAATCTGGGGCTCTGTGCTTTCTTTCCTTCTGAACAAGTGTTACTGTTTTCTGCACAAAAGCGATTCTTGCGAAGCAATGTGAACACTTCTGCTTCCCAGGCACAGAGAAGGTGCTAGCAGGGAATTCTCTGCCTGCCTTTCCCCAGTGCTCTGCAAGCTCTCCAGGACAACATAGAATCTGGGGCTCTGTGCTTTCTTTCCTTCTGAACAAGTGTTACTGTTTTCTGCACAAAAGCGATTCTGCAAAGCAATGTGAACAGGCACAGAGAAGGTGCTATCAGGGAATTCTCTGCCTGCCTTTCCCCAGTGCTCTGCAAGCTCTCCAGGACAACATAGAATCTGGGGCTCTGTGCTTTCTTTCCTTCTGAAAAAGTGTTACTGTTTTCTGCACAAAAGCGATTCTTGCGAAGCAATGTGAACACTTCTGCTTCCCAGGCACAGAGAAGGTGCTATCAGGGAATTCTCTGCCTGCCTTTCCCCAGTGCTCTGCAAGCTCTCCAGGACAACATAGAATCTGGGGCTCTGTGCTTTCTTTCCTTCTGAACAAGTGTTACTGTTTTCTGCACAAAAGCGATTCTTGCGAAGCAATGTGAACACTTCTGCTTCCCAGGCACAGAGAAGGTGATATCAGGGAATTCTCTGCCTGCCTTTCCCCAGTGCTCTGCAAGCTCTCCAAGACAACATAGAATCTGGTGCTCTGTGCTTTCTTTCCTTCTGAACAAGTGTTACTGTTTTCTGAACAAAAGCGATTCTGCGAAGCAATGTGAACACTTCTGCTTCCCAGGCACAGAGAAGGTGCTAGGAAGGAATTCTCTGCCTGCCTTTCCCCAGTGCTCTGCAAGCTCTCGAGGACAACATAAAATCTGGGGCTCTGTGCTTTCTTTCGTTCTGAACAAGTGTTAGTGTTTTCTGCACAAAAGCGATTCTGCGAAACAATGTGAACAGACACAGAGAAGGTGCTATCAGGGAATTCTCTGCCTGCCTTTCCCCAGTGCTCTGCAAGCTCTCCAGGACAACATAGAATCTGGGGCTCTGTGCTTTCTTTCCTTCTGAACAAGTGTTACTGTTTTCTGCACAAAAGCGATTCTTGCGAAGCAATGTGAACACTTCTGCTTCCCAGGCACAGAGAAGGTGCTAGAAGGGAATTCTCTGCCTGCCTTTCCCCAGTGCTCTGCAAGCTCTCCAGGACAACATAGAATCTGGGGCTCTGTGCTTTCTTTCGTTCTGAACAAGTGTTAGTGTTTTCTGCACAAAAGCGATTCTGCGAAACAATGTGAACACTTCTGCTTCCCAGGCACAGAGAAGGTGCTAGCAGGGAATTCTCTGCCTGCCTTTCCCCAGTGCTCTGCAAGCTTTCCAAGACAACATAGAATCTGGGGCTCTGTGCTTTCTTTCCTTCTGAACAAGTGTTAGTGTTTTCTGCACAAAAGCGATTCTGCGAAGCAATGTGAACAGGCACAGAGAAGGTGCTATCAGGGAATTCTCTGCCTGCCTTTCCCCAGTGCTCTGCAAGCTCTCCAGGACAACATAAAATCTGGGGCTCTGCGCTGTCTTTCGTTCTGAACAAGTGTTACTGTTTTCTGCACAAAAGCGATTCTTGCGAAGCAATGTGAACACTTCTGCTTCCCAGGCACAGAGAAGGTGCTATCAGGGAATTCTCTGCCTGCCTTTCCCCAGTGCTCTGCAAGCTCTCCAGGACAACATAAAATCTGGGGCTCTGTGCTTTCTTTGCTTCTGAACAAGTGTTACTGTTTTCTGCACAAAAGCGATTCTTGCGAAGCAATGTGAACACTTCTGCTTCCCAGGCACAGAGAAGGTGCTAGCAGGGAATTCTCTGCCTGCCTTTCCCCAGTGCTCTGCAAGCTCTCCAGGACAACATAGAATCTGGGGCTCTGTGCTTTCTTTCCTTCTGAACAAGTGTTACTGTTTTCTGCACAAAAGCGATTCTTGCGAAGCAATGTGAACACTTCTGCTTCCCAGGCACAGAGAAGGTGCTAGCAGGGAATTCTCTGCCTGCCTTTCCCCAGTGCTCTGCAAGCTCTCCAGGACAACATAAAATCTGGGGCTCTGTGCTTTCTTTCGTTCTGAACAAGTGTTACTGTTTTCTGCACAAAAGCGATTCTTGCAAAGCAATGTGAACAGGCACAGAGAAGGTGCTATCAGGGAATTCTCTGCCTGCATTTCCCCAGTGCTCTGCAAGCTCTCCAGGACAACATAAAATCTGGGGCTCTGTGCTTTCTTTCGTTCTGAACAAGTGTTAGTGTTTTCTGCACAAAAGCGATTCTTGCGAATCAATGTGAACACTTCTGCTTCCCAGGCACAGAGAAGGTGCTAGCAAGGAATTCTCTGCCTGCCTTTCCCCAGTGCTCTGCAAGCTCTCCAGGACAACATAAAATCTGGGGCTCTGTGCTTTCTTTCCTTCTGAACAAGTGTTAGTGTTTTCTGCACAAAAGCGATTCCGCGAAGCAATGTGAACACTTCTGCTTCCCAGGCACAGAGAAGGTGCTAGCAAGGAATTCTCTGCCTGCCTTTCCCCAGTGCTCTGCAAGCTCTCCAGGACAACATAGAATCTGGGGCTCTGTGCTTTCTTTCGTTCTGAACAAGTGTTACTGTTTTCTGCACAAAAGCGATTCTGCGAAGCAATGTGAACAGGCACAGACAAGGTGCTATCAGGGAATTCTCTGCCTGCCTTTCCCCAGTGCTCTGCAAGCTCTCCAGGACAACATAGAATCTGGGGCTCTGTGCTTTCTTTCCTTCTGAACAAGTGTTACTGTTTTCTGCACAAAAGCGATACTTGCGAAGCAATGTGAACACTTCTGCTTCCCAGGTACAGAGAAGGTGCTATCAGGGAATTCTCTGCCTGCCTTTCCCCAGTGCTCTGCAAGCTCTCCAGGACAACATCAAATCTGGGGCTCTGTGCTTTCTTTCGTTCTGAACAAGTGTTACTGTTTTCTGCACAAAAGCGATTCTTGCGAAGCAATGTGAAGACCTCTGCTTCCCAGGCACAGAGAAGGTGCTAGCAGGGAATTCTCTGCCTGCCTTTCCCCAGTGCTCTGCAAGCTCTCCAAGACAACATAGAATCTGGTGCTCTGTGCTTTCTTTCCTTCTGAACAAGTGTTACTGTTTTCTGAACAAAAGCGATTCTGCGAAGCAATGTGAACACTTCTGCTTCCCAGGCACAGAGAAGGTGCTAGCAATGAATTCTCTGCCTGCCTTTCCCCAGTGCTCTGCAAGCTCTCGAGGACAACATAAAATCTGGGGCTCTGTGCTTTCTTTCCTTCTGAACAAGTGTTACTGTTTTCTGCACAAAAGCGATTCTGCGAAACAATGTGAACAGACACAGAGAAGGTGCTAGCAGGGAATTCTCTGCCTGCCTTTCCCCAGTGCTCTGCAAGCTCTCCAGTACAACATAGAATCTGGGGCTCTGTGCTTTCTTTCCTTCTGAACAACTGTTACTGTTTTCTGCACAAAAGCGATTCTTGCGAAGCAATGTGAACACTTCTGCTTCCCAGGCACAGAGAAGGTGCTAGCAGGGAATTCTCTGCCTGCCTTTCCCCAGTGCTCTGCAAGCTCTCCAGGACAACATAGAATCTGGGGCTCTGTGCTTTCTTTCGTTCTGAACAAGTGTTAGTGTTTTCTGCACAAAAGCGATTCTGCGAAACAATGTGAACGCTTCTGCTTCCCAGGCACAGAGAAGGTGCTAGCAGGGAATTCTCTGCCTGCCTTTCCCCAGTGCTCTGCAAGCTCTCCAGGACAACATAGAATCTGGGGCTCTGTGCTTTCTTTCCTTCTGAACAAGTGTTACTGTTTTCTGCACAAAAGCGATTCTGCAAAGCAATGTGAACAGGCACAGAGAAGGTGCTAGCAGGGAATTCTCTGCCTGCCTTTCCCCAGTGCTCTGCAAGCTCTCCAGGACAACATAAAATCTGGGGCTCTGCGCTGTCTTTCGTTCTGAACAAGTGTTACTGTTTTCTGCACAAAAGCGATTCTTGCGAAGCAATGTGAACACTTCTGCTTCCCAGGCACAGAGAAGGTGCTATCAGGGAATTCTCTGCCTGCCTTTCCCCAGTGCTCTGCAAGCTCTCCAGGACAACATAGTATCTGGGGCTCTGTGCTTTCTTTCCTTCTGAACAAGTGTTACTGTTTTCTGCACAAAAGCGATTATGCAAAGCAATGTGAACAGGCACAGAGAAGGTGCTATCAGGGAATTCTCTGCCTGCCTTTCCCCAGTGCTCTGCAAGCTCTCCAGGACAACATAGAATCTGGGGCTCTGTGCTTTCTTTCCTTCTGAACAAGTGTTACTGTTTTCTGCACAAAAGCGATTCTTGCGAAGCAATGTGAACACTTCTGCTTCCCAGGCACAGAGAAGGTGCTATCAGGGAATTCTCTGCCTGCCTTTCCCCAGTGCTCTGCAAGCTCTCCAGGACAACATAGAATCTGGGGCTCTGTGCTTTCTTTCCTTCTGAACAAGTGTTACTGTTTTCTGCACAAAAGCGATTCTTGCGAAGCAATGTGAACACTTCTGCTTCCCAGGCACAGAGAAGGTGATATCAGGGAATTCTCTGCCTGCCTTTCCCCAGTGCTCTGCAAGCTCTCCAAGACAACATAGAATCTGGTGCTCTGTGCTTTCTTTCGTTCTGAACAAGTGTTACTGTTTTCTGCACAAAAGCGATTCTTGCGAAGCAATGTGAACAGACACAGAGAAGGTGCTAGCAGGGAATTCTCTGCCTGCCTTTCCCCAGTGCTCTGCAAGCTCTCCAGGACAACATAAAATCTGGGGCTATGCACTGTCTTTCGTTCTGAACAAGTGTTACTGTTTTCTGCACAAAAGCGATTCTTGCGAAGCAATGTGAACACTTCTGCTTCCCAGGCACAGAGAAGGTGCTATCAGGGAATTCTCTGCCTGCCTTTCCCCAGTGCTCTGCAAGCTCTCCAGGACAACATAAAATCTGGGGCTCTGTGCTTTCTTTCCTTCTGAACAAGTGTTACTGTTTTCTGCACAAAAGCGATTCTTGCGAAGCAATGTGAACACTTCTGCTTCCCAGGCACAGAGAAGGTGCTATCAGGGAATTCTCTGCCTGCCTTTCCCCAGTGCTCTGCAAGCTCTCGAGGACAACATAAAATCTGGGGCTCTGTGCTTTCTTTCCTTCTGAACAAGTGTTACTGTTTTCTGCACAAAAGCGATTCTTGCGAAGCGATGTGAACAGACACAGAGAAGGTGCTAGCAGGGAATTCTCTGCCTGCCTTTCCCCAGTGCTCTGCAAGCTCTCCAGGACAACATAGAATCTGGGGCTCTGTGCTTTCTTTCCTTCTGAACAAGTGTTACTGTTTTCTGCACAAAAGCGATTCTTGCGAAGCAATGTGAACACTTCTGCTTCCCAGGCACAGAGAAGGTGCTAGCAGGGAATTCTCTGCCTGCCTTTCCCCAGTGCTCTGCAAGCTCTCCAGGACAACATAGAATCTGGGGCTCTGTGCTTTCTTTCGTTCTGAACAAGTGTTAGTGTTTTCTGCACAAAAGCGATTCTGCGAAACAATGTGAACACTTCTGCTTCCCAGGCACAGAGAAGGTGCTAGCAGGGAATTCTCTGCCTGCCTTTCCCCAGTGCTCTGCAAGCTCTCCAAGACAACATAGAATCTGGGGCTCTGTGCTTTCTTTCCTTCTGAACAAGTGTTAGTGTTTTCTGCACAAAAGCGATTCTGCGAAGCAATGTGAACAGGCACAGAGAAGGTGCTATCAGGGAATTCTCTGCCTGCCTTTCCCCAGTGCTCTGCAAGCTCTCCAGGACAACATAAAATCTGGGGCTCTGCGCTGTCTTTCGTTCTGAACAAGTGTTACTGTTTTCTGCACAAAAGCGATTCTTGCGAAGCAATGTGAACACTTCTGCTTCCCAGGCACAGAGAAGGTGCTAGCAGGAAATTCTCTGCCTGCCTTTCCCCAGTGCTCTGCAAGCTCTCCAGGACAACATAGAATCTGGGGCTCTGTGCTTTCTTTCGTTCTGAACAAGTGTTAGTGTTTTCTGCACAAAAGCGATTCTTGCGAAGCAATGTGAACACTTCTGCTTCCCAGGCACAGAGAAGGTGCTAGCAGGGAATTCTCTGCCTGCCTTTCCCCAGTGCTCTGCAAGCTCTCCAGGACAACATAGAATCTGGGGCTCTGTGCTTTCTTTCCTTCTGAACAAGTGTTACTGTTTTCTGCACAAAAGCGATTCTGCAAAGCAATGTGAACAGGCACAGAGAAGGTGCTATCAGGGAATTCTCTGCCTGCCTTTCCCCAGTGCTCTGCAAGCTCTCCAGGACAACATAAAATCTGGGGCTCTGCGCTGTCTTTCGTTCTGAACAAGTGTTACTGTTTTCTGCACAAAAGCGATTCTTGCGAAGCAATGTGAACACTTCTGCTTCCCAGGCACAGAGAAGGTGCTATCAGGGAATTCTCTGCCTGCCTTTCCCCAGTGCTCTGCAAGCTCTCCAGGACAACATAGAATCTGGGGCTCTGTGCTTTCTTTCGTTCTGAACAAGTGTTACTGTTTTCTGCACAAAAGCGATTCTTGCGAAGCAATGTGAACACTTCTGCTTCCCAGGCACAGAGAAGGTGCTATCAGGGAATTCTCTGCCTGCCTTTCCCCAGTGCTCTGCAAGCTCTCCAGGACAACATAGTATCTGGGGCTCTGTGCTTTCTTTCGTTCTGAACAAGTGTTACTGTTTTCTGCACAAAAGCGATTCTGCGAAGCAATGTGAACAGGCACAGACAAGGTGCTATCAGGGAATTCTCTGCCTGCCTTTCCCCAGTGCTCTGCAAGCTCTCCAGGACAACATAGAATCTGGGGCTCTGTGCTTTCTTTCCTTCTGAACAAGTGTTACTGTTTTCTGCACAAAAGCGATTCTTGCGAAGCAATGTGAACACTTCTGCTTCCCAGGCACAGAGAAGGTGCTATCAGGGAATTCTCTGCCTGCCTTTCCCCAGTGCTCTGCAAGCTCTCCAGGACAACATAGAATCTGGGGCTCTGTGCTTTCTTTCCTTCTGAACAAGTGTTACTGTTTTCTGCACAAAAGCGATTCTTGCGAAGCAATGTGAAGACCTCTGCTTCCCAGGCACAGAGAAGGTGCTATCAGGGAATTCTCTGCCTGCCTTTCCCCAGTGCTCTGCAAGCTCTCCAGGACAACATAGTATCTGGGGCTCTGTGCTTTCTTTCGTTCTGAACAAGTGTTACTGTTTTCTGCACAAAAGCGATTCTGCGAAGCAATGTGAACAGGCACAGACAAGGTGCTATCAGGGAATTCTCTGCCTGCCTTTCCCCAGTGCTCTGCAAGCTCTCCAGGACAACATAGAATCTGGGGCTCTGTGCTTTCTTTCCTTCTGAACAAGTGTTACTGTTTTCTGCACAAAAGCGATACTTGCGAAGCAATGTGAACACTTCTGCTTCCCAGGTACAGAGAAGGTGCTATCAGGGAATTCTCTGCCTGCCTTTCCCCAGTGCTCTGCAAGCTCTCCAGGACAACATCAAATCTGGGGCTCTGTGCTTTCTTTCGTTCTGAACAAGTGTTACTGTTTTCTGCACAAAAGCGATTCTTGCGAAGCAATGTGAAGACCTCTGCTTCCCAGGCACAGAGAAGGTGCTAGCAGGGAATTCTCTGCCTGCCTTTCCCCAGTGCTCTGCAAGCTCTCCAAGACAACATAGAATCTGGTGCTCTGTGCTTTCTTTCCTTCTGAACAAGTGTTACTGTTTTCTGAACAAAAGCGATTCTGCGAAGCAATGTGAACACTTCTGCTTCCCAGGCACAGAGAAGGTGCTAGCAATGAATTCTCTGCCTGCCTTTCCCCAGTGCTCTGCAAGCTCTCGAGGACAACATAAAATCTGGGGCTCTGTGCTTTCTTTCCTTCTGAACAAGTGTTACTGTTTTCTGCACAAAAGCGATTCTGCGAAACAATGTGAACAGACACAGAGAAGGTGCTAGCAGGGAATTCTCTGCCTGCCTTTCCCCAGTGCTCTGCAAGCTCTCCAGTACAACATAGAATCTGGGGCTCTGTGCTTTCTTTCCTTCTGAACAAGTGTTACTGTTTTCTGCACAAAAGCGATTCTTGCGAAGCAATGTGAACACTTCTGCTTCCCAGGCACAGAGAAGGTGCTAGCAGGGAATTCTCTGCCTGCCTTTCCCCAGTGCTCTGCAAGCTCTCCAGGACAACATAGAATCTGGGGCTCTGTGCTTTCTTTCGTTCTGAACAAGTGTTAGTGTTTTCTGCACAAAAGCGATTCTGCGAAACAATGTGAACGCTTCTGCTTCCCAGGCACAGAGAAGGTGCTAGCAGGGAATTCTCTGCCTGCCTTTCCCCAGTGCTCTGCAAGCTCTCCAGGACAACATAGAATCTGGGGCTCTGTGCTTTCTTTCCTTCTGAACAAGTGTTACTGTTTTCTGCACAAAAGCGATTCTGCAAAGCAATGTGAACAGGCACAGAGAAGGTGCTAGCAGGGAATTCTCTGCCTGCCTTTCCCCAGTGCTCTGCAAGCTCTCCAGGACAACATAAAATCTGGGGCTCTGCGCTGTCTTTCGTTCTGAACAAGTGTTACTGTTTTCTGCACAAAAGCGATTCTTGCGAAGCAATGTGAACACTTCTGCTTCCCAGGCACAGAGAAGGTGCTATCAGGGAATTCTCTGCCTGCCTTTCCCCAGTGCTCTGCAAGCTCTCCAGGACAACATAGTATCTGGGGCTCTGTGCTTTCTTTCCTTCTGAACAAGTGTTACTGTTTTCTGCACAAAAGCGATTATGCAAAGCAATGTGAACAGGCACAGAGAAGGTGCTATCAGGGAATTCTCTGCCTGCCTTTCCCCAGTGCTCTGCAAGCTCTCCAGGACAACATAGAATCTGGGGCTCTGTGCTTTCTTTCCTTCTGAACAAGTGTTACTGTTTTCTGCACAAAAGCGATTCTTGCGAAGCAATGTGAACACTTCTGCTTCCCAGGCACAGAGAAGGTGCTATCAGGGAATTCTCTGCCTGCCTTTCCCCAGTGCTCTGCAAGCTCTCCAGGACAACATAGAATCTGGGGCTCTGTGCTTTCTTTCCTTCTGAACAAGTGTTACTGTTTTCTGCACAAAAGCGATTCTTGGGAAGCAATGTGAACACTTCTGCTTCCCAGGCACAGAGAAGGTGATATCAGGGAATTCTCTGCCTGCCTTTCCCCAGTGCTCTGCAAGCTCTCCAAGACAACATAGAATCTGGTGCTCTGTGCTTTCTTTCGTTCTGAACAAGTGTTACTGTTTTCTGCACAAAAGCGATTCTTGCGAAGCAATGTGAACAGACACAGAGAAGGTGCTAGCAAGGAATTCTCTGCCTGCCTTTCCCCAGTGCTCTGCAAGCTCTCCAGTACAACATAGAATCTGGGGCTCTGTGCTTTCTTTCCTTCTGAACAACTGTTACTGTTTTCTGCACAAAAGCGATTCTTGCGAAGCAATGTGAACACTTCTGCTTCCCAGGCACAGAGAAGGTGCTAGCAGGGAATTCTCTGCCTGCCTTTCCCCAGTGCTCTGCAAGCTCTCCAGGACAACATAGAATCTGGGGCTCTGTGCTTTCTTTCGTTCTGAACAAGTGTTAGTGTTTTCTGCACAAAAGCGATTCTGCGAAACAATGTGAACACTTCTGCTTCCCAGGCACAGAGAAGGTGCTAGCAGGGAATTCTCTGCCTGCCTTTCCCCAGTGCTCTGCAAGCTCTCCAAGACAACATAGAATCTGGGGCTCTGTGCTTTCTTTCCTTCTGAACAAGTGTTAGTGTTTTCTGCACAAAAGCGATTCTGCGAAGCAATGTGAACAGGCACAGAGAAGGTGCTATCAGGGAATTCTCTGCCTGCCTTTCCCCAGTGCTCTGCAAGCTCTCCAGGACAACATAAAATCTGGGGCTCTGCGCTGTCTTTCGTTCTGAACAAGTGTTACTGTTTTCTGCACAAAAGCGATTCTTGCGAAGCAATGTGAACACTTCTGCTTCCCAGGCACAGAGAAGGTGCTATCAGGGAATTCTCTGCCTGCCTTTCCCCAGTGCTCTGCAAGCTCTCCAGGACAACATAAAATCTGGGGCTCTGTGCTTTCTTTGCTTCTGAACAAGTGTTACTGTTTTCTGCACAAAAGCGATTCTTGCGAAGCAATGTGAACACTTCTGCTTCCCAGGCACAGAGAAGGTGCTAGCAGGGAATTCTCTGCCTGCCTTTCCCCAGTGCTCTGCAAGCTCTCCAGGACAACATAGAATCTGGGGCTCTGTGCTTTCTTTCCTTCTGAACAAGTGTTACTGTTTTCTGCACAAAAGCGATTCTTGCGAAGCAATGTGAACACTTCTGCTTCCCAGGCACAGAGAAGGTGCTAGCAGGGAATTCTCTGCCTGCCTTTCCCCAGTGCTCTGCAAGCTCTCCAGGACAACATAAAATCTGGGGCTCTGTGCTTTCTTTCGTTCTGAACAAGTGTTACTGTTTTCTGCACAAAAGCGATTCTTGCAAAGCAATGTGAACAGGCACAGAGAAGGTGCTATCAGGGAATTCTCTGCCTGCATTTCCCCAGTGCTCTGCAAGCTCTCCAGGACAACATAAAATCTGGGGCTCTGTGCTTTCTTTCGTTCTGAACAAGTGTTAGTGTTTTCTGCACAAAAGCGATTCTTGCGAATCAATGTGAACACTTCTGCTTCCCAGGCACAGAGAAGGTGCTAGCAAGGAATTCTCTGCCTGCCTTTCCCCAGTGCTCTGCAAGCTCTCCAGGACAACATAAAATCTGGGGCTCTGTGCTTTCTTTCCTTCTGAACAAGTGTTAGTGTTTTCTGCACAAAAGCGATTCCGCGAAGCAATGTGAACACTTCTGCTTCCCAGGCACAGAGAAGGTGCTAGCAAGGAATTCTCTGCCTGCCTTTCCCCAGTGCTCTGCAAGCTCTCCAGGACAACATAGAATCTGGGGCTCTGTGCTTTCTTTCGTTCTGAACAAGTGTTACTGTTTTCTGCACAAAAGCGATTCTGCGAAGCAATGTGAACAGGCACAGACAAGGTGCTATCAGGGAATTCTCTGCCTGCCTTTCCCCAGTGCTCTGCAAGCTCTCCAGGACAACATAGAATCTGGGGCTCTGTGCTTTCTTTCCTTCTGAACAAGTGTTACTGTTTTCTGCACAAAAGCGATACTTGCGAAGCAATGTGAACACTTCTGCTTCCCAGGTACAGAGAAGGTGCTATCAGGGAATTCTCTGCCTGCCTTTCCCCAGTGCTCTGCAAGCTCTCCAGGACAACATCAAATCTGGGGCTCTGTGCTTTCTTTCGTTCTGAACAAGTGTTACTGTTTTCTGCACAAAAGCGATTCTTGCGAAGCAATGTGAAGACCTCTGCTTCCCAGGCACAGAGAAGGTGCTAGCAGGGAATTCTCTGCCTGCCTTTCCCCAGTGCTCTGCAAGCTCTCCAAGACAACATAGAATCTGGTGCTCTGTGCTTTCTTTCCTTCCGAACAAGTGTTACTGTTTTCTGAACAAAAGCGATTCTGCGAAGCAATGTGAACACTTCTGCTTCCCAGGCACAGAGAAGGTGCTATCAGGGAATTCTCTGCCTGCCTTTCCCCAGTGCTCTGCAAGCTCTCGAGGACAACATAAAATCTGGGGCTCTGTGCTTTCTTTCCTTCTGAACAAGTGTTACTGTTTTCTGCACAGAAGCGATTCTGCGAAACAATGTGAACAGACACAGAGAAGGTGCTAGCAGGGAATTCTCTGCCTGCCTTTCCCCAGTGCTCTGCAAGCTCTCCAGTACAACATAGAATCTGGGGCTCTGTGCTTTCTTTCCTTCTGAACAACTGTTACTGTTTTCTGCACAAAAGCGATTCTTGCGAAGCAATGTGAACACTTCTGCTTCCCAGGCACAGAGAAGGTGCTATCAGGGAATTCTCTGCCTGCCTTTCCCCAGTGCTCTGCAAGCTCTCCAGGACAACATAGAATCTGGGGCTCTGTGCTTTCTTTCGTTCTGAACAACTGTTACTGTTTTCTGCACAAAAGCGATTCTGCGAAACAATGTGAACGCTTCTGCTTCCCAGGCACAGAGAAGGTGCTAGCAGGGAATTCTCTGCCTGCCTTTCCCCAGTGCTCTGCAAGCTCTCCAGGACAACATAGAATCTGGGGCTCTGTGCTTTCTTTCCTTCTGAACAAGTGTTACTGTTTTCTGCACAAAAGCGATTATGCAAAGCAATGTGAACAGGCACAGAGAAGGTGCTATCAGGGAATTCTCTGCCTGCCTTTCCCCAGTGCTCTGCAAGCTCTCCAGGACAACATAGAATCTGGGGCTCTGTGCTTTCTTTGCTTCTGAACAAGTGTTACTGTTTTCTGCACAAAAGCGATTCTTGCGAAGCAATGTGAACACTTCTGCTTCCCAGGCACAGAGAAGGTGCTATCAGGGAATTCTCTGCCTGCCTTTCCCCAGTGCTCTGCAAGCTCTCCAGGACAACATAGAATCTGGGGCTCTGTGCTTTCTTTCCTTCTGAACAAGTGTTACTGTTTTCTGCACAAAAGCGATTCTTGCGAAGCAATGTGAACACTTCTGCTTCCCAGGCACAGAGAAGGTGCTATCAGGGAATTCTCTGCCTGCCTTTCCCCAGTGCTCTGCAAGCTCTCCAGGACAACATAGTATCTGGGGCTCTGTGCTTTCTTTCCTTCTGAACAAGTGTTACTGTTTTCTGCACAAAAGCGATTATGCAAAGCAATGTGAACAGGCACAGAGAAGGTGCTA
Source organism: Strix aluco (assembly GCF_031877795.1). Classification (NCBI taxonomy): domain Eukaryota; kingdom Metazoa; phylum Chordata; class Aves; order Strigiformes; family Strigidae; genus Strix; species Strix aluco. Next base: position 2,815,626 of record NW_027436647.1, read on the forward strand.
TCAGGGAATTCTCTGCCTGCCTTTCCCCAGTGCTCTGCAAGCTCTCCAGGACAACATAGAATCTGGGGCTCTGTGCTTTCTTTCCTTCTGAACAAGTGTTACTGTTTTCTGCACAAAAGCGATTCTTGCGAAGCAATGTGAACACTTCTGCTTCCCAGGCACAGAGAAGGTGCTATCAGGGAATTCTCTGCCTGCCTTTCCCCAGTGCTCTGCAAGCTCTCCAGGACAACATAGAATCTGGGGCTCTGTGCTTTCTTTCCTTCTGAACAAGTGTTACTGTTTTCTGCACAAAAGCGATTCTTGCGAAGCAATGTGAACACTTCTGCTTCCCAGGCACAGAGAAGGTGCTAGCAGGGAATTCTCTGCCTGCCTTTCCCCAGTGCTCTGCAAGCTCTCCAGGACAACATAAAATCTGGGGCTCTGCGCTGTCTTTCGTTCTGAACAAGTGTTACTGTTTTCTGCACAAAAGCGATTCTTGCGAAGCAATGTGAACACTTCTGCTTCCCAGGCACAGAGAAGGTGCTAGCAGGGAATTCTCTGCCTGCCTTTCCCCAGTGCTCTGCAAGCTCTCCAGGACAACATAGTATCTGGGGCTCTGTGCTTTCTTTCCTTCTGAACAAGTGTTACTGTTTTCTGCACAAAAGCGATTATGCAAAGCAATGTGAACAGGCACAGAGAAGGTGCTATCAGGGAATTCTCTGCCTGCCTTTCCCCAGTGCTCTGCAAGCTCTCCAGGACAACATAGAATCTGGGGCTCTGTGCTTTCTTTCCTTCTGAACAAGTGTTACTGTTTTCTGCACAAAAGCGATTCTTGCGAAGCAATGTGAACACTTCTGCTTCCCAGGCACAGAGAAGGTGCTATCAGGGAATTCTCTGCCTGCCTTTCCCCAGTGCTCTGCAAGCTCTCCAGGACAACATAGAATCTGGGGCTCTGTGCTTTCTTTCCTTCTGAACAAGTGTTACTGTTTTCTGCACAAAAGCGATTCTTGCGAAGCAATGTGAACACTTCTGCTTCCCAGGCACAGAGAAGGTGCTAGCAGGGAATTCTCTGCCTGCCTTTCCCCAGTGCTCTGCAAGCTCTCCAGGACAACATAGAATCTGGGGCTCTGTGCTTTCTTTCCTTCTGAACAAGTGTTACTGTTTTCTGCACAAAAGCGATTCTGCAAAGCAATGTGAACAGGCACAGAGAAGGTGCTATCAGGGAATTCTCTGCCTGCCTTTCCCCAGTGCTCTGCAAGCTCTCCAGGACAACATAGAATCTGGGGCTCTGTGCTTTCTTTCCTTCTGAAAAAGTGTTACTGTTTTCTGCACAAAAGCGATTCTTGCGAAGCAATGTGAACACTTCTGCTTCCCAGGCACAGAGAAGGTGCTATCAGGGAATTCTCTGCCTGCCTTTCCCCAGTGCTCTGCAAGCTCTCCAGGACAACATAGAATCTGGGGCTCTGTGCTTTCTTTCCTTCTGAACAAGTGTTACTGTTTTCTGCACAAAAGCGATTCTTGCGAAGCAATGTGAACACTTCTGCTTCCCAGGCACAGAGAAGGTGATATCAGGGAATTCTCTGCCTGCCTTTCCCCAGTGCTCTGCAAGCTCTCGAGGACAACATAAAATCTGGGGCTCTGTGCTTTCTTTCGTTCTGAACAAGTGTTAGTGTTTTCTGCACAAAAGCGATTCTGCGAAACAATGTGAACAGACACAGAGAAGGTGCTATCAGGGAATTCTCTGCCTGCCTTTCCCCAGTGCTCTGCAAGCTCTCCAGGACAACATAGAATCTGGGGCTCTGTGCTTTCTTTCCTTCTGAACAAGTGTTACTGTTTTCTGCACAAAAGCGATTCTTGCGAAGCAATGTGAACACTTCTGCTTCCCAGGCACAGAGAAGGTGCTAGAAGGGAATTCTCTGCCTGCCTTTCCCCAGTGCTCTGCAAGCTCTCCAGGACAACATAGAATCTGGGGCTCTGTGCTTTCTTTCGTTCTGAACAAGTGTTAGTGTTTTCTGCACAAAAGCGATTCTGCGAAACAATGTGAACACTTCTGCTTCCCAGGCACAGAGAAGGTGCTAGCAGGGAATTCTCTGCCTGCCTTTCCCCAGTGCTCTGCAAGCTCTCCAAGACAACATAGAATCTGGGGCTCTGTGCTTTCTTTCCTTCTGAACAAGTGTTAGTGTTTTCTGCACAAAAGCGATTCTGCGAAGCAATGTGAACAGGCACAGAGAAGGTGCTATCAGGGAATTCTCTGCCTGCCTTTCCCCAGTGCTCTGCAAGCTCTCCAGGACAACATAAAATCTGGGGCTCTGCGCTGTCTTTCGTTCTGAACAAGTGTTACTGTTTTCTGCACAAAAGCGATTCTTGCGAAGCAATGTGAACACTTCTGCTTCCCAGGCACAGAGAAGGTGCTATCAGGGAATTCTCTGCCTGCCTTTCCCCAGTGCTCTGCAAGCTCTCCAGGACAACATAAAATCTGGGGCTCTGTGCTTTCTTTGCTTCTGAACAAGTGTTACTGTTTTCTGCACAAAAGCGATTCTTGCGAAGCAATGTGAACACTTCTGCTTCCCAGGCACAGAGAAGGTGCTAGCAGGGAATTCTCTGCCTGCCTTTCCCCAGTGCTCTGCAAGCTCTCCAGGACAACATAGAATCTGGGGCTCTGTGCTTTCTTTCCTTCTGAACAAGTGTTACTGTTTTCTGCACAAAAGCGATTCTTGCGAAGCAATGTGAACACTTCTGCTTCCCAGGCACAGAGAAGGTGCTAGCAGGGAATTCTCTGCCTGCCTTTCCCCAGTGCTCTGCAAGCTCTCCAGGACAACATAAAATCTGGGGCTCTGTGCTTTCTTTCGTTCTGAACAAGTGTTACTGTTTTCTGCACAAAAGCGATTCTTGCAAAGCAATGTGAACAGGCACAGAGAAGGTGCTATCAGGGAATTCTCTGCCTGCATTTCCCCAGTGCTCTGCAAGCTCTCCAGGACAACATAAAATCTGGGGCTCTGTGCTTTCTTTCGTTCTGAACAAGTGTTAGTGTTTTCTGCACAAAAGCGATTCTTGCGAATCAATGTGAACACTTCTGCTTCCCAGGCACAGAGAAGGTGCTAGCAAGGAATTCTCTGCCTGCCTTTCCCCAGTGCTCTGCAAGCTCTCCAGGACAACATAAAATCTGGGGCTCTGTGCTTTCTTTCCTTCTGAACAAGTGTTAGTGTTTTCTGCACAAAAGCGATTCCGCGAAGCAATGTGAACACTTCTGCTTCCCAGGCACAGAGAAGGTGCTAGCAAGGAATTCTCTGCCTGCCTTTCCCCAGTGCTCTGCAAGCTCTCCAGGACAACATAGAATCTGGGGCTCTGTGCTTTCTTTCGTTCTGAACAAGTGTTACTGTTTTCTGCACAAAAGCGATTCTGCGAAGCAATGTGAACAGGCACAGACAAGGTGCTAGCAGGGAATTCTCTGCCTGCCTTTCCCCAGTGCTCTGCAAGCTCTCCAGGACAACATAGAATCTGGGGCTCTGTGCTTTCTTTCCTTCTGAACAAGTGTTACTGTTTTCTGCACAAAAGCGATACTTGCGAAGCAATGTGAACACTTCTGCTTCCCAGGTACAGAGAAGGTGCTATCAGGGAATTCTCTGCCTGCCTTTCCCCAGTGCTCTGCAAGCTCTCCAGGACAACATCAAATCTGGGGCTCTGTGCTTTCTTTCGTTCTGAACAAGTGTTACTGTTTTCTGCACAAAAGCGATTCTTGCGAAGCAATGTGAAGACCTCTGCTTCCCAGGCACAGAGAAGGTGCTAGCAGGGAATTCTCTGCCTGCCTTTCCCCAGTGCTCTGCAAGCTCTCCAAGACAACATAGAATCTGGTGCTCTGTGCTTTCTTTCCTTCTGAACAAGTGTTACTGTTTTCTGAACAAAAGCGATTCTGCGAAGCAATGTGAACACTTCTGCTTCCCAGGCACAGAGAAGGTGCTAGCAATGAATTCTCTGCCTGCCTTTCCCCAGTGCTCTGCAAGCTCTCGAGGACAACATAAAATCTGGGGCTCTGTGCTTTCTTTCCTTCTGAACAAGTGTTACTGTTTTCTGCACAAAAGCGATTCTGCGAAACAATGTGAACAGACACAGAGAAGGTGCTAGCAGGGAATTCTCTGCCTGCCTTTCCCCAGTGCTCTGCAAGCTCTCCAGTACAACATAGAATCTGGGGCTCTGTGCTTTCTTTCCTTCTGAACAACTGTTACTGTTTTCTGCACAAAAGCGATTCTTGCGAAGCAATGTGAACACTTCTGCTTCCCAGGCACAGAGAAGGTGCTAGCAGGGAATTCTCTGCCTGCCTTTCCCCAGTGCTCTGCAAGCTCTCCAGGACAACATAGAATCTGGGGCTCTGTGCTTTCTTTCGTTCTGAACAAGTGTTAGTGTTTTCTGCACAAAAGCGATTCTGCGAAACAATGTGAACGCTTCTGCTTCCCAGGCACAGAGAAGGTGCTAGCAGGGAATTCTCTGCCTGCCTTTCCCCAGTGCTCTGCAAGCTCTCCAGGACAACATAGAATCTGGGGCTCTGTGCTTTCTTTCCTTCTGAACAAGTGTTACTGTTTTCTGCACAAAAGCGATTCTGCAAAGCAATGTGAACAGGCACAGAGAAGGTGCTAGCAGGGAATTCTCTGCCTGCCTTTCCCCAGTGCTCTGCAAGCTCTCCAGGACAACATAAAATCTGGGGCTCTGCGCTGTCTTTCGTTCTGAACAAGTGTTACTGTTTTCTGCACAAAAGCGATTCTTGCGAAGCAATGTGAACACTTCTGCTTCCCAGGCACAGAGAAGGTGCTATCAGGGAATTCTCTGCCTGCCTTTCCCCAGTGCTCTGCAAGCTCTCCAGGACAACATAGTATCTGGGGCTCTGTGCTTTCTTTCCTTCTGAACAAGTGTTACTGTTTTCTGCACAAAAGCGATTCTGCGAAGCAATGTGAACAGGCACAGAGAAGGTGCTATCAGGGAATTCTCTGCCTGCCTTTCCCCAGTGCTCTGCAAGCTCTCCAGGACAACATAGAATCTGGGGCTCTGTGCTTTCTTTCCTTCTGAACAAGTGTTACTGTTTTCTGCACAAAAGCGATTCTTGCGAAGCAATGTGAACACTTCTGCTTCCCAGGCACAGAGAAGGTGCTATCAGGGAATTCTCTGCCTGCCTTTCCCCAGTGCTCTGCAAGCTCTCCAGGACAACATAGAATCTGGGGCTCTGTGCTTTCTTTCCTTCTGAACAAGTGTTACTGTTTTCTGCACAAAAGCGATTCTTGCGAAGCAATGTGAACACTTCTGCTTCCCAGGCACAGAGAAGGTGATATCAGGGAATTCTCTGCCTGCCTTTCCCCAGTGCTCTGCAAGCTCTCCAAGACAACATAGAATCTGGTGCTCTGTGCTTTCTTTCGTTCTGAACAAGTGTTACTGTTTTCTGCACAAAAGCGATTCTTGCGAAGCAATGTGAACAGACACAGAGAAGGTGCTAGCAGGGAATTCTCTGCCTGCCTTTCCCCAGTGCTCTGCAAGCTCTCCAGGACAACATAAAATCTGGGGCTATGCACTGTCTTTCGTTCTGAACAAGTGTTACTGTTTTCTGCACAAAAGCGATTCTTGCGAAGCAATGTGAACACTTCTGCTTCCCAGGCACAGAGAAGGTGCTATCAGGGAATTCTCTGCCTGCCTTTCCCCAGTGCTCTGCAAGCTCTCCAGGACAACATAAAATCTGGGGCTCTGTGCTTTCTTTCCTTCTGAACAAGTGTTACTGTTTTCTGCACAAAAGCGATTCTTGCGAAGCAATGTGAACACTTCTGCTTCCCAGGCACAGAGAAGGTGCTATCAGGGAATTCTCTGCCTGCCTTTCCCCAGTGCTCTGCAAGCTCTCGAGGACAACATAAAATCTGGGGCTCTGTGCTTTCTTTCCTTCTGAACAAGTGTTACTGTTTTCTGCACAAAAGCGATTCTTGCGAAGCGATGTGAACAGACACAGAGAAGGTGCTAGCAGGGAATTCTCTGCCTGCCTTTCCCCAGTGCTCTGCAAGCTCTCCAGGACAACATAGAATCTGGGGCTCTGTGCTTTCTTTCCTTCTGAACAAGTGTTACTGTTTTCTGCACAAAAGCGATTCTTGCGAAGCAATGTGAACACTTCTGCTTCCCAGGCACAGAGAAGGTGCTAGCAGGGAATTCTCTGCCTGCCTTTCCCCAGTGCTCTGCAAGCTCTCCAGGACAACATAGAATCTGGGGCTCTGTGCTTTCTTTCGTTCTGAACAAGTGTTAGTGTTTTCTGCACAAAAGCGATTCTGCGAAACAATGTGAACACTTCTGCTTCCCAGGCACAGAGAAGGTGCTAGCAGGGAATTCTCTGCCTGCCTTTCCCCAGTGCTCTGCAAGCTCTCCAAGACAACATAGAATCTGGGGCTCTGTGCTTTCTTTCCTTCTGAACAAGTGTTAGTGTTTTCTGCACAAAAGCGATTCTGCGAAGCAATGTGAACAGGCACAGAGAAGGTGCTATCAGGGAATTCTCTGCCTGCCTTTCCCCAGTGCTCTGCAAGCTCTCCAGGACAACATAAAATCTGGGGCTCTGCGCTGTCTTTCGTTCTGAACAAGTGTTACTGTTTTCTGCACAAAAGCGATTCTTGCGAAGCAATGTGAACACTTCTGCTTCCCAGGCACAGAGAAGGTGCTAGCAGGAAATTCTCTGCCTGCCTTTCCCCAGTGCTCTGCAAGCTCTCCAGGACAACATAGAATCTGGGGCTCTGTGCTTTCTTTCGTTCTGAACAAGTGTTAGTGTTTTCTGCACAAAAGCGATTCTTGCGAAGCAATGTGAACACTTCTGCTTCCCAGGCACAGAGAAGGTGCTAGCAGGGAATTCTCTGCCTGCCTTTCCCCAGTGCTCTGCAAGCTCTCCAGGACAACATAGAATCTGGGGCTCTGTGCTTTCTTTCCTTCTGAACAAGTGTTACTGTTTTCTGCACAAAAGCGATTCTGCAAAGCAATGTGAACAGGCACAGAGAAGGTGCTATCAGGGAATTCTCTGCCTGCCTTTCCCCAGTGCTCTGCAAGCTCTCCAGGACAACATAAAATCTGGGGCTCTGCGCTGTCTTTCGTTCTGAACAAGTGTTACTGTTTTCTGCACAAAAGCGATTCTTGCGAAGCAATGTGAACACTTCTGCTTCCCAGGCACAGAGAAGGTGCTATCAGGGAATTCTCTGCCTGCCTTTCCCCAGTGCTCTGCAAGCTCTCCAGGACAACATAGAATCTGGGGCTCTGTGCTTTCTTTCGTTCTGAACAAGTGTTACTGTTTTCTGCACAAAAGCGATTCTTGCGAAGCAATGTGAACACTTCTGCTTCCCAGGCACAGAGAAGGTGCTATCAGGGAATTCTCTGCCTGCCTTTCCCCAGTGCTCTGCAAGCTCTCCAGGACAACATAGTATCTGGGGCTCTGTGCTTTCTTTCGTTCTGAACAAGTGTTACTGTTTTCTGCACAAAAGCGATTCTGCGAAGCAATGTGAACAGGCACAGACAAGGTGCTATCAGGGAATTCTCTGCCTGCCTTTCCCCAGTGCTCTGCAAGCTCTCCAGGACAACATAGAATCTGGGGCTCTGTGCTTTCTTTCCTTCTGAACAAGTGTTACTGTTTTCTGCACAAAAGCGATACTTGCGAAGCAATGTGAACACTTCTGCTTCCCAGGTACAGAGAAGGTGCTATCAGGGAATTCTCTGCCTGCCTTTCCCCAGTGCTCTGCAAGCTCTCCAGGACAACATCAAATCTGGGGCTCTGTGCTTTCTTTCGTTCTGAACAAGTGTTACTGTTTTCTGCACAAAAGCGATTCTTGCGAAGCAATGTGAAGACCTCTGCTTCCCAGGCACAGAGAAGGTGCTATCAGGGAATTCTCTGCCTGCCTTTCCCCAGTGCTCTGCAAGCTCTCCAGGACAACATAGTATCTGGGGCTCTGTGCTTTCTTTCGTTCTGAACAAGTGTTACTGTTTTCTGCACAAAAGCGATTCTGCGAAGCAATGTGAACAGGCACAGACAAGGTGCTATCAGGGAATTCTCTGCCTGCCTTTCCCCAGTGCTCTGCAAGCTCTCCAGGACAACATAGAATCTGGGGCTCTGTGCTTTCTTTCCTTCTGAACAAGTGTTACTGTTTTCTGCACAAAAGCGATACTTGCGAAGCAATGTGAACACTTCTGCTTCCCAGGTACAGAGAAGGTGCTATCAGGGAATTCTCTGCCTGCCTTTCCCCAGTGCTCTGCAAGCTCTCCAGGACAACATCAAATCTGGGGCTCTGTGCTTTCTTTCGTTCTGAACAAGTGTTACTGTTTTCTGCACAAAAGCGATTCTTGCGAAGCAATGTGAAGACCTCTGCTTCCCAGGCACAGAGAAGGTGCTATCAGGGAATTCTCTGCCTGCCTTTCCCCAGTGCTCTGCAAGCTCTCCAAGACAACATAGAATCTGGTGCTCTGTGCTTTCTTTCCTTCTGAACAAGTGTTACTGTTTTCTGAACAAAAGCGATTCTGCGAAGCAATGTGAACACTTCTGCTTCCCAGGCACAGAGAAGGTGCTAGCAATGAATTCTCTGCCTGCCTTTCCCCAGTGCTCTGCAAGCTCTCGAGGACAACATAAAATCTGGGGCTCTGTGCTTTCTTTCCTTCTGAACAAGTGTTACTGTTTTCTGCACAAAAGCGATTCTGCGAAACAATGTGAACAGACACAGAGAAGGTGCTAGCAGGGAATTCTCTGCCTGCCTTTCCCCAGTGCTCTGCAAGCTCTCCAGTACAACATAGAATCTGGGGCTCTGTGCTTTCTTTCCTTCTGAACAACTGTTACTGTTTTCTGCACAAAAGCGATTCTTGCGAAGCAATGTGAACACTTCTGCTTCCCAGGCACAGAGAAGGTGCTAGCAGGGAATTCTCTGCCTGCCTTTCCCCAGTGCTCTGCAAGCTCTCCAGGACAACATAGAATCTGGGGCTCTGTGCTTTCTTTCGTTCTGAACAAGTGTTAGTGTTTTCTGCACAAAAGCGATTCTGCGAAACAATGTGAACGCTTCTGCTTCCCAGGCACAGAGAAGGTGCTAGCAGGGAATTCTCTGCCTGCCTTTCCCCAGTGCTCTGCAAGCTCTCCAGGACAACATAGAATCTGGGGCTCTGTGCTTTCTTTCCTTCTGAACAAGTGTTACTGTTTTCTGCACAAAAGCGATTCTGCAAAGCAATGTGAACAGGCACAGAGAAGGTGCTAGCAGGGAATTCTCTGCCTGCCTTTCCCCAGTGCTCTGCAAGCTCTCCAGGACAACATAAAATCTGGGGCTCTGCGCTGTCTTTCGTTCTGAACAAGTGTTACTGTTTTCTGCACAAAAGCGATTCTTGCGAAGCAATGTGAACACTTCTGCTTCCCAGGCACAGAGAAGGTGCTATCAGGGAATTCTCTGCCTGCCTTTCCCCAGTGCTCTGCAAGCTCTCCAGGACAACATAGTATCTGGGGCTCTGTGCTTTCTTTCCTTCTGAACAAGTGTTACTGTTTTCTGCACAAAAGCGATTATGCAAAGCAATGTGAACAGGCACAGAGAAGGTGCTATCAGGGAATTCTCTGCCTGCCTTTCCCCAGTGCTCTGCAAGCTCTCCAGGACAACATAGAATCTGGGGCTCTGTGCTTTCTTTCCTTCTGAACAAGTGTTACTGTTTTCTGCACAAAAGCGATTCTTGCGAAGCAATGTGAACACTTCTGCTTCCCAGGCACAGAGAAGGTGCTATCAGGGAATTCTCTGCCTGCCTTTCCCCAGTGCTCTGCAAGCTCTCCAGGACAACATAGAATCTGGGGCTCTGTGCTTTCTTTCCTTCTGAACAAGTGTTACTGTTTTCTGCACAAAAGCGATTCTTGCGAAGCAATGTGAACACTTCTGCTTCCCAGGCACAGAGAAGGTGATATCAGGGAATTCTCTGCCTGCCTTTCCCCAGTGCTCTGCAAGCTCTCCAAGACAACATAGAATCTGGTGCTCTGTGCTTTCTTTCGTTCTGAACAAGTGTTACTGTTTTCTGCACAAAAGCGATTCTTGCGAAGCAATGTGAACAGACACAGAGAAGGTGCTAGCAAGGAATTCTCTGCCTGCCTTTCCCCAGTGCTCTGCAAGCTCTCCAGTACAACATAGAATCTGGGGCTCTGTGCTTTCTTTCCTTCTGAACAACTGTTACTGTTTTCTGCACAAAAGCGATTCTTGCGAAGCAATGTGAACACTTCTGCTTCCCAGGCACAGAGAAGGTGCTAGCAGGGAATTCTCTGCCTGCCTTTCCCCAGTGCTCTGCAAGCTCTCCAGGACAACATAGAATCTGGGGCTCTGTGCTTTCTTTCGTTCTGAACAAGTGTTAGTGTTTTCTGCACAAAAGCGATTCTGCGAAACAATGTGAACACTTCTGCTTCCCAGGCACAGAGAAGGTGCTAGCAGGGAATTCTCTGCCTGCCTTTCCCCAGTGCTCTGCAAGCTCTCCAGGACAACATAGAATCTGGGGCTCTGTGCTTTCTTTCCTTCTGAACAAGTGTTACTGTTTTCTGCACAAAAGCGATTCTGCAAAGCAATGTGAACAGGCACAGAGAAGGTGCTAGCAGGGAATTCTCTGCCTGCCTTTCCCCAGTGCTCTGCAAGCTCTCCAGGACAACATAAAATCTGGGGCTATGCACTGTCTTTCGTTCTGAACAAGTGTTACTGTTTTCTGCACAAAAGCGATTCTTGCGAAGCAATGTGAACACTTCTGCTTCCCAGGCACAGAGAAGGTGCTATCAGGGAATTCTCTGCCTGCCTTTCCCCAGTGCTCTGCAAGCTCTCCAGGACAACATAAAATCTGGGGCTCTGTGCTTTCTTTCCTTCTGAACAAGTGTTACTGTTTTCTGCACAAAAGCGATTCTTGCGAAGCAATGTGAACACTTCTGCTTCCCAGGCACAGAGAAGGTGCTATCAGGGAATTCTCTGCCTGCCTTTCCCCAGTGCTCTGCAAGCTCTCGAGGACAACATAAAATCTGGGGCTCTGTGCTTTCTTTCCTTCTGAACAAGTGTTACTGTTTTCTGCACAAAAGCGATTCTTGCGAAGCGATGTGAACAGACACAGAGAAGGTGCTAGCAGGGAATTCTCTGCCTGCCTTTCCCCAGTGCTCTGCAAGCTCTCCAGGACAACATAGAATCTGGGGCTCTGTGCTTTCTTTCCTTCTGAACAAGTGTTACTGTTTTCTGCACAAAAGCGATTCTTGCGAAGCAATGTGAACACTTCTGCTTCCCAGGCACAGAGAAGGTGCTAGCAGGGAATTCTCTGCCTGCCTTTCCCCAGTGCTCTGCAAGCTCTCCAGGACAACATAGAATCTGGGGCTCTGTGCTTTCTTTCGTTCTGAACAAGTGTTAGTGTTTTCTGCACAAAAGCGATTCTGCGAAACAATGTGAACACTTCTGCTTCCCAGGCACAGAGAAGGTGCTAGCAGGGAATTCTCTGCCTGCCTTTCCCCAGTGCTCTGCAAGCTCTCCAAGACAACATAGAATCTGGGGCTCTGTGCTTTCTTTCCTTCTGAACAAGTGTTAGTGTTTTCTGCACAAAAGCGATTCTGCGAAGCAATGTGAACAGGCACAGAGAAGGTGCTATCAGGGAATTCTCTGCCTGCCTTTCCCCAGTGCTCTGCAAGCTCTCCAGGACAACATAAAATCTGGGGCTCTGCGCTGTCTTTCGTTCTGAACAAGTGTTACTGTTTTCTGCACAAAAGCGATTCTTGCGAAGCAATGTGAACACTTCTGCTTCCCAGGCACAGAGAAGGTGCTAGCAGGAAATTCTCTGCCTGCCTTTCCCCAGTGCTCTGCAAGCTCTCCAGGACAACATAGAATCTGGGGCTCTGTGCTTTCTTTCGTTCTGAACAAGTGTTAGTGTTTTCTGCACAAAAGCGATTCTTGCGAAGCAATGTGAACACTTCTGCTTCCCAGGCACAGAGAAGGTGCTAGCAGGGAATTCTCTGCCTGCCTTTCCCCAGTGCTCTGCAAGCTCTCCAGGACAACATAGAATCTGGGGCTCTGTGCTTTCTTTCCTTCTGAACAAGTGTTACTGTTTTCTGCACAAAAGCGATTCTGCAAAGCAATGTGAACAGGCACAGAGAAGGTGCTATCAGGGAATTCTCTGCCTGCCTTTCCCCAGTGCTCTGCAAGCTCTCCAGGACAACATAAAATCTGGGGCTCTGCGCTGTCTTTCGTTCTGAACAAGTGTTACTGTTTTCTGCACAAAAGCGATTCTTGCGAAGCAATGTGAACACTTCTGCTTCCCAGGCACAGAGAAGGTGCTATCAGGGAATTCTCTGCCTGCCTTTCCCCAGTGCTCTGCAAGCTCTCCAGGACAACATAGAATCTGGGACTCTGTGCTTTCTTTCGTTCTGAACAAGTGTTACTGTTTTCTGCACAAAAGCGATTCTTGCGAAGCAATGTGAACACTTCTGCTTCCCAGGCACAGAGAAGGTGCTATCAGGGAATTCTCTGCCTGCCTTTCCCCAGTGCTCTGCAAGCTCTCCAGGACAACATAGTATCTGGGGCTCTGTGCTTTCTTTCCTTCTGAACAAGTGTTACTGTTTTCTGCACAAAAGCGATTCTGCAAAGCAATGTGAACAGGCACAGAGAAGGTGCTAGCAGGGAATTCTCTGCCTGCCTTTCCCCAGTGCTCTGCAAGCTCTCCAGGACAACATAGAATCTGGGGCTCTGTGCTTTCTTTCCTTCTGAACAAGTGTTACTGTTTTCTGCACAAAAGCGATTCTTGCGAAGCAATGTGAACACTTCTGCTTCCCAGGCACAGAGAAGGTGCTAGCAGGGAATTCTCTGCCTGCCTTTCCCCAGTGCTCTGCAAGCTCTCCAGGACAACATAGAATCTGGGGCTCTGTGCTTTCTTTCGTTCTGAACAAGTGTTACTGTTTTCTGCACAAAAGCGATTCTTGCGAAGCAATGTGAACACTTCTGCTTCCCAGGCACAGAGAAGGTGATATCAGGGAATTCTCTGCCTGCCTTTCCCCAGTGCTCTGCAAGCTCTCCAAGACAACATAGAATCTGGTGCTCTGTGCTTTCTTTCCTTCTGAACAAGTGTTACTGTTTTCTGAACAAAAGCGATTCTGCGAAGCAATGTGAACACTTCTGCTTCCCAGGCACAGAGAAGGTGCTATCAGGGAATTCTCTGCCTGCCTTTCCCCAGTGCTCTCAAGCTCTCGAGGACAACATAAAATCTGGGGCTCTGTGCTTTCTTTCGTTCTGAACAAGTGTTACTGTTTTCTGCACAAAAGCGATTCTGCGAAACAATGTGAACAGGCACAGAGAAGGTGCTAGCAGGGAATTCTCTGCCTGCCTTTCCCCAGTGCTCTGCAAGCTCTCCAGGACAACATAGAATCTGGGGCTCTGTGCTTTCTTTCCTTCTGAACAAGTGTTACTGTTTTCTGCACAAAAGTGATTCTTGCGAAGCAATGTGAACACTTCTGCTTCCCAGGCACAGAGAAGGTGCTAGCAGGGAATTCTCTGCCTGCCTTTCCCCAGTGCTCTGCAAGCTCTCCAGGACAACATAGAATCTGGGGCTCTGTGCTTTCTTTCGTTCTGAACAAGTGTTACAGTTTTCTGCACAAAAGCGATTCTGCGAAACAATGTGAACACTTCTGCTTCCCAGGCACAGAGAAGGTGCTAGCAGGGAATTCTCTGCCTGCCTTTCCCCAGTGCTCTGCAAGCTCTCCAAGACAACATAGAATCTGGGGCTCTGTGCTTTCTTTCCTTCTGAACAAGTGTTAGTGTTTTCTGCACAAAAGCGATTCTGCGAAGCAATGTGAACAGGCACAGAGAAGGTGCTATCAGGGAATTCTCTGCCTGCCTTTCCCCAGTGCTCTGCAAGCTCTCCAGGACAACATAAAATCTGGGGCTCTGCGCTGTCTTTCGTTCTGAACAAGTGTTACTGTTTTCTGCACAAAAGCGATTCTTGCGAAGCAATGTGAACACTTCTGCTTCCCAGGCACAGAGAAGGTGCTATCAGGGAATTCTCTGCCTGCCTTTCCCCAGTGCTCTGCAAGCTCTCCAGGACAACATAAAATCTGGGGCTCTGTGCTTTCTTTGCTTCTGAACAAGTGTTACTGTTTTCTGCACAAAAGCGATTCTTGCGAAGCAATGTGAACACTTCTGCTTCCCAGGCACAGAGAAGGTGCTAGCAGGGAATTCTCTGCCTGCCTTTCCCCAGTGCTCTGCAAGCTCTCCAGGACAACATAAAATCTGGGGCTCTGTGCTTTCTTTCGTTCTGAACAAGTGTTACTGTTTTCTGCACAAAAGTGATTCTGCGAAGCAATGTGAACACTTCTGCTTCCCAGGCACAGAGAAGGTGCTATCAGGGAATTCTCTGCCTGCCTTTCCCCAGTGCTCTGCAAGCTCTCCAGGACAACATAGAATCTGGGGCTCTGTGCTTTCTTTCCTTCTGAACAAGTGTTAGTGTTTTCTGCACAAAAGTGATTCTGCGAAGCAATGTGAACAGGCACAGAGAAGGTGCTAGCAGGGAATTCTCTGCTGCCTTTCCCCAGTGCTCTGCAAGCTCTCCAGGACAACATAAAATCTGGGGCTCTGTGCTTTCTTTCCTTCTGAACAAGTGTTAGTGTTTTCTGCACAAAAGCGATTCTGCGAAGCAATGTGAACACTTCTGCTTCCCAGGCACAGAGAAGGTGCTAGGAAGGAATTCTCTGCCTGCCTTTCCCCAGTGCTCTGCAAGCTCTCCAGGACAACATAAAATCTGGGGCTCTGTGCTTTCTTTCGTTCTGAACAAGTGTTACTGTTTTCTGCACAAAAGCGATTCTGCGAAGCAATGTGAACAGGCACAGAGAAGGTGCTAGCAGGGAATTCTCTGCCTGCCTTTCCCCAGTGCTCTGCAAGCTCTCCAAGACAACATAGAATCTGGTGCTCTGTGCTTTCTTTCCTTCTGAACAAGTGTTACTGTTTTCTGCACAAAAGCGATTCTGCGAAGCAATGTGAACACTTCTGCTTCCCAGGCACAGAGAAGGTGCTAGGAAGGAATTCTCTGCCTGCCTTTCCCCAGTGCTCTGCAAGCTCTCGAGGACAACATAATATCTGGGGCTCTGTGCTTTCTTTCCTTCTGAACAAGTGTTACTGTTTTCTGCACAAAAGCGATTCTGCGAAACAATGTGAACAGACACAGAGAAGGTGCTATCAGGGAATTCTCTGCCTGCCTTTCCCCAGTGCTCTGCAAGCTCTCCAGGACAACATAAAATCTGGGGCTCTGTGCTTTCTTTCCTTCTGAACAAGTGTTACTGTTTTCTGCACAAAAGCGATTCTTGCGAAGCAATGTGAACACTTCTGCTTCCCAGGCACAGAGAAGGTGCTAGCAGGGAATTCTCTGCCTGCCTTTCCCCAGTGCTCTGCAAGCTCTCCAAGACAACATAGAATCTGGTGCTCTGTGCTTTCTTTCCTTCTGAGCAAGTGTTACTGTTTTCTGCACAAAAGCGATTCTTGCGAAGCAATGTGAACACTTCTGCTTCCCAGGCACAGAGAAGGTGATATCAGGGAATTCTCTGCCTGCCTTTCCCCAGTGCTCTGCAAGCTCTCCAGGACAACATAGAATCTGGGGCTCTGTGCTTTCTTTCCTTCTGAACAAGTGTTACTGTTTTCTGCACAAAAGCGATTCTGCGAAGCAATGTGAACACTTCTGCTTCCCAGGCACAGAGAAGGTGCTAGCAGGGAATTCTCTGCCTGCCTTTCCCCAGTGCTCTGCAAGCTCTCCAGGACAACATAGAATCTGGGGCTCTGTGCTTTCTTTCCTTCTGAACAAGTGTTACTGTTTTCTGCACAAAAGCGATTCTTGCGAAGCAATGTGAACACTTCTGCTTCCCAGGCACAGAGAAGGTGCTAGCAAGGAATTCTCTGCCTGCCTTTCCCCAGTGCTCTGCAAGCTCTCCAGGACAACATAAAATCTGGGGCTCTGTGCTTTCTTTCCTTCTGAACAAGTGTTACTGTTTTCTGCACAAAAGCGATTCTTGCGAAGCAATGTGAACAGGCACAGAGAAGGTGCTATCAGGGAATTCTCTGCCTGCCTTTCCCCAGTGCTCTGCAAGCTCTCCAGGACAACATAAAATCTGGGGCTCTGTGCTTTCTTTCCTTCTGAACAAGTGTTACTGTTTTCTGCACAAAAGCGATTCTTGCGAAGCAATGTGAACACTTCTGCTTCGCAGGCACAGAGAAGGTGCTATCAGGGAATTCTCTGCCTGCCTTTCCCCAGTGCTCTGCAAGCTCTCCAAGACAACATAGAATCTGGTGCTCTGTGCTTTCTTTCCTTCTGAACAAGTGTTACTGTTTTCTGAACAAAAGCGATTCTGCGAAGCAATGTGAACACTTCTGCTTCCCAGGCACAGAGAAGGTGCTAGGAAGGAATTCTCTGCCTGCCTTTCCCCAGTGCTCTGCAAGCTCTCGAGGACAACATAAAATCTGGGGCTCTGTGCTTTCTTTCCTTCTGAACAAGTGTTACTGTTTTCTGAACAAAAGCGATTCTGCGAAACAATGTGAACAGACACAGAGAAGGTGCTATCAGGGAATTCTCTGCCTGCCTTTCCCCAGTGCTCTGCAAGCTCTCCAGGACAACATAGAATCTGGGGCTCTGTGCTTTCTTTCCTTCTGAACAAGTGTTACTGTTTTCTGCACAAAAGCGATTCTTGCGAAGCAATGTGAACACTTCTGCTTCCCAGGCACAGAGAAGGTGCTAGAAGGGAATTCTCTGCCTGCCTTTCCCCAGTGCTCTGCAAGCTCTCCAGGACAACATAGAATCTGGGGCTCTGTGCTTTCTTTCGTTCTGAACAAGTGTTAGTGTTTTCTGCACAAAAGCGATTCTGCGAAGCAATGTGAACACTTCTGCTTCCCAGGCACAGAGAAGGTGCTAGCAGGGAATTCTCTGCCTGCCTTTCCCCAGTGCTCTGCAAGCTCTCCAAGACAACATAGAATCTGGGGCTCTGTGCTTTCTTTCCTTCTGAACAAGTGTTAGTGTTTTCTGCACAAAAGCGATTCTGCGAAGCAATGTGAACAGGCACAGAGAAGGTGCTATCAGGGAATTCTCTGCCTGCCTTTCCCCAGTGCTCTGCAAGCTCTCCAGGACAACATAAAATCTGGGGCTCTGCGCTGTCTTTCGTTCTGAACAAGTGTTAGTGTTTTCTGCACAAAAGCGATTCTTGCGAAGCAATGTGAACACTTCTGCTTCCCAGGCACAGAGAAGGTGCTATCAGGGAATTCTCTGCCTGCCTTTCCCCAGTGCTCTGCAAGCTCTCCAAGACAACATAGAATCTGGTGCTCTGTGCTTTCTTTCCTTCTGAACAAGTGTTACTGTTTTCTGAACAAAAGCGATTCTGCGAAGCAATGTGAACACTTCTGCTTCCCAGGCACAGAGAAGGTGCTAGGAAGGAATTCTCTGCCTGCATTTCCCCAGTGCTCTGCAAGCTCTCGAGGACAACATAAAATCTGGGGCTCTGTGCTTTCTTTCGTTCTGAACAAGTGTTAGTGTTTTCTGCACAAAAGCGATTCTGCGAAACAATGTGAACAGACACAGAGAAGGTGCTATCAGGGAATTCTCTGCCTGCCTTTCCCCAGTGCTCTGCAAGCTCTCCAGGACAACATAGAATCTGGGGCTCTGTGCTTTCTTTCCTTCTGAACAAGTGTTACTGTTTTCTGCACAAAAGCGATTCTTGCGAAGCAATGTGAACACTTCTGCTTCCCAGGCACAGAGAAGGTGCTAGAAGGGAATTCTCTGCCTGCCTTTCCCCAGTGCTCTGCAAGCTCTCCAGGACAACATAGAATCTGGGGCTCTGTGCTTTCTTTCGTTCTGAACAAGTGTTAGTGTTTTCTGCACAAAAGCGATTCTGCGAAACAATGTGAACACTTCTGCTTCCCAGGCACAGAGAAGGTGCTAGCAGGGAATTCTCTGCCTGCCTTTCCCCAGTGCTCTGCAAGCTCTCCAGGACAACATAGAATCTGGTGCTCTGTGCTTTCTTTCCTTCTGAACAAGTGTTAGTGTTTTCTGCACAAAAGCGATTCTGCGAAGCAATGTGAACAGGCACAGAGAAGGTGCTATCAGGGAATTCTCTGCCTGCCTTTCCCCAGTGCTCTGCAAGCTCTCCAGGACAACATAAAATCTGGGGCTCTGCGCTGTCTTTCGTTCTGAACAAGTGTTAGTGTTTTCTGCACAAAAGCGATTCTTGCGAAGCAATGTGAACACTTCTGCTTCCCAGGCACAGAGAAGGTGCTATCAGGGAATTCTCTGCCTGCCTTTCCCCAGTGCTCTGCAAGCTCTCCAGGACAACATAGAATCTGGGGCTCTGTGCTTTCTTTGCTTCTGAACAAGTGTTACTGTTTTCTGCACAAAAGCGATTCTTGCGAAGCAATGTGAACACTTCTGCTTCCCAGGCACAGAGAAGGTGCTAGCAGGGAATTCTCTGCCTGCCTTTCCCCAGTGCTCTGCAAGCTCTCCAGGACAACATAGAATCTGGGGCTCTGTGCTTTCTTTCGTTCTGAACAAGTGTTACTGTTTTCTGCACAAAAGCGATTCTTGCGAAGCAATGTGAACACTTCTGCTTCCCAGGCACAGAGAAGGTGCTATCAGGGAATTCTCTGCCTGCCTTTCCCCAGTGCTCTGCAAGCTCTCCAGGACAACAGTGAATCTGGGGCTCTGTGCTTTCTTTCGTTCTGAACAAGTGTTACTGTTTTCTGCACAAAAGCGATTCTTGCGAAGCAATGTGAACAGGCACAGAGAAGGTGCTATCAGGGAATTCTCTGCCTGCATTTCCCCAGTGCTCTGCAAGCTCTCCAGGACAACATAAAATCTGGGGCACTGTGCTTTCTTTCCTTCTGAACAAGTGTTAGTGTTTTCTGCACAAAAGCGATTCTTGCGAATCAATGTGAACACTTCTGCTTCCCAGGCACAGAGAAGGTGCTAGCAAGGAATTCTCTGCCTGCCTTTCCCCAGTGCTCTGCAAGCTCTCCAGGACAACATAAAATCTGGGGCTCTGTGCTTTCTTTCCTTCTGAACAAGTGTTAGTGTTTTCTGCACAAAAGCGATTCCGCGAAGCAATGTGAACACTTCTGCTTCCCAGGCACAGAGAAGGTGCTAGCAAGGAATTCTCTGCCTGCCTTTCCCCAGTGCTCTGCAAGCTCTCCAGGACAACATAGAATCTGGGGCTCTGTGCTTTCTTTCCTTCTGAACAAGTGTTACTGTTTTCTGCACAAAAGCGATTCTGCGAAGCAATGTGAACAGGCACAGACAAGGTGCTATCAGGGAATTCTCTGCCTGCCTTTCCCCAGTGCTCTGCAAGCTCTCCAGGACAACATAGAATCTGGGGCTCTGTGCTTTCTTTCCTTCTGAACAAGTGTTACTGTTTTCTGCACAAAAGCGATTCTTGCGAAGCAATGTGAACACTTCTGCTTCCCAGGTACAGAGAAGGTGCTATCAGGGAATTCTCTGCCTGCCTTTCCCCAGTGCTCTGCAAGCTCTCCAGGACAACATCAAATCTGGGGCTCTGTGCTTTCTTTCGTTCTGAACAAGTGTTACTGTTTTCTGCACAAAAGCGATTCTTGCGAAGCAATGTGAAGACCTCTGCTTCCCAGGCACAGAGAAGGTGCTAGCAGGGAATTCTCTGCCTGCCTTTCCCCAGTGCTCTGCAAGCTCTCCAAGACAACATAGAATCTGGTGCTCTGTGCTTTCTTTCCTTCTGAACAAGTGTTACTGTTTTCTGCACAAAAGCGATTCTTGCGAAGCAATGTGAACACTTCTGCTTCCCAGGCACAGAGAAGGTGCTAGCAATGAATTCTCTGCCTGCCTTTCCCCAGTGCTCTGCAAGCTCTCCAGGACAACATAAAATCTGGGGCTCTGTGCTTTCTTTCCTTCTGAACAAGTGTTACTGTTTTCTGCACAAAAGCGATTCTTGCGAAGCAATGTGAACACTTCTGCTTCCCAGGCACAGAGAAGGTGCTAGCAGGGAATTCTCTGCCTGCCTTTCCCCAGTGCTCTGCAAGCTCTCCAAGACAACATAGAATCTGGTGCTCTGTGCTTTCTTTCCTTCTGAGCAAGTGTTACTGTTTTCTGCACAAAAGCGATTCTTGCGAAGCAATGTGAACACTTCTGCTTCCCAGGCACAGAGAAGGTGATATCAGGGAATTCTCTGCCTGCCTTTCCCCAGTGCTCTGCAAGCTCT
The DNA here is from genome assembly GCF_031877795.1 of Strix aluco. NCBI lineage: Eukaryota > Metazoa > Chordata > Aves > Strigiformes > Strigidae > Strix > Strix aluco. The sequence continues at coordinate 2,835,802 of NW_027436647.1, forward strand.
CCAGGACAACATAGAATCTGGGGCTCTGTGCTTTCTTTCCTTCTGAACAAGTGTTACTGTTTTCTGCACAAAAGCGATTCTGCGAAGCAATGTGAACAGTTCTGCTTCCCAGGCACAGAGAAGGTGCTAGCAGGGAATTCTCTGCCTGCCTTTCCCCAGTGCTCTGCAAGCTCTCCAGGACAACATAGAATCTGGGGCTCTGTGCTTTCTTTCCTTCTGAACAAGTGTTACTGTTTTCTGCACAAAAGCGATTCTTGCGAAGCAATGTGAACACTTCTGCTTCCCAGGCACAGAGAAGGTGCTAGCAAGGAATTCTCTGCCTGCCTTTCCCCAGTGCTCTGCAAGCTCTCCAGGACAACATAAAATCTGGGGCTCTGTGCTTTCTTTCCTTCTGAACAAGTGTTACTGTTTTCTGCACAAAAGCGATTCTTGCGAAGCAATGTGAACAGGCACAGAGAAGGTGCTATCAGGGAATTCTCTGCCTGCCTTTCCCCAGTGCTCTGCAAGCTCTCCAGGACAACATAAAATCTGGGGCTCTGTGCTTTCTTTCCTTCTGAACAAGTGTTACTGTTTTCTGCACAAAAGCGATTCTTGCGAAGCAATGTGAACACTTCTGCTTCGCAGGCACAGAGAAGGTGCTATCAGGGAATTCTCTGCCTGCCTTTCCCCAGTGCTCTGCAAGCTCTCCAAGACAACATAGAATCTGGTGCTCTGTGCTTTCTTTCCTTCTGAACAAGTGTTACTGTTTTCTGAACAAAAGCGATTCTGCGAAGCAATGTGAACACTTCTGCTTCCCAGGCACAGAGAAGGTGCTAGGAAGGAATTCTCTGCCTGCCTTTCCCCAGTGCTCTGCAAGCTCTCGAGGACAACATAAAATCTGGGGCTCTGTGCTTTCTTTCCTTCTGAACAAGTGTTACTGTTTTCTGAACAAAAGCGATTCTGCGAAACAATGTGAACAGACACAGAGAAGGTGCTATCAGGGAATTCTCTGCCTGCCTTTCCCCAGTGCTCTGCAAGCTCTCCAGGACAACATAGAATCTGGGGCTCTGTGCTTTCTTTCCTTCTGAACAAGTGTTACTGTTTTCTGCACAAAAGCGATTCTTGCGAAGCAATGTGAACACTTCTGCTTCCCAGGCACAGAGAAGGTGCTAGAAGGGAATTCTCTGCCTGCCTTTCCCCAGTGCTCTGCAAGCTCTCCAGGACAACATAGAATCTGGGGCTCTGTGCTTTCTTTCGTTCTGAACAAGTGTTAGTGTTTTCTGCACAAAAGCGATTCTGCGAAGCAATGTGAACACTTCTGCTTCCCAGGCACAGAGAAGGTGCTAGCAGGGAATTCTCTGCCTGCCTTTCCCCAGTGCTCTGCAAGCTCTCCAAGACAACATAGAATCTGGGGCTCTGTGCTTTCTTTCCTTCTGAACAAGTGTTAGTGTTTTCTGCACAAAAGCGATTCTGCGAAGCAATGTGAACAGGCACAGAGAAGGTGCTATCAGGGAATTCTCTGCCTGCCTTTCCCCAGTGCTCTGCAAGCTCTCCAGGACAACATAAAATCTGGGGCTCTGCGCTGTCTTTCGTTCTGAACAAGTGTTAGTGTTTTCTGCACAAAAGCGATTCTTGCGAAGCAATGTGAACACTTCTGCTTCCCAGGCACAGAGAAGGTGCTATCAGGGAATTCTCTGCCTGCCTTTCCCCAGTGCTCTGCAAGCTCTCCAAGACAACATAGAATCTGGTGCTCTGTGCTTTCTTTCCTTCTGAACAAGTGTTACTGTTTTCTGAACAAAAGCGATTCTGCGAAGCAATGTGAACACTTCTGCTTCCCAGGCACAGAGAAGGTGCTAGGAAGGAATTCTCTGCCTGCATTTCCCCAGTGCTCTGCAAGCTCTCGAGGACAACATAAAATCTGGGGCTCTGTGCTTTCTTTCGTTCTGAACAAGTGTTAGTGTTTTCTGCACAAAAGCGATTCTGCGAAACAATGTGAACAGACACAGAGAAGGTGCTATCAGGGAATTCTCTGCCTGCCTTTCCCCAGTGCTCTGCAAGCTCTCCAGGACAACATAGAATCTGGGGCTCTGTGCTTTCTTTCCTTCTGAACAAGTGTTACTGTTTTCTGCACAAAAGCGATTCTTGCGAAGCAATGTGAACACTTCTGCTTCCCAGGCACAGAGAAGGTGCTAGAAGGGAATTCTCTGCCTGCCTTTCCCCAGTGCTCTGCAAGCTCTCCAGGACAACATAGAATCTGGGGCTCTGTGCTTTCTTTCGTTCTGAACAAGTGTTAGTGTTTTCTGCACAAAAGCGATTCTGCGAAACAATGTGAACACTTCTGCTTCCCAGGCACAGAGAAGGTGCTAGCAGGGAATTCTCTGCCTGCCTTTCCCCAGTGCTCTGCAAGCTCTCCAGGACAACATAGAATCTGGTGCTCTGTGCTTTCTTTCCTTCTGAACAAGTGTTAGTGTTTTCTGCACAAAAGCGATTCTGCGAAGCAATGTGAACAGGCACAGAGAAGGTGCTATCAGGGAATTCTCTGCCTGCCTTTCCCCAGTGCTCTGCAAGCTCTCCAGGACAACATAAAATCTGGGGCTCTGCGCTGTCTTTCGTTCTGAACAAGTGTTAGTGTTTTCTGCACAAAAGCGATTCTTGCGAAGCAATGTGAACACTTCTGCTTCCCAGGCACAGAGAAGGTGCTATCAGGGAATTCTCTGCCTGCCTTTCCCCAGTGCTCTGCAAGCTCTCCAGGACAACATAGAATCTGGGGCTCTGTGCTTTCTTTGCTTCTGAACAAGTGTTACTGTTTTCTGCACAAAAGCGATTCTTGCGAAGCAATGTGAACACTTCTGCTTCCCAGGCACAGAGAAGGTGCTAGCAGGGAATTCTCTGCCTGCCTTTCCCCAGTGCTCTGCAAGCTCTCCAGGACAACATAGAATCTGGGGCTCTGTGCTTTCTTTCGTTCTGAACAAGTGTTACTGTTTTCTGCACAAAAGCGATTCTTGCGAAGCAATGTGAACACTTCTGCTTCCCAGGCACAGAGAAGGTGCTATCAGGGAATTCTCTGCCTGCCTTTCCCCAGTGCTCTGCAAGCTCTCCAGGACAACAGTGAATCTGGGGCTCTGTGCTTTCTTTCGTTCTGAACAAGTGTTACTGTTTTCTGCACAAAAGCGATTCTTGCGAAGCAATGTGAACAGGCACAGAGAAGGTGCTATCAGGGAATTCTCTGCCTGCATTTCCCCAGTGCTCTGCAAGCTCTCCAGGACAACATAAAATCTGGGGCACTGTGCTTTCTTTCCTTCTGAACAAGTGTTAGTGTTTTCTGCACAAAAGCGATTCTTGCGAATCAATGTGAACACTTCTGCTTCCCAGGCACAGAGAAGGTGCTAGCAAGGAATTCTCTGCCTGCCTTTCCCCAGTGCTCTGCAAGCTCTCCAGGACAACATAAAATCTGGGGCTCTGTGCTTTCTTTCCTTCTGAACAAGTGTTAGTGTTTTCTGCACAAAAGCGATTCCGCGAAGCAATGTGAACACTTCTGCTTCCCAGGCACAGAGAAGGTGCTAGCAAGGAATTCTCTGCCTGCCTTTCCCCAGTGCTCTGCAAGCTCTCCAGGACAACATAGAATCTGGGGCTCTGTGCTTTCTTTCCTTCTGAACAAGTGTTACTGTTTTCTGCACAAAAGCGATTCTGCGAAGCAATGTGAACAGGCACAGACAAGGTGCTATCAGGGAATTCTCTGCCTGCCTTTCCCCAGTGCTCTGCAAGCTCTCCAGGACAACATAGAATCTGGGGCTCTGTGCTTTCTTTCCTTCTGAACAAGTGTTACTGTTTTCTGCACAAAAGCGATTCTTGCGAAGCAATGTGAACACTTCTGCTTCCCAGGTACAGAGAAGGTGCTATCAGGGAATTCTCTGCCTGCCTTTCCCCAGTGCTCTGCAAGCTCTCCAGGACAACATCAAATCTGGGGCTCTGTGCTTTCTTTCGTTCTGAACAAGTGTTACTGTTTTCTGCACAAAAGCGATTCTTGCGAAGCAATGTGAAGACCTCTGCTTCCCAGGCACAGAGAAGGTGCTAGCAGGGAATTCTCTGCCTGCCTTTCCCCAGTGCTCTGCAAGCTCTCCAAGACAACATAGAATCTGGTGCTCTGTGCTTTCTTTCCTTCTGAACAAGTGTTACTGTTTTCTGCACAAAAGCGATTCTTGCGAAGCAATGTGAACACTTCTGCTTCCCAGGCACAGAGAAGGTGCTAGCAATGAATTCTCTGCCTGCCTTTCCCCAGTGCTCTGCAAGCTCTCGAGGACAACATAAAATCTGGGGCTCTGTGCTTTCTTTCCTTCTGAACAAGTGTTACTGTTTTCTGCACAAAAGCGATTCTGCGAAACAATGTGAACAGACACAGAGAAGGTGCTAGCAGGGAATTCTCTGCCTGCCTTTCCCCAGTGCTCTGCAAGCTCTCCAGGACAACACAGAATCTGGGGCTCTGTGCTTTCTTTCCTTCTGAACAACTGTTACTGTTTTCTGCACAAAAGCGATTCTTGCGAAGCAATGTGAACACTTCTGCTTCCCAGGCACAGAGAAGGTGCTAGCAGGGAATTCTCTGCCTGCCTTTCCCCAGTGCTCTGCAAGCTCTCCAGGACAACATAGAATCTGGGGCTCTGTGCTTTCTTTCGTTCTGAACAAGTGTTAGTGTTTTCTGCACAAAAGCGATTCTGCGAAGCAATGTGAACACTTCTGCTTCCCAGGCACAGAGAAGGTGCTAGCAGGGAATTCTCTGCCTGCCTTTCCCCAGTGCTCTGCAAGCTCTCCAGGACAACATAGAATCTGGGGCTCTGTGCTTTCTTTCCTTCTGAACAAGTGTTACTGTTTTCTGCACAAAAGCGATTCTGCAAAGCAATGTGAACAGGCACAGAGAAGGTGCTATCAGGGAATTCTCTGCCTGCCTTTCCCCAGTGCTCTGCAAGCTCTCCAGGACAACATAGAATCTGGGGCTCTGTGCTTTCTTTCCTTCTGAACAAGTGTTACTGTTTTCTGCACAAAAGCGATTCTTGCGAAGCAATGTGAACACTTCTGCTTCCCAGGCACAGAGAAGGTGCTAGAAGGGAATTCTCTGCCTGCCTTTCCCCAGTGCTCTGCAAGCTCTCCAGGACAACATAGAATCTGGGGCTCTGTGCTTTCTTTCGTTCTGAACAAGTGTTAGTGTTTTCTGCACAAAAGCGATTCTGCGAAACAATGTGAACACTTCTGCTTCCCAGGCACAGAGAAGGTGCTAGCAGGGAATTCTCTGCCTGCCTTTCCCCAGTGCTCTGCAAGCTCTCCAAGACAACATAGAATCTGGGGCTCTGTGCTTTCTTTCCTTCTGAACAAGTGTTAGTGTTTTCTGCACAAAAGCGATTCTGCGAAGCAATGTGAACAGGCACAGAGAAGGTGCTATCAGGGAATTCTCTGCCTGCCTTTCCCCAGTGCTCTGCAAGCTCTCCAGGACAACATAAAATCTGGGGCTCTGCGCTGTCTTTCGTTCTGAACAAGTGTTACTGTTTTCTGCACAAAAGCGATTCTTGCGAAGCAATGTGAACACTTCTGCTTCCCAGGCACAGAGAAGGTGCTATCAGGGAATTCTCTGCCTGCCTTTCCCCAGTGCTCTGCAAGCTCTCCAGGACAACATAAAATCTGGGGCTCTGTGCTTTCTTTGCTTCTGAACAAGTGTTACTGTTTTCTGCACAAAAGCGATTCTTGCGAAGCAATGTGAACACTTCTGCTTCCCAGGCACAGAGAAGGTGCTATCAGGGAATTCTCTGCCTGCCTTTCCCCAGTGCTCTGCAAGCTCTCCAGGACAACATAGAATCTGGGGCTCTGTGCTTTCTTTCCTTCTGAACAAGTGTTACTGTTTTCTGCACAAAAGCGATTCTTGCGAAGCAATGTGAACACTTCTGCTTCCCAGGCACAGAGAAGGTGCTAGCAGGGAATTCTCTGCCTGCCTTTCCCCAGTGCTCTGCAAGCTCTCCAGGACAACATAAAATCTGGGGCTCTGTGCTTTCTTTCGTTCTGAACAAGTGTTACTGTTTTCTGCACAAAAGCGATTCATGCAAAGCAATGTGAACAGGCACAGAGAAGGTGCTATCAGGGAATTCTCTGCCTGCATTTCCCCAGTGCTCTGCAAGCTCTCCAGGACAACATAAAATCTGGGGCTCTGTGCTTTCTTTCGTTCTGAACAAGTGTTAGTGTTTTCTGCACAAAAGCGATTCTTGCGAATCAATGTGAACACTTCTGCTTCCCAGGCACAGAGAAGGTGCTATCAGGGAATTCTCTGCCTGCCTTTCCCCAGTGCTCTGCAAGCTCTCCAGGACAACATAAAATCTGGGGCTCTGTGCTTTCTTTCCTTCTGAACAAGTGTTAGTGTTTTCTGCACAAAAGCGATTCCGCGAAGCAATGTGAACACTTCTGCTTCCCAGGCACAGAGAAGGTGCTAGCAAGGAATTCTCTGCCTGCCTTTCCCCAGTGCTCTGCAAGCTCTCCAGGACAACATAGAATCTGGGGCTCTGTGCTTTCTTTCGTTCTGAACAAGTGTTACTGTTTTCTGCACAAAAGCGATTCTGCGAAGCAATGTGAACAGGCACAGACAAGGTGCTATCAGGGAATTCTCTGCCTGCCTTTCCCCAGTGCTCTGCAAGCTCTCCAGGACAACATAGAATCTGGGGCTCTGTGCTTTCTTTCCTTCTGAACAAGTGTTACTGTTTTCTGCACAAAAGCGATACTTGCGAAGCAATGTGAACACTTCTGCTTCCCAGGTACAGAGAAGGTGCTATCAGGGAATTCTCTGCCTGCCTTTCCCCAGTGCTCTGCAAGCTCTCCAGGACAACATCAAATCTGGGGCTCTGTGCTTTCTTTCGTTCTGAACAAGTGTTACTGTTTTCTGCACAAAAGCGATTCTTGCGAAGCAATGTGAAGACCTCTGCTTCCCAGGCACAGAGAAGGTGCTAGCAGGGAATTCTCTGCCTGCCTTTCCCCAGTGCTCTGCAAGCTCTCCAAGACAACATAGAATCTGGTGCTCTGTGCTTTCTTTCCTTCTGAACAAGTGTTACTGTTTTCTGAACAAAAGCGATTCTGCGAAGCAATGTGAACACTTCTGCTTCCCAGGCACAGAGAAGGTGCTAGCAGGGAATTCTCTGCCTGCCTTTCCCCAGTGCTCTGCAAGCTCTCCAGTACAACATAGAATCTGGGGCTCTGTGCTTTCTTTCCTTCTGAACAACTGTTACTGTTTTCTGCACAAAAGCGATTCTTGCGAAGCAATGTGAACACTTCTGCTTCCCAGGCACAGAGAAGGTGCTAGCAGGGAATTCTCTGCCTGCCTTTCCCCAGTGCTCTGCAAGCTCTCCAGGACAACATAGAATCTGGGGCTCTGTGCTTTCTTTCGTTCTGAACAAGTGTTAGTGTTTTCTGCACAAAAGCGATTCTGCGAAACAATGTGAACGCTTCTGCTTCCCAGGCACAGAGAAGGTGCTAGCAGGGAATTCTCTGCCTGCCTTTCCCCAGTGCTCTGCAAGCTCTCCAGGACAACATAGAATCTGGGGCTCTGTGCTTTCTTTCCTTCTGAACAAGTGTTACTGTTTTCTGCACAAAAGCGATTCTGCAAAGCAATGTGAACAGGCACAGAGAAGGTGCTAGCAGGGAATTCTCTGCCTGCCTTTCCCCAGTGCTCTGCAAGCTCTCCAGGACAACATAAAATCTGGGGCTCTGCGCTGTCTTTCGTTCTGAACAAGTGTTACTGTTTTCTGCACAAAAGCGATTCTTGCGAAGCAATGTGAACACTTCTGCTTCCCAGGCACAGAGAAGGTGCTATCAGGGAATTCTCTGCCTGCCTTTCCCCAGTGCTCTGCAAGCTCTCCAGGACAACATAGTATCTGGGGCTCTGTGCTTTCTTTCCTTCTGAACAAGTGTTACTGTTTTCTGCACAAAAGCGATTATGCAAAGCAATGTGAACAGGCACAGAGAAGGTGCTATCAGGGAATTCTCTGCCTGCCTTTCCCCAGTGCTCTGCAAGCTCTCCAGGACAACATAGAATCTGGGGCTCTGTGCTTTCTTTCCTTCTGAACAAGTGTTACTGTTTTCTGCACAAAAGCGATTCTTGCGAAGCAATGTGAACACTTCTGCTTCCCAGGCACAGAGAAGGTGCTATCAGGGAATTCTCTGCCTGCCTTTCCCCAGTGCTCTGCAAGCTCTCCAGGACAACATAGAATCTGGGGCTCTGTGCTTTCTTTCCTTCTGAACAAGTGTTACTGTTTTCTGCACAAAAGCGATTCTTGCGAAGCAATGTGAACACTTCTGCTTCCCAGGCACAGAGAAGGTGCTATCAGGGAATTCTCTGCCTGCCTTTCCCCAGTGCTCTGCAAGCTCTCCAAGACAACATAGAATCTGGTGCTCTGTGCTTTCTTTCGTTCTGAACAAGTGTTACTGTTTTCTGCACAAAAGCGATTCTTGCGAAGCAATGTGAACAGACACAGAGAAGGTGCTAGCAGGGAATTCTCTGCCTGCCTTTCCCCAGTGCTCTGCAAGCTCTCCAGTACAACATAGAATCTGGGGCTCTGTGCTTTCTTTCCTTCTGAACAACTGTTACTGTTTTCTGCACAAAAGCGATTCTTGCGAAGCAATGTGAACACTTCTGCTTCCCAGGCACAGAGAAGGTGCTAGCAGGGAATTCTCTGCCTGCCTTTCCCCAGTGCTCTGCAAGCTCTCCAGGACAACATAGAATCTGGGGCTCTGTGCTTTCTTTCGTTCTGAACAAGTGTTAGTGTTTTCTGCACAAAAGCGATTCTGCGAAACAATGTGAACACTTCTGCTTCCCAGGCACAGAGAAGGTGCTAGCAGGGAATTCTCTGCCTGCCTTTCCCCAGTGCTCTGCAAGCTCTCCAGGACAACATAGAATCTGGTGCTCTGTGCTTTCTTTCCTTCTGAACAAGTGTTACTGTTTTCTGCACAAAAGCGATTCTGCAAAGCAATGTGAACAGGCACAGAGAAGGTGCTAGCAGGGAATTCTCTGCCTGCCTTTCCCCAGTGCTCTGCAAGCTCTCCAGGACAACATAAAATCTGGGGCTATGCACTGTCTTTCGTTCTGAACAAGTGTTACTGTTTTCTGCACAAAAGCGATTCTTGCGAAGCAATGTGAACACTTCTGCTTCCCAGGCACAGAGAAGGTGCTATCAGGGAATTCTCTGCCTGCCTTTCCCCAGTGCTCTGCAAGCTCTCCAGGACAACATAAAATCTGGGGCTCTGTGCTTTCTTTCCTTCTGAACAAGTGTTACTGTTTTCTGCACAAAAGCGATTCTTGCGAAGCAATGTGAACACTTCTGCTTCCCAGGCACAGAGAAGGTGCTATCAGGGAATTCTCTGCCTGCCTTTCCCCAGTGCTCTGCAAGCTCTCGAGGACAACATAAAATCTGGGGCTCTGTGCTTTCTTTCCTTCTGAACAAGTGTTACTGTTTTCTGCACAAAAGCGATTCTTGCGAAGCGATGTGAACAGACACAGAGAAGGTGCTAGCAGGGAATTCTCTGCCTGCCTTTCCCCAGTGCTCTGCAAGCTCTCCAGGACAACATAGAATCTGGGGCTCTGTGCTTTCTTTCCTTCTGAACAAGTGTTACTGTTTTCTGCACAAAAGCGATTCTTGCGAAGCAATGTGAACACTTCTGCTTCCCAGGCACAGAGAAGGTGCTAGCAGGAAATTCTCTGCCTGCCTTTCCCCAGTGCTCTGCAAGCTCTCCAGGACAACATAGAATCTGGGGCTCTGTGCTTTCTTTCGTTCTGAACAAGTGTTAGTGTTTTCTGCACAAAAGCGATTCTGCGAAACAATGTGAACACTTCTGCTTCCCAGGCACAGAGAAGGTGCTAGCAGGGAATTCTCTGCCTGCCTTTCCCCAGTGCTCTGCAAGCTCTCCAAGACAACATAGAATCTGGGGCTCTGTGCTTTCTTTCCTTCTGAACAAGTGTTAGTGTTTTCTGCACAAAAGCGATTCTGCGAAGCAATGTGAACAGGCACAGAGAAGGTGCTATCAGGGAATTCTCTGCCTGCCTTTCCCCAGTGCTCTGCAAGCTCTCCAGGACAACATAAAATCTGGGGCTCTGCGCTGTCTTTCGTTCTGAACAAGTGTTACTGTTTTCTGCACAAAAGCGATTCTTGCGAAGCAATGTGAACACTTCTGCTTCCCAGGCACAGAGAAGGTGCTAGCAGGAAATTCTCTGCCTGCCTTTCCCCAGTGCTCTGCAAGCTCTCCAGGACAACATAGAATCTGGGGCTCTGTGCTTTCTTTCGTTCTGAACAAGTGTTAGTGTTTTCTGCACAAAAGCGATTCTTGCGAAGCAATGTGAACACTTCTGCTTCCCAGGCACAGAGAAGGTGCTAGCAGGGAATTCTCTGCCTGCCTTTCCCCAGTGCTCTGCAAGCTCTCCAGGACAACATAGAATCTGGGGCTCTGTGCTTTCTTTCCTTCTGAACAAGTGTTACTGTTTTCTGCACAAAAGCGATTCTGCAAAGCAATGTGAACAGGCACAGAGAAGGTGCTAGCAGGGAATTCTCTGCCTGCCTTTCCCCAGTGCTCTGCAAGCTCTCCAGGACAACATAAAATCTGGGGCTCTGCGCTGTCTTTCGTTCTGAACAAGTGTTACTGTTTTCTGCACAAAAGCGATTCTTGCGAAGCAATGTGAACACTTCTGCTTCCCAGGCACAGAGAAGGTGCTATCAGGGAATTCTCTGCCTGCCTTTCCCCAGTGCTCTGCAAGCTCTCCAGGACAACATAGAATCTGGGGCTCTGTGCTTTCTTTCGTTCTGAACAAGTGTTACTGTTGTCTGCACAAAAGCGATTCTTGCGAAGCAATGTGAACACTTCTGCTTCCCAGGCACAGAGAAGGTGCTATCAGGGAATTCTCTGCCTGCCTTTCCCCAGTGCTCTGCAAGCTCTCCAGGACAACATAGTATCTGGGGCTCTGTGCTTTCTTTCGTTCTGAACAAGTGTTACTGTTTTCTGCACAAAAGCGATTCTGCAAAGCAATGTGAACAGGCACAGAGAAGGTGCTAGCAGGGAATTCTCTGCCTGCCTTTCCCCAGTGCTCTGCAAGCTCTCCAGGACAACATAGAATCTGGGGCTCTGTGCTTTCTTTCCTTCTGAACAAGTGTTACTGTTTTCTGCACAAAAGCGATTCTTGCGAAGCAATGTGAACACTTCTGCTTCCCAGGCACAGAGAAGGTGCTAGCAGGGAATTCTCTGCCTGCCTTTCCCCAGTGCTCTGCAAGCTCTCCAGGACAACATAGAATCTGGGGCTCTGTGCTTTCTTTCGTTCTGAACAAGTGTTACTGTTTTCTGCACAAAAGCGATTCTTGCGAAGCAATGTGAACACTTCTGCTTCCCAGGCACAGAGAAGGTGATATCAGGGAATTCTCTGCCTGCCTTTCCCCAGTGCTCTGCAAGCTCTCCAAGACAACATAGAATCTGGTGCTCTGTGCTTTCTTTCCTTCTGAACAAGTGTTACTGTTTTCTGCACAAAAGCGATTCTGCGAAGCAATGTGAACACTTCTGCTTCCCAGGCACAGAGAAGGTGCTAGCAAGGAATTCTCTGCCTGCCTTTCCCCAGTGCTCTCAAGCTCTCGAGGACAACATAAAATCTGGGGCTCTGTGCTTTCTTTCCTTCTGAACAAGTGTTACTGTTTTCTGCACAAAAGCGATTCTGCGAAACAATGTGAACAGGCACAGAGAAGGTGCTAGCAGGGAATTCTCTGCCTGCCTTTCCCCAGTGCTCTGCAAGCTCTCCAGGACAACATAGAATCTGGGGCTCTGTGCTTTCTTTCCTTCTGAACAAGTGTTACTGTTTTCTGCACAAAAGCGATTCTTGCGAAGCAATGTGAACACTTCTGCTTCCCAGGCACAGAGAAGGTGCTAGCAGGGAATTCTCTGCCTGCCTTTCCCCAGTGCTCTGCAAGCTCTCCAGGACAACATAGAATCTGGGGCTCTGTGCTTTCTTTCGTTCTGAACAAGTGTTAGTGTTTTCTGCACAAAAGTGATTCTGCGAAACAATGTGAACACTTCTGCTTCCCAGGCACAGAGAAGGTGCTAGCAGGGAATTCTCTGCCTGCCTTTCCCCAGTGCTCTGCAAGCTCTCCAAGACAACATAGAATCTGGGGCTCTGTGCTTTCTTTCCTTCTGAACAAGTGTTAGTGTTTTCTGCACAAAAGCGATTCTGCGAAGCAATGTGAACAGGCACAGAGAAGGTGCTATCAGGGAATTCTCTGCCTGCCTTTCCCCAGTGCTCTGCAAGCTCTCCAGGACAACATAAAATCTGGGGCTCTGCGCTGTCTTTCGTTCTGAACAAGTGTTACTGTTTTCTGCACAAAAGCGATTCTTGCGAAGCAATGTGAACACTTCTGCTTCCCAGGCACAGAGAAGGTGCTATCAGGGAATTCTCTGCCTGCCTTTCCCCAGTGCTCTGCAAGCTCTCCAGGACAACATAAAATCTGGGGCTCTGTGCTTTCTTTGCTTCTGAACAAGTGTTACTGTTTTCTGCACAAAAGCGATTCTTGCGAAGCAATGTGAACACTTCTGCTTCCCAGGCACAGAGAAGGTGCTAGCAGGGAATTCTCTGCCTGCCTTTCCCCAGTGCTCTGCAAGCTCTCCAGGACAACATAAAATCTGGGGCTCTGTGCTTTCTTTCGTTCTGAACAAGTGTTACTGTTTTCTGCACAAAAGTGATTCTGCGAAGCAATGTGAACACTTCTGCTTCCCAGGCACAGAGAAGGTGCTATCAGGGAATTCTCTGCCTGCCTTTCCCCAGTGCTCTGCAAGCTCTCCAGGACAACATAGAATCTGGGGCTCTGTGCTTTCTTTCCTTCTGAACAAGTGTTAGTGTTTTCTGCACAAAAGTGATTCTGCGAAGCAATGTGAACAGGCACAGAGAAGGTGCTAGCAGGGAATTCTCTGCTGCCTTTCCCCAGTGCTCTGCAAGCTCTCCAGGACAACATAAAATCTGGGGCTCTGTGCTTTCTTTCCTTCTGAACAAGTGTTAGTGTTTTCTGCACAAAAGCGATTCTGCGAAGCAATGTGAACACTTCTGCTTCCCAGGCACAGAGAAGGTGCTAGGAAGGAATTCTCTGCCTGCCTTTCCCCAGTGCTCTGCAAGCTCTCCAGGACAACATAGAATCTGGTGCTCTGTGCTTTCTTTCCTTCTGAACAAGTGTTAGTGTTTTCTGCACAAAAGCGATTCCGCGAAGCAATGTGAACAGGCACAGAGAAGGTGCTAGCAGGGAATTCTCTGCCTGCCTTTCCCCAGTGCTCTGCAAGCTCTCCAGGACAACATAAAATCTGGGGCTCTGTGCTTTCTTTCCTTCTGAACAAGTGTTACTGTTTTCTGCACAAAAGCGATTCTTGCGAAGCAATGTGAACACTTCTGCTTCCCAGGCACAGAGAAGTTGCTAGCAAGGAATTCTCTGCCTGCCTTTCCCCAGTGCTCTGCAAGCTCTCCAGGACAACATAAAATCTGGGGCTCTGTGCTTTCTTTCGTTCTGAACAAGTGTTACTGTTTTCTGCACAAAAGCGATTCTGCGAAGCAATGTGAACAGGCACAGAGAAGGTGCTAGCAAGGAATTCTCTGCCTGCCTTTCCCCAGTGCTCTGCAAGCTCTCCAGGACAACATCAAATCTGGGGCTCTGTGCTTTCTTTCGTTCTGAACAAGTGTTACTGTTTTCTGCACAAAAGCGATTCTTGCGAAGCAATGTGAACACTTCTGCTTCCCAGGTACAGAGAAGGTGCTAGCAGGGAATTCTCTGCCTGCCTTTCCCCAGTGCTCTGCAAGCTCTCCAAGACAACATAGAATCTGGTGCTCTGTGCTTTCTTTCCTTCTGAGCAAGTGTTACTGTTTTCTGCACAAAAGCGATTCTGCGAAGCAATGTGAACACTTCTGCTTCCCAGGCACAGAGAAGGTGCTAGCAAGGAATTCTCTGCCTGCCTTTCCCCAGTGCTCTGCAAGCTCTCCAGGACAACATAGAATCTGGGGCTCTGTGCTTTCTTTCCTTCTGAACAAGTGTTACTGTTTTCTGCACAAAAGCGATTCTTGCGAAGCAATGTGAACACTTCTGCTTCCCAGGCACAGAGAAGGTGCTATCAGGGAATTCTCTGCCTGCCTTTCCCCAGTGCTCTGCAAGCTCTCCAAGACAACATAGAATCTGGTGCTCTGTGCTTTCTTTCCTTCTGAACAAGTGTTACTGTTTTCTGCACAAAAGCGATTCTGGAAAGCAATGTGAACACTTCTGCTTCCCAGGCACAGAGAAGGTGCTAGGAAGGAATTCTCTGCCTGCCTTTCCCCAGTGCTCTGCAAGCTCTCGAGGACAACATAATATCTGGGGCTCTGTGCTTTCTTTCCTTCTGAACAAGTGTTACTGTTTTCTGCACAAAAGCGATTCTGCGAAACAATGTGAACAGACACAGAGAAGGTGCTAGCAGGGAATTCTCTGCCTGCCTTTCCCCAGTGCTCTGCAAGCTCTCCAGGACAACATAGAATCTGGGGCTCTGTGCTTTCTTTCCTTCTGAACAAGTGTTAGTGTTTTCTGCACAAAAGCGATTCTGCGAAACAATGTGAACACTTCTGCTTCCCAGGCACAGAGAAGGTGCTAGCAGGGAATTCTCTGCCTGCCTTTCCCCAGTGCTCTGCAAGCTCTCCAAGACAACATAGAATCTGGGGCTCTGTGCTTTCTTTCCTTCTGAACAAGTGTTAGTGTTTTCTGCACAAAAGCGATTCTGCGAAGCAATGTGAACAGGCACAGAGAAGGTGCTATCAGGGAATTCTCTGCCTGCCTTTCCCCAGTGCTCTGCAAGCTCTCCAGGACAACATAAAATCTGGGGCTCTGCGCTGTCTTTCGTTCTGAACAAGTGTTAGTGTTTTCTGCACAAAAGCGATTCTTGCGAAGCAATGTGAACACTTCTGCTTCCCAGGCACAGAGAAGGTGCTAGCAGGAAATTCTCTGCCTGCCTTTCCCCAGTGCTCTGCAAGCTCTCCAGGACAACATAGAATCTGGGGCTCTGTGCTTTCTTTCCTTCTGAACAAGTGTTACTGTTTTCTGCACAAAAGCGATTCTTGCGAAGCAATGTGAACACTTCTGCTTCCCAGGCACAGAGAAGGTGCTAGCAGGGAATTCTCTGCCTGCCTTTCCCCAGTGCTCTGCAAGCTCTCCAGGACAACATAGAATCTGGGGCTCTGTGCTTTCTTTCGTTCTGAACAAGTGTTACTGTTTTCTGCACAAAAGCGATTCTTGCGAAGCAATGTGAACACTTCTGCTTCCCAGGCACAGAGAAGGTGATATCAGGGAATTCTCTGCCTGCCTTTCCCCAGTGCTCTGCAAGCTCTCCAAGACAACATAGAATCTGGTGCTCTGTGCTTTCTTTCCTTCTGAACAAGTGTTACTGTTTTCTGCACAAAAGCGATTCTGCGAAGCAATGTGAACACTTCTGCTTCCCAGGCACAGAGAAGGTGCTAGCAAGGAATTCTCTGCCTGCCTTTCCCCAGTGCTCTCAAGCTCTCGAGGACAACATAAAATCTGGGGCTCTGTGCTTTCTTTCCTTCTGAACAAGTGTTACTGTTTTCTGCACAAAAGCGATTCTGCGAAACAATGTGAACAGGCACAGAGAAGGTGCTAGCAGGGAATTCTCTGCCTGCCTTTCCCCAGTGCTCTGCAAGCTCTCCAGGACAACATAGAATCTGGGGCTCTGTGCTTTCTTTCCTTCTGAACAAGTGTTACTGTTTTCTGCACAAAAGCGATTCTTGCGAAGCAATGTGAACACTTCTGCTTCCCAGGCACAGAGAAGGTGCTAGCAGGGAATTCTCTGCCTGCCTTTCCCCAGTGCTCTGCAAGCTCTCCAGGACAACATAGAATCTGGGGCTCTGTGCTTTCTTTCGTTCTGAACAAGTGTTACAGTTTTCTGCACAAAAGCGATTCTGCGAAACAATGTGAACACTTCTGCTTCCCAGGCACAGAGAAGGTGCTAGCAGGGAATTCTCTGCCTGCCTTTCCCCAGTGCTCTGCAAGCTCTCCAAGACAACATAGAATCTGGGGCTCTGTGCTTTCTTTCCTTCTGAACAAGTGTTAGTGTTTTCTGCACAAAAGCGATTCTGCGAAGCAATGTGAACAGGCACAGAGAAGGTGCTATCAGGGAATTCTCTGCCTGCCATTCCCCAGTGCTCTGCAAGCTCTCCAGGACAACATAAAATCTGGGGCTCTGCGCTGTCTTTCGTTCTGAACAAGTGTTACTGTTTTCTGCACAAAAGCGATTCTTGCGAAGCAATGTGAACACTTCTGCTTCCCAGGCACAGAGAAGGTGCTATCAGGGAATTCTCTGCCTGCCTTTCCCCAGTGCTCTGCAAGCTCTCCAGGACAACATAAAATCTGGGGCTCTGTGCTTTCTTTGCTTCTGAACAAGTGTTACTGTTTTCTGCACAAAAGCGATTCTTGCGAAGCAATGTGAACACTTCTGCTTCCCAGGCACAGAGAAGGTGCTAGCAGGGAATTCTCTGCCTGCCTTTCCCCAGTGCTCTGCAAGCTCTCCAGGACAACATAAAATCTGGGGCTCTGTGCTTTCTTTCGTTCTGAACAAGTGTTACTGTTTTCTGCACAAAAGTGATTCTGCGAAGCAATGTGAACACTTCTGCTTCCCAGGCACAGAGAAGGTGCTATCAGGGAATTCTCTGCCTGCCTTTCCCCAGTGCTCTGCAAGCTCTCCAGGACAACATAGAATCTGGGGCTCTGTGCTTTCTTTCCTTCTGAACAAGTGTTAGTGTTTTCTGCACAAAAGTGATTCTGCGAAGCAATGTGAACAGGCACAGAGAAGGTGCTAGCAGGGAATTCTCTGCTGCCTTTCCCCAGTGCTCTGCAAGCTCTCCAGGACAACATAAAATCTGGGGCTCTGTGCTTTCTTTCCTTCTGAACAAGTGTTAGTGTTTTCTGCACAAAAGCGATTCTGCGAAGCAATGTGAACACTTCTGCTTCCCAGGCACAGAGAAGGTGCTAGGAAGGAATTCTCTGCCTGCCTTTCCCCAGTGCTCTGCAAGCTCTCCAGGACAACATAAAATCTGGGGCTCTGTGCTTTCTTTCGTTCTGAACAAGTGTTACTGTTTTCTGCACAAAAGCGATTCTGCGAAGCAATGTGAACAGGCACAGAGAAGGTGCTAGCAGGGAATTCTCTGCCTGCCTTTCCCCAGTGCTCTGCAAGCTCTCCAGGACAACATAAAATCTGGGGCTCTGTGCTTTCTTTCCTTCTGAACAAGTGTTAGTGTTTTCTGCACAAAAGCGATTCTTGCGAAGCAATGTGAACACTTCTGCTTCCCAGGCACAGAGAAGTTGCTAGCAAGGAATTCTCTGCCTGCCTTTCCCCAGTGCTCTGCAAGCTCTCCAGGACAACATAGAATCTGGGGCTCTGTGCTTTCTTTCCTTCTGAACAAGTGTTAGTGTTTTCTGCACAAAAGCGATTCTGCGAAACAATGTGAACACTTCTGCTTCCCAGGCACAGAGAAGGTGCTAGCAGGGAATTCTCTGCCTGCCTTTCCCCAGTGCTCTGCAAGCTCTCCAAGACAACATAGAATCTGGGGCTCTGTGCTTTCTTTCCTTCTGAACAAGTGTTAGTGTTTTCTGCACAAAAGCGATTCTGCGAAGCAATGTGAACAGGCACAGAGAAGGTGCTATCAGGGAATTCTCTGCCTGCCTTTCCCCAGTGCTCTGCAAGCTCTCCAGGACAACATAAAATCTGGGGCTCTGCGCTGTCTTTCGTTCTGAACAAGTGTTAGTGTTTTCTGCACAAAAGCGATTCTTGCGAAGCAATGTGAACACTTCTGCTTCCCAGGCACAGAGAAGGTGCTAGCAGGAAATTCTCTGCCTGCCTTTCCCCAGTGCTCTGCAAGCTCTCCAGGACAACATAGAATCTGGGGCTCTGTGCTTTCTTTCCTTCTGAACAAGTGTTACTGTTTTCTGCACAAAAGCGATTCTTGCGAAGCAATGTGAACACTTCTGCTTCCCAGGCACAGAGAAGGTGCTAGCAGGGAATTCTCTGCCTGCCTTTCCCCAGTGCTCTGCAAGCTCTCCAGGACAACATAGAATCTGGGGCTCTGTGCTTTCTTTCGTTCTGAACAAGTGTTACTGTTTTCTGCACAAAAGCGATTCTTGCGAAGCAATGTGAACACTTCTGCTTCCCAGGCACAGAGAAGGTGATATCAGGGAATTCTCTGCCTGCCTTTCCCCAGTGCTCTGCAAGCTCTCCAAGACAACATAGAATCTGGTGCTCTGTGCTTTCTTTCCTTCTGAACAAGTGTTACTGTTTTCTGCACAAAAGCGATTCTGCGAAGCAATGTGAACACTTCTGCTTCCCAGGCACAGAGAAGGTGCTAGCAAGGAATTCTCTGCCTGCCTTTCCCCAGTGCTCTCAAGCTCTCGAGGACAACATAAAATCTGGGGCTCTGTGCTTTCTTTCCTTCTGAACAAGTGTTACTGTTTTCTGCACAAAAGCGATTCTGCGAAACAATGTGAACAGGCACAGAGAAGGTGCTAGCAGGGAATTCTCTGCCTGCCTTTCCCCAGTGCTCTGCAAGCTCTCCAGGACAACATAGAATCTGGGGCTCTGTGCTTTCTTTCCTTCTGAACAAGTGTTACTGTTTTCTGCACAAAAGCGATTCTTGCGAAGCAATGTGAACACTTCTGCTTCCCAGGCACAGAGAAGGTGCTAGCAGGGAATTCTCTGCCTGCCTTTCCCCAGTGCTCTGCAAGCTCTCCAGGACAACATAGAATCTGGGGCTCTGTGCTTTCTTTCGTTCTGAACAAGTGTTACAGTTTTCTGCACAAAAGCGATTCTGCGAAACAATGTGAACACTTCTGCTTCCCAGGCACAGAGAAGGTGCTAGCAGGGAATTCTCTGCCTGCCTTTCCCCAGTGCTCTGCAAGCTCTCCAAGACAACATAGAATCTGGGGCTCTGTGCTTTCTTTCCTTCTGAACAAGTGTTAGTGTTTTCTGCACAAAAGCGATTCTGCGAAGCAATGTGAACAGGCACAGAGAAGGTGCTATCAGGGAATTCTCTGCCTGCCATTCCCCAGTGCTCTGCAAGCTCTCCAGGACAACATAAAATCTGGGGCTCTGCGCTGTCTTTCGTTCTGAACAAGTGTTACTGTTTTCTGCACAAAAGCGATTCTTGCGAAGCAATGTGAACACTTCTGCTTCCCAGGCACAGAGAAGGTGCTATCAGGGAATTCTCTGCCTGCCTTTCCCCAGTGCTCTGCAAGCTCTCCAGGACAACATAAAATCTGGGGCTCTGTGCTTTCTTTGCTTCTGAACAAGTGTTACTGTTTTCTGCACAAAAGCGATTCTTGCGAAGCAATGTGAACACTTCTGCTTCCCAGGCACAGAGAAGGTGCTAGCAGGGAATTCTCTGCCTGCCTTTCCCCAGTGCTCTGCAAGCTCTCCAGGACAACATAAAATCTGGGGCTCTGTGCTTTCTTTCGTTCTGAACAAGTGTTACTGTTTTCTGCACAAAAGTGATTCTGCGAAGCAATGTGAACACTTCTGCTTCCCAGGCACAGAGAAGGTGCTATCAGGGAATTCTCTGCCTGCCTTTCCCCAGTGCTCTGCAAGCTCTCCAGGACAACATAGAATCTGGGGCTCTGTGCTTTCTTTCCTTCTGAACAAGTGTTAGTGTTTTCTGCACAAAAGTGATTCTGCGAAGCAATGTGAACAGGCACAGAGAAGGTGCTAGCAGGGAATTCTCTGCTGCCTTTCCCCAGTGCTCTGCAAGCTCTCCAGGACAACATAAAATCTGGGGCTCTGTGCTTTCTTTCCTTCTGAACAAGTGTTAGTGTTTTCTGCACAAAAGCGATTCTGCGAAGCAATGTGAACACTTCTGCTTCCCAGGCACAGAGAAGGTGCTAGGAAGGAATTCTCTGCCTGCCTTTCCCCAGTGCTCTGCAAGCTCTCCAGGACAACATAAAATCTGGGGCTCTGTGCTTTCTTTCGTTCTGAACAAGTGTTACTGTTTTCTGCACAAAAGCGATTCTGCGAAGCAATGTGAACAGGCACAGAGAAGGTGCTAGCAGGGAATTCTCTGCCTGCCTTTCCCCAGTGCTCTGCAAGCTCTCCAGGACAACATAAAATCTGGGGCTCTGTGCTTTCTTTCCTTCTGAACAAGTGTTAGTGTTTTCTGCACAAAAGCGATTCTTGCGAAGCAATGTGAACACTTCTGCTTCCCAGGCACAGAGAAGTTGCTAGCAAGGAATTCTCTGCCTGCCTTTCCCCAGTGCTCTGCAAGCTCTCCAGGACAACATAAAATCTGGGGCTCTGTGCTTTCTTTCGTTCTGAACAAGTGTTACTGTTTTCTGCACAAAAGCGATTCTGCGAAGCAATGTGAACAGGCACAGAGAAGGTGCTAGCAAGGAATTCTCTGCCTGCCTTTCCCCAGTGCTCTGCAAGCTCTCCAGGACAACATCAAATCTGGGGCTCTGTGCTTTCTTTCCTTCTGAACAAGTGTTACTGTTTTCTGCACAAAAGCGATTCTTGCGAAGCAATGTGAACACTTCTGCTTCCCAGGCACAGAGAAGGTGCTAGGAAGGAATTCTCTGCCTGCCTTTCCCCAGTGCTCTGCAAGCTCTCGAGGACAACATAATATCTGGGGCTCTGTGCTTTCTTTCCTTCTGAACAAGTGTTACTGTTTTCTGCACAAAAGCGATTCTGCGAAACAATGTGAACAGACACAGAGAAGGTGCTAGCAGGGAATTCTCTGCCTGCCTTTCCCCAGTGCTCTGCAAGCTCTCCAGGACAACATAAAATCTGGGGCTCTGTGCTTTCTTTCCTTCTGAACAACTGTTACTGTTTTCTGCACAAAAGCGATTCTTGCGAAGCAATGTGAACACTTCTGCTTCCCAGGCACAGAGAAGGTGCTAGCAGGGAATTCTCTGCCTGCCTTTCCCCAGTGCTCTGCAAGCTCTCCAAGACAACATAGAATCTGGTGCTCTGTGCTTTCTTTCCTTCTGAACAAGTGTTACTGTTTTCTGCACAAAAGCGATTCTTGCGAAGCAATGTGAACACTTCTGCTTCCCAGGCACAGAGAAGGTGATATCAGGGAATTCTCTGCCTGCCTTTCCCCAGTGCTCTGCAAGCTCTCCAGGACAACATAGAATCTGGGGCTCTGTGCTTTCTTTCCTTCTGAACAAGTGTTACTGTTTTCTGCACAAAAGCGATTCTGCGAAGCAATGTGAACACTTCTGCTTCCCAGGCACAGAGAAGGTGCTAGCAGGGAATTCTCTGCCTGCCTTTCCCCAGTGCTCTGCAAGCTCTCCAGGACAACATAGAATCTGGGGCTCTGTGCTTTCTTTCCTTCTGAACAAGTGTTACTGTTTTCTGCACAAAAGCGATTCTTGCGAAGCAATGTGAACACTTCTGCTTCCCAGGCACAGAGAAGGTGCTAGCAAGGAATTCTCTGCCTGCCTTTCCCCAGTGCTCTGCAAGCTCTCCAGGACAACATAAAATCTGGGGCTCTGTGCTTTCTTTCCTTCTGAACAAGTGTTACTGTTTTCTGCACAAAAGCGATTCTTGCGAACCAATGTGAACAGGCACAGAGAAGGTGCTATCAGGGAATTCTCTGCCTGCCTTTCCCCAGTGCTCTGCAAGCTCTCCAGGACAACATAAAATCTGGGGCTCTGTGCTTTCTTTCCTTCTGAACAAGTGTTACTGTTTTCTGCACAAAAGCGATTCTTGCGAAGCAATGTGAACACTTCTGCTTCGCAGGCACAGAGAAGGTGCTATCAGGGAATTCTCTGCCTGCCTTTCCCCAGTGCTCTGCAAGCTCTCCAAGACAACATAGAATCTGGTGCTCTGTGCTTTCTTTCCTTCTGAACAAGTGTTACTGTTTTCTGAACAAAAGCGATTCTGCGAAGCAATGTGAACACTTCTGCTTCCCAGGCACAGAGAAGGTGCTAGGAAGGAATTCTCTGCCTGCCTTTCCCCAGTGCTCTGCAAGCTCTCGAGGACAACATAAAATCTGGGGCTCTGTGCTTTCTTTCCTTCTGAACAAGTGTTACTGTTTTCTGCACAAAAGCGATTCTGCGAAGCAATGTGAACAGGCACAGAGAAGGTGCTATCAGGGAATTCTCTGCCTGCCTTTCCCCAGTGCTCTGCAAGCTCTCCAGGACAACATAAAATCTGGGGCTCTGTGCTTTCTTTCCTTCTGAACAAGTGTTACTGTTGTCTGCACAAAAGCGATTCTTGCGAAGCAATGTGAACACTTCTGCTTCCCAGGCACAGAGAAGGTGCTAGCAAGGAATTCTCTGCCTGCCTTTCCCCAGTGTTCTGCAAGCTCTCCAGGACAACATAAAATCTGGGGCTCTGTGCTTTCTTTCGTTCTGAACAAGTGTTACTGTTTTCTGCACAAAAGCGATTCTTGCGAAGCAATGTGAACACTTCTGCTTCCCAGGCACAGAGAAGGTGATATCAGGGAATTCTCTGCCTGCCTTTCCCCAGTGCTCTGCAAGCTCTCCAGGACAACATAGAATCTGGGGCTCTGTGCTTTCTTTCCTTCTGAACAAGTGTTACTGTTTTCTGCACAAAAGCGATTCTGCGAAGCAATGTGAACACTTCTGCTTCCCAGGCACAGAGAAGGTGCTAGCAGGGAATTCTCTGCCTGCCTTTCCCCAGTGCTCTGCAAGCTCTCCAGGACAACATAGAATCTGGGGCTCTGTGCTTTCTTTCCTTCTGAACAAGTGTTACTGTTTTCTGCACAAAAGCGATTCTTGCGAAGCAATGTGAACACTTCTGCTTCCCAGGCACAGAGAAGGTGCTAGCAAGGAATTCTCTGCCTGCCTTTCCCCAGTGCTCTGCAAGCTCTCCAGGACAACATAAAATCTGGGGCTCTGTGCTTTCTTTCCTTCTGAACAAGTGTTACTGTTTTCTGCACAAAAGCGATTCTTGCGAAGCAATGTGAACAGGCACAGAGAAGGTGCTATCAGGGAATTCTCTGCCTGCCTTTCCCCAGTGCTCTGCAAGCTCTCCAGGACAACATAAAATCTGGGGCTCTGTGCTTTCTTTCCTTCTGAACAAGTGTTACTGTTTTCTGCACAAAATCGATTCTTGCGAAGCAATGTGAACACTTCTGCTTCGCAGGCACAGAGAAGGTGCTATCAGGGAATTCTCTGCCTGCCTTTCCCCAGTGCTCTGCAAGCTCTCCAAGACAACATAGAATCTGGTGCTCTGTGCTTTCTTTCCTTCTGAACAAGTGTTACTGTTTTCTGAACAAAAGCGATTCTGCGAAGCAATGTGAACACTTCTGCTTCCCAGGCACAGAGAAGGTGCTAGGAAGGAATTCTCTGCCTGCCTTTCCCCAGTGCTCTGCAAGCTCTCGAGGACAACATAATATCTGGGGCTCTGTGCTTTCTTTCCTTCTGAACAAGTGTTACTGTTTTCTGCACAAAAGCGATTCTGCGAAACAATGTGAACAGACACAGAGAAGGTGCTAGCAGGGAATTCTCTGCCTGCCTTTCCCCAGTGCTCTGCAAGCTCTCCAGGACAACATAAAATCTGGGGCTCTGTGCTTTCTTTCCTTCTGAACAAGTGTTACTGTTTTCTGCACAAAAGCGATTCTTGCGAAGCAATGTGAACACTTCTGCTTCCCAGGCACAGAGAAGGTGCTAGCAGGGAATTCTCTGCCTGCCTTTCCCCAGTGCTCTGCAAGCTCTCCAAGACAACATAGAATCTGGTGCTCTGTGCTTTCTTTCCTTCTGAACAAGTGTTACTGTTTTCTGCACAAAAGCGATTCTTGCGAAGCAATGTGAACACTTCTGCTTCCCAGGCACAGAGAAGGTGCTAGCAGGGAATTCTCTGCCTGCCTTTCCCCAGTGCTCTGCAAGCTCTCCAGGACAACATAGAATCTGGGGCTCTGTGCTTTCTTTCCTTCTGAACAAGTGTTACTGTTTTCTGCACAAAAGCGATTCTTGCGAAGCAATGTGAACACTTCTGCTTCCCAGGCACAGAGAAGGTGCTAGCAAGGAATTCTCTGCCTGCCTTTCCCCAGTGCTCTGCAAGCTCTCCAGGACAACATAAAATCTGGGGCTCTGTGCTTTCTTTCCTTCTGAACAAGTGTTACTGTTTTCTGCACAAAAGCGATTCTGCGAAGCAATGTGAACAGGCACAGAGAAGGTGCTATCAGGGAATTCTCTGCCTGCCTTTCCCCAGTGCTCTGCAAGCTCTCCAGGACAACATAAAATCTGGGGCTCTGTGCTTTCTTTCCTTCTGAACAAGTGTTACTGTTGTCTGCACAAAAGCGATTCTTGCGAATCAATGTGAACACTTCTGCTTCCCAGGCACAGAGAAGGTGCTAGCAAGGAATTCTCTGCCTGCCTTTCCCCAGTGCTCTGCAAGCTCTCCAGGACAACATAGAATCTGGGGCTCTGTGCTTTCTTTCGTTCTGAACAAGTGTTAGTGTTTTCTGCACAAAAGCGATTCTTGCGAAGCAATGTGAACACTTCTGCTTCCCAGGCACAGAGAAGGTGCTAGCAGGGAATTCTCTGCCTGCCTTTCCCCAGTGCTCTGCAAGCTCTCCAAGACAACATAGAATCTGGTGCTCTGTGCTTTCTTTCCTTCTGAACAAGTGTTACTGTTTTCTGCACAAAAGCGATTCTTGCGAAGCAATGTGAACACTTCTGCTTCCCAGGCACAGAGAAGGTGCTAGCAGGGAATTCTCTGCCTGCCTTTCCCCAGTGCTCTGCAAGCTCTCCAGGACAACATAGAATCTGGGGCTCTGTGCTTTCTTTCGTTCTGAACAAGTGTTACTGTTTTCTGCACAAAAGCGATTCTGCAAAGCAATGTGAACAGGCACAGAGAAGGTGCTAGCAGGGAATTCTCTGCCTGCCTTTCCCCAGTGCTCTGCAAGCTCTCCAGGACAACATAAAATCTGGGGCTCTGTGCTTTCTTTCGTTCTGAACAAGTGTTACTGTTTTCTGCACAAAACCGATTCTTGCGAAGCAATGTGAACACTTCTGCTTCCCAGGCACAGAGAAGGTGCTATCAGGGAATTCTCTGCCTGCCTTTCCCCAGTGCTCTGCAAGCTCTCCAGGACAACATAAAATCTGGGGCTCTGTGCTTTCTTTCCTTCTGAACAAGTGTTACTGTTTTCTGCACAAAAGCGATTCTTGCGAAGCAATGTGAACACTTCTGCTTCCCAGGCACAGAGAAGGTGCTATCAGGGAATTCTCTGCCTGCCTTTCCCCAGTGCTCTGCAAGCTCTCCAGGACAACATAGTATCTGGGGCTCTGTGCTTTCTTTCCTTCTGAACAAGTGTTACTGTTTTCTGCACAAAAGCGATTATGCAAAGCAATGTGAACAGGCACAGAGAAGGTGCTATCAGGGAATTCTCTGCCTGCCTTTCCCCAGTGCTCTGCAAGCTCTCCAGGACAACATAGAATCTGGGGCTCTGTGCTTTCTTTCCTTCTGAACAAGTGTTACTGTTTTCTGCACAAAAGCGATTCTTGCGAAGCAATGTGAACACTTCCGCTTCCCAGGCACAGAGAAGGTGCTATCAGGGAATTCTCTGCCTGCCTTTCCCCAGTGCTCTGCAAGCTCTCCAGGACAACATAGAATCTGGGGCTCTGTGCTTTCTTTCCTTCTGAACAAGTGTTACTGTTTTCTGCACAAAAGCGATTCTTGCGAAGCAATGTGAACACTTCTGCTTCCCAGGCACAGAGAAGGTGATATCAGGGAATTCTCTGCCTGCCTTTCCCCAGTGCTCTGCAAGCTCTCCAAGACAACATAGAATCTGGTGCTCTGTGCTTTCTTTCCTTCTGAACAAGTGTTACTGTTTTCTGCACAAAAGCGATTCTTGCGAAGCAATGTGAACAGACACAGAGAAGGTGCTAGCAGGGAATTCTCTGCCTGCCTTTCCCCAGTGCTCTGCAAGCTCTCCAGTACAACATAGAATCTGGGGCTCTGTGCTTTCTTTCCTTCTGAACAACTGTTACTGTTTTCTGCACAAAAGCGATTCTTGCGAAGCAATGTGAACACTTCTGCTTCCCAGGCACAGAGAAGGTGCTAGCAGGGAATTCTCTGCCTGCCTTTCCCCAGTGCTCTGCAAGCTCTCCAGGACAACATAGAATCTGGGGCTCTGTGCTTTCTTTCGTTCTGAACAAGTGTTAGTGTTTTCTGCACAAAAGCGATTCTGCGAAACAATGTGAACACTTCTGCTTCCCAGGCACAGAGAAGGTGCTAGCAGGGAATTCTCTGCCTGCCTTTCCCCAGTGCTCTGCAAGCTCTCCAGGACAACATAGAATCTGGGGCTCTGTGCTTTCTTTCCTTCTGAACAAGTGTTACTGTTTTCTGCACAAAAGCGATTCTGCGAAGCAATGTGAACAGGCACAGAGAAGGTGCTAGCAGGGAATTCTCTGCCTGCCTTTCCCCAGTGCTCTGCAAGCTCTCCAGGACAACATAAAATCTGGGGCTATGCGCTGTCTTTCGTTCTGAACAAGTGTTACTGTTTTCTGCACAAAAGCGATTCTTGCGAAGCAATGTGAACACTTCTGCTTCCCAGGCACAGAGAAGGTGCTAGCAGGGAATTCTCTGCCTGCCTTTCCCCAGTGCTCTGCAAGCTCTCCAGGACAACATAAAATCTGGGGCTCTGTGCTTTCTTTCCTTCTGAACAAGTGTTACTGTTTTCTGCACAAAAGCGATTCCGCGAAGCAATGTGAACACTTCTGCTTCCCAGGCACAGAGAAGGTGCTATCAGGGAATTCTCTGCCTGCCTTTCCCCAGTGCTCTGCAAGCTCTCCAGGACAACATAGTATCTGGGGCTCTGTGCTTTCTTTCCTTCTGAACAAGTGTTACTGTTTTCTGCACAAAAGCGATTCTGCAAAGCAATGTGAACAGGCACAGAGAAGGTGCTATCAGGGAATTCTCTGCCTGCCTTTCCCCAGTGCTCTGCAAGCTCTCCAGGACAACATAGAATCTGGGGCTCTGTGCTTTCTTTCCTTCTGAAAAAGTGTTAGTGTTTTCTGCACAAAAGCGATTCTTGCGAAGCAATGTGAACACTTCTGCTTCCCAGGCACAGAGAAGGTGCTATCAGGGAATTCTCTGCCTGCCTTTCCCCAGTGCTCTGCAAGCTCTCCAGGACAACATAGAATCTGGGGCTCTGTGCTTTCTTTCGTTCTGAACAAGTGTTACTGTTTTCTGCACAAAAGCGATTCTTGCGAAGCAATGTGAACACTTCTGCTTCCCAGGCACAGAGAAGGTGATATCAGGGAATTCTCTGCCTGCCTTTCCCCAGTGTTCTGCAAGCTCTCCAAGACAACATAGAATCTGGTGCTCTGTGCTTTCTTTCCTTCTCAACAAGTGTTACTGTTTTCTGCACAAAAGCGATTCTGCGAAGCAATGTGAACACTTCTGCTTCCCAGGCACAGAGAAGGTGCTAGCAAGGAATTCTCTGCCTGCCTTTCCCCAGTGCTCTGCAAGCTCTCCAGGACAACATAAAATCTGGGGCTCTGTGCTTTCTTTCGTTCTGAACAAGTGTTACTGTTTTCTGCACAAAAGCGATTCTGCGAAACAATGTGAACAGACACAGAGAAGGTGCTATCAGGGAATTCTCTGCCTGCCTTTCCCCAGTGCTCTGCAAGCTCTCCAGGACAACATAGAATCTGGGGCTCTGTGCTTTCTTTCCTTCTGAACAAGTGTTACTGTTTTCTGCACAAAAGCGATTCTTGCGAAGCAATGTGAACACTTCTGCTTCCCAGGCACAGAGAAGGTGCTAGAAGGGAATTCTCTGCCTGCCTTTCCCCAGTGCTCTGCAAGCTCTCCAGGACAACATAGAATCTGGGGCTCTGTGCTTTCTTTCGTTCTGAACAAGTGTTAGTGTTTTCTGCACAAAAGCGATTCTGCGAAACAATGTGAACACTTCTGCTTCCCAGGCACAGAGAAGGTGCTAGCAGGGAATTCTCTGCCTGCCTTTCCCCAGTGCTCTGCAAGCTCTCCAAGACAACATAGAATCTGGGGCTCTGTGCTTTCTTTCCTTCTGAACAAGTGTTAGTGTTTTCTGCACAAAAGCGATTCTGCGAAGCAATGTGAACAGGCACAGAGAAGGTGCTATCAGGGAATTCTCTGCCTGCCTTTCCCCAGTGCTCTGCAAGCTCTCCAGGACAACATAAAATCTGGGGCTCTGCGCTGTCTTTCGTTCTGAACAAGTGTTAGTGTTTTCTGCACAAAAGCGATTCTTGCGAAGCAATGTGAACACTTCTGCTTCCCAGGCACAGAGAAGGTGCTATCAGGGAATTCTCTGCCTGCCTTTCCCCAGTGCTCTGCAAGCTCTCCAGGACAACATAAAATCTGGGGCTCTGTGCTTTCTTTGCTTCTGAACAAGTGTTACTGTTTTCTGCACAAAAGCGATTCTTGCGAAGCAATGTGAACACTTCTGCTTCCCAGGCACAGAGAAGGTGCTAGCAGGGAATTCTCTGCCTGCCTTTCCCCAGTGCTCTGCAAGCTCTCCAGGACAACATAGAATCTGGGGCTCTGTGCTTTCTTTCGTTCTGAACAAGTGTTACTGTTTTCTGCACAAAAGCGATTCTTGCGAAGCAATGTGAACACTTCTGCTTCCCAGGCACAGAGAAGGTGCTAGCAGGGAATTCTCTGCCTGCCTTTCCCCAGTGCTCTGCAAGCTCTCCAGGACAACAGTGAATCTGGGGCTCTGTGCTTTCTTTCGTTCTGAACAAGTGTTACTGTTTTCTGCACAAAAGCGATTCTTGCGAAGCAATGTGAACAGGCACAGAGAAGGTGCTATCAGGGAATTCTCTGCCTGCATTTCCCCAGTGCTCTGCAAGCTCTCCAGGACAACATAAAATCTGGGGCTCTGTGCTTTCTTTCGTTCTGAACAAGTGTTAGTGTTTTCTGCACAAAAGCGATTCTTGCGAATCAATGTGAACACTTCTGCTTCCCAGGCACAGAGAAGGTGCTAGCAAGGAATTCTCTGCCTGCCTTTCCCCAGTGCTCTGCAAGCTCTCCAGGACAACATAAAATCTGGGGCTCTGTGCTTTCTTTCCTTCTGAACAAGTGTTAGTGTTTTCTGCACAAAAGCGATTCCGCGAAGCAATGTGAACACTTCTGCTTCCCAGGCACAGAGAAGGTGCTAGCAAGGAATTCTCTGCCTGCCTTTCCCCAGTGCTCTGCAAGCTCTCCAGGACAACATAGAATCTGGGGCTCTGTGCTTTCTTTCGTTCTGAACAAGTGTTACTGTTTTCTGCACAAAAGCGATTCTGCGAAGCAATGTGAACAGGCACAGACAAGGTGCTATCAGGGAATTCTCTGCCTGCCTTTCCCCAGTGCTCTGCAAGCTCTCCAGGACAACATAGAATCTGGGGCTCTGTGCTTTCTTTCCTTCTGAACAAGTGTTACTGTTTTCTGCACAAAAGCGATTCTTGCGAAGCAATGTGAACACTTCTGCTTCGCAGGCACAGAGAAGGTGCTATCAGGGAATTCTCTGCCTGCCTTTCCCCAGTGCTCTGCAAGCTCTCCAAGACAACATAGAATCTGGTGCTCTGTGCTTTCTTTCCTTCTGAACAAGTGTTACTGTTTTCTGAACAAAAGCGATTCTGCGAAGCAATGTGAACACTTCTGCTTCCCAGGCACAGAGAAGGTGCTAGGAAGGAATTCTCTGCCTGCCTTTCCCCAGTGCTCTGCAAGCTCTCGAGGACAACATAAAATCTGGGGCTCTGTGCTTTCTTTCCTTCTGAACAAGTGTTACTGTTTTCTGCACAAAAGCGATTCTGCGAAGCAATGTGAACAGGCACAGAGAAGGTGCTATCAGGGAATTCTCTGCCTGCCTTTCCCCAGTGCTCTGCAAGCTCTCCAGGACAACATAAAATCTGGGGCTCTGTGCTTTCTTTCCTTCTGAACAAGTGTTACTGTTGTCTGCACAAAAGCGATTCTTGCGAAGCAATGTGAACACTTCTGCTTCCCAGGCACAGAGAAGGTGCTAGCAAGGAATTCTCTGCCTGCCTTTCCCCAGTGTTCTGCAAGCTCTCCAGGACAACATAAAATCTGGGGCTCTGTGCTTTCTTTCGTTCTGAACAAGTGTTACTGTTTTCTGCACAAAAGCGATTCTTGCGAAGCAATGTGAACACTTCTGCTTCCCAGGCACAGAGAAGGTGATATCAGGGAATTCTCTGCCTGCCTTTCCCCAGTGCTCTGCAAGCTCTCCAGGACAACATAGAATCTGGGGCTCTGTGCTTTCTTTCCTTCTGAACAAGTGTTACTGTTTTCTGCACAAAAGCGATTCTGCGAAGCAATGTGAACACTTCTGCTTCCCAGGCACAGAGAAGGTGCTAGCAGGGAATTCTCTGCCTGCCTTTCCCCAGTGCTCTGCAAGCTCTCCAGGACAACATAGAATCTGGGGCTCTGTGCTTTCTTTCCTTCTGAACAAGTGTTACTGTTTTCTGCACAAAAGCGATTCTTGCGAAGCAATGTGAACACTTCTGCTTCCCAGGCACAGAGAAGGTGCTAGCAAGGAATTCTCTGCCTGCCTTTCCCCAGTGCTCTGCAAGCTCTCCAGGACAACATAAAATCTGGGGCTCTGTGCTTTCTTTCCTTCTGAACAAGTGTTACTGTTTTCTGCACAAAAGCGATTCTTGCGAAGCAATGTGAACAGGCACAGAGAAGGTGCTATCAGGGAATTCTCTGCCTGCCTTTCCCCAGTGCTCTGCAAGCTCTCCAGGACAACATAAAATCTGGGGCTCTGTGCTTTCTTTCCTTCTGAACAAGTGTTACTGTTTTCTGCACAAAATCGATTCTTGCGAAGCAATGTGAACACTTCTGCTTCGCAGGCACAGAGAAGGTGCTATCAGGGAATTCTCTGCCTGCCTTTCCCCAGTGCTCTGCAAGCTCTCCAAGACAACATAGAATCTGGTGCTCTGTGCTTTCTTTCCTTCTGAACAAGTGTTACTGTTTTCTGAACAAAAGCGATTCTGCGAAGCAATGTGAACACTTCTGCTTCCCAGGCACAGAGAAGGTGCTAGGAAGGAATTCTCTGCCTGCCTTTCCCCAGTGCTCTGCAAGCTCTCGAGGACAACATAATATCTGGGGCTCTGTGCTTTCTTTCCTTCTGAACAAGTGTTACTGTTTTCTGCACAAAAGCGATTCTGCGAAACAATGTGAACAGACACAGAGAAGGTGCTAGCAGGGAATTCTCTGCCTGCCTTTCCCCAGTGCTCTGCAAGCTCTCCAGGACAACATAAAATCTGGGGCTCTGTGCTTTCTTTCCTTCTGAACAAGTGTTACTGTTTTCTGCACAAAAGCGATTCTTGCGAAGCAATGTGAACACTTCTGCTTCCCAGGCACAGAGAAGGTGCTAGCAGGGAATTCTCTGCCTGCCTTTCCCCAGTGCTCTGCAAGCTCTCCAAGACAACATAGAATCTGGTGCTCTGTGCTTTCTTTCCTTCTGAACAAGTGTTACTGTTTTCTGCACAAAAGCGATTCTTGCGAAGCAATGTGAACACTTCTGCTTCCCAGGCACAGAGAAGGTGCTAGCAGGGAATTCTCTGCCTGCCTTTCCCCAGTGCTCTGCAAGCTCTCCAGGACAACATAGAATCTGGGGCTCTGTGCTTTCTTTCCTTCTGAACAAGTGTTACTGTTTTCTGCACAAAAGCGATTCTTGCGAAGCAATGTGAACACTTCTGCTTCCCAGGCACAGAGAAGGTGCTAGCAAGGAATTCTCTGCCTGCCTTTCCCCAGTGCTCTGCAAGCTCTCCAGGACAACATAAAATCTGGGGCTCTGTGCTTTCTTTCCTTCTGAACAAGTGTTACTGTTTTCTGCACAAAAGCGATTCTGCGAAGCAATGTGAACAGGCACAGAGAAGGTGCTATCAGGGAATTCTCTGCCTGCCTTTCCCCAGTGCTCTGCAAGCTCTCCAGGACAACATAAAATCTGGGGCTCTGTGCTTTCTTTCCTTCTGAACAAGTGTTACTGTTGTCTGCACAAAAGCGATTCTTGCGAATCAATGTGAACACTTCTGCTTCCCAGGCACAGAGAAGGTGCTAGCAAGGAATTCTCTGCCTGCCTTTCCCCAGTGCTCTGCAAGCTCTCCAGGACAACATAGAATCTGGGGCTCTGTGCTTTCTTTCGTTCTGAACAAGTGTTAGTGTTTTCTGCACAAAAGCGATTCTTGCGAAGCAATGTGAACACTTCTGCTTCCCAGGCACAGAGAAGGTGCTAGCAGGGAATTCTCTGCCTGCCTTTCCCCAGTGCTCTGCAAGCTCTCCAAGACAACATAGAATCTGGTGCTCTGTGCTTTCTTTCCTTCTGAACAAGTGTTACTGTTTTCTGCACAAAAGCGATTCTTGCGAAGCAATGTGAACACTTCTGCTTCCCAGGCACAGAGAAGGTGCTAGCAGGGAATTCTCTGCCTGCCTTTCCCCAGTGCTCTGCAAGCTCTCCAGGACAACATAGAATCTGGGGCTCTGTGCTTTCTTTCGTTCTGAACAAGTGTTACTGTTTTCTGCACAAAAGCGATTCTGCAAAGCAATGTGAACAGGCACAGAGAAGGTGCTAGCAGGGAATTCTCTGCCTGCCTTTCCCCAGTGCTCTGCAAGCTCTCCAGGACAACATAAAATCTGGGGCTCTGTGCTTTCTTTCGTTCTGAACAAGTGTTACTGTTTTCTGCACAAAACCGATTCTTGCGAAGCAATGTGAACACTTCTGCTTCCCAGGCACAGAGAAGGTGCTATCAGGGAATTCTCTGCCTGCCTTTCCCCAGTGCTCTGCAAGCTCTCCAGGACAACATAAAATCTGGGGCTCTGTGCTTTCTTTCCTTCTGAACAAGTGTTACTGTTTTCTGCACAAAAGCGATTCTTGCGAAGCAATGTGAACACTTCTGCTTCCCAGGCACAGAGAAGGTGCTATCAGGGAATTCTCTGCCTGCCTTTCCCCAGTGCTCTGCAAGCTCTCCAGGACAACATAGTATCTGGGGCTCTGTGCTTTCTTTCCTTCTGAACAAGTGTTACTGTTTTCTGCACAAAAGCGATTATGCAAAGCAATGTGAACAGGCACAGAGAAGGTGCTATCAGGGAATTCTCTGCCTGCCTTTCCCCAGTGCTCTGCAAGCTCTCCAGGACAACATAGAATCTGGGGCTCTGTGCTTTCTTTCCTTCTGAACAAGTGTTACTGTTTTCTGCACAAAAGCGATTCTTGCGAAGCAATGTGAACACTTCCGCTTCCCAGGCACAGAGAAGGTGCTATCAGGGAATTCTCTGCCTGCCTTTCCCCAGTGCTCTGCAAGCTCTCCAGGACAACATAGAATCTGGGGCTCTGTGCTTTCTTTCGTTCTGAACAAGTGTTACTGTTTTCTGCACAAAAGCGATTCTTGCGAAGCAATGTGAACACTTCTGCTTCCCAGGCACAGAGAAGGTGATATCAGGGAATTCTCTGCCTGCCTTTCCCCAGTGCTCTGCAAGCTCTCCAAGACAACATAGAATCTGGTGCTCTGTGCTTTCTTTCCTTCTGAACAAGTGTTACTGTTTTCTGCACAAAAGCGATTCTTGCGAAGCAATGTGAACAGACACAGAGAAGGTGCTAGCAGGGAATTCTCTGCCTGCCTTTCCCCAGTGCTCTGCAAGCTCTCCAGTACAACATAGAATCTGGGGCTCTGTGCTTTCTTTCCTTCTGAACAACTGTTACTGTTTTCTGCACAAAAGCGATTCTTGCGAAGCAATGTGAACACTTCTGCTTCCCAGGCACAGAGAAGGTGCTAGCAGGGAATTCTCTGCCTGCCTTTCCCCAGTGCTCTGCAAGCTCTCCAGGACAACATAGAATCTGGGGCTCTGTGCTTTCTTTCGTTCTGAACAAGTGTTAGTGTTTTCTGCACAAAAGCGATTCTGCGAAACAATGTGAACACTTCTGCTTCCCAGGCACAGAGAAGGTGCTAGCAGGGAATTCTCTGCCTGCCTTTCCCCAGTGCTCTGCAAGCTCTCCAGGACAACATAGAATCTGGGGCTCTGTGCTTTCTTTCCTTCTGAACAAGTGTTACTGTTTTCTGCACAAAAGCGATTCTGCGAAGCAATGTGAACAGGCACAGAGAAGGTGCTAGCAGGGAATTCTCTGCCTGCCTTTCCCCAGTGCTCTGCAAGCTCTCCAGGACAACATAAAATCTGGGGCTATGCGCTGTCTTTCGTTCTGAACAAGTGTTACTGTTTTCTGCACAAAAGCGATTCTTGCGAAGCAATGTGAACACTTCTGCTTCCCAGGCACAGAGAAGGTGCTAGCAGGGAATTCTCTGCCTGCCTTTCCCCAGTGCTCTGCAAGCTCTCCAGGACAACATAAAATCTGGGGCTCTGTGCTTTCTTTCCTTCTGAACAAGTGTTACTGTTTTCTGCACAAAAGCGATTCCGCGAAGCAATGTGAACACTTCTGCTTCCCAGGCACAGAGAAGGTGCTATCAGGGAATTCTCTGCCTGCCTTTCCCCAGTGCTCTGCAAGCTCTCCAGGACAACATAGTATCTGGGGCTCTGTGCTTTCTTTCCTTCTGAACAAGTGTTACTGTTTTCTGCACAAAAGCGATTCTGCAAAGCAATGTGAACAGGCACAGAGAAGGTGCTATCAGGGAATTCTCTGCCTGCCTTTCCCCAGTGCTCTGCAAGCTCTCCAGGACAACATAGAATCTGGGGCTCTGTGCTTTCTTTCCTTCTGAAAAAGTGTTAGTGTTTTCTGCACAAAAGCGATTCTTGCGAAGCAATGTGAACACTTCTGCTTCCCAGGCACAGAGAAGGTGCTATCAGGGAATTCTCTGCCTGCCTTTCCCCAGTGCTCTGCAAGCTCTCCAGGACAACATAGAATCTGGGGCTCTGTGCTTTCTTTCGTTCTGAACAAGTGTTACTGTTTTCTGCACAAAAGCGATTCTTGCGAAGCAATGTGAACACTTCTGCTTCCCAGGCACAGAGAAGGTGATATCAGGGAATTCTCTGCCTGCCTTTCCCCAGTGTTCTGCAAGCTCTCCAAGACAACATAGAATCTGGTGCTCTGTGCTTTCTTTCCTTCTGAACAAGTGTTACTGTTTTCTGCACAAAAGCGATTCTGCGAAGCAATGTGAACACTTCTGCTTCCCAGGCACAGAGAAGGTGCTAGCAAGGAATTCTCTGCCTGCCTTTCCCCAGTGCTCTGCAAGCTCTCCAGGACAACATAAAATCTGGGGCTCTGTGCTTTCTTTCGTTCTGAACAAGTGTTACTGTTTTCTGCACAAAAGCGATTCTGCGAAACAATGTGAACAGACACAGAGAAGGTGCTATCAGGGAATTCTCTGCCTGCCTTTCCCCAGTGCTCTGCAAGCTCTCCAGGACAACATAGAATCTGGGGCTCTGTGCTTTCTTTCCTTCTGAACAAGTGTTACTGTTTTCTGCACAAAAGCGATTCTTGCGAAGCAATGTGAACACTTCTGCTTCCCAGGCACAGAGAAGGTGCTAGAAGGGAATTCTCTGCCTGCCTTTCCCCAGTGCTCTGCAAGCTCTCCAGGACAACATAGAATCTGGGGCTCTGTGCTTTCTTTCGTTCTGAACAAGTGTTAGTGTTTTCTGCACAAAAGCGATTCTGCGAAACAATGTGAACACTTCTGCTTCCCAGGCACAGAGAAGGTGCTAGCAGGGAATTCTCTGCCTGCCTTTCCCCAGTGCTCTGCAAGCTCTCCAAGACAACATAGAATCTGGGGCTCTGTGCTTTCTTTCCTTCTGAACAAGTGTTAGTGTTTTCTGCACAAAAGCGATTCTGCGAAGCAATGTGAACAGGCACAGAGAAGGTGCTATCAGGGAATTCTCTGCCTGCCTTTCCCCAGTGCTCTGCAAGCTCTCCAGGACAACATAAAATCTGGGGCTCTGCGCTGTCTTTCGTTCTGAACAAGTGTTAGTGTTTTCTGCACAAAAGCGATTCTTGCGAAGCAATGTGAACACTTCTGCTTCCCAGGCACAGAGAAGGTGCTATCAGGGAATTCTCTGCCTGCCTTTCCCCAGTGCTCTGCAAGCTCTCCAGGACAACATAAAATCTGGGGCTCTGTGCTTTCTTTGCTTCTGAACAAGTGTTACTGTTTTCTGCACAAAAGCGATTCTTGCGAAGCAATGTGAACACTTCTGCTTCCCAGGCACAGAGAAGGTGCTAGCAGGGAATTCTCTGCCTGCCTTTCCCCAGTGCTCTGCAAGCTCTCCAGGACAACATAGAATCTGGGGCTCTGTGCTTTCTTTCGTTCTGAACAAGTGTTACTGTTTTCTGCACAAAAGCGATTCTTGCGAAGCAATGTGAACACTTCTGCTTCCCAGGCACAGAGAAGGTGCTAGCAGGGAATTCTCTGCCTGCCTTTCCCCAGTGCTCTGCAAGCTCTCCAGGACAACAGTGAATCTGGGGCTCTGTGCTTTCTTTCGTTCTGAACAAGTGTTACTGTTTTCTGCACAAAAGCGATTCTTGCGAAGCAATGTGAACAGGCACAGAGAAGGTGCTATCAGGGAATTCTCTGCCTGCATTTCCCCAGTGCTCTGCAAGCTCTCCAGGACAACATAAAATCTGGGGCTCTGTGCTTTCTTTCGTTCTGAACAAGTGTTAGTGTTTTCTGCACAAAAGCGATTCTTGCGAATCAATGTGAACACTTCTGCTTCCCAGGCACAGAGAAGGTGCTAGCAAGGAATTCTCTGCCTGCCTTTCCCCAGTGCTCTGCAAGCTCTCCAGGACAACATAAAATCTGGGGCTCTGTGCTTTCTTTCCTTCTGAACAAGTGTTAGTGTTTTCTGCACAAAAGCGATTCCGCGAAGCAATGTGAACACTTCTGCTTCCCAGGCACAGAGAAGGTGCTAGCAAGGAATTCTCTGCCTGCCTTTCCCCAGTGCTCTGCAAGCTCTCCAGGACAACATAGAATCTGGGGCTCTGTGCTTTCTTTCGTTCTGAACAAGTGTTACTGTTTTCTGCACAAAAGCGATTCTGCGAAGCAATGTGAACAGGCACAGACAAGGTGCTATCAGGGAATTCTCTGCCTGCCTTTCCCCAGTGCTCTGCAAGCTCTCCAGGACAACATAGAATCTGGGGCTCTGTGCTTTCTTTCCTTCTGAACAAGTGTTACTGTTTTCTGCACAAAAGCGATTCTTGCGAAGCAATGTGAACACTTCTGCTTCCCAGGTACAGAGAAGGTGCTATCAGGGAATTCTCTGCCTGCCTTTCCCCAGTGCTCTGCAAGCTCTCCAGGACAACATCAAATCTGGGGCTCTGTGCTTTCTTTCGTTCTGAACAAGTGTTACTGTTTTCTGCACAAAAGCGATTCTTGCGAAGCAATGTGAAGACCTCTGCTTCCCAGGCACAGAGAAGGTGCTAGCAGGGAATTCTCTGCCTGCCTTTCCCCAGTGCTCTGCAAGCTCTCCAAGACAACATAGAATCTGGTACTCTGTGCTTTCTTTCCTTCTGAACAAGTGTTACTGTTTTCTGCACAAAAGCGATTCTGCGAAGCAATGTGAACACTTCTGCTTCCCAGGCACAGAGAAGGTGCTAGCAATGAATTCTCTGCCTGCCTTTCCCCAGTGCTCTGCAAGCTCTCGAGGACAACATAAAATCTGGGGCTCTGTGCTTTCTTTCGTTCTGAACAAGTGTTACTGTTTTCTGCACAAAAGCGATTCTGCGAAACAATGTGAACAGACACAGAGAAGGTGCTAGCAGGGAATTCTCTGCCTGCCTTTCCCCAGTGCTCTGCAAGCTCTCCAGTACAACATAGAATCTGGGGCTCTGTGCTTTCTTTCCTTCTGAACAACTGTTACTGTTTTCTGCACAAAAGCGATTCTTGCGAAGCAATGTGAACACTTCTGCTTCCCAGGCACAGAGAAGGTGCTAGCAGGGAATTCTCTGCCTGCCTTTCCCCAGTGCTCTGCAAGCTCTCCAGTACAACATAGAATCTGGGGCTCTGTGCTTTCTTTCCTTCTGAACAACTGTTACTGTTTTCTGCACAAAAGCGATTCTTGCGAAGCAATGTGAACACTTCTGCTTCCCAGGCACAGAGAAGGTGCTAGCAGGGAATTCTCTGCCTGCCTTTCCCCAGTGCTCTGCAAGCTCTCCAGGACAACATAGAATCTGGGGCTCTGTGCTTTCTTTCGTTCTGAACAAGTGTTAGTGTTTTCTGCACAAAAGCGATTCTGCGAAACAATGTGAACACTTCTGCTTCCCAGGCACAGAGAAGGTGCTAGCAGGGAATTCTCTGCCTGCCTTTCCCCAGTGCTCTGCAAGCTCTCCAGGACAACATAGAATCTGGGGCTCTGTGCTTTCTTTCCTTCTGAACAAGTGTTACTGTTTTCTGCACAAAAGCGATTCTGCAAAGCAATGTGAACAGGCACAGAGAAGGTGCTAGCAGGGAATTCTCTGCCTGCCTTTCCCCAGTGCTCTGCAAGCTCTCCAGGACAACATAAAATCTGGGGCTCTGTGCTTTCTTTCCTTCTGAACAAGTGTTACTGTTTTCTGCACAAAAGCGATTCTTGCGAAGCAATGTGAACACTTCTGCTTCCCAGGCACAGAGAAGGTGCTATCAGGGAATTCTCTGCCTGCCTTTCCCAAGTGCTCTGCAAGCTCTCGAGGACAACATAAAATCTGGGGCTCTGTGCTTTCTTTCCTTCTGAACAAGTGTTACTGTTTTCTGCACAAAAGCGATTCTTGCGAAGCGATGTGAACAGACACAGAGAAGGTGCTAGCAGGGAATTCTCTGCCTGCCTTTCCCCAGTGCTCTGCAAGCTCTCCAGGACAACATAGAATCTGGGGCTCTGTGCTTTCTTTCCTTCTGAACAAGTGTTACTGTTTTCTGCACAAAAGCGATTCTTGCGAAGCAATGTGAACACTTCTGCTTCCCAGGCACAGAGAAGGTGCTAGCAGGGAATTCTCTGCCTGCCTTTCCCCAGTGCTCTGCAAGCTCTCCAGGACAACATAGAATCTGGGGCTCTGTGCTTTCTTTCGTTCTGAACAAGTGTTAGTGTTTTCTGCACAAAAGCGATTCTGCGAAACAATGTGAACACTTCTGCTTCCCAGGCACAGAGAAGGTGCTAGCAGGGAATTCTCTGCCTGCCTTTCCCCAGTGCTCTGCAAGCTCTCCAAGACAACATAGAATCTGGGGCTCTGTGCTTTCTTTCCTTCTGAACAAGTGTTAGTGTTTTCTGCACAAAAGCGATTCTGCGAAGCAATGTGAACAGGCACAGAGAAGGTGCTATCAGGGAATTCTCTGCCTGCCTTTCCCCAGTGCTCTGCAAGCTCTCCAGGACAACATAAAATCTGGGGCTCTGCGCTGTCTTTCGTTCTGAACAAGTGTTACTGTTTTCTGCACAAAAGCGATTCTTGCGAAGCAATGTGAACACTTCTGCTTCCCAGGCACAGAGAAGGTGCTATCAGGGAATTCTCTGCCTGCCTTTCCCCAGTGCTCTGCAAGCTCTCCAGGACAACATAGAATCTGGGGCTCTGTGCTTTCTTTCGTTCTGAACAAGTGTTAGTGTTTTCTGCACAAAAGTGATTCTTGCGAAGCAATGTGAACACTTCTGCTTCCCAGGCACAGAGAAGGTGCTAGCAGGGAATTCTCTGCCTGCCTTTCCCCAGTGCTCTGCAAGCTCTCCAGGACAACATAAAATCTGGGGCTCTGTGCTTTCTTTCCTTCTGAACAAGTGTTACTGTTTTCTGCACAAAAGCGATTCTGCAAAGCAATGTGAACAGGCACAGAGAAGGTGCTAGCAGGGAATTCTCTGCCTGCCTTTCCCCAGTGCTCTGCAAGCTCTCCAGGACAACATAAAATCTGGGGCTCTGCGCTGTCTTTCGTTCTGAACAAGTGTTACTGTTTTCTGCACAAAAGCGATTCTTGCGAAGCAATGTGAACACTTCTGCTTCCCAGGCACAGAGAAGGTGCTATCAGGGAATTCTCTGCCTGCCTTTCCCCAGTGCTCTGCAAGCTCTCCAGGACAACATAGAATCTGGGGCTCTGTGCTTTCTTTCGTTCTGAACAAGTGTTACTGTTGTCTGCACAAAAGCGATTCTTGCGAAGCAATGTGAACACTTCTGCTTCCCAGGCACAGAGAAGGTGCTATCAGGGAATTCTCTGCCTGCCTTTCCCCAGTGCTCTGCAAGCTCTCCAGGACAACATAGTATCTGGGGCTCTGTGCTTTCTTTCCTTCTGAACAAGTGTTACTGTTTTCTGCACAAAAGCGATTCTGCAAAGCAATGTGAACAGGCACAGAGAAGGTGCTAGCAGGGAATTCTCTGCCTGCCTTTCCCCAGTGCTCTGCAAGCTCTCCAGGACAACATAGAATCTGGGGCTCTGTGCTTTCTTTCCTTCTGAACAAGTGTTACTGTTTTCTGCACAAAAGCGATTCTTGCGAAGCAATGTGAACACTTCTGCTTCCCAGGCACAGAGAAGGTGATATCAGGGAATTCTCTGCCTGCCTTTCCCCAGTGCTCTGCAAGCTCTCCAAGACAACATAGAATCTGGTGCTCTGTGCTTTCTTTCCTTCTGAACAAGTGTTACTGTTTTCTGAACAAAAGCGATTCTGCGAAGCAATGTGAACACTTCTGCTTCCCAGGCACAGAGAAGGTGCTAGCAAGGAATTCTCTGCCTGCCTTTCCCCAGTGCTCTCAAGCGCTCGAGGACAACATAAAATCTGGGGCTCTGTGCTTTCTTTCCTTCTGAACAAGTGTTACTGTTTTCTGCACAAAAGCGATTCTGCGAAACAATGTGAACAGGCACAGAGAAGGTGCTAGCAGGGAATTCTCTGCCTGCCTTTCCCCAGTGCTCTGCAAGCTCTCCAGGACAACATAGAATCTGGGGCTCTGTGCTTTCTTTCCTTCTGAACAAGTGTTACTGTTTTCTGCACAAAAGCGATTCTTGCGAAGCAATGTGAACACTTCTGCTTCCCAGGCACAGAGAAGGTGCTAGCAGGGAATTCTCTGCCTGCCTTTCCCCAGTGCTCTGCAAGCTCTCCAGGACAACATAGAATCTGGGGCTCTGTGCTTTCTTTCGTTCTGAACAAGTGTTACTGTTTTCTGCACAAAAGCGATTCTGCGAAACAATGTGAACACTTCTGCTTCCCAGGCACAGAGAAGGTGCTAGCAGGGAATTCTCTGCCTGCCTTTCCCCAGTGCTCTGCAAGCTCTCCAGGACAACATAAAATCTGGGGCTCTGCGCTGTCTTTCGTTCTGAACAAGTGTTACTGTTTTCTGCACAAAAGCGATTCTTGCGAAGCAATGTGAACACTTCTGCTTCCCAGGCACAGAGAAGGTGCTATCAGGGAATTCTCTGCCTGCCTTTCCCCAGTGCTCTGCAAGCTCTCCAGGACAACATAAAATCTGGGGCTCTGTGCTTTCTTTGCTTCTGAACAAGTGTTACTGTTTTCTGCACAAAAGCGATTCTTGCGAAGCAATGTGAACACTTCTGCTTCCCAGGCACAGAGAAGGTGCTAGCAGGGAATTCTCTGCCTGCCTTTCCCCAGTGCTCTGCAAGCTCTCCAGGACAACATAAAATCTGGGGCTCTGTGCTTTCTTTCCTTCTGAACAAGTGTTACTGTTTTCTGCACAAAAGTGATTCTGCGAAGCAATGTGAACACTTCTGCTTCCCAGGCACAGAGAAGGTGCTATCAGGGAATTCTCTGCCTGCCTTTCCCCAGTGCTCTGCAAGCTCTCCAGGACAACATAGAATCTGGGGCTCTGTGCTTTCTTTCCTTCTGAACAAGTGTTAGTGTTTTCTGCACAAAAGTGATTCTGCGAAGCAATGTGAACAGGCACAGAGAAGGTGCTAGCAGGGAATTCTCTGCTGCCTTTCCCCAGTGCTCTGCAAGCTCTCCAGGACAACATAAAATCTGGGGCTCTGTGCTTTCTTTCCTTCTGAACAAGTGTTAGTGTTTTCTGCACAAAAGCGATTCTGCGAAGCAATGTGAACACTTCTGCTTCCCAGGCACAGAGAAGGTGCTAGGAAGGAATTCTCTGCCTGCCTTTCCCCAGTGCTCTGCAAGCTCTCCAGGACAACATAAAATCTGGGGCTCTGTGCTTTCTTTCGTTCTGAACAAGTGTTACTGTTTTCTGCACAAAAGCGATTCTGCGAAGCAATGTGAACAGGCACAGAGAAGGTGCTAGCAGGGAATTCTCTGCCTGCCTTTCCCCAGTGCTCTGCAAGCTCTCCAGGACAACATAAAATCTGGGGCTCTGTGCTTTCTTTCCTTCTGAACAAGTGTTAGTGTTTTCTGCACAAAAGCGATTCTTGCGAAGCAATGTGAACACTTCTGCTTCCCAGGCACAGAGAAGTTGCTAGCAAGGAATTCTCTGCCTGCCTTTCCCCAGTGCTCTGCAAGCTCTCCAGGACAACATAAAATCTGGGGCTCTGTGCTTTCTTTCGTTCTGAACAAGTGTTACTGTTTTCTGCACAAAAGCGATTCTGCGAAGCAATGTGAACAGGCACAGAGAAGGTGCTAGCAAGGAATTCTCTGCCTGCCTTTCCCCAGTGCTCTGCAAGCTCTCCAGGACAACATAGAATCTGGGGCTCTGTGCTTTCTTTCCTTCTGAACAAGTGTTACTGTTTTCTGCACAAAAGCGATTCTTGCGAAGCAATGTGAAAACTTCTGCTTCCCAGGTACAGAGAAGGTGCTAGCAGGGAATTCTCTGCCTGCCTTTCCCCAGTGCTCTGCAAGCTCTCCAAGACAACATAGAATCTGGTGCTCTGTGCTTTCTTTCCTTCTGAGCAAGTGTTACTGTTTTCTGCACAAAAGCGATTCTGCGAAGCAATGTGAACACTTCTGCTTCCCAGGCACAGAGAAGGTGCTAGCAAGGAATTCTCTGCCTGCCTTTCCCCAGTGCTCTGCAAGCTCTCCAGGACAACATAGAATCTGGGGCTCTGTGCTTTCTTTCCTTCTGAACAAGTGTTACTGTTTTCTGCACAAAAGCGATTCTTGCGAAGCAATGTGAACACTTCTGCTTCCCAGGCACAGAGAAGGTGCTATCAGGGAATTCTCTGCCTGCCTTTCCCCAGTGCTCTGCAAGCTCTCCAAGACAACATAGAATCTGGTGCTCTGTGCTTTCTTTCCTTCTGAACAAGTGTTACTGTTTTCTGCACAAAAGCGATTCTGCGAAGCAATGTGAACACTTCTGCTTCCCAGGCACAGAGAAGGTGCTAGCAAGGAATTCTCTGCCTGCCTTTCCCCAGTGCTCTGCAAGCTCTCGAGGACAACATAATATCTGGGGCTCTGTGCTTTCTTTCCTTCTGAACAAGTGTTACTGTTTTCTGCACAAAAGCGATTCTGCGAAACAATGTGAACAGACACAGAGAAGGTGCTAGCAGGGAATTCTCTGCCTGCCTTTCCCCAGTGCTCTGCAAGCTCTCCAGGACAACATAAAATCTGGGGCTCTGTGCTTTCTTTCCTTCTGAACAACTGTTACTGTTTTCTGCACAAAAGCGATTCTTGCGAAGCAATGTGAACACTTCTGCTTCCCAGGCACAGAGAAGGTGCTAGCAGGGAATTCTCTGCCTGCCTTTCCCCAGTGCTCTGCAAGCTCTCCAGTACAACATAGAATCTGGGGCTCTGTGCTTTCTTTCCTTCTGAACAACTGTTACTGTTTTCTGCACAAAAGCGATTCTTGCGAAGCAATGTGAACACTTCTGCTTCCCAGGCACAGAGAAGGTGCTAGCAGGGAATTCTCTGCCTGCCTTTCCCCAGTGCTCTGCAAGCTCTCCAGGACAACATAGAATCTGGGGCTCTGTGCTTTCTTTCGTTCTGAACAAGTGTTAGTGTTTTCTGCACAAAAGCGATTCTGCGAAACAATGTGAACACTTCTGCTTCCCAGGCACAGAGAAGGTGCTAGCAGGGAATTCTCTGCCTGCCTTTCCCCAGTGCTCTGCAAGCTCTCCAGGACAACATAGAATCTGGGGCTCTGTGCTTTCTTTCCTTCTGAACAAGTGTTACTGTTTTCTGCACAAAAGCGATTCTGCAAAGCAATGTGAACAGGCACAGAGAAGGTGCTAGCAGGGAATTCTCTGCCTGCCTTTCCCCAGTGCTCTGCAAGCTCTCCAGGACAACATAAAATCTGGGGCTCTGTGCTTTCTTTCCTTCTGAACAAGTGTTACTGTTTTCTGCACAAAAGCGATTCTTGCGAAGCAATGTGAACACTTCTGCTTCCCAGGCACAGAGAAGGTGCTATCAGGGAATTCTCTGCCTGCCTTTCCCAAGTGCTCTGCAAGCTCTCGAGGACAACATAAAATCTGGGGCTCTGTGCTTTCTTTCCTTCTGAACAAGTGTTACTGTTTTCTGCACAAAAGCGATTCTTGCGAAGCGATGTGAACAGACACAGAGAAGGTGCTAGCAGGGAATTCTCTGCCTGCCTTTCCCCAGTGCTCTGCAAGCTCTCCAGGACAACATAGAATCTGGGGCTCTGTGCTTTCTTTCCTTC
The DNA here is from genome assembly GCF_031877795.1 of Strix aluco. Lineage (NCBI taxonomy): Eukaryota > Metazoa > Chordata > Aves > Strigiformes > Strigidae > Strix > Strix aluco. The sequence continues at coordinate 2,880,203 of NW_027436647.1, forward strand.
TGAACAAGTGTTACTGTTTTCTGCACAAAAGCGATTCTTGCGAAGCAATGTGAACACTTCTGCTTCCCAGGCACAGAGAAGGTGCTAGCAGGGAATTCTCTGCCTGCCTTTCCCCAGTGCTCTGCAAGCTCTCCAGGACAACATAGAATCTGGGGCTCTGTGCTTTCTTTCGTTCTGAACAAGTGTTAGTGTTTTCTGCACAAAAGCGATTCTGCGAAACAATGTGAACACTTCTGCTTCCCAGGCACAGAGAAGGTGCTAGCAGGGAATTCTCTGCCTGCCTTTCCCCAGTGCTCTGCAAGCTCTCCAAGACAACATAGAATCTGGGGCTCTGTGCTTTCTTTCCTTCTGAACAAGTGTTAGTGTTTTCTGCACAAAAGCGATTCTGCGAAGCAATGTGAACAGGCACAGAGAAGGTGCTATCAGGGAATTCTCTGCCTGCCTTTCCCCAGTGCTCTGCAAGCTCTCCAGGACAACATAAAATCTGGGGCTCTGCGCTGTCTTTCGTTCTGAACAAGTGTTACTGTTTTCTGCACAAAAGCGATTCTTGCGAAGCAATGTGAACACTTCTGCTTCCCAGGCACAGAGAAGGTGCTATCAGGGAATTCTCTGCCTGCCTTTCCCCAGTGCTCTGCAAGCTCTCCAGGACAACATAGAATCTGGGGCTCTGTGCTTTCTTTCGTTCTGAACAAGTGTTAGTGTTTTCTGCACAAAAGCGATTCTTGCGAAGCAATGTGAACACTTCTGCTTCCCAGGCACAGAGAAGGTGCTAGCAGGGAATTCTCTGCCTGCCTTTCCCCAGTGCTCTGCAAGCTCTCCAGGACAACATAAAATCTGGGGCTCTGTGCTTTCTTTCCTTCTGAACAAGTGTTACTGTTTTCTGCACAAAAGCGATTCTGCAAAGCAATGTGAACAGGCACAGAGAAGGTGCTAGCAGGGAATTCTCTGCCTGCCTTTCCCCAGTGCTCTGCAAGCTCTCCAGGACAACATAAAATCTGGGGCTCTGCGCTGTCTTTCGTTCTGAACAAGTGTTACTGTTTTCTGCACAAAAGCGATTCTTGCGAAGCAATGTGAACACTTCTGCTTCCCAGGCACAGAGAAGGTGCTATCAGGGAATTCTCTGCCTGCCTTTCCCCAGTGCTCTGCAAGCTCTCCAGGACAACATAGAATCTGGGGCTCTGTGCTTTCTTTCGTTCTGAACAAGTGTTACTGTTGTCTGCACAAAAGCGATTCTTGCGAAGCAATGTGAACACTTCTGCTTCCCAGGCACAGAGAAGGTGCTATCAGGGAATTCTCTGCCTGCCTTTCCCCAGTGCTCTGCAAGCTCTCCAGGACAACATAGTATCTGGGGCTCTGTGCTTTCTTTCCTTCTGAACAAGTGTTACTGTTTTCTGCACAAAAGCGATTCTGCAAAGCAATGTGAAGAGGCACAGAGAAGGTGCTAGCAGGGAATTCTCTGCCTGCCTTTCCCCAGTGCTCTGCAAGCTCTCCAGGACAACATAGAATCTGGGGCTCTGTGCTTTCTTTCCTTCTGAACAAGTGTTACTGTTTTCTGCACAAAAGCGATTCTTGCGAAGCAATGTGAACACTTCTGCTTCCCAGGCACAGAGAAGGTGCTAGCAGGGAATTCTCTGCCTGCCTTTCCCCAGTGCTCTGCAAGCTCTCCAGGACAACATAGAATCTGGGGCTCTGTGCTTTCTTTCGTTCTGAACAAGTGTTACTGTTTTCTGCACAAAAGCGATTCTTGCGAAGCAATGTGAACACTTCTGCTTCCCAGGCACAGAGAAGGTGATATCAGGGAATTCTCTGCCTGCCTTTCCCCAGTGCTCTGCAAGCTCTCCAAGACAACATAGAATCTGGTGCTCTGTGCTTTCTTTCCTTCTGAACAAGTGTTACTGTTTTCTGAACAAAAGCGATTCTGCGAAGCAATGTGAACACTTCTGCTTCCCAGGCACAGAGAAGGTGCTAGCAAGGAATTCTCTGCCTGCCTTTCCCCAGTGCTCTCAAGCGCTCGAGGACAACATAAAATCTGGGGCTCTGTGCTTTCTTTCCTTCTGAACAAGTGTTACTGTTTTCTGCACAAAAGCGATTCTGCGAAACAATGTGAACAGGCACAGAGAAGGTGCTAGCAGGGAATTCTCTGCCTGCCTTTCCCCAGTGCTCTGCAAGCTCTCCAGGACAACATAGAATCTGGGGCTCTGTGCTTTCTTTCCTTCTGAACAAGTGTTACTGTTTTCTGCACAAAAGCGATTCTTGCGAAGCAATGTGAACACTTCTGCTTCCCAGGCACAGAGAAGGTGCTAGCAGGGAATTCTCTGCCTGCCTTTCCCCAGTGCTCTGCAAGCTCTCCAGGACAACATAGAATCTGGGGCTCTGTGCTTTCTTTCGTTCTGAACAAGTGTTACTGTTTTCTGCACAAAAGCGATTCTGCGAAACAATGTGAACACTTCTGCTTCCCAGGCACAGAGAAGGTGCTAGCAGGGAATTCTCTGCCTGCCTTTCCCCAGTGCTCTGCAAGCTCTCCAGGACAACATAAAATCTGGGGCTCTGCGCTGTCTTTCGTTCTGAACAAGTGTTACTGTTTTCTGCACAAAAGCGATTCTTGCGAAGCAATGTGAACACTTCTGCTTCCCAGGCACAGAGAAGGTGCTATCAGGGAATTCTCTGCCTGCCTTTCCCCAGTGCTCTGCAAGCTCTCCAGGACAACATAAAATCTGGGGCTCTGTGCTTTCTTTGCTTCTGAACAAGTGTTACTGTTTTCTGCACAAAAGCGATTCTTGCGAAGCAATGTGAACACTTCTGCTTCCCAGGCACAGAGAAGGTGCTAGCAGGGAATTCTCTGCCTGCCTTTCCCCAGTGCTCTGCAAGCTCTCCAGGACAACATAAAATCTGGGGCTCTGTGCTTTCTTTCCTTCTGAACAAGTGTTACTGTTTTCTGCACAAAAGTGATTCTGCGAAGCAATGTGAACACTTCTGCTTCCCTGGAACAGAGAAGGTGATATCAGGGAATTCTCTGCCTGCCTTTCCCCAGTGCTCTGCAAGCTCTCCAGGACAACATAGAATCTGGGGCTCTGTGCTTTCTTTCCTTCTGAACAAGTGTTAGTGTTTTCTGCACAAAAGTGATTCTGCGAAGCAATGTGAACAGGCACAGAGAAGGTGCTAGCAGGGAATTCTCTGCTGCCTTTCCCCAGTGCTCTGCAAGCTCTCCAGGACAACATAAAATCTGGGGCTCTGTGCTTTCTTTCCTTCTGAACAAGTGTTAGTGTTTTCTGCACAAAAGCGATTCTGCGAAGCAATGTGAACACTTCTGCTTCCCAGGCACAGAGAAGGTGCTAGGAAGGAATTCTCTGCCTGCCTTTCCCCAGTGCTCTGCAAGCTCTCCAGGACAACATAAAATCTGGGGCTCTGTGCTTTCTTTCGTTCTGAACAAGTGTTACTGTTTTCTGCACAAAAGCGATTCTGCGAAGCAATGTGAACAGGCACAGAGAAGGTGCTAGCAGGGAATTCTCTGCCTGCCTTTCCCCAGTGCTCTGCAAGCTCTCCAGGACAACATAAAATCTGGGGCTCTGTGCTTTCTTTCCTTCTGAACAAGTGTTAGTGTTTTCTGCACAAAAGCGATTCTTGCGAAGCAATGTGAACACTTCTGCTTCCCAGGCACAGAGAAGTTGCTAGCAAGGAATTCTCTGCCTGCCTTTCCCCAGTGCTCTGCAAGCTCTCCAGGACAACATAAAATCTGGGGCTCTGTGCTTTCTTTCGTTCTGAACAAGTGTTACTGTTTTCTGCACAAAAGCGATTCTGCGAAGCAATGTGAACAGGCACAGAGAAGGTGCTAGCAAGGAATTCTCTGCCTGCCTTTCCCCAGTGCTCTGCAAGCTCTCCAGGACAACATAGAATCTGGGGCTCTGTGCTTTCTTTCCTTCTGAACAAGTGTTAGTGTTTTCTGCACAAAAGCGATTCTGCGAAGCAATGTGAACACTTCTGCTTCCCAGGCACAGAGAAGGTGCTAGCAAGGAATTCTCTGCCTGCCTTTCCCCAGTGCTCTGCAAGCTCTCCAGGACAACATAGAATCTGGGGCTCTGTGCTTTCTTTCCTTCTGAACAAGTGTTACTGTTTTCTGCACAAAAGCGATTCTTGCGAAGCAATGTGAACACTTCTGCTTCCCAGGCACAGAGAAGGTGCTATCAGGGAATTCTCTGCCTGCCTTTCCCCAGTGCTCTGCAAGCTCTCCAAGACAACATAGAATCTGGTGCTCTGTGCTTTCTTTCCTTCTGAACAAGTGTTACTGTTTTCTGCACAAAAGCGATTCTGCGAAGCAATGTGAACACTTCTGCTTCCCAGGCACAGAGAAGGTGCTAGCAAGGAATTCTCTGCCTGCCTTTCCCCAGTGCTCTGCAAGCTCTCGAGGACAACATAATATCTGGGGCTCTGTGCTTTCTTTCCTTCTGAACAAGTGTTACTGTTTTCTGCACAAAAGCGATTCTGCGAAACAATGTGAACAGACACAGAGAAGGTGCTAGCAGGGAATTCTCTGCCTGCCTTTCCCCAGTGCTCTGCAAGCTCTCCAGGACAACATAAAATCTGGGGCTCTGTGCTTTCTTTCCTTCTGAACAACTGTTACTGTTTTCTGCACAAAAGCGATTCTTGCGAAGCAATGTGAACACTTCTGCTTCCCAGGCACAGAGAAGGTGCTAGCAGGGAATTCTCTGCCTGCCTTTCCCCAGTGCTCTGCAAGCTCTCCAAGACAACATAGAATCTGGTGCTCTGTGCTTTCTTTCCTTCTGAACAAGTGTTACTGTTTTCTGCACAAAAGCGATTCTTGCGAAGCAATGTGAACACTTCTGCTTCCCAGGCACAGAGAAGGTGATATCAGGGAATTCTCTGCCTGCCTTTCCCCAGTGCTCTGCAAGCTCTCCAGGACAACATAGAATCTGGGGCTCTGTGCTTTCTTTCCTTCTGAACAAGTGTTACTGTTTTCTGCACAAAAGCGATTCTGCGAAGCAATGTGAACACTTCTGCTTCCCAGGCACAGAGAAGGTGCTAGCAGGGAATTCTCTGCCTGCCTTTCCCCAGTGCTCTGCAAGCTCTCCAGGACAACATAGAATCTGGGGCTCTGTGCTTTCTTTCCTTCTGAACAAGTGTTACTGTTTTCTGCACAAAAGCGATTCTTGCGAAGCAATGTGAACACTTCTGCTTCCCAGGCACAGAGAAGGTGCTAGCAAGGAATTCTCTGCCTGCCTTTCCCCAGTGCTCTGCAAGCTCTCCAGGACAACATAAAATCTGGGGCTCTGTGCTTTCTTTCCTTCTGAACAAGTGTTACTGTTTTCTGCACAAAAGCGATTCTTGCGAAGCAATGTGAACAGGCACAGAGAAGGTGCTATCAGGGAATTCTCTGCCTGCCTTTCCCCAGTGCTCTGCAAGCTCTCCAGGACAACATAAAATCTGGGGCTCTGTGCTTTCTTTCCTTCTGAACAAGTGTTACTGTTTTCTGCACAAAAGCGATTCTTGCGAAGCAATGTGAACACTTCTGCTTCGCAGGCACAGAGAAGGTGCTATCAGGGAATTCTCTGCCTGCCTTTCCCCAGTGCTCTGCAAGCTCTCCAAGACAACATAGAATCTGGTGCTCTGTGCTTTCTTTCCTTCTGAACAAGTGTTACTGTTTTCTGAACAAAAGCGATTCTTGCGAAGCAATGTGAACACTTCTGCTTCCCAGGCACAGAGAAGGTGCTAGGAAGGAATTCTCTGCCTGCCTTTCCCCAGTGCTCTGCAAGCTCTCGAGGACAACATAATATCTGGGGCTCTGTGCTTTCTTTCCTTCTGAACAAGTGTTACTGTTTTCTGCACAAAAGCGATTCTTGCGAAGCAATGTGAAAACTTCTGCTTCCCAGGTACAGAGAAGGTGCTAGCAGGGAATTCTCTGCCTGCCTTTCCCCAGTGCTCTGCAAGCTCTCCAAGACAACATAGAATCTGGTGCTCTGTGCTTTCTTTCCTTCTGAGCAAGTGTTACTGTTTTCTGCACAAAAGCGATTCTGCGAAGCAATGTGAACACTTCTGCTTCCCAGGCACAGAGAAGGTGCTAGCAAGGAATTCTCTGCCTGCCTTTCCCCAGTGCTCTGCAAGCTCTCCAGGACAACATAGAATCTGGGGCTCTGTTCTTTCTTTCCTTCTGAACAAGTGTTACTGTTTTCTGCACAAAAGCGATTCTTGCGAAGCAATGTGAACACTTCTGCTTCCCAGGCACAGAGAAGGTGCTATCAGGGAATTCTCTGCCTGCCTTTCCCCAGTGCTCTGCAAGCTCTCCAAGACAACATAGAATCTGGTGCTCTGTGCTTTCTTTCCTTCTGAACAAGTGTTACTGTTTTCTGCACAAAAGCGATTCTGCGAAGCAATGTGAACACTTCTGCTTCCCAGGCACAGAGAAGGTGCTAGCAAGGAATTCTCTGCCTGCCTTTCCCCAGTGCTCTGCAAGCTCTCGAGGACAACATAATATCTGGGGCTCTGTGCTTTCTTTCCTTCTGAACAAGTGTTACTGTTTTCTGCACAAAAGCGATTCTGCGAAACAATGTGAACAGACACAGAGAAGGTGCTAGCAGGGAATTCTCTGCCTGCCTTTCCCCAGTGCTCTGCAAGCTCTCCAGGACAACATAAAATCTGGGGCTCTGTGCTTTCTTTCCTTCTGAACAACTGTTACTGTTTTCTGCACAAAAGCGATTCTTGCGAAGCAATGTGAACACTTCTGCTTCCCAGGCACAGAGAAGGTGCTAGCAGGGAATTCTCTGCCTGCCTTTCCCCAGTGCTCTGCAAGCTCTCCAAGACAACATAGAATCTGGTGCTCTGTGCTTTCTTTCCTTCTGAACAAGTGTTACTGTTTTCTGCACAAAAGCGATTCTTGCGAAGCAATGTGAACACTTCTGCTTCCCAGGCACAGAGAAGGTGATATCAGGGAATTCTCTGCCTGCCTTTCCCCAGTGCTCTGCAAGCTCTCCAGGACAACATAGAATCTGGGGCTCTGTGCTTTCTTTCCTTCTGAACAAGTGTTACTGTTTTCTGCACAAAAGCGATTCTGCGAAGCAATGTGAACACTTCTGCTTCCCAGGCACAGAGAAGGTGCTAGCAGGGAATTCTCTGCCTGCCTTTCCCCAGTGCTCTGCAAGCTCTCCAGGACAACATAGAATCTGGGGCTCTGTGCTTTCTTTCCTTCTGAACAAGTGTTACTGTTTTCTGCACAAAAGCGATTCTTGCGAAGCAATGTGAACACTTCTGCTTCCCAGGCACAGAGAAGGTGCTAGCAAGGAATTCTCTGCCTGCCTTTCCCCAGTGCTCTGCAAGCTCTCCAGGACAACATAAAATCTGGGGCTCTGTGCTTTCTTTCCTTCTGAACAAGTGTTACTGTTTTCTGCACAAAAGCGATTCTTGCGAAGCAATGTGAACAGGCACAGAGAAGGTGCTATCAGGGAATTCTCTGCCTGCCTTTCCCCAGTGCTCTGCAAGCTCTCCAGGACAACATAAAATCTGGGGCTCTGTGCTTTCTTTCCTTCTGAACAAGTGTTACTGTTTTCTGCACAAAAGCGATTCTTGCGAAGCAATGTGAACACTTCTGCTTCGCAGGCACAGAGAAGGTGCTATCAGGGAATTCTCTGCCTGCCTTTCCCCAGTGCTCTGCAAGCTCTCCAAGACAACATAGAATCTGGTGCTCTGTGCTTTCTTTCCTTCTGAACAAGTGTTACTGTTTTCTGAACAAAAGCGATTCTTGCGAAGCAATGTGAACACTTCTGCTTCCCAGGCACAGAGAAGGTGCTAGGAAGGAATTCTCTGCCTGCCTTTCCCCAGTGCTCTGCAAGCTCTCGAGGACAACATAATATCTGGGGCTCTGTGCTTTCTTTCCTTCTGAACAAGTGTTACTGTTTTCTGCACAAAAGCGATTCTGCGAAACAATGTGAACAGACACAGAGAAGGTGCTAGCAGGGAATTCTCTGCCTGCCTTTCCCCAGTGCTCTGCAAGCTCTCCAGGACAACATAAAATCTGGGGCTCTGTGCTTTCTTTCCTTCTGAACAAGTGTTACTGTTTTCTGCACAAAAGCGATTCTTGCGAAGCAATGTGAACACTTCTGCTTCCCAGGCACAGAGAAGGTGCTAGCAGGGAATTCTCTGCCTGCCTTTCCCCAGTGCTCTGCAAGCTCTCCAAGACAACATAGAATCTGGTGCTCTGTGCTTTCTTTCCTTCTGAACAAGTGTTACTGTTTTCTGCACAAAAGCGATTCTTGCGAAGCAATGTGAACACTTCTGCTTCCCAGGCACAGAGAAGGTGCTAGCAGGGAATTCTCTGCCTGCCTTTCCCCAGTGCTCTGCAAGCTCTCCAGGACAACATAGAATCTGGGGCTCTGTGCTTTCTTTCCTTCTGAACAAGTGTTACTGTTTTCTGCACAAAAGCGATTCTTGCGAAGCAATGTGAACACTTCTGCTTCCCAGGCACAGAGAAGGTGCTAGCAAGGAATTCTCTGCCTGCCTTTCCCCACTGCTCTGCAAGCTCTCCAGGACAACATAAAATCTGGGGCTCTGTGCTTTCTTTCCTTCTGAACAAGTGTTACTGTTTTCTGCACAAAAGCGATTCTGCGAAGCAATGTGAACAGGCACAGAGAAGGTGCTATCAGGGAATTCTCTGCCTGCCTTTCCCCAGTGCTCTGCAAGCTCTCCAGGACAACATAAAATCTGGGGCTCTGTGCTTTCTTTCCTTCTGAACAAGTGTTACTGTTGTCTGCACAAAAGCGATTCTTGCGAATCAATGTGAACACTTCTGCTTCCCAGGCACAGAGAAGGTGCTAGCAAGGAATTCTCTGCCTGCCTTTCCCCAGTGTTCTGCAAGCTCTCCAGGACAACATAAAATCTGGGGCTCTGTGCTTTCTTTCGTTCTGAACAAGTGTTACTGTTTTCTGCACAAAAGCGATTCTTGCGAAGCAATGTGAACACTTCTGCTTCCCAGGCACAGAGAAGGTGCTAGCAGGGAATTCTCTGCCTGCCTTTCCCCAGTGCTCTGCAAGCTCTCCAGGACAACATAAAATCTGGGGCTCTGTGCTTTCTTTCCTTCTGAACAAGTGTTACTGTTTTCTGCACAAAAGCGATTCTTGCGAAGCAATGTGAACACTTCTGCTTCCCAGGCACAGAGAAGGTGCTAGCAGGGAATTCTCTGCCTGCCTTTCCCCAGTGCTCTGCAAGCTCTCCAAGACAACATAGAATCTGGTGCTCTGTGCTTTCTTTCCTTCTGAACAAGTGTTACTGTTTTCTGCACAAAAGCGATTCTTGCGAAGCAATGTGAACACTTCTGCTTCCCAGGCACAGAGAAGGTGCTAGCAGGGAATTCTCTGCCTGCCTTTCCCCAGTGCTCTGCAAGCTCTCCAGGACAACATAGAATCTGGGGCTCTGTGCTTTCTTTCCTTCTGAACAACTGTTACTGTTTTCTGCACAAAAGCGATTCTTGCGAAGCAATGTGAACACTTCTGCTTCCCAGGCACAGAGAAGGTGCTAGCAAGGAATTCTCTGCCTGCCTTTCCCCAGTGCTCTGCAAGCTCTCCAGGACAACATAAAATCTGGGGCTCTGTGCTTTCTTTCCTTCTGAACAAGTGTTACTGTTTTCTGCACAAAAGCGATTCTGCGAAGCAATGTGAACAGGCACAGAGAAGGTGCTATCAGGGAATTCTCTGCCTGCCTTTCCCCAGTGCTCTGCAAGCTCTCCAGGACAACATAAAATCTGGGGCTCTGTGCTTTCTTTCATTCTGAACAAGTGTTACTGTTTTCTGCACAAAAGCGATTCTTGCGAAGCAATGTGAACACTTCTGCTTCCCAGGCACAGAGAAGGTGCTAGCAGGGAATTCTCTGCCTGCCTTTCCCCAGTGCTCTGCAAGCTCTCCAGGACAACATAGAATCTGGGGCTCTGTGCTTTCTTTCGTTCTGAACAAGTGTTACTGTTTTCTGCACAAAAGCGATTCTGCAAAGCAATGTGAACAGGCACAGAGAAGGTGCTATCAGGGAATTCTCTGCCTGCCTTTCCCCAGTGCTCTGCAAGCTCTCCAGGACAACATAAAATCTGGGGCTCTGTGCTTTCTTTCGTTCTGAACAAGTGTTACTGTTTTCTGCACAAAAGCGATTCTTGCGAAGCAATGTGAACACTTCTGCTTCCCAGGCACAGAGAAGGTGCTATCAGGGAATTCTCTGCCTGCCTTTCCCCAGTGCTCTGCAAGCTCTCCAGGACAACATAAAATCTGGGGCTCTGTGCTTTCTTTGCTTCTGAACAAGTGTTACTGTTTTCTGCACAAAAGCGATTCTTGCGAAGCAATGTGAACACTTCTGCTTCCCAGGCACAGAGAAGGTGCTATCAGGGAATTCTCTGCCTGCCTTTCCCCAGTGCTCTGCAAGCTCTCCAGGACAACATAGTATCTGGGGCTCTGTGCTTTCTTTCCTTCTGAACAAGTGTTACTGTTTTCTGCACAAAAGCGATTATGCAAAGCAATGTGAACAGGCACAGAGAAGGTGCTATCAGGGAATTCTCTGCCTGCGTTTCCCCAGTGCTCTGCAAGCTCTGCAGGACAACATAGAATCTGGGGCTCTGTGCTTTCTTTCCTTCTGAACAAGTGTTACTGTTTTCTGCACAAAAGCGATTCTTGCGAAGCAATGTGAACACTTCCGCTTCCCAGGCACAGAGAAGGTGCTATCAGGGAATTCTCTGCCTGCCTTTCCCCAGTGCTCTGCAAGCTCTCCAGGACAACATAGAATCTGGGGCTCTGTGCTTTCTTTCCTTCTGAACAAGTGTTACTGTTTTCTGCACAAAAGCGATTCTTGCGAAGCAATGTGAACACTTCTGCTTCCCAGGCACAGAGAAGGTGATATCAGGGAATTCTCTGCCTGCCTTTCCCCAGTGCTCTGCAAGCTCTCCAAGACAACATAGAATCTGGTGCTCTGTGCTTTCTTTCCTTCTGAACAAGTGTTACTGTTTTCTGCACAAAAGCGATTCTTGCGAAGCAATGTGAACAGGCACAGAGAAGGTGCTAGCAGGGAATTCTCTGCCTGCCTTTCCCCAGTGCTCTGCAAGCTCTCCAGTACAACATAGAATCTGGGGCTCTGTGCTTTCTTTCCTTCTGAACAACTGTTACTGTTTTCTGCACAAAAGCGATTCTTGCGAAGCAATGTGAACACTTCTGCTTCCCAGGCACAGAGAAGGTGCTAGCAGGGAATTCTCTGCCTGCCTTTCCCCAGTGCTCTGCAAGCTCTCCAGGACAACATAGAATCTGGGGCTCTGTGCTTTCTTTCCTTCTGAACAAGTGTTAGTGTTTTCTGCACAAAAGCGATTCTGCGAAACAATGTGAACACTTCTGCTTCCCAGGCACAGAGAAGGTGCTATCAGGGAATTCTCTGCCTGCCTTTCCCCAGTGCTCTGCAAGCTCTCCAGGACAACATAGAATCTGGGGCTCTGTGCTTTCTTTCCTTCTGAACAAGTGTTAGTGTTTTCTGCACAAAAGTGATTCTGCGAAGCAATGTGAACAGGCACAGAGAAGGTGCTAGCAGGGAATTCTCTGCTGCCTTTCCCCAGTGCTCTGCAAGCTCTCCAGGACAACATAAAATCTGGGGCTCTGTGCTTTCTTTCCTTCTGAACAAGTGTTAGTGTTTTCTGCACAAAAGCGATTCTGCGAAGCAATGTGAACACTTCTGCTTCCCAGGCACAGAGAAGGTGCTAGGAAGGAATTCTCTGCCTGCCTTTCCCCAGTGCTCTGCAAGCTCTCCAGGACAACATAAAATCTGGGGCTCTGTGCTTTCTTTCGTTCTGAACAAGTGTTAGTGTTTTCTGCACAAAAGCGATTCTGCGAAGCAATGTGAACAGGCACAGAGAAGGTGCTAGCAGGGAATTCTCTGCCTGCCTTTCCCCAGTGCTCTGCAAGCTCTCCAGGACAACATAAAATCTGGGGCTCTGTGCTTTCTTTCCTTCTGAACAAGTGTTAGTGTTTTCTGCACAAAAGCGATTCTTGCGAAGCAATGTGAACACTTCTGCTTCCCAGGCACAGAGAAGTTGCTAGCAAGGAATTCTCTGCCTGCCTTTCCCCAGTGCTCTGCAAGCTCTCCAGGACAACATAAAATCTGGGGCTCTGTGCTTTCTTTCGTTCTGAACAAGTGTTACTGTTTTCTGCACAAAAGCGATTCTGCGAAGCAATGTGAACAGGCACAGAGAAGGTGCTAGCAAGGAATTCTCTGCCTGCCTTTCCCCAGTGCTCTGCAAGCTCTCCAGGACAACATAGAATCTGGGGCTCTGTGCTTTCTTTCCTTCTGAACAAGTGTTACTGTTTTCTGCACAAAAGCGATTCTTGCGAAGCAATGTGAAAACTTCTGCTTCCCAGGTACAGAGAAGGTGCTAGCAGGGAATTCTCTGCCTGCCTTTCCCCAGTGCTCTGCAAGCTCTCCAAGACAACATAGAATCTGGTGCTCTGTGCTTTCTTTCCTTCTGAGCAAGTGTTACTGTTTTCTGCACAAAAGCGATTCTGCGAAGCAATGTGAACACTTCTGCTTCCCAGGCACAGAGAAGGTGCTAGCAAGGAATTCTCTGCCTGCCTTTCCCCAGTGCTCTGCAAGCTCTCCAGGACAACATAGAATCTGGGGCTCTGTGCTTTCTTTCCTTCTGAACAAGTGTTACTGTTTTCTGCACAAAAGCGATTCTTGCGAAGCAATGTGAACACTTCTGCTTCCCAGGCACAGAGAAGGTGCTATCAGGGAATTCTCTGCCTGCCTTTCCCCAGTGCTCTGCAAGCTCTCCAAGACAACATAGAATCTGGTGCTCTGTGCTTTCTTTCCTTCTGAACAAGTGTTACTGTTTTCTGCACAAAAGCGATTCTGCGAAGCAATGTGAACACTTCTGCTTCCCAGGCACAGAGAAGGTGCTAGCAAGGAATTCTCTGCCTGCCTTTCCCCAGTGCTCTGCAAGCTCTCGAGGACAACATAATATCTGGGGCTCTGTGCTTTCTTTCCTTCTGAACAAGTGTTACTGTTTTCTGCACAAAAGCGATTCTGCGAAACAATGTGAACAGACACAGAGAAGGTGCTAGCAGGGAATTCTCTGCCTGCCTTTCCCCAGTGCTCTGCAAGCTCTCCAGGACAACATAAAATCTGGGGCTCTGTGCTTTCTTTCCTTCTGAACAACTGTTACTGTTTTCTGCACAAAAGCGATTCTTGCGAAGCAATGTGAACACTTCTGCTTCCCAGGCACAGAGAAGGTGCTAGCAGGGAATTCTCTGCCTGCCTTTCCCCAGTGCTCTGCAAGCTCTCCAAGACAACATAGAATCTGGTGCTCTGTGCTTTCTTTCCTTCTGAACAAGTGTTACTGTTTTCTGCACAAAAGCGATTCTTGCGAAGCAATGTGAACACTTCTGCTTCCCAGGCACAGAGAAGGTGCTAGCAGGGAATTCTCTGCCTGCCTTTCCCCAGTGCTCTGCAAGCTCTCCAGGACAACATAGAATCTGGGGCTCTGTGCTTTCTTTCCTTCTGAACAAGTGTTACTGTTTTCTGCACAAAAGCGATTCTGCGAAGCAATGTGAACACTTCTGCTTCCCAGGCACAGAGAAGGTGCTAGCAGGGAATTCTCTGCCTGCCTTTCCCCAGTGCTCTGCAAGCTCTCCAGGACAACATAGAATCTGGGGCTCTGTGCTTTCTTTCCTTCTGAACAAGTGTTACTGTTTTCTGCACAAAAGCGATTCTTGCGAAGCAATGTGAACACTTCTGCTTCCCAGGCACAGAGAAGGTGCTAGCAAGGAATTCTCTGCCTGCCTTTCCCCAGTGCTCTGCAAGCTCTCCAGGACAACATAAAATCTGGGGCTCTGTGCTTTCTTTCCTTCTGAACAAGTGTTACTGTTTTCTGCACAAAAGCGATTCTTGCGAAGCAATGTGAACAGGCACAGAGAAGGTGCTATCAGGGAATTCTCTGCCTGCCTTTCCCCAGTGCTCTGCAAGCTCTCCAGGACAACATAAAATCTGGGGCTCTGTGCTTTCTTTCCTTCTGAACAAGTGTTACTGTTTTCTGCACAAAAGCGATTCTTGCGAAGCAATGTGAACACTTCTGCTTCGCAGGCACAGAGAAGGTGCTATCAGGGAATTCTCTGCCTGCCTTTCCCCAGTGCTCTGCAAGCTCTCCAAGACAACATAGAATCTGGTGCTCTGTGCTTTCTTTCCTTCTGAACAAGTGTTACTGTTTTCTGAACAAAAGCGATTCTTGCGAAGCAATGTGAACACTTCTGCTTCCCAGGCACAGAGAAGGTGCTAGGAAGGAATTCTCTGCCTGCCTTTCCCCAGTGCTCTGCAAGCTCTCGAGGACAACATAATATCTGGGGCTCTGTGCTTTCTTTCCTTCTGAACAAGTGTTACTGTTTTCTGCACAAAAGCGATTCTTGCGAAGCAATGTGAAAACTTCTGCTTCCCAGGTACAGAGAAGGTGCTAGCAGGGAATTCTCTGCCTGCCTTTCCCCAGTGCTCTGCAAGCTCTCCAAGACAACATAGAATCTGGTGCTCTGTGCTTTCTTTCCTTCTGAGCAAGTGTTACTGTTTTCTGCACAAAAGCGATTCTGCGAAGCAATGTGAACACTTCTGCTTCCCAGGCACAGAGAAGGTGCTAGCAAGGAATTCTCTGCCTGCCTTTCCCCAGTGCTCTGCAAGCTCTCCAGGACAACATAGAATCTGGGGCTCTGTGCTTTCTTTCCTTCTGAACAAGTGTTACTGTTTTCTGCACAAAAGCGATTCTTGCGAAGCAATGTGAACACTTCTGCTTCCCAGGCACAGAGAAGGTGCTATCAGGGAATTCTCTGCCTGCCTTTCCCCAGTGCTCTGCAAGCTCTCCAAGACAACATAGAATCTGGTGCTCTGTGCTTTCTTTCCTTCTGAACAAGTGTTACTGTTTTCTGCACAAAAGCGATTCTGCGAAGCAATGTGAACACTTCTGCTTCCCAGGCACAGAGAAGGTGCTAGCAAGGAATTCTCTGCCTGCCTTTCCCCAGTGCTCTGCAAGCTCTCGAGGACAACATAATATCTGGGGCTCTGTGCTTTCTTTCCTTCTGAACAAGTGTTACTGTTTTCTGCACAAAAGCGATTCTGCGAAACAATGTGAACAGACACAGAGAAGGTGCTAGCAGGGAATTCTCTGCCTGCCTTTCCCCAGTGCTCTGCAAGCTCTCCAGGACAACATAAAATCTGGGGCTCTGTGCTTTCTTTCCTTCTGAACAACTGTTACTGTTTTCTGCACAAAAGCGATTCTTGCGAAGCAATGTGAACACTTCTGCTTCCCAGGCACAGAGAAGGTGCTAGCAGGGAATTCTCTGCCTGCCTTTCCCCAGTGCTCTGCAAGCTCTCCAAGACAACATAGAATCTGGTGCTCTGTGCTTTCTTTCCTTCTGAACAAGTGTTACTGTTTTCTGCACAAAAGCGATTCTTGCGAAGCAATGTGAACACTTCTGCTTCCCAGGCACAGAGAAGGTGATATCAGGGAATTCTCTGCCTGCCTTTCCCCAGTGCTCTGCAAGCTCTCCAGGACAACATAGAATCTGGGGCTCTGTGCTTTCTTTCCTTCTGAACAAGTGTTACTGTTTTCTGCACAAAAGCGATTCTGCGAAGCAATGTGAACACTTCTGCTTCCCAGGCACAGAGAAGGTGCTAGCAGGGAATTCTCTGCCTGCCTTTCCCCAGTGCTCTGCAAGCTCTCCAGGACAACATAGAATCTGGGGCTCTGTGCTTTCTTTCCTTCTGAACAAGTGTTACTGTTTTCTGCACAAAAGCGATTCTTGCGAAGCAATGTGAACACTTCTGCTTCCCAGGCACAGAGAAGGTGCTAGCAAGGAATTCTCTGCCTGCCTTTCCCCAGTGCTCTGCAAGCTCTCCAGGACAACATAAAATCTGGGGCTCTGTGCTTTCTTTCCTTCTGAACAAGTGTTACTGTTTTCTGCACAAAAGCGATTCTTGCGAAGCAATGTGAACAGGCACAGAGAAGGTGCTATCAGGGAATTCTCTGCCTGCCTTTCCCCAGTGCTCTGCAAGCTCTCCAGGACAACATAAAATCTGGGGCTCTGTGCTTTCTTTCCTTCTGAACAAGTGTTACTGTTTTCTGCACAAAAGCGATTCTTGCGAAGCAATGTGAACACTTCTGCTTCGCAGGCACAGAGAAGGTGCTATCAGGGAATTCTCTGCCTGCCTTTCCCCAGTGCTCTGCAAGCTCTCCAAGACAACATAGAATCTGGTGCTCTGTGCTTTCTTTCCTTCTGAACAAGTGTTACTGTTTTCTGAACAAAAGCGATTCTTGCGAAGCAATGTGAACACTTCTGCTTCCCAGGCACAGAGAAGGTGCTAGGAAGGAATTCTCTGCCTGCCTTTCCCCAGTGCTCTGCAAGCTCTCGAGGACAACATAATATCTGGGGCTCTGTGCTTTCTTTCCTTCTGAACAAGTGTTACTGTTTTCTGCACAAAAGCGATTCTGCGAAACAATGTGAACAGACACAGAGAAGGTGCTAGCAGGGAATTCTCTGCCTGCCTTTCCCCAGTGCTCTGCAAGCTCTCCAGGACAACATAAAATCTGGGGCTCTGTGCTTTCTTTCCTTCTGAACAAGTGTTACTGTTTTCTGCACAAAAGCGATTCTTGCGAAGCAATGTGAACACTTCTGCTTCCCAGGCACAGAGAAGGTGCTAGCAGGGAATTCTCTGCCTGCCTTTCCCCAGTGCTCTGCAAGCTCTCCAAGACAACATAGAATCTGGTGCTCTGTGCTTTCTTTCCTTCTGAACAAGTGTTACTGTTTTCTGCACAAAAGCGATTCTTGCGAAGCAATGTGAACACTTCTGCTTCCCAGGCACAGAGAAGGTGCTAGCAGGGAATTCTCTGCCTGCCTTTCCCCAGTGCTCTGCAAGCTCTCCAGGACAACATAGAATCTGGGGCTCTGTGCTTTCTTTCCTTCTGAACAAGTGTTACTGTTTTCTGCACAAAAGCGATTCTTGCGAAGCAATGTGAACACTTCTGCTTCCCAGGCACAGAGAAGGTGCTAGCAAGGAATTCTCTGCCTGCCTTTCCCCACTGCTCTGCAAGCTCTCCAGGACAACATAAAATCTGGGGCTCTGTGCTTTCTTTCCTTCTGAACAAGTGTTACTGTTTTCTGCACAAAAGCGATTCTGCGAAGCAATGTGAACAGGCACAGAGAAGGTGCTATCAGGGAATTCTCTGCCTGCCTTTCCCCAGTGCTCTGCAAGCTCTCCAGGACAACATAAAATCTGGGGCTCTGTGCTTTCTTTCCTTCTGAACAAGTGTTACTGTTGTCTGCACAAAAGCGATTCTTGCGAATCAATGTGAACACTTCTGCTTCCCAGGCACAGAGAAGGTGCTAGCAAGGAATTCTCTGCCTGCCTTTCCCCAGTGTTCTGCAAGCTCTCCAGGACAACATAAAATCTGGGGCTCTGTGCTTTCTTTCGTTCTGAACAAGTGTTACTGTTTTCTGCACAAAAGCGATTCTTGCGAAGCAATGTGAACACTTCTGCTTCCCAGGCACAGAGAAGGTGCTAGCAGGGAATTCTCTGCCTGCCTTTCCCCAGTGCTCTGCAAGCTCTCCAAGACAACATAGAATCTGGTGCTCTGTGCTTTCTTTCCTTCTGAACAAGTGTTACTGTTTTCTGCACAAAAGCGATTCTTGCGAAGCAATGTGAACACTTCTGCTTCCCAGGTACAGAGAAGGTGATATCAGGGAATTCTCTGCCTGCCTTTCCCCAGTGCTCTGCAAGCTCTCCAGGACAACATAGAATCTGGGGCTCTGTGCTTTCTTTCCTTCTGAACAAGTGTTACTGTTTTCTGCACAAAAGCGATTCTGCGAAGCAATGTGAACACTTCTGCTTCCCAGGCACAGAGAAGGTGCTATCAGGGAATTCTCTGCCTGCCTTTCCCCAGTGCTCTGCAAGCTCTCCAGGACAACATAGAATCTGGGGCTCTGTGCTTTCTTTCCTTCTGAACAAGTGTTACTGTTTTCTGCACAAAAGCGATTCTTGCGAAGCAATGTGAACACTTCTGCTTCCCAGGCACAGAGAAGGTGCTAGCAAGGAATTCTCTGCCTGCCTTTCCCCAGTGCTCTGCAAGCTCTCCAAGACAACATAGAATCTGGTGCTCTGTGCTTTCTTTCCTTCTGAACAAGTGTTACTGTTTTCTGAACAAAAGCGATTCTGCGAAGCAATGTGAACACTTCTGCTTCCCAGGCACAGAGAAGGTGCTAGGAAGGAATTCTCTGCCTGCCTTTCCCCAGTGCTCTGCAAGCTCTCGAGGACAACATAATATCTGGGGCTCTGTGCTTTCTTTCCTTCTGAACAAGTGTTACTGTTTTCTGCACAAAAGCGATTCTGCGAAACAATGTGAACAGACACAGAGAAGGTGCTAGCAGGGAATTCTCTGCCTGCCTTTCCCCAGTGCTCTGCAAGCTCTCCAGGACAACATAAAATCTGGGGCTCTGTGCTTTCTTTCCTTCTGAACAAGTGTTACTGTTTTCTGCACAAAAGCGATTCTTGCGAAGCAATGTGAACACTTCTGCTTCCCAGGCACAGAGAAGGTGCTAGCAGGGAATTCTCTGCCTGCCTTTCCCCAGTGCTCTGCAAGCTCTCCAAGACAACATAGAATCTGGTGCTCTGTGCTTTCTTTCCTTCTGAACAAGTGTTACTGTTTTCTGCACAAAAGCGATTCTTGCGAAGCAATGTGAACACTTCTGCTTCCCAGGCACAGAGAAGGTGCTAGCAGGGAATTCTCTGCCTGCCTTTCCCCAGTGCTCTGCAAGCTCTCCAGGACAACATAGAATCTGGGGCTCTGTGCTTTCTTTCCTTCTGAACAAGTGTTACTGTTTTCTGCACAAAAGCGATTCTTGCGAAGCAATGTGAACACTTCTGCTTCCCAGGCACAGAGAAGGTGCTAGCAAGGAATTCTCTGCCTGCCTTTCCCCAGTGCTCTGCAAGCTCTCCAGGACAACATAAAATCTGGGGCTCTGTGCTTTCTTTCCTTCTGAACAAGTGTTACTGTTTTCTGCACAAAAGCGATTCTGCGAAGCAATGTGAACAGGCACAGAGAAGGTGCTATCAGGGAATTCTCTGCCTGCCTTTCCCCAGTGCTCTGCAAGCTCTCCAGGACAACATAAAATCTGGGGCTCTGTGCTTTCTTTCATTCTGAACAAGTGTTACTGTTTTCTGCACAAAAGCGATTCTTGCGAAGCAATGTGAACACTTCTGCTTCCCAGGCACAGAGAAGGTGCTAGCAGGGAATTCTCTGCCTGCCTTTCCCCAGTGCTCTGCAAGCTCTCCAGGACAACATAGAATCTGGGGCTCTGTGCTTTCTTTCGTTCTGAACAAGTGTTACTGTTTTCTGCACAAAAGCGATTCTGCAAAGCAATGTGAACAGGCACAGAGAAGGTGCTATCAGGGAATTCTCTGCCTGCCTTTCCCCAGTGCTCTGCAAGCTCTCCAGGACAACATAAAATCTGGGGCTCTGTGCTTTCTTTCGTTCTGAACAAGTGTTACTGTTTTCTGCACAAAAGCGATTCTTGCGAAGCAATGTGAACACTTCTGCTTCCCAGGCACAGAGAAGGTGCTATCAGGGAATTCTCTGCCTGTCTTTCCCCAGTGCTCTGCAAGCTCTCCAGGACAACATAAAATCTGGGGCTCTGTGCTTTCTTTGCTTCTGAACAAGTGTTACTGTTTTCTGCACAAAAGCGATTCTTGCGAAGCAATGTGAACACTTCTGCTTCCCAGGCACAGAGAAGGTGCTATCAGGGAATTCTCTGCCTGCCTTTCCCCAGTGCTCTGCAAGCTCTCCAGGACAACATAGTATCTGGGGCTCTGTGCTTTCTTTCCTTCTGAACAAGTGTTACTGTTTTCTGCACAAAAGCGATTATGCAAAGCAATGTGAACAGGCACAGAGAAGGTGCTATCAGGGAATTCTCTGCCTGCGTTTCCCCAGTGCTCTGCAAGCTCTGCAGGACAACATAGAATCTGGGGCTCTGTGCTTTCTTTCCTTCTGAACAAGTGTTACTGTTTTCTGCACAAAAGCGATTCTTGCGAAGCAATGTGAACACTTCCGCTTCCCAGGCACAGAGAAGGTGCTATCAGGGAATTCTCTGCCTGCCTTTCCCCAGTGCTCTGCAAGCTCTCCAGGACAACATAGAATCTGGGGCTCTGTGCTTTCTTTCCTTCTGAACAAGTGTTACTGTTTTCTGCACAAAAGCGATTCTTGCGAAGCAATGTGAACACTTCTGCTTCCCAGGCACAGAGAAGGTGATATCAGGGAATTCTCTGCCTGCCTTTCCCCAGTGCTCTGCAAGCTCTCCAAGACAACATAGAATCTGGTGCTCTGTGCTTTCTTTCCTTCTGAACAAGTGTTACTGTTTTCTGCACAAAAGCGATTCTTGCGAAGCAATGTGAACAGACACAGAGAAGGTGCTAGCAGGGAATTCTCTGCCTGCCTTTCCCCAGTGCTCTGCAAGCTCTCCAGTACAACATAGAATCTGGGGCTCTGTGCTTTCTTTCCTTCTGAACAACTGTTACTGTTTTCTGCACAAAAGCGATTCTTGCGAAGCAATGTGAACACTTCTGCTTCCCAGGCACAGAGAAGGTGCTAGCAGGGAATTCTCTGCCTGCCTTTCCCCAGTGCTCTGCAAGCTCTCCAGGACAACATAGAATCTGGGGCTCTGTGCTTTCTTTCCTTCTGAACAAGTGTTAGTGTTTTCTGCACAAAAGCGATTCTGCGAAACAATGTGAACACTTCTGCTTCCCAGGCACAGAGAAGGTGCTAGCAGGGAATTCTCTGCCTGCCTTTCCCCAGTGCTCTGCAAGCTCTCCAGGACAACATAGAATCTGGGGCTCTGTGCTTTCTTTCCTTCTGAACAAGTGTTACTGTTTTCTGCACAAAAGCGATTCTGCGAAGCAATGTGAACAGGCACAGAGAAGGTGCTAGCAGGGAATTCTCTGCCTGCCTTTCCCCAGTGCTCTGCAAGCTCTCCAGGACAACATAAAATCTGGGGCTATGCGCTGTCTTTCGTTCTGAACAAGTGTTACTGTTTTCTGCACAAAAGCGATTCTTGCGAAGCAATGTGAACACTTCTGCTTCCCAGGCACAGAGAAGGTGCTAGCAGGGAATTCTCTGCCTGCCTTTCCCCAGTGCTCTGCAAGCTCTCCAGGACAACATAAAATCTGGGGCTCTGTGCTTTCTTTCGTTCTGAACAAGTGTTACTGTTTTCTGCACAAAAGCGATTCTGCGAAACAATGTGAACACTTCTGCTTCCCAGGCACAGAGAAGGTGCTATCAGGGAATTCTCTGCCTGCCTTTCCCCAGTGCTCTGCAAGCTCTCCAGGACAACATAGTATCTGGGGCTCTGTGCTTTCTTTCCTTCTGAACAAGTGATACTGTTTTCTGCACAAAAGCGATTCTGCAAAGCAATGTGAACAGGCACAGAGAAGGTGCTATCAGGGAATTCTCTGCCTGCCTTTCCCCAGTGCTCTGCAAGCTCTCCAGGACAACATAGAATCTGGGGCTCTGTGCTTTCTTTCCTTCT
The DNA here is from genome assembly GCF_031877795.1 of Strix aluco. NCBI lineage: Eukaryota > Metazoa > Chordata > Aves > Strigiformes > Strigidae > Strix > Strix aluco. Next base: position 2,901,772 of record NW_027436647.1, read on the forward strand.
GAAAAAGTGTTAGTGTTTTCTGCACAAAAGCGATTCTTGCGAAGCAATGTGAACACTTCTGCTTCCCAGGCACAGAGAAGGTGCTAGCAGGGAATTCTCTGCCTGCCTTTCCCCAGTGCTCTGCAAGCTCTCCAGGACAACATAGAATCTGGGGCTCTGTGCTTTCTTTCGTTCTGAACAAGTGTTACTGTTTTCTGAACAAAAGCGATTCTTGCGAAGCAATGTGAACACTTCTGCTTCCCAGGCACAGAGAAGGTGCTAGGAAGGAATTCTCTGCCTGCCTTTCCCCAGTGCTCTGCAAGCTCTCGAGGACAACATAAAATCTGGGGCTCTGTGCTTTCTTTCGTTCTGAACAAGTGTTAGTGTTTTCTGCACAAAAGCGATTCTTGCGAAGCGATGTGAACAGACACAGAGAAGGTGCTATCAGGGAATTCTCTGCCTGCCTTTCCCCAGTGCTCTGCAAGCTCTCCAGGAAAACATAGAATCTGGGGCTCTGTGCTTTCTTTCCTTCTGAACAAGTGTTACTGTTTTCTGCACAAAAGCGATTCTTGCGAAGCAATGTGAACACTTCTGCTTCCCAGGCACAGAGAAGGTGCTAGAAGGGAATTCTCTGCCTGCCTTTCCCCAGTGCTCTGCAAGCTCTCCAGGACAACATAGAATCTGGGGCTCTGTGCTTTCTTTCGTTCTGAACAAGTGTTAGTGTTTTCTGCACAAAAGCGATTCTGCGAAACAATGTGAACACTTCTGCTTCCCAGGCACAGAGAAGGTGCTAGCAGGGAATTCTCTGCCTGCCTTTCCCCAGTGCTCTGCAAGCTCTCCAAGACAACATAGAATCTGGGGCTCTGTGCTTTCTTTCCTTCTGAACAAGTGTTAGTGTTTTCTGCACAAAAGCGATTCTGCGAAGCAATGTGAACAGGCACAGAGAAGGTGCTATCAGGGAATTCTCTGCCTGCCTTTCCCCAGTGCTCTGCAAGCTCTCCAGGACAACATAAAATCTGGGGCTCTGCGCTGTCTTTCGTTCTGAACAAGTGTTAGTGTTTTCTGCACAAAAGCGATTCTTGCGAAGCAATGTGAACACTTCTGCTTCCCAGGCACAGAGAAGGTGCTATCAGGGAATTCTCTGCCTGCCTTTCCCCAGTGCTCTGCAAGCTCTCCAGGACAACATAAAATCTGGGGCTCTGTGCTTTCTTTCCTTCTGAACAAGTGTTACTGTTTTCTGCACAAAAGCGATTCTTGCGAAGCAATGTGAACACTTCTGCTTCCCAGGCACAGAGAAGGTGCTAGCAGGGAATTCTCTGCCTGCCTTTCCCCAGTGCTCTGCAAGCTCTCCAGGACAACATAGAATCTGGGGCTCTGTGCTTTCTTTCGTTCTGAACAAGTGTTACTGTTTTCTGCACAAAAGCGATTCTTGCGAAGCAATGTGAACACTTCTGCTTCCCAGGCACAGAGAAGGTGCTAGCAGGGAATTCTCTGCCTGCCTTTCCCCAGTGCTCTGCAAGCTCTCCAGGACAACAGTGAATCTGGGGCTCTGTGCTTTCTTTCCTTCTGAACAAGTGTTACTGTTTTCTGCACAAAAGCGATTCTGCGAAGCAATGTGAACAGGCACAGACAAGGTGCTATCAGGGAATTCTCTGCCTGCCTTTCCCCAGTGCTCTGCAAGCTCTCCAGGACAACATCAAATCTGGGGCTCTGTGCTTTCTTTCGTTCTGAACAAGTGTTAGTGTTTTCTGCACAAAAGCGATTCTGCGAAACAATGTGAACACTTCTGCTTCCCAGGCACAGAGAAGGTGCTAGCAGGGAATTCTCTGCCTGCCTTTCCCCAGTGCTCTGCAAGCTCTCCAAGACAACATAGAATCTGGTGCTCTGTGCTTTCTTTCCTTCTGAACAAGTGTTACTGTTTTCTGCACAAAAGCGATTCTGCGAAGCAATGTGAACACTTCTGCTTCCCAGGCACAGAGAAGGTGCTAGCAATGAATTCTCTGCCTGCCTTTCCCCAGTGCTCTGCAAGCTCTCGAGGACAACATAAAATCTGGGGCTCTGTGCTTTCTTTCCTTCTGAACAAGTGTTACTGTTTTCTGCACAAAAGCGATTCTGCGAAACAATGTGAACAGACACAGAGAAGGTGCTAGCAGGGAATTCTCTGCCTGCCTTTCCCCAGTGCTCTGCAAGCTCTCCAGTACAACATAGAATCTGGGGCTCTGTGCTTTCTTTCCTTCTGAACAACTGTTACTGTTTTCTGCACAAAAGCGATTCTTGCGAAGCAATGTGAACACTTCTGCTTCCCAGGCACAGAGAAGGTGCTATCAGGGAATTCTCTGCCTGCCTTTCCCCAGTGCTCTGCAAGCTCTCCAGGACAACATAGAATCTGGGGCTCTGTGCTTTCTTTCGTTCTGAACAAGTGTTAGTGTTTTCTGCACAAAAGCGATTCTGCGAAGCAATGTGAACACTTCTGCTTCCCAGGCACAGAGAAGGTGCTAGCAGGGAATTCTCTGCCTGCCTTTCCCCAGTGCTCTGCAAGCTCTCCAGGACAACATAGAATCTGGGGCTCTGTGCTTTCTTTCCTTCTGAAAAAGTGTTAGTGTTTTCTGCACAAAAGCGATTCTTGCGAAGCAATGTGAACACTTCTGCTTCCCAGGCACAGAGAAGGTGCTAGCAGGGAATTCTCTGCCTGCCTTTCCCCAGTGCTCTGCAAGCTCTCCAAGACAACATAGAATCTGGGGCTCTGTGCTTTCTTTCCTTCTGAACAAGTGTTAGTGTTTTCTGCACAAAAGCGATTCTGCGAAGCAATGTGAACAGGCACAGAGAAGGTGCTATCAGGGAATTCTCTGCCTGCCTTTCCCCAGTGCTCTGCAAGCTCTCCAGGACAACATAAAATCTGGGGCTCTGTGCTTTCTTTCCTTCTGAACAAGTGTTACTGTTTTCTGCACAAAAGCGATTCTTGCGAAGCAATGTGAACACTTCTGCTTCCCAGGCACAGAGAAGGTGCTATCAGGGAATTCTCTGCCTGCCTTTCCCCAGTGCTCTGCAAGCTCTCCAGGACAACATAGAATCTGGGGCTCTGTGCTTTCTTTGCTTCTGAACAAGTGTTACTGTTTTCTGCACAAAAGCGATTCTTGCGAAGCAATGTGAACACTTCTGCTTCCCAGGCACAGAGAAGGTGCTATCAGGGAATTCTCTGCCTGCCTTTCCCCAGTGCTCTGCAAGCTCTCCAGGACAACATAGAATCTGGGGCTCTGTGCTTTCTTTCGTTCTGAACAAGTGTTACTGTTTTCTGCACAAAAGCGATTCTTGCGAAGCAATGTGAACACTTCTGCTTCCCAGGCACAGAGAAGGTGCTAGCAGGGAATTCTCTGCCTGCCTTTCCCCAGTGCTCTGCAAGCTCTCCAGGACAACAGTGAATCTGGGGCTCTGTGCTTTCTTTCGTTCTGAACAAGTGTTACTGTTTTCTGCACAAAAGCGATTCTTGCGAAGCAATGTGAACAGGCACAGAGAAGGTGCTATCAGGGAATTCTCTGCCTGCATTTCCCCAGTGCTCTGCAAGCTCTCCAGGACAACATAAAATCTGGGGCTCTGTGCTTTCTTTCGTTCTGAACAAGTGTTAGTGTTTTCTGCACAAAAGCGATTCTTGCGAATCAATGTGAACACTTCTGCTTCCCAGGCACAGAGAAGGTGCTAGCAAGGAATTCTCTGCCTGCCTTTCCCCAGTGCTCTGCAAGCTCTCCAGGACAACATAAAATCTGGGGCTCTGTGCTTTCTTTCCTTCTGAACAAGTGTTAGTGTTTTCTACACAAAAGCGATTCCGCGAAGCAATGTGAACACTTCTGCTTCCCAGGCACAGAGAAGGTGCTAGCAAGGAATTCTCTGCCTGCCTTTCCCCAGTGCTCTGCAAGCTCTCCAGGACAACATAGAATCTGGGGCTCTGTGCTTTCTTTCGTTCTGAACAAGTGTTACTGTTTTCTGCACAAAAGCGATTCTGCGAAGCAATGTGAACAGGCACAGACAAGGTGCTATCAGGGAATTCTCTGCCTGCCTTTCCCCAGTGCTCTGCAAGCTCTCCAGGACAACATAGAATCTGGGGCTCTGTGCTTTCTTTCCTTCTGAACAAGTGTTACTGTTTTCTGCACAAAAGCGATTCTTGCGAATCAATGTGAACACTTCTGCTTCCCAGGTACAGAGAAGGTGCTATCAGGGAATTCTCTGCCTGCCTTTCCCCAGTGCTCTGCAAGCTCTCCAGGACAACATCAAATCTGGGGCTCTGTGCTTTCTTTCGTTCTGAACAAGTGTTACTGTTTTCTGCACAAAAGCGATTCTTGCGAAGCAATGTGAAGACCTCTGCTTCCCAGGCACAGAGAAGGTGCTAGCAGGGAATTCTCTGCCTGCCTTTCCCCAGTGCTCTGCAAGCTCTCCAAGACAACATAGAATCTGGTGCTCTGTGCTTTCTTTCCTTCTGAACAAGTGTTACTGTTTTCTGCACAAAAGCGATTCTGCGAAGCAATGTGAACACTTCTGCTTCCCAGGCACAGAGAAGGTGCTAGCAATGAATTCTCTGCCTGCCTTTCCCCAGTGCTCTGCAAGCTCTCGAGGACAACATAAAATCTGGGGCTCTGTGCTTTCTTTCCTTCTGAACAAGTGTTACTGTTTTCTGCACAAAAGCGATTCTGCGAAACAATGTGAACAGACACAGAGAAGGTGCTAGCAGGGAATTCTCTGCCTGCCTTTCCCCAGTGCTCTGCAAGCTCTCCAGTACAACATAGAATCTGGGGCTCTGTGCTTTCTTTCCTTCTGAACAACTGTTACTGTTTTCTGCACAAAAGCGATTCTGCGAAGCAATGTGAACACTTCTGCTTCCCAGGCACAGAGAAGGTGCTAGCAGGGAATTCTCTGCCTGCCTTTCCCCAGTGCTCTGCAAGCTCTCCAGGACAACATAGAATCTGGGGCTCTGTGCTTTCTTTCGTTCTGAACAAGTGTTAGTGTTTTCTGCACAAAAGCGATTCTGCGAAGCAATGTGAACACTTCTGCTTCCCAGGCACAGAGAAGGTGCTAGCAGGGAATTCTCTGCCTGCCTTTCCCCAGTGCTCTGCAAGCTCTCCAGGACAACATAGAATCTGGGGCTCTGTGCTTTCTTTCCTTCTGAACAAGTGTTACTGTTTTCTGCACAAAAGCGATTCTGCGAAGCAATGTGAACAGGCACAGAGAAGGTGCTAGCAGGGAATTCTCTGCCTGCCTTTCCCCAGTGCTCTGCAAGCTCTCCAGGACAACATAAAATCTGGGGCTATGCGCTGTCTTTCGTTCTGAACAAGTGTTACTGTTTTCTGCACAAAAGCGATTCTTGCGAAGCAATGTGAACACTTCTGCTTCCCAGGCACAGAGAAGGTGCTAGCAGGGAATTCTCTGCCTGCCTTTCCCCAGTGCTCTGCAAGCTCTCCAGGACAACATAAAATCTGGGGCTCTGTGCTTTCTTTCGTTCTGAACAAGTGTTACTGTTTTCTGCACAAAAGCGATTCTGCGAAACAATGTGAACACTTCTGCTTCCCAGGCACAGAGAAGGTGCTATCAGGGAATTCTCTGCCTGCCTTTCCCCAGTGCTCTGCAAGCTCTCCAGGACAACATAGTATCTGGGGCTCTGTGCTTTCTTTCCTTCTGAACAAGTGTTACTGTTTTCTGCACAAAAGCGATTCTGCAAAGCAAAGTGAACAGGCACAGAGAAGGTGCTATCAGGGAATTCTCTGCCTGCCTTTCCCCAGTGCTCTGCAAGCTCTCCAGGACAACATAGAATCTGGGGCTCTGTGCTTTCTTTCCTTCTGAAAAAGTGTTAGTGTTTTCTGCACAAAAGCGATTCTTGCGAAGCAATGTGAACACTTCTGCTTCCCAGGCACAGAGAAGGTGCTATCAGGGAATTCTCTGCCTGCCTTTCCCCAGTGCTCTGCAAGCTCTCCAGGACAACATAGAATCTGGGGCTCTGTGCTTTCTTTCGTTCTGAACAAGTGTTACTGTTTTCTGCACAAAAGCGATTCTTGCGAAGCAATGTGAACACTTCTGCTTCCCAGGCACAGAGAAGGTGATATCAGGGAATTCTCTGCCTGCCTTTCCCCAGTGTTCTGCAAGCTCTCCAAGACAACATAGAATCTGGTGCTCTGTGCTTTCTTTCCTTCTGAACAAGTGTTACTGTTTTCTGAACAAAAGCGATTCTGCGAAGCAATGTGAACACTTCTGCTTCCCAGGCACAGAGAAGGTGCTAGGAAGGAATTCTCTGCCTGCCTTTCCCCAGTGCTCTGCAAGCTCTCGAGGACAACATAAAATCTGGGGCTCTGTGCTTTCTTTCGTTCTGAACAAGTGTTAGTGTTTTCTGCACAAAAGCGATTCTGCGAAACAATGTGAACACTTCTGCTTCCCAGGCACAGAGAAGGTGCTAGCAGGGAATTCTCTGCCTGCCTTTCCCCAGTGCTCTGCAAGCTCTCCAAGACAACATAGAATCTGGGGCTCTGTGCTTTCTTTCCTTCTGAACAAGTGTTAGTGTTTTCTGCACAAAAGCGATTCTGCGAAGCAATGTGAACAGGCACAGAGAAGGTGCTATCAGGGAATTCTCTGCCTGCCTTTCCCCAGTGCTCTGCAAGCTCTCCAGGACAACATAAAATCTGGGGCTCTGCGCTGTCTTTCGTTCTGAACAAGTGTTAGTGTTTTCTGCACAAAAGCGATTCTTGCGAAGCAATGTGAACACTTCTGCTTCCCAGGCACAGAGAAGGTGCTATCAGGGAATTCTCTGCCTGCCTTTCCCCAGTGCTCTGCAAGCTCTCCAGGACAACATAAAATCTGGGGCTCTGTGCTTTCTTTCCTTCTGAACAAGTGTTACTGTTTTCTGCACAAAAGCGATTCTTGCGAAGCAATGTGAACACTTCTGCTTCCCAGGCACAGAGAAGGTGCTAGCAGGGAATTCTCTGCCTGCCTTTCCCCAGTGCTCTGCAAGCTCTCCAGGACAACATAGAATCTGGGGCTCTGTGCTTTCTTTCGTTCTGAACAAGTGTTACTGTTTTCTGCACAAAAGCGATTCTTGCGAAGCAATGTGAACACTTCTGCTTCCCAGGCACAGAGAAGGTGCTAGCAGGGAATTCTCTGCCTGCCTTTCCCCAGTGCTCTGCAAGCTCTCCAGGACAACAGTGAATCTGGGGCTCTGTGCTTTCTTTCCTTCTGAACAAGTGTTACTGTTTTCTGCACAAAAGCGATTCTGCGAAGCAATGTGAACAGGCACAGACAAGGTGCTATCAGGGAATTCTCTGCCTGCCTTTCCCCAGTGCTCTGCAAGCTCTCCAGGACAACATAGAATCTGGGGCTCTGTGCTTTCTTTCCTTCTGAACAAGTGTTACTGTTTTCTGCACAAAAGCGATTCTTGCGAAGCAATGTGAACACTTCTGCTTCCCAGGTACAGAGAAGGTGCTATCAGGGAATTCTCTGCCTGCCTTTCCCCAGTGCTCTGCAAGCTCTCCAGGACAACATCAAATCTGGGGCTCTGTGCTTTCTTTCGTTCTGAACAAGTGTTACTGTTTTCTGCACAAAAGCGATTCTTGCGAAGCAATGTGAAGACCTCTGCTTCCCAGGCACAGAGAAGGTGCTAGCAGGGAATTCTCTGCCTGCCTTTCCCCAGTGCTCTGCAAGCTCTCCAAGACAACATAGAATCTGGTGCTCTGTGCTTTCTTTCCTTCTGAACAAGTGTTACTGTTTTCTGCACAAAAGCGATTCTGCGAAGCAATGTGAACACTTCTGCTTCCCAGGCACAGAGAAGGTGCTAGCAATGAATTCTCTGCCTGCCTTTCCCCAGTGCTCTGCAAGCTCTCGAGGACAACATAAAATCTGGGGCTCTGTGCTTTCTTTCCTTCTGAACAAGTGTTACTGTTTTCTGCACAAAAGCGATTCTGCGAAACAATGTGAACAGACACAGAGAAGGTGCTAGCAGGGAATTCTCTGCCTGCCTTTCCCCAGTGCTCTGCAAGCTCTCCAGTACAACATAGAATCTGGGGCTCTGTGCTTTCTTTCCTTCTGAACAAGTGTTACTGTTTTCTGCACAAAAGCGATTCTTGCGAAGCAATGTGAACACTTCTGCTTCCCAGGCACAGAGAAGGTGCTAGCAGGGAATTCTCTGCCTGCCTTTCCCCAGTGCTCTGCAAGCTCTCCAGGACAACATAGAATCTGGGGCTCTGTGCTTTCTTTCGTTCTGAACAAGTGTTAGTGTTTTCTGCACAAAAGCGATTCTGCGAAGCAATGTGAACACTTCTGCTTCCCAGGCACAGAGAAGGTGCTAGCAGGGAATTCTCTGCCTGCCTTTCCCCAGTGCTCTGCAAGCTCTCCAGGACAACATAGAATCTGGGGCTCTGTGCTTTCTTTCCTTCTGAAAAAGTGTTAGTGTTTTCTGCACAAAAGCGATTCTTGCGAAGCAATGTGAACACTTCTGCTTCCCAGGCACAGAGAAGGTGCTAGCAGGGAATTCTCTGCCTGCCTTTCCCCAGTGCTCTGCAAGCTCTCCAAGACAACATAGAATCTGGGGCTCTGTGCTTTCTTTCCTTCTGAACAAGTGTTAGTGTTTTCTGCACAAAAGCGATTCTGCGAAGCAATGTGAACAGGCACAGAGAAGGTGCTATCAGGGAATTCTCTGCCTGCCTTTCCCCAGTGCTCTGCAAGCTCTCCAGGACAACATAAAATCTGGGGCTCTGCGCTGTCTTTCGTTCTGAACAAGTGTTACTGTTTTCTGCACAAAAGCGATTCTTGCGAAGCAATGTGAACACTTCTGCTTCCCAGGCACAGAGAAGGTGCTATCAGGGAATTCTCTGCCTGCCTTTCCCCAGTGCTCTGCAAGCTCTCCAGGACAACATAGAATCTGGGGCTCTGTGCTTTCTTTGCTTCTGAACAAGTGTTACTGTTTTCTGCACAAAAGCGATTCTTGCGAAGCAATGTGAACACTTCTGCTTCCCAGGCACAGAGAAGGTGCTAGCAGGGAATTCTCTGCCTGCCTTTCCCCAGTGCTCTGCAAGCTCTCCAGGACAACATAGAATCTGGGGCTCTGTGCTTTCTTTCGTTCTGAACAAGTGTTACTGTTTTCTGCACAAAAGCGATTCTTGCGAAGCAATGTGAACACTTCTGCTTCCCAGGCACAGAGAAGGTGCTAGCAGGGAATTCTCTGCCTGCCTTTCCCCAGTGCTCTGCAAGCTCTCCAGGACAACATAGAATCTGGGGCTCTGTGCTTTCTTTCGTTCTGAACAAGTGTTACTGTTTTCTGCACAAAAGCGATTCTTGCGAAGCAATGTGAACAGGCACAGAGAAGGTGCTATCAGGGAATTCTCTGCCTGCATTTCCCCAGTGCTCTGCAAGCTCTCCAGGACAACATAAAATCTGGGGCTCTGTGCTTTCTTTCGTTCTGAACAAGTGTTAGTGTTTTCTGCACAAAAGCGATTCTTGCGAATCAATGTGAACACTTCTGCTTCCCAGGCACAGAGAAGGTGCTAGCAAGGAATTCTCTGCCTGCCTTTCCCCAGTGCTCTGCAAGCTCTCCAGGACAACATAAAATCTGGGGCTCTGTGCTTTCTTTCCTTCTGAACAAGTGTTAGTGTTTTCTACACAAAAGCGATTCCGCGAAGCAATGTGAACACTTCTGCTTCCCAGGCACAGAGAAGGTGCTAGCAAGGAATTCTCTGCCTGCCTTTCCCCAGTGCTCTGCAAGCTCTCCAGGACAACATAGAATCTGGGGCTCTGTGCTTTCTTTCGTTCTGAACAAGTGTTACTGTTTTCTGCACAAAAGCGATTCTGCGAAGCAATGTGAACAGGCACAGACAAGGTGCTATCAGGGAATTCTCTGCCTGCCTTTCCCCAGTGCTCTGCAAGCTCTCCAGGACAACATAGAATCTGGGGCTCTGTGCTTTCTTTCCTTCTGAACAAGTGTTACTGTTTTCTGCACAAAAGCGATTCTTGCGAAGCAATGTGAACACTTCTGCTTCCCAGGTACAGAGAAGGTGCTATCAGGGAATTCTCTGCCTGCCTTTCCCCAGTGCTCTGCAAGCTCTCCAGGACAACATCAAATCTGGGGCTCTGTGCTTTCTTTCCTTCTGAACAAGTGTTACTGTTTTCTGCACAAAAGCGATTCTTGCGAAGCAATGTGAAGACCTCTGCTTCCCAGGCACAGAGAAGGTGCTAGCAGGGAATTCTCTGCCTGCCTTTCCCCAGTGCTCTGCAAGCTCTCCAAGACAACATAGAATCTGGTGCTCTGTGCTTTCTTTCCTTCTGAACAAGTGTTACTGTTTTCTGCACAAAAGCGATTCTGCGAAGCAATGTGAACACTTCTGCTTCCCAGGCACAGAGAAGGTGCTAGCAATGAATTCTCTGCCTGCCTTTCCCCAGTGCTCTGCAAGCTCTCGAGGACAACATAAAATCTGGGGCTCTGTGCTTTCTTTCCTTCTGAACAAGTGTTACTGTTTTCTGCACAAAAGCGATTCTGCGAAACAATGTGAACAGACACAGAGAAGGTGCTAGCAGGGAATTCTCTGCCTGCCTTTCCCCAGTGCTCTGCAAGCTCTCCAGTACAACATAGAATCTGGGGCTCTGTGCTTTCTTTCCTTCTGAACAACTGTTACTGTTTTCTGCACAAAAGCGATTCTGCGAAGCAATGTGAACACTTCTGCTTCCCAGGCACAGAGAAGGTGCTAGCAGGGAATTCTCTGCCTGCCTTTCCCCAGTGCTCTGCAAGCTCTCCAGGACAACATAGAATCTGGGGCTCTGTGCTTTCTTTCGTTCTGAACAAGTGTTAGTGTTTTCTGCACAAAAGCGATTCTGCGAAGCAATGTGAACACTTCTGCTTCCCAGGCACAGAGAAGGTGCTAGCAGGGAATTCTCTGCCTGCCTTTCCCCAGTGCTCTGCAAGCTCTCCAGGACAACATAGAATCTGGGGCTCTGTGCTTTCTTTCCTTCTGAACAAGTGTTACTGTTTTCTGCACAAAAGCGATTCTGCAAAGCAATGTGAACAGGCACAGAGAAGGTGCTATCAGGGAATTCTCTGCCTGCCTTTCCCCAGTGCTCTGCAAGCTCTCCAGGACAACATAGAATCTGGGGCTCTGTGCTTTCTTTCCTTCTGAAAAAGTGTTAGTGTTTTCTGCACAAAAGCGATTCTTGCGAAGCAATGTGAACACTTCTGCTTCCCAGGCACAGAGAAGGTGCTATCAGGGAATTCTCTGCCTGCCTTTCCCCAGTGCTCTGCAAGCTCTCCAGGACAACATAGAATCTGGGGCTCTGTGCTTTCTTTCCTTCTGAACAAGTGTTACTGTTTTCTGCACAAAAGCGATTCTTGCGAAGCAATGTGAACACTTCTGCTTCCCAGGCACAGAGAAGGTGATATCAGGGAATTCTCTGCCTGCCTTTCCCCAGTGCTCTGCAAGCTCTCCAAGACAACATAGAATCTGGTGCTCTGTGCTTTCTTTCCTTCTGAACAAGTGTTACTGTTTTCTGAACAAAAGCGATTCTGCGAAGCAATGTGAACACTTCTGCTTCCCAGGCACAGAGAAGGTGCTAGGAAGGAATTCTCTGCCTGCCTTTCCCCAGTGCTCTGCAAGCTCTCGAGGACAACATAAAATCTGGGGCTCTGTGCTTTCTTTCGTTCTGAACAAGTGTTAGTGTTTTCTGCACAAAAGCGATTCTGCGAAACAATGTGAACAGACACAGAGAAGGTGCTATCAGGGAATTCTCTGCCTGCCTTTCCCCAGTGCTCTGCAAGCTCTCCAGGACAACATAGAATCTGGGGCTCTGTGCTTTCTTTCCTTCTGAACAAGTGTTACTGTTTTCTGCACAAAAGCGATTCTGCGAAACAATGTGAACACTTCTGCTTCCCAGGCACAGAGAAGGTGCTAGCAGGGAATTCTCTGCCTGCCTTTCCCCAGTGCTCTGCAAGCTCTCCAAGACAACATAGAATCTGGGGCTCTGTGCTTTCTTTCCTTCTGAACAAGTGTTACTGTTTTCTGCACAAAAGCGATTCTTGCGAAGCAATGTGAACAGGCACAGAGAAGGTGCTATCAGGGAATTCTCTGCCTGCCTTTCCCCAGTGCTCTGCAAGCTCTCCAGGACAACATAAAATCTGGGGCTCTGTGCTTTCTTTCGTTCTGAACAAGTGTTACTGTTTTCTGCACAAAAGCGATTCTTGCGAAGCAATGTGAACACTTCTGCTTCCCAGGCACAGAGAAGGTGCTATCAGGGAATTCTCTGCCTGCCTTTCCCCAGTGCTCTGCAAGCTCTCCAGGACAACATAAAATCTGGGGCTCTGTGCTTTCTTTGCTTCTGAACAAGTGTTACTTTTTTCTGCACAAAAGCGATTCTTGCGAAGCAATGTGAACACTTCTGCTTCCCAGGCACAGAGAAGGTGCTAGCAGGGAATTCTCTGCCTGCCTTTCCCCAGTGCTCTGCAAGCTCTCCAGGACAACATAGAATCTGGGGCTCTGTGCTTTCTTTCGTTCTGAACAAGTGTTACTGTTTTCTGCACAAAAGCGATTCTTGCGAAGCAATGTGAACACTTCTGCTTCCCAGGCACAGAGAAGGTGCTAGCAGGGAATTCTCTGCCTGCCTTTCCCCAGTGCTCTGCAAGCTCTCCAGGACAACAGTGAATCTGGGGCTCTGTGCTTTCTTTCGTTCTGAACAAGTGTTACTGTTTTCTGCACAAAAGCGATTCTTGCGAAGCAATGTGAACAGGCACAGAGAAGGTGCTATCAGGGAATTCTCTGCCTGCATTTCCCCAGTGCTCTGCAAGCTCTCCAGGACAACATAAAATCTGGGGCTCTGTGCTTTCTTTCGTTCTGAACAAGTGTTAGTGTTTTCTGCACAAAAGCGATTCTTGCGAATCAATGTGAACACTTCTGCTTCCCAGGCACAGAGAAGGTGCTAGCAAGGAATTCTCTGTCTGCCTTTCCCCAGTGCTCTGCAAGCTCTCCAGGACAACATAAAATCTGGGGCTCTGTGCTTTCTTTCCTTCTGAACAAGTGTTAGTGTTTTCTACACAAAAGCGATTCCGCGAAGCAATGTGAACACTTCTGCTTCCCAGGCACAGAGAAGGTGCTAGCAAGGAATTCTCTGCCTGCCTTTCCCCAGTGCTCTGCAAGCTCTCCAGGACAACATAGAATCTGGGGCTCTGTGCTTTCTTTCGTTCTGAACAAGTGTTACTGTTTTCTGCACAAAAGCGATTCTGCGAAGCAATGTGAACAGGCACAGACAAGGTGCTATCAGGGAATTCTCTGCCTGCCTTTCCCCAGTGCTCTGCAAGCTCTCCAGGACAACATAGAATCTGGGGCTCTGTGCTTTCTTTCCTTCTGAACAAGTGTTACTGTTTTCTGCACAAAAGCGATTCTTGCGAAGCAATGTGAACACTTCTGCTTCCCAGGTACAGAGAAGGTGCTATCAGGGAATTCTCTGCCTGCCTTTCCCCAGTGCTCTGCAAGCTCTCCAGGACAACATCAAATCTGGGGCTCTGTGCTTTCTTTCGTTCTGAACAAGTGTTACTGTTTTCTGCACAAAAGCGATTCTTGCGAAGCAATGTGAAGACCTCTGCTTCCCAGGCACAGAGAAGGTGCTAGCAGGGAATTCTCTGCCTGCCTTTCCCCAGTGCTCTGCAAGCTCTCCAAGACAACATAGAATCTGGTGCTCTGTGCTTTCTTTCCTTCTGAACAAGTGTTACTGTTTTCTGCACAAAAGCGATTCTGCGAAGCAATGTGAACACTTCTGCTTCCCAGGCACAGAGAAGGTGCTAGCAATGAATTCTCTGCCTGCCTTTCCCCAGTGCTCTGCAAGCTCTCGAGGACAACATAAAATCTGGGGCTCTGTGCTTTCTTTCCTTCTGAACAAGTGTTACTGTTTTCTGCACAAAAGCGATTCTGCGAAACAATGTGAACAGACACAGAGAAGGTGCTAGCAGGGAATTCTCTGCCTGCCTTTCCCCAGTGCTCTGCAAGCTCTCCAGTACAACATAGAATCTGGGGCTCTGTGCTTTCTTTCCTTCTGAACAACTGTTACTGTTTTCTGCACAAAAGCGATTCTTGCGAAGCAATGTGAACACTTCTGCTTCCCAGGCACAGAGAAGGTGCTAGCAGGGAATTCTCTGCCTGCCTTTCCCCAGTGCTCTGCAAGCTCTCCAGGACAACATAGAATCTGGGGCTCTGTGCTTTCTTTCGTTCTGAACAAGTGTTAGTGTTTTCTGCACAAAAGCGATTCTGCGAAGCAATGTGAACACTTCTGCTTCCCAGGCACAGAGAAGGTGCTAGCAGGGAATTCTCTGCCTGCCTTTCCCCAGTGCTCTGCAAGCTCTCCAGGACAACATAGAATCTGGGGCTCTGTGCTTTCTTTCCTTCTGAACAAGTGTTACTGTTTTCTGCACAAAAGCGATTCTGCAAAGCAATGTGAACAGGCACAGAGAAGGTGCTATCAGGGAATTCTCTGCCTGCCTTTCCCCAGTGCTCTGCAAGCTCTCCAGGACAACATAGAATCTGGGGCTCTGTGCTTTCTTTCCTTCTGAAAAAGTGTTAGTGTTTTCTGCACAAAAGCGATTCTTGCGAAGCAATGTGAACACTTCTGCTTCCCAGGCACAGAGAAGGTGCTATCAGGGAATTCTCTGCCTGCCTTTCCCCAGTGCTCTGCAAGCTCTCCAGGACAACATAGAATCTGGGGCTCTGTGCTTTCTTTCCTTCTGAACAAGTGTTACTGTTTTCTGCACAAAAGCGATTCTTGCGAAGCAATGTGAACACTTCTGCTTCCCAGGCACAGAGAAGGTGATATCAGGGAATTCTCTGCCTGCCTTTCCCCAGTGCTCTGCAAGCTCTCCAAGACAACATAGAATCTGGTGCTCTGTGCTTTCTTTCCTTCTGAACAAGTGTTACTGTTTTCTGAACAAAAGCGATTCTGCGAAGCAATGTGAACACTTCTGCTTCCCAGGCACAGAGAAGGTGCTAGGAAGGAATTCTCTGCCTGCCTTTCCCCAGTGCTCTGCAAGCTCTCGAGGACAACATAAAATCTGGGGCTCTGTGCTTTCTTTCGTTCTGAACAAGTGTTAGTGTTTTCTGCACAAAAGCGATTCTGCGAAACAATGTGAACAGACACAGAGAAGGTGCTATCAGGGAATTCTCTGCCTGCCTTTCCCCAGTGCTCTGCAAGCTCTCCAGGACAACATAGAATCTGGGGCTCTGTGCTTTCTTTCCTTCTGAACAAGTGTTACTGTTTTCTGCACAAAAGCGATTCTGCGAAACAATGTGAACACTTCTGCTTCCCAGGCACAGAGAAGGTGCTAGCAGGGAATTCTCTGCCTGCCTTTCCCCAGTGGTCTGCAAGCTCTCCAGGACAACATAAAATCTGGGGCTCTGCGCTGTCTTTCGTTCTGAACAAGTGTTACTGTTTTCTGCACAAAAGCGATTCTTGCGAAGCAATGTGAACACTTCTGCTTCCCAGGCACAGAGAAGGTGCTATCAGGGAATTCTCTGCCTGCCTTTCCCCAGTGCTCTGCAAGCTCTCCAGGACAACATAAAATCTGGGGCTCTGTGCTTTCTTTGCTTCTGAACAAGTGTTACTGTTTTCTGCACAAAAGCGATTCTTGCGAAGCAATGTGAACACTTCTGCTTCCCAGGCACAGAGAAGGTGCTAGCAGGGAATTCTCTGCCTGCCTTTCCCCAGTGCTCTGCAAGCTCTCCAGGACAACATAGAATCTGGGGCTCTGTGCTTTCTTTCGTTCTGAACAAGTGTTACTGTTTTCTGCACAAAAGCGATTCTTGCGAAGCAATGTGAACACTTCTGCTTCCCAGGCACAGAGAAGGTGCTAGCAAGGAATTCTCTGCCTGCCTTTCCCCAGTGCTCTGCAAGCTCTCCAGGACAACATAGAATCTGGGGCTCTGTGCTTTCTTTCCTTCTGAACAAGTGTTACTGTTTTCTGCACAAAAGCGATTCTTGCGAAGCAATGTGAACACTTCTGCTTCCCAGGCACAGAGAAGGTGATATCAGGGAATTCTCTGCCTGCCTTTCCCCAGTGCTCTGCAAGCTCTCCAAGACAACATAGAATCTGGTGCTCTGTGCTTTCTTTCCTTCTGAACAAGTGTTACTGTTTTCTGAACAAAAGCGATTCTGCGAAGCAATGTGAACACTTCTGCTTCCCAGGCACAGAGAAGGTGCTAGGAAGGAATTCTCTGCCTGCCTTTCCCCAGTGCTCTGCAAGCTCTCGAGGACAACATAAAATCTGGGGCTCTGTGCTTTCTTTCGTTCTGAACAAGTGTTAGTGTTTTCTGCACAAAAGCGATTCTGCGAAACAATGTGAACAGACACAGAGAAGGTGCTATCAGGGAATTCTCTGCCTGCCTTTCCCCAGTGCTCTGCAAGCTCTCCAGGACAACATAGAATCTGGGGCTCTGTGCTTTCTTTCCTTCTGAACAAGTGTTACTGTTTTCTGCACAAAAGCGATTCTGCGAAACAATGTGAACACTTCTGCTTCCCAGGCACAGAGAAGGTGCTAGCAGGGAATTCTCTGCCTGCCTTTCCCCAGTGCTCTGCAAGCTCTCCAAGACAACATAGAATCTGGGGCTCTGTGCTTTCTTTCCTTCTGAACAAGTGTTACTGTTTTCTGCACAAAAGCGATTCTTGCGAAGCAATGTGAACAGGCACAGAGAAGGTGCTATCAGGGAATTCTCTGCCTGCCTTTCCCCAGTGCTCTGCAAGCTCTCCAGGACAACATAAAATCTGGGGCTCTGTGCTTTCTTTCGTTCTGAACAAGTGTTACTGTTTTCTGCACAAAAGCGATTCTTGCGAAGCAATGTGAACACTTCTGCTTCCCAGGCACAGAGAAGGTGCTATCAGGGAATTCTCTGCCTGCCTTTCCCCAGTGCTCTGCAAGCTCTCCAGGACAACATAAAATCTGGGGCTCTGTGCTTTCTTTGCTTCTGAACAAGTGTTACTTTTTTCTGCACAAAAGCGATTCTTGCGAAGCAATGTGAACACTTCTGCTTCCCAGGCACAGAGAAGGTGCTAGCAGGGAATTCTCTGCCTGCCTTTCCCCAGTGCTCTGCAAGCTCTCCAGGACAACATAGAATCTGGGGCTCTGTGCTTTCTTTCGTTCTGAACAAGTGTTACTGTTTTCTGCACAAAAGCGATTCTTGCGAAGCAATGTGAACACTTCTGCTTCCCAGGCACAGAGAAGGTGCTAGCAGGGAATTCTCTGCCTGCCTTTCCCCAGTGCTCTGCAAGCTCTCCAGGACAACAGTGAATCTGGGGCTCTGTGCTTTCTTTCGTTCTGAACAAGTGTTACTGTTTTCTGCACAAAAGCGATTCTTGCGAAGCAATGTGAACAGGCACAGAGAAGGTGCTATCAGGGAATTCTCTGCCTGCATTTCCCCAGTGCTCTGCAAGCTCTCCAGGACAACATAAAATCTGGGGCTCTGTGCTTTCTTTCGTTCTGAACAAGTGTTAGTGTTTTCTGCACAAAAGCGATTCTTGCGAATCAATGTGAACACTTCTGCTTCCCAGGCACAGAGAAGGTGCTAGCAAGGAATTCTCTGTCTGCCTTTCCCCAGTGCTCTGCAAGCTCTCCAGGACAACATAAAATCTGGGGCTCTGTGCTTTCTTTCCTTCTGAACAAGTGTTAGTGTTTTCTACACAAAAGCGATTCCGCGAAGCAATGTGAACACTTCTGCTTCCCAGGCACAGAGAAGGTGCTAGCAAGGAATTCTCTGCCTGCCTTTCCCCAGTGCTCTGCAAGCTCTCCAGGACAACATAGAATCTGGGGCTCTGTGCTTTCTTTCGTTCTGAACAAGTGTTACTGTTTTCTGCACAAAAGCGATTCTGCGAAGCAATGTGAACAGGCACAGACAAGGTGCTATCAGGGAATTCTCTGCCTGCCTTTCCCCAGTGCTCTGCAAGCTCTCCAGGACAACATAGAATCTGGGGCTCTGTGCTTTCTTTCCTTCTGAACAAGTGTTACTGTTTTCTGCACAAAAGCGATTCTTGCGAAGCAATGTGAACACTTCTGCTTCCCAGGTACAGAGAAGGTGCTATCAGGGAATTCTCTGCCTGCCTTTCCCCAGTGCTCTGCAAGCTCTCCAGGACAACATCAAATCTGGGGCTCTGTGCTTTCTTTCGTTCTGAACAAGTGTTACTGTTTTCTGCACAAAAGCGATTCTTGCGAAGCAATGTGAAGACCTCTGCTTCCCAGGCACAGAGAAGGTGCTAGCAGGGAATTCTCTGCCTGCCTTTCCCCAGTGCTCTGCAAGCTCTCCAAGACAACATAGAATCTGGTGCTCTGTGCTTTCTTTCCTTCTGAACAAGTGTTACTGTTTTCTGCACAAAAGCGATTCTGCGAAGCAATGTGAACACTTCTGCTTCCCAGGCACAGAGAAGGTGCTAGCAATGAATTCTCTGCCTGCCTTTCCCCAGTGCTCTGCAAGCTCTCGAGGACAACATAAAATCTGGGGCTCTGTGCTTTCTTTCCTTCTGAACAAGTGTTACTGTTTTCTGCACAAAAGCGATTCTGCGAAACAATGTGAACAGACACAGAGAAGGTGCTAGCAGGGAATTCTCTGCCTGCCTTTCCCCAGTGCTCTGCAAGCTCTCCAGTACAACATAGAATCTGGGGCTCTGTGCTTTCTTTCCTTCTGAACAACTGTTACTGTTTTCTGCACAAAAGCGATTCTTGCGAAGCAATGTGAACACTTCTGCTTCCCAGGCACAGAGAAGGTGCTAGCAGGGAATTCTCTGCCTGCCTTTCCCCAGTGCTCTGCAAGCTCTCCAGGACAACATAGAATCTGGGGCTCTGTGCTTTCTTTCGTTCTGAACAAGTGTTAGTGTTTTCTGCACAAAAGCGATTCTGCGAAGCAATGTGAACACTTCTGCTTCCCAGGCACAGAGAAGGTGCTAGCAGGGAATTCTCTGCCTGCCTTTCCCCAGTGCTCTGCAAGCTCTCCAGGACAACATAGAATCTGGGGCTCTGTGCTTTCTTTCCTTCTGAACAAGTGTTACTGTTTTCTGCACAAAAGCGATTCTGCAAAGCAATGTGAACAGGCACAGAGAAGGTGCTATCAGGGAATTCTCTGCCTGCCTTTCCCCAGTGCTCTGCAAGCTCTCCAGGACAACATAGAATCTGGGGCTCTGTGCTTTCTTTCCTTCTGAAAAAGTGTTAGTGTTTTCTGCACAAAAGCGATTCTTGCGAAGCAATGTGAACACTTCTGCTTCCCAGGCACAGAGAAGGTGCTAGCAGGGAATTCTCTGCCTGCCTTTCCCCAGTGCTCTGCAAGCTCTCCAGGACAACATAGAATCTGGGGCTCTGTGCTTTCTTTCCTTCTGAACAAGTGTTACTGTTTTCTGCACAAAAGCGATTCTTGCGAAGCAATGTGAACACTTCTGCTTCCCAGGCACAGAGAAGGTGATATCAGGGAATTCTCTGCCTGCCTTTCCCCAGTGCTCTGCAAGCTCTCCAAGACAACATAGAATCTGGTGCTCTGTGCTTTCTTTCCTTCTGAACAAGTGTTACTGTTTTCTGAACAAAAGCGATTCTGCGAAGCAATGTGAACACTTCTGCTTCCCAGGCACAGAGAAGGTGCTAGGAAGGAATTCTCTGCCTGCCTTTCCCCAGTGCTCTGCAAGCTCTCGAGGACAACATAAAATCTGGGGCTCTGTGCTTTCTTTCGTTCTGAACAAGTGTTAGTGTTTTCTGCACAAAAGCGATTCTGCGAAACAATGTGAACAGACACAGAGAAGGTGCTATCAGGGAATTCTCTGCCTGCCTTTCCCCAGTGCTCTGCAAGCTCTCCAGGACAACATAGAATCTGGGGCTCTGTGCTTTCTTTCCTTCTGAACAAGTGTTACTGTTTTCTGCACAAAAGCGATTCTGCGAAACAATGTGAACACTTCTGCTTCCCAGGCACAGAGAAGGTGCTAGCAGGGAATTCTCTGCCTGCCTTTCCCCAGTGGTCTGCAAGCTCTCCAGGACAACATAAAATCTGGGGCTCTGCGCTGTCTTTCGTTCTGAACAAGTGTTACTGTTTTCTGCACAAAAGCGATTCTTGCGAAGCAATGTGAACACTTCTGCTTCCCAGGCACAGAGAAGGTGCTATCAGGGAATTCTCTGCCTGCCTTTCCCCAGTGCTCTGCAAGCTCTCCAGGACAACATAAAATCTGGGGCTCTGTGCTTTCTTTGCTTCTGAACAAGTGTTACTGTTTTCTGCACAAAAGCGATTCTTGCGAAGCAATGTGAACACTTCTGCTTCCCAGGCACAGAGAAGGTGCTAGCAGGGAATTCTCTGCCTGCCTTTCCCCAGTGCTCTGCAAGCTCTCCAGGACAACATAGAATCTGGGGCTCTGTGCTTTCTTTCGTTCTGAACAAGTGTTACTGTTTTCTGCACAAAAGCGATTCTTGCGAAGCAATGTGAACACTTCTGCTTCCCAGGCACAGAGAAGGTGCTAGCAGGGAATTCTCTGCCTGCCTTTCCCCAGTGCTCTGCAAGCTCTCCAGGACAACATAAAATCTGGGGCTCTGTGCTTTCTTTCGTTCTGAACAAGTGTTACTGTTTTCTGCACAAAAGCGATTCTTGCTAAGCAATGTGAACAGGCACAGAGAAGGTGCTATCAGGGAATTCTCTGCCTGCATTTCCCCAGTGCTCTGCAAGCTCTCCAGGACAACATAAAATCTGGGGCTCTGTGCTTTCTTTCGTTCTGAACAAGTGTTAGTGTTTTCTGCACAAAAGCGATTCTGCGAAGCAATGTGAACACTTCTGCTTCCCAGGCACAGAGAAGGTGCTAGCAAGGAATTCTCTGCCTGCCTTTCCCCAGTGCTCTGCAAGCTCTCCAGGACAACATAAAATCTGGGGCTCTGTGCTTTCTTTCCTTCTGAACAAGTGTTAGTGTTTTCTACACAAAAGCGATTCCGCGAAGCAATGTGAACACTTCTGCTTCCCAGGCACAGAGAAGGTGCTAGCAAGGAATTCTCTGCCTGCCTTTCCCCAGTGCTCTGCAAGCTCTCCAGGACAACATAGAATCTGGGGCTCTGTGCTTTCTTTCGTTCTGAACAAGTGTTACTGTTTTCTGCACAAAAGCGATTCTGCGAAGCAATGTGAACAGGCACAGACAAGGTGCTATCAGGGAATTCTCTGCCTGCCTTTCCCCAGTGCTCTGCAAGCTCTCCAGGACAACATAGAATCTGGGGCTCTGTGCTTTCTTTCCTTCTGAACAAGTGTTACTGTTTTCTGCACAAAAGCGATACTTGCGAAGCAATGTGAACACTTCTGCTTCCCAGGTACAGAGAAGGTGCTATCAGGGAATTCTCTGCCTGCCTTTCCCCAGTGCTCTGCAAGCTCTCCAGGACAACATCAAATCTGGGGCTCTGTGCTTTCTTTCGTTCTGAACAAGTGTTACTGTTTTCTGCACAAAAGCGATTCTTGCGAAGCAATGTGAAGACCTCTGCTTCCCAGGCACAGAGAAGGTGCTAGCAGGGAATTCTCTGCCTGCCTTTCCCCAGTGCTCTGCAAGCTCTCCAAGACAACATAGAATCTGGTGCTCTGTGCTTTCTTTCCTTCTGAACAAGTGTTACTGTTTTCTGAACAAAAGCGATTCTGCGAAGCAATGTGAACACTTCTGCTTCCCAGGCACAGAGAAGGTGCTAGCAATGAATTCTCTGCCTGCCTTTCCCCAGTGCTCTGCAAGCTCTCGAGGACAACATAAAATCTGGGGCTCTGTGCTTTCTTTCCTTCTGAACAAGTGTTACTGTTTTCTGCACAAAAGCGATTCTGCGAAACAATGTGAACAGACACAGAGAAGGTGCTAGCAGGGAATTCTCTGCCTGCCTTTCCCCAGTGCTCTGCAAGCTCTCCAGTACAACATAGAATCTGGGGCTCTGTGCTTTCTTTCCTTCTGAACAACTGTTACTGTTTTCTGCACAAAAGCGATTCTTGCGAAGCAATGTGAACACTTCTGCTTCCCAGGCACAGAGAAGGTGCTAGCAGGGAATTCTCTGCCTGCCTTTCCCCAGTGCTCTGCAAGCTCTCCAGGACAACATAGAATCTGGGGCTCTGTGCTTTCTTTCGTTCTGAACAAGTGTTAGTGTTTTCTGCACAAAAGCGATTCTGCGAAACAATGTGAACGTTTCTGCTTCCCAGGCACAGAGAAGGTGCTAGCAGGGAATTCTCTGCCTGCCTTTCCCCAGTGCTCTGCAAGCTCTCCAGGACAACATAGAATCTGGGGCTCTGTGCTTTCTTTCCTTCTGAACAAGTGTTACTGTTTTCTGCACAAAAGCGATTCTGCAAAGCAATGTGAACAGGCACAGAGAAGGTGCTAGCAGGGAATTCTCTGCCTGCCTTTCCCCAGTGCTCTGCAAGCTCTCCAGGACAACATAAAATCTGGGGCTCTGCGCTGTCTTTCGTTCTGAACAAGTGTTACTGTTTTCTGCACAAAAGCGATTCTTGCGAAGCAATGTGAACACTTCTGCTTCCCAGGCACAGAGAAGGTGCTATCAGGGAATTCTCTGCCTGCCTTTCCCCAGTGCTCTGCAAGCTCTCCAGGACAACATAGTATCTGGGGCTCTGTGCTTTCTTTCCTTCTGAACAAGTGTTACTGTTTTCTGCACAAAAGCGATTATGCAAAGCAATGTGAACAGGCACAGAGAAGGTGCTATCAGGGAATTCTCTGCCTGCCTTTCCCCAGTGCTCTGCAAGCTCTCCAGGACAACATAGAATCTGGGGCTCTGTGCTTTCTTTCCTTCTGAACAAGTGTTACTGTTTTCTGCACAAAAGCGATTCTTGCGAAGCAATGTGAACACTTCTGCTTCCCAGGCACAGAGAAGGTGCTATCAGGGAATTCTCTGCCTGCCTTTCCCCAGTGCTCTGCAAGCTCTCCAGGACAACATAGAATCTGGGGCTCTGTGCTTTCTTTCCTTCTGAACAAGTGTTACTGTTTTCTGCACAAAAGCGATTCTTGCGAAGCAATGTGAACACTTCTGCTTCCCAGGCACAGAGAAGGTGATATCAGGGAATTCTCTGCCTGCCTTTCCCCAGTGCTCTGCAAGCTCTCCAAGACAACATAGAATCTGGTGCTCTGTGCTTTCTTTCGTTCTGAACAAGTGTTACTGTTTTCTGCACAAAAGCGATTCTTGCGAAGCAATGTGAACAGACACAGAGAAGGTGCTAGCAGGGAATTCTCTGCCTGCCTTTCCCCAGTGCTCTGCAAGCTCTCCAGTACAACATAGAATCTGGGGCTCTGTGCTTTCTTTCCTTCTGAACAACTGTTACTGTTTTCTGCACAAAAGCGATTCTTGCGAAGCAATGTGAACACTTCTGCTTCCCAGGCACAGAGAAGGTGCTAGCAGGGAATTCTCTGCCTGCCTTTCCCCAGTGCTCTGCAAGCTCTCCAGGACAACATAGAATCTGGGGCTCTGTGCTTTCTTTCGTTCTGAACAAGTGTTAGTGTTTTCTGCACAAAAGCGATTCTGCGAAACAATGTGAACACTTCTGCTTCCCAGGCACAGAGAAGGTGCTAGCAGGGAATTCTCTGCCTGCCTTTCCCCAGTGCTCTGCAAGCTCTCCAGGACAACATAGAATCTGGGGCTCTGTGCTTTCTTTCCTTCTGAACAAGTGTTACTGTTTTCTGCACAAAAGCGATTCTGCAAAGCAATGTGAACAGGCACAGAGAAGGTGCTAGCAGGGAATTCTCTGCCTGCCTTTCCCCAGTGCTCTGCAAGCTCTCCAGGACAACATAAAATCTGGGGCTATGCACTGTCTTTCGTTCTGAACAAGTGTTACTGTTTTCTGCACAAAAGCGATTCTTGCGAAGCAATGTGAACACTTCTGCTTCCCAGGCACAGAGAAGGTGCTATCAGGGAATTCTCTGCCTGCCTTTCCCCAGTGCTCTGCAAGCTCTCCAGGACAACATAAAATCTGGGGCTCTGTGCTTTCTTTCCTTCTGAACAAGTGTTACTGTTTTCTGCACAAAAGCGATTCTTGCGAAGCAATGTGAACACTTCTGCTTCCCAGGCACAGAGAAGGTGCTATCAGGGAATTCTCTGCCTGCCTTTCCCCAGTGCTCTGCAAGCTCTCGAGGACAACATAAAATCTGGGGCTCTGTGCTTTCTTTCCTTCTGAACAAGTGTTACTGTTTTCTGCACAAAAGCGATTCTTGCGAAGCGATGTGAACAGACACAGAGAAGGTGCTAGCAGGGAATTCTCTGCCTGCCTTTCCCCAGTGCTCTGCAAGCTCTCCAGGACAACATAAAATCTGGGGCTCTGTGCTTTCTTTCCTTCTGAACAAGTGTTACTGTTTTCTGCACAAAAGCGATTCTTGCGAAGCAATGTGAACACTTCTGCTTCCCAGGCACAGAGAAGGTGCTAGCAGGGAATTCTCTGCCTGCCTTTCCCCAGTGCTCTGCAAGCTCTCCAGGACAACATAGAATCTGGGGCTCTGTGCTTTCTTTCGTTCTGAACAAGTGTTAGTGTTTTCTGCACAAAAGCGATTCTGCGAAACAATGTGAACACTTCTGCTTCCCAGGCACAGAGAAGGTGCTAGCAGGGAATTCTCTGCCTGCCTTTCCCCAGTGCTCTGCAAGCTCTCCAAGACAACATAGAATCTGGGGCTCTGTGCTTTCTTTCCTTCTGAACAAGTGTTAGTGTTTTCTGCACAAAAGCGATTCTGCGAAGCAATGTGAACAGGCACAGAGAAGGTGCTATCAGGGAATTCTCTGCCTGCCTTTCCCCAGTGCTCTGCAAGCTCTCCAGGACAACATAAAATCTGGGGCTCTGCGCTGTCTTTCGTTCTGAACAAGTGTTACTGTTTTCTGCACAAAAGCGATTCTTGCGAAGCAATGTGAACACTTCTGCTTCCCAGGCACAGAGAAGGTGCTAGCAGGAAATTCTCTGCCTGCCTTTCCCCAGTGCTCTGCAAGCTCTCCAGGACAACATAGAATCTGGGGCTCTGTGCTTTCTTTCGTTCTGAACAAGTGTTAGTGTTTTCTGCACAAAAGCGATTCTTGCGAAGCAATGTGAACACTTCTGCTTCCCAGGCACAGAGAAGGTGCTAGCAGGGAATTCTCTGCCTGCCTTTCCCCAGTGCTCTGCAAGCTCTCCAGGACAACATAGAATCTGGGGCTCTGTGCTTTCTTTCCTTCTGAACAAGTGTTACTGTTTTCTGCACAAAAGCGATTCTGCAAAGCAATGTGAACAGGCACAGAGAAGGTGCTAGCAGGGAATTCTCTGCCTGCCTTTCCCCAGTGCTCTGCAAGCTCTCCAGGACAACATAAAATCTGGGGCTCTGCGCTGTCTTTCGTTCTGAACAAGTGTTACTGTTTTCTGCACAAAAGCGATTCTTGCGAAGCAATGTGAACACTTCTGCTTCCCAGGCACAGAGAAGGTGCTATCAGGGAATTCTCTGCCTGCCTTTCCCCAGTGCTCTGCAAGCTCTCCAGGACAACATAGAATCTGGGGCTCTGTGCTTTCTTTCGTTCTGAACAAGTGTTACTGTTTTCTGCACAAAAGCGATTCTTGCGAAGCAATGTGAACACTTCTGCTTCCCAGGCACAGAGAAGGTGCTATCAGGGAATTCTCTGCCTGCCTTTCCCCAGTGCTCTGCAAGCTCTCCAGGACAACATAGTATCTGGGGCTCTGTGCTTTCTTTCCTTCTGAACAAGTGTTACTGTTTTCTGCACAAAAGCGATTCTGCAAAGCAATGTGAACAGGCACAGAGAAGGTGCTAGCAGGGAATTCTCTGCCTGCCTTTCCCCAGTGCTCTGCAAGCTCTCCAGGACAACATAGAATCTGGGGCTCTGTGCTTTCTTTCCTTCTGAACAAGTGTTACTGTTTTCTGCACAAAAGCGATTCTTGCGAAGCAATGTGAACACTTCTGCTTCCCAGGCACAGAGAAGGTGCTAGCAGGGAATTCTCTGCCTGCCTTTCCCCAGTGCTCTGCAAGCTCTCCAGGACAACATAGAATCTGGGGCTCTGTGCTTTCTTTCGTTCTGAACAAGTGTTACTGTTTTCTGCACAAAAGCGATTCTGCGAAGCAATGTGAACAGGCACAGAGAAGGTGCTAGCAGGGAATTCTCTGCCTGCCTTTCCCCAGTGCTCTGCAAGCTCTCCAGGACAACATAAAATCTGGGGCTCTGTGCTTTCTTTCCTTCTGAACAAGTGTTAGTGTTTTCTGCACAAAAGCGATTCTTGCGAAGCAATGTGAACACTTCTGCTTCCCAGGCACAGAGAAGTTGCTAGCAAGGAATTCTCTGCCTGCCTTTCCCCAGTGCTCTGCAAGCTCTCCAGGACAACATCAAATCTGGGGCTCTGTGCTTTCTTTCCTTCTGAACAGGTGTTACTGTTTTCTGCACAAAAGCGATTCTTGCGAAGCAATGTGAACACTTCTGCTTCCCAGGTACAGAGAAGGTGCTAGCAGGGAATTCTCTGCCTGCCTTTCCCCAGTGCTCTGCAAGCTCTCCAAGACAACATAGAATCTGGTGCTCTGTGCTTTCTTTCCTTCTGAGCAAGTGTTACTGTTTTCTGCACAAAAGCGATTCTGCGAAGCAATGTGAACACTTCTGCTTCCCACGCACAGAGAAGGTGCTAGCAAGGAATTCTCTGCCTGCCTTTCCCCAGTGCTCTGCAAGCTCTCCAGGACAACATAGAATCTGGGGCTCTGTGCTTTCTTTCCTTCTGAACAAGTGTTACTGTTTTCTGCACAAAAGCGATTCTTGCGAAGCAATGTGAACACTTCTGCTTCCCAGGCACAGAGAAGGTGCTATCAGGGAATTCTCTGCCTGCCTTTCCCCAGTGCTCTGCAAGCTCTCCAAGACAACATAGAATCTGGTGCTCTGTGCTTTCTTTCCTTCTGAACAAGTGTTACTGTTTTCTGCACAAAAGCGATTCTGCGAAGCAATGTGAACACTTCTGCTTCCCAGGCACAGAGAAGGTGCTAGGAAGGAATTCTCTGCCTGCCTTTCCCCAGTGCTCTGCAAGCTCTCGAGGACAACATAATATCTGGGGCTCTGTGCTTTCTTTCCTTCTGAACAAGTGTTACTGTTTTCTGCACAAAAGCGATTCTGCGAAACAATGTGAACAGACACAGAGAAGGTGCTAGCAGGGAATTCTCTGCCTGCCTTTCCCCAGTGCTCTGCAAGCTCTCCAGGACAACATAAAATCTGGGGCTCTGTGCTTTCTTTCCTTCTGAACAACTGTTACTGTTTTCTGCACAAAAGCGATTCTTGCGAAGCAATGTGAACACTTCTGCTTCCCAGGCACAGAGAAGGTGCTAGCAGGGAATTCTCTGCCTGCCTTTCCCCAGTGCTCTGCAAGCTCTCCAAGACAACATAGAATCTGGTGCTCTGTGCTTTCTTTCCTTCTGAACAAGTGTTACTGTTTTCTGCACAAAAGCGATTCTTGCGAAGCAATGTGAACACTTCTGCTTCCCAGGCACAGAGAAGGTGATATCAGGGAATTCTCTGCCTGCCTTTCCCCAGTGCTCTGCAAGCTCTCCAGGACAACATAGAATCTGGGGCTCTGTGCTTTCTTTCCTTCTGAACAAGTGTTACTGTTTTCTGCACAAAAGCGATTCTGCGAAGCAATGTGAACACTTCTGCTTCCCAGGCACAGAGAAGGTGCTAGCAGGGAATTCTCTGCCTGCCTTTCCCCAGTGCTCTGCAAGCTCTCCAGGACAACATAGAATCTGGGGCTCTGTGCTTTCTTTCCTTCTGAACAAGTGTTACTGTTTTCTGCACAAAAGCGATTCTTGCGAAGCAATGTGAACACTTCTGCTTCCCAGGCACAGAGAAGGTGCTAGCAAGGAATTCTCTGCCTGCCTTTCCCCAGTGCTCTGCAAGCTCTCCAGGACAACATAAAATCTGGGGCTCTGTGCTTTCTTTCCTTCTGAACAAGTGTTACTGTTTTCTGCACAAAAGCGATTCTTGCGAAGCAATGTGAACAGGCACAGAGAAGGTGCTATCAGGGAATTCTCTGCCTGCCTTTCCCCAGTGCTCTGCAAGCTCTCCAGGACAACATAAAATCTGGGGCTCTGTGCTTTCTTTCCTTCTGAACAAGTGTTACTGTTTTCTGCACAAAAGCGATTCTTGCGAAGCAATGTGAACACTTCTGCTTCGCAGGCACAGAGAAGGTGCTATCAGGGAATTCTCTGCCTGCCTTTCCCCAGTGCTCTGCAAGCTCTCCAAGACAACATAGAATCTGGTGCTCTGTGCTTTCTTTCCTTCTGAACAAGTGTTACTGTTTTCTGAACAAAAGCGATTCTGCGAAGCAATGTGAACACTTCTGCTTCCCAGGCACAGAGAAGGTGGTAGGAAGGAATTCTCTGCCTGCCTTTCCCCAGTGCTCTGCAAGCTCTCGAGGACAACATAATATCTGGGGCTCTGTGCTTTCTTTCCTTCTGAACAAGTGTTAGTGTTTTCTGCACAAAAGCGATTCTGCGAAACAATGTGAACAGACACAGAGAAGGTGCTAGCAGGGAATTCTCTGCCTGCCTTTCCCCAGTGCTCTGCAAGCTCTCCAGGACAACATAAAATCTGGGGCTCTGTGCTTTCTTTCCTTCTGAACAAGTGTTACTGTTTTCTGCACAAAAGCGATTCTTGCGAAGCAATGTGAACACTTCTGCTTCCCAGGCACAGAGAAGGTGCTAGCAGGGAATTCTCTGCCTGCCTTTCCCCAGTGCTCTGCAAGCTCTCCAAGACAACATAGAATCTGGTGCTCTGTGCTTTCTTTCCTTCTGAACAAGTGTTACTGTTTTCTGCACAAAAGCGATTCTTGCGAAGCAATGTGAACACTTCTGCTTCCCAGGCACAGAGAAGGTGCTAGCAGGGAATTCTCTGCCTGCCTTTCCCCAGTGCTCTGCAAGCTCTCCAGGACAACATAGAATCTGGGGCTCTGTGCTTTCTTTCCTTCTGAACAAGTGTTACTGTTTTCTGCACAAAAGCGATTCTTGCGAAGCAATGTGAACACTTCTGCTTCCCAGGCACAGAGAAGGTGCTAGCAAGGAATTCTCTGCCTGCCTTTCCCCAGTGCTCTGCAAGCTCTCCAGGACAACATAAAATCTGGGGCTCTGTGCTTTCTTTCCTTCTGAACAAGTGTTACTGTTTTCTGCACAAAAGCGATTCTGCGAAGCAATGTGAACAGGCACAGAGAAGGTGCTATCAGGGAATTCTCTGCCTGCCTTTCCCCAGTGCTCTGCAAGCTCTCCAGGACAACATAAAATCTGGGGCTCTGTGCTTTCTTTCCTTCTGAACAAGTGTTACTGTTGTCTGCACAAAAGCGATTCTTGCGAATCAATGTGAACACTTCTGCTTCCCAGGCACAGAGAAGGTGCTAGCAAGGAATTCTCTGCCTGCCTTTCCCCAGTGTTCTGCAAGCTCTCCAGGACAACATAAAATCTGGGGCTCTGTGCTTTCTTTCGTTCTGAACAAGTGTTACTGTTTTCTGCACAAAAGCGATTCTTGCGAAGCAATGTGAACACTTCTGCTTCCCAGGCACAGAGAAGGTGCTAGCAGGGAATTCTCTGCCTGCCTTTCCCCAGTGCTCTGCAAGCTCTCCAAGACAACATAGAATCTGGTGCTCTGTGCTTTCTTTCCTTCTGAACAAGTGTTACTGTTTTCTGCACAAAAGCGATTCTTGCGAAGCAATGTGAACACTTCTGCTTCCCAGGCACAGAGAAGGTGCTATCAGGGAATTCTCTGCCTGCCTTTCCCCAGTGCTCTGCAAGCTCTCGAGGACAACATAGAATCTGGGGCTCTGTGCTTTCTTTCGTTCTGAACAAGTGTTACTGTTTTCTGAACAAAAGCGATTCTGCGAAACAATGTGAACAGACACAGAGAAGGTGCTAGCAGGGAATTCTCTGCCTGCCTTTCCCCAGTGCTCTGCAAGCTCTCCAGGACAACATAGAATCTGGGGCTCTGCGCTGTCTTTCGTTCTGAACAAGTGTTACTGTTTTCTGCACAAAAGCGATTCTTGCGAAGCAATGTGAACACTTCTGCTTCCCAGGCACAGAGAAGGTGCTATCAGGGAATTCTCTGCCTGCCTTTCCCCAGTGCTCTGCAAGCTCTCCAGGACAACATAAAATCTGGGGCTCTGTGCTTTCTTTCCTTCTGAACAAGTGTTACTGTTTTCTGCACAAAAGCGATTCTTGCGAAGCAATGTGAACACTTCTGCTTCCCAGGCACAGAGAAGGTGCTATCAGGGAATTCTCTGCCTGCCTTTCCCCAGTGCTCTGCAAGCTCTCCAGGACAACATAGTATCTGGGGCTCTGTGCTTTCTTTCCTTCTGAACAAGTGTTACTGTTTTCTGCACAAAAGCGATTCTGCAAAGCAATGTGAACAGGCACAGAGAAGGTGCTAGCAGGGAATTCTCTGCCTGCCTTTCCCCAGTGCTCTGCAAGCTCTCCAGGACAACATAGAATCTGGGGCTCTGTGCTTTCTTTCGTTCTGAACAAGTGTTACTGTTGTCTGCACAAAAGCGATTCTTGCGAATCAATGTGAACACTTCTGCTTCCCAGGCACAGAGAAGGTGCTAGCAAGGAATTCTCTGCCTGCCTTTCCCCAGTGCTCTGCAAGCTCTCCAGGACAACATAAAATCTGGGGCTCTGTGCTTTCTTTCCTTCTGAACAAGTGTTACTGTTTTCTGCACAAAAGCGATTCTGCGAAGCAATGTGAACAGGCACAGACAAGGTGCTATCAGGGAATTCTCTGCCTGCCTTTCCCCAGTGCTCTGCAAGCTCTCCAGGACAACATAGAATCTGGGGCTCTGTGCTTTCTTTCCTTCTGAACAAGTGTTACTGTTTTCTGCACAAAAGCGATTCTTGCGAAGCAATGTGAACACTTCTGCTTCCCAGGTACAGAGAAGGTGCTATCAGGGAATTCTCTGCCTGCCTTTCCCCAGTGCTCTGCAAGCTCTCCAGGACAACATAAAATCTGGGGCTCTGTGCTTTCTTTCCTTCTGAACAAGTGTTACTGTTTTCTGCACAAAAGCGATTCTTGCGAAGCAATGTGAAGACCTCTGCTTCCCAGGCACAGAGAAGGTGCTAGCAGGGAATTCTCTGCCTGCCTTTCCCCAGTGCTCTGCAAGCTCTCCAGGACAACATAGAATCTGGTGCTCTGTGCTTTCTTTCCTTCTGAACAAGTGTTACTGTTTTCTGAACAAAAGCGATTCTTGCGAAGCAATGTGAACAGGCACAGAGAAGGTGCTATCAGGGAATTCTCTGCCTGCCTTTCCCCAGTGCTCTGCAAGCTCTCCAGGACAACATAAAATCTGGGGCTCTGTGCTTTCTTTCGTTCTGAACAAGTGTTACTGTTGTCTGCACAAAAGCGATTCTTGCGAATCAATGTGAACACTTCTGCTTCCCAGGCACAGAGAAGGTGCTAGCAAGGAATTCTCTGCCTGCCTTTCCCCAGTGCTCTGCAAGCTCTCCAGGACAACATAAAATCTGGGGCTCTGTGCTTTCTTTCCTTCTGAACAAGTGTTAGTGTTTTCTGCACAAAAGCGATTCCGCGAAGCAATGTGAACACTTCTGCTTCCCAGGCACAGAGAAGGTGCTAGCAAGGAATTCTCTGCCTGCCTTTCCCCAGTGCTCTGCAAGCTCTCCAGGACAACATAGAATCTGGGGCTCTGTGCTTTCTTTCGTTCTGAACAAGTGTTACTGTTTTCTGCACAAAAGCGATTCTGCGAAGCAATGTGAACAGGCACAGACAAGGTGCTATCAGGGAATTCTCTGCCTGCCTTTCCCCAGTGCTCTGCAAGCTCTCCAGGACAACATAGAATCTGGGGCTCTGTGCTTTCTTTCCTTCTGAACAAGTGTTACTGTTTTCTGCACAAAAGCGATTCTTGCGAAGCAATGTGAACACTTCTGCTTCCCAGGTACAGAGAAGGTGCTAGCAGGGAATTCTCTGCCTGCCTTTCCCCAGTGCTCTGCAAGCTCTCCAGGACAACATAAAATCTGGGGCTCTGTGCTTTCTTTCCTTCTGAACAAGTGTTACTGTTTTCTGCACAAAAGCGATTCTTGCGAAGCAATGTGAAGACCTCTGCTTCCCAGGCACAGAGAAGGTGCTAGCAGGGAATTCTCTGCCTGCCTTTCCCCAGTGCTCTGCAAGCTCTCCAGGACAACATAGAATCTGGTGCTCTGTGCTTTCTTTCCTTCTGAACAAGTGTTACTGTTTTCTGAACAAAAGCGATTCAGCGAAGCAATGTGAACAGGCACAGAGAAGGTGCTATCAGGGAATTCTCTGCCTGCCTTTCCCCAGTGCTCTGCAAGCTCTCCAGGACAACATAAAATCTGGGGCTCTGTGCTTTCTTTCCTTCTGAACAAGTGTTACTGTTGTCTGCACAAAAGCGATTCTTGCGAATCAATGTGAACACTTCTCCTTCCCAGGCACAGAGAAGGTGCTAGCAAGGAATTCTCTGCCTGCCTTTCCCCAGTGCTCTGCAAGCTCTCCAGGACAACATAAAATCTGGGGCTCTGTGCTTTCTTTCCTTCTGAACAAGTGTTAGTGTTTTCTGCACAAAAGCGATTCCGCGAAGCAATGTGAACACTTCTGCTTCCCAGGCACAGAGAAGGTGCTAGCAAGGAATTCTCTGCCTGCCTTTCCCCAGTGCTCTGCAAGCTCTCCAGGACAACATAGAATCTGGGGCTCTGTGCTTTCTTTCGTTCTGAACAAGTGTTAATGTTTTCTGCACAAAAGCGATTCTTGCGAAGCAATGTGAACAGGCACAGACAAGGTGCTATCAGGGAATTCTCTGCCTGCCTTTCCCCAGTGCTCTGCAAGCTCTCCAGGACAACATAAAATCTGGGGCTCTGCGCTGTCTTTCGTTCTGAACAAGTGTTACTGTTTTCTGCACAAAAGCGATTCTTGCGAAGCAATGTGAACACTTCTGCTTCCCAGGCACAGAGAAGGTGCTATCAGTGAATTCTCTGCCTGCCTTTCCCCAGTGCTCTGCAAGCTCTCCAGGACAACATAAAATCTGGGGCTCTGTGCTTTCTTTCCTTCTGAACAAGTGTTACTGTTTTCTGCACAAAAGCGATTCTTGCGAAGCAATGTGAACACTTCTTCTTCCCAGGCACAGAGAAGGTGCTATCAGGGAATTCTCTGCCTGCCTTTCCCCAGTGCTCTGCAAGCTCTCCAGGACAACATAGAATCTGGGGCTCTGTGCTTTCTTTCGTTCTGAACAAGTGTTACTGTTTTCTGCACAAAAGCGATTCTTGCGAAGCAATGTGAACACTTCTGCTTCCCAGGCACAGAGAAGGTGCTAGCAGGGAATTCTCTGCCTGCCTTTCCCCAGTGCTCTGCAAGCTCTCCAGGACAACAGTGAATCTAGGGCTCTGTGCTTTCTTTCGTTCTGAACAAGTGTTACTGTTTTCTGCACAAAAGCGATTCTTGCGAAGCAATGTGAACAGGCACAGAGAAGGTGCTATCAGGGAATTCTCTGCCTGCCTTTCCCCAGTGCTCTGCAAGCTCTCGAGGACAACATAAAATCTGGGGCTCTGTGCTTTCTTTCCTTCTGAACAAGTGTTAGTGTTTTCTGCACAAAAGCGATTCCGCGAAGCAATGTGAACACTTCTGCTTCCCAGGCACAGAGAAGGTGCTAGCAAGGAATTCTCTGCCTGCCTTTCCCCAGTGCTCTGCAAGCTCTCCAGGACAACATAGAATCTGGGGCTCTGTGCTTTCTTTCCTTCTGAACAAGTGTTACTGTTTTCTGCACAAAAGCGATTCTGCGAAGCAATGTGAACAGGCACAGACAAGGTGCTAGCAGGGAATTCTCTGCCTGCCTTTCCCCAGTGCTCTGCAAGCTCTCCAGGACAACATAGAATCTGGGGCTCTGTGCTTTCTTTCCTTCTGAACAACTGTTACTGTTTTCTGCACAAAAGCGATTCTTGCGAAGCAATGTGAACACTTCTGCTTCCCAGGTACAGAGAAGGTGCTATCAGGGAATTCTCTGCCTGCCTTTCCCCAGTGCTCTGCAAGCTCTCCAGGACAACATCAAATCTGGGGCTCTGTGCTTTCTTTCGTTCTGAACAAGTGTTACTGTTTTCTGCACAAAAGCGATTCTTGCGAAGCAATGTGAAGACTTCTGCTTCCCAGGCACAGAGAAGGTGCTAGCAGGGAATTCTCTGCCTGCCTTTCCCCAGTGCTCTGCAAGCTCTCCAAGACAACATAGAATCTGGTGCTCTGTGCTTTCTTTCGTTCTGAACAAGTGTTACTGTTTTCTGAACAAAAGCGATTCTGCGAAGCACTGTGAACACTTCTGCTTCCCAGGCACAGAGAAGGTGCTAGCAAGGAATTCTCTGCCTGCCTTTCCCCAGTGCTCTGCAAGCTCTCCAAGACAACATAAAATCTGGGGCTCTGTGCTTTCTTTCCTTCTGAACAAGTGTTAGTGTTTTCTGCACAAAAGCGATTCTGCGAAACAATGTGAACAGACACAGAGAAGGTGCTAGCAGGGAATTCTCTGCCTGCCTTTCCCCAGTGCTCTGCAAGCTCTCCAGGACAACATAGAATCTGGGGCTCTGTGCTTTCTTTCGTTCTGAACAAGTGTTAGTGTTTTCTGCACAAAAGCGATTCTGCGAAACAATGTGAACACTTCTGCTTCCCAGGCACAGAGAAGGTGCTAGCAGGGAATTCTCTGCCTGCCTTTCCCCAGTGCTCTGCAAGCTCTCCAGGACAACATAGAATCTGGGGCTCTGTGCTTTCTTTCCTTCTGAACAAGTGTTACTGTTTTCTGCACAAAAGCGATTCTGCAAAGCAATGTGAACAGGCACAGAGAAGGTGCTAGCAGGGAATTCTCTGCCTGCCTTTCCCCAGTGCTCTGCAAGCTCTCCAGGACAACATAAAATCTGGGGCTCTGCGCTGTCTTTCGTTCTGAACAAGTGTTACTGTTTTCTGCACAAAAGCGATTCTTGCGAAGCAATGTGAACACTTCTGCTTCCCAGGCACAGAGAAGGTGCTATCAGGGAATTCTCTGCCTGCCTTTCCCCAGTGCTCTGCAAGCTCTCCAGGACAACATAAAATCTGGGGCTCTGTGCTTTCTTTCCTTCTGAACAAGTGTTACTGTTTTCTGCACAAAAGCGATTCTTGCGAAGCAATGTGAACACTTCTGCTTCCCAGGCACAGAGAAGGTGCTATCAGGGAATTCTCTGCCTGCCTTTCCCCAGTGCTCTGCAAGCTCTCCAGGACAACATAGTATCTGGGGCTCTGTGCTTTCTTTCCTTCTGAACAAGTGTTACTGTTTTCTGCACAAAAGCGATTCTGCAAAGCAATGTGAACAGGCACAGAGAAGGTGCTATCAGGGAATTCGCTGCCTGCCTTTCCCCAGTGCTCTGCAAGCTCTCCAGGACAACATAGTATCTGGGGCTCTGTGCTTTCTTTCCTTCTGAACAAGTGTTACTGTTTTCTGCACAAAAGCGATTCTGCAAAGCAATGTGAACAGGCACAGAGAAGGTGCTAGCAGGGAATTCTCTGCCTGCCTTTCCCCAGTGCTCTGCAAGCTCTCCAGGACAACATAGAATCTGGGGCTCTGTGCTTTCTTTCCTTCTGAACAAGTGTTACTGTTTTCTGCACAAAAGCGATTCTTGCGAAGCAATGTGAACACTTCTGCTTCCCAGGCACAGAGAAGGTGCTAGCAGGGAATTCTCTGCCTGCCTTTCCCCAGTGCTCTGCAAGCTCTCCAGGACAACATAGAATCTGGGGCTCTGTGCTTTCTTTCGTTCTGAACAAGTGTTACTGTTTTCTGCACAAAAGCGATTCTTGCGAAGCAATGTGAACACTTCTGCTTCCCAGGTACAGAGAAGGTGCTAGCAGGGAATTCTCTGCCTGCCTTTCCCCAGTGCTCTGCAAGCTCTCCAGGACAACATCAAATCTGGGGCTCTGTGCTTTCTTTCGTTCTGAACAAGTGTTAGTGTTTTCTGCACAAAAGCGATTCTTGCGAAGCAATGTGAAGACCTCTGCTTCCCAGGCACAGAGAAGGTGCTAGCAGGGAATTCTCTGCCTGCCTTTCCCCAGTGCTCTGCAAGCTCTCCAAGACAACATAGAATCTGGTGCTCTGTGCTTTCTTTCGTTCTGAACAAGTGTTACTGTTTTCTGAACAAAAGCGATTCTGCGAAGCACTGTGAACACTTCTGCTTCCCAGGCACAGAGAAGGTGCTAGCAAGGAATTCTCTGCCTGCCTTTCCCCAGTGCTCTGCAAGCTCTCCAAGACAACATAAAATCTGGGGCTCTGTGCTTTCTTTCCTTCTGAACAAGTGTTACTGTTTTCTGCACAAAAGCGATTCTGCGAAACAATGTGAACAGACACAGAGAAGGTGCTAGCAGGGAATTCTCTGCCTGCCTTTCCCCAGTGCTCTGCAAGCTCTCCAGGACAACATAAAATCTGGGGCTCTGTGCTTTCTTTCGTTCTGAACAAGTGTTAGTGTTTTCTGCACAAAAGCGATTCTGCGAAACAATGTGAACACTTCTGCTTCCCAGGCACAGAGAAGGTGCTAGCAGGGAATTCTCTGCCTGCCTTTCCCCAGTGCTCTGCAAGCTCTCCAGGACAACATAGAATCTGGGGCTCTGTGCTTTCTTTCCTTCTGAACAAGTGTTACTGTTTTCTGCACAAAAGCGATTCTGCAAAGCAATGTGAACAGGCACAGAGAAGGTGCTAGCAGGGAATTCTCTGCCTGCCTTTCCCCAGTGCTCTGCAAGCTCTCCAGGACAACATAAAATCTGGGGCTATGCGCTGTCTTTCGTTCTGAACAAGTGTTACTGTTTTCTGCACAAAAGCGATTCTTGCGAAGCAATGTGAACACTTCTGCTTCCCAGGCACAGAGAAGGTGCTATCAGGGAATTCTCTGCCTGCCTTTCCCCAGTGCTCTGCAAGCTCTCCAGGACAACATAAAATCTGGGGCTCTGTGCTTTCTTTCCTTCTGAACAAGTGTTACTGTTTTCTGCACAAAAGCGATTCTTGCGAAGCAATGTGAACACTTCTGCTTCCCAGGCACAGAGAAGGTGCTATCAGGGAATTCTCTGCCTGCCTTTCCCCAGTGCTCTGCAAGCTCTCCAGGACAACATAGTATCTGGGGCTCTGTGCTTTCTTTCCTTCTGAACAAGTGTTACTGTTTTCTGCACAAAAGCGATTCTGCAAAGCAATGTGAACAGGCACAGAGAAGGTGCTAGCAGGGAATTCTCTGCCTGCCTTTCCCCAGTGCTCTGCAAGCTCTCCAGGACAACATAGTATCTGGGGCTCTGTGCTTTCTTTCCTTCTGAACAAGTGTTACTGTTTTCTGCACAAAAGCGATTCTGCAAAGCAATGTGAACAGGCACAGAGAAGGTGCTAGCAGGGAATTCTCTGCCTGCCTTTCCCCAGTGCTCTGCAAGCTCTCCAGGACAACATAAAATCTGGGGCTATGCGCTGTCTTTCGTTCTGAACAAGTGTTACTGTTTTCTGCACAAAAGCGATTCTTGCGAAGCAATGTGAACACTTCTGCTTCCCAGGCACAGAGAAGGTGCTATCAGGGAATTCTCTGCCTGCCTTTCCCCAGTGCTCTGCAAGCTCTCCAGGACAACATAGTATCTGGGGCTCTGTGCTTTCTTTCCTTCTGAACAAGTGTTACTGTTTTCTGCACAAAAGCGATTCTGCAAAGCAATGTGAACAGGCACAGAGAAGGTGCTATCAGGGAATTCTCTGCCTGCCTTTCCCCAGTGCTCTGCAAGCTCTCCAGGACAACATAGAATCTGGGGCTCTGTGCTTTCTTTCCTTCTGAACAAGTGTTACTGTTTTCTGCACAAAAGCGATTCTTGCGAAGCAATGTGAACACTTCTGCTTCCCAGGCACAGAGAAGGTGCTAGCAGGGAATTCTCTGCCTGCCTTTCCCCAGTGCTCTGCAAGCTCTCCAGGACAACATAGAATCTGGGGCTCTGTGCTTTCTTTCGTTCTGAACAAGTGTTACTGTTTTCTGCACAAAAGCGATTCTTGCGAAGCAATGTGAACACTTCTGCTTCCCAGGCACAGAGAAGGTGATATCAGGGAATTCTCTGCCTGCCTTTCCCCAGTGCTCTGCAAGCTCTCCAAGACAACATAGAATCTGGTGCTCTGTGCTTTCTTTCCTTCTGAACAAGTGTTACTGTTTTCTGAACAAAAGCGATTCTGCGAAGCAATGTGAACACTTCTGCTTCCCAGGCACAGAGAAGGTGCTAGGAAGGAATTCTCTGCCTGCCTTTCCCCAGTGCTCTGCAAGCTCTCGAGGACAACATAAAATCTGGGGCTCTGTGCTTTCTTTCCTTCTGAACAAGTGTTACTGTTTTCTGCACAAAAGCGATTCTGCGAAACAATGTGAACAGACACAGAGAAGGTGCTAGCAGGGAATTCTCTGCCTGCCTTTCCCCAGTGCTCTGCAAGCTCTCGAGGACAACATAGAATCTGGGGCTCTGTGCTTTCTTTCCTTCTGAACAAGTGTTACTGTTTTCTGCACAAAAGCGATTCTTGCGAAGCAATGTGAACACTTCTGCTTCCCAGGCACAGAGAAGGTGCTATCAGGGAATTCTCTGCCTGCCTTTCCCCAGTGCTCTGCAAGCTCTCCAGGACAACATCAAATCTGGGGCTCTGTGCTTTCTTTCGTTCTGAACAAGTGTTACTGTTTTCTGCACAAAAGCGATTCTTGCGAAGCAATGTGAAGACCTCTGCTTCCCAGGCACAGAGAAGGTGCTAGCAGGGAATTCTCTGCCTGCCTTTCCCCAGTGCTCTGCAAGCTCTCCAAGACAACATAGAATCTGGTGCTCTGTGCTTTCTTTCGTTCTGAACAAGTGTTACTGTTTTCTGCACAAAAGCGATTCTGCGAAGCACTGTGAAGACCTCTGCTTCCCAGGCACAGAGAAGGTGCTAGCAAGGAATTCTCTGCCTGCCTTTCCCCAGTGCTCTGCAAGCTCTCCAAGACAACATAAAATCTGGGGCTCTGTGCTTTCTTTCCTTCTGAACAAGTGTTACTGTTTTCTGCACAAAAGCGATTCTGCGAAACAATGTGAACAGACACAGAGAAGGTGCTAGCAGGGAATTCTCTGCCTGCCTTTCCCCAGTGCTCTGCAAGCTCTCCAGGACAACATAAAATCTGGGGCTCTGTGCTTTCTTTCGTTCTGAACAAGTGTTAGTGTTTTCTGCACAAAAGCGATTCTGCGAAACAATGTGAACACTTCTGCTTCCCAGGCACAGAGAAGGTGCTATCAGGGAATTCTCTGCCTGCCTTTCCCCAGTGCTCTGCAAGCTCTCCAGGACAACATAGAATCTGGGGCTCTGTGCTTTCTTTCCTTCTGAACAAGTGTTACTGTTTTCTGCACAAAAGCGATTCTGCAAAGCAATGTGAACAGGCACAGAGAAGGTGCTAGCAGGGAATTCTCTGCCTGCCTTTCCCCAGTGCTCTGCAAGCTCTCCAGGACAACATAAAATCTGGGGCTATGCGCTGTCTTTCGTTCTGAACAAGTGTTACTGTTTTCTGCACAAAAGCGATTCTTGCGAAGCAATGTGAACACTTCTGCTTCCCAGGCACAGAGAAGGTGCTATCAGGGAATTCTCTGCCTGCCTTTCCCCAGTGCTCTGCAAGCTCTCCAGGACAACATAAAATCTGGGGCTCTGTGCTTTCTTTCCTTCTGAACAAGTGTTACTGTTTTCTGCACAAAAGCGATTCTTGCGAAGCAATGTGAACACTTCTGCTTCCCAGGCACAGAGAAGGTGCTATCAGGGAATTCTCTGCCTGCCTTTCCCCAGTGCTCTGCAAGCTCTCCAGGACAACATAGTATCTGGGGCTCTGTGCTTTCTTTCCTTCTGAACAAGTGTTACTGTTTTCTGCACAAAAGCGATTCTGCAAAGCAATGTGAACAGGCACAGAGAAGGTGCTAGCAGGGAATTCTCTGCCTGCCTTTCCCCAGTGCTCTGCAAGCTCTCCAGGACAACATAAAATCTGGGGCTATGCGCTGTCTTTCGTTCTGAACAAGTGTTACTGTTTTCTGCACAAAAGCGATTCTTGCGAAGCAATGTGAACACTTCTGCTTCCCAGGCACAGAGAAG
Source organism: Strix aluco (assembly GCF_031877795.1). Taxonomy (NCBI): domain Eukaryota; kingdom Metazoa; phylum Chordata; class Aves; order Strigiformes; family Strigidae; genus Strix; species Strix aluco. The sequence goes on from NW_027436647.1 coordinate 2,941,785, forward strand.
GTGCTATCAGGGAATTCTCTGCCTGCCTTTCCCCAGTGCTCTGCAAGCTCTCCAGGACAACATAAAATCTGGGGCTCTGTGCTTTCTTTCCTTCTGAACAAGTGTTACTGTTTTCTGCACAAAAGCGATTCTTGCGAAGCAATGTGAACACTTCTGCTTCCCAGGCACAGAGAAGGTGCTAGCAGGGAATTCTCTGCCTGCCTTTCCCCAGTGCTCTGCAAGCTCTCCAGGACAACATAGTATCTGGGGCTCTGTGCTTTCTTTCCTTCTGAACAAGTGTTACTGTTTTCTGCACAAAAGCGATTCTGCAAAGCAATGTGAACAGGCACAGAGAAGGTGCTATCAGGGAATTCTCTGCCTGCCTTTCCCCAGTGCTCTGCAAGCTCTCCAGGACAACATAGAATCTGGGGCTCTGTGCTTTCTTTCCTTCTGAACAAGTGTTACTGTTTTCTGCACAAAAGCGATTCTTGCGAAGCAATGTGAACACTTCTGCTTCCCAGGCACAGAGAAGGTGCTAGCAGGGAATTCTCTGCCTGCCTTTCCCCAGTGCTCTGCAAGCTCTCCAGGACAACATAGAATCTGGGGCTCTGTGCTTTCTTTCGTTCTGAACAAGTGTTACTGTTTTCTGCACAAAAGCGATTCTTGCGAAGCAATGTGAACACTTCTGCTTCCCAGGCACAGAGAAGGTGATATCAGGGAATTCTCTGCCTGCCTTTCCCCAGTGCTCTGCAAGCTCTCCAGGACAACATAGAATCTGGTGCTCTGTGCTTTCTTTCCTTCTGAACAAGTGTTACTGTTTTCTGAACAAAAGCGATTCTGCGAAGCAATGTGAACACTTCTGCTTCCCAGGCACAGAGAAGGTGCTAGGAAGGAATTCTCTGCCTGCCTTTCCCCAGTGCTCTGCAAGCTCTCGAGGACAACATAAAATCTGGGGCTCTGTGCTTTCTTTCCTTCTGAACAAGTGTTACTGTTTTCTGCACAAAAGCGATTCTGCGAAACAATGTGAACAGACACAGAGAAGGTGCTAGCAGGGAATTCTCTGCCTGCCTTTCCCCAGTGCTCTGCAAGCTCTCGAGGACAACATAGAATCTGGGGCTCTGTGCTTTCTTTCCTTCTGAACAAGTGTTACTGTTTTCTGCACAAAAGCGATTCTTGCGAAGCAATGTGAACACTTCTGCTTCCCAGGCACAGAGAAGGTGCTAGCAGGGAATTCTCTGCCTGCCTTTCCCCAGTGCTCTGCAAGCTCTCCAGGACAACATAGAATCTGGGGCTCTGTGCTTTCTTTCGTTCTGAACAAGTGTTAGTGTTTTCTGCACAAAAGCGATTCTGCGAAACAATGTGAACACTTCTGCTTCCCAGGCACAGAGAAGGTGCTAGCAGGGAATTCTCTGCCTGCCTTTCCCCAGTGCTCTGCAAGCTCTCCAGGACAACATAGAATCTGGGGCTCTGTGCTTTCTTTCGTTCTGAACAAGTGTTAGTGTTTTCTGCACAAAAGCGATTCTGCAAAACAATGTGAACACTCTGCTTCCCAGGCACAGAGAAGGTGCTAGCAGGGAATTCTCTGCTGCCTTTCCCCAGTGCTCTGCAAGCTCTCCAGGACAACATAAAATCTGGGGCTCTGTGCTTTCTTTCCTTCTGAACAAGTATTAGTGTTTTCTGCACAAAAGCGATTCTGCGAAGCAATGTGAACACTTCTGCTTCCCAGGCACAGAGAAGGTGCTAGCAAGGAATTCTCTGCCTGCCTTTCCCCAGTGCTCTGCAAGCTCTCCAGGACAACATAAAATCTGGGGCTCTGTGCTTTCTTTCCTTCTGAACAAGTGTTACTGTTTTCTGCACAAAAGCGATTCTGCGAAGCAATGTGAACAGGCACAGAGAAGGTGCTAGCAGGGAATTCTCTGCCTGCCTTTCCCCAGTGCTCTGCAAGCTCTCCAGGACAACATAAAATCTGGGGCTCTGTGCTTTCTTTCCTTCTGAACAAGTGTTAGTGTTTTCTGCACAAAAGCGATTCTGCGAAACAATGTGAACACTTCTGCTTCCCAGGCACAGAGAAGGTGCTAGCAGGGAATTCTCTGCCTGCCTTTCCCCAGTGCTCTGCAAGCTCTCCAGGACAACATAGAATCTGGGGCTCTGTGCTTTCTTTCGTTCTGAACAAGTGTTACTGTTTTCTGCACAAAAGCGATTCTTGCGAAGCAATGTGAACACTTCTGCTTCCCAGGTACAGAGAAGGTGCTAGCAGGGAATTCTCTGCCTGCCTTTCCCCAGTGCTCTGCAAGCTCTCCAGGACAACATAGAATCTGGGGCTCTGTGCTTTCTTTCCTTCTGAACAAGTGTTAGTGTTTTCTGCACAAAAGCGATTCTGCGAAGCAATGTGAACAGGCACAGAGAAGGTGCTAGCAGGGAATTCTCTGCTGCCTTTCCCCAGTGCTCTGCAAGCTCTCCAGGACAACATAAAATCTGGGGCTCTGTGCTTTCTTTCCTTCTGAACAAGTGTTACTGTTTTCTGCACAAAAGCGATTCTGCGAAGCAATGTGAACACTTCTGCTTCCCAGGCACAGAGAAGGTGCTAGCAAGGAATTCTCTGCCTGCCTTTCCCCAGTGCTCTGCAAGCTCTCCAGGACAACATAGAATCTGGGGCTCTGTGCTTTCTTTCCTTCTGAACAAGTGTTACTGTTTTCTGCACAAAAGCGATTCTGCGAAGCAATGTGAACAGGCACAGAGAAGGTGCTATCAGGGAATTCTCTGCCTGCCTTTCCCCAGTGCTCTGCAAGCTCTCCAGGACAACATAAAATCTGGGGCTCTGTGCTTTCTTTCCTTCTGAACAAGTGTTAGTGTTTTCTGCACAAAAGCGATTCTGCGAAACAATGTGAACACTTCTGCTTCCCAGGCACAGAGAAGGTGCTAGCAGGGAATTCTCTGCCTGCCTTTCCCCAGTGCTCTGCAAGCTCTCCAGGACAACATAGAATCTGGGGCTCTGTGCTTTCTTTCGTTCTGAACAAGTGTTACTGTTTTCTGCACAAAAGCGATTCTGCGAAGCAATGTGAACAGGCACAGACAAGGTGCTATCAGGGAATTCTCTGCCTGCCTTTCCCCAGTGCTCTGCAAGCTCTCCAGGACAACATAAAATCTGGGGCTCTGTGCTTTCTTTGCTTCTGAACAAGTGTTACTGTTTTCTGCACCAAAGCGATTCTTGAGAAGCAATGTGAACACTTCTGCTTCCCAGGCACAGAGAAGGTGCTATCAGGGAATTCTCTGCCTGCCTTTCCCCAGTGCTCTGCAAGCTCTCCAGGACAACATAGAATCTGGGGCTCTGTGCTTTCTTTCCTTCTGAACAAGTGTTAGTGTTTTCTGCACAAAAGCGATTCTTGCGAAGCAATGTGAACACTTCTGCTTCCCAGGCACAGAGAAGGTGCTAGCAGGGAATTCTCTGCCTGCCTTTCCCCAGTGCTCTGCAAGCTCTCCAGGACAACATAAAATCTGGGGCTCTGTGCTTTCTTTGCTTCTGAACAAGTGTTACTGTTTTCTGCACAAAAGCGATTCTTGCGAAGCAATGTGAACACTTCTGCATCCCAGGCACAGAGAAGGTGCTATCAGGGAATTCTCTGCCTGCCTTTCCCCAGTGCTCTGCAAGCTCTCCAGGACAACATAGTATCTGGGGCTCTGTGCTTTCTTTCCTTCTGAACAAGTGTTACTGTTTTCTGCACAAAAGCGATTCTGCAAAGCAATGTGAACAGGCACAGAGAAGGTGCTATCAGGGAATTCTCTGCCTGCCTTTCCCCAGTGCTCTGCAAGCTCTCCAGGACAACATAGAATCTGGGGCTCTGTGCTTTCTTTCCTTCTGAACAAGTGTTACTGTTTTCTGCACAAAAGCGATTCTTGCGAAGCAATGTGAACACTTCTGCTTCCCAGGCACAGAGAAGGTGCTAGCAGGGAATTCTCTGCCTGCCTTTCCCCAGTGCTCTGCAAGCTCTCCAGGACAACATAGAATCTGGGGCTCTGTGCTTTCTTTCGTTCTGAACAAGTGTTACTGTTTTCTGCACAAAAGCGATTCTTGCGAAGCAATGTGAACACTTCTGCTTCCCAGGCACAGAGAAGGTGATATCAGGGAATTCTCTGCCTGCCTTTCCCCAGTGCTCTGCAAGCTCTCCAGGACAACATAGAATCTGGTGCTCTGTGCTTTCTTTCCTTCTGAACAAGTGTTACTGTTTTCTGAACAAAAGCGATTCTGCGAAGCAATGTGAACACTTCTGCTTCCCAGGCACAGAGAAGGTGCTAGGAAGGAATTCTCTGCCTGCCTTTCCCCAGTGCTCTGCAAGCTCTCGAGGACAACATAAAATCTGGGGCTCTGTGCTTTCTTTCCTTCTGAACAAGTGTTACTGTTTTCTGCACAAAAGCGATTCTGCGAAACAATGTGAACAGACACAGAGAAGGTGCTAGCAGGGAATTCTCTGCCTGCCTTTCCCCAGTGCTCTGCAAGCTCTCGAGGACAACATAGAATCTGGGGCTCTGTGCTTTCTTTCCTTCTGAACAAGTGTTACTGTTTTCTGCACAAAAGCGATTCTTGCGAAGCAATGTGAACACTTCTGCTTCCCAGGCACAGAGAAGGTGCTAGCAGGGAATTCTCTGCCTGCCTTTCCCCAGTGCTCTGCAAGCTCTCCAGGACAACATAGAATCTGGGGCTCTGTGCTTTCTTTCGTTCTGAACAAGTGTTAGTGTTTTCTGCACAAAAGCGATTCTGCGAAACAATGTGAACACTTCTGCTTCCCAGGCACAGAGAAGGTGCTATCAGGGAATTCTCTGCTGCCTTTCCCCAGTGCTCTGCAAGCTCTCCAGGACAACATAGAATCTGGGGCTCTGTGCTTTCTTTCGTTCTGAACAAGTGTTAGTGTTTTCTGCACAAAAGCGATTCTGCAAAACAATGTGAACACTTCTGCTTCCCAGGCACAGAGAAGGTGCTAGCAGGGAATTCTCTGCTGCCTTTCCCCAGTGCTCTGCAAGCTCTCCAGGACAACATAAAATCTGGGGCTCTGTGCTTTCTTTCCTTCTGAACAAGTGTTAGTGTTTTCTGCACAAAAGCGATTCTGCGAAGCAATGTGAACACTTCTGCTTCCCAGGCACAGAGAAGGTGCTAGCAAGGAATTCTCTGCCTGCCTTTCCCCAGTGCTCTGCAAGCTCTCCAGGACAACATAAAATCTGGGGCTCTGTGCTTTCTTTCCTTCTGAACAAGTGTTACTGTTTTCTGCACAAAAGCGATTCTGCGAAGCAATGTGAACAGGCACAGAGAAGGTGCTATCAGGGAATTCTCTGCCTGCCTTTCCCCAGTGCTCTGCAAGCTCTCCAGGACAACATAAAATCTGGGGCTCTGTGCTTTCTTTCCTTCTGAACAAGTGTTAGTGTTTTCTGCACAAAAGCGATTCTGCGAAACAATGTGAACACTTCTGCTTCCCAGGCACAGAGAAGGTGCTAGCAGGGAATTCTCTGCCTGCCTTTCCCCAGTGCTCTGCAAGCTCTCCAGGACAACATAGAATCTGGGGCTCTGTGCTTTCTTTCGTTCTGAACAAGTGTTACTGTTTTCTGCACAAAAGCGATTCTGCGAAGCAATGTGAACACTTCTGCTTCCCAGGCACAGAGAAGGTGCTAGGAAGGAATTCTCTGCCTGCCTTTCCCCAGTGCTCTGCAAGCTCTCGAGGACAACATAAAATCTGGGGCTCTGTGCTTTCTTTCCTTCTGAACAAGTGTTACTGTTTTCTGCACAAAAGCGATTCTGCGAAACAATGTGAACAGACACAGAGAAGGTGCTAGCAGGGAATTCTCTGCCTGCCTTTCCCCAGTGCTCTGCAAGCTCTCGAGGACAACATAGAATCTGGGGCTCTGTGCTTTCTTTCCTTCTGAACAAGTGTTACTGTTTTCTGCACAAAAGCGATTCTTGCGAAGCAATGTGAACACTTCTGCTTCCCAGGCACAGAGAAGGTGCTAGCAGGGAATTCTCTGCCTGCCTTTCCCCAGTGCTCTGCAAGCTCTCCAGGACAACATAGAATCTGGGGCTCTGTGCTTTCTTTCGTTCTGAACAAGTGTTAGTGTTTTCTGCACAAAAGCGATTCTGCGAAACAATGTGAACACTTCTGCTTCCCAGGCACAGAGAAGGTGCTAGCAGGGAATTCTCTGCCTGCCTTTCCCCAGTGCTCTGCAAGCTCTCCAGGACAACATAGAATCTGGGGCTCTGTGCTTTCTTTCGTTCTGAACAAGTGTTAGTGTTTTCTGCACAAAAGCGATTCTGCAAAACAATGTGAACACTCTGCTTCCCAGGCACAGAGAAGGTGCTAGCAGGGAATTCTCTGCTGCCTTTCCCCAGTGCTCTGCAAGCTCTCCAGGACAACATAAAATCTGGGGCTCTGTGCTTTCTTTCCTTCTGAACAAGTATTAGTGTTTTCTGCACAAAAGCGATTCTGCGAAGCAATGTGAACACTTCTGCTTCCCAGGCACAGAGAAGGTGCTAGCAAGGAATTCTCTGCCTGCCTTTCCCCAGTGCTCTGCAAGCTCTCCAGGACAACATAAAATCTGGGGCTCTGTGCTTTCTTTCCTTCTGAACAAGTGTTACTGTTTTCTGCACAAAAGCGATTCTGCGAAGCAATGTGAACAGGCACAGAGAAGGTGCTAGCAGGGAATTCTCTGCCTGCCTTTCCCCAGTGCTCTGCAAGCTCTCCAGGACAACATAAAATCTGGGGCTCTGTGCTTTCTTTCCTTCTGAACAAGTGTTAGTGTTTTCTGCACAAAAGCGATTCTGCGAAACAATGTGAACACTTCTGCTTCCCAGGCACAGAGAAGGTGCTAGCAGGGAATTCTCTGCCTGCCTTTCCCCAGTGCTCTGCAAGCTCTCCAGGACAACATAGAATCTGGGGCTCTGTGCTTTCTTTCGTTCTGAACAAGTGTTACTGTTTTCTGCACAAAAGCGATTCTTGCGAAGCAATGTGAACACTTCTGCTTCCCAGGTACAGAGAAGGTGCTAGCAGGGAATTCTCTGCCTGCCTTTCCCCAGTGCTCTGCAAGCTCTCCAGGACAACATAGAATCTGGGGCTCTGTGCTTTCTTTCCTTCTGAACAAGTGTTAGTGTTTTCTGCACAAAAGCGATTCTGCGAAGCAATGTGAACAGGCACAGAGAAGGTGCTAGCAGGGAATTCTCTGCTGCCTTTCCCCAGTGCTCTGCAAGCTCTCCAGGACAACATAAAATCTGGGGCTCTGTGCTTTCTTTCCTTCTGAACAAGTGTTACTGTTTTCTGCACAAAAGCGATTCTGCGAAGCAATGTGAACACTTCTGCTTCCCAGGCACAGAGAAGGTGCTAGCAAGGAATTCTCTGCCTGCCTTTCCCCAGTGCTCTGCAAGCTCTCCAGGACAACATAGAATCTGGGGCTCTGTGCTTTCTTTCCTTCTGAACAAGTGTTACTGTTTTCTGCACAAAAGCGATTCTGCGAAGCAATGTGAACAGGCACAGAGAAGGTGCTATCAGGGAATTCTCTGCCTGCCTTTCCCCAGTGCTCTGCAAGCTCTCCAGGACAACATAAAATCTGGGGCTCTGTGCTTTCTTTCCTTCTGAACAAGTGTTAGTGTTTTCTGCACAAAAGCGATTCTGCGAAACAATGTGAACACTTCTGCTTCCCAGGCACAGAGAAGGTGCTAGCAGGGAATTCTCTGCCTGCCTTTCCCCAGTGCTCTGCAAGCTCTCCAGGACAACATAGAATCTGGGGCTCTGTGCTTTCTTTCGTTCTGAACAAGTGTTACTGTTTTCTGCACAAAAGCGATTCTGCGAAGCAATGTGAACAGGCACAGACAAGGTGCTATCAGGGAATTCTCTGCCTGCCTTTCCCCAGTGCTCTGCAAGCTCTCCAGGACAACATAAAATCTGGGGCTCTGTGCTTTCTTTGCTTCTGAACAAGTGTTACTGTTTTCTGCACCAAAGCGATTCTTGAGAAGCAATGTGAACACTTCTGCTTCCCAGGCACAGAGAAGGTGCTATCAGGGAATTCTCTGCCTGCCTTTCCCCAGTGCTCTGCAAGCTCTCCAGGACAACATAGAATCTGGGGCTCTGTGCTTTCTTTCCTTCTGAACAAGTGTTAGTGTTTTCTGCACAAAAGCGATTCTTGCGAAGCAATGTGAACACTTCTGCTTCCCAGGCACAGAGAAGGTGCTAGCAGGGAATTCTCTGCCTGCCTTTCCCCAGTGCTCTGCAAGCTCTCCAGGACAACATAAAATCTGGGGCTCTGTGCTTTCTTTGCTTCTGAACAAGTGTTACTGTTTTCTGCACAAAAGCGATTCTTGCGAAGCAATGTGAACACTTCTGCATCCCAGGCACAGAGAAGGTGCTATCAGGGAATTCTCTGCCTGCCTTTCCCCAGTGCTCTGCAAGCTCTCCAGGACAACATAGTATCTGGGGCTCTGTGCTTTCTTTCCTTCTGAACAAGTGTTACTGTTTTCTGCACAAAAGCGATTCTGCAAAGCAATGTGAACAGGCACAGAGAAGGTGCTATCAGGGAATTCTCTGCCTGCCTTTCCCCAGTGCTCTGCAAGCTCTCCAGGACAACATAGAATCTGGGGCTCTGTGCTTTCTTTCCTTCTGAACAAGTGTTACTGTTTTCTGCACAAAAGCGATTCTTGCGAAGCAATGTGAACACTTCTGCTTCCCAGGCACAGAGAAGGTGCTAGCAGGGAATTCTCTGCCTGCCTTTCCCCAGTGCTCTGCAAGCTCTCCAGGACAACATAGAATCTGGGGCTCTGTGCTTTCTTTCGTTCTGAACAAGTGTTACTGTTTTCTGCACAAAAGCGATTCTTGCGAAGCAATGTGAACACTTCTGCTTCCCAGGCACAGAGAAGGTGATATCAGGGAATTCTCTGCCTGCCTTTCCCCAGTGCTCTGCAAGCTCTCCAGGACAACATAGAATCTGGTGCTCTGTGCTTTCTTTCCTTCTGAACAAGTGTTACTGTTTTCTGAACAAAAGCGATTCTGCGAAGCAATGTGAACACTTCTGCTTCCCAGGCACAGAGAAGGTGCTAGGAAGGAATTCTCTGCCTGCCTTTCCCCAGTGCTCTGCAAGCTCTCGAGGACAACATAAAATCTGGGGCTCTGTGCTTTCTTTCCTTCTGAACAAGTGTTACTGTTTTCTGCACAAAAGCGATTCTGCGAAACAATGTGAACAGACACAGAGAAGGTGCTAGCAGGGAATTCTCTGCCTGCCTTTCCCCAGTGCTCTGCAAGCTCTCGAGGACAACATAGAATCTGGGGCTCTGTGCTTTCTTTCCTTCTGAACAAGTGTTACTGTTTTCTGCACAAAAGCGATTCTTGCGAAGCAATGTGAACACTTCTGCTTCCCAGGCACAGAGAAGGTGCTAGCAGGGAATTCTCTGCCTGCCTTTCCCCAGTGCTCTGCAAGCTCTCCAGGACAACATAGAATCTGGGGCTCTGTGCTTTCTTTCGTTCTGAACAAGTGTTAGTGTTTTCTGCACAAAAGCGATTCTGCGAAACAATGTGAACACTTCTGCTTCCCAGGCACAGAGAAGGTGCTATCAGGGAATTCTCTGCTGCCTTTCCCCAGTGCTCTGCAAGCTCTCCAGGACAACATAGAATCTGGGGCTCTGTGCTTTCTTTCGTTCTGAACAAGTGTTAGTGTTTTCTGCACAAAAGCGATTCTGCAAAACAATGTGAACACTTCTGCTTCCCAGGCACAGAGAAGGTGCTAGCAGGGAATTCTCTGCTGCCTTTCCCCAGTGCTCTGCAAGCTCTCCAGGACAACATAAAATCTGGGGCTCTGTGCTTTCTTTCCTTCTGAACAAGTGTTAGTGTTTTCTGCACAAAAGCGATTCTGCGAAGCAATGTGAACACTTCTGCTTCCCAGGCACAGAGAAGGTGCTAGCAAGGAATTCTCTGCCTGCCTTTCCCCAGTGCTCTGCAAGCTCTCCAGGACAACATAAAATCTGGGGCTCTGTGCTTTCTTTCCTTCTGAACAAGTGTTACTGTTTTCTGCACAAAAGCGATTCTGCGAAGCAATGTGAACAGGCACAGAGAAGGTGCTATCAGGGAATTCTCTGCCTGCCTTTCCCCAGTGCTCTGCAAGCTCTCCAGGACAACATAAAATCTGGGGCTCTGTGCTTTCTTTCCTTCTGAACAAGTGTTAGTGTTTTCTGCACAAAAGCGATTCTGCGAAACAATGTGAACACTTCTGCTTCCCAGGCACAGAGAAGGTGCTAGCAGGGAATTCTCTGCCTGCCTTTCCCCAGTGCTCTGCAAGCTCTCCAGGACAACATAGAATCTGGGGCTCTGTGCTTTCTTTCGTTCTGAACAAGTGTTACTGTTTTCTGCACAAAAGCGATTCTTGCGAAGCAATGTGAACACTTCTGCTTCCCAGGTACAGAGAAGGTGCTAGCAGGGAATTCTCTGCCTGCCTTTCCCCAGTGCTCTGCAAGCTCTCCAGGACAACATAGAATCTGGGGCTCTGTGCTTTCTTTCCTTCTGAACAAGTGTTAGTGTTTTCTGCACAAAAGCGATTCTGCGAAGCAATGTGAACAGGCACAGAGAAGGTGCTAGCAGGGAATTCTCTGCTGCCTTTCCCCAGTGCTCTGCAAGCTCTCCAGGACAACATAAAATCTGGGGCTCTGTGCTTTCTTTCCTTCTGAACAAGTGTTACTGTTTTCTGCACAAAAGCGATTCTGCGAAGCAATGTGAACACTTCTGCTTCCCAGGCACAGAGAAGGTGCTAGCAAGGAATTCTCTGCCTGCCTTTCCCCAGTGCTCTGCAAGCTCTCCAGGACAACATAAAATCTGGGGCTCTGTGCTTTCTTTCCTTCTGAACAAGTGTTACTGTTTTCTGCACAAAAGCGATTCTGCGAAGCAATGTGAACAGGCACAGAGAAGGTGCTATCAGGGAATTCTCTGCCTGCCTTTCCCCAGTGCTCTGCAAGCTCTCCAGGACAACATAAAATCTGGGGCTCTGTGCTTTCTTTCCTTCTGAACAAGTGTTAGTGTTTTCTGCACAAAAGCGATTCTGCGAAACAATGTGAACACTTCTGCTTCCCAGGCACAGAGAAGGTGCTAGCAGGGAATTCTCTGCCTGCCTTTCCCCAGTGCTCTGCAAGCTCTCCAGGACAACATAGAATCTGGGGCTCTGTGCTTTCTTTCGTTCTGAACAAGTGTTACTGTTTTCTGCACAAAAGCGATTCTGCGAAGCAATGTGAACAGGCACAGACAAGGTGCTATCAGGGAATTCTCTGCCTGCCTTTCCCCAGTGCTCTGCAAGCTCTCCAGGACAACATAAAATCTGGGGCTCTGTGCTTTCTTTGCTTCTGAACAAGTGTTACTGTTTTCTGCACCAAAGCGATTCTTGCGAAGCAATGTGAACACTTCTGCTTCCCAGGCACAGAGAAGGTGCTATCAGGGAATTCTCTGCCTGCCTTTCCCCAGTGCTCTGCAAGCTCTCCAGGACAACATAGAATCTGGGGCTCTGTGCTTTCTTTGCTTCTGAACAAGTGTTACTGTTTTCTGCACAAAAGCGATTCTTGCGAAGCAATGTGAACACTTCTGCTTCCCAGGCACAGAGAAGGTGCTATCAGGGAATTCTCTGCCTGCCTTTCCCCAGTGCTCTGCAAGCTCTCCAGGACAACATAGAATCTGGGGCTCTGTGCTTTCTTTCCTTCTGAACAAGTGTTACTGTTTTCTGCACAAAAGCGATTCTTGCGAAGCAATGTGAACACTTCTGCTTCCCAGGCACAGAGAAGGTGCTAGCAGGGAATTCTCTGCCTGCCTTTCCCCAGTGCTCTGCAAGCTCTCCAGGACAACATAAAATCTGGGGCTCTGTGCTTTCTTTCCTTCTGAACAAGTGTTAGTGTTTTCTGCACAAAAGCGATTCTGCGAAGCAATGTGAACACTTCTGCTTCCCAGGCACAGAGAAGGTGCTATCAGGGAATTCTCTGCCTGCCTTTCCCCAGTGCTCTGCAAGCTCTCCAGGACAACATAGAATCTGGGGCTCTGTGCTTTCTTTCCTTCTGAACAAGTGTTAGTGTTTTCTGCACAAAAGCGATTCTGCGAAGCAATGTGAACACTTCTGCTTCCCAGGCACAGAGAAGGTGATATCAGGGAATTCTCTGCCTGCCTTTCCCCAGTGCTCTGCAAGCTCTCCAAGACAACATAGAATCTGGTGCTCTGTGCTTTCTTTCCTTCTGAACAAGTGTTACTGTTTTCTGAACAAAAGCGATTCTGCGAAGCAATGTGAACACTTCTGCTTCCCAGGCACAGAGAAGGTGCTAGGAAGGAATTCTCTGCCTGCCTTTCCCCAGTGCTCTGCAAGCTCTCGAGGACAACATAAAATCTGGGGCTCTGTGCTTTCTTTCCTTCTGAACAAGTGTTACTGTTTTCTGCACAAAAGCGATTCTGCGAAACAATGTGAACAGACACAGAGAAGGTGCTATCAGGGAATTCTCTGCCTGCCTTTCCCCAGTGCTCTGCAAGCTCTCGAGGACAACATAGAATCTGGGGCTCTGTGCTTTCTTTCCTTCTGAACAAGTGTTACTGTTTTCTGCACAAAAGCGATTCTTGCGAAGCAATGTGAACACTTCTGCTTCCCAGGCACAGAGAAGGTGCTAGCAGGGAATTCTCTGCCTGCCTTTCCCCAGTGCTCTGCAAGCTCTCCAGGACAACAGAGAATCTGGGGCTCTGTGCTTTCTTTCGTTCTGAACAAGTGTTAGTGTTTTCTGCACAAAAGCGATTCTGCGAAACAATGTGAACACTTCTGCTTCCCAGGCACAGAGAAGGTGCTAGCAGGGAATTCTCTGCCTGCCTTTCCCCAGTGCTCTGCAAGCTCTCCAGGACAACATAAAATCTGGGGCTCTGTGCTTTCTTTGCTTCTGAACAAGTGTTACTGTTTTCTGCACAAAAGCGATTCTTGCGAAGCAATGTGAACACTTCTGCTTCCCAGGCACAGAGAAGGTGCTAGCAGGGAATTCTCTGCCTGCCTTTCCCCAGTGCTCTGCAAGCTCTCCAGGACAACATAGAATCTGGGGCTCTGTGCTTTCTTTCCTTCTGAACAAGTGTTACTGTTTTCTGCACAAAAGCGATTCTTGCGAAGCAATGTGAACACTTCTGCTTCCCAGGCACAGAGAAGGTGCTAGCAGGGAATTCTCTGCCTGCCTTTCCCCAGTGCTCTGCAAGCTCTCCAGGACAACATAGAATCTGGGGCTCTGTGCTTTCTTTCGTTCTGAACAAGTGTTAGTGTTTTCTGCACAAAAGTGATTCTGCGAAGCAATGTGAACAGGCACAGAGAAGGTGCTAGCAGGGAATTCTCTGCCTGCCTTTCCCCAGTGCTCTGCAAGCTCTCCAGGACAACATAAAATCTGGGGCTCTGTGCTTTCTTTCCTTCTGAACAAGTGTTAGTGTTTTCTGCACAAAAGCGATTCTGCGAAGCAATGTGAACACTTCTGCTTCCCAGGCACAGAGAAGGTGCTAGCAAGGAATTCTCTGCCTGCCTTTCCCCAGTGCTCTGCAAGCTCTCCAGGACAACATAAAATCTGGGGCTCTGTGCTTTCTTTCGTTCTGAACAAGTGTTACTGTTTTCTGCACAAAAGCGATTCTGCGAAGCAATGTGAACAGGCACAGAGAAGGTGCTAGCAGGGAATTCTCTGCCTGCCTTTCCCCAGTGCTCTGCAAGCTCTCCAGGACAACATAAAATCTGGGGCTCTGTGCTTTCTTTCCTTCTGAACAAGTGTTACTGTTTTCTGCACAAAAGCGATTCTTGCGAAGCAATGTGAACACTTCTGCTTCCCAGGTACAGAGAAGGTGCTAGCAGGGAATTCTCTGCTGCCTTTCCCCAGTGCTCTGCAAGCTCTCCAGGACAACATAGAATCTGGGGCTCTGTGCTTTCTTTCCTTCTGAACAAGTGTTAGTGTTTTCTGCACAAAAGCGATTCTGCGAAGCAATGTGAACAGGCACAGAGAAGGTGCTAGCAGGGAATTCTCTGCTGCCTTTCCCCAGTGCTCTGCAAGCTCTCCAGGACAACATAAAATCTGGGGCTCTGTGCTTTCTTTCCTTCTGAACAAGTGTTAGTGTTTTCTGCACAAAAGCGATTCTGCGAAGCAATGTGAACACTTCTGCTTCCCAGGTACAGAGAAGGTGCTAGCAGGGAATTCTCTGCTGCCTTTCCCCAGTGCTCTGCAAGCTCTCCAGGACAACATAGAATCTGGGGCTCTGTGCTTTCTTTCCTTCTGAACAAGTGTTACTGTTTTCTGCACAAAAGCGATTCTTGCGAAGCAATGTGAACACTTCTGCTTCCCAGGCACAGAGAAGGTGCTATCAGGGAATTCTCTGCCTGCCTTTCCCCAGTGCTCTGCAAGCTCTCCAGGACAACATAGTATCTGGGGCTCTGTGCTTTCTTTCCTTCTGAACAAGTGTTACTGTTTTCTGCACAAAAGCGATTCTGCAAAGCAATGTGAACAGGCACAGAGAAGGTGCTAGCAGGGAATTCTCTGCCTGCCTTTCCCCAGTGCTCTGCAAGCTCTCCAGGACAACATAAAATCTGGGGCTATGCGCTGTCTTTCGTTCTGAACAAGTGTTACTGTTTTCTGCACAAAAGCGATTCTTGCGAAGCAATGTGAACACTTCTGCTTCCCAGGCACAGAGAAGGTGCTATCAGGGAATTCTCTGCCTGCCTTTCCCCAGTGCTCTGCAAGCTCTCCAGGACAACATAAAATCTGGGGCTCTGTGCTTTCTTTCCTTCTGAACAAGTGTTACTGTTTTCTGCACAAAAGCGATTCTTGCGAAGCAATGTGAACACTTCTGCTTCCCAGGCACAGAGAAGGTGCTAGCAGGGAATTCTCTGCCTGCCTTTCCCCAGTGCTCTGCAAGCTCTCCAGGACAACATAGTATCTGGGGCTCTGTGCTTTCTTTCCTTCTGAACAAGTGTTACTGTTTTCTGCACAAAAGCGATTCTGCAAAGCAATGTGAACAGGCACAGAGAAGGTGCTATCAGGGAATTCTCTGCCTGCCTTTCCCCAGTGCTCTGCAAGCTCTCCAGGACAACATAGAATCTGGGGCTCTGTGCTTTCTTTCCTTCTGAACAAGTGTTACTGTTTTCTGCACAAAAGCGATTCTTGCGAAGCAATGTGAACACTTCTGCTTCCCAGGCACAGAGAAGGTGCTAGCAGGGAATTCTCTGCCTGCCTTTCCCCAGTGCTCTGCAAGCTCTCCAGGACAACATAGAATCTGGGGCTCTGTGCTTTCTTTCGTTCTGAACAAGTGTTACTGTTTTCTGCACAAAAGCGATTCTTGCGAAGCAATGTGAACACTTCTGCTTCCCAGGCACAGAGAAGGTGATATCAGGGAATTCTCTGCCTGCCTTTCCCCAGTGCTCTGCAAGCTCTCCAGGACAACATAGAATCTGGTGCTCTGTGCTTTCTTTCCTTCTGAACAAGTGTTACTGTTTTCTGAACAAAAGCGATTCTGCGAAGCAATGTGAACACTTCTGCTTCCCAGGCACAGAGAAGGTGCTAGGAAGGAATTCTCTGCCTGCCTTTCCCCAGTGCTCTGCAAGCTCTCGAGGACAACATAAAATCTGGGGCTCTGTGCTTTCTTTCCTTCTGAACAAGTGTTACTGTTTTCTGCACAAAAGCGATTCTGCGAAACAATGTGAACAGACACAGAGAAGGTGCTAGCAGGGAATTCTCTGCCTGCCTTTCCCCAGTGCTCTGCAAGCTCTCGAGGACAACATAGAATCTGGGGCTCTGTGCTTTCTTTCCTTCTGAACAAGTGTTACTGTTTTCTGCACAAAAGCGATTCTTGCGAAGCAATGTGAACACTTCTGCTTCCCAGGCACAGAGAAGGTGCTAGCAGGGAATTCTCTGCCTGCCTTTCCCCAGTGCTCTGCAAGCTCTCCAGGACAACATAGAATCTGGGGCTCTGTGCTTTCTTTCGTTCTGAACAAATGTTAGTGTTTTCTGCACAAAAGCGATTCTGCGAAACAATGTGAACACTTCTGCTTCCCAGGCACAGAGAAGGTGCTAGCAGGGAATTCTCTGCCTGCCTTTCCCCAGTGCTCTGCAAGCTCTCCAGGACAACATAGAATCTGGGGCTCTGTGCTTTCTTTCGTTCTGAACAAGTGTTAGTGTTTTCTGCACAAAAGCGATTCTGCAAAACAATGTGAACACTCTGCTTCCCAGGCACAGAGAAGGTGCTAGCAGGGAATTCTCTGCTGCCTTTCCCCAGTGCTCTGCAAGCTCTCCAGGACAACATAAAATCTGGGGCTCTGTGCTTTCTTTCCTTCTGAACAAGTATTAGTGTTTTCTGCACAAAAGCGATTCTGCGAAGCAATGTGAACACTTCTGCTTCCCAGGCACAGAGAAGGTGCTAGCAAGGAATTCTCTGCCTGCCTTTCCCCAGTGCTCTGCAAGCTCTCCAGGACAACATAAAATCTGGGGCTCTGTGCTTTCTTTCCTTCTGAACAAGTGTTACTGTTTTCTGCACAAAAGCGATTCTGCGAAGCAATGTGAACAGGCACAGAGAAGGTGCTAGCAGGGAATTCTCTGCCTGCCTTTCCCCAGTGCTCTGCAAGCTCTCCAGGACAACATAAAATCTGGGGCTCTGTGCTTTCTTTCCTTCTGAACAAGTGTTAGTGTTTTCTGCACAAAAGCGATTCTGCGAAACAATGTGAACACTTCTGCTTCCCAGGCACAGAGAAGGTGCTAGCAGGGAATTCTCTGCCTGCCTTTCCCCAGTGCTCTGCAAGCTCTCCAGGACAACATAGAATCTGGGGCTCTGTGCTTTCTTTCGTTCTGAACAAGTGTTACTGTTTTCTGCACAAAAGCGATTCTTGCGAAGCAATGTGAACACTTCTGCTTCCCAGGTACAGAGAAGGTGCTAGCAGGGAATTCTCTGCCTGCCTTTCCCCAGTGCTCTGCAAGCTCTCCAGGACAACATAGAATCTGGGGCTCTGTGCTTTCTTTCCTTCTGAACAAGTGTTAGTGTTTTCTGCACAAAAGCGATTCTGCGAAGCAATGTGAACAGGCACAGAGAAGGTGCTAGCAGGGAATTCTCTGCTGCCTTTCCCCAGTGCTCTGCAAGCTCTCCAGGACAACATAAAATCTGGGGCTCTGTGCTTTCTTTCCTTCTGAACAAGTGTTACTGTTTTCTGCACAAAAGCGATTCTGCGAAGCAATGTGAACACTTCTGCTTCCCAGGCACAGAGAAGGTGCTAGCAAGGAATTCTCTGCCTGCCTTTCCCCAGTGCTCTGCAAGCTCTCCAGGACAACATAAAATCTGGGGCTCTGTGCTTTCTTTCCTTCTGAACAAGTGTTACTGTTTTCTGCACAAAAGCGATTCTGCGAAGCAATGTGAACAGGCACAGAGAAGGTGCTATCAGGGAATTCTCTGCCTGCCTTTCCCCAGTGCTCTGCAAGCTCTCCAGGACAACATAAAATCTGGGGCTCTGTGCTTTCTTTCCTTCTGAACAAGTGTTAGTGTTTTCTGCACAAAAGCGATTCTGCGAAACAATGTGAACACTTCTGCTTCCCAGGCACAGAGAAGGTGCTAGCAGGGAATTCTCTGCCTGCCTTTCCCCAGTGCTCTGCAAGCTCTCCAGGACAACATAGAATCTGGGGCTCTGTGCTTTCTTTCGTTCTGAACAAGTGTTACTGTTTTCTGCACAAAAGCGATTCTGCGAAGCAATGTGAACAGGCACAGACAAGGTGCTATCAGGGAATTCTCTGCCTGCCTTTCCCCAGTGCTCTGCAAGCTCTCCAGGACAACATAAAATCTGGGGCTCTGTGCTTTCTTTGCTTCTGAACAAGTGTTACTGTTTTCTGCACCAAAGCGATTCTTGAGAAGCAATGTGAACACTTCTGCTTCCCAGGCACAGAGAAGGTGCTATCAGGGAATTCTCTGCCTGCCTTTCCCCAGTGCTCTGCAAGCTCTCCAGGACAACATAGAATCTGGGGCTCTGTGCTTTCTTTCCTTCTGAACAAGTGTTAGTGTTTTCTGCACAAAAGCGATTCTTGCGAAGCAATGTGAACACTTCTGCTTCCCAGGCACAGAGAAGGTGCTAGCAGGGAATTCTCTGCCTGCCTTTCCCCAGTGCTCTGCAAGCTCTCCAGGACAACATAAAATCTGGGGCTCTGTGCTTTCTTTGCTTCTGAACAAGTGTTACTGTTTTCTGCACAAAAGCGATTCTTGCGAAGCAATGTGAACACTTCTGCATCCCAGGCACAGAGAAGGTGCTATCAGGGAATTCTCTGCCTGCCTTTCCCCAGTGCTCTGCAAGCTCTCCAGGACAACATAGTATCTGGGGCTCTGTGCTTTCTTTCCTTCTGAACAAGTGTTACTGTTTTCTGCACAAAAGCGATTCTGCAAAGCAATGTGAACAGGCACAGAGAAGGTGCTATCAGGGAATTCTCTGCCTGCCTTTCCCCAGTGCTCTGCAAGCTCTCCAGGACAACATAGAATCTGGGGCTCTGTGCTTTCTTTCCTTCTGAACAAGTGTTACTGTTTTCTGCACAAAAGCGATTCTTGCGAAGCAATGTGAACACTTCTGCTTCCCAGGCACAGAGAAGGTGCTAGCAGGGAATTCTCTGCCTGCCTTTCCCCAGTGCTCTGCAAGCTCTCCAGGACAACATAGAATCTGGGGCTCTGTGCTTTCTTTCGTTCTGAACAAGTGTTACTGTTTTCTGCACAAAAGCGATTCTTGCGAAGCAATGTGAACACTTCTGCTTCCCAGGCACAGAGAAGGTGATATCAGGGAATTCTCTGCCTGCCTTTCCCCAGTGCTCTGCAAGCTCTCCAGGACAACATAGAATCTGGTGCTCTGTGCTTTCTTTCCTTCTGAACAAGTGTTACTGTTTTCTGAACAAAAGCGATTCTGCGAAGCAATGTGAACACTTCTGCTTCCCAGGCACAGAGAAGGTGCTAGGAAGGAATTCTCTGCCTGCCTTTCCCCAGTGCTCTGCAAGCTCTCGAGGACAACATAAAATCTGGGGCTCTGTGCTTTCTTTCCTTCTGAACAAGTGTTACTGTTTTCTGCACAAAAGCGATTCTGCGAAACAATGTGAACAGACACAGAGAAGGTGCTAGCAGGGAATTCTCTGCCTGCCTTTCCCCAGTGCTCTGCAAGCTCTCGAGGACAACATAGAATCTGGGGCTCTGTGCTTTCTTTCCTTCTGAACAAGTGTTACTGTTTTCTGCACAAAAGCGATTCTTGCGAAGCAATGTGAACACTTCTGCTTCCCAGGCACAGAGAAGGTGCTAGCAGGGAATTCTCTGCCTGCCTTTCCCCAGTGCTCTGCAAGCTCTCCAGGACAACATAGAATCTGGGGCTCTGTGCTTTCTTTCGTTCTGAACAAGTGTTAGTGTTTTCTGCACAAAAGCGATTCTGCGAAACAATGTGAACACTTCTGCTTCCCAGGCACAGAGAAGGTGCTATCAGGGAATTCTCTGCTGCCTTTCCCCAGTGCTCTGCAAGCTCTCCAGGACAACATAGAATCTGGGGCTCTGTGCTTTCTTTCGTTCTGAACAAGTGTTAGTGTTTTCTGCACAAAAGCGATTCTGCAAAACAATGTGAACACTTCTGCTTCCCAGGCACAGAGAAGGTGCTAGCAGGGAATTCTCTGCTGCCTTTCCCCAGTGCTCTGCAAGCTCTCCAGGACAACATAAAATCTGGGGCTCTGTGCTTTCTTTCCTTCTGAACAAGTGTTAGTGTTTTCTGCACAAAAGCGATTCTGCGAAGCAATGTGAACACTTCTGCTTCCCAGGCACAGAGAAGGTGCTAGCAAGGAATTCTCTGCCTGCCTTTCCCCAGTGCTCTGCAAGCTCTCCAGGACAACATAAAATCTGGGGCTCTGTGCTTTCTTTCCTTCTGAACAAGTGTTACTGTTTTCTGCACAAAAGCGATTCTGCGAAGCAATGTGAACAGGCACAGAGAAGGTGCTATCAGGGAATTCTCTGCCTGCCTTTCCCCAGTGCTCTGCAAGCTCTCCAGGACAACATAAAATCTGGGGCTCTGTGCTTTCTTTCCTTCTGAACAAGTGTTAGTGTTTTCTGCACAAAAGCGATTCTGCGAAACAATGTGAACACTTCTGCTTCCCAGGCACAGAGAAGGTGCTAGCAGGGAATTCTCTGCCTGCCTTTCCCCAGTGCTCTGCAAGCTCTCCAGGACAACATAGAATCTGGGGCTCTGTGCTTTCTTTCGTTCTGAACAAGTGTTACTGTTTTCTGCACAAAAGCGATTCTTGCGAAGCAATGTGAACACTTCTGCTTCCCAGGTACAGAGAAGGTGCTAGCAGGGAATTCTCTGCCTGCCTTTCCCCAGTGCTCTGCAAGCTCTCCAGGACAACATAGAATCTGGGGCTCTGTGCTTTCTTTCCTTCTGAACAAGTGTTAGTGTTTTCTGCACAAAAGCGATTCTGCGAAGCAATGTGAACAGGCACAGAGAAGGTGCTAGCAGGGAATTCTCTGCT
Organism: Strix aluco; assembly: GCF_031877795.1. Lineage (NCBI taxonomy): Eukaryota > Metazoa > Chordata > Aves > Strigiformes > Strigidae > Strix > Strix aluco. Next base: position 2,962,255 of record NW_027436647.1, read on the forward strand.
GCCTTTCCCCAGTGCTCTGCAAGCTCTCCAGGACAACATAAAATCTGGGGCTCTGTGCTTTCTTTCCTTCTGAACAAGTGTTACTGTTTTCTGCACAAAAGCGATTCTGCGAAGCAATGTGAACACTTCTGCTTCCCAGGCACAGAGAAGGTGCTAGCAAGGAATTCTCTGCCTGCCTTTCCCCAGTGCTCTGCAAGCTCTCCAGGACAACATAAAATCTGGGGCTCTGTGCTTTCTTTCCTTCTGAACAAGTGTTACTGTTTTCTGCACAAAAGCGATTCTGCGAAGCAATGTGAACAGGCACAGAGAAGGTGCTATCAGGGAATTCTCTGCCTGCCTTTCCCCAGTGCTCTGCAAGCTCTCCAGGACAACATAAAATCTGGGGCTCTGTGCTTTCTTTCCTTCTGAACAAGTGTTAGTGTTTTCTGCACAAAAGCGATTCTGCGAAACAATGTGAACACTTCTGCTTCCCAGGCACAGAGAAGGTGCTAGCAGGGAATTCTCTGCCTGCCTTTCCCCAGTGCTCTGCAAGCTCTCCAGGACAACATAGAATCTGGGGCTCTGTGCTTTCTTTCGTTCTGAACAAGTGTTACTGTTTTCTGCACAAAAGCGATTCTGCGAAGCAATGTGAACAGGCACAGACAAGGTGCTATCAGGGAATTCTCTGCCTGCCTTTCCCCAGTGCTCTGCAAGCTCTCCAGGACAACATAAAATCTGGGGCTCTGTGCTTTCTTTGCTTCTGAACAAGTGTTACTGTTTTCTGCACCAAAGCGATTCTTGCGAAGCAATGTGAACACTTCTGCTTCCCAGGCACAGAGAAGGTGCTATCAGGGAATTCTCTGCCTGCCTTTCCCCAGTGCTCTGCAAGCTCTCCAGGACAACATAGAATCTGGGGCTCTGTGCTTTCTTTGCTTCTGAACAAGTGTTACTGTTTTCTGCACAAAAGCGATTCTTGCGAAGCAATGTGAACACTTCTGCTTCCCAGGCACAGAGAAGGTGCTATCAGGGAATTCTCTGCCTGCCTTTCCCCAGTGCTCTGCAAGCTCTCCAGGACAACATAGAATCTGGGGCTCTGTGCTTTCTTTCCTTCTGAACAAGTGTTACTGTTTTCTGCACAAAAGCGATTCTTGCGAAGCAATGTGAACACTTCTGCTTCCCAGGCACAGAGAAGGTGCTAGCAGGGAATTCTCTGCCTGCCTTTCCCCAGTGCTCTGCAAGCTCTCCAGGACAACATAAAATCTGGGGCTCTGTGCTTTCTTTCCTTCTGAACAAGTGTTAGTGTTTTCTGCACAAAAGCGATTCTGCGAAGCAATGTGAACACTTCTGCTTCCCAGGCACAGAGAAGGTGCTATCAGGGAATTCTCTGCCTGCCTTTCCCCAGTGCTCTGCAAGCTCTCCAGGACAACATAGAATCTGGGGCTCTGTGCTTTCTTTCCTTCTGAACAAGTGTTAGTGTTTTCTGCACAAAAGCGATTCTGCGAAGCAATGTGAACACTTCTGCTTCCCAGGCACAGAGAAGGTGATATCAGGGAATTCTCTGCCTGCCTTTCCCCAGTGCTCTGCAAGCTCTCCAAGACAACATAGAATCTGGTGCTCTGTGCTTTCTTTCCTTCTGAACAAGTGTTACTGTTTTCTGAACAAAAGCGATTCTGCGAAGCAATGTGAACACTTCTACTTCCCAGGCACAGAGAAGGTGCTAGGAAGGAATTCTCTGCCTGCCTTTCCCCAGTGCTCTGCAAGCTCTCGAGGACAACATAAAATCTGGGGCTCTGTGCTTTCTTTCCTTCTGAACAAGTGTTACTGTTTTCTGCACAAAAGCGATTCTGCGAAACAATGTGAACAGACACAGAGAAGGTGCTATCAGGGAATTCTCTGCCTGCCTTTCCCCAGTGCTCTGCAAGCTCTCGAGGACAACATAGAATCTGGGGCTCTGTGCTTTCTTTCCTTCTGAACAAGTGTTAGTGTTTTCTGCACAAAAGCGATTCTGCAAAGCAATGTGAACACTTCTGCTTCCCAGGCACAGAGAAGGTGCTAGCAGGGAATTCTCTGCCTGCCTTTCCCCAGTGCTCTGCAAGCTCTCCAGGACAACATAGAATCTGGGGCTCTGTGCTTTCTTTCCTTCTGAACAAGTGTTACTGTTTTCTGCACAAAAGCGATTCTGCGAAGCAATGTGAACAGGCACAGAGAAGGTGCTATCAGGGAATTCTCTGCCTGCCTTTCCCCAGTGCTCTGCAAGCTCTCCAGGACAACATAGAATCTGGGGCTCTGTGCTTTCTTTCCTTCTGAACAAGTGTTAGTGCTTTCTGCACAAAAGCGATTCTTGCGAAGCAATGTGAACACTTCTGCTTCCCAGGCACAGAGAAGGTGCTAGCAAGGAATTCTCTGCCTGCCTTTCCCCAGTGCTCTGCAAGCTCTCCAGGACAACATAGAATCTGGGGCTCTGTGCTTTCTTTCGTTCTGAACAAGTGTTACTGTTTTCTGCACAAAAGCGATTCTGCGAAGCAATGTGAACAGGCACAGAGAAGGTGCTAGCAGGGAATTCTCTGCCTGCCTTTCCCCAGTGCTCTGCAAGCTCTCCAGGACAACATAGAATCTGGGGCTCTGTGCTTTCTTTCCTTCTGAACAAGTGTTACTGTTTTCTGCACAAAAGCGATTCTGCGAAGCAATGTGAACACTTCTGCTTCCCAGGCACAGAGAAGGTGCTAGCAAGGATTTCTCTGCCTGCCTTTCCCCAGTGCTCTAAAAGCTCTCCAGGACAACATAGAATCTGGGGCTCTGTGCTTTCTTTCCTTCTGAACAAGTGTTACTGTTTTCTGCACAAAAGCGATTCTGCAAAGCAATGTGAACAGGCACAGAGAAGGTGCTAGCAAGGAATTCTCTGCCTGCCTTTCCCCAGTGCTCTGCAAGCTCTCCAGGACAACATAGAATCTGGGGCTCTGTGCTTTCTTTCCTTCTGAACAAGTGTTACTGTTTTCTGCACAAAAGCGATTCTGCGAAGCAATGTGAACACTTCTGCTTCCCAGGCACAGAGAAGGTGCTAGCAAGGATTTCTCTGCCTGCCTTTCCCCAGTGCTCTAAAAGCTCTCCAGGACAACATAGAATCTGGGGCTCTGTGCTTTCTTTCCTTCTGAACAAGTGTTACTGTTTTCTGCACAAAAGCGATTCTGCGAAGCAATGTGAACACTTCTGCTTCCCAGGCACAGAGAAGGTGCTAGCAAGGAATTCTCTGCCTGCCTTTCCCCAGTGCTCTGCAAGCTCTCCAGGACAACATAAAATCTGGGGCTCTGTGCTTTCTTTCCTTCTGAACAAGTGTTAGTGTTTTCTGCACAAAAGCGATTCTGCGAAGCAATGTGAACAGGCACAGAGAAGGTGCTATCAGGGAATTCTCTGCCTGCCTTTCCCCAGTGCTCTGCAAGCTCTCCAGGACAACATAGAATCTGGGGCTCTGTGCTTTCTTTCGTTCTGAACAAGTGTTACTGTTTTCTGCACAAAAGCGATTCTGCGAAGCAATGTGAACACTTCTGCTTCCCAGGCACAGAGAAGGTGCTAGCAAGGAATTCTCTGCCTGCCTTTCCCCAGTGCTCTAAAAGCTCTCCAGGACAACATAAAATCTGGGGCTCTGTGCTTTCTTTCCTTCTGAACAAGTGTTAGTGTTTTCTGCACAAAAGCGATTCTTGAGAAGCAATGTGAACACTTCTGCTTCCCAGGCACAGAGAAGGTGCTAGCAGGGAATTCTCTGCCTGCCTTTCCCCAGTGCTCTGCAAGCTCTCCAGGACAACATAGAATCTGGGGCTCTGTGCTTTCTTTCCTTCTGAACAAGTGTTACTGTTTTCTGCACAAAAGCGATTCTGCGAAGCAATGTGAACAGGCACAGAGAAGGTGCTATCAGGGAATTCTCTGCCTGCCTTTCCCCAGTGCTCTGCAAGCTCTCCAGGACAACATAAAATCTGGGGCACTGTGCTTTCTTTCCTTCTGAACAAGTGTTGCTGTTTTCTGCACAAAAGCGATTCTTGCAAAGCAATGTGAACACTTCTGCTTCCCAGGCACAGAGAAGGTGCTAGCAGGGAATTCTCTGCCTGCCTTTCCCCAGTGCTCTGCAAGCTCTCCAGGACAACATAGAATCTGGGGCTCTGTGCTTTCTTTCCTTCTGAACAAGTGTTAGTGTTTTCTGCACAAAAGCGATTCTGCAAAGCAATGTGAACACTTCTGCTTCCCAGGCACAGAGAAGGTGCTAGCAGGGAATTCTCTGCCTGCCTTTCCCCAGTGCTCTGCAAGCTCTCCAGGACAACATAGAATCTGGGGCTCTGTGCTTTCTTTCCTTCTGAACAAGTGTTAGTGTTTTCTGCACAAAAGCGATTCTGCGAAGCAATGTGAACAGGCACAGAGAAGGTGCTATCAGGGAATTCTCTGCCTGCCTTTCCCCAGTGCTCTGCAAGCTCTCCAGGACAACATAGAATCTGGGGCTCTGTGCTTTCTTTCCTTCTGAACAAGTGTTACTGTTTTCTGCACAAAAGCGTTTCTGCGAAGCAATGTGAACAGGCACAGAGAAGGTGCTAGCAGGGAATTCTCTGCCTGCCTTTCCCCAGTGCTCTGCAAGCTCTCCAGGACAACATAGAATCTGGGGCTCTGTGCTTTCTTTCCTTCTGAACAAGTGTTAGTGCTTTCTGCACAAAAGCGATTCTTGCGAAGCAATGTGAACACTTCTGCTTCCCAGGGACAGAGAAGGTGCTAGCAAGGAATTCTCTGCCTGCCTTTCCCCAGTGCTCTGCAAGCTCTCCAGGACAACATAGAATCTGGGGCTCTGTGCTTTCTTTCGTTCTGAACAAGTGTTACTGTTTTCTGCACAAAAGCGATTCTGCGAAGCAATGTGAACAGGCACAGAGAAGGTGCTAGCAGGGAATTCTCTGCCTGCCTTTCCCCAGTGCTCTGCAAGCTCTCCAGGACAACATAGAATCTGGGGCTCTGTGCTTTCTTTCCTTCTGAACAAGTGTTACTGTTTTCTGCACAAAAGCGATTCTGCGAAGCAATGTGAACACTTCTGCTTCCCAGGCACAGAGAAGGTGCTAGCAAGGATTTCTCTGCCTGCCTTTCCCCAGTGCTCTAAAAGCTCTCCAGGACAACATAGAATCTGGGGCTCTGTGCTTTCTTTCCTTCTGAACAAGTGTTACTGTTTTCTGCACAAAAGCGATTCTGCGAAGCAATGTGAACACTTCTGCTTCCCAGGCACAGAGAAGGTGCTAGCAAGGAATTCTCTGCCTGCCTTTCCCCAGTGCTCTGCAAGCTCTCCAGGACAACATAGAATCTGGGGCTCTGTGCTTTCTTTCGTTCTGAACAAGTGTTACTGTTTTCTGCACAAAAGCGATTCTGCGAAGCAATGTGAACACTTCTGCTTCCCAGGCACAGAGAAGGTGCTAGCAGGGAATTCTCTGCCTGCCTTTCCCCAGTGCTCTGCAAGCTCTCCAGGACAACATAAAATCTGGGGCTCTGTGCTTTCTTTCCTTCTGAACAAGTGTTAGTGTTTTCTGCACAAAAGCGATTCTGCGAAGCAATGTGAACAGGCACAGAGAAGGTGCTAGCAGGGAATTCTCTGCCTGCCTTTCCCCAGTGCTCTGCAAGCTCTCCAGGACAACATAGAATCTGGGGCTCTGTGCTTTCTTTCCTTCTGAACAAGTGTTACTGTTTTCTGCACAAAAGCGATTCTGCGAAGCAATGTGAACACTTCTGCTTCCCAGGCACAGAGAAGGTGCTAGCAAGGAATTCTCTGCCTGCCTTTCCCCAGTGCTCTAAAATCTCTCCAGGACAACATAAAATCTGGGGCTCTGTGCTTTCTTTCCTTCTGAACAAGTGTTAGTGTTTTCTGCACAAAAGCGATTCTTGCGAAGCAATGTGAACACTTCTGCTTCCCAGGCACAGAGAAGGTGCTAGCAGGGAATTCTCTGCCTGCCTTTCCCCAGTGCTCCTCAAGCTCTCCAGGACAACATAGAATCTGGGGCTCTGTGCTTTCTTTCCTTCTGAACAAGTGTTACTGTTTTCTGCACAAAAGCGATTCTGCGAAGCAATGTGAACAGGCACAGAGAAGGTGCTATCAGGGAATTCTCTGCCTGCCTTTCCCCAGTGCTCTGCAAGCTCTCCAGGACAACATAGAATCTGGGGCTCTGTGCTTTCTTTCCTTCTGAACAAGTGTTACTGTTTTCTGCACAAAAGCGATTCTGCGAAGCAATGTGAACAGGCACAGAGAAGGTGCTATCAGGGAATTCTCTGCCTGCCTTTCCCCAGTGCTCTGCAAGCTCTCCAGGACAACATAGAATCTGGGGCTCTGTGCTTGCTTTCCTTCTGAACAAGTGTTACTGTTTTCTGCACAAAAGCGATTCTGCGAAGCAATGTGAACAGGCACAGAGAAGGTGCTATCAGGGAATTCTCTGCCTGCCTTTCCCCAGTGCTCTGCAAGCTCTCCAGGACAACATAGAATCTGGGGCTCTGTGCTTTCTTTCCTTCTGAACAAGTGTTACTGTTTTCTGCACAAAAGCGATTCTTGCGAAGCAATGTGAACACTTCTGCTTCCCAGGCACAGAGAAGGTGCTAGCAAGGATTTCTCTGCCTGCCTTTCCCCAGTGCTCTGCAAGCTCTCCAGGACAACATAGAATCTGGGGCTCTGTGCTTTCTTTCCTTCTGAACAAGTGTTAGTGTTTTCTGCACAAAAGCGATTCTGCGAAGCAATGTGAACACTTCTGCTTCCCAGGCACAGAGAAGGTGCTAGCAAGGAATTCTCTGCCTGCCTTTCCCCAGTGCTCTGCAAGCTCTCCAGGACAACATAAAATCTGGGGCTCTGTGCTTTCTTTCCTTCTGAACAAGTGTTAGTGTTTTCTGCACAAAAGCGATTCTTGCGAAGCAATGTGAACACTTCTGCTTCCCAGGCACAGAGAAGGTGCTAGCAGGGAATTCTCTGCCTGCCTTTCCCCAGTGCTCTGCAAGCTCTCCAGGACAACATAGAATCTGGGGCTCTGTGCTTTCTTTCCTTCTGAACAAGTGTTACTGTTTTCTGCACAAAAGCGATTCTGCGAAGCAATGTGAACAGGCACAGAGAAGGTGCTAGCAGGGAATTCTCTGCCTGCCTTTCCCCAGTGCTCTGCAAGCTCTCCAGGACAACATAAAATCTGGGGCACTGTGCTTTCTTTCCTTCTGAACAAGTGTTACTGTTTTCTGCACAAAAGCGATTCTTGCGAAGCAATGTGAACACTTCTGCTTCCCAGGCACAGAGAAGGTGCTAGCAGGGAATTCTCTGCCTGCCTTTCCCCAGTGCTCTGCAAGCTCTCCAGGACAACATAGAATCTGGGGCTCTGTGCTTTCTTTCCTTCTGAACAAGTGTTAGTGTTTTCTGCACAAAAGCGATTCTGCAAAGCAATGTGAACACTTCTGCTTCCCAGGCACAGAGAAGGTGCTAGCAGGGAATTCTCTGCCTGCCTTTCCCCAGTGCTCTGCAAGCTCTCCAGGACAACATAGAATCTGGGGCTCTGTGCTTTCTTTCCTTCTGAACAAGTGTTACTGTTTTCTGCACAAAAGCGATTCTGCGAAGCAATGTGAACAGGCACAGAGAAGGTGCTATCAGGGAATTCTCTGCCTGCCTTTCCCCAGTGCTCTGCAAGCTCTCCAGGACAACATAAAATCTGGGGCTCTGTGCTTTCTTTCCTTCTGAACAAGTGTTAGTGTTTTCTGCACAAAAGCGATTCTGCGAACCAATGTGAACACTTCTGCTTCCCAGGCACAGAGAAGGTGCTAGAAAGGAATTCTCTGCCTGCCTTTCCCCAGTGCTCTGCAACCTCTCCAGGACAACATAAAATCTGGGGCTCTGTGCTTTCTTTCCTTCTGAACAAGTGTTACTGTTTTCTGCACAAAAGCGATTCTTGCGAAGCAATGTGAACACTTCTGCTTCCCAGGCACAGAGAAGGTGCTAGCAAGGAATTCTCTGCCTGCCTTTCCCCAGTGCTCTAAAAGCTCTCCAGGACAACATAAAATCTGGGGCTCTGTGCTTTCTTTCCTTCTGAACAAGTGTTACTGTTTTCTGCACAAAAGCGATTCTTGCGAAGCAATGTGAACACTTCTGCTTCCCAGGCACAGAGAAGGTGCTATCAGGGAATTCTCTGCCTGCCTTTCCCCAGTGCTCTAAAAGCTCTCCAGGACAACATAGAATCTGGGGCTCTGTGCTTTCTTTCGTTCTGAACAACTGTTACTGTTTTCTGCACAAAAGCGATTCTGCGAAGCAATGTGAACAGGCACAGAGAAGGTGCTAGCAGGGAATTCTCTGCCTGCCTTTCCCCAGTGCCCTGCAAGCTCTCCAGGACAACATAGAACCTGGGGCTCTGTGCTTTCTTTCCTTCTGAACAAGTGTTACTGTTTTCTGCACAAAAGCGATTCTGCGAAGCAATGTGAACACTTCTGCTTCCCAGGCACAGAGAAGGTGCTAGCAAGGATTTCTCTGCCTGCCTTTCCCCAGTGCTCTAAAAGCTCTCCAGGACAACATAGAATCTGGGGCTCTGTGCTTTCTTTCCTTCTGAACAAGTGTTACTGTTTTCTGCACAAAAGCGATTCTGCGAAGCAATGTGAACACTTCTGCTTCCCAGGCACAGAGAAGGTGCTAGCAAGGAATTCTCTGCCTGCCTTTCCCCAGTGCTCTAAAAGCTCTCCAGGACAACATAAAATCTGGGGCTCTGTGCTTTCTTTCCTTCTGAACAAGTGTTAGTGTTTTCTGCACAAAAGCGATTCTGCGAAGCAATGTGAACAGGCACAGAGAAGGTGCTATCAGGGAATTCTCTGCCTGCCTTTCCCCAGTGCTCTAAAAGCTCTCCAGGACAACATAGAATCTGGGGCTCTGTGCTTTCTTTCCTTCTGAACAAGTGTTAGTGTTTTCTGCACAAAAGCGATTCTTGCGAAGCAATGTGAACACTTCTGCTTCCCAGGCACAGAGAAGGTGCTAGCAGGGAATTCTCTGCCTGCCTTTCCCCAGTGCTCTGCAAGCTCTCCAGGACAACATAGAATCTGGGGCTCTGTGCTTTCTTTCCTTCTGAACAAGTGTTACTGTTTTCTGCACAAAAGCGATTCTGCGAAGCAATGTGAACAGGCACAGAGAAGGTGCTATCAGGGAATTCTCTGCCTGCCTTTCCCCAGTGCTCTGCAAGCTCTCCAGGACAACATAAAATCTGGGGCACTGTGCTTTCTTTCCTTCTGAACAAGTGTTACTGTTTTCTGCACAAAAGCGATTCTTGCGAAGCAATGTGAACACTTCTGCTTCCCAGGCACAGAGAAGGTGCTAGCAGGGAATTCTCTGCCTGCCTTTCCCCAGTGCTCTGCAAGCTCTCCAGGACAACATAGAATCTGGGGCTCTGTGCTTTCTTTCCTTCTGAACAAGTGTTAGTGTTTTCTGCACAAAAGCGATTCTGCAAAGCAATGTGAACACTTCTGCTTCCCAGGCACAGAGAAGGTGCTAGCAGGGAATTCTCTGCCTGCCTTTCCCCAGTGCTCTGCAAGCTCTCCAGGACAACATAGAATCTGGGGCTCTGTGCTTTCTTTCCTTCTGAACAAGTGTTAGTGTTTTCTGCACAAAAGCGATTCTTGCGAAGCAATGTGAACACTTCTGCTTCCCAGGCACAGAGAAGGTGCTAGCAGGGAATTCTCTGCCTGCCTTTCCCCAGTGCTCTGCAAGCTCTCCAGGACAACATAGAATCTGGGGCTCTGTGCTTTCTTTCCTTCTGAACAAGTGTTACTGTTTTCTGCACAAAAGCGATTCTGCGAAGCAATGTGAACAGGCACAGAGAAGGTGCTATCAGGGAATTCTCTGCCTGCCTTTCCCCAGTGCTCTGCAAGCTCTCCAGGACAACATAGAATCTGGGGCTCTGTGCTTTCTTTCGTTCTGAACAAGTGTTAGTGTTTTCTGCACAAAAGCGATTCTGCAAAGCAATGTGAACACTTCTGCTTCCCAGGCACAGAGAAGGTGCTAGCAGGGAATTCTCTGCCTGCCTTTCCCCAGTGCTCTGCAAGCTCTCCAGGACAACATAGAATCTGGGGCTCTGTGCTTTCTTTCCTTCTGAACAAGTGTTAGTGTTTTCTGCACAAAAGCGATTCTTGCGAAGCAATGTGAACACTTCTGCTTCCCAGGCACAGAGAAGGTGCTAGCAGGGAATTCTCTGCCTGCCTTTCCCCAGTGCTCTGCAAGCTCTCCAGGACAACATAGAATCTGGGGCTCTGTGCTTTCTTTCCTTCTGAACAAGTGTTACTGTTTTCTGCACAAAAGCGATTCTGCGAAGCAATGTGAACAGGCACAGAGAAGGTGCTATCAGGGAATTCTCTGCCTGCCTTTCCCCAGTGCTCTGCAAGCTCTCCAGGACAACATAGAATCTGGGGCTCTGTGCTTTCTTTCCTTCTGAACAAGTGTTAGTGTTTTCTGCACAAAAGCGATTCTGCAAAGCAATGTGAACACTTCTGCTTCCCAGGCACAGAGAAGGTGCTAGCAGGGAATTCTCTGCCTGCCTTTCCCCAGTGCTCTGCAAGCTCTCCAGGACAACATAGAATCTGGGGCTCTGTGCTTTCTTTCCTTCTGAACAAGTGTTACTGTTTTCTGCACAAAAGCGATTCTTGCGAAGCTATGTGAACACTTCTGCTTCCCAGGCACACAGAAGGTGCTAGCAAGGAATTCTCTGCCTGCCTTTCCCCAGTGCTCTGCAAGCTCTCCAGGACAACATAGAATCTGGGGCTCTGTGCTTTCTTTCCTTCTGAACAAGTGTTAGTGTTTTCTGCACAAAAGCGATTCTGCGAAGCAATGTGAACAGGCACAGAGAAGGTGCTAGCAGGGAATTCTCTGCCTGCCTTTCCCCAGTGCTCTGCAAGCTCTCCAGGACAACATAAAATCTGGGGCTCTGTGCTTTCTTTCCTTCTGAACAAGTGTTACTGTTTTCTGCACAAAAGCGATTCTTGCGAAGCAATGTGAACACTTCTGCTTCCCAGGCACAGAGAAGGTGCTATCAGGGAATTCTCTGCCTGCCTTTCCCCAGTGCTCTGCAAGCTCTCCAGGACAACATAGAATCTGGGGCTCTGTGCTTTCTTTCGTTCTGAACAAGTGTTACTGTTTTCTGCACAAAAGCGATTCTGCGAAGCAATGTGAACACTTCTGCTTCCCAGGCACAGAGAAGGTGCTATCAGGGAATTCTCTGCCTGCCTTTCCCTAGTGCTCTGCAAGCTCTCCAGGACAACATAGAATCTGGGGCTCTGTGCTTTCTTTCCTTCTGAACAAGTGTTACTGTTTTCTGCACAAAAGCGATTCTTGCGAAGCAATGTGAACACTTCTGCTTCCCAGGCACAGAGAAGGTGCTAGCAAGGAATTCTCTGCCTGCCTTTCCCCAGTGCTCTGCAAGCTCTCCAGGACAACATAGAATCTGGGGCTCTGTGCTTTCTTTCCTTCTGAACAAATGTTAGTGTCTTCTGCACAAAAGCGATTCTGCGAAGCAATGTGAACAGGCACAGAGAAGGTGCTAGCAGGGAATTCTCTGCCTGCCTTTCCCCAGTGCTCTGCAAGCTCTCCAGGACAACATAAAATCTGGGGCTCTGTGCTTTCTTTCCTTCTGAACAAGTGTTACTGTTTTCTGCACAAAAGCGATTCTTGCGAAGCAATGTGAACACTTCTGCTTCCCAGGCACAGAGAAGGTGCTATCAGGGAATTCTCTGCCTGCCTTTCCACAGTGCTCTGCAAGCTCTCCAGGACAACATAGAATCTGGGGCTCTGTGCTTTCTTTCCTTCTGAACAAGTGTTACTGTTTTCTGCACAAAAGCGATTCTTGCGAAGCAATGTGAACACTTCTGCTTCCCAGGCACAGAGAAGGTGCTAGCAGGGAATTCTCTGCCTGCCTTTCCCCAGTGCTCTGCAAGCTCTCCAGGACAACATAGAATCTGGGGCTCTGTGCTTTCTTTCCTTCTGAACAAGTGTTACTGTTTTCTGCACAAAAGCGATTCTGCGAAGCAATGTGAACAGGCACAGAGAAGGTGCTATCAGGGAATTCTCTGCCTGCCTTTCCCCAGTGCTCTGCAAGCTCTCCAGGACAACATAAAATCTGGGGTTCTGTGCTTTCTTTCCTTCTGAACAAGTGTTAGTGTTTTCTGCACAAAAGCGATTCTGCGAAGCAATGTGAACAGGCACAGAGAAGGTGCTATCAGGGAATTCTCTGCCTGCCTTTCCCCAGTGCTCTGCAAGCTCTCCAGGACAACATAGAATCTGGGGCTCTGTGCTTTCTTTCCTTCTGAACAAGTGTTACTGTTTTCTGCACAAAAGCGATTCTGCGAAGCAATGTGAACACTTCTGCTTCCCAGGCACAGAGAAGGTGCTAGCAAGGAATTCTCTGCCTGCCTTTCCCCAGTGCTCTGCAAGCTCTCCAGGACAACATAAAATCTGGGGCTCTGTGCTTTCTTTCCTTCTGAACAAGTGTTACTGTTTTCTGCACAAAAGCGATTCTTGCGAAGCTATGTGAACACTTCTGCTTCCCAGGCACAGAGAAGGTGCTAGCAAGGAATTCTCTGCCTGCCTTTCCCCAGTGCTCTGCAAGCTCTCCAGGACAACATAGAATCTGGGGCTCTGTGCTTTCTTTCCTTCTGAACAAGTGTTACTGTTTTCTGCACAAAAGCGATTCTTGCGAAGCAATGTGAACACTTCTGCTTCCCAGGCACAGAGAAGGTGCTATCAGGGAATTCTCTGCCTGCCTTTCCCCAGTGCTCTGCAAGCTCTCCAGGACAACATAGAATCTGGGGCTCTGTGCTTTCTTTCCTTCTGAACAAGTGTTACTGTTTTCTGCACAAAAGCGATTCTGCGAAGCAATGTGAACAGGCACAGACAAGGTGCTATCAGGGAATTCTCTGCCTGCCTTTCCCCAGTGCTCTGCAAGCTCTCCAGGACAACATAAAATCTGGGGCTCTGTGCTTTCTTTCCTTCTGAACAAGTGTTAGTGTTTTCTGCACAAAAGCGATTCTGCGAAGCAATGTGAACAGGCACAGAGAAGGTGCTATCAGGGAATTCTCTGCCTGCCTTTCCCCAGTGCTCTGCAAGCTCTCCAGGACAACATAAAATCTGGGGCTCTGTGCTTTCTTTCCTTCTGAACAAGTGTTACTGTTTTCTGCACAAAAGCGATTCTGCGAAGCAATGTGAACACTTCTGCTTCCCAGGCACAGAGAAGGTGCTAGCAAGGAATTCTCTGCCTGCCTTTCCCCAGTGCTCTGCAAGCTCTCCAGGACAACATAAAATCTGGGGCTCTGTGCTTTCTTTCCTTCTGAACAAGTGTTACTGTTTTCTGCACAAAAGCGATTCTTGCGAAGCTATGTGAACACTTCTGCTTCCCAGGCACAGAGAAGGTGCTAGCAAGGAATTCTCTGCCTGCCTTTCCCCAGTGCTCTGCAAGCTCTCCAGGACAACATAGAATCTGGGGCTCTGTGCTTTCTTTCCTTCTGAACAAGTGTTACTGTTTTCTGCACAAAAGCGATTCTGCGAAGCAATGTGAACAGGCACAGAGAAGGTGCTATCAGGGAATTCTCTGCCTGCCTTTCCCCAGTGCTCTGCAAGCTCTCCAGGACAACATAAAATCTGGGGCACTGTGCTTTCTTTCCTTCTGAACAAGTGTTACTGTTTTCTGCATAAAAGCGATTCTTGCGAAGCAATGTGAACACTTCTGCTTCCCAGGCACAGAGAAGGTGCTATCAGGGAATTCTCTGCCTGCCTTTCCCCAGTGCTCTGCAAGCTCTCCAGGACAACATAGAATCTGGGGCTCTGTGCTTTCTTTCCTTCTGAACAAGTGTTACTGTTTTCTGCACAAAAGCGATTCTGCGAAGCAATGTGAACAGGCACAGAGAAGGTGCTATCAGGGAATTCTCTGCCTGCCTTTCCCCAGTGCTCTGCAAGCTCTCCAGGACAACATAAAATCTGGGGCTCTGTGCTTTCTTTCCTTCTGAACAAGTGTTAGTGTTTTCTGCACAAAAGCGATTCTGCGAAGCAATGTGAACAGGCACAGAGAAGGTGCTATCAGGGAATTCTCTGCCTGCCTTTCCCCAGTGCTCTGCAAGCTCTCCAGGACAACATAAAATCTGGGGCTCTGTGCTTTCTTTCCTTCTGAACAAGTGTTTCTGTTTTCTGCACAAAAGCGATTCTGCGAAGCAATGTGAACACTTCTGCTTCCCAGGCACAGAGAAGGTGCTAGCAAGGAATTCTCTGCCTGCCTTTCCCCAGTGCTCTGCAAGCTCTCCAGGACAACATAAAATCTGGGGCTCTGTGCTTTCTTTCCTTCTGAACAAGTGTTACTGTTTTCTGCACAAAAGCGATTCTTGCGAAGCTATGTGAACACTTCTGCTTCCCAGGCACAGAGAAGGTGCTAGCAAGGAATTCTCTGCCTGCCTTTCCCCAGTGCTCTGCAAGCTCTCCAGGACAACATAGAATCTGGGGCTCTGTGCTTTCTTTCCTTCTGAACAAGTGTTACTGTTTTCTGCACAAAAGCGATTCTTGCGAAGCAATGTGAACACTTCTGCTTCCCAGGCACAGAGAAGGTGCTATCAGGGAATTCTCTGCCTGCCTTTCCCCAGTGCTCTGCAAGCTCTCCAGGACAACAGTGAATCTGGGGCTCTGTGCTTTCTTTCGTTCTGAACAAGTGTTACTGTTTTCTGCACAAAAGCGATTCTTGCGAAGCAATGTGAACAGGCACAGAGAAGGTGCTATCAGGGAATTCTCTGCCTGCCTTTCCCCAGTGCTCTGCAAGCTCTCCAGGACAACATAAAATCTGGGGTTCTGTGCTTTCTTTCCTTCTGAACAAGTGTTAGTGTTTTCTGCACAAAAGCGATTCTGCGAAGCAATGTGAACAGGCACAGAGAAGGTGCTATCAGGGAATTCTCTGCCTGCCTTTCCCCAGTGCTCTGCAAGCTCTCCAGGACAACATAAAATCTGGGGCTCTGTGATTTCTTTCCTTCTGAACAAGTGTTACTGTTTTCTGCACAAAAGCGATTCTGCGAAGCAATGTGAACACTTCTGCTTCCCAGGCACAGAGAAGGTGCTAGCAAGGAATTCTCTGCCTGCCTTTCCCCAGTGCTCTGCAAGCTCTCCAGGACAACATAAAATCTGGGGCTCTGTGCTTTCTTTCCTTCTGAACAAGTGTTACTGTTTTCTGCACAAAAGCGATTCTTGCGAAGCTATGTGAACACTTCTGCTTCCCAGGCACAGAGAAGGTGCTAGCAAGGAATTCTCTGCCTGCCTTTCCCCAGTGCTCTGCAAGCTCTCCAGGACAACATAGAATCTGGGGCTCTGTGCTTTCTTTCCTTCTGAACAAGTGTTACTGTTTTCTGCACAAAAGCGATTCTGCGAAGCAATGTGAACAGGCACAGAGAAGGTGCTATCAGGGAATTCTCTGCCTGCCTTTCCCCAGTGCTCTGCAAGCTCTCCAGGACAACATAAAATCTGGGGCACTGTGCTTTCTTTCCTTCTGAACAAGTGTTACTGTTTTCTGCATAAAAGCGATTCTTGCGAAGCAATGTGAACACTTCTGCTTCCCAGGCACAGAGAAGGTGCTAGCAGGGAATTCTCTGCCTGCCTTTCCCCAGTGCTCTGCAAGCTCTCCAGGACAACATAGAATCTGGGGCTCTGTGCTTTTTTTCCTTCTGAACAAGTGTTACTGTTTTCTGCACAAAAGCGATTCTGCGAAGCAATGTGAACAGGCACAGAGAAGGTGCTATCAGGGAATTCTCTGCCTGCCTTTCCCCAGTGCTCTGCAAGCTCTCCAGGACAACATAAAATCTGGGGCTCTGTGCTTTCTTTCCTTCTGAACAAGTGTTACTGTTTTCTGCACTAAAGCGATTCTGCGAACCAATGTGAACACTTCTGCTTCCCAGGCACAGAGAAGGTGCTAGAAAGGAATTCTCTGCCTGCCTTTCCCCAGTGCTCTGCAAGCTCTCCAGGACAACATAAAATCTGGGGCTCTGTGCTTTCTTTCCTTCTGAACAAGTGTTACTGTTTTCTGCACAAAAGCGATTCTTGAGAAGCAATGTGAACACTTCTGCTTCCCAGGCACAGAGAAGGTGCTAGCAAGGAATTCTCTGCCTGCCTTTCCCCAGTGCTCTGCAAGCTCTCCAGGACTACATAGAATCTGGGGCTCTGTGCTTTCTTTCCTTCTGAACAAGTGTTACTGTTTTCTGCACAAAAGCGATTCTGCGAAGCAATGTGAACAGGCACAGAGAAGGTGCTAGCAGGGAATTCTCTGCCTGCCTTTCCCCAGTGCTCTGCAAGCTCTCCAGGACAACATAGAATCTGGGGCTCTGTGCTTTCTTTCCTTCTGAACAAGTGTTACTGTTTTCTGCACAAAAGCGATTCTGCGAAGCAATGTGAACACTTCTGCTTCCCAGGCACAGAGAAGGTGCTAGCAAGGAATTCTCTGCCTGCCTTTCCCCAGTGCTCTGCAAGCTCTCCAGGACAACATAGAATCTGGGGCTCTGTGCTTTCTTTCCTTCTGAACAAGTGTTACTGTTTTCTGCACAAAAGCGATTCTGCGAAGCAATGTGAACACTTCTGCTTCCCAGGCACAGAGAAGGTGCTAGCAAGGAATTCTCTGCCTGCCTTTCCCCAGTGCTCTGCAAGCTCTCCAGGACAACATAAAATCTGGGGCTCTGTGCTTTCTTTCCTTCTGAACAAGTGTTAGTGTTTTCTGCACAAAAGCGATTCTGCGAAGCAATGTGAACAGGCACAGAGAAGGTGCTAGCAGGGAATTCTCTGCCTGCCTTTCCCCAGTGCTCTGCAAGCTCTCCAGGACAACATAAAATCTGGGGCTCTGTGCTTTCTTTCCTTCTGAACAAGTGTTACTGTTTTCTGCACAAAAGCGAATCTGCGAACCAATGTGAACACTTCTGCTTCCCAGGCACGGAGAAGGTGCTAGCAAGGAATTCTCTGCCTGCCTTTCCCCAGTGCTCTGCAAGCTCTCCAGGACAACATAAAATCTGGGGCTCTGTGCTTTCTTTCCTTCTGAACAAGTGTTACTGTTTTCTGCACAAAAGCGATTCTTGCGAAGCTATGTGAACACTTCTGCTTCCCAGGCACAGAGAAGGTGCTAGAAAGGAATTCTCTGCCTGCCTTTCCCCAGTGCTCTGCAAGCTCTCCAGGACAACATAGAATCTGGGGCTCTGTGCTTTCTTTCCTTCTGAACAAGTGTTAGTGTTTTCTGCACAAAAGCGATTCTGCGAAGCAATGTGAACAGGCACAGAGAAGGTGCTAGCAGGGAATTCTCTGCCTGCCTTTCCCCAGTGCTCTGCAAGCTCTCCAGGACAACATAAAATCTGGGGCTCTGTGCTTTCTTTCGTTCTGAACAAGTGTTAGTGTTTTCTGCACAAAAGCGATTCTTGCGAAGCAATGTGAACACTTCTGCTTCCCAGGCACAGAGAAGGTGCTAGCAGGGAATTCTCTGCCTGCCTTTCCCCAGTGCTCTGCAAGCTCTCCAGGACAACATAGAATCTGGGGCTCTGTGCTTTCTTTCCTTCTGAACAAGTGTTACTGTTTTCTGCACAAAAGCGATTCTGCGAAGCAATGTGAACAGGCACAGAGAAGGTGCTAGCAGGGAATTCTCTGCCTGCCTTTCCCCAGTGCTCTGCAAGCTCTCCAGGACAACATAAAATCTGGGGCACTGTGCTTTCTTTCCTTCTGAACAAGTGTTACTGTTTTCTGCACAAAAGCGATTCTTGCGAAGCAATGTGAACACTTCTGCTTCCCAGGCACAGAGAAGGTGCTAGCAGGGAATTCTCTGCCTGCCTTTCCCCAGTGCTCTGCAAGCTCTCCAGGACAACATAGAATCTGGGGCTCTGTGCTTTCTTTCCTTCTGAACAAGTGTTACTGTTTTCTGCACAAAAGCGATTCTGCGAAGCAATGTGAACAGGCACAGAGAAGGTGCTATCAGGGAATTCTCTGCCTGCCTTTCCCCAGTGCTCTGCAAGCTCTCCAGGACAACATAAAATCTGGGGCTCTGTGCTTTCTTTCCTTCTGAACAAGTGTTACTGTTTTCTGCACTAAAGCGATTCTGCGAACCAATGTGAACACTTCTGCTTCCCAGGCACAGAGAAGGTGCTAGAAAGGAATTCTCTGCCTGCCTTTCCCCAGTGCTCTGCAAGCTCTCCAGGACAGCATAAAATCTGGGGCTCTGTGCTTTCTTTCCTTCTGAACAAGTGTTACTGTTTTCTGCACAAAAGCGATTCTTGCGAAGCAATGTGAACACTTCTGCTTCCCAGGCACAGAGAAGGTGCTAGCAAGGAATTCTCTGCCTGCCTTTCCCCAGTGCTCTGCAAGCTCTCCAGGACTACATAGAATCTGGGGCTCTGTGCTTTCTTTCCTTCTGAACAAGTGTTACTGTTTTCTGCACAAAAGCGATTCTGCGAAGCAATGTGAACAGGCACAGAGAAGGTGCTATCAGGGAATTCTCTGCCTGCCTTTCCCCAGTGCTCTGCAAGCTCTCCAGGACAACATAGAATCTGGGGCTCTGTGCTTTCTTTCCTTCTGAACAAGTGTTACTGTTTTCTGCACAAAAGCGATTCTGCGAAGCAATGTGAACACTTCTGCTTCCCAGGCACAGAGAAGGTGCTAGCAAGGAATTCTCTGCCTGCCTTTCCCCAGTGCTCTGCAAGCTCTCCAGGACAACATAAAATCTGGGGCTCTGTGCTTTCTTTCCTTCTGAACAAGTGTTAGTGTTTTCTGCACAAAAGCGATTCTTGCGAAGCAATGTGAACACTTCTGCTTCCCAGGCACAGAGAAGGTGCTAGCAGGGAATTCTCTGCCTGCCTTTCCCCAGTGCTCTGCAAGCTCTCCAGGACAACATAGAATCTGGGGCTCTGTGCTTTCTTTCCTTCTGAACAAGTGTTACTGTTTTCTGCACAAAAGCGATTCTGCGAAGCAATGTGAACAGGCACAGAGAAGGTGCTATCAGGGAATTCTCTGCCTGCCTTTCCCCAGTGCTCTGCAAGCTCTCCAGGACAACATAGAATCTGGGGCTCTGTGCTTTCTTTCGTTCTGAACAAGTGTTAGTGTTTTCTGCACAAAAGCGATTCTGCAAAGCAATGTGAACACTTCTGCTTCCCAGGCACAGAGAAGGTGCTAGCAGGGAATTCTCTGCCTGCCTTTCCCCAGTGCTCTGCAAGCTCTCCAGGACAACATAGAATCTGGGGCTCTGTGCTTTCTTTCCTTCTGAACAAGTGTTAGTGTTTTCTGCACAAAAGCGATTCTTGCGAAGCAATGTGAACACTTCTGCTTCCCAGGCACAGAGAAGGTGCTAGCAGGGAATTCTCTGCCTGCCTTTCCCCAGTGCTCTGCAAGCTCTCCAGGACAACATAGAATCTGGGGCTCTGTGCTTTCTTTCCTTCTGAACAAGTGTTACTGTTTTCTGCACAAAAGCGATTCTGCGAAGCAATGTGAACAGGCACAGAGAAGGTGCTATCAGGGAATTCTCTGCCTGCCTTTCCCCAGTGCTCTGCAAGCTCTCCAGGACAACATAGAATCTGGGGCTCTGTGCTTTCTTTCCTTCTGAACAAGTGTTAGTGTTTTCTGCACAAAAGCGATTCTGCAAAGCAATGTGAACACTTCTGCTTCCCAGGCACAGAGAAGGTGCTATCAGGGAATTCTCTGCCTGCCTTTCCCCAGTGCTCTGCAAGCTCTCCAGGACAACATAGAATCTGGGGCTCTGTGCTTTCTTTCCTTCTGAACAAGTGTTACTGTTTTCTGCACAAAAGCGATTCTGCGAAGCAATGTGAACAGGCACAGAGAAGGTGCTAGCAGGGAATTCTCTGCCTGCCTTTCCCCAGTGCTCTGCAAGCTCTCCAGGACAACATAGAATCTGGGGCTCTGTGCTTTCTTTCCTTCTGAACAAGTGTTACTGTTTTCTGCACAAAAGCGATTCTGCGAACCAATGTGAACACTTCTGCTTCCCAGGCACAGAGAAGGTGCTAGAAAGGAATTCTCTGCCTGCCTTTCCCCAGTGCTCTGCAAGCTCTCCAGGACAACATAAAATCTGGGGCTCTGTGCTTTCTTTCCTTCTGAACAAGTGTTACTGTTTTCTGCACAAAAGCGATTCTTGCGAAGCAATGTGAACACTTCTGCTTCCCAGGCACAGAGAAGGTGCTAGCAAGGATTTCTCTGCCTGCCTTTCCCCAGTGCTCTGCAAGCTCTCCAGGACTACATAGAATCTGGGGCTCTGTGCTTTCTTTCGTTCTGAACAAGTGTTAATGTTTTCTGCACAAAAGCGATTCTGCAAAGCAATGTGAACAGGCACAGAGAAGGTGCTAGCAGGGAATTCTCTGCCTGCCTTTCCCCAGTGCTCTGCAAGCTCTCCAGGACAACATAGAATCTGGGGCTCTGTGCTTTCTTTCCTTCTGAACAAGTGTTACTGTTTTCTGCACAAAAGCGATTCTGCAAAGCAATGTGAACAGGCACAGAGAAGGTGCTATCAGGGAATTCTCTGCCTGCCTTTCCCCAGTGCTCTGCAAGCTCTCCAGGACAACATAGAATCAGGGGCTCTGTGCTTTCTTTCGTTCTGAACAACTGTTACTGTTTTCTGCACAAAAGCGATTCTTGCGAAGCAATGTGAACACTTCTGCTTCCCAGGCACAGAGAAGGTGCTAGCAGGGAATTCTCTGCCTGCCTTTCCCCAGTGCTCTGCAAGCTCTCCAGGACAACATAAAATCTGGGGCTCTGTGCTTTCTTTCCTTCTGAACAAGTGTTACTGTTTTCTGCACAAAAGCGATTCTGCGAAGCAATGTGAACAGGCACAGAGAAGGTGCTAGCAGGGAATTCTCTGCCTGCCTTTCCCCAGTGCTCTGCAAGCTCTCCAGGACAACATAGAATCTGGGGCTCTGTGCTTTCTTTCCTTCTGAACAAGTGTTACTGTTTTCTGCACAAAAGCGATTCTTGCGAAGCAATGTGAACACTTCTGCTTCCCAGGCACAGAGAAGGTGCTAGCAGGGAATTCTCTGCCTGCCTTTCCCCAGTGCTCTGCAAGCTCTCCAGGACAACATAGAATCTGGGGCTCTGTGCTTTCTTTCCTTCTGAACAAGTGTTACTGTTTTCTGCACAAAAGCGATTCTTGCGAAGCAATGTGAACACTTCTGCTTCCCAGGCACAGAGAAGGTGCTAGCAGGGAATTCTCTGCCTGCCTTTCCCCAGTGCTCTGCAAGCTCTCCAGGACAACATAGAATCTGGGGCTCTGTGCTTTCTTTCCTTCTGAACAAGTGTTACTGTTTTCTGCACAAAAGCGATTCTGCGAAGCAATGTGAACACTTCTGCTTCCCAGGCACAGAGAAGGTGCTAGCAAGGATTTCTCTGCCTGCCTTTCCCCAGTGCTCTGCAAGCTCTCCAGGACAACATAAAATCTGGGGCTCTGTGCTTTCTTTCATTCTGAACAAGTGTTAGTGTTTTCTGCACAAAAGCGATTCTTGCGAAGCAATGTGAACACTTCTGCTTCCCAGGCACAGAGAAGGTGCTATCAGGGAATTCTCTGCCTGCCTTTCCCCAGTGCTCTGCAAGCTCTCCAGGACAACATAGAATCTGGGGCTCTGTGCTTTCTTTCGTTCTGAACAAGTGTTACTGTTTTCTGCACAAAAGCGATTCTGCGAAGCAATGTGAACAGGCACAGAGAAGGTGCTATCAGGCAATTCTCTGCCTGCCTTTCCCCAGTGCTCTGCAAGCTCTCCAGGACAACATAGAATCTGGGGCTCTGTGCTTTCTTTCCTTCTGAACAAGTGTTAGTGCTTTCTGCACAAAAGCGATTCTTGCGAAGCAATGTGAACACTTCTGCTTCCCAGGCACAGAGAAGGTGCTAGCAAGGAATTCTCTGCCTGCCTTTCCCCAGTGCTCTGCAAGCTCTCCAGGACAACATAGAATCTGGGGCTCTGTGCTTTCTTTCGTTCTGAACAAGTGTTACTGTTTTCTGCACAAAAGCGATTCTGCGAAGCAATGTGAACAGGCACAGAGAAGGTGCTAGCAGGGAATTCTCTGCCTGCCTTTCCCCAGTGCTCTGCAAGCTCTCCAGGACAACATAGAATCTGGGGCTCTGTGCTTTCTTTCGTTCTGAACAAGTGTTACTGTTTTCTGCACAAAAGCGATTCTGCGAAGCAATGTGAACAGGCACAGAGAAGGTGCTATCAGGGAATTCTCTGCCTGCCTTTCCCCAGTGCTCTGCAAGCTCTCCAGGACAACATAGAATCTGGGGCTCTGTGCTTTCTTTCCTTCTGAACAAGTGTTACTGTTTTCTGCACAAAAGCGTTTCTGCGAAGCAATGTGAACAGGCACAGAGAAGGTGCTATCAGGGAATTCTCTGCCTGCCTTTCCCCAGTGCTCTGCAAGCTCTCCAGGACAACATAGAATCTGGGGCTCTGTGCTTTCTTTCCTTCTGAACAAGTGTTAGTGCTTTCTGCACAAAAGCGATTCTTGCGAAGCAATGTGAACACTTCTGCTTCCCAGGGACAGAGAAGGTGCTAGCAAGGAATTCTCTGCCTGCCTTTCCCCAGTGCTCTGCAAGCTCTCCAGGACAACATAGAATCTGGGGCTCTGTGCTTTCTTTCGTTCTGAACAAGTGTTACTGTTTTCTGCACAAAAGCGATTCTGCGAAGCAATGTGAACAGGCACAGAGAAGGTGCTAGCAGGGAATTCTCTGCCTGCCTTTCCCCAGTGCTCTGCAAGCTCTCCAGGACAACATAGAATCTGGGGCTCTGTGCTTTCTTTCCTTCTGAACAAGTGTTACTGTTTTCTGCACAAAAGCGATTCTGCGAAGCAATGTGAACACTTCTGCTTCCCAGGCACAGAGAAGGTGCTAGCAAGTATTTCTCTGCCTGCCTTTCCCCAGTGCTCTAAAAGCTCTCCAGGACAACATAGAATCTGGGGCTCTGTGCTTTCTTTCCTTCTGAACAAGTGTTACTGTTTTCTGCACAAAAGCGATTCTGCGAAGCAATGTGAACACTTCTGCTTCCCAGGCACAGAGAAGGTGCTAGCAAGGAATTCTCTGCCTGCCTTTCCCCAGTGCTCTGCAAGCTCTCCAGGACAACATAAAATCTGGGGCTCTGTGCTTTCTTTCCTTCTGAACAAGTGTTAGTGTTTTCTGCACAAAAGCGATTCTGCGAAGCAATGTGAACAGGCACAGAGAAGGTGCTATCAGGGAATTCTCTGCCTGCCTTTCCCCAGTGCTCTGCAAGCTCTCCAGGACAACATAGAATCTGGGGCTCTGTGCTTTCTTTCGTTCTGAACAAGTGTTACTGTTTTCTGCACAAAAGCGATTCTGCGAAGCAATGTGAACACTTCTGCTTCCCAGGCACAGAGAAGGTGCTAGCAAGGAATTCTCTGCCTGCCTTTCCCCAGTGCTCTGCAAGCTCTCCAGGACAACATAAAATCTGGGGCTCTGTGCTTTCTTTCGTTCTGAACAAGTGTTACTGTTTTCTGCACAAAAGCGATTCTGCAAAGCAATGTGAACAGGCACAGAGAAGGTGCTAGCAGGGAATTCTCTGCCTGCCTTTCCCCAGTGCTCTGCAAGCTCTCCAGGACAACATAGAATCTGGGGCTCTGTGCTTTCTTTCCTTCTGAACAAGTGTTACTGTTTTCTGCACAAAAGCGATTCTGCGAAGCAATGTGAACAGGCACAGAGAAGGTGCTATCAGGGAATTCTCTGCCTGCCTTTCCCCAGTGCTCTGCAAGCTCTCCAGGACAACATAGAATCTGGGGCTCTGTGCTTTCTTTCCTTCTGAACAAGTGTTACTGTTTTCTGCACAAAAGCGATTCTGCGAAGCAATGTGAACAGGCACAGAGAAGGTGCTATCAGGGAATTCTCTGCCTGCCTTTCCCCAGTGCTCTGCAAGCTCTCCAGGACAACATAGAATCTGGGGCTCTGTGCTTGCTTTCCTTCTGAACAAGTGTTAGTGTTTTCTGCACAAAAGCGATTCTGCGAAGCAATGTGAACAGGCACAGAGAAGGTGCTATCAGGGAATTCTCTGCCTGCCTTTCCCCAGTGCTCTGCAAGCTCTCCAGGACAACATAGAATCTGGGGCTCTGTGCTTTCTTTCCTTCTGAACAAGTGTTACTGTTTTCTGCACAAAAGCGATTCTTGCGAAGCAATGTGAACACTTCTGCTTCCCAGGCACAGAGAAGGTGCTAGCAAGGATTTCTCTGCCTGCCTTTCCCCAGTGCTCTGCAAGCTCTCCAGGACAACATAGAATCTGGGGCTCTGTGCTTTCTTTCCTTCTGAACAAGTGTTAGTGTTTTCTGCACAAAAGCGATTCTGCGAAGCAATGTGAACACTTCTGCTTCCCAGGCACAGAGAAGGTGCTAGCAAGGAATTCTCTGCCTGCCTTTCCCCAGTGCTCTGCAAGCTCTCCAGGACAACATAAAATCTGGGGCTCTGTGCTTTCTTTCCTTCTGAACAAGTGTTAGTGTTTTCTGCACAAAAGCGATTCTTGCGAAGCAATGTGAACACTTCTGCTTCCCAGGCACAGAGAAGGTGCTAGCAGGGAATTCTCTGCCTGCCTTTCCCCAGTGCTCTGCAAGCTCTCCAGGACAACATAGAATCTGGGGCTCTGTGCTTTCTTTCCTTCTGAACAAGTGTTACTGTTTTCTGCACAAAAGCGATTCTGCGAAGCAATGTGAACAGGCACAGAGAAGGTGCTATCAGGGAATTCTCTGCCTGCCTTTCCCCAGTGCTCTGCAAGCTCTCCAGGACAACATAAAATCTGGGGCACTGTGCTTTCTTTCCTTCTGAACAAGTGTTACTGTTTTCTGCACAAAAGCGATTCTTGCGAAGCAATGTGAACACTTCTGCTTCACAGGCACAGAGAAGGTTCTAGCAGGGAATTCTCTGCCTGCCTTTCCCCAGTGCTCTGCAAGCTCTCCAGGACAACATAGAATCTGGGGCTCTGTGCTTTCTTTCCTTCTGAACAAGTGTTAGTGTTTTCTGCACAAAAGCGATTCTGCAAAGCAATGTGAACACTTCTGCTTCCCAGGCACAGAGAAGGTGCTAGCAGGGAATTCTCTGCCTGCCTTTCCCCAGTGCTCTGCAAGCTCTCCAGGACAACATAGAATCTGGGGCTCTGTGCTTTCTTTCCTTCTGAACAAGTGTTACTGTTTTCTGCACAAAAGCGATTCTGCGAAGCAATGTGAACAGGCACAGAGAAGGTGCTATCAGGGAATTCTCTGCCTGCCTTTCCCCAGTGCTCTGCAAGCTCTCCAGGACAACATAGAATCTGGGGCTCTGTGCTTTCTTTCCTTCTGAACAAGTGTTACTGTTTTCTGCACAAAAGCGTTTCTGCGAAGCAATGTGAACAGGCACAGAGAAGGTGCTAGCAGGGAATTCTCTGCCTGCCTTTCCCCAGTGCTCTGCAAGCTCTCCAGGACAACATAGAATCTGGGGCTCTGTGCTTTCTTTCCTTCTGAACAAGTGTTAGTGTTTTCTGCACAAAAGCGATTCTTGCGAAGCAATGTGAACACTTCTGCTTCCCAGGGACAGAGAAGGTGCTAGCAAGGAATTCTCTGCCTGCCTTTCCCCAGTGCTCTGCAAGCTCTCCAGGACAACATAGAATCTGGGGCTCTGTGCTTTCTTTCGTTCTGAACAAGTGTTACTGTTTTCTGCACAAAAGCGATTCTGCGAAGCAATGTGAACAGGCACAGAGAAGGTGCTAGCAGGGAATTCTCTGCCTGCCTTTCCCCAGTGCTCTGCAAGCTCTCCAGGACAACATAGAATCTGGGGCTCTGTGCTTTCTTTCCTTCTGAACAAGTGTTACTGTTTTCTGCACAAAAGCGATTCTGCGAAGCAATGTGAACACTTCTGCTTCCCAGGCACAGAGAAGGTGCTAGCAAGGATTTCTCTGCCTGCCTTTCCCCAGTGCTCTAAAAGCTCTCCAGGACAACATAGAATCTGGGGCTCTGTGCTTTCTTTCCTTCTGAACAAGTGTTACTGTTTTCTGCACAAAAGCGATTCTGCGAAGCAATGTGAACACTTCTGCTTCCCAGGCACAGAGAAGGTGCTAGCAAGGAATTCTCTGCCTGCCTTTCCCCAGTGCTCTGCAAGCTCTCCAGGACAACATAAAATCTGGGGCTCTGTGCTTTCTTTCCTTCTGAACAAGTGTTAGTGTTTTCTGCACAAAAGCGATTCTGCGAAGCAATGTGAACAGGCACAGAGAAGGTGCTATCAGGGAATTCTCTGCCTGCCTTTCCCCAGTGCTCTGCAAGCTCTCCAGGACAACATAGAATCTGGGGCTCTGTGCTTTCTTTCCTTCTGAACAAGTGTTACTGTTTTCTGCACAAAAGCGATTCTGCGAAGCAATGTGAACACTTCTGCTTCCCAGGCACAGAGAAGGTGCTAGCAAGGAATTCTCTGCCTGCCTTTCCCCAGTGCTCTGCAAGCTCTCCAGGACAACATAAAATCTGGGGCTCTGTGCTTTCTTTCCTTCTGAACAAGTGTTAGTGTTTTCTGCACAAAAGCGATTCTTGCGAAGCAATGTGAACACTTCTGCTTCCCAGGCACAGAGAAGGTGCTAGCAGGGAATTCTCTGCCTGCCTTTCCCCAGTGCTCTGCAAGCTCTCCAGGACAACATAGAATCTGGGGCTCTGTGCTTTCTTTCCTTCTGAACAAGTGTTACTGTTTTCTGCACAAAAGCGATTCTGCGAAGCAATGTGAACAGGCACAGAGAAGGTGCTATCAGGGAATTCTCTGCCTGCCTTTCCCCAGTGCTCTGCAAGCTCTCCAGGACAACATAAAATCTGGGGCACTGTGCTTTCTTTCCTTCTGAACAAGTGTTACTGTTTTCTGCACAAAAGCGATTCTTGCGAAGCAATGTGAACACTTCTGCTTCACAGGCACAGAGAAGGTTCTAGCAGGGAATTCTCTGCCTGCCTTTCCCCAGTGCTCTGCAAGCTCTCCAGGACAACATAGAATCTGGGGCTCTGTGCTTTCTTTCCTTCTGAACAAGTGTTAGTGTTTTCTGCACAAAAGCGATTCTGCAAAGCAATGTGAACACTTCTGCTTCCCAGGCACAGAGAAGGTGCTAGCAGGGAATTCTCTGCCTGCCTTTCCCCAGTGCTCTGCAAGCTCTCCAGGACAACATAGAATCTGGGGCTCTGTGCTTTCTTTCCTTCTGAACAAGTGTTACTGTTTTCTGCACAAAAGCGATTCTGCGAAGCAATGTGAACAGGCACAGAGAAGGTGCTATCAGGGAATTCTCTGCCTGCCTTTCCCCAGTGCTCTGCAA
The DNA here is from genome assembly GCF_031877795.1 of Strix aluco. Lineage (NCBI taxonomy): Eukaryota > Metazoa > Chordata > Aves > Strigiformes > Strigidae > Strix > Strix aluco. Next base: position 2,989,510 of record NW_027436647.1, read on the forward strand.
GCTCTCCAGGACAACATAGAATCTGGGGCTCTGTGCTTTCTTTCCTTCTGAACAAGTGTTACTGTTTTCTGCACAAAAGCGTTTCTGCGAAGCAATGTGAACAGGCACAGAGAAGGTGCTAGCAGGGAATTCTCTGCCTGCCTTTCCCCAGTGCTCTGCAAGCTCTCCAGGACAACATAGAATCTGGGGCTCTGTGCTTTCTTTCCTTCTGAACAAGTGTTAGTGTTTTCTGCACAAAAGCGATTCTTGCGAAGCAATGTGAACACTTCTGCTTCCCAGGGACAGAGAAGGTGCTAGCAAGGAATTCTCTGCCTGCCTTTCCCCAGTGCTCTGCAAGCTCTCCAGGACAACATAGAATCTGGGGCTCTGTGCTTTCTTTCGTTCTGAACAAGTGTTACTGTTTTCTGCACAAAAGCGATTCTGCGAAGCAATGTGAACAGGCACAGAGAAGGTGCTAGCAGGGAATTCTCTGCCTGCCTTTCCCCAGTGCTCTGCAAGCTCTCCAGGACAACATAGAATCTGGGGCTCTGTGCTTTCTTTCCTTCTGAACAAGTGTTACTGTTTTCTGCACAAAAGCGATTCTGCGAAGCAATGTGAACACTTCTGCTTCCCAGGCACAGAGAAGGTGCTAGCAAGGATTTCTCTGCCTGCCTTTCCCCAGTGCTCTAAAAGCTCTCCAGGACAACATAGAATCTGGGGCTCTGTGCTTTCTTTCCTTCTGAACAAGTGTTACTGTTTTCTGCACAAAAGCGATTCTGCGAAGCAATGTGAACACTTCTGCTTCCCAGGCACAGAGAAGGTGCTAGCAAGGAATTCTCTGCCTGCCTTTCCCCAGTGCTCTGCAAGCTCTCCAGGACAACATAAAATCTGGGGCTCTGTGCTTTCTTTCCTTCTGAACAAGTGTTAGTGTTTTCTGCACAAAAGCGATTCTGCGAAGCAATGTGAACAGGCACAGAGAAGGTGCTATCAGGGAATTCTCTGCCTGCCTTTCCCCAGTGCTCTGCAAGCTCTCCAGGACAACATAGAATCTGGGGCTCTGTGCTTTCTTTCCTTCTGAACAAGTGTTACTGTTTTCTGCACAAAAGCGATTCTGCGAAGCAATGTGAACACTTCTGCTTCCCAGGCACAGAGAAGGTGCTAGCAAGGAATTCTCTGCCTGCCTTTCCCCAGTGCTCTAAAAGCTCTCCAGGACAACATAAAATCTGGGGCTCTGTGCTTTCTTTCCTTCTGAACAAGTGTTAGTGTTTTCTGCACAAAAGCGATTCTTGCGAAGCAATGTGAACACTTCTGCTTCCCAGGCACAGAGAAGGTGCTAGCAGGGAATTCTCTGCCTGCCTTTCCCCAGTGCTCCTCAAGCTCTCCAGGACAACATAGAATCTGGGGCTCTGTGCTTTCTTTCCTTCTGAACAAGTGTTACTGTTTTCTGCACAAAAGCGATTCTGCGAAGCAATGTGAACAGGCACAGAGAAGGTGCTATCAGGGAATTCTCTGCCTGCCTTTCCCCAGTGCTCTGCAAGCTCTCCAGGACAACATAAAATCTGGGGCACTGTGCTTTCTTTCCTTCTGAACAAGTGTTACTGTTTTCTGCACAAAAGCGATTCTTGCGAAGCAATGTGAACACTTCTGCTTCCCAGGCACAGAGAAGGTGCTAGCAGTGAATTCTCTGCCTGCCTTTCCCCAGTGCTCTGCAAGCTCTCCAGGACAACATAGAATCTGGGGCTCTGTGCTTTCTTTCCTTCTGAACAAGTGTTACTGTTTTCTGCACAAAAGCGATTCTGCGAAGCAATGTGAACACTTCTGCTTCCCAGGGACAGAGAAGGTGCTAGCAAGGAATTCTCGGCCTGCCTTTCCCCAGTGCTCTGCAAGCTCTCCAGGACAACATAGAATCTGGGGCTCTGTGCTTTCTTTCGTTCTGAACAAGTGTTACTGTTTTCTGCACAAAAGCGATTCTGCGAAGCAATGTGAACAGGCACAGAGAAGGTGCTAGCAGGGAATTCTCTGCCTGCCTTTCCCCAGTGCTCTGCAAGCTCTCCAGGACAACATAGAATCTGGGGCTCTGTGCTTTCTTTCCTTCTGAACAAGTGTTACTGTTTTCTGCACAAAAGCGATTCTGCGAAGCAATGTGAACACTTCTGCTTCCCAGGCACAGAGAAGGTGCTAGCAAGGATTTCTCTGCCTGCCTTTCCCCAGTGCTCTAAAAGCTCTCCAGGACAACATAGAATCTGGGGCTCTGTGCTTTCTTTCCTTCTGAACAAGTGTTACTGTTTTCTGCACAAAAGCGATTCTGCGAAGCAATGTGAACACTTCTGCTTCCCAGGCACAGAGAAGGTGCTAGCAAGGAATTCTCTGCCTGCCTTTCCCCAGTGCTCTGCAAGCTCTCCAGGACAACATAAAATCTGGGGCTCTGTGCTTTCTTTCCTTCTGAACAAGTGTTAGTGTTTTCTGCACAAAAGCGATTCTGCGAAGCAATGTGAACAGGCACAGAGAAGGTGCTATCAGGGAATTCTCTGCCTGCCTTTCCCCAGTGCTCTGCAAGCTCTCCAGGACAACATAGAATCTGGGGCTCTGTGCTTTCTTTCGTTCTGAACAAGTGTTACTGTTTTCTGCACAAAAGCGATTCTGCGAAGCAATGTGAACACTTCTGCTTCCCAGGCATAGAGAAGGTGCTAGCAAGGAATTCTCTGCCTGCCTTTCCCCAGTGCTCTGCAAGCTCTCCAGGACAACATAAAATCTGGGGCTCTGTGCTTTCTTTCGTTCTGAACAAGTGTTACTGTTTTCTGCACAAAAGCGATTCTGCAAAGCAATGTGAACAGGCACAGAGAAGGTGCTAGCAGGGAATTCTCTGCCTGCCTTTCCCCACTGCTCTGCAAGCTCTCCAGGACAACATAGAATCTGGGGCTCTGTGCTTTCTTTCCTTCTGAACAAGTGTTACTGTTTTCTGCACAAAAGCGATTCTGCGAAGCAATGTGAACACTTCTGCTTCCCAGGCACAGAGAAGGTGCTAGCAAGGAATTCTCTGCCTGCCTTTCCCCAGTGCTCTAAAAGCTCTCCAGGACAACATAAAATCTGGGGCTCTGTGCTTTCTTTCCTTCTGAACAAGTGTTAGTGTTTTCTGCACAAAAGCGATTCTTGCGAAGCAATGTGAACACTTCTGCTTCCCAGGCACAGAGAAGGTGCTATCAGGGAATTCTCTGCCTGCCTTTCCCCAGTGCTCTGCAAGCTCTCCAGGACAACATAGAATCTGGGGCTCTGTGCTTTCTTTCCTTCTGAACAAGTGTTACTGTTTTCTGCACAAAAGCGATTCTGCGAAGCAATGTGAACAGGCACAGAGAAGGTGCTATCAGGGAATTCTCTGCCTGCCTTTCCCCAGTGCTCTGCAAGCTCTCCAGGACAACATAGAATCTGGGGCTCTGTGCTTTCTTTCCTTCTGAACAAGTGTTACTGTTTTCTGCACAAAAGCGATTCTGCGAAGCAATGTGAACAGGCACAGAGAAGGTGCTATCAGGGAATTCTCTGCCTGCCTTTCCCCAGTGCTCTGCAAGCTCTCCAGGACAACATAGAATCTGGGGCTCTGTGCTTTCTTTCCTTCTGAACAAGTGTTACTGTTTTCTGCACAAAAGCGATTCTTGCGAAGCAATGTGAACACTTCTGCTTCCCAGGCACAGAGAAGGTGCTAGCAAGGATTTCTCTGCCTGCCTTTCCCCAGTGCTCTGCAAGCTCTCCAGGACAACATAGAATCTGGGGCTCTGTGCTTTCTTTCCTTCTGAACAAGTGTTACTGTTTTCTGCACAAAAGCGATTCTGCGAAGCAATGTGAACACTTCTGCTTCCCAGGCACAGAGAAGGTGCTAGCAAGGAATTCTCTGCCTGCCTTTCCCCAGTGCTCTAAAAGCTCTCCAGGACAACATAAAATCTGGGGCTCTGTGCTTTCTTTCCTTCTGAACAAGTGTTAGTGTTTTCTGCACAAAAGCGATTCTTGCGAAGCAATGTGAACACTTCTGCTTCCCAGGCACAGAGAAGGTGCTAGCAGGGAATTCTCTGCCTGCCTTTCCCCAGTGCTCTGCAAGCTCTCCAGGACAACATAGAATCTGGGGCTCTGTGCTTTCTTTCCTTCTGAACAAGTGTTACTGTTTTCTGCACAAAAGCGATTCTGCGAAGCAATGTGAACAGGCACAGAGAAGGTGCTATCAGGGAATTCTCTGCCTGCCTTTCCCCAGTGCTCTGCAAGCTCTCCAGGACAACATAGAATCTGGGGCTCTGTGCTTTCTTTCCTTCTGAACAAGTGTTACTGTTTTCTGCACAAAAGCGTTTCTGCGAAGCAATGTGAACACTTCTGCTTCCCAGGCACAGAGAAGGTGCTAGCAGGGAATTCTCTGCCTGCCTTTCCCCAGTGCTCTGCAAGCTCTCCAGGACAACATAAAATCTGGGGCTCTGTGCTTTCTTTCGTTCTGAACAAGTGTTAGTGTTTTCTGCACAAAAGCGATTCTGCAAAGCAATGTGAACACTTCTGCTTCCCAGGCACAGAGAAGGTGCTAGCAGGGAATTCTCTGCCTGCCTTTCCCCAGTGCTCTGCAAGCTCTCCAGGACAACATAGAATCTGGGGCTCTGTGCTTTCTTTCCTTCTGAACAAGTGTTACTGTTTTCTGCACAAAAGCGATTCTGCGAAGCAATGTGAACAGGCACAGAGAAGGTGCTATCAGGGAATTCTCTGCCTGCCTTTCCCCAGTGCTCTGCAAGCTCTCCAGGACAACATAGAATCTGGGGCTCTGTGCTTTCTTTCCTTCTGAACAAGTGTTACTGTTTTCTGCACAAAAGCGATTCTGCAAAGCAATGTGAACACTTCTGCTTCCCAGGCACAGAGAAGGTGCTAGCAGGGAATTCTCTGCCTGCCTTTCCCCAGTGCTCTGCAAGCTCTCCAGGACAACATAGAATCTGGGGCTCTGTGCTTTCTTTCCTTCTGAACAAGTGTTACTGTTTTCTGCACAAAAGCGATTCTGCGAAGCAATGTGAACAGGCACAGAGAAGGTGCTATCAGGGAATTCTCTGCCTGCCTTTCCCCAGTGCTCTGCAAGCTCTCCAGGACAACATAGAATCTGGGGCTCTGTGCTTTCTTTCCTTCTGAACAAGTGTTACTGTTTTCTGCACAAAAGCGTTTCTGCGAAGCAATGTGAACAGGCACAGAGAAGGTGCTAGCAGGGAATTCTCTGCCTGCCTTTCCCCAGTGCTCTGCAAGCTCTCCAGGACAACATAGAATCTGGGGCTCTGTGCTTTCTTTCCTTCTGAACAAGTGTTACTGTTTTCTGCACAAAAGCGATTCTTGCGAAGCAATGTGAACACTTCTGCTTCCCAGGGACAGAGAAGGTGCTAGCAAGGAATTCTCTGCCTGCCTTTCCCCAGTGCTCTGCAAGCTCTCCAGGACAACATAGAATCTGGGGCTCTGTGCTTTCTTTCCTTCTGAACAAGTGTTACTGTTTTCTGCACAAAAGCGATTCTGCGAAGCAATGTGAACAGGCACAGAGAAGGTGCTAGCAGGGAATTCTCTGCCTGCCTTTCCCCAGTGCTCTGCAAGCTCTCCAGGACAACATAGAATCTGGGGCTCTGTGCTTTCTTTCGTTCTGAACAAGTGTTACTGTTTTCTGCACAAAAGCGATTCTGCGAAGCAATGTGAACACTTCTGCTTCCCAGGCACAGAGAAGGTGCTAGCAAGGAATTCTCTGCCTGCCTTTCCCCAGTGCTCTGCAAGCTCTCCAGGACAACATAGAATCTGGGGCTCTGTGCTTTCTTTCCTTCTGAACAAGTGTTACTGTTTTCTGCACAAAAGCGATTCTTGCGAAGCAATGTGAACACTTCTGCTTCCCAGGCACAGAGAAGGTGCTAGCAGGGAATTCTCTGCCTGCCTTTCCCCAGTGCTCCTCAAGCTCTCCAGGACAACATAGAATCTGGGGCTCTGTGCTTTCTTTCCTTCTGAACAAGTGTTACTGTTTTCTGCACAAAAGCGATTCTGCGAAGCAATGTGAACAGGCACAGAGAAGGTGCTATCAGGGAATTCTCTGCCTGCCTTTCCCCAGTGCTCTGCAAGCTCTCCAGGACAACATAGAATCTGGGGCTCTGTGCTTTCTTTCCTTCTGAACAAGTGTTACTGTTTTCTGCACAAAAGCGATTCTGCGAAGCAATGTGAACAGGCACAGAGAAGGTGCTATCAGGGAATTCTCTGCCTGCCTTTCCCCAGTGCTCTGCAAGCTCTCCAGGACAACATAGAATCTGGGGCTCTGTGCTTGCTTTCCTTCTGAACAAGTGTTAGTGTTTTCTGCACAAAAGCGATTCTGCGAAGCAATGTGAACAGGCACAGAGAAGGTGCTATCAGGGAATTCTCTGCCTGCCTTTCCCCAGTGCTCTGCAAGCTCTCCAGGACAACATAGAATCTGGGGCTCTGTGCTTTCTTTCCTTCTGAACAAGTGTTACTGTTTTCTGCACAAAAGCGATTCTTGCGAAGCAATGTGAACACTTCTGCTTCCCAGGCACAGAGAAGGTGCTAGCAAGGATTTCTCTGCCTGCCTTTCCCCAGTGCTCTGCAAGCTCTCCAGGACAACATAGAATCTGGGGCTCTGTGCTTTCTTTCCTTCTGAACAAGTGTTAGTGTTTTCTGCACAAAAGCGATTCTGCGAAGCAATGTGAACACTTCTGCTTCCCAGGCACAGAGAAGGTGCTAGCAAGGAATTCTCTGCCTGCCTTTCCCCAGTGCTCTGCAAGCTCTCCAGGACAACATAAAATCTGGGGCTCTGTGCTTTCTTTCCTTCTGAACAAGTGTTAGTGTTTTCTGCACAAAAGCGATTCTTGCGAAGCAATGTGAACACTTCTGCTTCCCAGGCACAGAGAAGGTGCTAGCAGGGAATTCTCTGCCTGCCTTTCCCCAGTGCTCTGCAAGCTCTCCAGGACAACATAGAATCTGGGGCTCTGTGCTTTCTTTCCTTCTGAACAAGTGTTACTGTTTTCTGCACAAAAGCGATTCTGCGAAGCAATGTGAACAGGCACAGAGAAGGTGCTATCAGGGAATTCTCTGCCTGCCTTTCCCCAGTGCTCTGCAAGCTCTCCAGGACAACATAAAATCTGGGGCACTGTGCTTTCTTTCCTTCTGAACAAGTGTTAGTGTTTTCTGCACAAAAGCGATTCTTGCGAAGCAATGTGAACACTTCTGCTTCCCAGGCACAGAGAAGGTGCTAGCAGGGAATTCTCTGCCTGCCTTTCCCCAGTGCTCTGCAAGCTCTCCAGGACAACATAGAATCTGGGGCTCTGTGCTTTCTTTCCTTCTGAACAAGTGTTAGTGTTTTCTGCACAAAAGCGATTCTGCAAAGCAATGTGAACACTTCTGCTTCCCAGGCACAGAGAAGGTGCTAGCAGGGAATTCTCTGCCTGCCTTTCCCCAGTGCTCTGCAAGCTCTCCAGGACAACATAGAATCTGGGGCTCTGTGCTTTCTTTCCTTCTGAACAAGTGTTACTGTTTTCTGCACAAAAGCGATTCTGCGAAGCAATGTGAACAGGCACAGAGAAGGTGCTATCAGGGAATTCTCTGCCTGCCTTTCCCCAGTGCTCTGCAAGCTCTCCAGGACAACATAGAATCTGGGGCTCTGTGCTTTCTTTCCTTCTGAACAAGTGTTACTGTTTTCTGCACAAAAGCGTTTCTGCGAAGCAATGTGAACAGGCACAGAGAAGGTGCTAGCAGGGAATTCTCTGCCTGCCTTTCCCCAGTGCTCTGCAAGCTCTCCAGGACAACATAGAATCTGGGGCTCTGTGCTTTCTTTCCTTCTGAACAAGTGTTAGTGCTTTCTGCACAAAAGCGATTCTTGCGAAGCAATGTGAACACTTCTGCTTCCCAGGGACAGAGAAGGTGCTAGCAAGGAATTCTCTGCCTGCCTTTCCCCAGTGCTCTGCAAGCTCTCCAGGACAACATAGAATCTGGGGCTCTGTGCTTTCTTTCCTTCTGAACAAGTGTTACTGTTTTCTGCACAAAAGCGATTCTGCGAAGCAATGTGAACAGGCACAGAGAAGGTGCTAGCAGGGAATTCTCTGCCTGCCTTTCCCCAGTGCTCTGCAAGCTCTCCAGGACAACATAGAATCTGGGGCTCTGTGCTTTCTTTCCTTCTGAACAAGTGTTACTGTTTTCTGCACAAAAGCGATTCTGCGAAGCAATGTGAACACTTCTGCTTCCCAGGCACAGAGAAGGTGCTAGCAAGGATTTCTCTGCCTGCCTTTCCCCAGTGCTCTAAAAGCTCTCCAGGACAACATAGAATCTGGGGCTCTGTGCTTTCTTTCCTTCTGAACAAGTGTTAGTGCTTTCTGCACAAAAGCGATTCTTGCGAAGCAATGTGAACACTTCTGCTTCCCAGGCACAGAGAAGGTGCTAGCAAGGAATTCTCTGCCTGCCTTTCCCCAGTGCTCTGCAAGCTCTCCAGGACAACATAGAATCTGGGGCTCTGTGCTTTCTTTCGTTCTGAACAAGTGTTACTGTTTTCTGCACAAAAGCGATTCTGCGAAGCAATGTGAACAGGCACAGAGAAGGTGCTAGCAGGGAATTCTCTGCCTGCCTTTCCCCAGTGCTCTGCAAGCTCTCCAGGACAACATAGAATCTGGGGCTCTGTGCTTTCTTTCCTTCTGAACAAGTGTTACTGTTTTCTGCACAAAAGCGATTCTGCGAAGCAATGTGAACACTTCTGCTTCCCAGGCACAGAGAAGGTGCTAGCAAGGAATTCTCTGCCTGCCTTTCCCCAGTGCTCTAAAAGCTCTCCAGGACAACATAAAATCTGGGGCTCTGTGCTTTCTTTCCTTCTGAACAAGTGTTAGTGTTTTCTGCACAAAAGCGATTCTTGCGAAGCAATGTGAACACTTCTGCTTCCCAGGCACAGAGAAGGTGCTAGCAGGGAATTCTCTGCCTGCCTTTCCCCAGTGCTCCTCAAGCTCTCCAGGACAACATAGAATCTGGGGCTCTGTGCTTTCTTTCCTTCTGAACAAGTGTTACTGTTTTCTGCACAAAAGCGATTCTGCGAAGCAATGTAAACAGGCACAGAGAAGGTGCTATCAGGGAATTCTCTGCCTGCCTTTCCCCAGTGCTCTGCAAGCTCTCCAGGACAACATAAAATCTGGGGCACTGTGCTTTCTTTCCTTCTGAACAAGTGTTACTGTTTTCTGCACAAAAGCGATTCTTGCGAAGCAATGTGAACACTTCTGCTTCCCAGGCACAGAGAAGGTGCTAGCAGGGAATTCTCTGCCTGCCTTTCCCCAGTGCTCTGCAAGCTCTCCAGGACAACATAGAATCTGGGGCTCTGTGCTTTCTTTCCTTCTGAACAAGTGTTAGTGTTTTCTGCACAAAAGCGATTCTGCAAAGCAATGTGAACACTTCTGCTTCCCAGGCACAGAGAAGGTGCTAGCAGGGAATTCTCTGCCTGCCTTTCCCCAGTGCTCTGCAAGCTCTCCAGGACAACATAGAATCTGGGGCTCTGTGCTTTCTTTCCTTCTGAACAAGTGTTACTGTTTTCTGCACAAAAGCGATTCTGCGAAGCAATGTGAACAGGCACAGAGAAGGTGCTATCAGGGAATTCTCTGCCTGCCTTTCCCCAGTGCTCTGCAAGCTCTCCAGGACAACATAGAATCTGGGGCTCTGTGCTTTCTTTCCTTCTGAACAAGTGTTACTGTTTTCTGCACAAAAGCGTTTCTGCGAAGCAATGTGAACAGGCACAGAGAAGGTGCTAGCAGGGAATTCTCTGCCTGCCTTTCCCCAGTGCTCTGCAAGCTCTCCAGGACAACATAGAATCTGGGGCTCTGTGCTTTCTTTCCTTCTGAACAAGTGTTAGTGCTTTCTGCACAAAAGCGATTCTTGCGAAGCAATGTGAACACTTCTGCTTCCCAGGGACAGAGAAGGTGCTAGCAAGGAATTCTCTGCCTGCCTTTCCCCAGTGCTCTGCAAGCTCTCCAGGACAACATAGAATCTGGGGCTCTGTGCTTTCTTTCGTTCTGAACAAGTGTTACTGTTTTCTGCACAAAAGCGATTCTGCGAAGCAATGTGAACAGGCACAGAGAAGGTGCTAGCAGGGAATTCTCTGCCTGCCTTTCCCCAGTGCTCTGCAAGCTCTCCAGGACAACATAAAATCTGGGGCTCTGTGCTTTCTTTCCTTCTGAACAAGTGTTAGTGTTTTCTGCACAAAAGCGATTCTTGCGAAGCAATGTGAACACTTCTGCTTCCCAGGCACAGAGAAGGTGCTAGCAGGGAATTCTCTGCCTGCCTTTCCCCAGTGCTCCTCAAGCTCTCCAGGACAACATAGAATCTGGGGCTCTGTGCTTTCTTTCCTTCTGAACAAGTGTTACTGTTTTCTGCACAAAAGCGATTCTGCGAAGCAATGTGAACAGGCACAGAGAAGGTGCTATCAGGGAATTCTCTGCCTGCCTTTCCCCAGTGCTCTGCAAGCTCTCCAGGACAACATAGAATCTGGGGCTCTGTGCTTTCTTTCCTTCTGAACAAGTGTTACTGTTTTCTGCACAAAAGCGATTCTGCGAAGCAATGTGAACAGGCACAGAGAAGGTGCTATCAGGGAATTCTCTGCCTGCCTTTCCCCAGTGCTCTGCAAGCTCTCCAGGACAACATAGAATCTGGGGCTCTGTGCTTGCTTTCCTTCTGAACAAGTGTTAGTGTTTTCTGCACAAAAGCGATTCTGCGAAGCAATGTGAACAGGCACAGAGAAGGTGCTATCAGGGAATTCTCTGCCTGCCTTTCCCCAGTGCTCTGCAAGCTCTCCAGGACAACATAGAATCTGGGGCTCTGTGCTTTCTTTCCTTCTGAACAAGTGTTACTGTTTTCTGCACAAAAGCGATTCTTGCGAAGCAATGTGAACACTTCTGCTTCCCAGGCACAGAGAAGGTGCTAGCAAGGATTTCTCTGCCTGCCTTTCCCCAGTGCTCTGCAAGCTCTCCAGGACAACATAGAATCTGGGGCTCTGTGCTTTCTTTCCTTCTGAACAAGTGTTAGTGTTTTCTGCACAAAAGCGATTCTGCGAAGCAATGTGAACACTTCTGCTTCCCAGGCACAGAGAAGGTGCTAGCAAGGAATTCTCTGCCTGCCTTTCCCCAGTGCTCTGCAAGCTCTCCAGGACAACATAAAATCTGGGGCTCTGTGCTTTCTTTCCTTCTGAACAAGTGTTAGTGTTTTCTGCACAAAAGCGATTCTTGCGAAGCAATGTGAACACTTCTGCTTCCCAGGCACAGAGAAGGTGCTAGCAGGGAATTCTCTGCCTGCCTTTCCCCAGTGCTCTGCAAGCTCTCCAGGACAACATAGAATCTGGGGCTCTGTGCTTTCTTTCCTTCTGAACAAGTGTTACTGTTTTCTGCACAAAAGCGATTCTGCGAAGCAATGTGAACAGGCACAGAGAAGGTGCTATCAGGGAATTCTCTGCCTGCCTTTCCCCAGTGCTCTGCAAGCTCTCCAGGACAACATAAAATCTGGGGCACTGTGCTTTCTTTCCTTCTGAACAAGTGTTACTGTTTTCTGCACAAAAGCGATTCTTGCGAAGCAATGTGAACACTTCTGCTTCCCAGGCACAGAGAAGGTGCTAGCAGGGAATTCTCTGCCTGCCTTTCCCCAGTGCTCTGCAAGCTCTCCAGGACAACATAGAATCTGGGGCTCTGTGCTTTCTTTCCTTCTGAACAAGTGTTAGTGTTTTCTGCACAAAAGCGATTCTGCAAAGCAATGTGAACACTTCTGCTTCCCAGGCACAGAGAAGGTGCTAGCAGGGAATTCTCTGCCTGCCTTTCCCCAGTGCTCTGCAAGCTCTCCAGGACAACATAGAATCTGGGGCTCTGTGCTTTCTTTCCTTCTGAACAAGTGTTACTGTTTTCTGCACAAAAGCGATTCTGCGAAGCAATGTGAACAGGCACAGAGAAGGTGCTATCAGGGAATTCTCTGCCTGCCTTTCCCCAGTGCTCTGTAAGCTCTCCAGGACAACATAGAATCTGGGGCTCTGTGCTTTCTTTCCTTCTGAACAAGTGTTACTGTTTTCTGCACAAAAGCGTTTCTGCGAAGCAATGTGAACAGGCACAGAGAAGGTGCTAGCAGGGAATTCTCTGCCTGCCTTTCCCCAGTGCTCTGCAAGCTCTCCAGGACAACATAGAATCTGGGGCTCTGTGCTTTCTTTCCTTCTGAACAAGTGTTAGTGCTTTCTGCACAAAAGCGATTCTTGCGAAGCAATGTGAACACTTCTGCTTCCCAGGGACAGAGAAGGTGCTAGCAAGGAATTCTCTGCCTGCCTTTCCCCAGTGCTCTGCAAGCTCTCCAGGACAACATAGAATCTGGGGCTCTGTGCTTTCTTTCGTTCTGAACAAGTGTTACTGTTTTCTGCACAAAAGCGATTCTGCGAAGCAATGTGAACAGGCACAGAGAAGGTGCTAGCAGGGAATTCTCTGCCTGCCTTTCCCCAGTGCTCTGCAAGCTCTCCAGGACAACATAGAATCTGGGGCTCTGTGCTTTCTTTCCTTCTGAACAAGTGTTACTGTTTTCTGCACAAAAGCGATTCTGCGAAGCAATGTGAACACTTCTGCTTCCCAGGCACAGAGAAGGTGCTAGCAAGGATTTCTCTGCCTGCCTTTCCCCAGTGCTCTAAAAGCTCTCCAGGACAACATAGAATCTGGGGCTCTGTGCTTTCTTTCCTTCTGAACAAGTGTTACTGTTTTCTGCACAAAAGCGATTCTGCGAAGCAATGTGAACACTTCTGCTTCCCAGGCACAGAGAAGGTGCTAGCAAGGAATTCTCTGCCTGCCTTTCCCCAGTGCTCTGCAAGCTCTCCAGGACAACATAAAATCTGGGGCTCTGTGCTTTCTTTCCTTCTGAACAAGTGTTAGTGTTTTCTGCACAAAAGCGATTCTGCGAAGCAATGTGAACAGGCACAGAGAAGGTGCTATCAGGGAATTCTCTGCCTGCCTTTCCCCAGTGCTCTGCAAGCTCTCCAGGACAACATAGAATCTGGGGCTCTGTGCTTTCTTTCCTTCTGAACAAGTGTTACTGTTTTCTGCACAAAAGCGATTCTGCGAAGCAATGTGAACACTTCTGCTTCCCAGGCACAGAGAAGGTGCTAGCAAGGAATTCTCTGCCTGCCTTTCCCCAGTGCTCTAAAAGCTCTCCAGGACAACATAAAATCTGGGGCTCTGTGCTTTCTTTCCTTCTGAACAAGTGTTAGTGTTTTCTGCACAAAAGCGATTCTTGCGAAGCAATGTGAACACTTCTGCTTCCCAGGCACAGAGAAGGTGCTAGCAAGGATTTCTCTGCCTGCCTTTCCCCAGTGCTCTGCAAGCTCTCCAGGACAACATAGAATCTGGGGCTCTGTGCTTTCTTTCCTTCTGAACAAGTGTTAGTGTTTTCTGCACAAAAGCGATTCTGCGAAGCAATGTGAACACTTCTGCTTCCCAGGCACAGAGAAGGTGCTAGCAAGGAATTCTCTGCCTGCCTTTCCCCAGTGCTCTGCAAGCTCTCCAGGACAACATAAAATCTGGGGCTCTGTGCTTTCTTTCCTTCTGAACAAGTGTTAGTGTTTTCTGCACAAAAGCGATTCTTGCGAAGCAATGTGAACACTTCTGCTTCCCAGGCACAGAGAAGGTGCTAGCAGGGAATTCTCTGCCTGCCTTTCCCCAGTGCTCTGCAAGCTCTCCAGGACAACATAGAATCTGGGGCTCTGTGCTTTCTTTCCTTCTGAACAAGTGTTACTGTTTTCTGCACAAAAGCGATTCTGCGAAGCAATGTGAACAGGCACAGAGAAGGTGCTATCAGGGAATTCTCTGCCTGCCTTTCCCCAGTGCTCTGCAAGCTCTCCAGGACAACATAAAATCTGGGGCACTGTGCTTTCTTTCCTTCTGAACAAGTGTTACTGTTTTCTGCACAAAAGCGATTCTTGCGAAGCAATGTGAACACTTCTGCTTCCCAGGCACAGAGAAGGTGCTAGCAGTGAATTCTCTGCCTGCCTTTCCCCAGTGCTCTGCAAGCTCTCCAGGACAACATAGAATCTGGGGCTCTGTGCTTTCTTTCCTTCTGAACAAGTGTTACTGTTTTCTGCACAAAAGCGATTCTGCGAAGCAATGTGAACACTTCTGCTTCCCAGGGACAGAGAAGGTGCTAGCAAGGAATTCTCGGCCTGCCTTTCCCCAGTGCTCTGCAAGCTCTCCAGGACAACATAGAATCTGGGGCTCTGTGCTTTCTTTCCTTCTGAACAAGTGTTACTGTTTTCTGCACAAAAGCGATTCTGCGAAGCAATGTGAACAGGCACAGAGAAGGTGCTAGCAGGGAATTCTCTGCCTGCCTTTCCCCAGTGCTCTGCAAGCTCTCCAGGACAACATAGAATCTGGGGCTCTGTGCTTTCTTTCCTTCTGAACAAGTGTTACTGTTTTCTGCACAAAAGCGATTCTGCGAAGCAATGTGAACACTTCTGCTTCCCAGGCACAGAGAAGGTGCTAGCAAGGATTTCTCTGCCTGCCTTTCCCCAGTGCTCTAAAAGCTCTCCAGGACAACATAGAATCTGGGGCTCTGTGCTTTCTTTCCTTCTGAACAAGTGTTACTGTTTTCTGCACAAAAGCGATTCTGCGAAGCAATGTGAACACTTCTGCTTCCCAGGCACAGAGAAGGTGCTAGCAAGGAATTCTCTGCCTGCCTTTCCCCAGTGCTCTGCAAGCTCTCCAGGACAACATAAAATCTGGGGCTCTGTGCTTTCTTTCCTTCTGAACAAGTGTTAGTGTTTTCTGCACAAAAGCGATTCTGCGAAGCAATGTGAACAGGCACAGAGAAGGTGCTATCAGGGAATTCTCTGCCTGCCTTTCCCCAGTGCTCTGCAAGCTCTCCAGGACAACATAGAATCTGGGGCTCTGTGCTTTCTTTCGTTCTGAACAAGTGTTACTGTTTTCTGCACAAAAGCGATTCTGCGAAGCAATGTGAACACTTCTGCTTCCCAGGCATAGAGAAGGTGCTAGCAAGGAATTCTCTGCCTGCCTTTCCCCAGTGCTCTGCAAGCTCTCCAGGACAACATAAAATCTGGGGCTCTGTGCTTTCTTTCGTTCTGAACAAGTGTTACTGTTTTCTGCACAAAAGCGATTCTGCAAAGCAATGTGAACAGGCACAGAGAAGGTGCTAGCAGGGAATTCTCTGCCTGCCTTTCCCCACTGCTCTGCAAGCTCTCCAGGACAACATAGAATCTGGGGCTCTGTGCTTTCTTTCCTTCTGAACAAGTGTTACTGTTTTCTGCACAAAAGCGATTCTGCGAAGCAATGTGAACACTTCTGCTTCCCAGGCACAGAGAAGGTGCTAGCAAGGAATTCTCTGCCTGCCTTTCCCCAGTGCTCTAAAAGCTCTCCAGGACAACATAAAATCTGGGGCTCTGTGCTTTCTTTCCTTCTGAACAAGTGTTAGTGTTTTCTGCACAAAAGCGATTCTTGCGAAGCAATGTGAACACTTCTGCTTCCCAGGCACAGAGAAGGTGCTAGCAGGGAATTCTCTGCCTGCCTTTCCCCAGTGCTCCTCAAGCTCTCCAGGACAACATAGAATCTGGGGCTCTGTGCTTTCTTTCCTTCTGAACAAGTGTTACTGTTTTCTGCACAAAAGCGATTCTGCGAAGCAATGTGAACAGGCACAGAGAAGGTGCTATCAGGGAATTCTCTGCCTGCCTTTCCCCAGTGCTCTGCAAGCTCTCCAGGACAACATAGAATCTGGGGCTCTGTGCTTTCTTTCCTTCTGAACAAGTGTTACTGTTTTCTGCACAAAAGCGATTCTGCGAAGCAATGTGAACAGGCACAGAGAAGGTGCTATCAGGGAATTCTCTGCCTGCCTTTCCCCAGTGCTCTGCAAGCTCTCCAGGACAACATAGAATCTGGGGCTCTGTGCTTTCTTTCCTTCTGAACAAGTGTTACTGTTTTCTGCACAAAAGCGATTCTGCGAAGCAATGTGAACAGGCACAGAGAAGGTGCTATCAGGGAATTCTCTGCCTGCCTTTCCCCAGTGCTCTGCAAGCTCTCCAGGACAACATAGAATCTGGGGCTCTGTGCTTTCTTTCCTTCTGAACAAGTGTTACTGTTTTCTGCACAAAAGCGATTCTTGCGAAGCAATGTGAACACTTCTGCTTCCCAGGCACAGAGAAGGTGCTAGCAAGGATTTCTCTGCCTGCCTTTCCCCAGTGCTCTGCAAGCTCTCCAGGACAACATAGAATCTGGGGCTCTGTGCTTTCTTTCCTTCTGAACAAGTGTTAGTGTTTTCTGCACAAAAGCGATTCTGCGAAGCAATGTGAACACTTCTGCTTCCCAGGCACAGAGAAGGTGCTAGCAAGGAATTCTCTGCCTGCCTTTCCCCAGTGCTCTAAAAGCTCTCCAGGACAACATAAAATCTGGGGCTCTGTGCTTTCTTTCCTTCTGAACAAGTGTTAGTGTTTTCTGCACAAAAGCGATTCTTGCGAAGCAATGTGAACACTTCTGCTTCCCAGGCACAGAGAAGGTGCTAGCAGGGAATTCTCTGCCTGCCTTTCCCCAGTGCTCTGCAAGCTCTCCAGGACAACATAGAATCTGGGGCTCTGTGCTTTCTTTCCTTCTGAACAAGTGTTACTGTTTTCTGCACAAAAGCGATTCTGCGAAGCAATGTGAACAGGCACAGAGAAGGTGCTATCAGGGAATTCTCTGCCTGCCTTTCCCCAGTGCTCTGCAAGCTCTCCAGGACAACATAGAATCTGGGGCTCTGTGCTTTCTTTCCTTCTGAACAAGTGTTACTGTTTTCTGCACAAAAGCGTTTCTGCGAAGCAATGTGAACACTTCTGCTTCCCAGGCACAGAGAAGGTGCTAGCAGGGAATTCTCTGCCTGCCTTTCCCCAGTGCTCTGCAAGCTCTCCAGGACAACATAGAATCTGGGGCTCTGTGCTTTCTTTCGTTCTGAACAAGTGTTAGTGTTTTCTGCACAAAAGCGATTCTGCAAAGCAATGTGAACACTTCTGCTTCCCAGGCACAGAGAAGGTGCTAGCAGGGAATTCTCTGCCTGCCTTTCCCCAGTGCTCTGCAAGCTCTCCAGGACAACATAGAATCTGGGGCTCTGTGCTTTCTTTCCTTCTGAACAAGTGTTACTGTTTTCTGCACAAAAGCGATTCTGCGAAGCAATGTGAACAGGCACAGAGAAGGTGCTATCAGGGAATTCTCTGCCTGCCTTTCCCCAGTGCTCTGCAAGCTCTCCAGGACAACATAGAATCTGGGGCTCTGTGCTTTCTTTCCTTCTGAACAAGTGTTACTGTTTTCTGCACAAAAGCGATTCTGCAAAGCAATGTGAACACTTCTGCTTCCCAGGCACAGAGAAGGTGCTAGCAGGGAATTCTCTGCCTGCCTTTCCCCAGTGCTCTGCAAGCTCTCCAGGACAACATAGAATCTGGGGCTCTGTGCTTTCTTTCCTTCTGAACAAGTGTTACTGTTTTCTGCACAAAAGCGATTCTGCGAAGCAATGTGAACAGGCACAGAGAAGGTGCTATCAGGGAATTCTCTGCCTGCCTTTCCCCAGTGCTCTGCAAGCTCTCCAGGACAACATAGAATCTGGGGCTCTGTGCTTTCTTTCCTTCTGAACAAGTGTTACTGTTTTCTGCACAAAAGCGTTTCTGCGAAGCAATGTGAACAGGCACAGAGAAGGTGCTAGCAGGGAATTCTCTGCCTGCCTTTCCCCAGTGCTCTGCAAGCTCTCCAGGACAACATAGAATCTGGGGCTCTGTGCTTTCTTTCCTTCTGAACAAGTGTTAGTGCTTTCTGCACAAAAGCGATTCTTGCGAAGCAATGTGAACACTTCTGCTTCCCAGGGACAGAGAAGGTGCTAGCAAGGAATTCTCTGCCTGCCTTTCCCCAGTGCTCTGCAAGCTCTCCAGGACAACATAGAATCTGGGGCTCTGTGCTTTCTTTCCTTCTGAACAAGTGTTACTGTTTTCTGCACAAAAGCGATTCTGCGAAGCAATGTGAACAGGCACAGAGAAGGTGCTAGCAGGGAATTCTCTGCCTGCCTTTCCCCAGTGCTCTGCAAGCTCTCCAGGACAACATAGAATCTGGGGCTCTGTGCTTTCTTTCGTTCTGAACAAGTGTTACTGTTTTCTGCACAAAAGCGATTCTGCGAAGCAATGTGAACACTTCTGCTTCCCAGGCACAGAGAAGGTGCTAGCAAGGAATTCTCTGCCTGCCTTTCCCCAGTGCTCTGCAAGCTCTCCAGGACAACATAGAATCTGGGGCTCTGTGCTTTCTTTCCTTCTGAACAAGTGTTACTGTTTTCTGCACAAAAGCGATTCTTGCGAAGCAATGTGAACACTTCTGCTTCCCAGGCACAGAGAAGGTGCTAGCAGGGAATTCTCTGCCTGCCTTTCCCCAGTGCTCCTCAAGCTCTCCAGGACAACATAGAATCTGGGGC
Organism: Strix aluco; assembly: GCF_031877795.1. Taxonomy (NCBI): domain Eukaryota; kingdom Metazoa; phylum Chordata; class Aves; order Strigiformes; family Strigidae; genus Strix; species Strix aluco. The sequence continues at coordinate 3,007,936 of NW_027436647.1, forward strand.
TCTGTGCTTTCTTTCCTTCTGAACAAGTGTTACTGTTTTCTGCACAAAAGCGATTCTGCGAAGCAATGTGAACAGGCACAGAGAAGGTGCTATCAGGGAATTCTCTGCCTGCCTTTCCCCAGTGCTCTGCAAGCTCTCCAGGACAACATAGAATCTGGGGCTCTGTGCTTTCTTTCCTTCTGAACAAGTGTTACTGTTTTCTGCACAAAAGCGATTCTGCGAAGCAATGTGAACAGGCACAGAGAAGGTGCTATCAGGGAATTCTCTGCCTGCCTTTCCCCAGTGCTCTGCAAGCTCTCCAGGACAACATAGAATCTGGGGCTCTGTGCTTGCTTTCCTTCTGAACAAGTGTTAGTGTTTTCTGCACAAAAGCGATTCTGCGAAGCAATGTGAACAGGCACAGAGAAGGTGCTATCAGGGAATTCTCTGCCTGCCTTTCCCCAGTGCTCTGCAAGCTCTCCAGGACAACATAGAATCTGGGGCTCTGTGCTTTCTTTCCTTCTGAACAAGTGTTACTGTTTTCTGCACAAAAGCGATTCTTGCGAAGCAATGTGAACACTTCTGCTTCCCAGGCACAGAGAAGGTGCTAGCAAGGATTTCTCTGCCTGCCTTTCCCCAGTGCTCTGCAAGCTCTCCAGGACAACATAGAATCTGGGGCTCTGTGCTTTCTTTCCTTCTGAACAAGTGTTAGTGTTTTCTGCACAAAAGCGATTCTTGCGAAGCAATGTGAACACTTCTGCTTCCCAGGCACAGAGAAGGTGCTAGCAGGGAATTCTCTGCCTGCCTTTCCCCAGTGCTCTGCAAGCTCTCCAGGACAACATAGAATCTGGGGCTCTGTGCTTTCTTTCCTTCTGAACAAGTGTTAGTGTTTTCTGCACAAAAGCGATTCTGCAAAGCAATGTGAACACTTCTGCTTCCCAGGCACAGAGAAGGTGCTAGCAGGGAATTCTCTGCCTGCCTTTCCCCAGTGCTCTGCAAGCTCTCCAGGACAACATAGAATCTGGGGCTCTGTGCTTTCTTTCCTTCTGAACAAGTGTTACTGTTTTCTGCACAAAAGCGATTCTGCGAAGCAATGTGAACAGGCACAGAGAAGGTGCTATCAGGGAATTCTCTGCCTGCCTTTCCCCAGTGCTCTGCAAGCTCTCCAGGACAACATAGAATCTGGGGCTCTGTGCTTTCTTTCCTTCTGAACAAGTGTTACTGTTTTCTGCACAAAAGCGTTTCTGCGAAGCAATGTGAACAGGCACAGAGAAGGTGCTAGCAGGGAATTCTCTGCCTGCCTTTCCCCAGTGCTCTGCAAGCTCTCCAGGACAACATAGAATCTGGGGCTCTGTGCTTTCTTTCCTTCTGAACAAGTGTTAGTGCTTTCTGCACAAAAGCGATTCTTGCGAAGCAATGTGAACACTTCTGCTTCCCAGGGACAGAGAAGGTGCTAGCAAGGAATTCTCTGCCTGCCTTTCCCCAGTGCTCTGCAAGCTCTCCAGGACAACATAGAATCTGGGGCTCTGTGCTTTCTTTCCTTCTGAACAAGTGTTACTGTTTTCTGCACAAAAGCGATTCTGCGAAGCAATGTGAACAGGCACAGAGAAGGTGCTAGCAGGGAATTCTCTGCCTGCCTTTCCCCAGTGCTCTGCAAGCTCTCCAGGACAACATAGAATCTGGGGCTCTGTGCTTTCTTTCCTTCTGAACAAGTGTTACTGTTTTCTGCACAAAAGCGATTCTGCGAAGCAATGTGAACACTTCTGCTTCCCAGGCACAGAGAAGGTGCTAGCAAGGATTTCTCTGCCTGCCTTTCCCCAGTGCTCTAAAAGCTCTCCAGGACAACATAGAATCTGGGGCTCTGTGCTTTCTTTCCTTCTGAACAAGTGTTAGTGCTTTCTGCACAAAAGCGATTCTTGCGAAGCAATGTGAACACTTCTGCTTCCCAGGCACAGAGAAGGTGCTAGCAAGGAATTCTCTGCCTGCCTTTCCCCAGTGCTCTGCAAGCTCTCCAGGACAACATAGAATCTGGGGCTCTGTGCTTTCTTTCGTTCTGAACAAGTGTTACTGTTTTCTGCACAAAAGCGATTCTGCGAAGCAATGTGAACAGGCACAGAGAAGGTGCTAGCAGGGAATTCTCTGCCTGCCTTTCCCCAGTGCTCTGCAAGCTCTCCAGGACAACATAGAATCTGGGGCTCTGTGCTTTCTTTCCTTCTGAACAAGTGTTACTGTTTTCTGCACAAAAGCGATTCTGCGAAGCAATGTGAACACTTCTGCTTCCCAGGCACAGAGAAGGTGCTAGCAAGGAATTCTCTGCCTGCCTTTCCCCAGTGCTCTAAAAGCTCTCCAGGACAACATAAAATCTGGGGCTCTGTGCTTTCTTTCCTTCTGAACAAGTGTTAGTGTTTTCTGCACAAAAGCGATTCTTGCGAAGCAATGTGAACACTTCTGCTTCCCAGGCACAGAGAAGGTGCTAGCAGGGAATTCTCTGCCTGCCTTTCCCCAGTGCTCCTCAAGCTCTCCAGGACAACATAGAATCTGGGGCTCTGTGCTTTCTTTCCTTCTGAACAAGTGTTACTGTTTTCTGCACAAAAGCGATTCTGCGAAGCAATGTAAACAGGCACAGAGAAGGTGCTATCAGGGAATTCTCTGCCTGCCTTTCCCCAGTGCTCTGCAAGCTCTCCAGGACAACATAAAATCTGGGGCACTGTGCTTTCTTTCCTTCTGAACAAGTGTTACTGTTTTCTGCACAAAAGCGATTCTTGCGAAGCAATGTGAACACTTCTGCTTCCCAGGCACAGAGAAGGTGCTAGCAGGGAATTCTCTGCCTGCCTTTCCCCAGTGCTCTGCAAGCTCTCCAGGACAACATAGAATCTGGGGCTCTGTGCTTTCTTTCCTTCTGAACAAGTGTTAGTGTTTTCTGCACAAAAGCGATTCTGCAAAGCAATGTGAACACTTCTGCTTCCCAGGCACAGAGAAGGTGCTAGCAGGGAATTCTCTGCCTGCCTTTCCCCAGTGCTCTGCAAGCTCTCCAGGACAACATAGAATCTGGGGCTCTGTGCTTTCTTTCCTTCTGAACAAGTGTTACTGTTTTCTGCACAAAAGCGATTCTGCGAAGCAATGTGAACAGGCACAGAGAAGGTGCTATCAGGGAATTCTCTGCCTGCCTTTCCCCAGTGCTCTGCAAGCTCTCCAGGACAACATAGAATCTGGGGCTCTGTGCTTTCTTTCCTTCTGAACAAGTGTTACTGTTTTCTGCACAAAAGCGTTTCTGCGAAGCAATGTGAACAGGCACAGAGAAGGTGCTAGCAGGGAATTCTCTGCCTGCCTTTCCCCAGTGCTCTGCAAGCTCTCCAGGACAACATAGAATCTGGGGCTCTGTGCTTTCTTTCCTTCTGAACAAGTGTTAGTGCTTTCTGCACAAAAGCGATTCTTGCGAAGCAATGTGAACACTTCTGCTTCCCAGGGACAGAGAAGGTGCTAGCAAGGAATTCTCTGCCTGCCTTTCCCCAGTGCTCTGCAAGCTCTCCAGGACAACATAGAATCTGGGGCTCTGTGCTTTCTTTCGTTCTGAACAAGTGTTACTGTTTTCTGCACAAAAGCGATTCTGCGAAGCAATGTGAACAGGCACAGAGAAGGTGCTAGCAGGGAATTCTCTGCCTGCCTTTCCCCAGTGCTCTGCAAGCTCTCCAGGACAACATAAAATCTGGGGCTCTGTGCTTTCTTTCCTTCTGAACAAGTGTTAGTGTTTTCTGCACAAAAGCGATTCTTGCGAAGCAATGTGAACACTTCTGCTTCCCAGGCACAGAGAAGGTGCTAGCAGGGAATTCTCTGCCTGCCTTTCCCCAGTGCTCCTCAAGCTCTCCAGGACAACATAGAATCTGGGGCTCTGTGCTTTCTTTCCTTCTGAACAAGTGTTACTGTTTTCTGCACAAAAGCGATTCTGCGAAGCAATGTGAACAGGCACAGAGAAGGTGCTATCAGGGAATTCTCTGCCTGCCTTTCCCCAGTGCTCTGCAAGCTCTCCAGGACAACATAGAATCTGGGGCTCTGTGCTTTCTTTCCTTCTGAACAAGTGTTACTGTTTTCTGCACAAAAGCGATTCTGCGAAGCAATGTGAACAGGCACAGAGAAGGTGCTATCAGGGAATTCTCTGCCTGCCTTTCCCCAGTGCTCTGCAAGCTCTCCAGGACAACATAGAATCTGGGGCTCTGTGCTTGCTTTCCTTCTGAACAAGTGTTAGTGTTTTCTGCACAAAAGCGATTCTGCGAAGCAATGTGAACAGGCACAGAGAAGGTGCTATCAGGGAATTCTCTGCCTGCCTTTCCCCAGTGCTCTGCAAGCTCTCCAGGACAACATAGAATCTGGGGCTCTGTGCTTTCTTTCCTTCTGAACAAGTGTTACTGTTTTCTGCACAAAAGCGATTCTTGCGAAGCAATGTGAACACTTCTGCTTCCCAGGCACAGAGAAGGTGCTAGCAAGGATTTCTCTGCCTGCCTTTCCCCAGTGCTCTGCAAGCTCTCCAGGACAACATAGAATCTGGGGCTCTGTGCTTTCTTTCCTTCTGAACAAGTGTTAGTGTTTTCTGCACAAAAGCGATTCTGCGAAGCAATGTGAACACTTCTGCTTCCCAGGCACAGAGAAGGTGCTAGCAAGGAATTCTCTGCCTGCCTTTCCCCAGTGCTCTGCAAGCTCTCCAGGACAACATAAAATCTGGGGCTCTGTGCTTTCTTTCCTTCTGAACAAGTGTTAGTGTTTTCTGCACAAAAGCGATTCTTGCGAAGCAATGTGAACACTTCTGCTTCCCAGGCACAGAGAAGGTGCTAGCAGGGAATTCTCTGCCTGCCTTTCCCCAGTGCTCTGCAAGCTCTCCAGGACAACATAGAATCTGGGGCTCTGTGCTTGCTTTCCTTCTGAACAAGTGTTACTGTTTTCTGCACAAAAGCGATTCTGCGAAGCAATGTGAACAGGCACAGAGAAGGTGCTATCAGGGAATTCTCTGCCTGCCTTTCCCCAGTGCTCTGCAAGCTCTCCAGGACAACATAAAATCTGGGGCACTGTGCTTTCTTTCCTTCTGAACAAGTGTTACTGTTTTCTGCACAAAAGCGATTCTTGCGAAGCAATGTGAACACTTCTGCTTCCCAGGCACAGAGAAGGTGCTAGCAGGGAATTCTCTGCCTGCCTTTCCCCAGTGCTCTGCAAGCTCTCCAGGACAACATAGAATCTGGGGCTCTGTGCTTTCTTTCCTTCTGAACAAGTGTTAGTGTTTTCTGCACAAAAGCGATTCTGCAAAGCAATGTGAACACTTCTGCTTCCCAGGCACAGAGAAGGTGCTAGCAGGGAATTCTCTGCCTGCCTTTCCCCAGTGCTCTGCAAGCTCTCCAGGACAACATAGAATCTGGGGCTCTGTGCTTTCTTTCCTTCTGAACAAGTGTTACTGTTTTCTGCACAAAAGCGATTCTGCGAAGCAATGTGAACAGGCACAGAGAAGGTGCTATCAGGGAATTCTCTGCCTGCCTTTCCCCAGTGCTCTGCAAGCTCTCCAGGACAACATAGAATCTGGGGCTCTGTGCTTTCTTTCCTTCTGAACAAGTGTTACTGTTTTCTGCACAAAAGCGTTTCTGCGAAGCAATGTGAACAGGCACAGAGAAGGTGCTAGCAGGGAATTCTCTGCCTGCCTTTCCCCAGTGCTCTGCAAGCTCTCCAGGACAACATAGAATCTGGGGCTCTGTGCTTTCTTTCCTTCTGAACAAGTGTTAGTGCTTTCTGCACAAAAGCGATTCTTGCGAAGCAATGTGAACACTTCTGCTTCCCAGGGACAGAGAAGGTGCTAGCAAGGAATTCTCTGCCTGCCTTTCCCCAGTGCTCTGCAAGCTCTCCAGGACAACATAGAATCTGGGGCTCTGTGCTTTCTTTCGTTCTGAACAAGTGTTACTGTTTTCTGCACAAAAGCGATTCTGCGAAGCAATGTGAACAGGCACAGAGAAGGTGCTAGCAGGGAATTCTCTGCCTGCCTTTCCCCAGTGCTCTGCAAGCTCTCCAGGACAACATAGAATCTGGGGCTCTGTGCTTTCTTTCCTTCTGAACAAGTGTTACTGTTTTCTGCACAAAAGCGATTCTGCGAAGCAATGTGAACACTTCTGCTTCCCAGGCACAGAGAAGGTGCTAGCAAGGATTTCTCTGCCTGCCTTTCCCCAGTGCTCTAAAAGCTCTCCAGGACAACATAGAATCTGGGGCTCTGTGCTTTCTTTCCTTCTGAACAAGTGTTACTGTTTTCTGCACAAAAGCGATTCTGCGAAGCAATGTGAACACTTCTGCTTCCCAGGCACAGAGAAGGTGCTAGCAAGGAATTCTCTGCCTGCCTTTCCCCAGTGCTCTGCAAGCTCTCCAGGACAACATAAAATCTGGGGCTCTGTGCTTTCTTTCCTTCTGAACAAGTGTTAGTGTTTTCTGCACAAAAGCGATTCTGCGAAGCAATGTGAACAGGCACAGAGAAGGTGCTATCAGGGAATTCTCTGCCTGCCTTTCCCCAGTGCTCTGCAAGCTCTCCAGGACAACATAGAATCTGGGGCTCTGTGCTTTCTTTCCTTCTGAACAAGTGTTACTGTTTTCTGCACAAAAGCGATTCTGCGAAGCAATGTGAACACTTCTGCTTCCCAGGCACAGAGAAGGTGCTAGCAAGGAATTCTCTGCCTGCCTTTCCCCAGTGCTCTAAAAGCTCTCCAGGACAACATAAAATCTGGGGCTCTGTGCTTTCTTTCCTTCTGAACAAGTGTTAGTGTTTTCTGCACAAAAGCGATTCTTGCGAAGCAATGTGAACACTTCTGCTTCCCAGGCACAGAGAAGGTGCTAGCAAGGATTTCTCTGCCTGCCTTTCCCCAGTGCTCTGCAAGCTCTCCAGGACAACATAGAATCTGGGGCTCTGTGCTTTCTTTCCTTCTGAACAAGTGTTAGTGTTTTCTGCACAAAAGCGATTCTGCGAAGCAATGTGAACACTTCTGCTTCCCAGGCACAAAGAAGGTGCTAGCAAGGAATTCTCTGCCTGCCTTTCCCCAGTGCTCTGCAAGCTCTCCAGGACAACATAAAATCTGGGGCTCTGTGCTTTCTTTCCTTCTGAACAAGTGTTAGTGTTTTCTGCACAAAAGCGATTCTTGCGAAGCAATGTGAACACTTCTGCTTCCCAGGCACAGAGAAGGTGCTAGCAGGGAATTCTCTGCCTGCCTTTCCCCAGTGCTCTGCAAGCTCTCCAGGACAACATAGAATCTGGGGCTCTGTGCTTTCTTTCCTTCTGAACAAGTGTTACTGTTTTCTGCACAAAAGCGATTCTGCGAAGCAATGTGAACAGGCACAGAGAAGGTGCTATCAGGGAATTCTCTGCCTGCCTTTCCCCAGTGCTCTGCAAGCTCTCCAGGACAACATAAAATCTGGGGCACTGTGCTTTCTTTCCTTCTGAACAAGTGTTACTGTTTTCTGCACAAAAGCGATTCTTGCGAAGCAATGTGAACACTTCTGCTTCCCAGGCACAGAGAAGGTGCTAGCAGGGAATTCTCTGCCTGCCTTTCCCCAGTGCTCTGCAAGCTCTCCAGGACAACATAGAATCTGGGGCTCTGTGCTTTCTTTCCTTCTGAACAAGTGTTAGTGTTTTCTGCACAAAAGCGATTCTGCAAAGCAATGTGAACACTTCTGCTTCCCAGGCACAGAGAAGGTGCTAGCAGGGAATTCTCTGCCTGCCTTTCCCCAGTGCTCTGCAAGCTCTCCAGGACAACATAGAATCTGGGGCTCTGTGCTTTCTTTCCTTCTGAACAAGTGTTACTGTTTTCTGCACAAAAGCGATTCTGCGAAGCAATGTGAACAGGCACAGAGAAGGTGCTATCAGGGAATTCTCTGCCTGCCTTTCCCCAGTGCTCTGCAAGCTCTCCAGGACAACATAGAATCTGGGGCTCTGTGCTTTCTTTCCTTCTGAACAAGTGTTACTGTTTTCTGCACAAAAGCGTTTCTGCGAAGCAATGTGAACAGGCACAGAGAAGGTGCTAGCAGGGAATTCTCTGCCTGCCTTTCCCCAGTGCTCTGCAAGCTCTCCAGGACAACATAGAATCTGGGGCTCTGTGCTTTCTTTCCTTCTGAACAAGTGTTAGTGCTTTCTGCACAAAAGCGATTCTTGCGAAGCAATGTGAACACTTCTGCTTCCCAGGGACAGAGAAGGTGCTAGCAAGGAATTCTCTGCCTGCCTTTCCCCAGTGCTCTGCAAGCTCTCCAGGACAACATAGAATCTGGGGCTCTGTGCTTTCTTTCGTTCTGAACAAGTGTTACTGTTTTCTGCACAAAAGCGATTCTGCGAAGCAATGTGAACAGGCACAGAGAAGGTGCTAGCAGGGAATTCTCTGCCTGCCTTTCCCCAGTGCTCTGCAAGCTCTCCAGGACAACATAGAATCTGGGGCTCTGTGCTTTCTTTCCTTCTGAACAAGTGTTACTGTTTTCTGCACAAAAGCGATTCTGCGAAGCAATGTGAACACTTCTGCTTCCCAGGCACAGAGAAGGTGCTAGCAAGGATTTCTCTGCCTGCCTTTCCCCAGTGCTCTAAAAGCTCTCCAGGACAACATAGAATCTGGGGCTCTGTGCTTTCTTTCCTTCTGAACAAGTGTTACTGTTTTCTGCACAAAAGCGATTCTGCGAAGCAATGTGAACACTTCTGCTTCCCAGGCACAGAGAAGGTGCTAGCAAGGAATTCTCTGCCTGCCTTTCCCCAGTGCTCTGCAAGCTCTCCAGGACAACATAAAATCTGGGGCTCTGTGCTTTCTTTCCTTCTGAACAAGTGTTAGTGTTTTCTGCACAAAAGCGATTCTGCGAAGCAATGTGAACAGGCACAGAGAAGGTGCTATCAGGGAATTCTCTGCCTGCCTTTCCCCAGTGCTCTGCAAGCTCTCCAGGACAACATAGAATCTGGGGCTCTGTGCTTTCTTTCCTTCTGAACAAGTGTTACTGTTTTCTGCACAAAAGCGATTCTGCGAAGCAATGTGAACACTTCTGCTTCCCAGGCACAGAGAAGGTGCTAGCAAGGAATTCTCTGCCTGCATTTCCCCAGTGCTCTAAAAGCTCTCCAGGACAACATAAAATCTGGGGCTCTGTGCTTTCTTTCCTTCTGAACAAGTGTTAGTGTTTTCTGCACAAAAGCGATTCTTGCGAAGCAATGTGAACACTTCTGCTTCCCAGGCACAGAGAAGGTGCTAGCAGGGAATTCTCTGCCTGCCTTTCCCCAGTGCTCCTCAAGCTCTCCAGGACAACATAGAATCTGGGGCTCTGTGCTTTCTTTCCTTCTGAACAAGTGTTACTGTTTTCTGCACAAAAGCGATTCTGCGAAGCAATGTGAACAGGCACAGAGAAGGTGCTATCAGGGAATTCTCTGCCTGCCTTTCCCCAGTGCTCTGCAAGCTCTCCAGGACAACATAAAATCTGGGGCACTGTGCTTTCTTTCCTTCTGAACAAGTGTTACTGTTTTCTGCACAAAAGCGATTCTTGCGAAGCAATGTGAACACTTCTGCTTCCCAGGCACAGAGAAGGTGCTAGCAGGGAATTCTCTGCCTGCCTTTCCCCAGTGCTCTGCAAGCTCTCCAGGACAACATAGAATCTGGGGCTCTGTGCTTTCTTTCCTTCTGAACAAGTGTTAGTGTTTTCTGCACAAAAGCGATTCTGCAAAGCAATGTGAACACTTCTGCTTCCCAGGCACAGAGAAGGTGCTAGCAGGGAATTCTCTGCCTGCCTTTCCCCAGTGCTCTGCAAGCTCTCCAGGACAACATAGAATCTGGGGCTCTGTGCTTTCTTTCCTTCTGAACAAGTGTTACTGTTTTCTGCACAAAAGCGATTCTGCGAAGCAATGTGAACAGGCACAGAGAAGGTGCTATCAGGGAATTCTCTGCCTGCCTTTCCCCAGTGCTCTGCAAGCTCTCCAGGACAACATAGAATCTGGGGCTCTGTGCTTTCTTTCCTTCTGAACAAGTGTTACTGTTTTCTGCACAAAAGCGTTTCTGCGAAGCAATGTGAACAGGCACAGAGAAGGTGCTAGCAGGGAATTCTCTGCCTGCCTTTCCCCAGTGCTCTGCAAGCTCTCCAGGACAACATAGAATCTGGGGCTCTGTGCTTTCTTTCCTTCTGAACAAGTGTTACTGTTTTCTGCACAAAAGCGATTCTGCGAAGCAATGTGAACACTTCTGCTTCCCAGGCACAGAGAAGGTGCTAGCAAGGATTTCTCTGCCTGCCTTTCCCCAGTGCTCTAAAAGCTCTCCAGGACAACATAGAATCTGGGGCTCTGTGCTTTCTTTCCTTCTGAACAAGTGTTACTGTTTTCTGCACAAAAGCGATTCTGCGAAGCAATGTGAACACTTCTGCTTCCCAGGCACAGAGAAGGTGCTAGCAAGGAATTCTCTGCCTGCCTTTCCCCAGTGCTCTGCAAGCTCTCCAGGACAACATAAAATCTGGGGCTCTGTGCTTTCTTTCCTTCTGAACAAGTGTTAGTGTTTTCTGCACAAAAGCGATTCTGCGAAGCAATGTGAACAGGCACAGAGAAGGTGCTATCAGGGAATTCTCTGCCTGCCTTTCCCCAGTGCTCTGCAAGCTCTCCAGGACAACATAGAATCTGGGGCTCTGTGCTTTCTTTCGTTCTGAACAAGTGTTACTGTTTTCTGCACAAAAGCGATTCTGCGAAGCAATGTGAACACTTCTGCTTCCCAGGCACAGAGAAGGTGCTAGCAAGGAATTCTCTGCCTGCCTTTCCCCAGTGCTCTGCAAGCTCTCCAGGACAACATAAAATCTGGGGCTCTGTGCTTTCTTTCGTTCTGAACAAGTGTTACTGTTTTCTGCACAAAAGCGATTCTGCAAAGCAATGTGAACAGGCACAGAGAAGGTGCTATCAGGGAATTCTCTGCCTGCCTTTCCCCAGTGCTCTGCAAGCTCTCCAGGACAACATAGAATCTGGGGCTCTGTGCTTTCTTTCCTTCTGAACAAGTGTTACTGTTTTCTGCACAAAAGCGATTCTGCGAAGCAATGTGAACACTTCTGCTTCCCAGGCACAGAGAAGGTGCTAGCAAGGAATTCTCTGCCTGCCTTTCCCCAGTGCTCTAAAAGCTCTCCAGGACAACATAAAATCTGGGGCTCTGTGCTTTCTTTCCTTCTGAACAAGTGTTAGTGTTTTCTGCACAAAAGCGATTCTTGCGAAGCAATGTGAACACTTCTGCTTCCCAGGCACAGAGAAGGTGCTAGCAGGGAATTCTCTGCCTGCCTTTCCCCAGTGCTCCTCAAGCTCTCCAGGACAACATAGAATCTGGGGCTCTGTGCTTTCTTTCCTTCTGAACAAGTGTTACTGTTTTCTGCACAAAAGCGATTCTGCGAAGCAATGTGAACAGGCACAGAGAAGGTGCTAGCAGGGAATTCTCTGCCTGCCTTTCCCCAGTGCTCTGCAAGCTCTCCAGGACAACATAGAATCTGGGGCTCTGTGCTTTCTTTCCTTCTGAACAAGTGTTACTGTTTTCTGCACAAAAGCGATTCTGCGAAGCAATGTGAACAGGCACAGAGAAGGTGCTAGCAGGGAATTCTCTGCCTGCCTTTCCCCAGTGCTCTGCAAGCTCTCCAGGACAACATAGAATCTGGGGCTCTGTGCTTTCTTTCCTTCTGAACAAGTGTTACTGTTTTCTGCACAAAAGCGATTCTGCGAAGCAATGTGAACAGGCACAGAGAAGGTGCTATCAGGGAATTCTCTGCCTGCCTTTCCCCAGTGCTCTGCAAGCTCTCCAGGACAACATAGAATCTGGGGCTCTGTGCTTTCTTTCCTTCTGAACAAGTGTTACTGTTTTCTGCACAAAAGCGATTCTTGCGAAGCAATGTGAACACTTCTGCTTCCCAGGCACAGAGAAGGTGCTAGCAGGGAATTCTCTGCCTGCCTTTCCCCAGTGCTCTGCAAGCTCTCCAGGACAACATAGAATCTGGGGCTCTGTGCTTTCTTTCCTTCTGAACAAGTGTTAGTGTTTTCTGCACAAAAGCGATTCTGCGAAGCAATGTGAACACTTCTGCTTCCCAGGCACAGAGAAGGTGCTATCAGGGAATTCTCTGCCTGCCTTTCCCCAGTGCTCTAAAAGCTCTCCAGGACAACATAACATCTGGGGCTCTGTGCTTTCTTTCCTTCTGAACAAGTGTTAGTGTTTTCTGCACAAAAGCGATTCTTGCGAAGCAATGTGAACACTTCTGCTTCCCAGGCACAGAGAAGGTGCTAGCAGGGAATTCTCTGCCTGCCTTTCCCCAGTGCTCTGCAAGCTCTCCAGGACAACATAGAATCTGGGGCTCTGTGCTTTCTTTCCTTCTGAACAAGTGTTACTGTTTTCTGCACAAAAGCGATTCTGCGAAGCAATGTGAACAGGCACAGAGAAGGTGCTATCAGGGAATTCTCTGCCTGCCTTTCCCCAGTGCTCTGCAAGCTCTCCAGGACAACATAGAATCTGGGGCTCTGTGCTTTCTTTCCTTCTGAACAAGTGTTACTGTTTTCTGCACAAAAGCGATTCTTGCGAAGCAATGTGAACACTTCTGCTTCCCAGGCACAGAGAAGGTGCTAGCAGGGAATTCTCTGCCTGCCTTTCCCCAGTGCTCTGCAAGCTCTCCAGGACAACATAGAATCTGGGGCTCTGTGCTTTCTTTCCTTCTGAACAAGTGTTACTGTTTTCTGCACAAAAGCGATTCTGCGAAGCAATGTGAACAGGCACAGAGAAGGTGCTATCAGGGAATTCTCTGCCTGCCTTTCCCCAGTGCTCTAAAAGCTCTCCAGGACAACATAGAATCTGGGGCTCTGTGCTTTCTTTCCTTCTGAACAAGTGTTACTGTTTTCTGCACAAAAGCGATTCTGCGAAGCAATGTGAACAGGCACAGAGAAGGTGCTATCAGGGAATTCTCTGCCTGCCTTTCCCCAGTGCTCTGCAAGCTCTCCAGGACAACATAGAATCTGGGGCTCTGTGCTTTCTTTCCTTCTGAACAAGTGTTACTGTTTTCTGCACAAAAGCGTTTCTGCGAAGCAATGTGAACAGGCACAGAGAAGGTGCTAGCAGGGAATTCTCTGCCTGCCTTTCCCCAGTGCTCTGCAAGCTCTCCAGGACAACATAGAATCTGGGGCTCTGTGCTTTCTTTCCTTCTGAACAAGTGTTAGTGCTTTCTGCACAAAAGCGATTCTTGCGAAGCAATGTGAACACTTCTGCTTCCCAGGCACAGAGAAGGTGCTAGCAAGGAATTCTCTGCCTGCCTTTCCCCAGTGCTCTGCAAGCTCTCCAGGACAACATAGAATCTGGGGCTCTGTGCTTTCTTTCCTTCTGAACAAGTGTTACTGTTTTCTGCACAAAAGCGATTCTGCGAAGCAATGTGAACAGGCACAGAGAAGGTGCTAGCAGGGAATTCTCTGCCTGCCTTTCCCCAGTGCTCTGCAAGCTCTCCAGGACAACATAGAATCTGGGGCTCTGTGCTTTCTTTCCTTCTGAACAAGTGTTACTGTTTTCTGCACAAAAGCGATTCTGCGAAGCAATGTGAACACTTCTGCTTCCCAGGCACAGAGAAGGTGCTAGCAAGGATTTCTCTGCCTGCCTTTCCCCAGTGCTCTAAAAGCTCTCCAGGACAACATAGAATCTGGGGCTCTGTGCTTTCTTTCCTTCTGAACAAGTGTTACTGTTTTCTGCACAAAAGCGATTCTGCGAAGCAATGTGAACACTTCTGCTTCCCAGGCACAGAGAAGGTGCTAGCAAGGAATTCTCTGCCTGCCTTTCCCCAGTGCTCTGCAAGCTCTCCAGGACAACATAAAATCTGGGGCTCTGTGCTTTCTTTCCTTCTGAACAAGTGTTAGTGTTTTCTGCACAAAAGCGATTCTGCGAAGCAATGTGAACAGGCACAGAGAAGGTGCTATCAGGGAATTCTCTGCCTGCCTTTCCCCAGTGCTCTGCAAGCTCTCCAGGACAACATAGAATCTGGGGCTCTGTGCTTTCTTTCGTTCTGAACAAGTGTTACTGTTTTCTGCACAAAAGCGATTCTGCGAAGCAATGTGAACACTTCTGCTTCCCAGGCACAGAGAAGGTGCTAGCAAGGAATTCTCTGCCTGCCTTTCCCCAGTGCTCTAAAAGCTCTCCAGGACAACATAAAATCTGGGGCTCTGTGCTTTCTTTCCTTCTGAACAAGTGTTAGAGTTTTCTGCACAAAAGCGATTCTTGCGAAGCAATGTGAACACTTCTGCTTCCCAGGCACAGAGAAGGTGCTAGCAGGGAATTCTCTGCCTGCCTTTCCCCAGTGCTCTGCAAGCTCTCCAGGACAACATAGAATCTGGGGCTCTGTGCTTTCTTTCCTTCTGAACAAGTGTTACTGTTTTCTGCACAAAAGCGATTCTGCGAAGCAATGTGAACAGGCACAGAGAAGGTGCTATCAGGGAATTCTCTGCCTGCCTTTCCCCAGTGCTCTGCAAGCTCTCCAGGACAACATAGAATCTGGGGCTCTGTGCTTTCTTTCGTTCTGAACAAGTGTTACTGTTTTCTGCACAAAAGCGATTCTGCGAAGCAATGTGAACAGGCACAGAGAAGGTGCTAGCAGGGAATTCTCTGCCTGCCTTTCCCCAGTGCTCTGCAAGCTCTCCAGGACAACATAGAATCTGGGGCTCTGTGCTTTCTTTCCTTCTGAACAAGTGTTACTGTTTTCTGCACAAAAGCGATTCTGCGAAGCAATGTGAACACTTCTGCTTCCCAGGCACAGAGAAGGTGCTAGCAAGGATTTCTCTGCCTGCCTTTCCCCAGTGCTCTAAAAGCTCTCCAGGACAACATAGAATCTGGGGCTCTGTGCTTTCTTTCCTTCTGAACAAGTGTTACTGTTTTCTGCACAAAAGCGATTCTGCGAAGCAATGTGAACACTTCTGCTTCCCAGGCACAGAGAAGGTGCTAGCAAGGAATTCTCTGCCTGCCTTTCCCCAGTGCTCTGCAAGCTCTCCAGGACAACATAAAATCTGGGGCTCTGTGCTTTCTTTCCTTCTGAACAAGTGTTAGTGTTTTCTGCACAAAAGCGATTCTGCGAAGCAATGTGAACAGGCACAGAGAAGGTGCTATCAGGGAATTCTCTGCCTGCCTTTCCCCAGTGCTCTGCAAGCTCTCCAGGACAACATAGAATCTGGGGCTCTGTGCTTTCTTTCCTTCTGAACAAGTGTTACTGTTTTCTGCACAAAAGCGATTCTGCGAAGCAATGTGAACACTTCTGCTTCCCAGGCACAGAGAAGGTGCTAGCAAGGAATTCTCTGCCTGCCTTTCCCCAGTGCTCTAAAAGCTCTCCAGGACAACATAAAATCTGGGGCTCTGTGCTTTCTTTCCTTCTGAACAAGTGTTAGAGTTTTCTGCACAAAAGCGATTCTTGCGAAGCAATGTGAACACTTCTGCTTCCCAGGCACAGAGAAGGTGCTAGCAGGGAATTCTCTGCCTGCCTTTCCCCAGTGCTCTGCAAGCTCTCCAGGACAACATAGAATCTGGGGCTCTGTGCTTTCTTTCCTTCTGAACAAGTGTTACTGTTTTCTGCACAAAAGCGATTCTGCGAAGCAATGTGAACAGGCACAGAGAAGGTGCTATCAGGGAATTCTCTGCCTGCCTTTCCCCAGTGCTCTGCAAGCTCTCCAGGACAACATAGAATCTGGGGCTCTGTGCTTTCTTTCCTTCTGAACAAGTGTTACTGTTTTCTGCACAAAAGCGATTCTGCGAAGCAATGTGAACACTTCTGCTTCCCAGGCACAGAGAAGGTGCTAGCAAGGAATTCTCTGCCTGCCTTTCCCCAGTGCTCTAAAAGCTCTCCAGGACAACATAAAATCTGGGGCTCTGTGCTTTCTTTCCTTCTGAACAAGTGTTAGAGTTTTCTGCACAAAAGCGATTCTTGCGAAGCAATGTGAACACTTCTGCTTCCCAGGCACAGAGAAGGTGCTAGCAGGGAATTCTCTGCCTGCCTTTCCCCAGTGCTCTGCAAGCTCTCCAGGACAACATAGAATCTGGGGCTCTGTGCTTTCTTTCCTTCTGAACAAGTGTTACTGTTTTCTGCACAAAAGCGATTCTGCGAAGCAATGTGAACAGGCACAGAGAAGGTGCTATCAGGGAATTCTCTGCCTGCCTTTCCCCAGTGCTCTGCAAGCTCTCCAGGACAACATAGAATCTGGGGCTCTGTGCTTTCTTTCGTTCTGAACAAGTGTTACTGTTTTCTGCACAAAAGCGATTCTGCGAAGCAATGTGAACAGGCACAGAGAAGGTGCTAGCAGGGAATTCTCTGCCTGCCTTTCCCCAGTGCTCTGCAAGCTCTCCAGGACAACATAGAATCTGGGGCTCTGTGCTTTCTTTCCTTCTGAACAAGTGTTACTGTTTTCTGCACAAAAGCGATTCTGCGAAGCAATGTGAACACTTCTGCTTCCCAGGCACAGAGAAGGTGCTAGCAAGGAATTCTCTGCCTGCCTTTCCCCAGTGCTCTAAAAGCTCTCCAGGACAACATAGAATCTGGGGCTCTGTGCTTTCTTTCCTTCTGAACAAGTGTTACTGTTTTCTGCACAAAAGCGATTCTGCGAAGCAATGTGAACACTTCTGCTTCCCAGGCACAGAGAAGGTGCTAGCAAGGAATTCTCTGCCTGCCTTTCCCCAGTGCTCTGCAAGCTCTCCAGGACAACATAAAATCTGGGGCTCTGTGCTTTCTTTCCTTCTGAACAAGTGTTAGTGTTTTCTGCACAAAAGCGATTCTGCGAAGCAATGTGAACAGGCACAGAGAAGGTGCTATCAGGGAATTCTCTGCCTGCCTTTCCCCAGTGCTCTGCAAGCTCTCCAGGACAACATAGAATCTGGGGCTCTGTGCTTTCTTTCGTTCTGAACAAGTGTTACTGTTTTCTGCACAAAAGCGATTCTGCGAAGCAATGTGAACACTTCTGCTTCCCAGGCACAGAGAAGGTGCTAGCAAGGAATTCTCTGCCTGCCTTTCCCCAGTGCTCTAAAAGCTCTCCAGGACAACATAAAATCTGGGGCTCTGTGCTTTCTTTCCTTCTGAACAAGTGTTAGAGTTTTCTGCACAAAAGCGATTCTTGCGAAGCAATGTGAACACTTCTGCTTCCCAGGCACAGAGAAGGTGCTAGCAGGGAATTCTCTGCCTGCCTTTCCCCAGTGCTCTGCAAGCTCTCCAGGACAACATAGAATCTGGGGCTCTGTGCTTTCTTTCCTTCTGAACAAGTGTTACTGTTTTCTGCACAAAAGCGATTCTGCGAAGCAATGTGAACAGGCACAGAGAAGGTGCTATCAGGGAATTCTCTGCCTGCCTTTCCCCAGTGCTCTGCAAGCTCTCCAGGACAACATAAAATCTGGGGCTCTGTGCTTTCTTTCCTTCTGAACAAGTGTTGATGTTTTCTGCACAAAAGCGATTCTTGCAAAGCAATGTGAACACTTCTGCTTCCCAGGCACAGAGAAGGTGCTAGCAGGGAATTCTCTGCCTGCCTTTCCCCAGTGCTCTGCAAGCTCTCCAGGACAACATAGAATCTGGGGCTCTGTGCTTTCTTTCCTTCTGAACAAGTGTTAGTGTTTTCTGCACAAAAGCGATTCTGCAAAGCAATGTGAACACTTCTGCTTCCCAGGCACAGAGAAGGTGCTAGCAGGGAATTCTCTGCCTGCCTTTCCCCAGTGCTCTGCAAGCTCTCCAGGACAACATAGAATCTGGGGCTCTGTGCTTTCTTTCCTTCTGAACAAGTGTTAGTGTTTTCTGCACAAAAGCGATTCTGCGAAGCAATGTGAACAGGCACAGAGAAGGTGCTATCAGGGAATTCTCTGCCTGCCTTTCCCCAGTGCTCTGCAAGCTCTCCAGGACAACATAGAATCTGGGGCTCTGTGCTTTCTTTCCTTCTGAACAAGTGTTACTGTTTTCTGCACAAAAGCGTTTCTGCGAAGCAATGTGAACAGGCACAGAGAAGGTGCTAGCAGGGAATTCTCTGCCTGCCTTTCCCCAGTGCTCTGCAAGCTCTCCAGGACAACATAGAATCTGGGGCTCTGTGCTTTCTTTCCTTCTGAACAAGTGTTACTGTTTTCTGCACAAAAGCGATTCTGCGAAGCAATGTGAACACTTCTGCTTCCCAGGGACAGAGAAGGTGCTAGCAAGGAATTCTCTGCCTGCCTTTCCCCAGTGCTCTGCAAGCTCTCCAGGACAACATAGAATCTGGGGCTCTGTGCTTTCTTTCGTTCTGAACAAGTGTTACTGTTTTCTGCACAAAAGCGATTCTGCGAAGCAATGTGAACAGGCACAGAGAAGGTGCTAGCAGGGAATTCTCTGCCTGCCTTTCCCCAGTGCTCTGCAAGCTCTCCAGGACAACATAGAATCTGGGGCTCTGTGCTTTCTTTCGTTCTGAACAAGTGTTACTGTTTTCTGCACAAAAGCGATTCTGCGAAGCAATGTGAACACTTCTGCTTCCCAGGCACAGAGAAGGTGCTAGCAAGGATTTCTCTGCCTGCCTTTCCCCAGTGCTCTAAAAGCTCTCCAGGACAACATAGAATCTGGGGCTCTGTGCTTTCTTTCCTTCTGAACAAGTGTTACTGTTTTCTGCACAAAAGCGATTCTGCGAAGCAATGTGAACACTTCTGCTTCCCAGGCACAGAGAAGGTGCTAGCAAGGAATTCTCTGCCTGCCTTTCCCCAGTGCTCTGCAAGCTCTCCAGGACAACATAGAATCTGGGGCTCTGTGCTTTCTTTCCTTCTGAACAAGTGTTAGTGTTTTCTGCACAAAAGCGATTCTGCGAAGCAATGTGAACAGGCACAGAGAAGGTGCTATCAGGGAATTCTCTGCCTGCCTTTCCCCAGTGCTCTGCAAGCTCTCCAGGACAACATAGAATCTGGGGCTCTGTGCTTTCTTTCGTTCTGAACAAGTGTTACTGTTTTCTGCACAAAAGCGATTCTGCGAAGCAATGTGAACACTTCTGCTTCCCAGGCACAGAGAAGGTGCTAGCAAGGAATTCTCTGCCTGCCTTTCCCCAGTGCTCTGCAAGCTCTCCAGGACAACATAAAATCTGGGGCTCTGTGCTTTCTTTCGTTCTGAACAAGTGTTACTGTTTTCTGCACAAAAGCGATTCTGCAAAGCAATGTGAACAGGCACAGAGAAGGTGCTAGCAGGGAATTCTCTGCCTGCCTTTCCCCAGTGCTCTGCAAGCTCTCCAGGACAACATAGAATCTGGGGCTCTGTGCTTTCTTTCCTTCTGAACAAGTGTTACTGTTTTCTGCACAAAAGCGATTCTGCGAAGCAATGTGAACACTTCTGCTTCCCAGGCACAGAGAAGGTGCTAGCAAGGAATTCTCTGCCTGCCTTTCCCCAGTGCTCTAAAAGCTCTCCAGGACAACATAAAATCTGGGGCTCTGTGCTTTCTTTCCTTCTGAACAAGTGTTAGTGTTTTCTGCACAAAAGCGATTCTTGCGAAGCAATGTGAACACTTCTGCTTCCCAGGCACAGAGAAGGTGCTAGCAGGGAATTCTCTGCCTGCCTTTCCCCAGTGCTCCTCAAGCTCTCCAGGACAACATAGAATCTGGGGCTCTGTGCTTTCTTTCCTTCTGAACAAGTGTTACTGTTTTCTGCACAAAAGCGATTCTGCGAAGCAATGTGAACAGGCACAGAGAAGGTGCTATCAGGGAATTCTCTGCCTGCCTTTCCCCAGTGCTCTGCAAGCTCTCCAGGACAACATAGAATCTGGGGCTCTGTGCTTTCTTTCCTTCTGAACAAGTGTTACTGTTTTCTGCACAAAAGCGATTCTGCGAAGCAATGTGAACAGGCACAGAGAAGGTGCTAGCAGGGAATTCTCTGCCTGCCTTTCCCCAGTGCTCTGCAAGCTCTCCAGGACAACATAGAATCTGGGGCTCTGTGCTTTCTTTCCTTCTGAACAAGTGTTACTGTTTTCTGCACAAAAGCGATTCTGCGAAGCAATGTGAACAGGCACAGAGAAGGTGCTATCAGGGAATTCTCTGCCTGCCTTTCCCCAGTGCTCTGCAAGCTCTCCAGGACAACATAGAATCTGGGGCTCTGTGCTTTCTTTCCTTCTGAACAAGTGTTACTGTTTTCTGCACAAAAGCGATTCTTGCGAAGCAATGTGAACACTTCTGCTTCCCAGGCACAGAGAAGGTGCTAGCAGGGAATTCTCTGCCTGCCTTTCCCCAGTGCTCTGCAAGCTCTCCAGGACAACATAGAATCTGGGGCTCTGTGCTTTCTTTCCTTCTGAACAAGTGTTAGTGTTTTCTGCACAAAAGCGATTCTGCGAAGCAATGTGAACACTTCTGCTTCCCAGGCACAGAGAAGGTGCTATCAGGGAATTCTCTGCCTGCCTTTCCCCAGTGCTCTAAAAGCTCTCCAGGACAACATAAAATCTGGGGCTCTGTGCTTTCTTTCCTTCTGAACAAGTGTTAGTGTTTTCTGCACAAAAGCGATTCTTGCGAAGCAATGTGAACACTTCTGCTTCCCAGGCACAGAGAAGGTGCTAGCAGGGAATTCTCTGCCTGCCTTTCCCCAGTGCTCTGCAAGCTCTCCAGGACAACATAGAATCTGGGGCTCTGTGCTTTCTTTCCTTCTGAACAAGTGTTACTGTTTTCTGCACAAAAGCGATTCTGCGAAGCAATGTGAACAGGCACAGAGAAGGTGCTATCAGGGAATTCTCTGCCTGCCTTTCCCCAGTGCTCTGCAAGCTCTCCAGGACAACATAGAATCTGGGGCTCTGTGCTTGCTTTCCTTCTGAACAAGTGTTAGTGTTTTCTGCACAAAAGCGATTCTGCGAAGCAATGTGAACAGGCACAGAGAAGGTGCTATCAGGGAATTCTCTGCCTGCCTTTCCCCAGTGCTCTGCAAGCTCTCCAGGACAACATAGAATCTGGGGCTCTGTGCTTTCTTTCCTTCTGAACAAGTGTTACTGTTTTCTGCACAAAAGCGATTCTTGCGAAGCAATGTGAACACTTCTGCTTCCCAGGCACAGAGAAGGTGCTAGCAAGGATTTCTCTGCCTGCCTTTCCCCAGTGCTCTGCAAGCTCTCCAGGACAACATAGAATCTGGGGCTCTGTGCTTTCTTTCCTTCTGAACAAGTGTTAGTGTTTTCTGCACAAAAGCGATTCTGCGAAGCAATGTGAACACTTCTGCTTCCCAGGCACAGAGAAGGTGCTAGCAAGGAATTCTCTGCCTGCCTTTCCCCAGTGCTCTGCAAGCTCTCCAGGACAACATAAAATCTGGGGCTCTGTGCTTTCTTTCCTTCTGAACAAGTGTTAGTGTTTTCTGCACAAAAGCGATTCTTGCGAAGCAATGTGAACACTTCTGCTTCCCAGGCACAGAGAAGGTGCTAGCAGGGAATTCTCTGCCTGCCTTTCCCCAGTGCTCTGCAAGCTCTCCAGGACAACATAGAATCTGGGGCTCTGTGCTTTCTTTCCTTCTGAACAAGTGTTACTGTTTTCTGCACAAAAGCGATTCTGCGAAGCAATGTGAACAGGCACAGAGAAGGTGCTATCAGGGAATTCTCTGCCTGCCTTTCCCCAGTGCTCTGCAAGCTCTCCAGGACAACATAAAATCTGGGGCACTGTGCTTTCTTTCCTTCTGAACAAGTGTTACTGTTTTCTGCACAAAAGCGATTCTTGCGAAGCAATGTGAACACTTCTGCTTCCCAGGCACAGAGAAGGTGCTAGCAGGGAATTCTCTGCCTGCCTTTCCCCAGTGCTCTGCAAGCTCTCCAGGACAACATAGAATCTGGGGCTCTGTGCTTTCTTTCCTTCTGAACAAGTGTTAGTGTTTTCTGCACAAAAGCGATTCTGCAAAGCAATGTGAACACTTCTGCTTCCCAGGCACAGAGAAGGTGCTAGCAGGGAATTCTCTGCCTGCCTTTCCCCAGTGCTCTGCAAGCTCTCCAGGACAACATAGAATCTGGGGCTCTGTGCTTTCTTTCCTTCTGAACAAGTGTTACTGTTTTCTGCACAAAAGCGATTCTGCGAAGCAATGTGAACAGGCACAGAGAAGGTGCTATCAGGGAATTCTCTGCCTGCCTTTCCCCAGTGCTCTGCAAGCTCTCCAGGACAACATAGAATCTGGGGCTCTGTGCTTTCTTTCCTTCTGAACAAGTGTTACTGTTTTCTGCACAAAAGCGTTTCTGCGAAGCAATGTGAACAGGCACAGAGAAGGTGCTAGCAGGGAATTCTCTGCCTGCCTTTCCCCAGTGCTCTGCAAGCTCTCCAGGACAACATAAAATCTGGGGCTCTGTGCTTTCTTTCCTTCTGAACAAGTGTTAGTGTTTTCTGCACAAAAGCGATTCTGCGAAGCAATGTGAACAGGCACAGAGAAGGTGCTATCAGGGAATTCTCTGCCTGCCTTTCCCCAGTGCTCTAAAAGCTCTCCAGGACAACATAGAATCTGGGGCTCTGTGCTTTCTTTCCTTCTGAACAAGTGTTAGTGTTTTCTGCACAAAAGCGATTCTTGCGAAGCAATGTGAACACTTCTGCTTCCCAGGCACAGAGAAGGTGCTAGCAGGGAATTCTCTGCCTGCCTTTCCCCAGTGCTCTGCAAGCTCTCCAGGACAACATAGAATCTGGGGCTCTGTGCTTTCTTTCCTTCTGAACAAGTGTTACTGTTTTCTGCACAAAAGCGATTCTGCGAAGCAATGTGAACAGGCACAGAGAAGGTGCTATCAGGGAATTCTCTGCCTGCCTTTCCCCAGTGCTCTGCAAGCTCTCCAGGACAACATAAAATCTGGGGCACTGTGCTTTCTTTCCTTCTGAACAAGTGTTACTGTTTTCTGCACAAAAGCGATTCTTGCGAAGCAATGTGAACACTTCTGCTTCCCAGGCACAGAGAAGGTGCTAGCAGGGAATTCTCTGCCTGCCTTTCCCCAGTGCTCTGCAAGCTCTCCAGGACAACATAGAATCTGGGGCTCTGTGCTTTCTTTCCTTCTGAACAAGTGTTAGTGTTTTCTGCACAAAAGCGATTCTGCAAAGCAATGTGAACACTTCTGCTTCCCAGGCACAGAGAAGGTGCTAGCAGGGAATTCTCTGCCTGCCTTTCCCCAGTGCTCTGCAAGCTCTCCAGGACAACATAGAATCTGGGGCTCTGTGCTTTCTTTCCTTCTGAACAAGTGTTAGTGTTTTCTGCACAAAAGCGATTCTTGCGAAGCAATGTGAACACTTCTGCTTCCCAGGCACAGAGAAGGTGCTAGCAGGGAATTCTCTGCCTGCCTTTCCCCAGTGCTCTGCAAGCTCTCCAGGACAACATAGAATCTGGGGCTCTGTGCTTTCTTTCCTTCTGAACAAGTGTTACTGTTTTCTGCACAAAAGCGATTCTGCGAAGCAATGTGAACAGGCACAGAGAAGGTGCTATCAGGGAAATCTCTGCCTGCCTTTCCCCAGTGCTCTGCAAGCTCTCCAGGACAACATAAAATCTGGGGCTCTGTGCTTTCTTTCCTTCTGAACAAGTGTTAGTGTTTTCTGCACAAAAGCGATTCTGCAAAGCAATGTGAACACTTCTGCTTCCCAGGCACAGAGAAGGTGCTAGCAGGGAATTCTCTGCCTGCCTTTCCCCAGTGCTCTGCAACCTCTCCAGGACAACATAAAATCTGGGGCTCTGTGCTTTCTTTCCTTCTGAACAAGTGTTACTGTTTTCTGCACAAAAGCTATTCTTGCGAAGCAATGTGAACACTTCTGCTTCCCAGGCACAGAGAAGGTGCTAGCAAGGAATTCTCTGCCTGCCTTTCCCCAGTGCTCTAAAAGCTCTCCAGGACAACATAAAATCTGGGGCTCTGTGCTTTCTTTCCTTCTGAACAAGTGTTAGTGTTTTCTGCACAAAAGCGATTCTTGCGAAGCAATGTGAACACTTCTGCTTCCCAGGCACAGAGAAGGTGCTAGCAGGGAATTCTCTGCCTGCCTTTCCCCAGTGCTCCTCAAGCTCTCCAGGACAACATAGAATCTGGGGCTCTGTGCTTTCTTTCCTTCTGAACAAGTGTTACTGTTTTCTGCACAAAAGCGATTCTGCGAAGCAATGTGAACAGGCACAGAGAAGGTGCTATCAGGGAATTCTCTGCCTGCCTTTCCCCAGTGCTCTGCAAGCTCTCCAGGACAACATAGAATCTGGGGCTCTGTGCTTTCTTTCCTTCTGAACAAGTGTTACTGTTTTCTGCACAAAAGCGATTCTTGCGAAGCAATGTGAACACTTCTGCTTCCCAGGCACAGAGAAGGTGCTAGCAAGGATTTCTCTGCCTGCCTTTCCCCAGTGCTCTGCAAGCTCTCCAGGACAACATAGAATCTGGGGCTCTGTGCTTTCTTTCCTTCTGAACAAGTGTTACTGTTTTCTGCACAAAAGCGATTCTTGCGAAGCAATGTGAACACTTCTGCTTCCCAGGCACAGAGAAGGTGCTAGCAGGGAATTCTCTGCCTGCCTTTCCCCAGTGCTCTGCAAGCTCTCCAGGACAACATAGAATCTGGGGCTCTGTGCTTTCTTTCCTTCTGAACAAGTGTTACTGTTTTCTGCACAAAAGCGATTCTTGCGAAGCAATGTGAACACTTCTGCTTCCCAGGCACAGAGAAGGTGCTAGCAGGGAATTCTCTGCCTGCCTTTCCCCAGTGCTCCTCAAGCTCTCCAGGACAACATAGAATCTGGGGCTCTGTGCTTTCTTTCCTTCTGAACAAGTGTTACTGTTTTCTGCACAAAAGCGATTCTGCGAAGCAATGTGAACAGGCACAGAGAAGGTGCTATCAGGGAATTCTCTGCCTGCCTTTCCCCAGTGCTCTGCAAGCTCTCCAGGACAACATAGAATCTGGGGCTCTGTGCATTCTTTCCTTCTGAACAAGTGTTACTGTTTTCTGCACAAAAGCGATTCTTGCGAAGCAATGTGAACACTTCTGCTTCCCAGGCACAGAGAAGGTGCTAGCAAGGATTTCTCTGCCTGCCTTTCCCCAGTGCTCTGCAAGCTCTCCAGGACAACATAGAATCTGGGGCTCTGTGCTTTCTTTCCTTCTGAACAAGTGTTAGTGTTTTCTGCACAAAAGCGATTCTGCGAAGCAATGTGAACACTTCTGCTTCCCAGGCACAGAGAAGGTGCTAGCAAGGAATTCTCTGCCTGCCTTTCCCCAGTGCTCTAAAAGCTCTCCAGGACAACATAAAATCTGGGCTCTGTGCTTTCTTTCCTTCTGAACAAGTGTTACTGTTTTCTGCACAAAAGCGATTCTTGCGAAGCAATGTGAACACTTCTGCTTCCCAGGCACAGAGAAGGTGCTAGCAGGGAATTCTCTGCCTGCCTTTCCCCAGTGCTCTGCAAGCTCTCCAGGACAACATAGAATCTGGGGCTCTGTGCTTTCTTTCCTTCTGAACAAGTGTTACTGTTTTCTGCACAAAAGCGATTCTGCGAAGCAATGTGAACAGGCACAGAGAAGGTGCTATCAGGGAATTCTCTGCCTGCCTTTCCCCAGTGCTCTGCAAGCTCTCCAGGACAACATAAAATCTGGGGCACTGTGCTTTCTTTCCTTCTGAACAAGTGTTACTGTTTTCTGCACAAAAGCGATTCTTGCGAAGCAATGTGAACACTTCTGCTTCCCAGGCACAGAGAAGGTGCTAGCAGGGAATTCTCTGCCTGCCTTTCCCCAGTGCTCTGCAAGCTCTCCAGGACAACATAGAATCTGGGGCTCTGTGCTTTCTTTCCTTCTGAACAAGTGTTAGTGTTTTCTGCACAAAAGCGATTCTGCAAAGCAATGTGAACACTTCTGCTTCCCAGGCACAGAGAAGGTGCTAGCAGGGAATTCTCTGCCTGCCTTTCCCCAGTGCTCTGCAAGCTCTCCAGGACAACATAGAATCTGGGGCTCTGTGCTTTCTTTCCTTCTGAACAATTGTTACTGTTTTCTGCACAAAAGCGATTCTGCGAAGCAATGTGAACAGGCACAGAGAAGGTGCTATCAGGGAATTCTCTGCCTGCCTTTCCCCAGTGCTCTGCAAGCTCTCCAGGACAACATAAAATCTGGGGCTCTGTGCTTTCTTTCCTTCTGAACAAGTGTTAGTGTTTTCTGCACAAAAGTGATTCTGCGAAGCAATGTGAACACTTCTGCTTCCCAGGCACAGAGAAGGTGCTAGAAAGGAATTCTCTGCCTGCCTTTCCCCAGTGCTCTGCAACCTCTCCAGGACAACATAAAATCTGGGGCTCTGTGCTTTCTTTCCTTCTGAACAAGTGTTACTGTTTTCTGCACAAAAGCTATTCTTGCGAAGCAATGTGAACACTTCTGCTTCCCAGGCACAGAGAAGGTGCTAGCAAGGAATTCTCTGCCTGCCTTTCCCCAGTGCTCTGCAAGCTCTCCAGGACTACATAAAATCTGGGGCACTGTGCTTTCTTTCCTTCTGAACAAGTGTTACTGTTTTCTGCACAAAAGCGATTCTGCAAAGCAATGTGAACAGGCACAGAGAAGGTGCTAGCAGGGAATTCTCTGCCTGCCTTTCCCCAGTGCTCTGCAAGCTCTCCAGGACAACATAGAATCTGGGGCTCTGTGCTTTCTTTCCTTCTGAACAAGTGTTACTGTTTTCTGCACAAAACCGATTCTGCGAAGCAATGTGAACACTTCTGCTTCCCAGGCACGGAGAAGGTGCTAGCAAGGAATTCTCTGCCTGCCTTTCCCCAGTGCTCTGCAAGCTCTCCAGGACAACATAAAATCTGGGGCTCTGTGCTTTCTTTCCTTCTGAACAAGTGTTAGTGTTTTCTGCACAAAAGCGATTCTTGCGAAGCAATGTGAACACTTCTGCTTCCCAGGCACAGAGAAGGTGCTAGCAGGGAATTCTCTGCCTGCCTTTCCCCAGTGCTCTGCAAGCTCTCCAGGACAACATAGAATCTGGGGCTCTGTGCTTTCTTTCCTTCTGAACAAGTGTTAGTGTTTTCTGCACAAAAGCGATTCTGCAAAGCAATGTGAACACTTCTGCTTCCCAGGCACAGAGAAGGTGCTAGCAGGGAATTCTCTGCCTGCCTTTCCCCAGTGCTCTGCAAGCTCTCCAGGACAACATAGAATCTGGGGCTCTGTGCTTTCTTTCCTTCTGAACAAGTGTTACTGTTTTCTGCACAAAAGCGATTCTGCGAAGCAATGTGAACAGGCACAGAGAAGGTGCTATCAGGGAAATCTCTGCCTGCCTTTCCCCAGTGCTCTGCAAGCTCTCCAGGACAACATAAAATCTGGGGCTCTGTGCTTTCTTTCCTTCTGAACAAGTGTTAGTGTTTTCTGCACAAAAGCGATTCTGCGAACCAATGTGAACACTTCTGCTTCCCAGGCACAGAGAAGGTGCTAGAAAGGAATTCTCTGCCTGCCTTTCCCCAGTGCTCTGCAACCTCTCCAGGACAACATAAAATCTGGGGCTCTGTGCTTTCTTTCCTTCTGAACAAGTGTTACTGTTTTCTGCACAAAAGCGATTCTGCAAAGCAATGTGAACAGGCACAGAGAAGGTGCTAGCAGGGAATTCTCTGCCTGCCTTTCCCCAGTGCTCTGCAAGCTCTCCAGGACAACATAGAATCTGGGGCTCTGTGCTTTCTTTCCTTCTGAACAAGTGTTACTGTTTTCTGCACAAAAGCGATTCTGCGAAGCAATGTGAACACTTCTGCTTCCCAGGCACAGAGAAGGTGCTAGCAAGGAATTCTCTGCCTGCCTTTCCCCAGTGCTCTAAAAGCTCTCCAGGACAACATAAAATCTGGGGCTCTGTGCTTTCTTTCCTTCTGAACAAGTGTTAGTGTTTTCTGCACAAAAGCGATTCTTGCGAAGCAATGTGAACACTTCTGCTTCCCAGGCACAGAGAAGGTGCTAGCAGGGAATTCTCTGCCTGCCTTTCCCCAGTGCTCTGCAAGCTCTCCAGGACAACATAGAATCTGGGGCTCTGTGCTTTCTTTCCTTCTGAACAAGTGTTACTGTTTTCTGCACAAAAGCGATTCTTGCGAAGCAATGTGAACACTTCTGCTTCCCAGGCACAGAGAAGGTGCTAGCAAGGATTTCTCTGCCTACCTTTCCCCAGTGCTCTGCAAGCTCTCCAGGACAACATAGAATCTGGGGCTCTGTGCTTTCTTTCCTTCTGAACAAGTGTTAGTGTTTTCTGCACAAAAGCGATTCTGCGAAGCAATGTGAACACTTCTGCTTCCCAGGCACAGAGAAGGTGCTAGCAAGGAATTCTCTGCCTGCCTTTCCCCAGTGCTCTAAAAGCTCTCCAGGACAACATAAAATCTGGGGCTCTGTGCTTTCTTTCCTTCTGAACAAGTGTTAGTGTTTTCTGCACAAAAGCGATTCTTGCGAAGCAATGTGAACACTTCTGCTTCCCAGGCACAGAGAAGGTGCTAGCAGGGAATTCTCTGCCTGCCTTTCCCCAGTGCTCTGCAAGCTCTCCAGGACTACATAAAATCTGGGGCACTGTGCTTTCTTTCCTTCTGAACAAGTGTTACTGTTTTCTGCACAAAAGCGATTCTGCAAAGCAATGTGAACAGGCACAGAGAAGGTGCTAGCAGGGAATTCTCTGCCTGCCTTTCCCCAGTGCTCTGCAAGCTCTCCAGGACAACATAGAATCTGGGGCTCTGTGCTTTCTTTCCTTCTGAACAAGTGTTACTGTTTTCTGCACAAAAGCGATTCTGCGAAGCAATGTGAACACTTCTGCTTCCCAGGCACGGAGAAGGTGCTAGCAAGGAATTCTCTGCCTGCCTTTCCCCAGTGCTCTGCAAGCTCTCCAGGACAACATAAAATCTGGGGCTCTGTGCTTTCTTTCCTTCTGAACAAGTGTTAGTGTTTTCTGCACAAAAGCGATTCTTGCGAAGCAATGTGAACACTTCTGCTTCCCAGGCACAGAGAAGGTGCTAGCAGGGAATTCTCTGCCTGCCTTTCCCCAGTGCTCTGCAAGCTCTCCAGGACAACATAGAATCTGGGGCTCTGTGCTTTCTTTCCTTCTGAACAAGTGTTAGTGTTTTCTGCACAAAAGCGATTCTGCAAAGCAATGTGAACACTTCTGCTTCCCAGGCACAGAGAAGGTGCTAGCAGGGAATTCTCTGCCTGCCTTTCCCCAGTGCTCTGCAAGCTCTCCAGGACAACATAGAATCTGGGGCTCTGTGCTTTCTTTCCTTCTGAACAAGTGTTACTGTTTTCTGCACAAAAGCGATTCTGCGAAGCAATGTGAACAGGCACAGAGAAGGTGCTATCAGGGAATTCTCTGCCTGCCTTTCCCCAGTGCTCTGCAAGCTCTCCAGGACAACATAAAATCTGGGGCTCTGTGCTTTCTTTCCTTCTGAACAAGTGTTAGTGTTTTCTGCACAAAAGCGATTCTGCGAACCAATGTGAACACTTCTGCTTCCCAGGCACAGAGAAGGTGCTAGAAAGGAATTCTCTGCCTGCCTTTCCCCAGTGCTCTGCAACCTCTCCAGGACAACATAAAATCTGGGGCTCTGTGCTTTCTTTCCTTCTGAACAAGTGTTACTGTTTTCTGCACAAAAGCGATTCTGCAAAGCAATGTGAACAGGCACAGAGAAGGTGCTAGCAGGGAATTCTCTGCCTGCCTTTCCCCAGTGCTCTGCAAGCTCTCCAGGACAACATAGAATCTGGGGCTCTGTGCTTTCTTTCCTTCTGAACAAGTGTTACTGTTTTCTGCACAAAAGCGATTCTTGCGAAGCAATGTGAACACTTCTGCTTCCCAGGCACAGAGAAGGTGCTAGCAGGGAATTCTCTGCCTGCCTTTCCCCAGTGCTCTGCAAGCTCTCCAGGACAACATAGAATCTGGGGCTCTGTGCTTTCTTTCCTTCTGAACAAGTGTTACTGTTTTCTGCACAAAAGCGATTCTTGCGAAGCAATGTGAACACTTCTGCTTCCCAGGCACAGAGAAGGTGCTATCAGGGAATTCTCTGCCTGCCTTTCCCCAGTGCTCTGCAAGCTCTCCAGGACAACATAAAATCTGGGGCTCTGTGCTTTCTTTCCTTCTGAACAAGTGTTACTGTTTTCTGCACAAAAGCGATTCTTGCGAAGCAATGTGAACACTTCTGCTTCCCAGGCACAGAGAAGGTGCTAGCAAGGATTTCTCTGCCTGCCTTTCCCCAGTGCTCTGCAAGCTCTCCAGGACAACATAGAATCTGGGGCTCTGTGCTTTCTTTCCTTCTGAACAAGTGTTAGTGTTTTCTGCACAAAAGCGATTCTGCGAAGCAATGTGAACACTTCTGCTTCCCAGGCACAGAGAAGGTGCTAGCAAGGAATTCTCTGCCTGCCTTTCCCCAGTGCTCTAAAAGCTCTCCAGGACAACATAAAATCTGGGGCTCTGTGCTTTCTTTCCTTCTGAACAAGTGTTAGTGTTTTCTGCACAAAAGCGATTCTTGCGAAGCAATGTGAACACTTCTGCTTCCCAGGCACAGAGAAGGTGCTAGCAGGGAATTCTCTGCCTGCCTTTCCCCAGTGCTCTGCAAGCTCTCCAGGACAACATAGAATCTGGGGCTCTGTGCTTTCTTTCCTTCTGAACAAGTGTTACTGTTTTCTGCACAAAAGCGATTCTGCGAAGCAATGTGAACAGGCACAGAGAAGGTGCTATCAGGGAATTCTCTGCCTGCCTTTCCCCAGTGCTCTGCAAGCTCTCCAGGACAACATAAAATCTGGGGCACTGTGCTTTCTTTCCTTCTGAACAAGTGTTACTGTTTTCTGCACAAAAGCGATTCTTGCGAAGCAATGTGAACACTTCTGCTTCCCAGGCACAGAGAAGGTGCTAGCAGGGAATTCTCTGCCTGCCTTTCCCCAGTGCTCTGCAAGCTCTCCAGGACAACATAGAATCTGGGGCTCTGTGCTTTCTTTCCTTCTGAACAAGTGTTAGTGTTTTCTGCACAAAAGCGATTCTGCAAAGCAATGTGAACACTTCTGCTTCCCAGGCACAGAGAAGGTGCTAGCAGGGAATTCTCTGCCTGCCTTTCCCCAGTGCTCTGCAAGCTCTCCAGGACAACATAGAATCTGGGGCTCTGTGCTTTCTTTCCTTCTGAACAATTGTTACTGTTTTCTGCACAAAAGCGATTCTGCGAAGCAATGTGAACAGGCACAGAGAAGGTGCTATCAGGGAATTCTCTGCCTGCCTTTCCCCAGTGCTCTGCAAGCTCTCCAGGACAACATAAAATCTGGGGCTCTGTGCTTTCTTTCCTTCTGAACAAGTGTTAGTGTTTTCTGCACAAAAGCGATTCTGCGAAGCAATGTGAACACTTCTGCTTCCCAGGCACAGAGAAGGTGCTAGAAAGGAATTCTCTGCCTGCCTTTCCCCAGTGCTCTGCAACCTCTCCAGGACAACATAAAATCTGGGGCTCTGTGCTTTCTTTCCTTCTGAACAAGTGTTACTGTTTTCTGCACAAAAGCTATTCTTGCGAAGCAATGTGAACACTTCTGCTTCCCAGGCACAGAGAAGGTGCTAGCAGGGAATTCTCTGCCTGCCTTTCCCCAGTGCTCTGCAAGCTCTCCAGGACAACATAGAATCTGGGGCTCTGTGCTTTCTTTCCTTCTGAACAAGTGTTACTGTTTTCTGCACAAAAGCGATTCTTGCGAAGCAATGTGAACACTTCTGCTTCCCAGGCACAGAGAAGGTGCTAGCAGGGAATTCTCTGCCTGCCTTTCCCCAGTGCTCCTCAAGCTCTCCAGGACAACATAGAATCTGGGGCTCTGTGCTTTCTTTCCTTCTGAACAAGTGTTACTGTTTTCTGCACAAAAGCGATTCTGCGAAGCAATGTGAACAGGCACAGAGAAGGTGCTAGCAGGGAATTCTCTGCCTGCCTTTCCCCAGTGCTCTGCAAGCTCTCCAGGACAACATAGAATCTGGGGCTCTGTGCTTTCTTTTCTTCTGAACAAGTGTTACTGTTTTCTGCACAAAAGCGATTCTTGCGAAGCAATGTGAACACTTCTGCTTCCCAGGCACAGAGAAGGTGCTAGCAAGGATTTCTCTGCCTGCCTTTCCCCAGTGCTCTGCAAGCTCTCCAGGACAACATAGAATCTGGGGCTCTGTGCTTTCTTTCCTTCTGAACAAGTGTTAGTGTTTTCTGCACAAAAGCGATTCTGCGAAGCAATGTGAACACTTCTGCTTCCCAGGCACAGAGAAGGTGCTAGCAAGGAATTCTCTGCCTGCCTTTCCCCAGTGCTCTAAAAGCTCTCCAGGACAACATAAAATCTGGGGCTCTGTGCTTTCTTTCCTTCTGAACAAGTGTTACTGTTTTCTGCACAAAAGCGATTCTTGCGAAGCAATGTGAACACTTCTGCTTCCCAGGCACAGAGAAGGTGCTAGCAGGGAATTCTCTGCCTGCCTTTCCCCAGTGCTCTGCAAGCTCTCCAGGACAACATAGAATCTGGGGCTCTGTGCTTTCTTTCCTTCTGAACAAGTGTTACTGTTTTCTGCACAAAAGCGATTCTGCGAAGCAATGTGAACAGGCACAGAGAAGGTGCTAGCAGGGAATTCTCTGCCTGCCTTTCCCCAGTGCTCTGCAAGCTCTCCAGGACAACATAGAATCTGGGGCTCTGTGCTTTCTTTCCTTCTGAACAAGTGTTACTGTTTTCTGCACAAAAGCGATTCTTGCGAAGCAATGTGAACACTTCTGCTTCCCAGGCACAGAGAAGGTGCTAGCAGGGAATTCTCTGCCTGCCTTTCCCCAGTGCTCCTCAAGCTCTCCAGGACAACATAGAATCTGGGGCTCTGTGCTTTCTTTCCTTCTGAACAAGTGTTACTGTTTTCTGCACAAAAGCGATTCTGCGAAGCAATGTGAACAGGCACAGAGAAGGTGCTATCAGGGAATTCTCTGCCTGCCTTTCCCCAGTGCTCTGCAAGCTCTCCAGGACAACATAGAATCTGGGGCTCTGTGCTTTCTTTCCTTCTGAACAAGTGTTACTGTTTTCTGCACAAAAGCGATTCTTGCGAAGCAATGTGAACACTTCTGCTTCCCAGGCACAGAGAAGGTGCTAGCAAGGATTTCTCTGCCTGCCTTTCCCCAGTGCTCTGCAAGCTCTCCAGGACAACATAGAATCTGGGGCTCTGTGCTTTCTTTCCTTCTGAACAAGTGTTAGTGTTTTCTGCACAAAAGCGATTCTGCGAAGCAATGTGAACACTTCTGCTTCCCAGGCACAGAGAAGGTGCTAGCAAGGAATTCTCTGCCTGCCTTTCCCCAGTGCTCTAAAAGCTCTCCAGGACAACATAAAATCTGGGGCTCTGTGCTTTCTTTCCTTCTGAACAAGTGTTACTGTTTTCTGCACAAAAGCGATTCTTGCGAAGCAATGTGAACACTTCTGCTTCCCAGGCACAGAGAAGGTGCTAGCAGGGAATTCTCTGCCTGCCTTTCCCCAGTGCTCTGCAAGCTCTCCAGGACAACATAGAATCTGGGGCTCTGTGCTTTCTTTCCTTCTGAACAAGTGTTACTGTTTTCTGCACAAAAGCGATTCTGCGAAGCAATGTGAACAGGCACAGAGAAGGTGCTATCAGGGAATTCTCTGCCTGCCTTTCCCCAGTGCTCTGCAAGCTCTCCAGGACAACATAAAATCTGGGGCACTGTGCTTTCTTTCCTTCTGAACAAGTGTTACTGTTTTCTGCACAAAAGCGATTCTTGCGAAGCAATGTGAACACTTCTGCTTCCCAGGCACAGAGAAGGTGCTAGCAGGGAATTCTCTGCCTGCCTTTCCCCAGTGCTCTGCAAGCTCTCCAGGACAACATAGAATCTGGGGCTCTGTGCTTTCTTTCCTTCTGAACAAGTGTTAGTGTTTTCTGCACAAAAGCGATTCTGCAAAGCAATGTGAACACTTCTGCTTCCCAGGCACAGAGAAGGTGCTAGCAGGGAATTCTCTGCCTGCCTTTCCCCAGTGCTCTGCAAGCTCTCCAGGACAACATAGAATCTGGGGCTCTGTGCTTTCTTTCGTTCTGAACAATTGTTACTGTTTTCTGCACAAAAGCGATTCTGCGAAGCAATGTGAACAGGCACAGAGAAGGTGCTATCAGGGAATTCTCTGCCTGCCTTTCCCCAGTGCTCTGCAAGCTCTCCAGGACAACATAAAATCTGGGGCTCTGTGCTTTCTTTCCTTCTGAACAAGTGTTAGTGTTTTCTGCACAAAAGCGATTCTGCGAAGCAATGTGAACACTTCTGCTTCCCAGGCACAGAGAAGGTGCTAGAAAGGAATTCTCTGCCTGCCTTTCCCCAGTGCTCTGCAACCTCTCCAGGACAACATAAAATCTGGGGCTCTGTGCTTTCTTTCCTTCTGAACAAGTGTTACTGTTTTCTGCACAAAAGCTATTCTTGCGAAGCAATGTGAACACTTCTGCTTCCCAGGCACAGAGAAGGTGCTAGCAAGGAATTCTCTGCCTGCCTTTCCCCAGTGCTCTGCAAGCTCTCCAGGACTACATAAAATCTGGGGCACTGTGCTTTCTTTCCTTCTGAACAAGTGTTACTGTTTTCTGCACAAAAGCGATTCTGCAAAGCAATGTGAACAGGCACAGAGAAGGTGCTAGCAGGGAATTCTCTGCCTGCCTTTCCCCAGTGCTCTGCAAGCTCTCCAGGACAACATAGAATCTGGGGCTCTGTGCTTTCTTTCCTTCTGAACAAGTGTTACTGTTTTCTGCACAAAGGCGATTCTGCGAAGCAATGTGAACACTTCTGCTTCCCAGGCACGGAGAAGGTGCTAGCAGGGAATTCTCTGCCTGCCTTTCCCCAGTGCTCTGCAAGCTCTCCAGGACAACATAAAATCTGGGGCTCTGTGCTTTCTTTCCTTCTGAACAAGTGTTACTGTTTTCTGCACAAAAGCGATTCTTGCGAAGCAATGTGAACACTTCTGCTTCCCAGGCACAGAGAAGGTGCTAGCAGGGAATTCTCTGCCTGCCTTTCCCCAGTGCTCCTCAAGCTCTCCAGGACAACATAGAATCTGGGGTTCTGTGCTTTCTTTCGTTCTGAACAAGTGTTACTGTTTTCTGCACAAAAGCGATTCTGCGAAGCAATGTGAACAGGCACAGAGAAGGTGCTAGCAGGGAATTCTCTGCCTGCCTTTCCCCAGTGCTCTGCAAGCTCTCCAGGACAACATAGAATCTGGGGCTCTGTGCTTTCTTTCGTTCTGAACAAGTGTTACTGTTTTCTGCACAAAAGCGATTCTGCGAAGCAATGTGAACAGGCACAGAGAAGGTGCTATCAGGGAATTCTCTGCCTGCCTTTCCCCAGTGCTCTGCAAGCTCTCCAGGACAACATAGAATCTGGGGCTCTGTGCTTTCTTTCCTTCTGAACAAGTGTTACTGTTTTCTGCACAAAAGCGATTCTGCAAAGCAATGTGAACAGGCACAGAGAAGGTGCTAGCAGGGAATTCTCTGCCTGCCTTTCCCCAGTGCTCTGCAAGCTCTCCAGGACAACATAAAATCTGGGGCTCTGTGCTTTCTTTCCTTCTGAACAAGTGTTACTGTTTTCTGCACTAAAGCGTTTCTGCGAACCAATGTGAACACTTCTGCTTCCCAGGCACAGAGAAGGTGCTAGAAAGGAATTCTCTGCCTGCCTTTCCCCAGTGCTCTGCAAGCTCTCCAGGACAACATAGAATCTGGGGCTCTGTGCTTTCTTTCCTTCTGAACAAGTGTTAGTGTTTTCTGCACAAAAGCGATTCTGCGAACCAATGTGAACAGGCACAGAGAAGGTGCTAGCAAGGAATTCTCTGCCTGCCTTTCCCCAGTGCTCTGCAAGCTCTCCAGGACAACATAAAATCTGGGGCTCTGTGCTTTCTTTCCTTCTGAACAAGTGTTACTGTTTTCTGCACAAAAGCGATTCTTGCGAAGCAATGTGAACACTTCTGCTTCCCAGGCACAGAGAAGGTGCTAGCAGGGAATTCTCTGCCTGCCTTTCCCCAGTGCTCTGCAAGCTCTCCAGGACAACATAAAATCTGGGGCTCTGTGCTTTCTTTCCTTCTGAACAAGTGTTACTGTTTTCTGCACAAAAGCGATTCTTGCGAAGCAATGTGAACACTTCTGCTTCCCAGGCACAGAGAAGGTGCTATCAGGGAATTCTCTGCCTGCCTTTCCCCAGTGCTCTGCAAGCTCTCCAGGACAACATAGAATCTGGGGCTCTGTGCTTTCTTTCCTTCTGAACAAGTGTTACTGTTTTCTGCACAAAAGCGATTCTGCGAAGCAATGTGAACAGGCACAGAGAAGGTGCTAGCAGGGAATTCTCTGCCTGCCTTTCCCCAGTGCTCTGCAAGCTCTCCAGGACAACATAGAATCTGGGGCTCTGTGCTTTCTTTCGTTCTGAACAACTGTTAATGTTTTCTGCACAAAAGCGATTCTGCGAAGCAATGTGAACACTTCTGCTTCCCAGGCACAGAGAAGGTGCTATCAGGGAATTCTCTGCCTGCCTTTCCCCAGTGCTCTGCAAGCTCTCCAGGACAACATAGAATCTGGGGCTCTGTGCTTTCTTTCCTTCTGAACAAGTGTTACTGTTTTCTGCACAAAAGCGATTCTGCGAAGCAATGTGAACAGGCACAGAGAAGGTGCTAGCAGGGAATTCTCTGCTTGTCTTTCCCCAGTGCTCTGCAAGCTCTCCAGGACAACATAAAATCTGGGGTTCTGTGCTTTCTTTCCTTCTGAACAAGTGTTACTGTTTTCTGCACAAAAGCGATTCTGCGAAGCAATGTGAACAGGCACAGAGAAGGTGCTATCAGGGAATTCTCTGCCTGCCTTTCCCCAGTGCTCTGCAAGCTCTCCAGGACAACATAAAATCTGTGGCTCTGTGCTTTCTTTCCTTCTGAACAAGTGTTACTGTTTTCTGCACAAAAGCGATTCTGCGAAGCAATGTGAACACTTCTGCTTCCCAGGCACAGAGAAGGTGCTAGCAAGGAATTCTCTGCCTGCCTTTCCCCAGTGCTCTGCAAGCTCTCCAGGACAACATAAAATCTGGGGCTCTGTGCTTTCTTTCCTTCTGAACAAGTGTTACTGTTTTCTGCACAAAAGCGATTCTTGAGAAGCTATGTGAACACTTCTGCTTCCCAGGCACAGAGAAGGTGCTAGCAAGGAATTCTCTGCCTGCCTTTCCCCAGTGCTCTGCAAGCTCTCCAGGACAACATAGAATCTGGGGCTCTGTGCTTTCTTTCCTTCTGAACAAGTGTTACTGTTTTCTGCACAAAAGCGATTCTGCGAAGCAATGTGAACAGGCACAGAGAAGGTGCTAGCAGGGAATTCTCTGCCTGCCTTTCCCCAGTGCTCTGCAAGCTCTCCAGGACAACATAGAATCTGGGGCTCTGTGCTTTCTTTCGTTCTGAACAACTGTTAATGTTTTCTGCACAAAAGCGATTCTGCGAAGCAATGTGAACACTTCTGCTTCCCAGGCACAGAGAAGGTGCTATCAGGGAATTCTCTGCCTGCCTTTCCCCAGTGCTCTGCAAGCTCTCCAGGACAACATAGAATCTGGGGCTCTGTGCTTTCTTTCCTTCTGAACAAGTGTTACTGTTTTCTGCACAAAAGCGATTCTGCGAAGCAATGTGAACAGGCACAGAGAAGGTGCTAGCAGGGAATTCTCTGCCTGCCTTTCCCCAGTGCTCTGCAAGCTCTCCAGGACAACATAGAATCTGGGGCTCTGTGCTTTCTTTCGTTCTGAACAACTGTTAATGTTTTCTGCACAAAAGCGATTCTGCGAAGCAATGTGAACACTTCTGCTTCCCAGGCACAGAGAAGGTGCTATCAGGGAATTCTCTGCCTGCCTTTCCCCAGTGCTCTGCAAGCTCTCCAGGACAACATAGAATCTGGGGCTCTGTGCTTTCTTTCCTTCTGAACAAGTGTTACTGTTTTCTGCACAAAAGCGATTCTGCGAAGCAATGTGAACAGGCACAGAGAAGGTGCTATCAGGGAATTCTCTGCCTGCCTTTCCCCAGTGCTCTGCAAGCTCTCCAGGACAACATAGAATCTGGGGCTCTGTGCTTTCTTTCGTTCTGAACAACTGTTACTGTTTTCTGCACAAAAGCGATTCTTGCGAAGCAATGTGAACACTTCTGCTTCCCAGGCACAGAGAAGGTGCTAGCAGGGAATTCTCTGCCTGCCTTTCCCCAGTGCTCTGCAAGCTCTCCAGGACAACATAGAATCTGGGGCTCTGTGCTTTCTTTCCTTCTGAACAAGTGTTAGTGTTTTCTGCACAAAAGCGATTCTGCAAAGCAATGTGAACACTTCTGCTTCCCAGGCACAGAGAAGGTGCTAGCAGGGAATTCTCTGCCTGCCTTTCCCCAGTGCTCTGCAAGCTCTCCAGGACAACATAGAATCTGGGGCTCTGTGCTTTCTTTCCTTCTGAACAAGTGTTACTGTTTTCTGCACAAAAGCGATTCTGCGAAGCAATGTGAACAGGCACAGAGAAGGTGCTATCAGGGAATTCTCTGCCTGCCTTTCCCCAGTGCTCTGCAAGCTCTCCAGGACAACATAAAATCTGGGGCTCTGTGCTTTCTTTCCTTCTGAACAAGTGTTAGTGTTTTCTGCACAAAAGCGATTCTGCGAAGCAATGTGAACACTTCTGCTTCCCAGGCACAGAGAAGGTGCTAGAAAGGAATTCTCTGCCTGCCTTTCCCCAGTGCTCTGCAACCTCTCCAGGACAACATAAAATCTGGGGCTCTGTGCTTTCTTTCCTTCTGAACAAGTGTTACTGTTTTCTGCACAAAAGCGATTCTTGCGAAGCAATGTGAACACTTCTGCTTCCCAGGCACAGAGAAGGTGCTAGCAAGGAATTCTCTGCCTGCCTTTCCCCAGTGCTCTGCAAGCTCTCCAGGACTACATAAAATCTGGGGCACTGTGCTTTCTTTCCTTCTGAACAAGTGTTACTGTTTTCTGCACAAAAGCGATTCTGCAAAGCAATGTGAACAGGCACAGAGAAGGTGCTAGCAGGGAATTCTCTGCCTGCCTTTCCCCAGTGCTCTGCAAGCTCTCCAGGACAACATAGAATCTGGGGCTCTGTGCTTTCTTTCCTTCTGAACAAGTGTTACTGTTTTCTGCACAAAAGCGATTCTGCGAAGCAATGTGAACACTTCTGCTTCCCAGGCACGGAGAAGGTGCTAGCAAGGAATTCTCTGCCTGCCTTTCCCCAGTGCTCTGCAAGCTCTCCAGGACAACATAAAATCTGGGGCTCTGTGCTTTCTTTCCTTCTGAACAAGTGTTAGTGTTTTCTGCACAAAAGCGATTCTTGCGAAGCAATGTGAACACTTCTGCTTCCCAGGCACAGAGAAGGTGCTAGCAGGGAATTCTCTGCCTGCCTTTCCCCAGTGCTCTGCAAGCTCTCCAGGACAACATAGAATCTGGGGCTCTGTGCTTTCTTTCGTTCTGAACAAGTGTTACTGTTTTCTGCACAAAAGCGATTCTGCGAAGCAATGTGAACAGGCACAGAGAAGGTGCTAGCAGGGAATTCTCTGCCTGCCTTTCCCCAGTGCTCTGCAAGCTCTCCAGGACAACATAGAATCTGGGGCTCTGTGCTTTCTTTCGTTCTGAACAACTGTTACTGTTTTCTGCACAAAAGCGATTCTGCGAAGCAATGTGAACAGGCACAGAGAAGGTGCTATCAGGGAATTCTCTGCCTGCCTTTCCCCAGTGCTCTGCAAGCTCTCCAGGACAACATAGAATCTGGGGCTCTGTGCTTTCTTTCCTTCTGAACAAGTGTTACTGTTTTCTGCACAAAAGCGATTCTGCAAAGCAATGTGAACAGGCACAGAGAAGGTGCTAGCAGGGAATTCTCTGCCTGCCTTTCCCCAGTGCTCTGCAAGCTCTCCAGGACAACATAAAATCTGGGGCTCTGTGCTTTCTTTCCTTCTGAACAAGTGTTACTGTTTTCTGCACTAAAGCGATTCTGCGAACCAATGTGAACACTTCTGCTTCCCAGGCACAGAGAAGGTGCTAGAAAGGAATTCTCTGCCTGCCTTTCCCCAGTGCTCTGCAAGCTCTCCAGGACAACATAAAATCTGGGGCTCTGTGCTTTCTTTCCTTCTGAACAAGTGTTACTGTTTTCTGCACAAAAGCGATTCTTGCGAAGCAATGTGAACACTTCTGCTTCCCAGGCACAGAGAAGGTGCTAGCAAGGAATTCTCTGCCTGCCTTTCCCCAGTGCTCTGCAAGCTCTCCAGGACTACATAGAATCTGGGGCTCTGTGCTTTCTTTCGTTCTGAACAAGTGTTAGTGTTTTCTGCACAAAAGCGATTCTGCAAAGCAATGTGAACAGGCACAGAGAAGGTGCTATCAGGGAATTCTCTGCCTGCCTTTCCCCAGTGCTCTGCAAGCTCTCCAGGACAACATAGAATCTGGGGCTCTGTGCTTTCTTTCCTTCTGAACAAGTGTTACTGTTTTCTGCACAAAAGCGATTCTGCAAAGCAATGTGAACACTTCTGCTTCCCAGGCACAGAGAAGGTGCTAGCAGGGAATTCTCTGCCTGCCTTTCCCCAGTGCTCTGCAAGCTCTCCAGGACAACATAGAATCTGGGGCTCTGTGCTTTCTTTCGTTCTGAACAACTGTTAATGTTTTCTGCACAAAAGCGATTCTGCGAAGCAATGTGAACACTTCTGCTTCCCAGGCACAGAGAAGGTGCTATCAGGGAATTCTCTGCCTGCCTTTCCCCAGTGCTCTGCAAGCTCTCCAGGACAACATAGAATCTGGGGCTCTGTGCTTTCTTTCCTTCTGAACAAGTGTTACTGTTTTCTGCACAAAAGCGATTCTGCGAAGCAATGTGAACAGGCACAGAGAAGGTGCTAGCAGGGAATTCTCTGCTTGTCTTTCCCCAGTGCTCTGCAAGCTCTCCAGGACAACATAAAATCTGGGGTTCTGTGCTTTCTTTCCTTCTGAACAAGTGTTAGTGTTTTCTGCACAAAAGCGATTCTGCGAAGCAATGTGAACAGGCACAGAGAAGGTGCTATCAGGGAATTCTCTGCCTGCCTTTCCCCAGTGCTCTGCAAGCTCTCCAGGACAACATAAAATCTGGGGCTCTGTGCTTTCTTTCCTTCTGAACAAGTGTTACTGTTTTCTGCACAAAAGCGATTCTGCGAAGCAATGTGAACACTTCTGCTTCCCAGGCACAGAGAAGGTGCTAGCAAGGAATTCTCTGCCTGCCTTTCCCCAGTGCTCTGCAAGCTCTCCAGGACAACATAAAATCTGGGGCTCTGTGCTTTCTTTCCTTCTGAACAAGTGTTACTGTTTTCTGCACAAAAGCGATTCTTGCGAAGCTATGTGAACACTTCTGCTTCCCAGGCACAGAGAAGGTGCTAGCAAGGAATTCTCTGCCTGCCTTTCCCCAGTGCTCTGCAAGCTCTCCAGGACAACATAGAATCTGGGGCTCTGTGCTTTCTTTCCTTCTGAACAAGTGTTACTGTTTTCTGCACAAAAGCGATTCTGCGAAGCAATGTGAACAGGCACAGAGAAGGTGCTAGCAGGGAATTCTCTGCCTGCCTTTCCCCAGTGCTCTGCAAGCTCTCCAGGACAACATAGAATCTGGGGCTCTGTGCTTTCTTTCGTTCTGAACAACTGTTACTGTTTTCTGCACAAAAGCGATTCTGCGAAGCAATGTGAACACTTCTGCTTCCCAGGCACAGAGAAGGTGCTATCAGGGAATTCTCTGCCTGCCTTTCCCCAGTGCTCTGCAAGCTCTCCAGGACAACATAGAATCTGGGGCTCTGTGCTTTCTTTCCTTCTGAACAAGTGTTACTGTTTTCTGCACAAAAGCGATTCTGCGAAGCAATGTGAACAGGCACAGAGAAGGTGCTAGCAGGGAATTCTCTGCCTGCCTTTCCCCAGTGCTCTGCAAGCTCTCCAGGACAACATAGAATCTGGGGCTCTGTGCTTTCTTTCGTTCTGAACAACTGTTAATGTTTTCTGCACAAAAGCGATTCTGCGAAGCAATGTGAACACTTCTGCTTCCCAGGCACAGAGAAGGTGCTATCAGGGAATTCTCTGCCTGCCTTTCCCCAGTGCTCTGAAAGCTCTCCAGGACAACATAGAATCTGGGGCTCTGTGCTTTCTTTCCTTCTGAACAAGTGTTACTGTTTTCTGCACAAAAGCGATTCTGCGAAGCAATGTGAACAGGCACAGAGAAGGTGCTATCAGGGAATTCTCTGCCTGCCTTTCCCCAGTGCTCTGCAAGCTCTCCAGGACAACATAAAATCTGGGGCTCTGTGCTTTCTTTCCTTCTGAACAAGTGTTACTGTTTTCTGCACAAAAGCGATTCTTGCGAAGCAATGTGAACACTTCTGCTTCCCAGGCACAGAGAAGGTGCTAGCAGGGAATTCTCTGCCTGCCTTTCCCCAGTGCTCTGCAAGCTCTCCAGGACAACATAGAATCTGGGGCTCTGTGCTTTCTTTCCTTCTGAACAAGTGTTAGTGTTTTCTGCACAAAAGCGATTCTGCAAAGCAATGTGAACACTTCTGCTTCCCAGGCACAGAGAAGGTGCTAGCAGGGAATTCTCTGCCTGCCTTTCCCCAGTGCTCTGCAAGCTCTCCAGGACAACATAGAATCTGGGGCTCTGTGCTTTCTTTCCTTCTGAACAAGTGTTACTGTTTTCTGCACAAAAGCGATTCTGCGAAGCAATGTGAACAGGCACAGAGAAGGTGCTATCAGGGAATTCTCTGCCTGCCTTTCCCCAGTGCTCTGCAAGCTCTCCAGGACAACATAAAATCTGGGGCTCTGTGCTTTCTTTCCTTCTGAACAAGTGTTAGTGTTTTCTGCACAAAAGCGATTCTGCGAAGCAATGTGAACACTTCTGCTTCCCAGGCACAGAGAAGGTGCTAGAAAGGAATTCTCTGCCTGCCTTTCCCCAGTGCTCTGCAACCTCTCCAGGACAACATAAAATCTGGGGCTCTGTGCTTTCTTTCCTTCTGAACAAGTGTTACTGTTTTCTGCACAAAAGCGATTCTTGCGAAGCAATGTGAACACTTCTGCTTCCCAGGCACAGAGAAGGTGCTAGCAAGGAATTCTCTGCCTGCCTTTCCCCAGTGCTCTGCAAGCTCTCCAGGACTACATAAAATCTGGGGCACTGTGCTTTCTTTCCTTCTGAACAAGTGTTAC
The DNA here is from genome assembly GCF_031877795.1 of Strix aluco. Classification (NCBI taxonomy): domain Eukaryota; kingdom Metazoa; phylum Chordata; class Aves; order Strigiformes; family Strigidae; genus Strix; species Strix aluco. Next base: position 3,050,914 of record NW_027436647.1, read on the forward strand.
TGTTTTCTGCACAAAAGCGATTCTGCAAAGCAATGTGAACAGGCACAGAGAAGGTGCTAGCAGGGAATTCTCTGCCTGCCTTTCCCCAGTGCTCTGCAAGCTCTCCAGGACAACATAGAATCTGGGGCTCTGTGCTTTCTTTCCTTCTGAACAAGTGTTACTGTTTTCTGCACAAAAGCGATTCTGCGAAGCAATGTGAACACTTCTGCTTCCCAGGCACGGAGAAGGTGCTAGCAAGGAATTCTCTGCCTGCCTTTCCCCAGTGCTCTGCAAGCTCTCCAGGACAACATAAAATCTGGGGCTCTGTGCTTTCTTTCCTTCTGAACAAGTGTTAGTGTTTTCTGCACAAAAGCGATTCTTGCGAAGCAATGTGAACACTTCTGCTTCCCAGGCACAGAGAAGGTGCTAGCAGGGAATTCTCTGCCTGCCTTTCCCCAGTGCTCTGCAAGCTCTCCAGGACAACATAGAATCTGGGGCTCTGTGCTTTCTTTCGTTCTGAACAAGTGTTACTGTTTTCTGCACAAAAGCGATTCTGCGAAGCAATGTGAACAGGCACAGAGAAGGTGCTAGCAGGGAATTCTCTGCCTGCCTTTCCCCAGTGCTCTGCAAGCTCTCCAGGACAACATAGAATCTGGGGCTCTGTGCTTTCTTTCGTTCTGAACAACTGTTACTGTTTTCTGCACAAAAGCGATTCTGCGAAGCAATGTGAACAGGCACAGAGAAGGTGCTATCAGGGAATTCTCTGCCTGCCTTTCCCCAGTGCTCTGCAAGCTCTCCAGGACAACATAGAATCTGGGGCTCTGTGCTTTCTTTCCTTCTGAACAAGTGTTACTGTTTTCTGCACAAAAGCGATTCTGCAAAGCAATGTGAACAGGCACAGAGAAGGTGCTAGCAGGGAATTCTCTGCCTGCCTTTCCCCAGTGCTCTGCAAGCTCTCCAGGACAACATAAAATCTGGGGCTCTGTGCTTTCTTTCCTTCTGAACAAGTGTTACTGTTTTCTGCACTAAAGCGATTCTGCGAACCAATGTGAACACTTCTGCTTCCCAGGCACAGAGAAGGTGCTAGAAAGGAATTCTCTGCCTGCCTTTCCCCAGTGCTCTGCAAGCTCTCCAGGACAACATAAAATCTGGGGCTCTGTGCTTTCTTTCCTTCTGAACAAGTGTTACTGTTTTCTGCACAAAAGCGATTCTTGCGAAGCAATGTGAACACTTCTGCTTCCCAGGCACAGAGAAGGTGCTAGCAAGGAATTCTCTGCCTGCCTTTCCCCAGTGCTCTGCAAGCTCTCCAGGACTACATAGAATCTGGGGCTCTGTGCTTTCTTTCGTTCTGAACAAGTGTTACTGTTTTCTGCACAAAAGCGATTCTGCGAAGCAATGTGAACAGGCACAGAGAAGGTGCTATCAGGGAATTCTCTGCCTGCCTTTCCCCAGTGCTCTGCAAGCTCTCCAGGACAACATAAAATCTGGGGCACTGTGCTTTCTTTCCTTCTGAACAAGTGTTACTGTTTTCTGCACAAAAGCGATTCTTGCGAAGCAATGTGAACACTTCTGCTTCCCAGGCACAGAGAAGGTGCTAGCAGGGAATTCTCTGCCTGCCTTTCCCCAGTGCTCTGCAAGCTCTCCAGGACAACATAGAATCTGGGGCTCTGTGCTTTCTTTCCTTCTGAACAAGTGTGTGTTTTCTGCACAAAAGCGATTCTGCAAAGCAATGTGAACACTTCTGCTTCCCAGGCACAGAGAAGGTGCTAGCAGGGAATTCTCTGCCTGCCTTTCCCCAGTGCTCTGCAAGCTCTCCAGGACAACATAAAATCTGGGGCTCTGTGCTTTCTTTCCTTCTGAACAAGTGTTACTGTTTTCTGCACAAAAGCGATTCTGCGAAGCAATGTGAACAGGCACAGAGAAGGTGCTATCAGGGAATTCTCTGCCTGCCTTTCCCCAGTGCTCTGCAAGCTCTCCAGGACAACATAGAATCTGGGGCTCTGTGCTTGCTTTCCTTCTGAACAAGTGTTACTGTTTTCTGCACAAAAGCGATTCTGCGAAGCAATGTGAACACTTCTGCTTCCCAGGCACAGAGAAGGTGCTAGCAAGGAATTCTCTGCCTGCCTTTCCCCAGTGCTCTGCAAGCTCTCCAGGACAACATAAAATCTGGGGCTCTGTGCTTTCTTTCCTTCTGAACAAGTGTTACTGTTTTCTGCACAAAAGCGATTCTTGCGAAGCTATGTGAAAACTTCTGCTTCCCAGGCACAGAGAAGGTGCTAGCAAGGAATTCTCTGCCTGCCTTTCCCCAGTGCTCTGCAAGCTCTCCAGGACAACATAGAATCTGGGGCTCTGTGCTTTCTTTCCTTCTGAACAAGTGTTAGTGTTTTCTGCACAAAAGCGATTCTGCGAACCAATGTGAACAGGCACAGAGAAGGTGCTAGCAAGGAATTCTCTGCCTGCCTTTCCCCAGTGCTCTGCAAGCTCTCCAGGACAACATAAAATCTGGGGCTCTGTGCTTTCTTTCCTTCTGAACAAGTGTTACTGTTTTCTGCACAAAAGCGATTCTTGCGAAGCAATGTGAACACTTCTGCTTCCCAGGCACAGAGAAGGTGCTAGCAGGGAATTCTCTGCCTGCCTTTCCCCAGTGCTCTGCAAGCTCTCCAGGACAACATAAAATCTGGGGCTCTGTGCTTTCTTTCCTTCTGAACAAGTGTTACTGTTTTCTGCACAAAAGCGATTCTTGCGAAGCAATGTGAACACTTCTGCTTCCCAGGCACACAGAAGGTGCTATCAGGGAATTCTCTGCCTGCCTTTCCCCAGTGCTCTGCAAGCTCTCCAGGACAACATAGAATCTGGGGCTCTGTGCTTTCTTTCGTTCTGAACAAGTGTTACTGTTTTCTGCACAAAAGCGATTCTGCGAAGCAATGTGAACAGGCACAGAGAAGGTGCTAGCAGGGAATTCTCTGCCTGCCTTTCCCCAGTGCTCTGCAAGCTCTCCAGGACAACATAGAATCTGGGGCTCTGTGCTTTCTTTCGTTCTGAACAACTGTTAATGTTTTCTGCACAAAAGCGATTCTGCGAAGCAATGTGAACACTTCTGCTTCCCAGGCACAGAGAAGGTGCTATCAGGGAATTCTCTGCCTGCCTTTCCCCAGTGCTCTGCAAGCTCTCCAGGACAACATAGAATCTGGGGCTCTGTGCTTTCTTTCCTTCTGAACAAGTGTTACTGTATTCTGCACAAAAGCGATTCTGCGAAGCAATGTGAACAGGCACAGAGAAGGTGCTAGCAGGGAATTCTCTGCTTGTCTTTCCCCAGTGCTCTGCAAGCTCTCCAGGACAACATAAAATCTGGGGTTCTGTGCTTTCTTTCCTTCTGAACAAGTGTTAGTGTTTTCTGCACAAAAGCGATTCTGCGAAGCAATGTGAACAGGCACAGAGAAGGTGCTATCAGGGAATTCTCTGCCTGCCTTTCCCCAGTGCTCTGCAAGCTCTCCAGGACAACATAAAATCTGGGGCTCTGTGCTTTCTTTCCTTCTGAACAAGTGTTACTGTTTTCTGCACAAAAGCGATTCTGCAAAGCAATGTGAACAGGCACAGAGAAGGTGCTAGCAGGGAATTCTCTGCCTGCCTTTCCCCAGTGCTCTGCAAGCTCTCCAGGACAACATAGAATCTGGGGCTCTGTGCTTTCTTTCCTTCTGAACAAGTGTTACTGTTTTCTGCACAAAAGCGATTCTGCGAAGCAATGTGAACACTTCTGCTTCCCAGGCACAGAGAAGGTGCTAGCAAGGAATTCTCTGCCTGCCTTTCCCCAGTGCTCTAAAAGCTCTCCAGGACAACATAAAATCTGGGGCTCTGTGCTTTCTTTCCTTCTGAACAAGTGTTAGTGTTTTCTGCACAAAAGCGATTCTTGCGAAGCAATGTGAACACTTCTGCTTCCCAGGCACAGAGAAGGTGCTAGCAGGGAATTCTCTGCCTGCCTTTCCCCAGTGCTCTGCAAGCTCTCCAGGACAACATAGAATCTGGGGCTCTGTGCTTTCTTTCCTTCTGAACAAGTGTTACTGTTTTCTGCACAAAAGCGATTCTTGCGAAGCAATGTGAACACTTCTGCTTCCCAGGCACAGAGAAGGTGCTAGCAAGGATTTCTCTGCCTACCTTTCCCCAGTGCTCTGCAAGCTCTCCAGGACAACATAGAATCTGGGGCTCTGTGCTTTCTTTCCTTCTGAACAAGTGTTAGTGTTTTCTGCACAAAAGCGATTCTGCGAAGCAATGTGAACACTTCTGCTTCCCAGGCACAGAGAAGGTGCTAGCAAGGAATTCTCTGCCTGCCTTTCCCCAGTGCTCTAAAAGCTCTCCAGGACAACATAAAATCTGGGGCTCTGTGCTTTCTTTCCTTCTGAACAAGTGTTAGTGTTTTCTGCACAAAAGCGATTCTTGCGAAGCAATGTGAACACTTCTGCTTCCCAGGCACAGAGAAGGTGCTAGCAGGGAATTCTCTGCCTGCCTTTCCCCAGTGCTCTGCAAGCTCTCCAGGACTACATAAAATCTGGGGCACTGTGCTTTCTTTCCTTCTGAACAAGTGTTACTGTTTTCTGCACAAAAGCGATTCTGCAAAGCAATGTGAACAGGCACAGAGAAGGTGCTAGCAGGGAATTCTCTGCCTGCCTTTCCCCAGTGCTCTGCAAGCTCTCCAGGACAACATAGAATCTGGGGCTCTGTGCTTTCTTTCCTTCTGAACAAGTGTTACTGTTTTCTGCACAAAAGCGATTCTGCGAAGCAATGTGAACACTTCTGCTTCCCAGGCACGGAGAAGGTGCTAGCAAGGAATTCTCTGCCTGCCTTTCCCCAGTGCTCTGCAAGCTCTCCAGGACAACATAAAATCTGGGGCTCTGTGCTTTCTTTCCTTCTGAACAAGTGTTAGTGTTTTCTGCACAAAAGCGATTCTTGCGAAGCAATGTGAACACTTCTGCTTCCCAGGCACAGAGAAGGTGCTAGCAGGGAATTCTCTGCCTGCCTTTCCCCAGTGCTCTGCAAGCTCTCCAGGACAACATAGAATCTGGGGCTCTGTGCTTTCTTTCCTTCTGAACAAGTGTTAGTGTTTTCTGCACAAAAGCGATTCTGCAAAGCAATGTGAACACTTCTGCTTCCCAGGCACAGAGAAGGTGCTAGCAGGGAATTCTCTGCCTGCCTTTCCCCAGTGCTCTGCAAGCTCTCCAGGACAACATAGAATCTGGGGCTCTGTGCTTTCTTTCCTTCTGAACAAGTGTTACTGTTTTCTGCACAAAAGCGATTCTGCGAAGCAATGTGAACAGGCACAGAGAAGGTGCTATCAGGGAATTCTCTGCCTGCCTTTCCCCAGTGCTCTGCAAGCTCTCCAGGACAACATAAAATCTGGGGCTCTGTGCTTTCTTTCCTTCTGAACAAGTGTTAGTGTTTTCTGCACAAAAGCGATTCTGCGAACCAATGTGAACACTTCTGCTTCCCAGGCACAGAGAAGGTGCTAGAAAGGAATTCTCTGCCTGCCTTTCCCCAGTGCTCTGCAACCTCTCCAGGACAACATAAAATCTGGGGCTCTGTGCTTTCTTTCCTTCTGAACAAGTGTTACTGTTTTCTGCACAAAAGCGATTCTGCAAAGCAATGTGAACAGGCACAGAGAAGGTGCTAGCAGGGAATTCTCTGCCTGCCTTTCCCCAGTGCTCTGCAAGCTCTCCAGGACAACATAGAATCTGGGGCTCTGTGCTTTCTTTCCTTCTGAACAAGTGTTACTGTTTTCTGCACAAAAGCGATTCTTGCGAAGCAATGTGAACACTTCTGCTTCCCAGGCACAGAGAAGGTGCTAGCAGGGAATTCTCTGCCTGCCTTTCCCCAGTGCTCTGCAAGCTCTCCAGGACAACATAGAATCTGGGGCTCTGTGCTTTCTTTCCTTCTGAACAAGTGTTACTGTTTTCTGCACAAAAGCGATTCTTGCGAAGCAATGTGAACACTTCTGCTTCCCAGGCACAGAGAAGGTGCTATCAGGGAATTCTCTGCCTGCCTTTCCCCAGTGCTCTGCAAGCTCTCCAGGACAACATAAAATCTGGGGCTCTGTGCTTTCTTTCCTTCTGAACAAGTGTTACTGTTTTCTGCACAAAAGCGATTCTTGCGAAGCAATGTGAACACTTCTGCTTCCCAGGCACAGAGAAGGTGCTAGCAAGGATTTCTCTGCCTGCCTTTCCCCAGTGCTCTGCAAGCTCTCCAGGACAACATAGAATCTGGGGCTCTGTGCTTTCTTTCCTTCTGAACAAGTGTTAGTGTTTTCTGCACAAAAGCGATTCTGCGAAGCAATGTGAACACTTCTGCTTCCCAGGCACAGAGAAGGTGCTAGCAAGGAATTCTCTGCCTGCCTTTCCCCAGTGCTCTAAAAGCTCTCCAGGACAACATAAAATCTGGGGCTCTGTGCTTTCTTTCCTTCTGAACAAGTGTTAGTGTTTTCTGCACAAAAGCGATTCTTGCGAAGCAATGTGAACACTTCTGCTTCCCAGGCACAGAGAAGGTGCTAGCAGGGAATTCTCTGCCTGCCTTTCCCCAGTGCTCTGCAAGCTCTCCAGGACAACATAGAATCTGGGGCTCTGTGCTTTCTTTCCTTCTGAACAAGTGTTACTGTTTTCTGCACAAAAGCGATTCTGCGAAGCAATGTGAACAGGCACAGAGAAGGTGCTATCAGGGAATTCTCTGCCTGCCTTTCCCCAGTGCTCTGCAAGCTCTCCAGGACAACATAAAATCTGGGGCACTGTGCTTTCTTTCCTTCTGAACAAGTGTTACTGTTTTCTGCACAAAAGCGATTCTTGCGAAGCAATGTGAACACTTCTGCTTCCCAGGCACAGAGAAGGTGCTAGCAGGGAATTCTCTGCCTGCCTTTCCCCAGTGCTCTGCAAGCTCTCCAGGACAACATAGAATCTGGGGCTCTGTGCTTTCTTTCCTTCTGAACAAGTGTTAGTGTTTTCTGCACAAAAGCGATTCTGCAAAGCAATGTGAACACTTCTGCTTCCCAGGCACAGAGAAGGTGCTAGCAGGGAATTCTCTGCCTGCCTTTCCCCAGTGCTCTGCAAGCTCTCCAGGACAACATAGAATCTGGGGCTCTGTGCTTTCTTTCCTTCTGAACAATTGTTACTGTTTTCTGCACAAAAGCGATTCTGCGAAGCAATGTGAACAGGCACAGAGAAGGTGCTATCAGGGAATTCTCTGCCTGCCTTTCCCCAGTGCTCTGCAAGCTCTCCAGGACAACATAAAATCTGGGGCTCTGTGCTTTCTTTCCTTCTGAACAAGTGTTAGTGTTTTCTGCACAAAAGCGATTCTGCGAACCAATGTGAACACTTCTGCTTCCCAGGCACAGAGAAGGTGCTAGAAAGGAATTCTCTGCCTGCCTTTCCCCAGTGCTCTGCAACCTCTCCAGGACAACATAAAATCTGGGGCTCTGTGCTTTCTTTCCTTCTGAACAAGTGTTACTGTTTTCTGCACAAAAGCTATTCTTGCGAAGCAATGTGAACACTTCTGCTTCCCAGGCACAGAGAAGGTGCTAGCAGGGAATTCTCTGCCTGCCTTTCCCCAGTGCTCTGCAAGCTCTCCAGGACAACATAGAATCTGGGGCTCTGTGCTTTCTTTCCTTCTGAACAAGTGTTACTGTTTTCTGCACAAAAGCGATTCTTGCGAAGCAATGTGAACACTTCTGCTTCCCAGGCACAGAGAAGGTGCTAGCAGGGAATTCTCTGCCTGCCTTTCCCCAGTGCTCTGCAAGCTCTCCAGGACAACATAGAATCTGGGGCTCTGTGCTTTCTTTCGTTCTGAACAACTGTTAATGTTTTCTGCACAAAAGCGATTCTGCGAAGCAATGTGAACACTTCTGCTTCCCAGGCACAGAGAAGGTGCTATCAGGGAATTCTCTGCCTGCCTTTCCCCAGTGCTCTGCAAGCTCTCCAGGACAACATAGAATCTGGGGCTCTGTGCTTTCTTTCCTTCTGAACAAGTGTTACTGTATTCTGCACAAAAGCGATTCTGCGAAGCAATGTGAACAGGCACAGAGAAGGTGCTAGCAGGGAATTCTCTGCTTGTCTTTCCCCAGTGCTCTGCAAGCTCTCCAGGACAACATAAAATCTGGGGTTCTGTGCTTTCTTTCCTTCTGAACAAGTGTTAGTGTTTTCTGCACAAAAGCGATTCTGCGAAGCAATGTGAACAGGCACAGAGAAGGTGCTATCAGGGAATTCTCTGCCTGCCTTTCCCCAGTGCTCTGCAAGCTCTCCAGGACAACATAAAATCTGGGGCTCTGTGCTTTCTTTCCTTCTGAACAAGTGTTACTGTTTTCTGCACAAAAGCGATTCTGCAAAGCAATGTGAACAGGCACAGAGAAGGTGCTAGCAGGGAATTCTCTGCCTGCCTTTCCCCAGTGCTCTGCAAGCTCTCCAGGACAACATAGAATCTGGGGCTCTGTGCTTTCTTTCCTTCTGAACAAGTGTTACTGTTTTCTGCACAAAAGCGATTCTGCGAAGCAATGTGAACACTTCTGCTTCCCAGGCACAGAGAAGGTGCTAGCAAGGAATTCTCTGCCTGCCTTTCCCCAGTGCTCTAAAAGCTCTCCAGGACAACATAAAATCTGGGGCTCTGTGCTTTCTTTCCTTCTGAACAAGTGTTAGTGTTTTCTGCACAAAAGCGATTCTTGCGAAGCAATGTGAACACTTCTGCTTCCCAGGCACAGAGAAGGTGCTAGCAGGGAATTCTCTGCCTGCCTTTCCCCAGTGCTCTGCAAGCTCTCCAGGACAACATAGAATCTGGGGCTCTGTGCTTTCTTTCCTTCTGAACAAGTGTTACTGTTTTCTGCACAAAAGCGATTCTTGCGAAGCAATGTGAACACTTCTGCTTCCCAGGCACAGAGAAGGTGCTAGCAAGGATTTCTCTGCCTACCTTTCCCCAGTGCTCTGCAAGCTCTCCAGGACAACATAGAATCTGGGGCTCTGTGCTTTCTTTCCTTCTGAACAAGTGTTAGTGTTTTCTGCACAAAAGCGATTCTGCGAAGCAATGTGAACACTTCTGCTTCCCAGGCACAGAGAAGGTGCTAGCAAGGAATTCTCTGCCTGCCTTTCCCCAGTGCTCTAAAAGCTCTCCAGGACAACATAAAATCTGGGGCTCTGTGCTTTCTTTCCTTCTGAACAAGTGTTAGTGTTTTCTGCACAAAAGCGATTCTTGCGAAGCAATGTGAACACTTCTGCTTCCCAGGCACAGAGAAGGTGCTAGCAGGGAATTCTCTGCCTGCCTTTCCCCAGTGCTCTGCAAGCTCTCCAGGACTACATAAAATCTGGGGCACTGTGCTTTCTTTCCTTCTGAACAAGTGTTACTGTTTTCTGCACAAAAGCGATTCTGCAAAGCAATGTGAACAGGCACAGAGAAGGTGCTAGCAGGGAATTCTCTGCCTGCCTTTCCCCAGTGCTCTGCAAGCTCTCCAGGACAACATAGAATCTGGGGCTCTGTGCTTTCTTTCCTTCTGAACAAGTGTTACTGTTTTCTGCACAAAAGCGATTCTGCGAAGCAATGTGAACACTTCTGCTTCCCAGGCACGGAGAAGGTGCTAGCAAGGAATTCTCTGCCTGCCTTTCCCCAGTGCTCTGCAAGCTCTCCAGGACAACATAAAATCTGGGGCTCTGTGCTTTCTTTCCTTCTGAACAAGTGTTAGTGTTTTCTGCACAAAAGCGATTCTTGCGAAGCAATGTGAACACTTCTGCTTCCCAGGCACAGAGAAGGTGCTAGCAGGGAATTCTCTGCCTGCCTTTCCCCAGTGCTCTGCAAGCTCTCCAGGACAACATAGAATCTGGGGCTCTGTGCTTTCTTTCCTTCTGAACAAGTGTTAGTGTTTTCTGCACAAAAGCGATTCTGCAAAGCAATGTGAACACTTCTGCTTCCCAGGCACAGAGAAGGTGCTAGCAGGGAATTCTCTGCCTGCCTTTCCCCAGTGCTCTGCAAGCTCTCCAGGACAACATAGAATCTGGGGCTCTGTGCTTTCTTTCCTTCTGAACAAGTGTTACTGTTTTCTGCACAAAAGCGATTCTGCGAAGCAATGTGAACAGGCACAGAGAAGGTGCTATCAGGGAATTCTCTGCCTGCCTTTCCCCAGTGCTCTGCAAGCTCTCCAGGACAACATAAAATCTGGGGCTCTGTGCTTTCTTTCCTTCTGAACAAGTGTTAGTGTTTTCTGCACAAAAGCGATTCTGCGAACCAATGTGAACACTTCTGCTTCCCAGGCACAGAGAAGGTGCTAGAAAGGAATTCTCTGCCTGCCTTTCCCCAGTGCTCTGCAACCTCTCCAGGACAACATAAAATCTGGGGCTCTGTGCTTTCTTTCCTTCTGAACAAGTGTTACTGTTTTCTGCACAAAAGCGATTCTGCAAAGCAATGTGAACAGGCACAGAGAAGGTGCTAGCAGGGAATTCTCTGCCTGCCTTTCCCCAGTGCTCTGCAAGCTCTCCAGGACAACATAGAATCTGGGGCTCTGTGCTTTCTTTCCTTCTGAACAAGTGTTACTGTTTTCTGCACAAAAGCGATTCTTGCGAAGCAATGTGAACACTTCTGCTTCCCAGGCACAGAGAAGGTGCTAGCAGGGAATTCTCTGCCTGCCTTTCCCCAGTGCTCTGCAAGCTCTCCAGGACAACATAGAATCTGGGGCTCTGTGCTTTCTTTCCTTCTGAACAAGTGTTACTGTTTTCTGCACAAAAGCGATTCTTGCGAAGCAATGTGAACACTTCTGCTTCCCAGGCACAGAGAAGGTGCTATCAGGGAATTCTCTGCCTGCCTTTCCCCAGTGCTCTGCAAGCTCTCCAGGACAACATAAAATCTGGGGCTCTGTGCTTTCTTTCCTTCTGAACAAGTGTTACTGTTTTCTGCACAAAAGCGATTCTTGCGAAGCAATGTGAACACTTCTGCTTCCCAGGCACAGAGAAGGTGCTAGCAAGGATTTCTCTGCCTGCCTTTCCCCAGTGCTCTGCAAGCTCTCCAGGACAACATAGAATCTGGGGCTCTGTGCTTTCTTTCCTTCTGAACAAGTGTTAGTGTTTTCTGCACAAAAGCGATTCTGCGAAGCAATGTGAACACTTCTGCTTCCCAGGCACAGAGAAGGTGCTAGCAAGGAATTCTCTGCCTGCCTTTCCCCAGTGCTCTAAAAGCTCTCCAGGACAACATAAAATCTGGGGCTCTGTGCTTTCTTTCCTTCTGAACAAGTGTTAGTGTTTTCTGCACAAAAGCGATTCTTGCGAAGCAATGTGAACACTTCTGCTTCCCAGGCACAGAGAAGGTGCTAGCAGGGAATTCTCTGCCTGCCTTTCCCCAGTGCTCTGCAAGCTCTCCAGGACAACATAGAATCTGGGGCTCTGTGCTTTCTTTCCTTCTGAACAAGTGTTACTGTTTTCTGCACAAAAGCGATTCTGCGAAGCAATGTGAACAGGCACAGAGAAGGTGCTATCAGGGAATTCTCTGCCTGCCTTTCCCCAGTGCTCTGCAAGCTCTCCAGGACAACATAAAATCTGGGGCACTGTGCTTTCTTTCCTTCTGAACAAGTGTTACTGTTTTCTGCACAAAAGCGATTCTTGCGAAGCAATGTGAACACTTCTGCTTCCCAGGCACAGAGAAGGTGCTAGCAGGGAATTCTCTGCCTGCCTTTCCCCAGTGCTCTGCAAGCTCTCCAGGACAACATAGAATCTGGGGCTCTGTGCTTTCTTTCCTTCTGAACAAGTGTTAGTGTTTTCTGCACAAAAGCGATTCTGCAAAGCAATGTGAACACTTCTGCTTCCCAGGCACAGAGAAGGTGCTAGCAGGGAATTCTCTGCCTGCCTTTCCCCAGTGCTCTGCAAGCTCTCCAGGACAACATAGAATCTGGGGCTCTGTGCTTTCTTTCCTTCTGAACAATTGTTACTGTTTTCTGCACAAAAGCGATTCTGCGAAGCAATGTGAACAGGCACAGAGAAGGTGCTATCAGGGAATTCTCTGCCTGCCTTTCCCCAGTGCTCTGCAAGCTCTCCAGGACAACATAAAATCTGGGGCTCTGTGCTTTCTTTCCTTCTGAACAAGTGTTAGTGTTTTCTGCACAAAAGCGATTCTGCGAACCAATGTGAACACTTCTGCTTCCCAGGCACAGAGAAGGTGCTAGAAAGGAATTCTCTGCCTGCCTTTCCCCAGTGCTCTGCAACCTCTCCAGGACAACATAAAATCTGGGGCTCTGTGCTTTCTTTCCTTCTGAACAAGTGTTACTGTTTTCTGCACAAAAGCTATTCTTGCGAAGCAATGTGAACACTTCTGCTTCCCAGGCACAGAGAAGGTGCTAGCAGGGAATTCTCTGCCTGCCTTTCCCCAGTGCTCTGCAAGCTCTCCAGGACAACATAGAATCTGGGGCTCTGTGCTTTCTTTCCTTCTGAACAAGTGTTACTGTTTTCTGCACAAAAGCGATTCTTGCGAAGCAATGTGAACACTTCTGCTTCCCAGGCACAGAGAAGGTGCTAGCAGGGAATTCTCTGCCTGCCTTTCCCCAGTGCTCCTCAAGCTCTCCAGGACAACATAGAATCTGGGGCTCTGTGCTTTCTTTCCTTCTGAACAAGTGTTACTGTTTTCTGCACAAAAGCGATTCTGCGAAGCAATGTGAACAGGCACAGAGAAGGTGCTATCAGGGAATTCTCTGCCTGCCTTTCCCCAGTGCTCTGCAAGCTCTCCAGGACAACATAGAATCTGGGGCTCTGTGCTTTCTTTTCTTCTGAACAAGTGTTACTGTTTTCTGCACAAAAGCGATTCTTGCGAAGCAATGTGAACACTTCTGCTTCCCAGGCACAGAGAAGGTGCTAGCAAGGATTTCTCTGCCTGCCTTTCCCCAGTGCTCTGCAAGCTCTCCAGGACAACATAGAATCTGGGGCTCTGTGCTTTCTTTCCTTCTGAACAAGTGTTAGTGTTTTCTGCACAAAAGCGATTCTGCGAAGCAATGTGAACACTTCTGCTTCCCAGGCACAGAGAAGGTGCTAGCAAGGAATTCTCTGCCTGCCTTTCCCCAGTGCTCTAAAAGCTCTCCAGGACAACATAAAATCTGGGGCTCTGTGCTTTCTTTCCTTCTGAACAAGTGTTACTGTTTTCTGCACAAAAGCGATTCTTGCGAAGCAATGTGAACACTTCTGCTTCCCAGGCACAGAGAAGGTGCTAGCAGGGAATTCTCTGCCTGCCTTTCCCCAGTGCTCTGCAAGCTCTCCAGGACAACATAGAATCTGGGGCTCTGTGCTTTCTTTCCTTCTGAACAAGTGTTACTGTTTTCTGCACAAAAGCGATTCTGCGAAGCAATGTGAACAGGCACAGAGAAGGTGCTAGCAGGGAATTCTCTGCCTGCCTTTCCCCAGTGCTCTGCAAGCTCTCCAGGACAACATAGAATCTGGGGCTCTGTGCTTTCTTTCCTTCTGAACAAGTGTTACTGTTTTCTGCACAAAAGCGATTCTTGCGAAGCAATGTGAACACTTCTGCTTCCCAGGCACAGAGAAGGTGCTAGCAGGGAATTCTCTGCCTGCCTTTCCCCAGTGCTCCTCAAGCTCTCCAGGACAACATAGAATCTGGGGCTCTGTGCTTTCTTTCCTTCTGAACAAGTGTTACTGTTTTCTGCACAAAAGCGATTCTGCGAAGCAATGTGAACAGGCACAGAGAAGGTGCTATCAGGGAATTCTCTGCCTGCCTTTCCCCAGTGCTCTGCAAGCTCTCCAGGACAACATAGAATCTGGGGCTCTGTGCTTTCTTTCCTTCTGAACAAGTGTTACTGTTTTCTGCACAAAAGCGATTCTTGCGAAGCAATGTGAACACTTCTGCTTCCCAGGCACAGAGAAGGTGCTAGCAAGGATTTCTCTGCCTGCCTTTCCCCAGTGCTCTGCAAGCTCTCCAGGACAACATAGAATCTGGGGCTCTGTGCTTTCTTTCCTTCTGAACAAGTGTTAGTGTTTTCTGCACAAAAGCGATTCTGCGAAGCAATGTGAACACTTCTGCTTCCCAGGCACAGAGAAGGTGCTAGCAAGGAATTCTCTGCCTGCCTTTCCCCAGTGCTCTAAAAGCTCTCCAGGACAACATAAAATCTGGGGCTCTGTGCTTTCTTTCCTTCTGAACAAGTGTTACTGTTTTCTGCACAAAAGCGATTCTTGCGAAGCAATGTGAACACTTCTGCTTCCCAGGCACAGAGAAGGTGCTAGCAGGGAATTCTCTGCCTGCCTTTCCCCAGTGCTCTGCAAGCTCTCCAGGACAACATAGAATCTGGGGCTCTGTGCTTTCTTTCCTTCTGAACAAGTGTTACTGTTTTCTGCACAAAAGCGATTCTGCGAAGCAATGTGAACAGGCACAGAGAAGGTGCTATCAGGGAATTCTCTGCCTGCCTTTCCCCAGTGCTCTGCAAGCTCTCCAGGACAACATAAAATCTGGGGCACTGTGCTTTCTTTCCTTCTGAACAAGTGTTACTGTTTTCTGCACAAAAGCGATTCTTGCGAAGCAATGTGAACACTTCTGCTTCCCAGGCACAGAGAAGGTGCTAGCAGGGAATTCTCTGCCTGCCTTTCCCCAGTGCTCTGCAAGCTCTCCAGGACAACATAGAATCTGGGGCTCTGTGCTTTCTTTCCTTCTGAACAAGTGTTAGTGTTTTCTGCACAAAAGCGATTCTGCAAAGCAATGTGAACACTTCTGCTTCCCAGGCACAGAGAAGGTGCTAGCAGGGAATTCTCTGCCTGCCTTTCCCCAGTGCTCTGCAAGCTCTCCAGGACAACATAGAATCTGGGGCTCTGTGCTTTCTTTCGTTCTGAACAATTGTTACTGTTTTCTGCACAAAAGCGATTCTGCGAAGCAATGTGAACAGGCACAGAGAAGGTGCTATCAGGGAATTCTCTGCCTGCCTTTCCCCAGTGCTCTGCAAGCTCTCCAGGACAACATAAAATCTGGGGCTCTGTGCTTTCTTTCCTTCTGAACAAGTGTTAGTGTTTTCTGCACAAAAGCGATTCTGCGAAGCAATGTGAACACTTCTGCTTCCCAGGCACAGAGAAGGTGCTAGAAAGGAATTCTCTGCCTGCCTTTCCCCAGTGCTCTGCAACCTCTCCAGGACAACATAAAATCTGGGGCTCTGTGCTTTCTTTCCTTCTGAACAAGTGTTACTGTTTTCTGCACAAAAGCTATTCTTGCGAAGCAATGTGAACACTTCTGCTTCCCAGGCACAGAGAAGGTGCTAGCAAGGAATTCTCTGCCTGCCTTTCCCCAGTGCTCTGCAAGCTCTCCAGGACTACATAAAATCTGGGGCACTGTGCTTTCTTTCCTTCTGAACAAGTGTTACTGTTTTCTGCACAAAAGCGATTCTGCAAAGCAATGTGAACAGGCACAGAGAAGGTGCTAGCAGGGAATTCTCTGCCTGCCTTTCCCCAGTGCTCTGCAAGCTCTCCAGGACAACATAGAATCTGGGGCTCTGTGCTTTCTTTCCTTCTGAACAAGTGTTACTGTTTTCTGCACAAAGGCGATTCTGCGAAGCAATGTGAACACTTCTGCTTCCCAGGCACGGAGAAGGTGCTAGCAGGGAATTCTCTGCCTGCCTTTCCCCAGTGCTCTGCAAGCTCTCCAGGACAACATAAAATCTGGGGCTCTGTGCTTTCTTTCCTTCTGAACAAGTGTTAGTGTTTTCTGCACAAAAGCGATTCTTGCGAAGCAATGTGAACACTTCTGCTTCCCAGGCACAGAGAAGGTGCTAGCAGGGAATTCTCTGCCTGCCTTTCCCCAGTGCTCCTCAAGCTCTCCAGGACAACATAGAATCTGGGGTTCTGTGCTTTCTTTCGTTCTGAACAAGTGTTACTGTTTTCTGCACAAAAGCGATTCTGCGAAGCAATGTGAACAGGCACAGAGAAGGTGCTAGCAGGGAATTCTCTGCCTGCCTTTCCCCAGTGCTCTGCAAGCTCTCCAGGACAACATAGAATCTGGGGCTCTGTGCTTTCTTTCGTTCTGAACAAGTGTTACTGTTTTCTGCACAAAAGCGATTCTGCGAAGCAATGTGAACAGGCACAGAGAAGGTGCTATCAGGGAATTCTCTGCCTGCCTTTCCCCAGTGCTCTGAAAGCTCTCCAGGACAACATAGAATCTGGGGCTCTGTGCTTTCTTTCCTTCTGAACAAGTGTTAGTGTTTTCTGCACAAAAGCGATTCTGCGAACCAATGTGAACAGGCACAGAGAAGGTGCTAGCAAGGAATTCTCTGCCTGCCTTTCCCCAGTGCTCTGCAAGCTCTCCAGGACAACATAAAATCTGGGGCTCTGTGCTTTCTTTCCTTCTGAACAAGTGTTACTGTTTTCTGCACAAAAGCGATTCTTGCGAAGCAATGTGAACACTTCTGCTTCCCAGGCACAGAGAAGGTGCTAGCAGGGAATTCTCTGCCTGCCTTTCCCCAGTGCTCTGCAAGCTCTCCAGGACAACATAAAATCTGGGGCTCTGTGCTTTCTTTCCTTCTGAACAAGTGTTACTGTTTTCTGCACAAAAGCGATTCTTGCGAAGCAATGTGAACACTTCTGCTTCCCAGGCACAGAGAAGGTGCTATCAGGGAATTCTCTGCCTGCCTTTCCCCAGTGCTCTGCAAGCTCTCCAGGACAACATAGAATCTGGGGCTCTGTGCTTTCTTTCCTTCTGAACAAGTGTTACTGTTTTCTGCACAAAAGCGATTCTGCGAAGCAATGTGAACAGGCACAGAGAAGGTGCTAGCAGGGAATTCTCTGCCTGCCTTTCCCCAGTGCTCTGCAAGCTCTCCAGGACAACATAGAATCTGGGGCTCTGTGCTTTCTTTCGTTCTGAACAACTGTTAATGTTTTCTGCACAAAAGCGATTCTGCGAAGCAATGTGAACACTTCTGCTTCCCAGGCACAGAGAAGGTGCTATCAGGGAATTCTCTGCCTGCCTTTCCCCAGTGCTCTGCAAGCTCTCCAGGACAACATAGAATCTGGGGCTCTGTGCTTTCTTTCCTTCTGAACAAGTGTTACTGTTTTCTGCACAAAAGCGATTCTGCGAAGCAATGTGAACAGGCACAGAGAAGGTGCTAGCAGGGAATTCTCTGCTTGTCTTTCCCCAGTGCTCTGCAAGCTCTCCAGGACAACATAAAATCTGGGGTTCTGTGCTTTCTTTCCTTCTGAACAAGTGTTACTGTTTTCTGCACAAAAGCGATTCTGCGAAGCAATGTGAACAGGCACAGAGAAGGTGCTATCAGGGAATTCTCTGCCTGCCTTTCCCCAGTGCTCTGCAAGCTCTCCAGGACAACATAAAATCTGTGGCTCTGTGCTTTCTTTCCTTCTGAACAAGTGTTACTGTTTTCTGCACAAAAGCGATTCTGCGAAGCAATGTGAACACTTCTGCTTCCCAGGCACAGAGAAGGTGCTAGCAAGGAATTCTCTGCCTGCCTTTCCCCAGTGCTCTGCAAGCTCTCCAGGACAACATAAAATCTGGGGCTCTGTGCTTTCTTTCCTTCTGAACAAGTGTTACTGTTTTCTGCACAAAAGCGATTCTTGCGAAGCTATGTGAACACTTCTGCTTCCCAGGCACAGAGAAGGTGCTAGCAAGGAATTCTCTGCCTGCCTTTCCCCAGTGCTCTGCAAGCTCTCCAGGACAACATAGAATCTGGGGCTCTGTGCTTTCTTTCCTTCTGAACAAGTGTTACTGTTTTCTGCACAAAAGCGATTCTGCGAAGCAATGTGAACAGGCACAGAGAAGGTGCTAGCAGGGAATTCTCTGCCTGCCTTTCCCCAGTGCTCTGCAAGCTCTCCAGGACAACATAGAATCTGGGGCTCTGTGCTTTCTTTCGTTCTGAACAACTGTTAATGTTTTCTGCACAAAAGCGATTCTGCGAAGCAATGTGAACACTTCTGCTTCCCAGGCACAGAGAAGGTGCTATCAGGGAATTCTCTGCCTGCCTTTCCCCAGTGCTCTGCAAGCTCTCCAGGACAACATAGAATCTGGGGCTCTGTGCTTTCTTTCCTTCTGAACAAGTGTTACTGTTTTCTGCACAAAAGCGATTCTGCGAAGCAATGTGAACAGGCACAGAGAAGGTGCTAGCAGGGAATTCTCTGCCTGCCTTTCCCCAGTGCTCTGCAAGCTCTCCAGGACAACATAGAATCTGGGGCTCTGTGCTTTCTTTCGTTCTGAACAACTGTTAATGTTTTCTGCACAAAAGCGATTCTGCGAAGCAATGTGAACACTTCTGCTTCCCAGGCACAGAGAAGGTGCTATCAGGGAATTCTCTGCCTGCCTTTCCCCAGTGCTCTGCAAGCTCTCCAGGACAACATAGAATCTGGGGCTCTGTGCTTTCTTTCCTTCTGAACAAGTGTTACTGTTTTCTGCACAAAAGCGATTCTGCGAAGCAATGTGAACAGGCACAGAGAAGGTGCTATCAGGGAATTCTCTGCCTGCCTTTCCCCAGTGCTCTGCAAGCTCTCCAGGACAACATAGAATCTGGGGCTCTGTGCTTTCTTTCGTTCTGAACAACTGTTACTGTTTTCTGCACAAAAGCGATTCTTGCGAAGCAATGTGAACACTTCTGCTTCCCAGGCACAGAGAAGGTGCTAGCAGGGAATTCTCTGCCTGCCTTTCCCCAGTGCTCTGCAAGCTCTCCAGGACAACATAGAATCTGGGGCTCTGTGCTTTCTTTCCTTCTGAACAAGTGTTAGTGTTTTCTGCACAAAAGCGATTCTGCAAAGCAATGTGAACACTTCTGCTTCCCAGGCACAGAGAAGGTGCTAGCAGGGAATTCTCTGCCTGCCTTTCCCCAGTGCTCTGCAAGCTCTCCAGGACAACATAGAATCTGGGGCTCTGTGCTTTCTTTCCTTCTGAACAAGTGTTACTGTTTTCTGCACAAAAGCGATTCTGCGAAGCAATGTGAACAGGCACAGAGAAGGTGCTATCAGGGAATTCTCTGCCTGCCTTTCCCCAGTGCTCTGCAAGCTCTCCAGGACAACATAAAATCTGGGGCTCTGTGCTTTCTTTCCTTCTGAACAAGTGTTAGTGTTTTCTGCACAAAAGCGATTCTGCGAAGCAATGTGAACACTTCTGCTTCCCAGGCACAGAGAAGGTGCTAGAAAGGAATTCTCTGCCTGCCTTTCCCCAGTGCTCTGCAACCTCTCCAGGACAACATAAAATCTGGGGCTCTGTGCTTTCTTTCCTTCTGAACAAGTGTTACTGTTTTCTGCACAAAAGCGATTCTTGCGAAGCAATGTGAACACTTCTGCTTCCCAGGCACAGAGAAGGTGCTAGCAAGGAATTCTCTGCCTGCCTTTCCCCAGTGCTCTGCAAGCTCTCCAGGACTACATAAAATCTGGGGCACTGTGCTTTCTTTCCTTCTGAACAAGTGTTACTGTTTTCTGCACAAAAGCGATTCTGCAAAGCAATGTGAACAGGCACAGAGAAGGTGCTAGCAGGGAATTCTCTGCCTGCCTTTCCCCAGTGCTCTGCAAGCTCTCCAGGACAACATAGAATCTGGGGCTCTGTGCTTTCTTTCCTTCTGAACAAGTGTTACTGTTTTCTGCACAAAAGCGATTCTGCGAAGCAATGTGAACACTTCTGCTTCCCAGGCACGGAGAAGGTGCTAGCAAGGAATTCTCTGCCTGCCTTTCCCCAGTGCTCTGCAAGCTCTCCAGGACAACATAAAATCTGGGGCTCTGTGCTTTCTTTCCTTCTGAACAAGTGTTAGTGTTTTCTGCACAAAAGCGATTCTTGCGAAGCAATGTGAACACTTCTGCTTCCCAGGCACAGAGAAGGTGCTAGCAGGGAATTCTCTGCCTGCCTTTCCCCAGTGCTCTGCAAGCTCTCCAGGACAACATAGAATCTGGGGCTCTGTGCTTTCTTTCGTTCTGAACAAGTGTTACTGTTTTCTGCACAAAAGCGATTCTGCGAAGCAATGTGAACAGGCACAGAGAAGGTGCTAGCAGGGAATTCTCTGCCTGCCTTTCCCCAGTGCTCTGCAAGCTCTCCAGGACAACATAGAATCTGGGGCTCTGTGCTTTCTTTCGTTCTGAACAACTGTTACTGTTTTCTGCACAAAAGCGATTCTGCGAAGCAATGTGAACAGGCACAGAGAAGGTGCTATCAGGGAATTCTCTGCCTGCCTTTCCCCAGTGCTCTGCAAGCTCTCCAGGACAACATAGAATCTGGGGCTCTGTGCTTTCTTTCCTTCTGAACAAGTGTTACTGTTTTCTGCACAAAAGCGATTCTGCAAAGCAATGTGAACAGGCACAGAGAAGGTGCTAGCAGGGAATTCTCTGCCTGCCTTTCCCCAGTGCTCTGCAAGCTCTCCAGGACAACATAAAATCTGGGGCTCTGTGCTTTCTTTCCTTCTGAACAAGTGTTACTGTTTTCTGCACTAAAGCGATTCTGCGAACCAATGTGAACACTTCTGCTTCCCAGGCACAGAGAAGGTGCTAGAAAGGAATTCTCTGCCTGCCTTTCCCCAGTGCTCTGCAAGCTCTCCAGGACAACATAAAATCTGGGGCTCTGTGCTTTCTTTCCTTCTGAACAAGTGTTACTGTTTTCTGCACAAAAGCGATTCTTGCGAAGCAATGTGAACACTTCTGCTTCCCAGGCACAGAGAAGGTGCTAGCAAGGAATTCTCTGCCTGCCTTTCCCCAGTGCTCTGCAAGCTCTCCAGGACTACATAGAATCTGGGGCTCTGTGCTTTCTTTCGTTCTGAACAAGTGTTAGTGTTTTCTGCACAAAAGCGATTCTGCAAAGCAATGTGAACAGGCACAGAGAAGGTGCTATCAGGGAATTCTCTGCCTGCCTTTCCCCAGTGCTCTGCAAGCTCTCCAGGACAACATAGAATCTGGGGCTCTGTGCTTTCTTTCGTTCTGAACAACTGTTAATGTTTTCTGCACAAAAGCGATTCTGCGAAGCAATGTGAACACTTCTGCTTCCCAGGCACAGAGAAGGTGCTATCAGGGAATTCTCTGCCTGCCTTTCCCCAGTGCTCTGCAAGCTCTCCAGGACAACATAGAATCTGGGGCTCTGTGCTTTCTTTCCTTCTGAACAAGTGTTACTGTTTTCTGCACAAAAGCGATTCTGCGAAGCAATGTGAACAGGCACAGAGAAGGTGCTAGCAGGGAATTCTCTGCTTGTCTTTCCCCAGTGCTCTGCAAGCTCTCCAGGACAACATAAAATCTGGGGTTCTGTGCTTTCTTTCCTTCTGAACAAGTGTTAGTGTTTTCTGCACAAAAGCGATTCTGCGAAGCAATGTGAACAGGCACAGAGAAGGTGCTATCAGGGAATTCTCTGCCTGCCTTTCCCCAGTGCTCTGCAAGCTCTCCAGGACAACATAAAATCTGTGGCTCTGTGCTTTCTTTCCTTCTGAACAAGTGTTACTGTTTTCTGCACAAAAGCGATTCTGCGAAGCAATGTGAACACTTCTGCTTCCCAGGCACAGAGAAGGTGCTAGCAAGGAATTCTCTGCCTGCCTTTCCCCAGTGCTCTGCAAGCTCTCCAGGACAACATAAAATCTGGGGCTCTGTGCTTTCTTTCCTTCTGAACAAGTGTTACTGTTTTCTGCACAAAAGCGATTCTTGCGAAGCAATGTGAACACTTCTGCTTCCCAGGCACAGAGAAGGTGCTAGCAAGGAATTCTCTGCCTGCCTTTCCCCAGTGCTCTGCAAGCTCTCCAGGACAACATAGAATCTGGGGCTCTGTGCTTTCTTTCCTTCTGAACAAGTGTTACTGTTTTCTGCACAAAAGCGATTCTGCGAAGCAATGTGAACAGGCACAGAGAAGGTGCTAGCAGGGAATTCTCTGCCTGCCTTTCCCCAGTGCTCTGCAAGCTCTCCAGGACAACATAGAATCTGGGGCTCTGTGCTTTCTTTCGTTCTGAACAACTGTTACTGTTTTCTGCACAAAAGCGATTCTGCGAAGCAATGTGAACACTTCTGCTTCCCAGGCACAGAGAAGGTGCTATCAGGGAATTCTCTGCCTGCCTTTCCCCAGTGCTCTGCAAGCTCTCCAGGACAACATAGAATCTGGGGCTCTGTGCTTTCTTTCCTTCTGAACAAGTGTTACTGTTTTCTGCACAAAAGCGATTCTGCGAAGCAATGTGAACAGGCACAGAGAAGGTGCTAGCAGGGAATTCTCTGCCTGCCTTTCCCCAGTGCTCTGCAAGCTCTCCAGGACAACATAGAATCTGGGGCTCTGTGCTTTCTTTCGTTCTGAACAACTGTTAATGTTTTCTGCACAAAAGCGATTCTGCGAAGCAATGTGAACACTTCTGCTTCCCAGGCACAGAGAAGGTGCTATCAGGGAATTCTCTGCCTGCCTTTCCCCAGTGCTCTGAAAGCTCTCCAGGACAACATAGAATCTGGGGCTCTGTGCTTTCTTTCCTTCTGAACAAGTGTTACTGTTTTCTGCACAAAAGCGATTCTGCGAAGCAATGTGAACAGGCACAGAGAAGGTGCTATCAGGGAATTCTCTGCCTGCCTTTCCCCAGTGCTCTGCAAGCTCTCCAGGACAACATAAAATCTGGGGCTCTGTGCTTTCTTTCCTTCTGAACAAGTGTTACTGTTTTCTGCACAAAAGCGATTCTTGCGAAGCAATGTGAACACTTCTGCTTCCCAGGCACAGAGAAGGTGCTAGCAGGGAATTCTCTGCCTGCCTTTCCCCAGTGCTCTGCAAGCTCTCCAGGACAACATAGAATCTGGGGCTCTGTGCTTTCTTTCCTTCTGAACAAGTGTTAGTGTTTTCTGCACAAAAGCGATTCTGCAAAGCAATGTGAACACTTCTGCTTCCCAGGCACAGAGAAGGTGCTAGCAGGGAATTCTCTGCCTGCCTTTCCCCAGTGCTCTGCAAGCTCTCCAGGACAACATAGAATCTGGGGCTCTGTGCTTTCTTTCCTTCTGAACAAGTGTTACTGTTTTCTGCACAAAAGCGATTCTGCGAAGCAATGTGAACAGGCACAGAGAAGGTGCTATCAGGGAATTCTCTGCCTGCCTTTCCCCAGTGCTCTGCAAGCTCTCCAGGACAACATAAAATCTGGGGCTCTGTGCTTTCTTTCCTTCTGAACAAGTGTTAGTGTTTTCTGCACAAAAGCGATTCTGCGAAGCAATGTGAACACTTCTGCTTCCCAGGCACAGAGAAGGTGCTAGAAAGGAATTCTCTGCCTGCCTTTCCCCAGTGCTCTGCAACCTCTCCAGGACAACATAAAATCTGGGGCTCTGTGCTTTCTTTCCTTCTGAACAAGTGTTACTGTTTTCTGCACAAAAGCGATTCTTGCGAAGCAATGTGAACACTTCTGCTTCCCAGGCACAGAGAAGGTGCTAGCAAGGAATTCTCTGCCTGCCTTTCCCCAGTGCTCTGCAAGCTCTCCAGGACTACATAAAATCTGGGGCACTGTGCTTTCTTTCCTTCTGAACAAGTGTTACTGTTTTCTGCACAAAAGCGATTCTGCAAAGCAATGTGAACAGGCACAGAGAAGGTGCTAGCAGGGAATTCTCTGCCTGCCTTTCCCCAGTGCTCTGCAAGCTCTCCAGGACAACATAGAATCTGGGGCTCTGTGCTTTCTTTCCTTCTGAACAAGTGTTACTGTTTTCTGCACAAAAGCGATTCTGCGAAGCAATGTGAACACTTCTGCTTCCCAGGCACGGAGAAGGTGCTAGCAAGGAATTCTCTGCCTGCCTTTCCCCAGTGCTCTGCAAGCTCTCCAGGACAACATAAAATCTGGGGCTCTGTGCTTTCTTTCCTTCTGAACAAGTGTTAGTGTTTTCTGCACAAAAGCGATTCTTGCGAAGCAATGTGAACACTTCTGCTTCCCAGGCACAGAGAAGGTGCTAGCAGGGAATTCTCTGCCTGCCTTTCCCCAGTGCTCTGCAAGCTCTCCAGGACAACATAGAATCTGGGGCTCTGTGCTTTCTTTCGTTCTGAACAAGTGTTACTGTTTTCTGCACAAAAGCGATTCTGCGAAGCAATGTGAACAGGCACAGAGAAGGTGCTAGCAGGGAATTCTCTGCCTGCCTTTCCCCAGTGCTCTGCAAGCTCTCCAGGACAACATAGAATCTGGGGCTCTGTGCTTTCTTTCGTTCTGAACAACTGTTACTGTTTTCTGCACAAAAGCGATTCTGCGAAGCAATGTGAACAGGCACAGAGAAGGTGCTATCAGGGAATTCTCTGCCTGCCTTTCCCCAGTGCTCTGCAAGCTCTCCAGGACAACATAGAATCTGGGGCTCTGTGCTTTCTTTCCTTCTGAACAAGTGTTACTGTTTTCTGCACAAAAGCGATTCTGCAAAGCAATGTGAACAGGCACAGAGAAGGTGCTAGCAGGGAATTCTCTGCCTGCCTTTCCCCAGTGCTCTGCAAGCTCTCCAGGACAACATAAAATCTGGGGCTCTGTGCTTTCTTTCCTTCTGAACAAGTGTTACTGTTTTCTGCACTAAAGCGATTCTGCGAACCAATGTGAACACTTCTGCTTCCCAGGCACAGAGAAGGTGCTAGAAAGGAATTCTCTGCCTGCCTTTCCCCAGTGCTCTGCAAGCTCTCCAGGACAACATAAAATCTGGGGCTCTGTGCTTTCTTTCCTTCTGAACAAGTGTTACTGTTTTCTGCACAAAAGCGATTCTTGCGAAGCAATGTGAACACTTCTGCTTCCCAGGCACAGAGAAGGTGCTAGCAAGGAATTCTCTGCCTGCCTTTCCCCAGTGCTCTGCAAGCTCTCCAGGACTACATAGAATCTGGGGCTCTGTGCTTTCTTTCGTTCTGAACAAGTGTTACTGTTTTCTGCACAAAAGCGATTCTGCGAAGCAATGTGAACAGGCACAGAGAAGGTGCTATCAGGGAATTCTCTGCCTGCCTTTCCCCAGTGCTCTGCAAGCTCTCCAGGACAACATAAAATCTGGGGCACTGTGCTTTCTTTCCTTCTGAACAAGTGTTACTGTTTTCTGCACAAAAGCGATTCTTGCGAAGCAATGTGAACACTTCTGCTTCCCAGGCACAGAGAAGGTGCTAGCAGGGAATTCTCTGCCTGCCTTTCCCCAGTGCTCTGCAAGCTCTCCAGGACAACATAGAATCTGGGGCTCTGTGCTTTCTTTCCTTCTGAACAAGTGTGTGTTTTCTGCACAAAAGCGATTCTGCAAAGCAATGTGAACACTTCTGCTTCCCAGGCACAGAGAAGGTGCTAGCAGGGAATTCTCTGCCTGCCTTTCCCCAGTGCTCTGCAAGCTCTCCAGGACAACATAAAATCTGGGGCTCTGTGCTTTCTTTCCTTCTGAACAAGTGTTACTGTTTTCTGCACAAAAGCGATTCTGCGAAGCAATGTGAACAGGCACAGAGAAGGTGCTATCAGGGAATTCTCTGCCTGCCTTTCCCCAGTGCTCTGCAAGCTCTCCAGGACAACATAGAATCTGGGGCTCTGTGCTTGCTTTCCTTCTGAACAAGTGTTACTGTTTTCTGCACAAAAGCGATTCTGCGAAGCAATGTGAACACTTCTGCTTCCCAGGCACAGAGAAGGTGCTAGCAAGGAATTCTCTGCCTGCCTTTCCCCAGTGCTCTGCAACCTCTCCAGGACAACATAAAATCTGGGGCTCTGTGCTTTCTTTCCTTCTGAACAAGTGTTACTGTTTTCTGCACAAAAGCGATTCTTGCGAAGCAATGTGAACACTTCTGCTTCCCAGGCACAGAGAAGGTGCTAGCAAGGAATTCTCTGCCTGCCTTTCCCCAGTGCTCTGCAAGCTCTCCAGGACTACATAAAATCTGGGGCACTGTGCTTTCTTTCCTTCTGAACAAGTGTTACTGTTTTCTGCACAAAAGCGATTCTGCAAAGCAATGTGAACAGGCACAGAGAAGGTGCTAGCAGGGAATTCTCTGCCTGCCTTTCCCCAGTGCTCTGCAAGCTCTCCAGGACAACATAGAATCTGGGGCTCTGTGCTTTCTTTCCTTCTGAACAAGTGTTACTGTTTTCTGCACAAAAGCGATTCTGCGAAGCAATGTGAACACTTCTGCTTCCCAGGCACGGAGAAGGTGCTAGCAAGGAATTCTCTGCCTGCCTTTCCCCAGTGCTCTGCAAGCTCTCCAGGACAACATAAAATCTGGGGCTCTGTGCTTTCTTTCCTTCTGAACAAGTGTTAGTGTTTTCTGCACAAAAGCGATTCTTGCGAAGCAATGTGAACACTTCTGCTTCCCAGGCACAGAGAAGGTGCTATCAGGGAATTCTCTGCCTGCCTTTCCCCAGTGCTCTGCAAGCTCTCCAGGACAACATAGAATCTGGGGCTCTGTGCTTTCTTTCGTTCTGAACAAGTGTTACTGTTTTCTGCACAAAAGCGATTCTGCGAAGCAATGTGAACAGGCACAGAGAAGGTGCTAGCAGGGAATTCTCTGCCTGCCTTTCCCCAGTGCTCTGCAAGCTCTCCAGGACAACATAGAATCTGGGGCTCTGTGCTTTCTTTCGTTCTGAACAACTGTTACTGTTTTCTGCACAAAAGCGATTCTGCGAAGCAATGTGAACAGGCACAGAGAAGGTGCTATCAGGGAATTCTCTGCCTGCCTTTCCCCAGTGCTCTGCAAGCTCTCCAGGACAACATAGAATCTGGGGCTCTGTGCTTTCTTTCCTTCTGAACAAGTGTTACTGTTTTCTGCACAAAAGCGATTCTGCAAAGCAATGTGAACAGGCACAGAGAAGGTGCTAGCAGGGAATTCTCTGCCTGCCTTTCCCCAGTGCTCTGCAAGCTCTCCAGGACAACATAAAATCTGGGGCTCTGTGCTTTCTTTCCTTCTGAACAAGTGTTACTGTTTTCTGCACTAAAGCGATTCTGCGAACCAATGTGAACACTTCTGCTTCCCAGGCACAGAGAAGGTGCTAGAAAGGAATTCTCTGCCTGCCTTTCCCCAGTGCTCTGCAAGCTCTCCAGGACAACATAAAATCTGGGGCTCTGTGCTTTCTTTCCTTCTGAACAAGTGTTACTGTTTTCTGCACAAAAGCGATTCTTGCGAAGCAATGTGAACACTTCTGCTTCCCAGGCACAGAGAAGGTGCTAGCAAGGAATTCTCTGCCTGCCTTTCCCCAGTGCTCTGCAAGCTCTCCAGGACTACATAGAATCTGGGGCTCTGTGCTTTCTTTCGTTCTGAACAAGTGTTACTGTTTTCTGCACAAAAGCGATTCTGCGAAGCAATGTGAACAGGCACAGAGAAGGTGCTATCAGGGAATTCTCTGCCTGCCTTTCCCCAGTGCTCTGCAAGCTCTCCAGGACAACATAAAATCTGGGGCACTGTGCTTTCTTTCCTTCTGAACAAGTGTTACTGTTTTCTGCACAAAAGCGATTCTTGCGAAGCAATGTGAACACTTCTGCTTCCCAGGCACAGAGAAGGTGCTAGCAGGGAATTCTCTGCCTGCCTTTCCCCAGTGCTCTGCAAGCTCTCCAGGACAACATAGAATCTGGGGCTCTGTGCTTTCTTTCCTTCTGAACAAGTGTGTGTTTTCTGCACAAAAGCGATTCTGCAAAGCAATGTGAACACTTCTGCTTCCCAGGCACAGAGAAGGTGCTAGCAGGGAATTCTCTGCCTGCCTTTCCCCAGTGCTCTGCAAGCTCTCCAGGACAACATAAAATCTGGGGCTCTGTGCTTTCTTTCCTTCTGAACAAGTGTTACTGTTTTCTGCACAAAAGCGATTCTGCGAAGCAATGTGAACAGGCACAGAGAAGGTGCTATCAGGGAATTCTCTGCCTGCCTTTCCCCAGTGCTCTGCAAGCTCTCCAGGACAACATAGAATCTGGGGCTCTGTGCTTGCTTTCCTTCTGAACAAGTGTTACTGTTTTCTGCACAAAAGCGATTCTGCGAAGCAATGTGAACACTTCTGCTTCCCAGGCACAGAGAAGGTGCTAGCAAGGAATTCTCTGCCTGCCTTTCCCCAGTGCTCTGCAAGCTCTCCAGGACAACATAAAATCTGGGGCTCTGTGCTTTCTTTCCTTCTGAACAAGTGTTACTGTTTTCTGCACAAAAGCGATTCTTGCGAAGCTATGTGAAAACTTCTGCTTCCCAGGCACAGAGAAGGTGCTAGCAAGGAATTCTCTGCCTGCCTTTCCCCAGTGCTCTGCAAGCTCTCCAGGACAACATAGAATCTGGGGCTCTGTGCTTTCTTTCCTTCTGAACAAGTGTTAGTGTTTTCTGCACAAAAGCGATTCTGCGAACCAATGTGAACAGGCACAGAGAAGGTGCTAGCAAGGAATTCTCTGCCTGCCTTTCCCCAGTGCTCTGCAAGCTCTCCAGGACAACATAAAATCTGGGGCTCTGTGCTTTCTTTCCTTCTGAACAAGTGTTACTGTTTTCTGCACAAAAGCGATTCTTGCGAAGCAATGTGAACACTTCTGCTTCCCAGGCACAGAGAAGGTGCTAGCAGGGAATTCTCTGCCTGCCTTTCCCCAGTGCTCTGCAAGCTCTCCAGGACAACATAAAATCTGGGGCTCTGTGCTTTCTTTCCTTCTGAACAAGTGTTACTGTTTTCTGCACAAAAGCGATTCTTGCGAAGCAATGTGAACACTTCTGCTTCCCAGGCACACAGAAGGTGCTATCAGGGAATTCTCTGCCTGCCTTTCCCCAGTGCTCTGCAAGCTCTCCAGGACAACATAGAATCTGGGGCTCTGTGCTTTCTTTCGTTCTGAACAAGTGTTACTGTTTTCTGCACAAAAGCGATTCTGCGAAGCAATGTGAACAGGCACAGAGAAGGTGCTAGCAGGGAATTCTCTGCCTGCCTTTCCCCAGTGCTCTGCAAGCTCTCCAGGACAACATAGAATCTGGGGCTCTGTGCTTTCTTTCGTTCTGAACAACTGTTAATGTTTTCTGCACAAAAGCGATTCTGCGAAGCAATGTGAACACTTCTGCTTCCCAGGCACAGAGAAGGTGCTATCAGGGAATTCTCTGCCTGCCTTTCCCCAGTGCTCTGCAAGCTCTCCAGGACAACATAGAATCTGGGGCTCTGTGCTTTCTTTCCTTCTGAACAAGTGTTACTGTATTCTGCACAAAAGCGATTCTGCGAAGCAATGTGAACAGGCACAGAGAAGGTGCTAGCAGGGAATTCTCTGCTTGTCTTTCCCCAGTGCTCTGCAAGCTCTCCAGGACAACATAAAATCTGGGGTTCTGTGCTTTCTTTCCTTCTGAACAAGTGTTAGTGTTTTCTGCACAAAAGCGATTCTGCGAAGCAATGTGAACAGGCACAGAGAAGGTGCTATCAGGGAATTCTCTGCCTGCCTTTCCCCAGTGCTCTGCAAGCTCTCCAGGACAACATAAAATCTGTGGCTCTGTGCTTTCTTTCCTTCTGAACAAGTGTTACTGTTTTCTGCACAAAAGCGATTCTGCGAAGCAATGTGAACACTTCTGCTTCCCAGGCACAGAGAAGGTGCTAGCAAGGAATTCTCTGCCTGCCTTTCCCCAGTGCTCTGCAAGCTCTCCAGGACAACATAAAATCTGGGGCTCTGTGCTTTCTTTCCTTCTGAACAAGTGTTACTGTTTTCTGCACAAAAGCGATTCTTGCGAAGCTATGTGAACACTTCTGCTTCCTAGGCACACAGAAGGTGCTAGCAAGGAATTCTCTGCCTGCCTTTCCCCAGTGCTCTGCAAGCTCTCCAGGACAACATAGAATCTGGGGCTCTGTGCTTTCTTTCCTTCTGAACAAGTGTTACTGTTTTCTGCACAAAAGCGATTCTGCGAAGCAATGTGAACAGGCACAGAGAAGGTGCTAGCAGGGAATTCTCTGCCTGCCTTTCCCCAGTGCTCTGCAAGCTCTCCAGGACAACATAGAATCTGGGGCTCTGTGCTTTCTTTCGTTCTGAACAACTGTTAATGTTTTCTGCACAAAAGCGATTCTGCGAAGCAATGTGAACACTTCTGCTTCCCAGGCACAGAGAAGGTGCTAGCAGGGAATTCTCTGCCTGCCTTTCCCCAGTGCTCTGCAAGCTCTCCAGGACAACATAGAATCTGGGGCTCTGTGCTTTCTTTCCTTCTGAACAAGTGTTACTGTTTTCTGCACAAAAGCGATTCTGCGAAGCAATGTGAACAGGCACAGAGAAGGTGCTAGCAAGGAATTCTCTGCCTGCCTTTCCCCAGTGCTCTGCAAGCTCTCCAGGACAACATAAAATCTGGGGCTCTGTGCTTTCTTTCCTTCTGAACAAGTGTTACTGTTTTCTGCACAAAAGCGATTCTTGCGAAGCAATGTGAACACTTCTGCTTCCCAGGCACAGAGAAGGTGCTAGCAGGGAATTCTCTGCCTGCCTTTCCCCAGTGCTCTGCAAGCTCTCCAGGACAACATAAAATCTGGGGCTCTGTGCTTTCTTTCCTTCTGAACAAGTGTTACTGTTTTCTGCACAAAAGCGATTCTTGCGAAGCAATGTGAACACTTCTGCTTCCCAGGCACAGAGAAGGTGCTATCAGGGAATTCTCTGCCTGCCTTTCCCCAGTGCTCTGCAAGCTCTCCAGGACAACATAGAATCTGGGGCTCTGTGCTTTCTTTCGTTCTGAACAAGTGTTACTGTTTTCTGCACAAAAGCGATTCTGCGAAGCAATGTGAACAGGCACAGAGAAGGTGCTATCAGGGAATTCTCTGCCTGCCTTTCCCCAGTGCTCTGCAAGCTCTCCAGGACAACATAGAATCTGGGGCTCTGTGCTTTCTTTCGTTCTGAACAAGTGTTAGTGTTTTCTGCACAAAAGCGATTCTGCGAAGCAATGTGAACAGGCACAGAGAAGGTGCTAGCAGGGAATTCTCTGCCTGCCTTTCCCCAGTGCTCTGCAAGCTCTCCAGGACAACATAGAATCTGGGGCTCTGTGCTTTCTTTCGTTCTGAACAACTGTTAATGTTTTCTGCACAAAAGCGATTCTGCGAAGCAATGTGAACACTTCTGCTTCCCAGGCACAGAGAAGGTGCTATCAGGGAATTCTCTGCCTGCCTTTCCCCAGTGCTCTGCAAGCTCTCCAGGACAACATAGAATCTGGGGCTCTGTGCTTTCTTTCCTTCTGAACAAGTGTTACTGTTTTCTGCACAAAAGCGATTCTGCGAAGCAATGTGAACAGGCACAGAGAAGGTGCTAGCAGGGAATTCTCTGCCTGCCTTTCCCCAGTGCTCTGCAAGCTCTCCAGGACAACATAAAATCTGGGGTTCTGTGCTTTCTTTCCTTCTGAACAAGTGTTAGTGTTTTCTGCACAAAAGCGATTCTGCGAAGCAATGTGAACAGGCACAGAGAAGGTGCTATCAGGGAATTCTCTGCCTGCCTTTCCCCAGTGCTCTGCAAGCTCTCCAGGACAACATAAAATCTGTGGCTCTGTGCTTTCTTTCCTTCTGAACAAGTGTTACTGTTTTCTGCACAAAAGCGATTCTGCGAAGCAATGTGAACACTTCTGCTTCCCAGGCACAGAGAAGGTGCTAGCAAGGAATTCTCTGCCTGCCTTTCCCCAGTGCTCTGCAAGCTCTCCAGGACAACATAAAATCTGGGGCTCTGTGCTTTCTTTCCTTCTGAACAAGTGTTACTGTTTTCTGCACAAAAGCGATTCTTGCGAAGCTATGTGAACACTTCTGCTTCCCAGGCACACAGAAGGTGCTAGCAAGGAATTCTCTGCCTGCCTTTCCCCAGTGCTCTGCAAGCTCTCCAGGACAACATAGAATCTGGGGCTCTGTGCTTTCTTTCCTTCTGAACAAGTGTTACTGTTTTCTGCACAAAAGCGATTCTGCGAAGCAATGTGAACAGGCACAGAGAAGGTGCTAGCAGGGAATTCTCTGCCTGCCTTTCCCCAGTGCTCTGCAAGCTCTCCAGGACAACATAGAATCTGGGGCTCTGTGCTTTCTTTCGTTCTGAACAAGTGTTACTGTTTTCTGCACAAAAGCGATTCTGCGAAGCAATGTGAACACTTCTGCTTCCCAGGCACAGAGAAGGTGCTATCAGGGAATTCTCTGCCTGCCTTTCCCCAGTGCTCTGCAAGCTCTCCAGGACAACACAGAATCTGGGGCTCTGTGCTTTCTTTCCTTCTGAACAAGTGTTACTGTTTTCTGCACAAAAGCGATTCTGCGAAGCAATGTGAACAGGCACAGAGAAGGTGCTAGCAGGGAATTCTCTGCCTGCCTTTCCCCAGTGCTCTGCAAGCTCTCCAGGACAACATAGAATCTGGGGCTCTGTGCTTTCTTTCGTTCTGAACAACTGTTAATGTTTTCTGCACAAAAGCGATTCTGCGAAGCAATGTGAACACTTCTGCTTCCCAGGCACAGAGAAGGTGCTATCAGGGAATTCTCTGCCTGCCTTTCCCCAGTGCTCTGCAAGCTCTCCAGGACAACATAGAATCTGGGGCTCTGTGCTTTCTTTCCTTCTGAACAAGTGTTACTGTTTTCTGCACAAAAGCGATTCTGCGAAGCAATGTGAACAGGCACAGAGAAGGTGCTAGCAGGGAATTCTCTGCCTGCCTTTCCCCAGTGCTCTGCAAGCTCTCCAGGACAACATAGAATCTGGGGCTCTGTGCTTTCTTTCGTTCTGAACAACTGTTAATGTTTTCTGCACAAAAGCGATTCTGCGAAGCAATGTGAACACTTCTGCTTCCCAGGCACAGAGAAGGTGCTATCAGGGAATTCTCTGCCTGCCTTTCCCCAGTGCTCTGCAAGCTCTCCAGGACAACATAGAATCTGGGGCTCTGTGCTTTCTTTCCTTCTGAACAAGTGTTACTGTTTTCTGCACAAAAGCGATTCTGCGAAGCAATGTGAACAGGCACAGAGAAGGTGCTATCAGGGAATTCTCTGCCTGCCTTTCCCCAGTGCTCTGCAAGCTCTCCAGGACAACATAGAATCTGGGGCTCTGTGCTTTCTTTCGTTCTGAACAACTGTTACTGTTTTCTGCACAAAAGCGATTCTTGCGAAGCAATGTGAACACTTCTGCTTCCCAGGCACAGAGAAGGTGCTAGCAGGGAATTCTCTGCCTGCCTTTCCCCAGTGCTCTGCAAGCTCTCCAGGACAACATAGAATCTGGGGCTCTGTGCTTTCTTTCCTTCTGAACAAGTGTTAGTGTTTTCTGCACAAAAGCGATTCTGCAAAGCAATGTGAACACTTCTGCTTCCCAGGCACAGAGAAGGTGCTAGCAGGGAATTCTCTGCCTGCCTTTCCCCAGTGCTCTGCAAGCTCTCCAGGACAACATAGAATCTGGGGCTCTGTGCTTTCTTTCCTTCTGAACAAGTGTTACTGTTTTCTGCACAAAAGCGATTCTGCGAAGCAATGTGAACAGGCACAGAGAAGGTGCTATCAGGGAATTCTCTGCCTGCCTTTCCCCAGTGCTCTGCAAGCTCTCCAGGACAACATAAAATCTGGGGCTCTGTGCTTTCTTTCCTTCTGAACAAGTGTTAGTGTTTTCTGCACAAAAGCGATTCTGCGAAGCAATGTGAACACTTCTGCTTCCCAGGCACAGAGAAGGTGCTAGAAAGGAATTCTCTGCCTGCCTTTCCCCAGTGCTCTGCAACCTCTCCAGGACAACATAAAATCTGGGGCTCTGTGCTTTCTTTCCTTCTGAACAAGTGTTACTGTTTTCTGCACAAAAGCGATTCTTGCGAAGCAATGTGAACACTTCTGCTTCCCAGGCACAGAGAAGGTGCTAGCAAGGAATTCTCTGCCTGCCTTTCCCCAGTGCTCTGCAAGCTCTCCAGGACTACATAAAATCTGGGGCACTGTGCTTTCTTTCCTTCTGAACAAGTGTTACTGTTTTCTGCACAAAAGCGATTCTGCAAAGCAATGTGAACAGGCACAGAGAAGGTGCTAGCAGGGAATTCTCTGCCTGCCTTTCCCCAGTGCTCTGCAAGCTCTCCAGGACAACATAGAATCTGGGGCTCTGTGCTTTCTTTCCTTCTGAACAAGTGTTACTGTTTTCTGCACAAAAGCGATTCTGCGAAGCAATGTGAACACTTCTGCTTCCCAGGCACGGAGAAGGTGCTAGCAAGGAATTCTCTGCCTGCCTTTCCCCAGTGCTCTGCAAGCTCTCCAGGACAACATAAAATCTGGGGCTCTGTGCTTTCTTTCCTTCTGAACAAGTGTTAGTGTTTTCTGCACAAAAGCGATTCTTGCGAAGCAATGTGAACACTTCTGCTTCCCAGGCACAGAGAAGGTGCTAGCAGGGAATTCTCTGCCTGCCTTTCCCCAGTGCTCTGCAAGCTCTCCAGGACAACATAGAATCTGGGGCTCTGTGCTTTCTTTCGTTCTGAACAAGTGTTACTGTTTTCTGCACAAAAGCGATTCTGCGAAGCAATGTGAACAGGCACAGAGAAGGTGCTAGCAGGGAATTCTCTGCCTGCCTTTCCCCAGTGCTCTGCAAGCTCTCCAGGACAACATAGAATCTGGGGCTCTGTGCTTTCTTTCGTTCTGAACAACTGTTACTGTTTTCTGCACAAAAGCGATTCTGCGAAGCAATGTGAACAGGCACAGAGAAGGTGCTATCAGGGAATTCTCTGCCTGCCTTTCCCCAGTGCTCTGCAAGCTCTCCAGGACAACATAGAATCTGGGGCTCTGTGCTTTCTTTCCTTCTGAACAAGTGTTACTGTTTTCTGCACAAAAGCGATTCTGCAAAGCAATGTGAACAGGCACAGAGAAGGTGCTAGCAGGGAATTCTCTGCCTGCCTTTCCCCAGTGCTCTGCAAGCTCTCCAGGACAACATAAAATCTGGGGCTCTGTGCTTTCTTTCCTTCTGAACAAGTGTTAACGTTTTCTGCACAAAAGCGATTCTTGCGAAGCAATGTGAACACTTCTGCTTCCCAGGCACAGAGAAGGTGCTAGCAAGGAATTCTCTGCCTGCCTTTCCCCAGTGCTCTGCAAGCTCTCCAGGACTACATAGAATCTGGGGCTCTGTGCTTTCTTTCGTTCTGAACAAGTGTTACTGTTTTCTGCACAAAAGCGATTCTGCAAAGCAATGTGAACAGGCACAGAGAAGGTGCTATCAGGGAATTCTCTGCCTGCCTTTCCCCAGTGCTCTGCAAGCTCTCCAGGACAACATAGAATCTGGGGCTCTGTGCTTTCTTTCCTTCTGAACAAGTGTTACTGTTTTCTGCACAAAAGCGATTCTGCAAAGCAATGTGAACACTTCTGCTTCCCAGGCACAGAGAAGGTGCTAGCAGGGAATTCTCTGCCTGCCTTTCCCCAGTGCTCTGCAAGCTCTCCAGGACAACATAGAATCTGGGGCTCTGTGCTTTCTTTCGTTCTGAACAACTGTTAATGTTTTCTGCACAAAAGCGATTCTGTGAGGCAATGTGAACACTTCTGCTTCCCAGGCACAGAGAAGGTGCTATCAGGGAATTCTCTGCCTGCCTTTCCCCAGTGCTCTGCAAGCTCTCCAGGACAACATAGAATCTGGGGCTCTGTGCTTTCTTTCCTTCTGAACAAGTGTTACTGTTTTCTGCACAAAAGCGATTCTGCGAAGCAATGTGAACAGGCACAGAGAAGGTGCTAGCAGGGAATTCTCTGCTTGTCTTTCCCCAGTGCTCTGCAAGCTCTCCAGGACAACATAAAATCTGGGGTTCTGTGCTTTCTTTCCTTCTGAACAAGTGTTAGTGTTTTCTGCACAAAAGCGATTCTGCGAAGCAATGTGAACAGGCACAGAGAAGGTGCTATCAGGGAATTCTCTGCCTGCCTTTCCCCAGTGCTCTGCAAGCTCTCCAGGACAACATAAAATCTGTGGCTCTGTGCTTTCTTTCCTTCTGAACAAGTGTTACTGTTTTCTGCACAAAAGCGATTCTGCGAAGCAATGTGAACACTTCTGCTTCCCAGGCACAGAGAAGGTGCTAGCAAGGAATTCTCTGCCTGCCTTTCCCCAGTGCTCTGCAAGCTCTCCAGGACAACATAAAATCTGGGGCTCTGTGCTTTCTTTCCTTCTGAACAAGTGTTACTGTTTTCTGCACAAAAGCGATTCTTGCGAAGCTATGTGAACACTTCTGCTTCCCAGGCACAGAGAAGGTGCTAGCAAGGAATTCTCTGCCTGCCTTTCCCCAGTGCTCTGCAAGCTCTCCAGGACAACATAGAATCTGGGGCTCTGTGCTTTCTTTCCTTCTGAACAAGTGTTACTGTTTTCTGCACAAAAGCGATTCTGCGAAGCAATGTGAACAGGCACAGAGAAGGTGCTAGCAGGGAATTCTCTGCCTGCCTTTCCCCAGTGCTCTGCAAGCTCTCCAGGACAACATAGAATCTGGGGCTCTGTGCTTTCTTTCGTTCTGAACAACTGTTACTGTTTTCTGCACAAAAGCGATTCTGCGAAGCAATGTGAACACTTCTGCTTCCCAGGCACAGAGAAGGTGCTATCAGGGAATTCTCTGCCTGCCTTTCCCCAGTGCTCTGCAAGCTCTCCAGGACAACATAGAATCTGGGGCTCTGTGCTTTCTTTCCTTCTGAACAAGTGTTACTGTTTTCTGCACAAAAGCGATTCTGCGAAGCAATGTGAACAGGCACAGAGAAGGTGCTAGCAGGGAATTCTCTGCCTGCCTTTCCCCAGTGCTCTGCAAGCTCTCCAGGACAACATAGAATCTGGGGCTCTGTGCTTTCTTTCGTTCTGAACAACTGTTAATGTTTTCTGCACAAAAGCGATTCTGCGAAGCAATGTGAACACTTCTGCTTCCCAGGCACAGAGAAGGTGCTATCAGGGAATTCTCTGCCTGCCTTTCCCCAGTGCTCTGAAAGCTCTCCAGGACAACATAGAATCTGGGGCTCTGTGCTTTCTTTCCTTCTGAACAAGTGTTACTGTTTTCTGCACAAAAGCGATTCTGCGAAGCAATGTGAACAGGCACAGAGAAGGTGCTATCAGGGAATTCTCTGCATGCCTTTCCCCAGTGCTCTGCAAGCTCTCCAGGACAACATAAAATCTGGGGCTCTGTGCTTTCTTTCCTTCTGAACAAGTGTTACTGTTTTCTGCACAAAAGCGATTCTTGCGAAGCAATGTGAACACTTCTGCTTCCCAGGCACAGAGAAGGTGCTAGCAGGGAATTCTCTGCCTGCCTTTCCCCAGTGCTCTGCAAGCTCTCCAGGACAACATAGAATCTGGGGCTCTGTGCTTTCTTTCCTTCTGAACAAGTGTTAGTGTTTTCTGCACAAAAGCGATTCTGCAAAGCAATGTGAACACTTCTGCTTCCCAGGCACAGAGAAGGTGCTAGCAGGGAATTCTCTGCCTGCCTTTCCCCAGTGCTCTGCAAGCTCTCCAGGACAACATAGAATCTGGGGCTCTGTGCTTTCTTTCCTTCTGAACAAGTGTTACTGTTTTCTGCACAAAAGCGATTCTGCGAAGCAATGTGAACAGGCACAGAGAAGGTGCTATCAGGGAATTCTCTGCCTGCCTTTCCCCAGTGCTCTGCAAGCTCTCCAGGACAACATAAAATCTGGGGCTCTGTGCTTTCTTTCCTTCTGAACAAGTGTTAGTGTTTTCTGCACAAAAGCGATTCTGCGAAGCAATGTGAACACTTCTGCTTCCCAGGCACAGAGAAGGTGCTAGAAAGGAATTCTCTGCCTGCCTTTCCCCAGTGCTCTGCAACCTCTCCAGGACAACATAAAATCTGGGGCTCTGTGCTTTCTTTCCTTCTGAACAAGTGTTACTGTTTTCTGCACAAAAGCGATTCTTGCGAAGCAATGTGAACACTTCTGCTTCCCAGGCACAGAGAAGGTGCTAGCAAGGAATTCTCTGCCTGCCTTTCCCCAGTGCTCTGCAAGCTCTCCAGGACTACATAAAATCTGGGGCACTGTGCTTTCTTTCCTTCTGAACAAGTGTTACTGTTTTCTGCACAAAAGCGATTCTGCAAAGCAATGTGAACAGGCACAGAGAAGGTGCTAGCAGGGAATTCTCTGCCTGCCTTTCCCCAGTGCTCTGCAAGCTCTCCAGGACAACATAGAATCTGGGGCTCTGTGCTTTCTTTCCTTCTGAACAAGTGTTACTGTTTTCTGCACAAAAGCGATTCTGCGAAGCAATGTGAACACTTCTGCTTCCCAGGCACGGAGAAGGTGCTAGCAAGGAATTCTCTGCCTGCCTTTCCCCAGTGCTCTGCAAGCTCTCCAGGACAACATAAAATCTGGGGCTCTGTGCTTTCTTTCCTTCTGAACAAGTGTTAGTGTTTTCTGCACAAAAGCGATTCTTGCGAAGCAATGTGAACACTTCTGCTTCCCAGGCACAGAGAAGGTGCTAGCAGGGAATTCTCTGCCTGCCTTTCCCCAGTGCTCTGCAAGCTCTCCAGGACAACATAGAATCTGGGGCTCTGTGCTTTCTTTCGTTCTGAAAAAGTGTTACTGTTTTCTGCACAAAAGCGATTCTGCGAAGCAATGTGAACAGGCACAGAGAAGGTGCTAGCAGGGAATTCTCTGCCTGCCTTTCCCCAGTGCTCTGCAAGCTCTCCAGGACAACATAGAATCTGGGGCTCTGTGCTTTCTTTCGTTCTGAACAACTGTTACTGTTTTCTGCACAAAAGCGATTCTGCGAAGCAATGTGAACAGGCACAGAGAAGGTGCTATCAGGGAATTCTCTGCCTGCCTTTCCCCAGTGCTCTGCAAGCTCTCCAGGACAACATAGAATCTGGGGCT
This sequence comes from Strix aluco, assembly GCF_031877795.1. Taxonomy (NCBI): domain Eukaryota; kingdom Metazoa; phylum Chordata; class Aves; order Strigiformes; family Strigidae; genus Strix; species Strix aluco. The sequence continues at coordinate 3,089,420 of NW_027436647.1, forward strand.
CTGTGCTTTCTTTCCTTCTGAACAAGTGTTACTGTTTTCTGCACAAAAGCGATTCTGCAAAGCAATGTGAACAGGCACAGAGAAGGTGCTAGCAGGGAATTCTCTGCCTGCCTTTCCCCAGTGCTCTGCAAGCTCTCCAGGACAACATAAAATCTGGGGCTCTGTGCTTTCTTTCCTTCTGAACAAGTGTTACTGTTTTCTGCACTAAAGCGATTCTGCGAACCAATGTGAACACTTCTGCTTCCCAGGCACAGAGAAGGTGCTAGAAAGGAATTCTCTGCCTGCCTTTCCCCAGTGCTCTGCAAGCTCTCCAGGACAACATAAAATCTGGGGCTCTGTGCTTTCTTTCCTTCTGAACAAGTGTTACTGTTTTCTGCACAAAAGCGATTCTTGCGAAGCAATGTGAACACTTCTGCTTCCCAGGCACAGAGAAGGTGCTAGCAAGGAATTCTCTGCCTGCCTTTCCCCAGTGCTCTGCAAGCTCTCCAGGACTACATAGAATCTGGGGCTCTGTGCTTTCTTTCGTTCTGAACAAGTGTTACTGTTTTCTGCACAAAAGCGATTCTGCGAAGCAATGTGAACAGGCACAGAGAAGGTGCTAGCAGGGAATTCTCTGCCTGCCTTTCCCCAGTGCTCTGCAAGCTCTCCAGGACAACATAAAATCTGGGGCACTGTGCTTTCTTTCCTTCTGAACAAGTGTTACTGTTTTCTGCACAAAAGCGATTCTTGCGAAGCAATGTGAACACTTCTGCTTCCCAGGCACAGAGAAGGTGCTAGCAGGGAATTCTCTGCCTGCCTTTCCCCAGTGCTCTGCAAGCTCTCCAGGACAACATAGAATCTGGGGCTCTGTGCTTTCTTTCCTTCTGAACAAGTGTTAGTGTTTTCTGCACAAAAGCGATTCTGCGAAGCAATGTGAACACTTCTGCTTCCCAGGCACAGAGAAGGTGCTAGCAGGGAATTCTCTGCCTGCCTTTCCCCAGTGCTCTGCAAGCTCTCCAGGACAACATAAAATCTGGGGCTCTGTGCTTTCTTTCCTTCTGAACAAGTGTTACTGTTTTCTGCACAAAAGCGATTCTGCGAAGCAATGTGAACAGGCACAGAGAAGGTGCTATCAGGGAATTCTCTGCCTGCCTTTCCCCAGTGCTCTGCAAGCTCTCCAGGACAACATAGAATCTGGGGCTCTGTGCTTTCTTTCCTTCTGAACAAGTGTTACTGTTTTCTGCACAAAAGCGATTCTGCGAAGCAATGTGAACACTTCTGCTTCCCAGGCACAGAGAAGGTGCTAGCAAGGAATTCTCTGCCTGCCTTTCCCCAGTGCTCTGCAAGCTCTCCAGGACAACATAAAATCTGGGGCTCTGTGCTTTCTTTCCTTCTGAACAAGTGTTACTGTTTTCTGCACAAAAGCGATTCTTGCGAAGCTATGTGAAAACTTCTGCTTCCCAGGCACAGAGAAGGTGCTAGCAAGGAATTCTCTGCCTGCCTTTCCCCAGTGCTCTGCAAGCTCTCCAGGACAACATAGAATCTGGGGCTCTGTGCTTTCTTTCCTTCTGAACAAGTGTTAGTGTTTTCTGCACAAAAGCGATTCTTGCGAAGCTATGTGAAAACTTCTGCTTCCCAGGCACAGAGAAGGTGCTAGCAAGGAATTCTCTGCCTGCCTTTCCCCAGTGCTCTGCAAGCTCTCCAGGACAACATAGAATCTGGGGCTCTGTGCTTTCTTTCGTTCTGAAAAAGTGTTACTGTTTTCTGCAAAAAAGCGATTCTGCGAAGCAATGTGAACAGGCACAGAGAAGGTGCTAGCAGGGAATTCTCTGCCTGCCTTTCCCCAGTGCTCTGCAAGCTCTCCAGGACAACATAGAATCTGGGGCTCTGTGCTTTCTTTCGTTCTGAACAACTGTTACTGTTTTCTGCACAAAAGCGATTCTGCGAAGCAATGTGAACAGGCACAGAGAAGGTGCTATCAGGGAATTCTCTGCCTGCCTTTCCCCAGTGCTCTGCAAGCTCTCCAGGACAACATAGAATCTGGGGCTCTGTGCTTTCTTTCCTTCTGAACAAGTGTTACTGTTTTCTGCACAAAAGCGATTCTGCAAAGCAATGTGAACAGGCACAGAGAAGGTGCTAGCAGGGAATTCTCTGCCTGCCTTTCCCCAGTGCTCTGCAAGCTCTCCAGGACAACATAAAATCTGGGGCTCTGTGCTTTCTTTCCTTCTGAACAAGTGTTACTGTTTTCTGCACTAAAGCGATTCTGCGAACCAATGTGAACACTTCTGCTTCCCAGGCACAGAGAAGGTGCTAGAAAGGAATTCTCTGCCTGCCTTTCCCCAGTGCTCTGCAAGCTCTCCAGGACAACATAAAATCTGGGGCTCTGTGCTTTCTTTCCTTCTGAACAAGTGTTACTGTTTTCTGCACAAAAGCGATTCTTGCGAAGCTATGTGAACACTTCTGCTTCCCAGGCACACAGAAGGTGCTAGCAAGGAATTCTCTGCCTGCCTTTCCCCAGTGCTCTGCAAGCTCTCCAGGACTACATAGAATCTGGGGCTCTGTGCTTTCTTTCGTTCTGAACAAGTGTTACTGTTTTCTGCACAAAAGCGATTCTGCGAAGCAATGTGAACAGGCACAGAGAAGGTGCTATCAGGGAATTCTCTGCCTGCCTTTCCCCAGTGCTCTGCAAGCTCTCCAGGACAACATAAAATCTGGGGCACTGTGCTTTCTTTCCTTCTGAACAAGTGTTACTGTTTTCTGCACAAAAGCGATTCTTGCGAAGCAATGTGAACACTTCTGCTTCCCAGGCACAGAGAAGGTGCTAGCAGGGAATTCTCTGCCTGCCTTTCCCCAGTGCTCTGCAAGCTCTCCAGGACAACATAGAATCTGGGGCTCTGTGCTTTCTTTCCTTCTGAACAAGTGTTAGTGTTTTCTGCACAAAAGCGATTCTGCGAAGCAATGTGAACACTTCTGCTTCCCAGGCACAGAGAAGGTGCTAGCAGGGAATTCTCTGCCTGCCTTTCCCCAGTGCTCTGCAAGCTCTCCAGGACAACATAAAATCTGGGGCTCTGTGCTTTCTTTCCTTCTGAACAAGTGTTACTGTTTTCTGCACAAAAGCGATTCTGCGAAGCAATGTGAACAGGCACAGAGAAGGTGCTATCAGGGAATTCTCTGCCTGCCTTTCCCCAGTGCTCTGCAAGCTCTCCAGGACAACATAGAATCTGGGGCTCTGTGCTTGCTTTCCTTCTGAACAAGTGTTACTGTTTTCTGCACAAAAGCGATTCTGCGAAGCAATGTGAACACTTCTGCTTCCCAGGCACAGAGAAGGTGCTAGCAAGGAATTCTCTGCCTGCCTTTCCCCAGTGCTCTGCAAGCTCTCCAGGACAACATAAAATCTGGGGCTCTGTGCTTTCTTTCCTTCTGAACAAGTGTTACTGTTTTCTGCACAAAAGCGATTCTTGCGAAGCTATGTGAAAACTTCTGCTTCCCAGGCACAGAGAAGGTGCTAGCAAGGAATTCTCTGCCTGCCTTTCCCCAGTGCTCTGCAAGCTCTCCAGGACAACATAGAATCTGGGGCTCTGTGCTTTCTTTCCTTCTGAACAAGTGTTAGTGTTTTCTGCACAAAAGCGATTCTGCGAACCAATGTGAACAGGCACAGAGAAGGTGCTAGCAAGGAATTCTCTGCCTGCCTTTCCCCAGTGCTCTGCAAGCTCTCCAGGACAACATAAAATCTGGGGCTCTGTGCTTTCTTTCCTTCTGAACAAGTGTTACTGTTTTCTGCACAAAAGCGATTCTTGCGAAGCAATGTGAACACTTCTGCTTCCCAGGCACAGAGAAGGTGCTAGCAGGGAATTCTCTGCCTGCCTTTCCCCAGTGCTCTGCAAGCTCTCCAGGACAACATAAAATCTGGGGCTCTGTGCTTTCTTTCCTTCTGAACAAGTGTTACTGTTTTCTGCACAAAAGCGATTCTTGCGAAGCAATGTGAACACTTCTGCTTCCCAGGCACACAGAAGGTGCTATCAGGGAATTCTCTGCCTGCCTTTCCCCAGTGCTCTGCAAGCTCTCCAGGACAACATAGAATCTGGGGCTCTGTGCTTTCTTTCGTTCTGAACAAGTGTTACTGTTTTCTGCACAAAAGCGATTCTGCGAAGCAATGTGAACAGGCACAGAGAAGGTGCTAGCAGGGAATTCTCTGCCTGCCTTTCCCCAGTGCTCTGCAAGCTCTCCAGGACAACATAGAATCTGGGGCTCTGTGCTTTCTTTCGTTCTGAACAACTGTTAATGTTTTCTGCACAAAAGCGATTCTGCGAAGCAATGTGAACACTTCTGCTTCCCAGGCACAGAGAAGGTGCTATCAGGGAATTCTCTGCCTGCCTTTCCCCAGTGCTCTGCAAGCTGTCCAGGACAACATAGAATCTGGGGCTCTGTGCTTTCTTTCCTTCTGAACAAGTGTTACTGTTTTCTGCACAAAAGCGATTCTGCGAAGCAATGTGAACAGGCACAGAGAAGGTGCTAGCAGGGAATTCTCTGCTTGTCTTTCCCAAGTGCTCTGCAAGCTCTCCAGGACAACATAATATCTGGGGTTCTGTGCTTTCTTTCCTTCTGAACAAGTGTTAGTGTTTTCTGCACAAAAGCGATTCTGCGAAGCAATGTGAACAGGCACAGAGAAGGTGCTATCAGGGAATTCTCTGCCTGCCTTTCCCCAGTGCTCTGCAAGCTCTCCAGGACAACATAAAATCTGTGGCTCTGTGCTTTCTTTCCTTCTGAACAAGTGTTACTGTTTTCTGCACAAAAGCGATTCTGCGAAGCAATGTGAACACTTCTGCTTCCCAGGCACAGAGAAGGTGCTAGCAAGGAATTCTCTGCCTGCCTTTCCCCAGTGCTCTGCAAGCTCTCCAGGACAACATAAAATCTGGGGCTCTGTGCTTTCTTTCCTTCTGAACAAGTGTTACTGTTTTCTGCACAAAAGCGATTCTTGCGAAGCTATGTGAACACTTCTGCTTCCTAGGCACACAGAAGGTGCTAGCAAGGAATTCTCTGCCTGCCTTTCCCCAGTGCTCTGCAAGCTCTCCAGGACAACATAGAATCTGGGGCTCTGTGCTTTCTTTCCTTCTGAACAAGTGTTACTGTTTTCTGCACAAAAGCGATTCTGCGAAGCAATGTGAACAGGCACAGAGAAGGTGCTAGCAGGGAATTCTCTGCCTGCCTTTCCCCAGTGCTCTGCAAGCTCTCCAGGACAACATAGAATCTGGGGCTCTGTGCTTTCTTTCGTTCTGAACAACTGTTAATGTTTTCTGCACAAAAGCGATTCTGCGAAGCAATGTGAACACTTCTGCTTCCCAGGCACAGAGAAGGTGCTAGCAGGGAATTCTCTGCCTGCCTTTCCCCAGTGCTCTGCAAGCTCTCCAGGACAACATAGAATCTGGGGCTCTGTGCTTTCTTTCCTTCTGAACAAGTGTTACTGTTTTCTGCACAAAAGCGATTCTGCGAAGCAATGTGAACAGGCACAGAGAAGGTGCTAGCAGGGAATTCTCTGCCTGCCTTTCCCCAGTGCTCTGCAAGCTCTCCAGGACAACATAGAATCTGGGGCTCTGTGCTTTCTTTCGTTCTGAACAACTGTTAATGTTTTCTGCACAAAAGCGATTCTGCGAAGCAATGTGAACACTTCTGCTTCCCAGGCACAGAGAAGGTGCTATCAGGGAATTCTCTGCCTGCCTTTCCCCAGTGCTCTGCAAGCTCTCCAGGACAACATAGAATCTGGGGCTCTGTGCTTTCTTTCCTTCTGAACAAGTGTTACTGTTTTCTGCACAAAAGCGATTCTGCGAAGCAATGTGAACAGGCACAGAGAAGGTGCTAGCAGGGAATTCTCTGCCTGCCTTTCCCCAGTGCTCTGCAAGCTCTCCAGGACAACATAGAATCTGGGGCTCTGTGCTTTCTTTCCTTCTGAACAAGTGTTAGTGTTTTCTGCACAAAAGCGATTCTGCGAACCAATGTGAACAGGCACAGAGAAGGTGCTAGCAAGGAATTCTCTGCCTGCCTTTCCCCAGTGCTCTGCAAGCTCTCCAGGACAACATAAAATCTGGGGCTCTGTGCTTTCTTTCCTTCTGAACAAGTGTTACTGTTTTCTGCACAAAAGCGATTCTTGCGAAGCAATGTGAACACTTCTGCTTCCCAGGCACAGAGAAGGTGCTAGCAGGGAATTCTCTGCCTGCCTTTCCCCAGTGCTCTGCAAGCTCTCCAGGACAACATAAAATCTGGGGCTCTGTGCTTTCTTTCCTTCTGAACAAGTGTTACTGTTTTCTGCACAAAAGCGATTCTTGCGAAGCAATGTGAACACTTCTGCTTCCCAGGCACAGAGAAGGTGCTATCAGGGAATTCTCTGCCTGCCTTTCCCCAGTGCTCTGCAAGCTCTCCAGGACAACATAGAATCTGGGGCTCTGTGCTTTCTTTCGTTCTGAACAAGTGTTACTGTTTTCTGCACAAAAGCGATTCTGCGAAGCAATGTGAACAGGCACAGAGAAGGTGCTATCAGGGAATTCTCTGCCTGCCTTTCCCCAGTGCTCTGCAAGCTCTCCAGGACAACATAGAATCTGGGGCTCTGTGCTTTCTTTCGTTCTGAACAAGTGTTAGTGTTTTCTGCACAAAAGCGATTCTGCGAAGCAATGTGAACAGGCACAGAGAAGGTGCTAGCAGGGAATTCTCTGCCTGCCTTTCCCCAGTGCTCTGCAAGCTCTCCAGGACAACATAGAATCTGGGGCTCTGTGCTTTCTTTCGTTCTGAACAACTGTTAATGTTTTCTGCACAAAAGCGATTCTGCGAAGCAATGTGAACACTTCTGCTTCCCAGGCACAGAGAAGGTGCTATCAGGGAATTCTCTGCCTGCCTTTCCCCAGTGCTCTGCAAGCTCTCCAGGACAACATAGAATCTGGGGCTCTGTGCTTTCTTTCCTTCTGAACAAGTGTTACTGTTTTCTGCACAAAAGCGATTCTGCGAAGCAATGTGAACAGGCACAGAGAAGGTGCTAGCAGGGAATTCTCTGCCTGCCTTTCCCCAGTGCTCTGCAAGCTCTCCAGGACAACATAAAATCTGGGGTTCTGTGCTTTCTTTCCTTCTGAACAAGTGTTAGTGTTTTCTGCACAAAAGCGATTCTGCGAAGCAATGTGAACAGGCACAGAGAAGGTGCTATCAGGGAATTCTCTGCCTGCCTTTCCCCAGTGCTCTGCAAGCTCTCCAGGACAACATAAAATCTGTGGCTCTGTGCTTTCTTTCCTTCTGAACAAGTGTTACTGTTTTCTGCACAAAAGCGATTCTGCGAAGCAATGTGAACACTTCTGCTTCCCAGGCACAGAGAAGGTGCTAGCAAGGAATTCTCTGCCTGCCTTTCCCCAGTGCTCTGCAAGCTCTCCAGGACAACATAAAATCTGGGGCTCTGTGCTTTCTTTCCTTCTGAACAAGTGTTACTGTTTTCTGCACAAAAGCGATTCTTGCGAAGCTATGTGAACACTTCTGCTTCCCAGGCACACAGAAGGTGCTAGCAAGGAATTCTCTGCCTGCCTTTCCCCAGTGCTCTGCAAGCTCTCCAGGACAACATAGAATCTGGGGCTCTGTGCTTTCTTTCCTTCTGAACAAGTGTTACTGTTTTCTGCACAAAAGCGATTCTGCGAAGCAATGTGAACAGGCACAGAGAAGGTGCTAGCAGGGAATTCTCTGCCTGCCTTTCCCCAGTGCTCTGCAAGCTCTCCAGGACAACATAGAATCTGGGGCTCTGTGCTTTCTTTCGTTCTGAACAAGTGTTACTGTTTTCTGCACAAAAGCGATTCTGCGAAGCAATGTGAACACTTCTGCTTCCCAGGCACAGAGAAGGTGCTATCAGGGAATTCTCTGCCTGCCTTTCCCCAGTGCTCTGCAAGCTCTCCAGGACAACACAGAATCTGGGGCTCTGTGCTTTCTTTCCTTCTGAACAAGTGTTACTGTTTTCTGCACAAAAGCGATTCTGCGAAGCAATGTGAACAGGCACAGAGAAGGTGCTAGCAGGGAATTCTCTGCCTGCCTTTCCCCAGTGCTCTGCAAGCTCTCCAGGACAACATAAAATCTGGGGTTCTGTGCTTTCTTTCCTTCTGAACAAGTGTTAGTGTTTTCTGCACAAAAGCGATTCTGCGAAGCAATGTGAACAGGCACAGAGAAGGTGCTATCAGGGAATTCTCTGCCTGCCTTTCCCCAGTGCTCTGCAAGCTCTCCAGGACAACATAAAATCTGTGGCTCTGTGCTTTCTTTCCTTCTGAACAAGTGTTACTGTTTTCTGCACAAAAGCGATTCTGCGAAGCAATGTGAACACTTCTGCTTCCCAGGCACAGAGAAGGTGCTAGCAAGGAATTCTCTGCCTGCCTTTCCCCAGTGCTCTGCAAGCTCTCCAGGACAACATAAAATCTGGGGCTCTGTGCTTTCTTTCCTTCTGAACAAGTGTTACTGTTTTCTGCACAAAAGCGATTCTTGCGAAGCTATGTGAACACTTCTGCTTCCCAGGCACACAGAAGGTGCTATCAGGGAATTCTCTGCCTGCCTTTCCCCAGTGCTCTGCAAGCTCTCCAGGACAACATAGAATCTGGGGCTCTGTGCTTTCTTTCCTTCTGAACAAGTGTTACTGTTTTCTGCACAAAAGCGATTCTTGCGAAGCAATGTGAACACTTCTGCTTCCCAGGCACAGAGAAGGTGCTAGCAGGGAATTCTCTGCCTGCCTTTCCCCAGTGCTCTGCAAGCTCTCCAGGACAACATAAAATCTGGGGGTCTGTGCTTTCTTTCCTTCTGAACAAGTGTTACTGTTTTCTGCACAAAAGCGATTCTTGCGAAGCAATGTGAACACTTCTGCTTCCCAGGCACAGAGAAGGTGCTAGCAAGGAATTCTCTGCCTGCCTTTCCCCAGTGCTCTGCAAGCTCTCCAGGACTACATAGAATCTGGGGCTCTGTGCTTTCTTTCGTTCTGAACAAGTGTTAATGTTTTCTGCACAAAAGCGATTCTGCAAAGCAATGTGAACAGGCACAGAGAAGGTGCTATCAGGGAATTCTCTGCCTGCCTTTCCCCAGTGCTCTGCAAGCTCTCCAGGACAACATAGAATCTGGGGCTCTGTGCTTTTTTCGTTCTGAACAAGTGTTACTGTTTTCTGCACAAAAGCGATTCTGCGAAGCAATGTGAACAGGCACAGAGAAGGTGCTATCAGGGAATTCTCTGCCTGCCTTTCCCCAGTGCTCTGCAAGCTCTCCAGGACAACATAAAATCTGGGGTTCTGTGCTTTCTTTCCTTCTGAACAAGTGTTACTGTTTTCTGCACAAAAGCGATTCTGCGAAGCAATGTGAACAGGCACAGAGAAGGTGCTATCAGGGAATTCTCTGCCTGCCTTTCCCCAGTGCTCTGCAAGCTCTCCAGGACAACATAGAATCTGGGGCTCTGTGCTTTCTTTCCTTCTGAACAAGTGTTACTGTTTTCTGCACAAAAGCGATTCTTGCGAAGCAATGTGAACACTTCTGCTTCCCAGGCACAGAGAAGGTGCTAGCAAGGAATTCTCTGCCTGCCTTTCCCCAGTGCTCTGCAAGCTCTCCAGGACTACATAGAATCTGGGGCTCTGTGCTTTCTTTCGTTCTGAACAAGTGTTACTGTTTTCTGCACAAAAGCGATTCTGCAAAGCAATGTGAACAGGCACAGAGAAGGTGCTAGCAGGGAATTCTCTGCCTGCCTTTCCCCAGTGCTCTGCAAGCTCTCCAGGACAACATAAAATCTGGGGTTCTGTGCTTTCTTTCCTTCTGAACAAGTGTTAGTGTTTTCTGCACAAAAGCGATTCTGCGAAGCAATGTGAACAGGCACAGAGAAGGTGCTATCAGGGAATTCTCTGCCTGCCTTTCCCCAGTGCTCTGCAAGCTCTCCAGGACAACATAAAATCTGGGGCTCTGTGCTTTCTTTCCTTCTGAACAAGTGTTACTGTTTTCTGCACAAAAGCGATTCTGCGAAGCAATGTGAACACTTCTGCTTCCCAGGCACAGAGAAGGTGCTAGCAAGGAATTCTCTGCCTGCCTTTCCCCAGTGCTCTGCAAGCTCTCCAGGACAACATAAAATCTCGGGCTCTGTGCTTTCTTTCCTTCTGAACAAGTGTTAGTGTTTTCTGCACAAAAGCGATTCTTGCGAAGCTATGTGAACACTTCGGCTTCCCAGGCACACAGAAGGTGCTAGCAAGGAATTCTCTGCCTGCCTTTCCCCAGTGCTCTGCAAGCTCTCCAGGACAACATAGAATCTGGGGCTCTGTGCTTTCTTTCCTTCTGAACAAGTGTTAGTGTTTTCTGCACAAAAGCGATTCTGCGAAGCAATGTGAACAGGCACAGAGAAGGTGCTAGCAGGGAATTCTCTGCCTGCCTTTCCCCAGTGCTCTGCAAGCTCTCCAGGACAACATAGAATCTGGGGCTCTGTGCTTTCTTTCCTTCTGAACAAGTGTTACTGTTTTCTGCACAAAAGCGATTCTTGCGAAGCAATGTGAACACTTCTGCTTCCCAGGCACAGAGAAGGTGCTATCAGGGAATTCTCTGCCTGCCTTTCCCCAGTGCTCTGCAAGCTCTCCAGGACAACATAGAATCTGGGGCTCTGTGCTTTCTTTCCTTCTGAACAAGTGTTACTGTTTTCTGCACAAAAGCGATTCTTGCGAAGCAATGTGAACACTTCTGCTTCCCAGGCACAGAGAAGGTGCTATCAGGGAATTCTCTGCCTGCCTTTCCCCAGTGCTCTGCAAGCTCTCCAGGACAACATAAAATCTGGGGCTCTGTGCTTTCTTTCCTTCTGAACAAGTGTTACTGTTTTCTGCACAAAAGCGATTCTTGCGAAGCAATGTGAACACTTCTGCTTCCCAGGCACAGAGAAGGTGCTAGCAAGGAATTCTCTGCCTGCCTTTCCCCAGTGCTCTGCAAGCTCTCCAGGACTACATAGAATCTGGGGCTCTGTGCTTTCTTTCGTTCTGAACAAGTGTTAATGTTTTCTGCACAAAAGCAATTCTGCAAAGCAATGTGAACAGGCACAGAGAAGGTGCTATCAGGGAATTCTCTGCCTGCCTTTCCCCAGTGCTCTGCAAGCTCTCCAGGACAACATAGAATCTGGGGCTCTGTGATTTTTTCGTTCTGAACAAGTGTTACTGTTTTCTGCACAAAAGCGATTCTGCGAAGCAATGTGAACAGGCACAGAGAAGGTGCTATCAGGGAATTCTCTGCCTGCCTTTCCCCAGTGCTCTGCAAGCTCTCCAGGACAACATAAATTCTGGGGTTCTGTGCTTTCTTTCCTTCTGAACAAGTGTTACTGTTTTCTGCACAAAAGCGATTCTGCGAACCAATGTGAACAGGCACAGAGAAGGTGCTATCAGGGAATTCTCTGCCTGCCTTTCCCCAGTGCTCTGCAAGCTCTCCGGGACAACATAGAATCTGGGGCTCTGTGCTTTCTTTCCTTCTGAACAAGTGTTACTGTTTTCTGCACAAAAGCGATTCTGCGAAGCAATGTGAACAGGCACAGAGAAGGTGCTAGCAGGGAATTCTCTGCCTGCCTTTCCCCAGTGCTCTGCAAGCTCTCCAGGACAACATAGAATCTGGGGCTCTGTGCTTTCTTTCCTTCTGAACAAGTGTTACTGTTTTCTGCACAAAAGCGATTCTGCGAAGCAATGTGAACACTTCTGCTTCCCAGGCACAGAGAAGGTGCTAGCAAGGAATTCTCTGCCTGCCTTTCCCCAGTGCTCTGCAAGCTCTCCAGGACAACATAAAATCTGGGGCTCTGTGCTTTCTTTCCTTCTGAACAAGTGTTACTGTTTTCTGCACAAAAGCGATTCTTGCGAAGCTATGTGAACACTTCTGCTTCCCAGGCACACAGAAGGTGCTAGCAAGGAATTCTCTGCCTGCCTTTCCCCAGTGCTCTGCAAGCTCTCCAGGACAACATAAAATCTGGGGCTCTGTGCTTTCTTTCCTTCTGAACAAGTGTTACTGTTTTCTGCACAAAAGCGATTCTTGCGAAGCAATGTGAACACTTCTGCTTCCCAGGCACAGAGAAGGTGCTAGCAGGGAATTCTCTGCCTGCCTTTCCCCAGTGCTCTGCAAGCTCTCCAGGACAACATAAAATCTGGGGCTCTGTGCTTTCTTTCCTTCTGAACAAGTGTTACTGTTTTCTGCACAAAAGCGATTCTTGCGAAGCAATGTGAACACTTCTGCTTCCCAGGCACACAGAAGGTGCTATCAGGGAATTCTCTGCCTGCCTTTCCCCAGTGCTCTGCAAGCTCTCCAGGACAACATAGAATCTGGGGCTCTGTGCTTTCTTTCGTTCTGAACAAGTGTTACTGTTTTCTGCACAAAAGCGATTCTGCAAAGCAATGTGAACAGGCACAGAGAAGGTGCTAGCAGGGAATTCTCTGCCTGCCTTTCCCCAGTGCTCTGCAAGCTCTCCAGGACAACATAGAATCTGGGGCTCTGTGCTTTCTTTCCTTCTGAACAAGTGTTACTGTTTTCTGCACAAAAGCGATTCTTGCGAAGCAATGTGAACACTTCTGCTTCCCAGGCACAGAGAAGGTGCTATCAGGGAATTCTCTGCCTGCCTTTCCCCAGTGCTCTGCAAGCTCTCCAGGACAACATAGAATCTGGGGCTCTGTGCTTTCTTTCCTTCTGAACAAGTGTTACTGTTTTCTGCACAAAAGCGATTCTTGCGAAGCAATGTGAACACTTCTGCTTCCCAGGCACAGAGAAGGTGCTATCAGGGAATTCTCTGCCTGCCTTTCCCCAGTGCTCTGCAAGCTCTCCAGGACAACATAAAATCTGGGGCTCTGTGCTTTCTTTCCTTCTGAACAAGTGTTACTGTTTTCTGCACAAAAGCGATTCTTGCGAAGCAATGTGAACACTTCTGCTTCCCAGGCACAGAGAAGGTGCTAGCAAGGAATTCTCTGCCTGCCTTTCCCCAGTGCTCTGCAAGCTCTCCAGGACTACATAGAATCTGGGGCTCTGTGCTTTCTTTCGTTCTGAACAAGTGTTACTGTTTTCTGCACAAAAGCGATTCTGCAAAGCAATGTGAACAGGCACAGAGAAGGTGCTAGCAGGGAATTCTCTGCCTGCCTTTCCCCAGTGCTCTGCAAGCTCTCCAGGACAACATAAAATCTGGGGTTCTGTGCTTTCTTTCCTTCTGAACAAGTGTTAGTGTTTTCTGCACAAAAGCGATTCTGCGAAGCAATGTGAACAGGCACAGAGAAGGTGCTATCAGGGAATTCTCTGCCTGCCTTTCCCCAGTGCTCTGCAAGCTCTCCAGGACAACATAAAATCTGTGGCTCTGTGCTTTCTTTCCTTCTGAACAAGTGTTACTGTTTTCTGCACAAAAGCGATTCTGCGAAGCAATGTGAACACTTCTGCTTCCCAGGCACAGAGAAGGTGCTAGCAGGGAATTCTCTGCCTGCCTTTCCCCAGTGCTCTGCAAGCTCTCCAGGACAACATAGAATCTGGGGCTCTGTGCTTTCTTTCGTTCTGAACAACTGTTAATGTTTTCTGCACAAAAGCGATTCTGCGAAGCAATGTGAACACTTCTGCTTCCCAGGCACAGAGAAGGTGCTATCAGGGAATTCTCTGCCTGCCTTTCCCCAGTGCTCTGCAAGCTCTCCAGGACAACATAGAATCTGGGGCTCTGTGCTTTCTTTCCTTCTGAACAAGTGTTACTGTTTTCTGCACAAAAGCGATTCTTGCGAAGCAATGTGAACACTTCTGCTTCCCAGGCACAGAGAAGGTGCTATCAGGGAATTCTCTGCCTGCCTTTCCCCAGTGCTCTGCAAGCTCTCCAGGACAACATAAAATCTGGGGCTCTGTGCTTTCTTTCCTTCTGAACAAGTGTTACTGTTTTCTGCACAAAAGCGATTCTTGCGAAGCAATGTGAACACTTCTGCTTCCCAGGCACAGAGAAGGTGCTAGCAAGGAATTCTCTGCCTGCCTTTCCCCAGTGCTCTGCAAGCTCTCCAGGACTACATAGAATCTGGGGCTCTGTGCTTTCTTTCCTTCTGAACAAGTGTTACTGTTTTCTGCACAAAAGCGATTCTGCGAAGCAATGTGAACAGGCACAGAGAAGGTGCTATCAGGGAATTCTCTGCCTGCCTTTCCCCAGTGCTCTGCAAGCTCTCCAGGACAACATAGAATCTGGGGCTCTGTGCTTTTTTCGTTCTGAACAAGTGTTACTGTTTTCTGCACAAAAGCGATTCTGCGAAGCAATGTGAACAGGCACAGAGAAGGTGCTATCAGGGAATTCTCTGCCTGCCTTTCCCCAGTGCTCTGCAAGCTCTCCAGGACAACATAAAATCTGGGGTTCTGTGCTTTCTTTCCTTCTGAACAAGTGTTACTGTTTTCTGCACAAAAGCGATTCTTGCGAAGCAATGTGAACACTTCTGCTTCCCAGGCACAGAGAAGGTGCTAGCAGGGAATTCTCTGCCTGCCTTTCCCCAGTGCTCTGCAAGCTCTCCAGGACAACATAGAATCTGGGGCTCTGTGCTTTCTTTCCTTCTGAACAAGTGTTACTGTTTTCTGCACAAAAGCGATTCTGCGAAGCAATGTGAACAGGCACAGAGAAGGTGCTAGCAGGGAATTCTCTGCCTGCCTTTCCCCAGTGCTCTGCAAGCTCTCCAGGACAACATAGAATCTGGGGCTCTGTGCTTTCTTTCGTTCTGAACAACTGTTAATGTTTTCTGCACAAAAGCGATTCTGCGAAGCAATGTGAACACTACTGCTTCCCAGGCACAGAGAAGGTGCTTTCAGGGAATTCTCTGCTTGCCTTTCCCCAGTGCTCTGCAAGCTCTCCAGGACAACATAGAATCTGGGGCTCTGTGCTTTCTTTCCTTCTGAACAAGTGTTACTGTTTTCTGCACAAAAGCGATTCTGCGAAGCAATGTGAACAGGCACAGAGAAGGTGCTAGCAGGGAATTCTCTGCCTGCCTTTCCCCAGTGCTCTGCAAGCTCTCCAGGACAACATAGAATCTGGGGCTCTGTGCTTTCTTTCCTTCTGAACAAGTGTTAGTGTTTTCTGCACAAAAGCGATTCTGCGAACCAATGTGAACAGGCACAGAGAAGGTGCTAGCAAGGAATTCTCTGCCTGCCTTTCCCCAGTGCTCTGCAAGCTCTCCAGGACAACATAAAATCTGGGGCTCTGTGCTTTCTTTCCTTCTGAACAAGTGTTACTGTTTTCTGCACAAAAGCGATTCTTGCGAAGCAATGTGAACACTTCTGCTTCCCAGGCACAGAGAAGGTGCTAGCAGGGAATTCTCTGCCTGCCTTTCCCCAGTGCTCTGCAAGCTCTCCAGGACAACATAAAATCTGGGGCTCTGTGCTTTCTTTCCTTCTGAACAAGTGTTACTGTTTTCTGCACAAAAGCGATTCTTGCGAAGCAATGTGAACACTTCTGCTTCCCAGGCACAGAGAAGGTGCTATCAGGGAATTCTCTGCCTGCCTTTCCCCAGTGCTCTGCAAGCTCTCCAGGACAACATAGAATCTGGGGCTCTGTGCTTTCTTTCGTTCTGAACAAGTGTTACTGTTTTCTGCACAAAAGCGATTCTGCGAAGCAATGTGAACAGGCACAGAGAAGGTGCTATCAGGGAATTCTCTGCCTGCCTTTCCCCAGTGCTCTGCAAGCTCTCCAGGACAACATAGAATCTGGGGCTCTGTGCTTTCTTTCGTTCTGAACAAGTGTTACTGTTTTCTGCACAAAAGCGATTCTGCGAAGCAATGTGAACAGGCACAGAGAAGGTGCTAGCAGGGAATTCTCTGCCTGCCTTTCCCCAGTGCTCTGCAAGCTCTCCAGGACAACATAGAATCTGGGGCTCTGTGCTTTCTTTCGTTCTGAACAACTGTTAATGTTTTCTGCACAAAAGCGATTCTGCGAAGCAATGTGAACACTTCTGCTTCCCAGGCACAGAGAAGGTGCTATCAGGGAATTCTCTGCCTGCCTTTCCCCAGTGCTCTGCAAGCTCTCCAGGACAACATAGAATCTGGGGCTCTGTGCTTTCTTTCCTTCTGAACAAGTGTTACTGTTTTCTGCACAAAAGCGATTCTTGCGAAGCAATGTGAACACTTCTGCTTCCCAGGCACAGAGAAGGTGCTATCAGGGAATTCTCTGCCTGCCTTTCCCCAGTGCTCTGCAAGCTCTCCAGGACAACATAAAATCTGGGGCTCTGTGCTTTCTTTCCTTCTGAACAAGTGTTACTGTTTTCTGCACAAAAGCGATTCTTGCGAAGCAATGTGAACACTTCTGCTTCCCAGGCACAGAGAAGGTGCTAGCAAGGAATTCTCTGCCTGCCTTTCCCCAGTGCTCTGCAAGCTCTCCAGGACTACATAGAATCTGGGGCTCTGTGCTTTCTTTCCTTCTGAACAAGTGTTACTGTTTTCTGCACAAAAGCGATTCTGCGAAGCAATGTGAACAGGCACAGAGAAGGTGCTATCAGGGAATTCTCTGCCTGCCTTTCCCCAGTGCTCTGCAAGCTCTCCAGGACAACATAGAATCTGGGGCTCTGTGCTTTTTTCGTTCTGAACAAGTGTTACTGTTTTCTGCACAAAAGCGATTCTGCGAAGCAATGTGAACAGGCACAGAGAAGGTGCTATCAGGGAATTCTCTGCCTGCCTTTCCCCAGTGCTCTGCAAGCTCTCCAGGACAACATAAAATCTGGGGTTCTGTGCTTTCTTTCCTTCTGAACAAGTGTTACTGTTTTCTGCACAAAAGCGATTCTTGCGAAGCAATGTGAACACTTCTGCTTCCCAGGCACAGAGAAGGTGCTAGCAGGGAATTCTCTGCCTGCCTTTCCCCAGTGCTCTGCAAGCTCTCCAGGACAACATAGAATCTGGGGCTCTGTGCTTTCTTTCCTTCTGAACAAGTGTTACTGTTTTCTGCACAAAAGCGATTCTGCGAAGCAATGTGAACAGGCACAGAGAAGGTGCTAGCAGGGAATTCTCTGCCTGCCTTTCCCCAGTGCTCTGCAAGCTCTCCAGGACAACATAGAATCTGGGGCTCTGTGCTTTCTTTCGTTCTGAACAACTGTTAATGTTTTCTGCACAAAAGCGATTCTGCGAAGCAATGTGAACACTACTGCTTCCCAGGCACAGAGAAGGTGCTTTCAGGGAATTCTCTGCTTGCCTTTCCCCAGTGCTCTGCAAGCTCTCCAGGACAACATAGAATCTGGGGCTCTGTGCTTTCTTTCCTTCTGAACAAGTGTTACTGTTTTCTGCACAAAAGCGATTCTGCGAAGCAATGTGAACAGGCACAGAGAAGGTGCTAGCAGGGAATTCTCTGCCTGCCTTTCCCCAGTGCTCTGCAAGCTCTCCAGGACAACATAGAATCTGGGGCTCTGTGCTTTCTTTCCTTCTGAACAAGTGTTAGTGTTTTCTGCACAAAAGCGATTCTGCGAACCAATGTGAACAGGCACAGAGAAGGTGCTAGCAAGGAATTCTCTGCCTGCCTTTCCCCAGTGCTCTGCAAGCTCTCCAGGACAACATAAAATCTGGGGCTCTGTGCTTTCTTTCCTTCTGAACAAGTGTTACTGTTTTCTGCACAAAAGCGATTCTTGCGAAGCAATGTGAACACTTCTGCTTCCCAGGCACAGAGAAGGTGCTAGCAGGGAATTCTCTGCCTGCCTTTCCCCAGTGCTCTGCAAGCTCTCCAGGACAACATAAAATCTGGGGCTCTGTGCTTTCTTTCCTTCTGAACAAGTGTTACTGTTTTCTGCACAAAAGCGATTCTTGCGAAGCAATGTGAACACTTCTGCTTCCCAGGCACAGAGAAGGTGCTATCAGGGAATTCTCTGCCTGCCTTTCCCCAGTGCTCTGCAAGCTCTCCAGGACAACATAGAATCTGGGGCTCTGTGCTTTCTTTCGTTCTGAACAAGTGTTACTGTTTTCTGCACAAAAGCGATTCTGCGAAGCAATGTGAACAGGCACAGAGAAGGTGCTATCAGGGAATTCTCTGCCTGCCTTTCCCCAGTGCTCTGCAAGCTCTCCAGGACAACATAGAATCTGGGGCTCTGTGCTTTCTTTCGTTCTGAACAAGTGTTACTGTTTTCTGCACAAAAGCGATTCTGCGAAGCAATGTGAACAGGCACAGAGAAGGTGCTAGCAGGGAATTCTCTGCCTGCCTTTCCCCAGTGCTCTGCAAGCTCTCCAGGACAACATAGAATCTGGGGCTCTGTGCTTTCTTTCGTTCTGAACAACTGTTAATGTTTTCTGCACAAAAGCGATTCTGCGAAGCAATGTGAACACTTCTGCTTCCCAGGCACAGAGAAGGTGCTATCAGGGAATTCTCTGCCTGCCTTTCCCCAGTGCTCTGCAAGCTCTCCAGGACAACATAGAATCTGGGGCTCTGTGCTTTCTTTCCTTCTGAACAAGTGTTACTGTTTTCTGCACAAAAGCGATTCTGCGAAGCAATGTGAACAGGCACAGAGAAGGTGCTAGCAGGGAATTCTCTGCCTGCCTTTCCCCAGTGCTCTGCAAGCTCTCCAGGACAACATAAAATCTGGGGTTCTGTGCTTTCTTTCCTTCTGAACAAGTGTTAGTGTTTTCTGCACAAAAGCGATTCTGCGAAGCAATGTGAACAGGCACAGAGAAGGTGCTATCAGGGAATTCTCTGCCTGCCTTTCCCCAGTGCTCTGCAAGCTCTCCAGGACAACATAAAATCTGTGGCTCTGTGCTTTCTTTCCTTCTGAACAAGTGTTACTGTTTTCTGCACAAAAGCGATTCTGCGAAGCAATGTGAACACTTCTGCTTCCCAGGCACAGAGAAGGTGCTAGCAGGGAATTCTCTGCCTGCCTTTCCCCAGTGCTCTGCAAGCTCTCCAGGACAACATAAAATCTGGGGCTCTGTGCTTTCTTTCCTTCTGAACAAGTGTTACTGTTTTCTGCACAAAAGCGATTCTTGCGAAGCTATGTGAACACTTCTGCTTCCCAGGCACACAGAAGGTGCTAGCAAGGAATTCTCTGCCTGCCTTTCCCCAGTGCTCTGCAAGCTCTCCAGGACAACATAGAATCTGGGGCTCTGTGCTTTCTTTCCTTCTGAACAAGTGTTACTGTTTTCTGCACAAAAGCGATTCTGCGAAGCAATGTGAACAGGCACAGAGAAGGTGCTAGCAGGGAATTCTCTGCCTGCCTTTCCCCAGTGCTCTGCAAGCTCTCCAGGACAACATAGAATCTGGGGCTCTGTGCTTTCTTTCGTTCTGAACAAGTGTTACTGTTTTCTGCACAAAAGCGATTCTGCGAAGCAATGTGAACACTTCTGCTTCCCAGGCACAGAGAAGGTGCTATCAGGGAATTCTCTGCCTGCCTTTCCCCAGTGCTCTGCAAGCTCTCCAGGACAACACAGAATCTGGGGCTCTGTGCTTTCTTTCGTTCTGAACAAGTGTTACTGTTTTCTGCACAAAAGCGATTCTGCGAAGCAATGTGAACAGGCACAGAGAAGGTGCTAGCAGGGAATTCTCTGCCTGCCTTTCCCCAGTGCTCTGCAAGCTCTCCAGGACAACATAAAATCTGGGGTTCTGTGCTTTCTTTCCTTCTGAACAAGTGTTAGTGTTTTCTGCACAAAAGCGATTCTGCGAAGCAATGTGAACAGGCACAGAGAAGGTGCTATCAGGGAATTCTCTGCCTGCCTTTCCCCAGTGCTCTGCAAGCTCTCCAGGACAACATAAAATCTGTGGCTCTGTGCTTTCTTTCCTTCTGAACAAGTGTTACTGTTTTCTGCACAAAAGCGATTCTGCGAAGCAATGTGAACACTTCTGCTTCCCAGGCACAGAGAAGGTGCTAGCAAGGAATTCTCTGCCTGCCTTTCCCCAGTGCTCTGCAAGCTCTCCAGGACAACATAAAATCTGGGGCTCTGTGCTTTCTTTCCTTCTGAACAAGTGTTACTGTTTTCTGCACAAAAGCGATTCTTGCGAAGCTATGTGAACACTTCTGCTTCCCAGGCACACAGAAGGTGCTATCAGGGAATTCTCTGCCTGCCTTTCCCCAGTGCTCTGCAAGC
Organism: Strix aluco; assembly: GCF_031877795.1. Lineage (NCBI taxonomy): Eukaryota > Metazoa > Chordata > Aves > Strigiformes > Strigidae > Strix > Strix aluco. Next base: position 3,109,418 of record NW_027436647.1, read on the forward strand.
TCTCCAGGACAACATAGAATCTGGGGCTCTGTGCTTTCTTTCCTTCTGAACAAGTGTTACTGTTTTCTGCACAAAAGCGATTCTTGCGAAGCAATGTGAACACTTCTGCTTCCCAGGCACAGAGAAGGTGCTAGCAGGGAATTCTCTGCCTGCCTTTCCCCAGTGCTCTGCAAGCTCTCCAGGACAACATAAAATCTGGGGGTCTGTGCTTTCTTTCCTTCTGAACAAGTGTTACTGTTTTCTGCACAAAAGCGATTCTTGCGAAGCAATGTGAACACTTCTGCTTCCCAGGCACAGAGAAGGTGCTAGCAAGGAATTCTCTGCCTGCCTTTCCCCAGTGCTCTGCAAGCTCTCCAGGACTACATAGAATCTGGGGCTCTGTGCTTTCTTTCGTTCTGAACAAGTGTTAATGTTTTCTGCACAAAAGCGATTCTGCAAAGCAATGTGAACAGGCACAGAGAAGGTGCTATCAGGGAATTCTCTGCCTGCCTTTCCCCAGTGCTCTGCAAGCTCTCCAGGACAACATAGAATCTGGGGCTCTGTGCTTTTTTCGTTCTGAACAAGTGTTACTGTTTTCTGCACAAAAGCGATTCTGCGAAGCAATGTGAACAGGCACAGAGAAGGTGCTATCAGGGAATTCTCTGCCTGCCTTTCCCCAGTGCTCTGCAAGCTCTCCAGGACAACATAAAATCTGGGGTTCTGTGCTTTCTTTCCTTCTGAACAAGTGTTACTGTTTTCTGCACAAAAGCGATTCTGCGAAGCAATGTGAACAGGCACAGAGAAGGTGCTATCAGGGAATTCTCTGCCTGCCTTTCCCCAGTGCTCTGCAAGCTCTCCAGGACAACATAGAATCTGGGGCTCTGTGCTTTCTTTCCTTCTGAACAAGTGTTACTGTTTTCTGCACAAAAGCGATTCTTGCGAAGCAATGTGAACACTTCTGCTTCCCAGGCACAGAGAAGGTGCTAGCAAGGAATTCTCTGCCTGCCTTTCCCCAGTGCTCTGCAAGCTCTCCAGGACTACATAGAATCTGGGGCTCTGTGCTTTCTTTCGTTCTGAACAAGTGTTACTGTTTTCTGCACAAAAGCGATTCTGCAAAGCAATGTGAACAGGCACAGAGAAGGTGCTAGCAGGGAATTCTCTGCCTGCCTTTCCCCAGTGCTCTGCAAGCTCTCCAGGACAACATAAAATCTGGGGTTCTGTGCTTTCTTTCCTTCTGAACAAGTGTTAGTGTTTTCTGCACAAAAGCGATTCTGCGAAGCAATGTGAACAGGCACAGAGAAGGTGCTATCAGGGAATTCTCTGCCTGCCTTTCCCCAGTGCTCTGCAAGCTCTCCAGGACAACATAAAATCTGTGGCTCTGTGCTTTCTTTCCTTCTGAACAAGTGTTACTGTTTTCTGCACAAAAGCGATTCTGCGAAGCAATGTGAACACTTCTGCTTCCCAGGCACAGAGAAGGTGCTAGCAAGGAATTCTCTGCCTGCCTTTCCCCAGTGCTCTGCAAGCTCTCCAGGACAACATAAAATCTCGGGCTCTGTGCTTTCTTTCCTTCTGAACAAGTGTTAGTGTTTTCTGCACAAAAGCGATTCTTGCGAAGCTATGTGAACACTTCTGCTTCCCAGGCACACAGAAGGTGCTAGCAAGGAATTCTCTGCCTGCCTTTCCCCAGTGCTCTGCAAGCTCTCCAGGACAACATAGAATCTGGGGCTCTGTGCTTTCTTTCCTTCTGAACAAGTGTTAGTGTTTTCTGCACAAAAGCGATTCTGCGAAGCAATGTGAACAGGCACAGAGAAGGTGCTAGCAGGGAATTCTCTGCCTGCCTTTCCCCAGTGCTCTGCAAGCTCTCCAGGACAACATAGAATCTGGGGCTCTGTGCTTTCTTTCCTTCTGAACAAGTGTTACTGTTTTCTGCACAAAAGCGATTCTTGCGAAGCAATGTGAACACTTCTGCTTCCCAGGCACAGAGAAGGTGCTATCAGGGAATTCTCTGCCTGCCTTTCCCCAGTGCTCTGCAAGCTCTCCAGGACAACATAGAATCTGGGGCTCTGTGCTTTCTTTCCTTCTGAACAAGTGTTACTGTTTTCTGCACAAAAGCGATTCTTGCGAAGCAATGTGAACACTTCTGCTTCCCAGGCACAGAGAAGGTGCTATCAGGGAATTCTCTGCCTGCCTTTCCCCAGTGCTCTGCAAGCTCTCCAGGACAACATAAAATCTGGGGCTCTGTGCTTTCTTTCCTTCTGAACAAGTGTTACTGTTTTCTGCACAAAAGCGATTCTTGCGAAGCAATGTGAACACTTCTGCTTCCCAGGCACAGAGAAGGTGCTAGCAAGGAATTCTCTGCCTGCCTTTCCCCAGTGCTCTGCAAGCTCTCCAGGACTACGTAGAATCTGGGGCTCTGTGCTTTCTTTCGTTCTGAACAAGTGTTAATGTTTTCTGCACAAAAGCAATTCTGCAAAGCAATGTGAACAGGCACAGAGAAGGTGCTATCAGGGAATTCTCTGCCTGCCTTTCCCCAGTGCTCTGCAAGCTCTCCAGGACAACATAGAATCTGGGGCTCTGTGATTTTTTCGTTCTGAACAAGTGTTACTGTTTTCTGCACAAAAGCGATTCTGCGAAGCAATGTGAACAGGCACAGAGAAGGTGCTATCAGGGAATTCTCTGCCTGCCTTTCCCCAGTGCTCTGCAAGCTCTCCAGGACAACATAAATTCTGGGGTTCTGTGCTTTCTTTCCTTCTGAACAAGTGTTACTGTTTTCTGCACAAAAGCGATTCTGCGAACCAATGTGAACAGGCACAGAGAAGGTGCTATCAGGGAATTCTCTGCCTGCCTTTCCCCAGTGCTCTGCAAGCTCTCCGGGACAACATAGAATCTGGGGCTCTGTGCTTTCTTTCCTTCTGAACAAGTGTTACTGTTTTCTGCACAAAAGCGATTCTGCGAAGCAATGTGAACAGGCACAGAGAAGGTGCTAGCAGGGAATTCTCTGCCTGCCTTTCCCCAGTGCTCTGCAAGCTCTCCAGGACAACATAGAATCTGGGGCTCTGTGCTTTCTTTCCTTCTGAACAAGTGTTACTGTTTTCTGCACAAAAGCGATTCTGCGAAGCAATGTGAACACTTCTGCTTCCCAGGCACAGAGAAGGTGCTAGCAAGGAATTCTCTGCCTGCCTTTCCCCAGTGCTCTGCAAGCTCTCCAGGACAACATAAAATCTGGGGCTCTGTGCTTTCTTTCCTTCTGAACAAGTGTTACTGTTTTCTGCACAAAAGCGATTCTTGCGAAGCTATGTGAACACTTCTGCTTCCCAGGCACACAGAAGGTGCTAGCAAGGAATTCTCTGCCTGCCTTTCCCCAGTGCTCTGCAAGCTCTCCAGGACAACATAAAATCTGGGGCTCTGTGCTTTCTTTCCTTCTGAACAAGTGTTACTGTTTTCTGCACAAAAGCGATTCTTGCGAAGCAATGTGAACACTTCTGCTTCCCAGGCACAGAGAAGGTGCTAGCAGGGAATTCTCTGCCTGCCTTTCCCCAGTGCTCTGCAAGCTCTCCAGGACAACATAAAATCTGGGGCTCTGTGCTTTCTTTCCTTCTGAACAAGTGTTACTGTTTTCTGCACAAAAGCGATTCTTGCGAAGCAATGTGAACACTTCTGCTTCCCAGGCACACAGAAGGTGCTATCAGGGAATTCTCTGCCTGCCTTTCCCCAGTGCTCTGCAAGCTCTCCAGGACAACATAGAATCTGGGGCTCTGTGCTTTCTTTCGTTCTGAACAAGTGTTACTGTTTTCTGCACAAAAGCGATTCTGCAAAGCAATGTGAACAGGCACAGAGAAGGTGCTAGCAGGGAATTCTCTGCCTGCCTTTCCCCAGTGCTCTGCAAGCTCTCCAGGACAACATAGAATCTGGGGCTCTGTGCTTTCTTTCCTTCTGAACAAGTGTTAGTGCTTTCTGCACAAAAGCGATTCTTGCGAAGCAATGTGAACACTTCTGCTTCCCAGGCACAGAGAAGGTGCTATCAGGGAATTCTCTGCCTGCCTTTCCCCAGTGCTCTGCAAGCTCTCCAGGACAACATAGAATCTGGGGCTCTGTGCTTTCTTTCCTTCTGAACAAGTGTTACTGTTTTCTGCACAAAAGCGATTCTTGCGAAGCAATGTGAACACTTCTGCTTCCCAGGCACAGAGAAGGTGCTATCAGGGAATTCTCTGCCTGCCTTTCCCCAGTGCTCTGCAAGCTCTCCAGGACAACATAAAATCTGGGGCTCTGTGCTTTCTTTCCTTCTGAACAAGTGTTACTGTTTTCTGCACAAAAGCGATTCTTGCGAAGCAATGTGAACACTTCTGCTTCCCAGGCACAGAGAAGGTGCTAGCAAGGAATTCTCTGCCTGCCTTTCCCCAGTGCTCTGCAAGCTCTCCAGGACTACATAGAATCTGGGGCTCTGTGCTTTCTTTCGTTCTGAACAAGTGTTACTGTTTTCTGCACAAAAGCGATTCTGCAAAGCAATGTGAACAGGCACAGAGAAGGTGCTAGCAGGGAATTCTCTGCCTGCCTTTCCCCAGTGCTCTGCAAGCTCTCCAGGACAACATAAAATCTGGGGTTCTGTGCTTTCTTTCCTTCTGAACAAGTGTTAGTGTTTTCTGCACAAAAGCGATTCTGCGAAGCAATGTGAACAGGCACAGAGAAGGTGCTATCAGGGAATTCTCTGCCTGCCTTTCCCCAGTGCTCTGCAAGCTCTCCAGGACAACATAAAATCTGTGGCTCTGTGCTTTCTTTCCTTCTGAACAAGTGTTACTGTTTTCTGCACAAAAGCGATTCTGCGAAGCAATGTGAACACTTCTGCTTCCCAGGCACAGAGAAGGTGCTAGCAAGGAATTCTCTGCCTGCCTTTCCCCAGTGCTCTGCAAGCTCTCCAGGACAACATAGAATCTGGGGCTCTGTGCTTTCTTTCCTTCTGAACAAGTGTTAGTGTTTTCTGCACAAAAGCGATTCTTGCGAAGCAATGTGAACACTTCTGCTTCCCAGGCACAGAGAAGGTGCTAGCAGGGAATTCTCTGCCTGCCTTTCCCCAGTGCTCTGCAAGCTCTCCAGGACAACATAGAATCTGGGGCTCTGTGCTTTCTTTCCTTCTGAACAAGTGTTACTGTTTTCTGCACAAAAGCGATTCTTGCGAAGCAATGTGAACACTTCTGCTTCCCAGGCACAGAGAAGGTGCTATCAGGGAATTCTCTGCCTGCCTTTCCCCAGTGCTCTGCAAGCTCTCCAGGACAACATAAAATCTGGGGCTCTGTGCTTTCTTTCGTTCTGAACAAGTGTTACTGTTTTCTGCACAAAAGCGATTCTTGCGAAGCAATGTGAACACTTCTGCTTCCCAGGCACAGAGAAGGTGCTAGCAAGGAATTCTCTGCCTGCCTTTCCCCAGTGCTCTGCAAGCTCTCCAGGACTACATAGAATCTGGGGCTCTGTGCTTTCTTTCCTTCTGAACAAGTGTTACTGTTTTCTGCACAAAAGCGATTCTGCGAAGCAATGTGAACAGGCACAGAGAAGGTGCTATCAGGGAATTCTCTGCCTGCCTTTCCCCAGTGCTCTGCAAGCTCTCCAGGACAACATAGAATCTGGGGCTCTGTGCTTTTTTCGTTCTGAACAAGTGTTACTGTTTTCTGCACAAAAGCGATTCTGCGAAGCAATGTGAACAGGCACAGAGAAGGTGCTATCAGGGAATTCTCTGCCTGCCTTTCCCCAGTGCTCTGCAAGCTCTCCAGGACAACATAAAATCTGGGGTTCTGTGCTTTCTTTCCTTCTGAACAAGTGTTACTGTTTTCTGCACAAAAGCGATTCTTGCGAAGCAATGTGAACACTTCTGCTTCCCAGGCACAGAGAAGGTGCTAGCAGGGAATTCTCTGCCTGCCTTTCCCCAGTGCTCTGCAAGCTCTCCAGGACAACATAGAATCTGGGGCTCTGTGCTTTCTTTCCTTCTGAACAAGTGTTACTGTTTTCTGCACAAAAGCGATTCTTGCGAAGCAATGTGAACACTTCTGCTTCCCAGGCACAGAGAAGGTGCTATCAGGGAATTCTCTGCCTGCCTTTCCCCAGTGCTCTGCAAGCTCTCCAGGACAACATAAAATCTGGGGCTCTGTGCTTTCTTTCCTTCTGAACAAGTGTTACTGTTTTCTGCACAAAAGCGATTCTTGCGAAGCAATGTGAACACTTCTGCTTCCCAGGCACAGAGAAGGTGCTAGCAAGGAATTCTCTGCCTGCCTTTCCCCAGTGCTCTGCAAGCTCTCCAGGACTACATAGAATCTGGGGCTCTGTGCTTTCTTTCGTTCTGAACAAGTGTTAATGTTTTCTGCACAAAAGCGATTCTGCAAAGCAATGTGAACAGGCACAGAGAAGGTGCTATCAGGGAATTCTCTGCCTGCCTTTCCCCAGTGCTCTGCAAGCTCTCCAGGACAACATAGAATCTGGGGCTCTGTGCTTTTTTCGTTCTGAACAAGTGTTACTGTTTTCTGCACAAAAGCGACTCTGCGAAGCAATGTGAACAGGCACAGAGAAGGTGCTAGCAGGGAATTCTCTGCCTGCCTTTCCCCAGTGCTCTGCAAGCTCTCCAGGACAACATAAAATCTGGGGTTCTGTGCTTTCTTTCCTTCTGAACAAGTGTTACTGTTTTCTGCACAAAAGCGATTCTGCGAAGCAATGTGAACAGGCACAGAGAAGGTGCTATCAGGGAATTCTCTGCCTGCCTTTCCCCAGTGCTCTGCAAGCTCTCCAGGACAACATAGAATCTGGGGCTCTGTGCTTTCTTTCCTTCTGAACAAGTGTTACTGTTTTCTGCACAAAAGCGATTCTGCGAAGCAATGTGAACAGGCACAGAGAAGGTGCTAGCAGGGAATTCTCTGCCTGCCTTTCCCCAGTGCTCTGCAAGCTCTCCAGGACAACATAAAATCTGGGGTTCTGTGCTTTCTTTCCTTCTGAACAAGTGTTACTGTTTTCTGCACAAAAGCGATTCTTGCGAAGCAATGTGAACACTTCTGCTTCCCAGGCACAGAGAAGGTGCTAGCAGGGAATTCTCTGCCTGCCTTTCCCCAGTGCTCTGCAAGCTCTCCAGGACAACATAGAATCTGGGGCTCTGTGCTTTCTTTCCTTCTGAACAAGTGTTACTGTTTTCTGCACAAAAGCGATTCTTGCGAAGCAATGTGAACACTTCTGCTTCCCAGGCACAGAGAAGGTGCTATCAGGGAATTCTCTGCCTGCCTTTCCCCAGTGCTCTGCAAGCTCTCCAGGACAACATAAAATCTGGGGCTCTGTGCTTTCTTTCCTTCTGAACAAGTGTTACTGTTTTCTGCACAAAAGCGATTCTTGCGAAGCAATGTGAACACTTCTGCTTCCCAGGCACAGAGAAGGTGCTAGCAAGGAATTCTCTGCCTGCCTTTCCCCAGTGCTCTGCAAGCTCTCCAGGACTACATAGAATCTGGGGCTCTGTGCTTTCTTTCGTTCTGAACAAGTGTTAATGTTTTCTGCACAAAAGCGATTCTGCAAAGCAATGTGAACAGGCACAGAGAAGGTGCTATCAGGGAATTCTCTGCCTGCCTTTCCCCAGTGCTCTGCAAGCTCTCCAGGACAACATAGAATCTGGGGCTCTGTGCTTTTTTCGTTCTGAACAAGTGTTACTGTTTTCTGCACAAAAGCGACTCTGCGAAGCAATGTGAACAGGCACAGAGAAGGTGCTATCAGGGAATTCTCTGCCTGCCTTTCCCCAGTGCTCTGCAAGCTCTCCAGGACAACATAAAATCTGGGGTTCTGTGCTTTCTTTCCTTCTGAACAAGTGTTACTGTTTTCTGCACAAAAGCGATTCTGCGAAGCAATGTGAACAGGCACAGAGAAGGTGCTATCAGGGAATTCTCTGCCTGCCTTTCCCCAGTGCTCTGCAAGCTCTCCAGGACAACATAGAATCTGGGGCTCTGTGCTTTCTTTCCTTCTGAACAAGTGTTACTGTTTTCTGCACAAAAGCGATTCTGCGAAGCAATGTGAACAGGCACAGAGAAGGTGCTAGCAGGGAATTCTCTGCCTGCCTTTCCCCAGTGCTCTGCAAGCTCTCCAGGACAACATAGAATCTGGGGCTCTGTGCTTTCTTTCCTTCTGAACAAGTGTTAGTGTTTTCTGCACAAAAGCGATTCTGCGAACCAATGTGAACAGGCACAGAGAAGGTGCTAGCAAGGAATTCTCTGCCTGCCTTTCCCCAGTGCTCTGCAAGCTCTCCAGGACAACATAAAATCTGGGGCTCTGTGCTTTCTTTCCTTCTGAACAAGTGTTACTGTTTTCTGCACAAAAGCGATTCTTGCGAAGCAATGTGAACACTTCTGCTTCCCAGGCACAGAGAAGGTGCTAGCAGGGAATTCTCTGCCTGCCTTTCCCCAGTGCTCTGCAAGCTCTCCAGGACAACATAAAATCTGGGGCTCTGTGCTTTCTTTCCTTCTGAACAAGTGTTACTGTTTTCTGCACAAAAGCGATTCTTGCGAAGCAATGTGAACACTTCTGCTTCCCAGGCACAGAGAAGGTGCTATCAGGGAATTCTCTGCCTGCCTTTCCCCAGTGCTCTGCAAGCTCTCCAGGACAACATAGAATCTGGGGCTCTGTGCTTTCTTTCGTTCTGAACAAGTGTTACTGTTTTCTGCACAAAAGCGATTCTGCGAAGCAATGTGAACAGGCACAGAGAAGGTGCTATCAGGGAATTCTCTGCCTGCCTTTCCCCAGTGCTCTGCAAGCTCTCCAGGACAACATAGAATCTGGGGCTCTGTGCTTTCTTTCGTTCTGAACAAGTGTTAGTGTTTTCTGCACAAAAGCGATTCTGCGAAGCAATGTGAACAGGCACAGAGAAGGTGCTAGCAGGGAATTCTCTGCCTGCCTTTCCCCAGTGCTCTGCAAGCTCTCCAGGACAACATAGAATCTGGGGCTCTGTGCTTTCTTTCGTTCTGAACAACTGTTAATGTTTTCTGCACAAAAGCGATTCTGCGAAGCAATGTGAACACTTCTGCTTCCCAGGCACAGAGAAGGTGCTATCAGGGAATTCTCTGCCTGCCTTTCCCCAGTGCTCTGCAAGCTCTCCAGGACAACATAGAATCTGGGGCTCTGTGCTTTCTTTCCTTCTGAACAAGTGTTACTGTTTTCTGCACAAAAGCGATTCTGCGAAGCAATGTGAACAGGCACAGAGAAGGTGCTAGCAGGGAATTCTCTGCCTGCCTTTCCCCAGTGCTCTGCAAGCTCTCCAGGACAACATAAAATCTGGGGTTCTGTGCTTTCTTTCCTTCTGAACAAGTGTTAGTGTTTTCTGCACAAAAGCGATTCTGCGAAGCAATGTGAACAGGCACAGAGAAGGTGCTATCAGGGAATTCTCTGCCTGCCTTTCCCCAGTGCTCTGCAAGCTCTCCAGGACAACATAAAATCTGGGGCTCTGTGCTTTCTTTCCTTCTGAACAAGTGTTACTGTTTTCTGCACAAAAGCGATTCTGCGAAGCAATGTGAACACTTCTGCTTCCCAGGCACAGAGAAGGTGCTAGCAGGGAATTCTCTGCCTGCCTTTCCCCAGTGCTCTGCAAGCTCTCCAGGACAACATAGAATCTGGGGCTCTGTGCTTTCTTTCCTTCTGAACAAGTGTTACTGTTTTCTGCACAAAAGCGATTCTGCGAAGCAATGTGAACAGGCACAGAGAAGGTGCTAGCAGGGAATTCTCTGCCTGCCTTTCCCCAGTGCTCTGCAAGCTCTCCAGGACAACATAGAATCTGGGGCTCTGTGCTTTCTTTCCTTCTGAACAAGTGTTACTGTTTTCTGCACAAAAGCGATTCTGCGAAGCAATGTGAACACTTCTGCTTCCCAGGCACAGAGAAGGTGCTAGCAAGGAATTCTCTGCCTGCCTTTCCCCAGTGCTCTGCAAGCTCTCCAGGACAACATAAAATCTGGGGCTCTGTGCTTTCTTTCCTTCTGAACAAGTGTTACTGTTTTCTGCACAAAAGCGATTCTTGCGAAGCTATGTGAACACTTCTGCTTCCCAGGCACACAGAAGGTGCTAGCAAGGAATTCTCTGCCTGCCTTTCCCCAGTGCTCTGCAAGCTCTCCAGGACAACATAAAATCTGGGGCTCTGTGCTTTCTTTCCTTCTGAACAAGTGTTACTGTTTTCTGCACAAAAGCGATTCTTGCGAAGCAATGTGAACACTTCTGCTTCCCAGGCACAGAGAAGGTGCTAGCAGGGAATTCTCTGCCTGCCTTTCCCCAGTGCTCTGCAAGCTCTCCAGGACAACATAAAATCTGGGGCTCTGTGCTTTCTTTCCTTCTGAACAAGTGTTACTGTTTTCTGCACAAAAGCGATTCTTGCGAAGCAATGTGAACACTTCTGCTTCCCAGGCACACAGAAGGTGCTATCAGGGAATTCTCTGCCTGCCTTTCCCCAGTGCTCTGCAAGCTCTCCAGGACAACATAGAATCTGGGGCTCTGTGCTTTCTTTCGTTCTGAACAAGTGTTACTGTTTTCTGCACAAAAGCGATTCTGCAAAGCAATGTGAACAGGCACAGAGAAGGTGCTAGCAGGGAATTCTCTGCCTGCCTTTCCCCAGTGCTCTGCAAGCTCTCCAGGACAACATAGAATCTGGGGCTCTGTGCTTTCTTTCCTTCTGAACAAGTGTTACTGTTTTCTGCACAAAAGCGATTCTTGCGAAGCAATGTGAACACTTCTGCTTCCCAGGCACAGAGAAGGTGCTATCAGGGAATTCTCTGCCTGCCTTTCCCCAGTGCTCTGCAAGCTCTCCAGGACAACATAGAATCTGGGGCTCTGTGCTTTCTTTCCTTCTGAACAAGTGTTACTGTTTTCTGCACAAAAGCGATTCTTGCGAAGCAATGTGAACACTTCTGCTTCCCAGGCACAGAGAAGGTGCTATCAGGGAATTCTCTGCCTGCCTTTCCCCAGTGCTCTGCAAGCTCTCCAGGACAACATAAAATCTGGGGCTCTGTGCTTTCTTTCCTTCTGAACAAGTGTTACTGTTTTCTGCACAAAAGCGATTCTTGCGAAGCAATGTGAACACTTCTGCTTCCCAGGCACAGAGAAGGTGCTAGCAAGGAATTCTCTGCCTGCCTTTCCCCAGTGCTCTGCAAGCTCTCCAGGACTACATAGAATCTGGGGCTCTGTGCTTTCTTTCGTTCTGAACAAGTGTTACTGTTTTCTGCACAAAAGCGATTCTGCAAAGCAATGTGAACAGGCACAGAGAAGGTGCTAGCAGGGAATTCTCTGCCTGCCTTTCCCCAGTGCTCTGCAAGCTCTCCAGGACAACATAAAATCTGGGGTTCTGTGCTTTCTTTCCTTCTGAACAAGTGTTAGTGTTTTCTGCACAAAAGCGATTCTGCGAAGCAATGTGAACAGGCACAGAGAAGGTGCTATCAGGGAATTCTCTGCCTGCCTTTCCCCAGTGCTCTGCAAGCTCTCCAGGACAACATAAAATCTGTGGCTCTGTGCTTTCTTTCCTTCTGAACAAGTGTTACTGTTTTCTGCACAAAAGCGATTCTGCGAAGCAATGTGAACACTTCTGCTTCCCAGGCACAGAGAAGGTGCTAGCAGGGAATTCTCTGCCTGCCTTTCCCCAGTGCTCTGCAAGCTCTCCAGGACAACATAGAATCTGGGGCTCTGTGCTTTCTTTCGTTCTGAACAACTGTTAATGTTTTCTGCACAAAAGCGATTCTGCGAAGCAATGTGAACACTTCTGCTTCCCAGGCACAGAGAAGGTGCTATCAGGGAATTCTCTGCCTGCCTTTCCCCAGTGCTCTGCAAGCTCTCCAGGACAACATAGAATCTGGGGCTCTGTGCTTTCTTTCCTTCTGAACAAGTGTTACTGTTTTCTGCACAAAAGCGATTCTTGCGAAGCAATGTGAACACTTCTGCTTCCCAGGCACAGAGAAGGTGCTATCAGGGAATTCTCTGCCTGCCTTTCCCCAGTGCTCTGCAAGCTCTCCAGGACAACATAAAATCTGGGGCTCTGTGCTTTCTTTCCTTCTGAACAAGTGTTACTGTTTTCTGCACAAAAGCGATTCTTGCGAAGCAATGTGAACACTTCTGCTTCCCAGGCACAGAGAAGGTGCTAGCAAGGAATTCTCTGCCTGCCTTTCCCCAGTGCTCTGCAAGCTCTCCAGGACTACATAGAATCTGGGGCTCTGTGCTTTCTTTCCTTCTGAACAAGTGTTACTGTTTTCTGCACAAAAGCGATTCTGCGAAGCAATGTGAACAGGCACAGAGAAGGTGCTATCAGGGAATTCTCTGCCTGCCTTTCCCCAGTGCTCTGCAAGCTCTCCAGGACAACATAGAATCTGGGGCTCTGTGCTTTTTTCGTTCTGAACAAGTGTTACTGTTTTCTGCACAAAAGCGATTCTGCGAAGCAATGTGAACAGGCACAGAGAAGGTGCTATCAGGGAATTCTCTGCCTGCCTTTCCCCAGTGCTCTGCAAGCTCTCCAGGACAACATAAAATCTGGGGTTCTGTGCTTTCTTTCCTTCTGAACAAGTGTTACTGTTTTCTGCACAAAAGCGATTCTTGCGAAGCAATGTGAACACTTCTGCTTCCCAGGCACAGAGAAGGTGCTAGCAGGGAATTCTCTGCCTGCCTTTCCCCAGTGCTCTGCAAGCTCTCCAGGACAACATAGAATCTGGGGCTCTGTGCTTTCTTTCCTTCTGAACAAGTGTTACTGTTTTCTGCACAAAAGCGATTCTGCGAAGCAATGTGAACAGGCACAGAGAAGGTGCTAGCAGGGAATTCTCTGCCTGCCTTTCCCCAGTGCTCTGCAAGCTCTCCAGGACAACATAGAATCTGGGGCTCTGTGCTTTCTTTCGTTCTGAACAACTGTTAATGTTTTCTGCACAAAAGCGATTCTGCGAAGCAATGTGAACACTACTGCTTCCCAGGCACAGAGAAGGTGCTTTCAGGGAATTCTCTGCTTGCCTTTCCCCAGTGCTCTGCAAGCTCTCCAGGACAACATAGAATCTGGGGCTCTGTGCTTTCTTTCCTTCTGAACAAGTGTTACTGTTTTCTGCACAAAAGCGATTCTGCGAAGCAATGTGAACAGGCACAGAGAAGGTGCTAGCAGGGAATTCTCTGCCTGCCTTTCCCCAGTGCTCTGCAAGCTCTCCAGGACAACATAGAATCTGGGGCTCTGTGCTTTCTTTCCTTCTGAACAAGTGTTAGTGTTTTCTGCACAAAAGCGATTCTGCGAACCAATGTGAACAGGCACAGAGAAGGTGCTAGCAAGGAATTCTCTGCCTGCCTTTCCCCAGTGCTCTGCAAGCTCTCCAGGACAACATAAAATCTGGGGCTCTGTGCTTTCTTTCCTTCTGAACAAGTGTTACTGTTTTCTGCACAAAAGCGATTCTTGCGAAGCAATGTGAACACTTCTGCTTCCCAGGCACAGAGAAGGTGCTAGCAGGGAATTCTCTGCCTGCCTTTCCCCAGTGCTCTGCAAGCTCTCCAGGACAACATAAAATCTGGGGCTCTGTGCTTTCTTTCCTTCTGAACAAGTGTTACTGTTTTCTGCACAAAAGCGATTCTTGCGAAGCAATGTGAACACTTCTGCTTCCCAGGCACAGAGAAGGTGCTATCAGGGAATTCTCTGCCTGCCTTTCCCCAGTGCTCTGCAAGCTCTCCAGGACAACATAGAATCTGGGGCTCTGTGCTTTCTTTCGTTCTGAACAAGTGTTACTGTTTTCTGCACAAAAGCGATTCTGCGAAGCAATGTGAACAGGCACAGAGAAGGTGCTATCAGGGAATTCTCTGCCTGCCTTTCCCCAGTGCTCTGCAAGCTCTCCAGGACAACATAGAATCTGGGGCTCTGTGCTTTCTTTCGTTCTGAACAAGTGTTACTGTTTTCTGCACAAAAGCGATTCTGCGAAGCAATGTGAACAGGCACAGAGAAGGTGCTAGCAGGGAATTCTCTGCCTGCCTTTCCCCAGTGCTCTGCAAGCTCTCCAGGACAACATAGAATCTGGGGCTCTGTGCTTTCTTTCGTTCTGAACAACTGTTAATGTTTTCTGCACAAAAGCGATTCTGCGAAGCAATGTGAACACTTCTGCTTCCCAGGCACAGAGAAGGTGCTATCAGGGAATTCTCTGCCTGCCTTTCCCCAGTGCTCTGCAAGCTCTCCAGGACAACATAGAATCTGGGGCTCTGTGCTTTCTTTCCTTCTGAACAAGTGTTACTGTTTTCTGCACAAAAGCGATTCTTGCGAAGCAATGTGAACACTTCTGCTTCCCAGGCACAGAGAAGGTGCTATCAGGGAATTCTCTGCCTGCCTTTCCCCAGTGCTCTGCAAGCTCTCCAGGACAACATAAAATCTGGGGCTCTGTGCTTTCTTTCCTTCTGAACAAGTGTTACTGTTTTCTGCACAAAAGCGATTCTTGCGAAGCAATGTGAACACTTCTGCTTCCCAGGCACAGAGAAGGTGCTAGCAAGGAATTCTCTGCCTGCCTTTCCCCAGTGCTCTGCAAGCTCTCCAGGACTACATAGAATCTGGGGCTCTGTGCTTTCTTTCCTTCTGAACAAGTGTTACTGTTTTCTGCACAAAAGCGATTCTGCGAAGCAATGTGAACAGGCACAGAGAAGGTGCTATCAGGGAATTCTCTGCCTGCCTTTCCCCAGTGCTCTGCAAGCTCTCCAGGACAACATAGAATCTGGGGCTCTGTGCTTTTTTCGTTCTGAACAAGTGTTACTGTTTTCTGCACAAAAGCGATTCTGCGAAGCAATGTGAACAGGCACAGAGAAGGTGCTATCAGGGAATTCTCTGCCTGCCTTTCCCCAGTGCTCTGCAAGCTCTCCAGGACAACATAAAATCTGGGGTTCTGTGCTTTCTTTCCTTCTGAACAAGTGTTACTGTTTTCTGCACAAAAGCGATTCTTGCGAAGCAATGTGAACACTTCTGCTTCCCAGGCACAGAGAAGGTGCTAGCAGGGAATTCTCTGCCTGCCTTTCCCCAGTGCTCTGCAAGCTCTCCAGGACAACATAGAATCTGGGGCTCTGTGCTTTCTTTCCTTCTGAACAAGTGTTACTGTTTTCTGCACAAAAGCGATTCTGCGAAGCAATGTGAACAGGCACAGAGAAGGTGCTAGCAGGGAATTCTCTGCCTGCCTTTCCCCAGTGCTCTGCAAGCTCTCCAGGACAACATAGAATCTGGGGCTCTGTGCTTTCTTTCGTTCTGAACAACTGTTAATGTTTTCTGCACAAAAGCGATTCTGCGAAGCAATGTGAACACTACTGCTTCCCAGGCACAGAGAAGGTGCTTTCAGGGAATTCTCTGCTTGCCTTTCCCCAGTGCTCTGCAAGCTCTCCAGGACAACATAGAATCTGGGGCTCTGTGCTTTCTTTCCTTCTGAACAAGTGTTACTGTTTTCTGCACAAAAGCGATTCTGCGAAGCAATGTGAACAGGCACAGAGAAGGTGCTAGCAGGGAATTCTCTGCCTGCCTTTCCCCAGTGCTCTGCAAGCTCTCCAGGACAACATAGAATCTGGGGCTCTGTGCTTTCTTTCCTTCTGAACAAGTGTTAGTGTTTTCTGCACAAAAGCGATTCTGCGAACCAATGTGAACAGGCACAGAGAAGGTGCTAGCAAGGAATTCTCTGCCTGCCTTTCCCCAGTGCTCTGCAAGCTCTCCAGGACAACATAAAATCTGGGGCTCTGTGCTTTCTTTCCTTCTGAACAAGTGTTACTGTTTTCTGCACAAAAGCGATTCTTGCGAAGCAATGTGAACACTTCTGCTTCCCAGGCACAGAGAAGGTGCTAGCAGGGAATTCTCTGCCTGCCTTTCCCCAGTGCTCTGCAAGCTCTCCAGGACAACATAAAATCTGGGGCTCTGTGCTTTCTTTCCTTCTGAACAAGTGTTACTGTTTTCTGCACAAAAGCGATTCTTGCGAAGCAATGTGAACACTTCTGCTTCCCAGGCACAGAGAAGGTGCTATCAGGGAATTCTCTGCCTGCCTTTCCCCAGTGCTCTGCAAGCTCTCCAGGACAACATAGAATCTGGGGCTCTGTGCTTTCTTTCGTTCTGAACAAGTGTTACTGTTTTCTGCACAAAAGCGATTCTGCGAAGCAATGTGAACAGGCACAGAGAAGGTGCTATCAGGGAATTCTCTGCCTGCCTTTCCCCAGTGCTCTGCAAGCTCTCCAGGACAACATAGAATCTGGGGCTCTGTGCTTTCTTTCGTTCTGAACAAGTGTTACTGTTTTCTGCACAAAAGCGATTCTGCGAAGCAATGTGAACAGGCACAGAGAAGGTGCTAGCAGGGAATTCTCTGCCTGCCTTTCCCCAGTGCTCTGCAAGCTCTCCAGGACAACATAGAATCTGGGGCTCTGTGCTTTCTTTCGTTCTGAACAACTGTTAATGTTTTCTGCACAAAAGCGATTCTGCGAAGCAATGTGAACACTTCTGCTTCCCAGGCACAGAGAAGGTGCTATCAGGGAATTCTCTGCCTGCCTTTCCCCAGTGCTCTGCAAGCTCTCCAGGACAACATAGAATCTGGGGCTCTGTGCTTTCTTTCCTTCTGAACAAGTGTTACTGTTTTCTGCACAAAAGCGATTCTGCGAAGCAATGTGAACAGGCACAGAGAAGGTGCTAGCAGGGAATTCTCTGCCTGCCTTTCCCCAGTGCTCTGCAAGCTCTCCAGGACAACATAAAATCTGGGGTTCTGTGCTTTCTTTCCTTCTGAACAAGTGTTAGTGTTTTCTGCACAAAAGCGATTCTGCGAAGCAATGTGAACAGGCACAGAGAAGGTGCTATCAGGGAATTCTCTGCCTGCCTTTCCCCAGTGCTCTGCAAGCTCTCCAGGACAACATAAAATCTGTGGCTCTGTGCTTTCTTTCCTTCTGAACAAGTGTTACTGTTTTCTGCACAAAAGCGATTCTGCGAAGCAATGTGAACACTTCTGCTTCCCAGGCACAGAGAAGGTGCTAGCAAGGAATTCTCTGCCTGCCTTTCCCCAGTGCTCTGCAAGCTCTCCAGGACAACATAAAATCTGGGGCTCTGTGCTTTCTTTCCTTCTGAACAAGTGTTACTGTTTTCTGCACAAAAGCGATTCTTGCGAAGCTATGTGAACACTTCTGCTTCCCAGGCACACAGAAGGTGCTAGCAAGGAATTCTCTGCCTGCCTTTCCCCAGTGCTCTGCAAGCTCTCCAGGACAACATAGAATCTGGGGCTCTGTGCTTTCTTTCCTTCTGAACAAGTGTTACTGTTTTCTGCACAAAAGCGATTCTGCGAAGCAATGTGAACAGGCACAGAGAAGGTGCTAGCAGGGAATTCTCTGCCTGCCTTTCCCCAGTGCTCTGCAAGCTCTCCAGGACAACATAGAATCTGGGGCTCTGTGCTTTCTTTCGTTCTGAACAAGTGTTACTGTTTTCTGCACAAAAGCGATTCTGCGAAGCAATGTGAACACTTCTGCTTCCCAGGCACAGAGAAGGTGCTATCAGGGAATTCTCTGCCTGCCTTTCCCCAGTGCTCTGCAAGCTCTCCAGGACAACACAGAATCTGGGGCTCTGTGCTTTCTTTCGTTCTGAACAAGTGTTACTGTTTTCTGCACAAAAGCGATTCTGCGAAGCAATGTGAACAGGCACAGAGAAGGTGCTAGCAGGGAATTCTCTGCCTGCCTTTCCCCAGTGCTCTGCAAGCTCTCCAGGACAACATAAAATCTGGGGTTCTGTGCTTTCTTTCCTTCTGAACAAGTGTTAGTGTTTTCTGCACAAAAGCGATTCTGCGAAGCAATGTGAACAGGCACAGAGAAGGTGCTATCAGGGAATTCTCTGCCTGCCTTTCCCCAGTGCTCTGCAAGCTCTCCAGGACAACATAAAATCTGTGGCTCTGTGCTTTCTTTCCTTCTGAACAAGTGTTACTGTTTTCTGCACAAAAGCGATTCTGCGAAGCAATGTGAACACTTCTGCTTCCCAGGCACAGAGAAGGTGCTAGCAAGGAATTCTCTGCCTGCCTTTCCCCAGTGCTCTGCAAGCTCTCCAGGACAACATAAAATCTGGGGCTCTGTGCTTTCTTTCCTTCTGAACAAGTGTTACTGTTTTCTGCACAAAAGCGATTCTTGCGAAGCTATGTGAACACTTCTGCTTCCCAGGCACACAGAAGGTGCTATCAGGGAATTCTCTGCCTGCCTTTCCCCAGTGCTCTGCAAGCTCTCCAGGACAACATAGAATCTGGGGCTCTGTGCTTTCTTTCCTTCTGAACAAGTGTTACTGTTTTCTGCACAAAAGCGATTCTTGCGAAGCAATGTGAACACTTCTGCTTCCCAGGCACAGAGAAGGTGCTAGCAGGGAATTCTCTGCCTGCCTTTCCCCAGTGCTCTGCAAGCTCTCCAGGACAACATAAAATCTGGGGGTCTGTGCTTTCTTTCCTTCTGAACAAGTGTTACTGTTTTCTGCACAAAAGCGATTCTTGCGAAGCTATGTGAACACTTCTGCTTCCCAGGCACACAGAAGGTGCTAGCAAGGAATTCTCTGCCTGCCTTTCCCCAGTGCTCTGCAAGCTCTCCAGGACAACATAGAATCTGGGGCTCTGTGCTTTCTTTCCTTCTGAACAAGTGTTACTGTTTTCTGCACAAAAGCGATTCTGCGAAGCAATGTGAACAGGCACAGAGAAGGTGCTAGCAGGGAATTCTCTGCCTGCCTTTCCCCAGTGCTCTGCAAGCTCTCCAGGACAACATAGAATCTGGGGCTCTGTGCTTTCTTTCGTTCTGAACAAGTGTTACTGTTTTCTGCACAAAAGCGATTCTGCGAAGCAATGTGAACACTTCTGCTTCCCAGGCACAGAGAAGGTGCTATCAGGGAATTCTCTGCCTGCCTTTCCCCAGTGCTCTGCAAGCTCTCCAGGACAACACAGAATCTGGGGCTCTGTGCTTTCTTTCGTTCTGAACAAGTGTTACTGTTTTCTGCACAAAAGCGATTCTGCGAAGCAATGTGAACAGGCACAGAGAAGGTGCTAGCAGGGAATTCTCTGCCTGCCTTTCCCCAGTGCTCTGCAAGCTCTCCAGGACAACATAAAATCTGGGGTTCTGTGCTTTCTTTCCTTCTGAACAAGTGTTAGTGTTTTCTGCACAAAAGCGATTCTGCGAAGCAATGTGAACAGGCACAGAGAAGGTGCTATCAGGGAATTCTCTGCCTGCCTTTCCCCAGTGCTCTGCAAGCTCTCCAGGACAACATAAAATCTGTGGCTCTGTGCTTTCTTTCCTTCTGAACAAGTGTTACTGTTTTCTGCACAAAAGCGATTCTGCGAAGCAATGTGAACACTTCTGCTTCCCAGGCACAGAGAAGGTGCTAGCAAGGAATTCTCTGCCTGCCTTTCCCCAGTGCTCTGCAAGCTCTCCAGGACAACATAAAATCTGGGGCTCTGTGCTTTCTTTCCTTCTGAACAAGTGTTACTGTTTTCTGCACAAAAGCGATTCTTGCGAAGCTATGTGAACACTTCTGCTTCCCAGGCACAGAGAAGGTGCTAGCAGGGAATTCTCTGCCTGCCTTTCCCCAGTGCTCTGCAAGCTCTCCAGGACAACATAAAATCTGGGGCTCTGTGCTTTCTTTCCTTCTGAACAAGTGTTACTGTTTTCTGCACAAAAGCGATTCTTGCGAAGCAATGTGAACACTTCTGCTTCCCAGGCACAGAGAAGGTGCTATCAGGGAATTCTCTGCCTGCCTTTCCCCAGTGCTCTGCAAGCTCTCCAGGACAACATAGAATCTGGGGCTCTGTGCTTTCTTTCGTTCTGAACAAGTGTTACTGTTTTCTGCACAAAAGCGATTCTGCGAAGCAATGTGAACAGGCACAGAGAAGGTGCTATCAGGGAATTCTCTGCCTGCCTTTCCCCAGTGCTCTGCAAGCTCTCCAGGACAACATAGAATCTGGGGCTCTGTGCTTTCTTTCGTTCTGAACAAGTGTTACTGTTTTCTGCACAAAAGCGATTCTGCGAAGCAATGTGAACAGGCACAGAGAAGGTGCTAGCAGGGAATTCTCTGCCTGCCTTTCCCCAGTGCTCTGCAAGCTCTCCAGGACAACATAGAATCTGGGGCTCTGTGCTTTCTTTCGTTCTGAACAACTGTTAATGTTTTCTGCACAAAAGCGATTCTGCGAAGCAATGTGAACACTTCTGCTTCCCAGGCACAGAGAAGGTGCTATCAGGGAATTCTCTGCCTGCCTTTCCCCAGTGCTCTGCAAGCTCTCCAGGACAACATAGAATCTGGGGCTCTGTGCTTTCTTTCCTTCTGAACAAGTGTTACTGTTTTCTGCACAAAAGCGATTCTGCGAAGCAATGTGAACAGGCACAGAGAAGGTGCTAGCAGGGAATTCTCTGCCTGCCTTTCCCCAGTGCTCTGCAAGCTCTCCAGGACAACATAAAATCTGGGGTTCTGTGCTTTCTTTCCTTCTGAACAAGTGTTAGTGTTTTCTGCACAAAAGCGATTCTGCGAAGCAATGTGAACAGGCACAGAGAAGGTGCTATCAGGGAATTCTCTGCCTGCCTTTCCCCAGTGCTCTGCAAGCTCTCCAGGACAACATAAAATCTGTGGCTCTGTGCTTTCTTTCCTTCTGAACAAGTGTTACTGTTTTCTGCACAAAAGCGATTCTGCGAAGCAATGTGAACACTTCTGCTTCCCAGGCACAGAGAAGGTGCTAGCAAGGAATTCTCTGCCTGCCTTTCCCCAGTGCTCTGCAAGCTCTCCAGGACAACATAAAATCTGGGGCTCTGTGCTTTCTTTCCTTCTGAACAAGTGTTACTGTTTTCTGCACAAAAGCGATTCTTGCGAAGCTATGTGAACACTTCTGCTTCCCAGGCACACAGAAGGTGCTAGCAAGGAATTCTCTGCCTGCCTTTCCCCAGTGCTCTGCAAGCTCTCCAGGACAACATAGAATCTGGGGCTCTGTGCTTTCTTTCCTTCTGAACAAGTGTTACTGTTTTCTGCACAAAAGCGATTCTGCGAAGCAATGTGAACAGGCACAGAGAAGGTGCTAGCAGGGAATTCTCTGCCTGCCTTTCCCCAGTGCTCTGCAAGCTCTCCAGGACAACATAGAATCTGGGGCTCTGTGCTTTCTTTCGTTCTGAACAAGTGTTACTGTTTTCTGCACAAAAGCGATTCTGCGAAGCAATGTGAACACTTCTGCTTCCCAGGCACAGAGAAGGTGCTATCAGGGAATTCTCTGCCTGCCTTTCCCCAGTGCTCTGCAAGCTCTCCAGGACAACACAGAATCTGGGGCTCTGTGCTTTCTTTCGTTCTGAACAAGTGTTACTGTTTTCTGCACAAAAGCGATTCTGCGAAGCAATGTGAACAGGCACAGAGAAGGTGCTAGCAGGGAATTCTCTGCCTGCCTTTCCCCAGTGCTCTGCAAGCTCTCCAGGACAACATAAAATCTGGGGTTCTGTGCTTTCTTTCCTTCTGAACAAGTGTTAGTGTTTTCTGCACAAAAGCGATTCTGCGAAGCAATGTGAACAGGCACAGAGAAGGTGCTATCAGGGAATTCTCTGCCTGCCTTTCCCCAGTGCTCTGCAAGCTCTCCAGGACAACATAAAATCTGTGGCTCTGTGCTTTCTTTCCTTCTGAACAAGTGTTACTGTTTTCTGCACAAAAGCGATTCTGCGAAGCAATGTGAACACTTCTGCTTCCCAGGCACAGAGAAGGTGCTAGCAAGGAATTCTCTGCCTGCCTTTCCCCAGTGCTCTGCAAGCTCTCCAGGACAACATAAAATCTGGGGCTCTGTGCTTTCTTTCCTTCTGAACAAGTGTTACTGTTTTCTGCACAAAAGCGATTCTTGCGAAGCTATGTGAACACTTCTGCTTCCCAGGCACACAGAAGGTGCTATCAGGGAATTCTCTGCCTGCCTTTCCCCAGTGCTCTGCAAGCTCTCCAGGACAACATAGAATCTGGGGCTCTGTGCTTTCTTTCCTTCTGAACAAGTGTTACTGTTTTCTGCACAAAAGCGATTCTTGCGAAGCAATGTGAACACTTCTGCTTCCCAGGCACAGAGAAGGTGCTAGCAGGGAATTCTCTGCCTGCCTTTCCCCAGTGCTCTGCAAGCTCTCCAGGACAACATAAAATCTGGGGGTCTGTGCTTTCTTTCCTTCTGAACAAGTGTTACTGTTTTCTGCACAAAAGCGATTCTTGCGAAGCAATGTGAACACTTCTGCTTCCCAGGCACAGAGAAGGTGCTAGCAAGGAATTCTCTGCCTGCCTTTCCCCAGTGCTCTGCAAGCTCTCCAGGACTACATAGAATCTGGGGCTCTGTGCTTTCTTTCGTTCTGAACAAGTGTTAATGTTTTCTGCACAAAAGCGATTCTGCAAAGCAATGTGAACAGGCACAGAGAAGGTGCTATCAGGGAATTCTCTGCCTGCCTTTCCCCAGTGCTCTGCAAGCTCTCCAGGACAACATAGAATCTGGGGCTCTGTGCTTTTTTCGTTCTGAACAAGTGTTACTGTTTTCTGCACAAAAGCGATTCTGCGAAGCAATGTGAACAGGCACAGAGAAGGTGCTATCAGGGAATTCTCTGCCTGCCTTTCCCCAGTGCTCTGCAAGCTCTCCAGGACAACATAAAATCTGGGGTTCTGTGCTTTCTTTCCTTCTGAACAAGTGTTACTGTTTTCTGCACAAAAGCGATTCTGCGAAGCAATGTGAACAGGCACAGAGAAGGTGCTATCAGGGAATTCTCTGCCTGCCTTTCCCCAGTGCTCTGCAAGCTCTCCAGGACAACATAGAATCTGGGGCTCTGTGCTTTCTTTCCTTCTGAACAAGTGTTACTGTTTTCTGCACAAAAGCGATTCTTGCGAAGCAATGTGAACACTTCTGCTTCCCAGGCACAGAGAAGGTGCTAGCAAGGAATTCTCTGCCTGCCTTTCCCCAGTGCTCTGCAAGCTCTCCAGGACTACATAGAATCTGGGGCTCTGTGCTTTCTTTCGTTCTGAACAAGTGTTACTGTTTTCTGCACAAAAGCGATTCTGCAAAGCAATGTGAACAGGCACAGAGAAGGTGCTAGCAGGGAATTCTCTGCCTGCCTTTCCCCAGTGCTCTGCAAGCTCTCCAGGACAACATAAAATCTGGGGTTCTGTGCTTTCTTTCCTTCTGAACAAGTGTTAGTGTTTTCTGCACAAAAGCGATTCTGCGAAGCAATGTGAACAGGCACAGAGAAGGTGCTATCAGGGAATTCTCTGCCTGCCTTTCCCCAGTGCTCTGCAAGCTCTCCAGGACAACATAAAATCTGTGGCTCTGTGCTTTCTTTCCTTCTGAACAAGTGTTACTGTTTTCTGCACAAAAGCGATTCTGCGAAGCAATGTGAACACTTCTGCTTCCCAGGCACAGAGAAGGTGCTAGCAAGGAATTCTCTGCCTGCCTTTCCCCAGTGCTCTGCAAGCTCTCCAGGACAACATAAAATCTCGGGCTCTGTGCTTTCTTTCCTTCTGAACAAGTGTTAGTGTTTTCTGCACAAAAGCGATTCTTGCGAAGCTATGTGAACACTTCTGCTTCCCAGGCACACAGAAGGTGCTAGCAAGGAATTCTCTGCCTGCCTTTCCCCAGTGCTCTGCAAGCTCTCCAGGACAACATAGAATCTGGGGCTCTGTGCTTTCTTTCCTTCTGAACAAGTGTTAGTGTTTTCTGCACAAAAGCGATTCTGCGAAGCAATGTGAACAGGCACAGAGAAGGTGCTAGCAGGGAATTCTCTGCCTGCCTTTCCCCAGTGCTCTGCAAGCTCTCCAGGACAACATAGAATCTGGGGCTCTGTGCTTTCTTTCCTTCTGAACAAGTGTTACTGTTTTCTGCACAAAAGCGATTCTTGCGAAGCAATGTGAACACTTCTGCTTCCCAGGCACAGAGAAGGTGCTATCAGGGAATTCTCTGCCTGCCTTTCCCCAGTGCTCTGCAAGCTCTCCAGGACAACATAGAATCTGGGGCTCTGTGCTTTCTTTCCTTCTGAACAAGTGTTACTGTTTTCTGCACAAAAGCGATTCTTGCGAAGCAATGTGAACACTTCTGCTTCCCAGGCACAGAGAAGGTGCTATCAGGGAATTCTCTGCCTGCCTTTCCCCAGTGCTCTGCAAGCTCTCCAGGACAACATAAAATCTGGGGCTCTGTGCTTTCTTTCCTTCTGAACAAGTGTTACTGTTTTCTGCACAAAAGCGATTCTTGCGAAGCAATGTGAACACTTCTGCTTCCCAGGCACAGAGAAGGTGCTAGCAAGGAATTCTCTGCCTGCCTTTCCCCAGTGCTCTGCAAGCTCTCCAGGACTACGTAGAATCTGGGGCTCTGTGCTTTCTTTCGTTCTGAACAAGTGTTAATGTTTTCTGCACAAAAGCAATTCTGCAAAGCAATGTGAACAGGCACAGAGAAGGTGCTATCAGGGAATTCTCTGCCTGCCTTTCCCCAGTGCTCTGCAAGCTCTCCAGGACAACATAGAATCTGGGGCTCTGTGATTTTTTCGTTCTGAACAAGTGTTACTGTTTTCTGCACAAAAGCGATTCTGCGAAGCAATGTGAACAGGCACAGAGAAGGTGCTATCAGGGAATTCTCTGCCTGCCTTTCCCCAGTGCTCTGCAAGCTCTCCAGGACAACATAAATTCTGGGGTTCTGTGCTTTCTTTCCTTCTGAACAAGTGTTACTGTTTTCTGCACAAAAGCGATTCTGCGAACCAATGTGAACAGGCACAGAGAAGGTGCTATCAGGGAATTCTCTGCCTGCCTTTCCCCAGTGCTCTGCAAGCTCTCCGGGACAACATAGAATCTGGGGCTCTGTGCTTTCTTTCCTTCTGAACAAGTGTTACTGTTTTCTGCACAAAAGCGATTCTGCGAAGCAATGTGAACAGGCACAGAGAAGGTGCTAGCAGGGAATTCTCTGCCTGCCTTTCCCCAGTGCTCTGCAAGCTCTCCAGGACAACATAGAATCTGGGGCTCTGTGCTTTCTTTCCTTCTGAACAAGTGTTACTGTTTTCTGCACAAAAGCGATTCTGCGAAGCAATGTGAACACTTCTGCTTCCCAGGCACAGAGAAGGTGCTAGCAAGGAATTCTCTGCCTGCCTTTCCCCAGTGCTCTGCAAGCTCTCCAGGACAACATAAAATCTGGGGCTCTGTGCTTTCTTTCCTTCTGAACAAGTGTTACTGTTTTCTGCACAAAAGCGATTCTTGCGAAGCTATGTGAACACTTCTGCTTCCCAGGCACACAGAAGGTGCTAGCAAGGAATTCTCTGCCTGCCTTTCCCCAGTGCTCTGCAAGCTCTCCAGGACAACATAAAATCTGGGGCTCTGTGCTTTCTTTCCTTCTGAACAAGTGTTACTGTTTTCTGCACAAAAGCGATTCTTGCGAAGCAATGTGAACACTTCTGCTTCCCAGGCACAGAGAAGGTGCTAGCAGGGAATTCTCTGCCTGCCTTTCCCCAGTGCTCTGCAAGCTCTCCAGGACAACATAAAATCTGGGGCTCTGTGCTTTCTTTCCTTCTGAACAAGTGTTACTGTTTTCTGCACAAAAGCGATTCTTGCGAAGCAATGTGAACACTTCTGCTTCCCAGGCACACAGAAGGTGCTATCAGGGAATTCTCTGCCTGCCTTTCCCCAGTGCTCTGCAAGCTCTCCAGGACAACATAGAATCTGGGGCTCTGTGCTTTCTTTCGTTCTGAACAAGTGTTACTGTTTTCTGCACAAAAGCGATTCTGCAAAGCAATGTGAACAGGCACAGAGAAGGTGCTAGCAGGGAATTCTCTGCCTGCCTTTCCCCAGTGCTCTGCAAGCTCTCCAGGACAACATAGAATCTGGGGCTCTGTGCTTTCTTTCCTTCTGAACAAGTGTTAGTGCTTTCTGCACAAAAGCGATTCTTGCGAAGCAATGTGAACACTTCTGCTTCCCAGGCACAGAGAAGGTGCTATCAGGGAATTCTCTGCCTGCCTTTCCCCAGTGCTCTGCAAGCTCTCCAGGACAACATAGAATCTGGGGCTCTGTGCTTTCTTTCCTTCTGAACAAGTGTTACTGTTTTCTGCACAAAAGCGATTCTTGCGAAGCAATGTGAACACTTCTGCTTCCCAGGCACAGAGAAGGTGCTATCAGGGAATTCTCTGCCTGCCTTTCCCCAGTGCTCTGCAAGCTCTCCAGGACAACATAAAATCTGGGGCTCTGTGCTTTCTTTCCTTCTGAACAAGTGTTACTGTTTTCTGCACAAAAGCGATTCTTGCGAAGCAATGTGAACACTTCTGCTTCCCAGGCACAGAGAAGGTGCTAGCAAGGAATTCTCTGCCTGCCTTTCCCCAGTGCTCTGCAAGCTCTCCAGGACTACATAGAATCTGGGGCTCTGTGCTTTCTTTCGTTCTGAACAAGTGTTACTGTTTTCTGCACAAAAGCGATTCTGCAAAGCAATGTGAACAGGCACAGAGAAGGTGCTAGCAGGGAATTCTCTGCCTGCCTTTCCCCAGTGCTCTGCAAGCTCTCCAGGACAACATAAAATCTGGGGTTCTGTGCTTTCTTTCCTTCTGAACAAGTGTTAGTGTTTTCTGCACAAAAGCGATTCTGCGAAGCAATGTGAACAGGCACAGAGAAGGTGCTATCAGGGAATTCTCTGCCTGCCTTTCCCCAGTGCTCTGCAAGCTCTCCAGGACAACATAAAATCTGTGGCTCTGTGCTTTCTTTCCTTCTGAACAAGTGTTACTGTTTTCTGCACAAAAGCGATTCTGCGAAGCAATGTGAACACTTCTGCTTCCCAGGCACAGAGAAGGTGCTAGCAAGGAATTCTCTGCCTGCCTTTCCCCAGTGCTCTGCAAGCTCTCCAGGACAACATAGAATCTGGGGCTCTGTGCTTTCTTTCCTTCTGAACAAGTGTTAGTGTTTTCTGCACAAAAGCGATTCTTGCGAAGCAATGTGAACACTTCTGCTTCCCAGGCACAGAGAAGGTGCTAGCAGGGAATTCTCTGCCTGCCTTTCCCCAGTGCTCTGCAAGCTCTCCAGGACAACATAGAATCTGGGGCTCTGTGCTTTCTTTCCTTCTGAACAAGTGTTACTGTTTTCTGCACAAAAGCGATTCTTGCGAAGCAATGTGAACACTTCTGCTTCCCAGGCACAGAGAAGGTGCTATCAGGGAATTCTCTGCCTGCCTTTCCCCAGTGCTCTGCAAGCTCTCCAGGACAACATAAAATCTGGGGCTCTGTGCTTTCTTTCGTTCTGAACAAGTGTTACTGTTTTCTGCACAAAAGCGATTCTTGCGAAGCAATGTGAACACTTCTGCTTCCCAGGCACAGAGAAGGTGCTAGCAAGGAATTCTCTGCCTGCCTTTCCCCAGTGCTCTGCAAGCTCTCCAGGACTACATAGAATCTGGGGCTCTGTGCTTTCTTTCCTTCTGAACAAGTGTTACTGTTTTCTGCACAAAAGCGATTCTGCGAAGCAATGTGAACAGGCACAGAGAAGGTGCTATCAGGGAATTCTCTGCCTGCCTTTCCCCAGTGCTCTGCAAGCTCTCCAGGACAACATAGAATCTGGGGCTCTGTGCTTTTTTCGTTCTGAACAAGTGTTACTGTTTTCTGCACAAAAGCGATTCTGCGAAGCAATGTGAACAGGCACAGAGAAGGTGCTATCAGGGAATTCTCTGCCTGCCTTTCCCCAGTGCTCTGCAAGCTCTCCAGGACAACATAAAATCTGGGGTTCTGTGCTTTCTTTCCTTCTGAACAAGTGTTACTGTTTTCTGCACAAAAGCGATTCTTGCGAAGCAATGTGAACACTTCTGCTTCCCAGGCACAGAGAAGGTGCTAGCAGGGAATTCTCTGCCTGCCTTTCCCCAGTGCTCTGCAAGCTCTCCAGGACAACATAGAATCTGGGGCTCTGTGCTTTCTTTCCTTCTGAACAAGTGTTACTGTTTTCTGCACAAAAGCGATTCTTGCGAAGCAATGTGAACACTTCTGCTTCCCAGGCACAGAGAAGGTGCTATCAGGGAATTCTCTGCCTGCCTTTCCCCAGTGCTCTGCAAGCTCTCCAGGACAACATAAAATCTGGGGCTCTGTGCTTTCTTTCCTTCTGAACAAGTGTTACTGTTTTCTGCACAAAAGCGATTCTTGCGAAGCAATGTGAACACTTCTGCTTCCCAGGCACAGAGAAGGTGCTAGCAAGGAATTCTCTGCCTGCCTTTCCCCAGTGCTCTGCAAGCTCTCCAGGACTACATAGAATCTGGGGCTCTGTGCTTTCTTTCGTTCTGAACAAGTGTTAATGTTTTCTGCACAAAAGCGATTCTGCAAAGCAATGTGAACAGGCACAGAGAAGGTGCTATCAGGGAATTCTCTGCCTGCCTTTCCCCAGTGCTCTGCAAGCTCTCCAGGACAACATAGAATCTGGGGCTCTGTGCTTTTTTCGTTCTGAACAAGTGTTACTGTTTTCTGCACAAAAGCGACTCTGCGAAGCAATGTGAACAGGCACAGAGAAGGTGCTAGCAGGGAATTCTCTGCCTGCCTTTCCCCAGTGCTCTGCAAGCTCTCCAGGACAACATAAAATCTGGGGTTCTGTGCTTTCTTTCCTTCTGAACAAGTGTTACTGTTTTCTGCACAAAAGCGATTCTGCGAAGCAATGTGAACAGGCACAGAGAAGGTGCTATCAGGGAATTCTCTGCCTGCCTTTCCCCAGTGCTCTGCAAGCTCTCCAGGACAACATAGAATCTGGGGCTCTGTGCTTTCTTTCCTTCTGAACAAGTGTTACTGTTTTCTGCACAAAAGCGATTCTGCGAAGCAATGTGAACAGGCACAGAGAAGGTGCTAGCAGGGAATTCTCTGCCTGCCTTTCCCCAGTGCTCTGCAAGCTCTCCAGGACAACATAAAATCTGGGGTTCTGTGCTTTCTTTCCTTCTGAACAAGTGTTACTGTTTTCTGCACAAAAGCGATTCTTGCGAAGCAATGTGAACACTTCTGCTTCCCAGGCACAGAGAAGGTGCTAGCAGGGAATTCTCTGCCTGCCTTTCCCCAGTGCTCTGCAAGCTCTCCAGGACAACATAGAATCTGGGGCTCTGTGCTTTCTTTCCTTCTGAACAAGTGTTACTGTTTTCTGCACAAAAGCGATTCTTGCGAAGCAATGTGAACACTTCTGCTTCCCAGGCACAGAGAAGGTGCTATCAGGGAATTCTCTGCCTGCCTTTCCCCAGTGCTCTGCAAGCTCTCCAGGACAACATAAAATCTGGGGCTCTGTGCTTTCTTTCCTTCTGAACAAGTGTTACTGTTTTCTGCACAAAAGCGATTCTTGCGAAGCAATGTGAACACTTCTGCTTCCCAGGCACAGAGAAGGTGCTAGCAAGGAATTCTCTGCCTGCCTTTCCCCAGTGCTCTGCAAGCTCTCCAGGACTACATAGAATCTGGGGCTCTGTGCTTTCTTTCGTTCTGAACAAGTGTTAATGTTTTCTGCACAAAAGCGATTCTGCAAAGCAATGTGAACAGGCACAGAGAAGGTGCTATCAGGGAATTCTCTGCCTGCCTTTCCCCAGTGCTCTGCAAGCTCTCCAGGACAACATAGAATCTGGGGCTCTGTGCTTTTTTCGTTCTGAACAAGTGTTACTGTTTTCTGCACAAAAGCGACTCTGCGAAGCAATGTGAACAGGCACAGAGAAGGTGCTATCAGGGAATTCTCTGCCTGCCTTTCCCCAGTGCTCTGCAAGCTCTCCAGGACAACATAAAATCTGGGGTTCTGTGCTTTCTTTCCTTCTGAACAAGTGTTACTGTTTTCTGCACAAAAGCGATTCTGCGAAGCAATGTGAACAGGCACAGAGAAGGTGCTATCAGGGAATTCTCTGCCTGCCTTTCCCCAGTGCTCTGCAAGCTCTCCAGGACAACATAGAATCTGGGGCTCTGTGCTTTCTTTCCTTCTGAACAAGTGTTACTGTTTTCTGCACAAAAGCGATTCTGCGAAGCAATGTGAACAGGCACAGAGAAGGTGCTAGCAGGGAATTCTCTGCCTGCCTTTCCCCAGTGCTCTGCAAGCTCTCCAGGACAACATAGAATCTGGGGCTCTGTGCTTTCTTTCCTTCTGAACAAGTGTTAGTGTTTTCTGCACAAAAGCGATTCTGCGAACCAATGTGAACAGGCACAGAGAAGGTGCTAGCAAGGAATTCTCTGCCTGCCTTTCCCCAGTGCTCTGCAAGCTCTCCAGGACAACATAAAATCTGGGGCTCTGTGCTTTCTTTCCTTCTGAACAAGTGTTACTGTTTTCTGCACAAAAGCGATTCTTGCGAAGCAATGTGAACACTTCTGCTTCCCAGGCACAGAGAAGGTGCTAGCAGGGAATTCTCTGCCTGCCTTTCCCCAGTGCTCTGCAAGCTCTCCAGGACAACATAAAATCTGGGGCTCTGTGCTTTCTTTCCTTCTGAACAAGTGTTACTGTTTTCTGCACAAAAGCGATTCTTGCGAAGCAATGTGAACACTTCTGCTTCCCAGGCACAGAGAAGGTGCTATCAGGGAATTCTCTGCCTGCCTTTCCCCAGTGCTCTGCAAGCTCTCCAGGACAACATAGAATCTGGGGCTCTGTGCTTTCTTTCGTTCTGAACAAGTGTTACTGTTTTCTGCACAAAAGCGATTCTGCGAAGCAATGTGAACAGGCACAGAGAAGGTGCTATCAGGGAATTCTCTGCCTGCCTTTCCCCAGTGCTCTGCAAGCTCTCCAGGACAACATAGAATCTGGGGCTCTGTGCTTTCTTTCGTTCTGAACAAGTGTTAGTGTTTTCTGCACAAAAGCGATTCTGCGAAGCAATGTGAACAGGCACAGAGAAGGTGCTAGCAGGGAATTCTCTGCCTGCCTTTCCCCAGTGCTCTGCAAGCTCTCCAGGACAACATAGAATCTGGGGCTCTGTGCTTTCTTTCGTTCTGAACAACTGTTAATGTTTTCTGCACAAAAGCGATTCTGCGAAGCAATGTGAACACTTCTGCTTCCCAGGCACAGAGAAGGTGCTATCAGGGAATTCTCTGCCTGCCTTTCCCCAGTGCTCTGCAAGCTCTCCAGGACAACATAGAATCTGGGGCTCTGTGCTTTCTTTCCTTCTGAACAAGTGTTACTGTTTTCTGCACAAAAGCGATTCTGCGAAGCAATGTGAACAGGCACAGAGAAGGTGCTAGCAGGGAATTCTCTGCCTGCCTTTCCCCAGTGCTCTGCAAGCTCTCCAGGACAACATAAAATCTGGGGTTCTGTGCTTTCTTTCCTTCTGAACAAGTGTTAGTGTTTTCTGCACAAAAGCGATTCTGCGAAGCAATGTGAACAGGCACAGAGAAGGTGCTATCAGGGAATTCTCTGCCTGCCTTTCCCCAGTGCTCTGCAAGCTCTCCAGGACAACATAAAATCTGGGGCTCTGTGCTTTCTTTCCTTCTGAACAAGTGTTACTGTTTTCTGCACAAAAGCGATTCTGCGAAGCAATGTGAACACTTCTGCTTCCCAGGCACAGAGAAGGTGCTAGCAAGGAATTCTCTGCCTGCCTTTCCCCAGTGCTCTGCAAGCTCTCCAGGACAACATAAAATCTGGGGCTCTGTGCTTTCTTTCCTTCTGAACAAGTGTTACTGTTTTCTGCACAAAAGCGATTCTTGCGAAGCTATGTGAACACTTCTGCTTCCCAGGCACACAGAAGGTGCTAGCAAGGAATTCTCTGCCTGCCTTTCCCCAGTGCTCTGCAAGCTCTCCAGGACAACATAGAATCTGGGGCTCTGTGCTTTCTTTCCTTCTGAACAAGTGTTACTGTTTTCTGCACAAAAGCGATTCTGCGAAGCAATGTGAACAGGCACAGAGAAGGTGCTAGCAGGGAATTCTCTGCCTGCCTTTCCCCAGTGCTCTGCAAGCTCTCCAGGACAACATAGAATCTGGGGCTCTGTGCTTTCTTTCGTTCTGAACAAGTGTTACTGTTTTCTGCACAAAAGCGATTCTGCGAAGCAATGTGAACACTTCTGCTTCCCAGGCACAGAGAAGGTGCTATCAGGGAATTCTCTGCCTGCCTTTCCCCAGTGCTCTGCAAGCTCTCCAGGACAACACAGAATCTGGGGCTCTGTGCTTTCTTTCCTTCTGAACAAGTGTTACTGTTTTCTGCACAAAAGCGATTCTGCGAAGCAATGTGAACAGGCACAGAGAAGGTGCTAGCAGGGAATTCTCTGCCTGCCTTTCCCCAGTGCTCTGCAAGCTCTGCAGGACAACATAAAATCTGGGGTTCTGTGCTTTCTTTCCTTCTGAACAAGTGTTAGTGTTTTCTGCACAAAAGCGATTCTGCGAAGCAATGTGAACAGGCACAGAGAAGGTGCTATCAGGGAATTCTCTGCCTGCCTTTCCCCAGTGCTCTGCAAGCTCTCCAGGACAACATAAAATCTGTGGCTCTGTGCTTTCTTTCCTTCTGAACAAGTGTTACTGTTTTCTGCACAAAAGCGATTCTGCGAAGCAATGTGAACACTTCTGCTTCCCAGGCACAGAGAAGGTGCTAGCAAGGAATTCTCTGCCTGCCTTTCCCCAGTGCTCTGCAAGCTCTCCAGGACAACATAAAATCTGGGGCTCTGTGCTTTCTTTCCTTCTGAACAAGTGTTACTGTTTTCTGCACAAAAGCGATTCTTGCGAAGCTATGTGAACACTTCTGCTTCCCAGGCACACAGAAGGTGCTATCAGGGAATTCTCTGCCTGCCTTTCCCCAGTGCTCTGCAAGCTCTCCAGGACAACATAGAATCTGGGGCTCTGTGCTTTCTTTCCTTCTGAACAAGTGTTACTGTTTTCTGCACAAAAGCGATTCTTGCGAAGCAATGTGAACACTTCTGCTTCCCAGGCACAGAGAAGGTGCTAGCAGGGAATTCTCTGCCTGCCTTTCCCCAGTGCTCTGCAAGCTCTCCAGGACAACATAAAATCTGGGGGTCTGTGCTTTCTTTCCTTCTGAACAAGTGTTACTGTTTTCTGCACAAAAGCGATTCTTGCGAAGCAATGTGAACACTTCTGCTTCCCAGGCACAGAGAAGGTGCTAGCAAGGAATTCTCTGCCTGCCTTTCCCCAGTGCTCTGCAAGCTCTCCAGGACTACATAGAATCTGGGGCTCTGTGCTTTCTTTCGTTCTGAACAAGTGTTAATGTTTTCTGCACAAAAGCGATTCTGCAAAGCAATGTGAACAGGCACAGAGAAGGTGCTATCAGGGAATTCTCTGCCTGCCTTTCCCCAGTGCTCTGCAAGCTCTCCAGGACAACATAGAATCTGGGGCTCTGTGCTTTTTTCGTTCTGAACAAGTGTTACTGTTTTCTGCACAAAAGCGATTCTGCGAAGCAATGTGAACAGGCACAGAGAAGGTGCTATCAGGGAATTCTCTGCCTGCCTTTCCCCAGTGCTCTGCAAGCTCTCCAGGACAACATAAAATCTGGGGTTCTGTGCTTTCTTTCCTTCTGAACAAGTGTTACTGTTTTCTGCACAAAAGCGATTCTGCGAAGCAATGTGAACAGGCACAGAGAAGGTGCTATCAGGGAATTCTCTGCCTGCCTTTCCCCAGTGCTCTGCAAGCTCTCCAGGACAACATAGAATCTGGGGCTCTGTGCTTTCTTTCCTTCTGAACAAGTGTTACTGTTTTCTGCACAAAAGCGATTCTTGCGAAGCAATGTGAACACTTCTGCTTCCCAGGCACAGAGAAGGTGCTAGCAAGGAATTCTCTGCCTGCCTTTCCCCAGTGCTCTGCAAGCTCTCCAGGACTACATAGAATCTGGGGCTCTGTGCTTTCTTTCGTTCTGAACAAGTGTTACTGTTTTCTGCACAAAAGCGATTCTGCAAAGCAATGTGAACAGGCACAGAGAAGGTGCTAGCAGGGAATTCTCTGCCTGCCTTTCCCCAGTGCTCTGCAAGCTCTCCAGGACAACATAAAATCTGGGGTTCTGTGCTTTCTTTCCTTCTGAACAAGTGTTAGTGTTTTCTGCACAAAAGCGATTCTGCGAAGCAATGTGAACAGGCACAGAGAAGGTGCTATCAGGGAATTCTCTGCCTGCCTTTCCCCAGTGCTCTGCAAGCTCTCCAGGACAACATAAAATCTGTGGCTCTGTGCTTTCTTTCCTTCTGAACAAGTGTTACTGTTTTCTGCACAAAAGCGATTCTGCGAAGCAATGTGAACACTTCTGCTTCCCAGGCACAGAGAAGGTGCTAGCAAGGAATTCTCTGCCTGCCTTTCCCCAGTGCTCTGCAAGCTCTCCAGGACAACATAAAATCTCGGGCTCTGTGCTTTCTTTCCTTCTGAACAAGTGTTAGTGTTTTCTGCACAAAAGCGATTCTTGCGAAGCTATGTGAACACTTCTGCTTCCCAGGCACACAGAAGGTGCTAGCAAGGAATTCTCTGCCTGCCTTTCCCCAGTGCTCTGCAAGCTCTCCAGGACAACATAGAATCTGGGGCTCTGTGCTTTCTTTCCTTCTGAACAAGTGTTAGTGTTTTCTGCACAAAAGCGATTCTGCGAAGCAATGTGAACAGGCACAGAGAAGGTGCTAGCAGGGAATTCTCTGCCTGCCTTTCCCCAGTGCTCTGCAAGCTCTCCAGGACAACATAGAATCTGGGGCTCTGTGCTTTCTTTCCTTCTGAACAAGTGTTACTGTTTTCTGCACAAAAGCGATTCTTGCGAAGCAATGTGAACACTTCTGCTTCCCAGGCACAGAGAAGGTGCTAGCAGGGAATTCTCTGCCTGCCTTTCCCCAGTGCTCTGCAAGCTCTCCAGGACAACATAGAATCTGGGGCTCTGTGCTTTCTTTCCTTCTGAACAAGTGTTACTGTTTTCTGCACAAAAGCGATTCTTGCGAAGCAATGTGAACACTTCTGCTTCCCAGGCACAGAGAAGGTGCTATCAGGGAATTCTCTGCCTGCCTTTCCCCAGTGCTCTGCAAGCTCTCCAGGACAACATAAAATCTGGGGCTCTGTGCTTTCTTTCCTTCTGAACAAGTGTTACTGTTTTCTGCACAAAAGCGATTCTTGCGAAGCAATGTGAACACTTCTGCTTCCCAGGCACAGAGAAGGTGCTAGCAAGGAATTCTCTGCCTGCCTTTCCCCAGTGCTCTGCAAGCTCTCCAGGACTACATAGAATCTGGGGCTCTGTGCTTTCTTTCGTTCTGAACAAGTGTTAATGTTTTCTGCACAAAAGCAATTCTGCAAAGCAATGTGAACAGGCACAGAGAAGGTGCTATCAGGGAATTCTCTGCCTGCCTTTCCCCAGTGCTCTGCAAGCTCTCCAGGACAACATAGAATCTGGGGCTCTGTGATTTTTTCGTTCTGAACAAGTGTTACTGTTTTCTGCACAAAAGCGATTCTGCGAAGCAATGTGAACAGGCACAGAGAAGGTGCTATCAGGGAATTCTCTGCCTGCCTTTCCCCAGTGCTCTGCAAGCTCTCCAGGACAACATAAATTCTGGGGTCCTGTGCTTTCTTTCCTTCTGAACAAGTGTTACTGTTTTCTGCACAAAAGCGATTCTGCGAACCAATGTGAACAGGCACAGAGAAGGTGCTATCAGGGAATTCTCTGCCTGCCTTTCCCCAGTGCTCTGCAAGCTCTCCAGGACAACATAGAATCTGGGGCTCTGTGCTTTCTTTCCTTCTGAACAAGTGTTACTGTTTTCTGCACAAAAGCGATTCTGCGAAGCAATGTGAACAGGCACAGAGAAGGTGCTAGCAGGGAATTCTCTGCCTGCCTTTCCCCAGTGCTCTGCAAGCTCTCCAGGACAACATAGAATCTGGGGCTCTGTGCTTTCTTTCCTTCTGAACAAGTGTTACTGTTTTCTGCACAAAAGCGATTCTGCGAAGCAATGTGAACACTTCTGCTTCCCAGGCACAGAGAAGGTGCTAGCAAGGAATTCTCTGCCTGCCTTTCCCCAGTGCTCTGCAAGCTCTCCAGGACAACATAAAATCTGGGGCTCTGTGCTTTCTTTCCTTCTGAACAAGTGTTACTGTTTTCTGCACAAAAGCGATTCTTGCGAAGCTATGTGAACACTTCTGCTTCCCAGGCACACAGAAGGTGCTAGCAAGGAATTCTCTGCCTGCCTTTCCCCAGTGCTCTGCAAGCTCTCCAGGACAACATAAAATCTGGGGCTCTGTGCTTTCTTTCCTTCTGAACAAGTGTTACTGTTTTCTGCACAAAAGCGATTCTTGCGAAGCAATGTGAACACTTCTGCTTCCCAGGCACAGAGAAGGTGCTAGCAGGGAATTCTCTGCCTGCCTTTCCCCAGTGCTCTGCAAGCTCTCCAGGACAACATAAAATCTGGGGCTCTGTGCTTTCTTTCCTTCTGAACAAGTGTTACTGTTTTCTGCACAAAAGCGATTCTTGCGAAGCAATGTGAACACTTCTGCTTCCCAGGCACACAGAAGGTGCTATCAGGGAATTCTCTGCCTGCCTTTCCCCAGTGCTCTGCAAGCTCTCCAGGACAACATAGAATCTGGGGCTCTGTGCTTTCTTTCGTTCTGAACAAGTGTTACTGTTTTCTGCACAAAAGCGATTCTGCAAAGCAATGTGAACAGGCACAGAGAAGGTGCTAGCAGGGAATTCTCTGCCTGCCTTTCCCCAGTGCTCTGCAAGCTCTCCAGGACAACATAGAATCTGGGGCTCTGTGCTTTCTTTCCTTCTGAACAAGTGTTACTGTTTTCTGCACAAAAGCGATTCTTGCGAAGCAATGTGAACACTTCTGCTTCCCAGGCACAGAGAAGGTGCTATCAGGGAATTCTCTGCCTGCCTTTCCCCAGTGCTCTGCAAGCTCTCCAGGACAACATAGAATCTGGGGCTCTGTGCTTTCTTTCCTTCTGAACAAGTGTTACTGTTTTCTGCACAAAAGCGATTCTTGCGAAGCAATGTGAACACTTCTGCTTCCCAGGCACAGAGAAGGTGCTATCAGGGAATTCTCTGCCTGCCTTTCCCCAGTGCTCTGCAAGCTCTCCAGGACAACATAAAATCTGGGGCTCTGTGCTTTCTTTCCTTCTGAACAAGTGTTACTGTTTTCTGCACAAAAGCGATTCTTGCGAAGCAATGTGAACACTTCTGCTTCCCAGGCACAGAGAAGGTGCTAGCAAGGAATTCTCTGCCTGCCTTTCCCCAGTGCTCTGCAAGCTCTCCAGGACTACATAGAATCTGGGGCTCTGTGCTTTCTTTCGTTCTGAACAAGTGTTACTGTTTCTGCACAAAAGCGATTCTGCAAAGCAATGTGAACAGGCACAGAGAAGGTGCTAGCAGGGAATTCTCTGCCTGCCTTTCCCCAGTGCTCTGCAAGCTCTCCAGGACAACATAAAATCTGGGGTTCTGTGCTTTCTTTCCTTCTGAACAAGTGTTAGTGTTTTCTGCACAAAAGCGATTCTGCGAAGCAATGTGAACAGGCACAGAGAAGGTGCTATCAGGGAATTCTCTGCCTGCCTTTCCCCAGTGCTCTGCAAGCTCTCCAGGACAACATAAAATCTGTGGCTCTGTGCTTTCTTTCCTTCTGAACAAGTGTTACTGTTTTCTGCACAAAAGCGATTCTGCGAAGCAATGTGAACACTTCTGCTTCCCAGGCACAGAGAAGGTGCTAGCAAGGAATTCTCTGCCTGCCTTTCCCCAGTGCTCTGCAAGCTCTCCAGGACAACATAGAATCTGGGGCTCTGTGCTTTCTTTCCTTCTGAACAAGTGTTACTGTTTTCTGCACAAAAGCGATTCTTGCGAAGCAATGTGAACACTTCTGCTTCCCAGGCACAGAGAAGGTGCTAGCAGGGAATTCTCTGCCTGCCTTTCCCCAGTGCTCTGCAAGCTCTCCAGGACAACATAGAATCTGGGGCTCTGTGCTTTCTTTCCTTCTGAACAAGTGTTACTGTTTTCTGCACAAAAGCGATTCTTGCGAAGCAATGTGAACACTTCTGCTTCCCAGGCACAGAGAAGGTGCTAGCAAGGAATTCTCTGCCTGCCTTTCCCCAGTGCTCTGCAAGCTCTCCAGGACTACATAGAATCTGGGGCTCTGTGCTTTCTTTCGTTCTGAACAAGTGTTAATGTTTTCTGCACAAAAGCAATTCTGCAAAGCAATGTGAACAGGCACAGAGAAGGTGCTATCAGGGAATTCTCTGCCTGCCTTTCCCCAGTGCTCTGCAAGCTCTCCAGGACAACATAGAATCTGGGGCTCTGTGATTTTTTCGTTCTGAACAAGTGTTACTGTTTTCTGCACAAAAGCGATTCTGCGAAGCAATGTGAACAGGCACAGAGAAGGTGCTATCAGGGAATTCTCTGCCTGCCTTTCCCCAGTGCTCTGCAAGCTCTCCAGGACAACATAAATTCTGGGGTCCTGTGCTTTCTTTCCTTCTGAACAAGTGTTACTGTTTTCTGCACAAAAGCGATTCTGCGAACCAATGTGAACAGGCACAGAGAAGGTGCTATCAGGGAATTCTCTGCCTGCCTTTCCCCAGTGCTCTGCAAGCTCTCCAGGACAACATAGAATCTGGGGCTCTGTGCTTTCTTTCCTTCTGAACAAGTGTTACTGTTTTCTGCACAAAAGCGATTCTGCGAAGCAATGTGAACAGGCACAGAGAAGGTGCTAGCAGGGAATTCTCTGCCTGCCTTTCCCCAGTGCTCTGCAAGCTCTCCAGGACAACATAGAATCTGGGGCTCTGTGCTTTCTTTCCTTCTGAACAAGTGTTACTGTTTTCTGCACAAAAGCGATTCTGCGAAGCAATGTGAACACTTCTGCTTCCCAGGCACAGAGAAGGTGCTAGCAAGGAATTCTCTGCCTGCCTTTCCCCAGTGCTCTGCAAGCTCTCCAGGACAACATAAAATCTGGGGCTCTGTGCTTTCTTTCCTTCTGAACAAGTGTTACTGTTTTCTGCACAAAAGCGATTCTTGCGAAGCTATGTGAACACTTCTGCTTCCCAGGCACACAGAAGGTGCTAGCAAGGAATTCTCTGCCTGCCTTTCCCCAGTGCTCTGCAAGCTCTCCAGGACAACATAAAATCTGGGGCTCTGTGCTTTCTTTCCTTCTGAACAAGTGTTACTGTTTTCTGCACAAAAGCGATTCTTGCGAAGCAATGTGAACACTTCTGCTTCCCAGGCACAGAGAAGGTGCTAGCAGGGAATTCTCTGCCTGCCTTTCCCCAGTGCTCTGCAAGCTCTCCAGGACAACATAAAATCTGGGGCTCTGTGCTTTCTTTCCTTCTGAACAAGTGTTACTGTTTTCTGCACAAAAGCGATTCTTGCGAAGCAATGTGAACACTTCTGCTTCCCAGGCACACAGAAGGTGCTATCAGGGAATTCTCTGCCTGCCTTTCCCCAGTGCTCTGCAAGCTCTCCAGGACAACATAGAATCTGGGGCTCTGTGCTTTCTTTCGTTCTGAACAAGTGTTACTGTTTTCTGCACAAAAGCGATTCTGCAAAGCAATGTGAACAGGCACAGAGAAGGTGCTAGCAGGGAATTCTCTGCCTGCCTTTCCCCAGTGCTCTGCAAGCTCTCCAGGACAACATAGAATCTGGGGCTCTGTGCTTTCTTTCCTTCTGAACAAGTGTTACTGTTTTCTGCACAAAAGCGATTCTTGCGAAGCAATGTGAACACTTCTGCTTCCCAGGCACAGAGAAGGTGCTATCAGGGAATTCTCTGCCTGCCTTTCCCCAGTGCTCTGCAAGCTCTCCAGGACAACATAGAATCTGGGGCTCTGTGCTTTCTTTCCTTC
This sequence comes from Strix aluco, assembly GCF_031877795.1. Taxonomy (NCBI): domain Eukaryota; kingdom Metazoa; phylum Chordata; class Aves; order Strigiformes; family Strigidae; genus Strix; species Strix aluco. Next base: position 3,149,001 of record NW_027436647.1, read on the forward strand.
TGAACAAGTGTTACTGTTTTCTGCACAAAAGCGATTCTTGCGAAGCAATGTGAACACTTCTGCTTCCCAGGCACAGAGAAGGTGCTATCAGGGAATTCTCTGCCTGCCTTTCCCCAGTGCTCTGCAAGCTCTCCAGGACAACATAAAATCTGGGGCTCTGTGCTTTCTTTCCTTCTGAACAAGTGTTACTGTTTTCTGCACAAAAGCGATTCTTGCGAAGCAATGTGAACACTTCTGCTTCCCAGGCACAGAGAAGGTGCTAGCAAGGAATTCTCTGCCTGCCTTTCCCCAGTGCTCTGCAAGCTCTCCAGGACTACATAGAATCTGGGGCTCTGTGCTTTCTTTCGTTCTGAACAAGTGTTACTGTTTCTGCACAAAAGCGATTCTGCAAAGCAATGTGAACAGGCACAGAGAAGGTGCTAGCAGGGAATTCTCTGCCTGCCTTTCCCCAGTGCTCTGCAAGCTCTCCAGGACAACATAAAATCTGGGGTTCTGTGCTTTCTTTCCTTCTGAACAAGTGTTAGTGTTTTCTGCACAAAAGCGATTCTGCGAAGCAATGTGAACAGGCACAGAGAAGGTGCTATCAGGGAATTCTCTGCCTGCCTTTCCCCAGTGCTCTGCAAGCTCTCCAGGACAACATAAAATCTGTGGCTCTGTGCTTTCTTTCCTTCTGAACAAGTGTTACTGTTTTCTGCACAAAAGCGATTCTGCGAAGCAATGTGAACACTTCTGCTTCCCAGGCACAGAGAAGGTGCTAGCAAGGAATTCTCTGCCTGCCTTTCCCCAGTGCTCTGCAAGCTCTCCAGGACAACATAGAATCTGGGGCTCTGTGCTTTCTTTCCTTCTGAACAAGTGTTACTGTTTTCTGCACAAAAGCGATTCTTGCGAAGCAATGTGAACACTTCTGCTTCCCAGGCACAGAGAAGGTGCTAGCAGGGAATTCTCTGCCTGCCTTTCCCCAGTGCTCTGCAAGCTCTCCAGGACAACATAGAATCTGGGGCTCTGTGCTTTCTTTCCTTCTGAACAAGTGTTACTGTTTTCTGCACAAAAGCGATTCTTGCGAAGCAATGTGAACACTTCTGCTTCCCAGGCACAGAGAAGGTGCTAGCAAGGAATTCTCTGCCTGCCTTTCCCCAGTGCTCTGCAAGCTCTCCAGGACTACATAGAATCTGGGGCTCTGTGCTTTCTTTCCTTCTGAACAAGTGTTACTGTTTTCTGCACAAAAGCGATTCTGCGAAGCAATGTGAACAGGCACAGAGAAGGTGCTATCAGGGAATTCTCTGCCTGCCTTTCCCCAGTGCTCTGCAAGCTCTCCAGGACAACATAGAATCTGGGGCTCTGTGCTTTTTTCGTTCTGAACAAGTGTTACTGTTTTCTGCACAAAAGCGATTCTGCGAAGCAATGTGAACAGGCACAGAAAAGGTGTTATCAGGGAATTCTCTGCCTGCCTTTCCCCAGTGCTCTGCAAGCTCTCCAGGACAACATAAAATCTGGGGTTCTGTGCTTTCTTTCCTTCTGAACAAGTGTTACTGTTTTCTGCACAAAAGCGATTCTTGCGAAGCAATGTGAACACTTCTGCTTCCCAGGCACAGAGAAGGTGCTAGCAGGGAATTCTCTGCCTGCCTTTCCCCAGTGCTCTGCAAGCTCTCCAGGACAACATAGAATCTGGGGCTCTGTGCTTTCTTTCCTTCTGAACAAGTGTTACTGTTTTCTGCACAAAAGCGATTCTTGCGAAGCAATGTGAACACTTCTGCTTCCCAGGCACAGAGAAGGTGCTATCAGGGAATTCTCTGCCTGCCTTTCCCCAGTGCTCTGCAAGCTCTCCAGGACAACATAAAATCTGGGGCTCTGTGCTTTCTTTCCTTCTGAACAAGTGTTAATGTTTTCTGCACAAAAGCGATTCTTGCGAAGCAATGTGAACACTTCTGCTTCCCAGGCACAGAGAAGGTGCTAGCAAGGAATTCTCTGCCTGCCTTTCCCCAGTGCTCTGCAAGCTCTCCAGGACTACATAGAATCTGGGGCTCTGTGCTTTCTTTCGTTCTGAACAAGTGTTAATGTTTTCTGCACAAAAGCGATTCTGCAAAGCAATGTGAACAGGCACAGAGAAGGTGCTATCAGGGAATTCTCTGCCTGCCTTTCCCCAGTGCTCTGCAAGCTCTCCAGGACAACATAGAATCTGGGGCTCTGTGCTTTTTTCGTTCTGAACAAGTGTTACTGTTTTCTGCACAAAAGCGACTCTGCGAAGCAATGTGAACAGGCACAGAGAAGGTGCTAGCAGGGAATTCTCTGCCTGCCTTTCCCCAGTGCTCTGCAAGCTCTCCAGGACAACATAAAATCTGGGGTTCTGTGCTTTCTTTCCTTCTGAACAAGTGTTACTGTTTTCTGCACAAAAGCGATTCTGCGAAGCAATGTGAACAGGCACAGAGAAGGTGCTATCAGGGAATTCTCTGCCTGCCTTTCCCCAGTGCTCTGCAAGCTCTCCAGGACAACATAGAATCTGGGGCTCTGTGCTTTCTTTCCTTCTGAACAAGTGTTACTGTTTTCTGCACAAAAGCGATTCTGCGAAGCAATGTGAACAGGCACAGAGAAGGTGCTAGCAGGGAATTCTCTGCCTGCCTTTCCCCAGTGCTCTGCAAGCTCTCCAGGACAACATAAAATCTGGGGTTCTGTGCTTTCTTTCCTTCTGAACAAGTGTTACTGTTTTCTGCACAAAAGCGATTCTTGCGAAGCAATGTGAACACTTCTGCTTCCCAGGCACAGAGAAGGTGCTAGCAGGGAATTCTCTGCCTGCCTTTCCCCAGTGCTCTGCAAGCTCTCCAGGACAACATAGAATCTGGGGCTCTGTGCTTTCTTTCCTTCTGAACAAGTGTTACTGTTTTCTGCACAAAAGCGATTCTTGCGAAGCAATGTGAACACTTCTGCTTCCCAGGCACAGAGAAGGTGCTATCAGGGAATTCTCTGCCTGCCTTTCCCCAGTGCTCTGCAAGCTCTCCAGGACAACATAAAATCTGGGGCTCTGTGCTTTCTTTCCTTCTGAACAAGTGTTACTGTTTTCTGCACAAAAGCGATTCTTGCGAAGCAATGTGAACACTTCTGCTTCCCAGGCACAGAGAAGGTGCTAGCAAGGAATTCTCTGCCTGCCTTTCCCCAGTGCTCTGCAAGCTCTCCAGGACTACATAGAATCTGGGGCTCTGTGCTTTCTTTCGTTCTGAACAAGTGTTAATGTTTTCTGCACAAAAGCGATTCTGCAAAGCAATGTGAACAGGCACAGAGAAGGTGCTATCAGGGAATTCTCTGCCTGCCTTTCCCCAGTGCTCTGCAAGCTCTCCAGGACAACATAGAATCTGGGGCTCTGTGCTTTTTTCGTTCTGAACAAGTGTTACTGTTTTCTGCACAAAAGCGACTCTGCGAAGCAATGTGAACAGGCACAGAGAAGGTGCTAGCAGGGAATTCTCTGCCTGCCTTTCCCCAGTGCTCTGCAAGCTCTCCAGGACAACATAGAATCTGGGGCTCTGTGCTTTCTTTCCTTCTGAACAAGTGTTACTGTTTTCTGCACAAAAGCGATTCTGCGAAGCAATGTGAACAGGCACAGAGAAGGTGCTAGCAGGGAATTCTCTGCCTGCCTTTCCCCAGTGCTCTGCAAGCTCTCCAGGACAACATAGAATCTGGGGCTCTGTGCTTTCTTTCCTTCTGAACAAGTGTTACTGTTTTCTGCACAAAAGCGATTCTGCGAAGCAATGTGAACACTTCTGCTTCCCAGGCACAGAGAAGGTGCTAGCAAGGAATTCTCTGCCTGCCTTTCCCCAGTGCTCTGCAAGCTCTCCAGGACAACATAAAATCTGGGGCTCTGTGCTTTCTTTCCTTCTGAACAAGTGTTACTGTTTTCTGCACAAAAGCGATTCTTGCGAAGCTATGTGAACACTTCTGCTTCCCAGGCACACAGAAGGTGCTAGCAAGGAATTCTCTGCCTGCCTTTCCCCAGTGCTCTGCAAGCTCTCCAGGACAACATAGAATCTGGGGCTCTGTGCTTTCTTTCCTTCTGAACAAGTGTTAGTGTTTTCTGCACAAAAGCGATTCTGCAAAGCAATGTGAACAGGCACAGAGAAGGTGCTAGCAGGGAATTCTCTGCCTGCCTTTCCCCAGTGCTCTGCAAGCTCTCCAGGACAACATAGAATCTGGGGCTCTGTGCTTTCTTTCCTTCTGAACAAGTGTTACTGTTTTCTGCACAAAAGCGATTCTTGCGAAGCAATGTGAACACTTCTGCTTCCCAGGCACAGAGAAGGTGCTATCAGGGAATTCTCTGCCTGCCTTTCCCCAGTGCTCTGCAAGCTCTCCAGGACAACATAAAATCTGGGGCTCTGTGCTTTCTTTCCTTCTGAACAAATGTTACTGTTTTCTGCTCAAAAGCGATTCTTGCGAAGCAATGTGAACACTTCTGCTTCCCAGGCACAGAGAAGGTGCTAGCACGGAATTCTCTGCCTGCCTTTCCCCAGTGCTCTGCAAGCTCTCCAGGACTACATAGAATCTGGGGCTCTGTGCTTTCTTTCGTTCTGAACAAGTGTTACTGTTTTCTGCACAAAAGCGATTCTGCAAAGCAATGTGAACAGGCACAGAGAAGGTGCTAGCAGGGAATTCTCTGCCTGCCTTTCCCCAGTGCTCTGCAAGCTCTCCAGGACAACATAAAATCTGGGGTTCTGTGCTTTCTTTCCTTCTGAACAAGTGTTAGTGTTTTCTGCACAAAAGCGATTCTGCGAAGCAATGTGAACAGGCACAGAGAAGGTGCTATCAGGGAATTCTCTGCCTGCCTTTCCCCAGTGCTCTGCAAGCTCTCCAGGACAACATAAAATCTGTGGCTCTGTGCTTTCTTTCCTTCTGAACAAGTGTTACTGTTTTCTGCACAAAAGCGATTCTGCGAAGCAATGTGAACACTTCTGCTTCCCAGGCACAGAGAAGGTGCTAGCAAGGAATTCTCTGCCTGCCTTTCCCCAGTGCTCTGCAAGCTCTCCAGGACAACATAAAATCTGGGGCTCTGTGCTTTCTTTCCTTCTGAACAAGTGTTAGTGTTTTCTGCACAAAAGCGATTCTTGCGAAGCTATGTGAACACTTCTGCTTCCCAGGCACAGAGAAGGTGCTAGCAAGGAATTCTCTGCCTGCCTTTCCCCAGTGCTCTGCAAGCTCTCCAGGACAACATAGAATCTGGGGCTCTGTGCTTTCTTTCCTTCTGAACAAGTGTTAGTGTTTTCTGCACAAAAGCGATTCTGCAAAGCAATGTGAACAGGCACAGAGAAGGTGCTAGCAGGGAATTCTCTGCCTGCCTTTCCCCAGTGCTCTGCAAGCTCTCCAGGACAACATAAAATCTGGGGCTCTGTGCTTTCTTTCCTTCTGAACAAGTGTTACTGTTTTCTGCACAAAAGCGATTCTTGCGAAGCAATGTGAACACTTCTGCTTCCCAGGCACAGAGAAGGTGCTAGCAAGGAATTCTCTGCCTGCCTTTCCCCAGTGCTCTGCAAGCTCTCCAGGACTACATAGAATCTGGGGCTCTGTGCTTTCTTTCGTTCTGAACAAGTGTTACTGTTTTCTGCACAAAAGCGATTCTGCAAAGCAATGTGAACAGGCACAGAGAAGGTGCTAGCAGGGAATTCTCTGCCTGCCTTTCCCCAGTGCTCTGCAAGCTCTCCAGGACAACATAAAATCTGGGGTTCTGTGCTTTCTTTCCTTCTGAACAAGTGTTAGTGTTTTCTGCACAAAAGCGATTCTGCGAAGCAATGTGAACAGGCACAGAGAAGGTGCTATCAGGGAATTCTCTGCCTGCCTTTCCCCAGTGCTCTGCAAGCTCTCCAGGACAACATAAAATCTGTGGCTCTGTGCTTTCGTTCCTTCTGAACAAGTGTTACTGTTTTCTGCACAAAAGCGATTCTGCGAAGCAATGTGAACACTTCTGCTTCCCAGGCACAGAGAAGGTGCTAGCAAGGAATTCTCTGCCTGCCTTTCCCCAGTGCTCTGCAAGCTCTCCAGGACAACATAGAATCTGGGGCTCTGTGCTTTCTTTCCTTCTGAACAAGTGTTACTGTTTTCTGCACAAAAGCGATTCTTGCGAAGCAATGTGAACACTTCTGCTTCCCAGGCACAGAGAAGGTGCTAGCAGGGAATTCTCTGCCTGCCTTTCCCCAGTGCTCTGCAAGCTCTCCAGGACAACATAGAATCTGGGGCTCTGTGCTTTCTTTCCTTCTGAACAAGTGTTACTGTTTTCTGCACAAAAGCGATTCTTGCGAAGCAATGTGAACACTTCTGCTTCCCAGGCACAGAGAAGGTGCTATCAGGGAATTCTCTGCCTGCCTTTCCCCAGTGCTCTGCAAGCTCTCCAGGACAACATAAAATCTGGGGCTCTGTGCTTTCTTTCCTTCTGAACAAGTGTTACTGTTTTCTGCACAAAAGCGATTCTTGCGAAGCAATGTGAACACTTCTGCTTCCCAGGCACAGAGAAGGTGCTAGCAAGGAATTCTCTGCCTGCCTTTCCCCAGTGCTCTGCAATCTCTCCAGGACTACATAGAATCTGGGGCTCTGTGCTTTCTTTCGTTCTGAACAAGTGTTACTGTTTTCTGCACAAAAGCGATTCTGCAAAGCAATGTGAACAGGCACAGAGAAGGTGCTAGCAGGGAATTCTCTGCCTGCCTTTCCCCAGTGCTCTGCAAGCTCTCCAGGACAACATAAAATCTGGGGTTCTGTGCTTTCTTTCCTTCTGAACAAGTGTTAGTGTTTTCTGCACAAAAGCGATTCTGCGAAGCAATGTGAACAGGCACAGAGAAGGTGCTATCAGGGAATTCTCTGCCTGCCTTTCCCCAGTGCTCTGCAAGCTCTCCAGGACAACATAAAATCTGTGGCTCTGTGCTTTCTTTCCTTCTGAACAAGTGTTACTGTTTTCTGCACAAAAGCGATTCTGCGAAGCAATGTGAACACTTCTGCTTCCCAGGCACAGAGAAGGTGCTATCAGGGAATTCTCTGCCTGCCTTTCCCCAGTGCTCTGCAAGCTCTCCAGGACAACATAGAATCTGGGGCTCTGTGCTTTTTTCGTTCTGAACAAGTGTTACTGTTTTCTGCACAAAAGCGACTCTGCGAAGCAATGTGAACAGGCACAGAGAAGGTGCTAGCAGGGAATTCTCTGCCTGCCTTTCCCCAGTGCTCTGCAAGCTCTCCAGGACAACATAGAATCTGGGGCTCTGTGCTTTCTTTCCTTCTGAACAAGTGTTACTGTTTTCTGCACAAAAGCGATTCTGCGAAGCAATGTGAACAGGCACAGAGAAGGTGCTAGCAGGGAATTCTCTGCCTGCCTTTCCCCAGTGCTCTGCAAGCTCTCCAGGACAACATAGAATCTGGGGCTCTGTGCTTTCTTTCCTTCTGAACAAGTGTTACTGTTTTCTGCACAAAAGCGATTCTGCGAAGCAATGTGAACACTTCTGCTTCCCAGGCACAGAGAAGGTGCTAGCAAGGAATTCTCTGCCTGCCTTTCCCCAGTGCTCTGCAAGCTCTCCAGGACAACATAAAATCTGGGGCTCTGTGCTTTCTTTCCTTCTGAACAAGTGTTACTGTTTTCTGCACAAAAGCGATTCTTGCGAAGCTATGTGAACACTTCTGCTTCCCAGGCACACAGAAGGTGCTAGCAAGGAATTCTCTGCCTGCCTTTCCCCAGTGCTCTGCAAGCTCTCCAGGACAACATAGAATCTGGGGCTCTGTGCTTTCTTTCCTTCTGAACAAGTGTTAGTGTTTTCTGCACAAAAGCGATTCTGCAAAGCAATGTGAACAGGCACAGAGAAGGTGCTAGCAGGGAATTCTCTGCCTGCCTTTCCCCAGTGCTCTGCAAGCTCTCCAGGACAACATAGAATCTGGGGCTCTGTGCTTTCTTTCCTTCTGAACAAGTGTTACTGTTTTCTGCACAAAAGCGATTCTTGCGAAGCAATGTGAACACTTCTGCTTCCCAGGCACAGAGAAGGTGCTATCAGGGAATTCTCTGCCTGCCTTTCCCCAGTGCTCTGCAAGCTCTCCAGGACAACATAAAATCTGGGGCTCTGTGCTTTCTTTCCTTCTGAACAAATGTTACTGTTTTCTGCTCAAAAGCGATTCTTGCGAAGCAATGTGAACACTTCTGCTTCCCAGGCACAGAGAAGGTGCTAGCACGGAATTCTCTGCCTGCCTTTCCCCAGTGCTCTGCAAGCTCTCCAGGACTACATAGAATCTGGGGCTCTGTGCTTTCTTTCGTTCTGAACAAGTGTTACTGTTTTCTGCACAAAAGCGATTCTGCAAAGCAATGTGAACAGGCACAGAGAAGGTGCTAGCAGGGAATTCTCTGCCTGCCTTTCCCCAGTGCTCTGCAAGCTCTCCAGGACAACATAAAATCTGGGGTTCTGTGCTTTCTTTCCTTCTGAACAAGTGTTAGTGTTTTCTGCACAAAAGCGATTCTGCGAAGCAATGTGAACAGGCACAGAGAAGGTGCTATCAGGGAATTCTCTGCCTGCCTTTCCCCAGTGCTCTGCAAGCTCTCCAGGACAACATAAAATCTGTGGCTCTGTGCTTTCTTTCCTTCTGAACAAGTGTTACTGTTTTCTGCACAAAAGCGATTCTTGCGAAGCAATGTGAACACTTCTGCTTCCCAGGCACAGAGAAGGTGCTAGCAAGGAATTCTCTGCCTGCCTTTCCCCAGTGCTCTGCAAGCTCTCCAGGACAACATAAAATCTGGGGCTCTGTGCTTTCTTTCCTTCTGAACAAGTGTTAGTGTTTTCTGCACAAAAGCGATTCTTGCGAAGCTATGTGAACACTTCTGCTTCCCAGGCACAGAGAAGGTGCTAGCAAGGAATTCTCTGCCTGCCTTTCCCCAGTGCTCTGCAAGCTCTCCAGGACAACATAGAATCTGGGGCTCTGTGCTTTCTTTCCTTCTGAACAAGTGTTAGTGTTTTCTGCACAAAAGCGATTCTGCGAAGCAATGTGAACAGGCACAGAGAAGGTGCTAGCAGGGAATTCTCTGCCTGCCTTTCCCCAGTGCTCTGCAAGCTCTCCAGGACAACATAAAATCTGGGGCTCTGTGCTTTCTTTCCTTCTGAACAAGTGTTACTGTTTTCTGCACAAAAGCGATTCTTGCGAAGCAATGTGAACACTTCTGCTTCCCAGGCACAGAGAAGGTGCTAGCAAGGAATTCTCTGCCTGCCTTTCCCCAGTGCTCTGCAAGCTCTCCAGGACTACATAGAATCTGGGGCTCTGTGCTTTCTTTCGTTCTGAACAAGTGTTACTGTTTTCTGCACAAAAGCGATTCTGCAAAGCAATGTGAACAGGCACAGAGAAGGTGCTAGCAGGGAATTCTCTGCCTGCCTTTCCCCAGTGCTCTGCAAGCTCTCCAGGACAACATAAAATCTGGGGTTCTGTGCTTTCTTTCCTTCTGAACAAGTGTTAGTGTTTTCTGCACAAAAGCGATTCTGCGAAGCAATGTGAACAGGCACAGAGAAGGTGCTATCAGGGAATTCTCTGCCTGCCTTTCCCCAGTGCTCTGCAAGCTCTCCAGGACAACATAAAATCTGTGGCTCTGTGCTTTCTTTCCTTCTGAACAAGTGTTACTGTTTTCTGCACAAAAGCGATTCTGCGAAGCAATGTGAACACTTCTGCTTCCCAGGCACAGAGAAGGTGCTAGCAAGGAATTCTCTGCCTGCCTTTCCCCAGTGCTCTGCAAGCTCTCCAGGACAACATAGAATCTGGGGCTCTGTGCTTTCTTTCCTTCTGAACAAGTGTTACTGTTTTCTGCACAAAAGCGATTCTTGCGAAGCAATGTGAACACTTCTGCTTCCCAGGCACAGAGAAGGTGCTAGCAGGGAATTCTCTGCCTGCCTTTCCCCAGTGCTCTGCAAGCTCTCCAGGACAACATAGAATCTGGGGCTCTGTGCTTTCTTTCCTTCTGAACAAGTGTTACTGTTTTCTGCACAAAAGCGATTCTTGCGAAGCAATGTGAACACTTCTGCTTCCCAGGCACAGAGAAGGTGCTATCAGGGAATTCTCTGCCTGCCTTTCCCCAGTGCTCTGCAAGCTCTCCAGGACAACATAAAATCTGGGGCTCTGTGCTTTCTTTCCTTCTGAACAAGTGTTACTGTTTTCTGCACAAAAGCGATTCTTGCGAAGCAATGTGAACACTTCTGCTTCCCAGGCACAGAGAAGGTGCTAGCAAGGAATTCTCTGCCTGCCTTTCCCCAGTGCTCTGCAATCTCTCCAGGACTACATAGAATCTGGGGCTCTGTGCTTTCTTTCGTTCTGAACAAGTGTTACTGTTTTCTGCACAAAAGCGATTCTGCAAAGCAATGTGAACAGGCACAGAGAAGGTGCTAGCAGGGAATTCTCTGCCTGCCTTTCCCCAGTGCTCTGCAAGCTCTCCAGGACAACATAAAATCTGGGGTTCTGTGCTTTCTTTCCTTCTGAACAAGTGTTAGTGTTTTCTGCACAAAAGCGATTCTGCGAAGCAATGTGAACAGGCACAGAGAAGGTGCTATCAGGGAATTCTCTGCCTGCCTTTCCCCAGTGCTCTGCAAGCTCTCCAGGACAACATAAAATCTGTGGCTCTGTGCTTTCTTTCCTTCTGAACAAGTGTTACTGTTTTCTGCACAAAAGCGATTCTGCGAAGCAATGTGAACACTTCTGCTTCCCAGGCACAGAGAAGGTGCTAGCAAGGAATTCTCTGCCTGCCTTTCCCCAGTGCTCTGCAAGCTCTCCAGGACAACATAGAATCTGGGGCTCTGTGCTTTCTTTCCTTCTGAACAAGTGTTACTGTTTTCTGCACAAAAGCGATTCTTGCGAAGCAATGTGAACACTTCTGCTTCCCAGGCACAGAGAAGGTGCTAGCAGGGAATTCTCTGCCTGCCTTTCCCCAGTGCTCTGCAAGCTCTCCAGGACAACATAGAATCTGGGGCTCTGTGCTTTCTTTCCTTCTGAACAAGTGTTACTGTTTTCTGCACAAAAGCGATTCTTGCGAAGCAATGTGAACACTTCTGCTTCCCAGGCACAGAGAAGGTGCTATCAGGGAATTCTCTGCCTGCCTTTCCCCAGTGCTCTGCAAGCTCTCCAGGACAACATAAAATCTGGGGCTCTGTGCTTTCTTTCCTTCTGAACAAGTGTTACTGTTTTCTGCACAAAAGCGATTCTTGCGAAGCAATGTGAACACTTCTGCTTCCCAGGCACAGAGAAGGTGCTAGCAAGGAATTCTCTGCCTGCCTTTCCCCAGTGCTCTGCAAGCTCTCCAGGACTACATAGAATCTGGGGCTCTGTGCTTTCTTTCCTTCTGAACAAGTGTTACTGTTTTCTGCACAAAAGCGATTCTGCGAAGCAATGTGAACAGGCACAGAGAAGGTGCTATCAGGGAATTCTCTGCCTGCCTTTCCCCAGTGCTCTGCAAGCTCTCCAGGACAACATAGAATCTGGGGCTCTGTGCTTTTTTCGTTCTGAACAAGTGTTACTGTTTTCTGCACAAAAGCGATTCTGCGAAGCAATGTGAACAGGCACAGAGAAGGTGCTATCAGGGAATTCTCTGCCTGCCTTTCCCCAGTGCTCTGCAAGCTCTCCAGGACAACATAAAATCTGGGGTTCTGTGCTTTCTTTCCTTCTGAACAAGTGTTACTGTTTTCTGCACAAAAGCGATTCTTGCGAAGCAATGTGAACACTTCTGCTTCCCAGGCACAGAGAAGGTGCTAGCAGGGAATTCTCTGCCTGCCTTTCCCCAGTGCTCTGCAAGCTCTCCAGGACAACATAAAATCTGGGGCTCTGTGCTTTCTTTCCTTCTGAACAAGTGTTACTGTTTTCTGCACAAAAGCGATTCTTGCGAAGCAATGTGAACACTTCTGCTTCCCAGGCACAGAGAAGGTGCTAGCAAGGAATTCTCTGCCTGCCTTTCCCCAGTGCTCTGCAAGCTCTCCAGGACTACATAGAATCTGGGGCTCTGTGCTTTCTTTCGTTCTGAACAAGTGTTAATGTTTTCTGCACAAAAGCGATTCTGCAAAGCAATGTGAACAGGCACAGAGAAGGTGCTATCAGGGAATTCTCTGCCTGCCTTTCCCCAGTGCTCTGCAAGCTCTCCAGGACAACATAGAATCTGGGGCTCTGTGCTTTTTTCGTTCTGAACAAGTGTTACTGTTTTCTGCACAAAAGCGATTCTGCGAAGCAATGTGAACAGGCACAGAGAAGGTGCTAGCAGGGAATTCTCTGCCTGCCTTTCCCCAGTGCTCTGCAAGCTCTCCAGGACAACATAAAATCTGGGGTTCTGTGCTTTCTTTCCTTCTGAACAAGTGTTACTGTTTTCTGCACAAAAGCGATTCTGCGAAGCAATGTGAACAGGCACAGAGAAGGTGCTATCAGGGAATTCTCTGCCTGCCTTTCCCCAGTGCTCTGCAAGCTCTCCAGGACAACATAGAATCTGGTGCTCTGTGCTTTCTTTCCTTCTGAACAAGTGTTACTGTTTTCTGCACAAAAGCGATTCTGCGAAGCAATGTGAACAGGCACAGAGAAGGTGCTAGCAGGGAATTCTCTGCCTGCCTTTCCCCAGTGCTCTGCAAGCTCTCCAGGACAACATAGAATCTGGGGCTCTGTGCTTTCTTTCCTTCTGAACAAGTGTTACTGTTTTCTGCACAAAAGCGATTCTGCGAAGCAATGTGAACACTTCTGCTTCCCAGGCACAGAGAAGGTGCTAGCAAGGAATTCTCTGCCTGCCTTTCCCCAGTGCTCTGCAAGCTCTCCAGGACAACATAAAATCTGGGGCTCTGTGCTTTCTTTCCTTCTGAACAAGTGTTACTGTTTTCTGCACAAAAGCGATTCTTGCGAAGCTATGTGAACACTTCTGCTTCCCAGGCACACAGAAGGTGCTAGCAAGGAATTCTCTGCCTGCCTTTCCCCAGTGCTCTGCAAGCTCTCCAGGACAACATAGAATCTGGGGCTCTGTGCTTTCTTTCCTTCTGAACAAGTGTTAGTGTTTTCTGCACAAAAGCGATTCTGCAAAGCAATGTGAACAGGCACAGAGAAGGTGCTAGCAGGGAATTCTCTGCCTGCCTTTCCCCAGTGCTCTGCAAGCTCTCCAGGACAACATAGAATCTGGGGCTCTGTGCTTTCTTTCCTTCTGAACAAGTGTTACTGTTTTCTGCACAAAAGCGATTCTTGCGAAGCAATGTGAACACTTCTGCTTCCCAGGCACAGAGAAGGTGCTAGCAAGGAATTCTCTGCCTGCCTTTCCCCAGTGCTCTGCAAGCTCTCCAGGACAACATAGAATCTGGGGCACTGTGCTTTCTTTCCTTCTGAACAAGTGTTACGGTTTTCTGCACAAAAGCGATTCTTGCGAAGCAATGTGAACACTTCTGCTTCCCAGGCACAGAGAAGGTGCTATCAGGGAATTCTCTGCCTGCCTTTCCCCAGTGCTCTGCAAGCTCTCCAGGACAACATAAAATCTGGGGCTCTGTGCTTTCTTTCCTTCTGAACAAGTGTTACTGTTGTCTGCACAAAAGCGATTCTTGCGAAGCAATGTGAACACTTCTGCTTCCCAGGCACAGAGAAGGTGCTAGCAAGGAATTCTCTGCCTGCCTTTCCCCAGTGCTCTGCAAGCTCTCCAGGACAACATAGAATCTGGGGCTCTGTGCTTTCTTTCGTTCTGAACAAGTGTTACTGTTTTCTGCACAAAAGCGATTCTGCAAAGCAATGTGAACAGGCACAGAGAAGGTGCTAGCAGGGAATTCTCTGCCTGCCTTTCCCCAGTGCTCTGCAAGCTCTCCAGGACAACATAAAATCTGGGGTTCTGTGCTTTCTTTCCTTCTGAACAAGTGTTAGTGTTTTCTGCACAAAAGCGATTCTGCGAAGCAATGTGAACAGGCACAGAGAAGGTGCTATCAGGGAATTCTCTGCCTGCCTTTCCCCAGTGCTCTGCAAGCTCTCCAGGACAACATAAAATCTGTGGCTCTGTGCTTTCTTTCCTTCTGAACAAGTGTTACTGTTTTCTGCACAAAAGCGATTCTGCGAAGCAATGTGAACACTTCTGCTTCCCAGGCACAGAGAAGGTGCTAGCAAGGAATTCTCTGCCTGCCTTTCCCCAGTGCTCTGCAAGCTCTCCAGGACAACATAAAATCTGGGGCTCTGTGCTTTCTTTCCTTCTGAACAAGTGTTAGTGTTTTCTGCACAAAAGCGATTCTTGCGAAGCTATGTGAACACTTCTGCTTCCCAGGCACACAGAAGGTGCTAGCAAGGAATTCTCTGCCTGCCTTTCCCCAGTGCTCTGCAAGCTCTCCAGGACAACATAGAATCTGGGGCTCTGTGCTTTCTTTCCTTCTGAACAAGTGTTAGTGTTTTCTGCACAAAAGCGATTCTGCGAAGAAATGTGAACAGGCACAGAGAAGGTGCTAGCAGGGAATTCTCTGCCTGCCTTTCCCCAGTGCTCTGCAAGCTCTCCAGGACAACATAGAATCTGGGGCTCTGTGCTTTCTTTCCTTCTGAACAAGTGTTACTGTTTTCTGCACAAAAGCGATTCTTGCGAAGCAATGTGAACACTTCTGCTTCCCAGGCACAGAGAAGGTGCTAGCAGGGAATTCTCTGCCTGCCTTTCCCCAGTGCTCTGCAAGCTCTCCAGGACAACATAGAATCTGGGGCTCTGTGCTTTCTTTCCTTCTGAACAAGTGTTACTGTTTTCTGCACAAAAGCGATTCTTGCGAAGCAATGTGAACACTTCTGCTTCCCAGGCACAGAGAAGGTGCTATCAGGGAATTCTCTGCCTGCCTTTCCCCAGTGCTCTGCAAGCTCTCCAGGACAACATAAAATCTGGGGCTCTGTGCTTTCTTTCCTTCTGAACAAGTGTTACTGTTTTCTGCACAAAAGCGATTCTTGCGAAGCAATGTGAACACTTCTGCTTCCCAGGCACAGAGAAGGTGCTAGCAAGGAATTCTCTGCCTGCCTTTCCCCAGTGCTCTGCAAGCTCTCCAGGACTACATAGAATCTGGGGCTCTGTGCTTTCTTTCGTTCTGAACAAGTGTTAATGTTTTCTGCACAAAAGCGATTCTGCAAAGCAATGTGAACAGGCACAGAGAAGGTGCTATCAGGGAATTCTCTGCCTGCCTTTCCCCAGTGCTCTGCAAGCTCTCCAGGACAACATAGAATCTGGGGCTCTGTGCTTTTTTCGTTCTGTACAAGTGTTACTGTTTTCTGCACAAAAGCGATTCTGCAAAGCAATGTGAACAGGCACAGAGAAGGTGCTATCAGGGAATTCTCTGCCTGCCTTTCCCCAGTGCTCTGCAAGCTCTCCAGGACAACATAAAATCTGGGGTTCTGTGCTTTCTTTCCTTCTGAACAAGTGTTAGTGTTTTCTGCACAAAAGCGATTCTGCGAAGCAATGTGAACAGGCACAGAGAAGGTGCTATCAGGGAATTCTCTGCCTGCCTTTCCCCAGTGCTCTGCAAGCTCTCCAGGACAACATAAAATCTGTGGCTCTGTGCTTTCTTTCCTTCTGAACAAGTGTTACTGTTTTCTGCACAAAAGCGATTCTGCGAAGCAATGTGAACACTTCTGCTTCCCAGGCACAGAGAAGGTGCTAGCAAGGAATTCTCTGCCTGCCTTTCCCCAGTGCTCTGCAAGCTCTCCAGGACAACATAAAATCTGGGGCTCTGTGCTTTCTTTCATTCTGAACAAGTGTTAGTGTTTTCTGCACAAAAGCGATTCTTGCGAAGCTATGTGAACACTTCTGCTTCCCAGGCACACAGAAGGTGCTAGCAAGGAATTCTCTGCCTGCCTTTCCCCAGTGCTCTGCAAGCTCTCCAGGACAACATAGAATCTGGGGCTCTGTGCTTTCTTTCCTTCTGAACAAGTGTTAGTGTTTTCTGCACAAAAGCGATTCTGCGAAGCAATGTGAACAGGCACAGAGAAGGTGCTAGCAGGGAATTCTCTGCCTGCCTTTCCCCAGTGCTCTGCAAGCTCTCCAGGACAACATAGAATCTGGGGCTCTGTGCTTTCTTTCCTTCTGAACAAGTGTTACTGTTTTCTGCACAAAAGCGATTCTTGCGAAGCAATGTGAACACTTCTGCTTCCCAGGCACAGAGAAGGTGCTAGCAGGGAATTCTCTGCCTGCCTTTCCCCAGTGCTCTGCAAGCTCTCCAGGACAACATAGAATCTGGGGCTCTGTGCTTTCTTTCCTTCTGAACAAGTGTTACTGTTTTCTGCACAAAAGCGATTCTTGCGAAGCAATGTGAACACTTCTGCTTCCCAGGCACAGAGAAGGTGCTAGCAGGGAATTCTCTGCCTGCCTTTCCCCAGTGCTCTGCAAGCTCTCCAGGACAACATAAAATCTGGGGCTCTGTGCTTTCTTTCCTTCTGAACAAGTGTTACTGTTTTCTGCACAAAAGCGATTCTTGCGAAGCAATGTGAACACTTCTGCTTCCCAGGCACAGAGAAGGTGCTAGCAAGGAATTCTCTGCCTGCCTTTCCCCAGTGCTCTGCAAGCTCTCCAGGACTACATAGAATCTGGGGCTCTGTGCTTTCTTTCGTTCTGAACAAGTGTTAATGTTTTCTGCACAAAAGCGATTCTGCAAAGCAATGTGAACAGGCACAGAGAAGGTGCTATCAGGGAATTCTCTGCCTGCCTTTCCCCAGTGCTCTGCAAGCTCTCCAGGACAACATAGAATCTGGGGCTCTGTGCTTTCTTTCCTTCTGAACAAGTGTTACTGTTTTCTGCACAAAAGCGATTCTGCGAAGCAATGTGAACAGGCACAGAGAAGGTGCTATCAGGGAATTCTCTGCCTGCCTTTCCCCAGTGCTCTGCAAGCTCTCCAGGACAACATAAAATCTGGGGTTCTGTGCTTTCTTTCCTTCTGAACAAGTGTTAGTGTTTTCTGCACAAAAGCGATTCTGCGAAGCAATGTGAACAGGCACAGAGAAGGTGCTATCAGGGAATTCTCTGCCTGCCTTTCCCCAGTGCTCTGCAAGCTCTCCAGGACAACATAGAATCTGGGGCTCTGTGCTTTCTTTCCTTCTGAACAAGTGTTACTGTTTTCTGCACAAAAGCGATTCTGCGAAGCAATGTGAACAGGCACAGAGAAGGTGCTAGCAGGGAATTCTCTGCCTGCCTTTCCCCAGTGCTCTGCAAGCTCTCCAGGACAACATAGAATCTGGGGCTCTGTGCTTTCTTTCCTTCTGAACAAGTGTTACTGTTTTCTGCACAAAAGCGATTCTTGCGAAGCAATGTGAACACTTCTGCTTCCCAGGCACAGAGAAGGTGCTAGCAGGGAATTCTCTGCCTGCCTTTCCCCAGTGCTCTGCAAGCTCTCCAGGACAACATAGAATCTGGGGCTCTGTGCTTTCTTTCCTTCTGAACAAGTGTTACTGTTTTCTGCACAAAAGCGATTCTTGCGAAGCAATGTGAACACTTCTGCTTCCCAGGCACAGAGAAGGTGCTAGCAGGGAATTCTCTGCCTGCCTTTCCCCAGTGCTCTGCAAGCTCTCCAGGACAACATAAAATCTGGGGCTCTGTGCTTTCTTTCCTTCTGAACAAGTGTTACTGTTTTCTGCACAAAAGCGATTCTTGCGAAGCAATGTGAACACTTCTGCTTCCCAGGCACAGAGAAGGTGCTAGCAAGGAATTCTCTGCCTGCCTTTCCCCAGTGCTCTGCAAGCTCTCCAGGACAACATAGAATCTGGGGCTCTGTGCTTTCTTTCGTTCTGAACAAGTGTTAATGTTTTCTGCACAAAAGCGATTCTGCAAAGCAATGTGAACAGGCACAGAGAAGGTGCTATCAGGGAATTCTCTGCCTGCCTTTCCCCAGTGCTCTGCAAGCTCTCCAGGACAACATAGAATCTGGGGCTCTGTGCTTTCTTTCCTTCTGAACAAGTGTTACTGTTTTCTGCACAAAAGCGATTCTGCGAAGCAATGTGAACAGGCACAGAGAAGGTGCTATCAGGGAATTCTCTGCCTGCCTTTCCCCAGTGCTCTGCAAGCTCTCCAGGACAACATAAAATCTGGGGTTCTGTGCTTTCTTTCCTTCTGAACAAGTGTTAGTGTTTTCTGCACAAAAGCGATTCTGCGAAGCAATGTGAACAGGCACAGAGAAGGTGCTATCAGGGAATTCTCTGCCTGCCTTTCCCCAGTGCTCTGCAAGCTCTCCAGGACAACATAGAATCTGGGGCTCTGTGCTTTCTTTCCTTCTGAACAAGTGTTACTGTTTTCTGCACAAAAGCGATTCTGCGAAGCAATGTGAACAGGCACAGAGAAGGTGCTAGCAGGGAATTCTCTGCCTGCCTTTCCCCAGTGCTCTGCAAGCTCTCCAGGACAACATAGAATCTGGGGCTCTGTGCTTTCTTTCCTTCTGAACAAGTGTTACTGTTTTCTGCACAAAAGCGATTCTTGCGAAGCAATGTGAACACTTCTGCTTCCCAGGCACAGAGAAGGTGCTAGCAAGGAATTCTCTGCCTGCCTTTCCCCAGTGCTCTGCAAGCTCTCCAGGACTACATAGAATCTGGGGCTCTGTGCTTTCTTTCGTTCTGAACAAGTGTTAATGTTTTCTGCACAAAAGCGATTCTGCAAAGCAATGTGAACAGGCACAGAGAAGGTGCTAGCAGGGAATTCTCTGCCTGCCTTTCCCCAGTGCTCTGCAAGCTCTCCAGGACAACATAAAATCTGGGGTTCTGTGCTTTCTTTCCTTCTGAACAAGTGTTACTGTTTTCTGCACAAAAGCGATTCTGCGAAGCAATGTGAACAGGCACAGAGAAGGTGCTATCAGGGAATTCTCTGCCTGCCTTTCCCCAGTGCTCTGCAAGCTCTCCAGGACAACATAGAATCTGGGGCTCTGTGCTTTCTTTCCTTCTGAACAAGTGTTACTGTTTTCTGCACAAAAGCGATTCTGCGAAGCAATGTGAACAGGCACAGAGAAGGTGCTAGCAGGGAATTCTCTGCCTGCCTTTCCCCAGTGCTCTGCAAGCTCTCCAGGACAACATAGAATCTGGGGCTCTGTGCTTTCTTTCCTTCTGAACAAGTGTTACTGTTTTCTGCACAAAAGCGATTCTGCGAAGCAATGTGAACACTTCTGCTTCCCAGGCACAGAGAAGGTGCTAGCAAGGAATTCTCTGCCTGCCTTTCCCCAGTGCTCTGCAAGCTCTCCAGGACAACATAAAATCTGGGGCTCTGTGCTTTCTTTCCTTCTGAACAAGTGTTACTGTTTTCTGCACAAAAGCGATTCTTGCGAAGCTATGTGAACACTTCTGCTTCCCAGGCACACAGAAGGTGCTAGCAAGGAATTCTCTGCCTGCCTTTCCCCAGTGCTCTGCAAGCTCTCCAGGACAACATAGAATCTGGGGCTCTGTGCTTTCTTTCCTTCTGAACAAGTGTTAGTGTTTTCTGCACAAAAGCGATTCTGCAAAGCAATGTGAACAGGCACAGAGAAGGTGCTAGCAGGGAATTCTCTGCCTGCCTTTCCCCAGTGCTCTGCAAGCTCTCCAGGACAACATAGAATCTGGGGCTCTGTGCTTTCTTTCCTTCTGAACAAGTGTTACTGTTTTCTGCACAAAAGCGATTCTTGCGAAGCAATGTGAACACTTCTGCTTCCCAGGCACAGAGAAGGTGCTAGCAGGGAATTCTCTGCCTGCCTTTCCCCAGTGCTCTGCAAGCTCTCCAGGACAACATAGAATCTGGGGCTCTGTGCTTTCTTTCCTTCTGAACAAGTGTTACTGTTTTCTGCACAAAAGCGATTCTTGCGAAGCAATGTGAACACTTCTGCTTCCCAGGCACAGAGAAGGTGCTATCAGGGAATTCTCTGCCTGCCTTTCCCCAGTGCTCTGCAAGCTCTCCAGGACAACATAAAATCTGGGGCTCTGTGCTTTCTTTCCTTCTGAACAAGTGTTACTGTTTTCTGCACAAAAGCGATTCTTGCGAAGCAATGTGAACACTTCTGCTTCCCAGGCACAGAGAAGGTGCTAGCACGGAATTCTCTGCCTGCCTTTTCCCAGTGCTCTGCAAGCTCTCCAGGACTACATAGAATCTGGGGCTCTGTGCTTTCTTTCGTTCTGAACAAGTGTTACTGTTTTCTGCACAAAAGCGATTCTGCAAAGCAATGTGAACAGGCACAGAGAAGGTGCTAGCAGGGAATTCTCTGCCTGCCTTTCCCCAGTGCTCTGCAAGCTCTCCAGGACAACATAAAATCTGGGGTTCTGTGCTTTCTTTCCTTCTGAACAAGTGTTAGTGTTTTCTGCACAAAAGCGATTCTGCGAAGCAATGTGAACAGGCACAGAGAAGGTGCTATCAGGGAATTCTCTGCCTGCCTTTCCCCAGTGCTCTGCAAGCTCTCCAGGACAACATAAAATCTGTGGCTCTGTGCTTTCTTTCCTTCTGAACAAGTGTTACTGTTTTCTGCACAAAAGCGATTCTGCGAAGCAATGTGAACACTTCTGCTTCCCAGGCACAGAGAAGGTGCTAGCAAGGAATTCTCTGCCTGCCTTTCCCCAGTGCTCTGCAAGCTCTCCAGGACAACATAAAATCTGGGGCTCTGTGCTTTCTTTCCTTCTGAACAAGTGTTAGTGTTTTCTGCACAAAAGCGATTCTTGCGAAGCTATGTGAACACTTCTGCTTCCCAGGCACAGAGAAGGTGCTAGCAAGGAATTCTCTGCCTGCCTTTCCCCAGTGCTCTGCAAGCTCTCCAGGACAACATAGAATCTGGGGCTCTGTGCTTTCTTTCCTTCTGAACAAGTGTTAGTGTTTTCTGCACAAAAGCGATTCTGCGAAGCAATGTGAACAGGCACAGAGAAGGTGCTAGCAGGGAATTCTCTGCCTGCCTTTCCCCAGTGCTCTGCAAGCTCTCCAGGACAACATAGAATCTGGGGCTCTGTGCTTTCTTTCCTTCTGAACAAGTGTTACTGTTTTCTGCACAAAAGCGATTCTTGCGAAGCAATGTGAACACTTCTGCTTCCCAGGCACAGAGAAGGTGCTAGCAGGGAATTCTCTGCCTGCCTTTCCCCAGTGCTCTGCAAGCTCTCCAGGACAACATAGAATCTGGGGCTCTGTGCTTTCTTTCCTTCTGAACAAGTGTTACTGTTTTCTGCACAAAAGCGATTCTGCAAAGCAATGTGAACAGGCACAGAGAAGGTGCTAGCAGGGAATTCTCTGCCTGCCTTTCCCCAGTGCTCTGCAAGCTCTCCAGGACAACATAGAATCTGGGGCTCTGTGCTTTCTTTCCTTCTGAACAAGTGTTACTGTTTTCTGCACAAAAGCGATTCTTGCGAAGCAATGTGAACACTTCTGCTTCCCAGGCACAGAGAAGGTGCTAGCAGGGAATTCTCTGCCTGCCTTTCCCCAGTGCTCTGCAAGCTCTCCAGGACAACATAGAATCTGGGGCTCTGTGCTTTCTTTCCTTCTGAACAAGTGTTACTGTTTTCTGCACAAAAGCGATTCTTGCGAAGCAATGTGAACACTTCTGCTTCCCAGGCACAGAGAAGGTGCTATCAGGGAATTCTCTGCCTGCCTTTCCCCAGTGCTCTGCAAGCTCTCCAGGACAACATAAAATCTGGGGCTCTGTGCTTTCTTTCCTTCTGAACAAGTGTTACTGTTTTCTGCACAAAAGCGATTCTTGCGAAGCAATGTGAACACTTCTGCTTCCCAGGCACAGAGAAGGTGCTAGCACGGAATTCTCTGCCTGCCTTTCCCCAGTGCTCTGCAAGCTCTCCAGGACTACATAGAATCTGGGGCTCTGTGCTTTCTTTCGTTCTGAACAAGTGTTACTGTTTTCTGCACAAAAGCGATTCTGCAAAGCAATGTGAACAGGCACAGAGAAGGTGCTAGCAGGGAATTCTCTGCCTGCCTTTCCCCAGTGCTCTGCAAGCTCTCCAGGACAACATAAAATCTGGGGTTCTGTGCTTTCTTTCCTTCTGAACAAGTGTTAGTGTTTTCTGCACAAAAGCGATTCTGCGAAGCAATGTGAACAGGCACAGAGAAGGTGCTATCAGGGAATTCTCTGCCTGCCTTTCCCCAGTGCTCTGCAAGCTCTCCAGGACAACATAAAATCTGTGGCTCTGTGCTTTCTTTCCTTCTGAACAAGTGTTACTGTTTTCTGCACAAAAGCGATTCTGCGAAGCAATGTGAACACTTCTGCTTCCCAGGCACAGAGAAGGTGCTAGCAAGGAATTCTCTGCCTGCCTTTCCCCAGTGCTCTGCAAGCTCTCCAGGACAACATAAAATCTGGGGCTCTGTGCTTTCTTTCCTTCTGAACAAGTGTTAGTGTTTTCTGCACAAAAGCGATTCTTGCGAAGCTATGTGAACACTTCTGCTTCCCAGGCACAGAGAAGGTGCTAGCAAGGAATTCTCTGCCTGCCTTTCCCCAGTGCTCTGCAAGCTCTCCAGGACAACATAGAATCTGGGGCTCTGTGCTTTCTTTCCTTCTGAACAAGTGTTAGTGTTTTCTGCACAAAAGCGATTCTGCGAAGCAATGTGAACAGGCACAGAGAAGGTGCTAGCAGGGAATTCTCTGCCTGCCTTTCCCCAGTGCTCTGCAAGCTCTCCAGGACAACATAGAATCTGGGGCTCTGTGCTTTCTTTCCTTCTGAACAAGTGTTACTGTTTTCTGCACAAAAGCGATTCTTGCGAAGCAATGTGAACACTTCTGCTTCCCAGGCACAGAGAAGGTGCTAGCAGGGAATTCTCTGCCTGCCTTTCCCCAGTGCTCTGCAAGCTCTCCAGGACAACATAAAATCTGGGGCTCTGTGCTTTCTTTCCTTCTGAACAAGTGTTACTGTTTTCTGCACAAAAGCGATTCTTGCGAAGCAATGTGAACACTTCTGCTTCCCAGGCACAGAGAAGGTGCTAGCAAGGAATTCTCTGCCTGCCTTTCCCCAGTGCTCTGCAAGCTCTCCAGGACTACATAGAATCTGGGGCTCTGTGCTTTCTTTCGTTCTGAACAAGTGTTACTGTTTTCTGCACAAAAGCGATTCTGCAAAGCAATGTGAACAGGCACAGAGAAGGTGCTAGCAGGGAATTCTCTGCCTGCCTTTCCCCAGTGCTCTGCAAGCTCTCCAGGACAACATAAAATCTGGGGTTCTGTGCTTTCTTTCCTTCTGAACAAGTGTTAGTGTTTTCTGCACAAAAGCGATTCTGCGAAGCAATGTGAACAGGCACAGAGAAGGTGCTATCAGGGAATTCTCTGCCTGCCTTTCCCCAGTGCTCTGCAAGCTCTCCAGGACAACATAAAATCTGTGGCTCTGTGCTTTCTTTCCTTCTGAACAAGTGTTACTGTTTTCTGCACAAAAGCGATTCTGCGAAGCAATGTGAACACTTCTGCTTCCCAGGCACAGAGAAGGTGCTAGCAAGGAATTCTCTGCCTGCCTTTCCCCAGTGCTCTGCAAGCTCTCCAGGACAACATAGAATCTGGGGCTCTGTGCTTTCTTTCCTTCTGAACAAGTGTTACTGTTTTCTGCACAAAAGCGATTCTTGCGAAGCAATGTGAACACTTCTGCTTCCCAGGAACAGAGAAGGTGCTAGCAGGGAATTCTCTGCCTGCCTTTCCCCAGTGCTCTGCAAGCTCTCCAGGACAACATAGAATCTGGGGCTCTGTGCTTTCTTTCCTTCTGAACAAGTGTTACTGTTTTCTGCACAAAAGCGATTCTTGCGAAGCAATGTGAACACTTCTGCTTCCCAGGCACAGAGAAGGTGCTATCAGGGAATTCTCTGCCTGCCTTTCCCCAGTGCTCTGCAAGCTCTCCAGGACAACATAAAATCTGGGGCTCTGTGCTTTCTTTCCTTCTGAACAAGTGTTACTGTTTTCTGCACAAAAGCGATTCTTGCGAAGCAATGTGAACACTTCTGCTTCCCAGGCACAGAGAAGGTGCTAGCAAGGAATTCTCTGCCTGCCTTTCCCCAGTGCTCTGCAAGCTCTCCAGGACTACATAGAATCTGGGGCTCTGTGCTTTCTTTCCTTCTGAACAAGTGTTACTGTTTTCTGCACAAAAGCGATTCTGCGAAGCAATGTGAACAGGCACAGAGAAGGTGCTATCAGGGAATTCTCTGCCTGCCTTTCCCCAGTGCTCTGCAAGCTCTCCAGGACAACATAGAATCTGGGGCTCTGTGCTTTTTTCGTTCTGAACAAGTGTTACTGTTTTCTGCACAAAAGCGATTCTGCGAAGCAATGTGAACAGGCACAGAGAAGGTGCTATCAGGGAATTCTCTGCCTGCCTTTCCCCAGTGCTCTGCAAGCTCTCCAGGACAACATAAAATCTGGGGTTCTGTGCTTTCTTTCCTTCTGAACAAGTGTTACTGTTTTCTGCACAAAAGCGATTCTTGCGAAGCAATGTGAACACTTCTGCTTCCCAGGCACAGAGAAGGTGCTAGCAGGGAATTCTCTGCCTGCCTTTCCCCAGTGCTCTGCAAGCTCTCCAGGACAACATAGAATCTGGGGCTCTGTGCTTTCTTTCCTTCTGAACAAGTGTTACTGTTTTCTGCACAAAAGCGATTCTTGCGAAGCAATGTGAACACTTCTGCTTCCCAGGCACAGAGAAGGTGCTATCAGGGAATTCTCTGCCTGCCTTTCCCCAGTGCTCTGCAAGCTCTCCAGGACAACATAAAATCTGGGGCTCTGTGCTTTCTTTCCTTCTGAACAAGTGTTACTGTTTTCTGCACAAAAGCGATTCTTGCGAAGCAATGTGAACACTTCTGCTTCCCAGGCACAGAGAAGGTGCTAGCAAGGAATTCTCTGCCTGCCTTTCCCCAGTGCTCTGCAAGCTCTCCAGGACAACATAGAATCTGGGGCTCTGTGCTTTCTTTCGTTCTGAACAAGTGTTAATGTTTTCTGCACAAAAGCGATTCTGCAAAGCAATGTGAACAGGCACAGAGAAGGTGCTATCAGGGAATTCTCTGCCTGCCTTTCCCCAGTGCTCTGCAAGCTCTCCAGGACAACATAGAATCTGGGGCTCTGTGCTTTTTTCGTTCTGAACAAGTGTTACTGTTTTCTGCACAAAAGCGATTCTGCGAAGCAATGTGAACAGGCACAGAGAAGGTGCTAGCAGGGAATTCTCTGCCTGCCTTTCCCCAGTGCTCTGCAAGCTCTCCAGGACAACATAAAATCTGGGGTTCTGTGCTTTCTTTCCTTCTGAACAAGTGTTACTGTTTTCTGCACAAAAGCGATTCTGCGAAGCAATGTGAACAGGCACAGAGAAGGTGCTATCAGGGAATTCTCTGCCTGCCTTTCCCCAGTGCTCTGCAAGCTCTCCAGGACAACATAGAATCTGGGGCTCTGTGCTTTCTTTCCTTCTGAACAAGTGTTACTGTTTTCTGCACAAAAGCGATTCTGCGAAGCAATGTGAACAGGCACAGAGAAGGTGCTAGCAGGGAATTCTCTGCCTGCCTTTCCCCAGTGCTCTGCAAGCTCTCCAGGACAACATAGAATCTGGGGCTCTGTGCTTTCTTTCCTTCTGAACAAGTGTTACTGTTTTCTGCACAAAAGCGATTCTGCGAAGCAATGTGAACACTTCTGCTTCCCAGGCACAGAGAAGGTGCTAGCAAGGAATTCTCTGCCTGCCTTTCCCCAGTGCTCTGCAAGCTCTCCAGGACAACATAAAATCTGGGGCTCTGTGCTTTCTTTCCTTCTGAACAAGTGTTACTGTTTTCTGCACAAAAGCGATTCTTGCGAAGCTATGTGAACACTTCTGCTTCCCAGGCACACAGAAGGTGCTAGCAAGGAATTCTCTGCCTGCCTTTCCCCAGTGCTCTGCAAGCTCTCCAGGACAACATAGAATCTGGGGCTCTATGCTTTCTTTCCTTCTGAACAAGTGTTAGTGTTTTCTGCACAAAAGCGATTCTGCAAAGCAATGTGAACAGGCACAGAGAAGGTGCTAGCAGGGAATTCTCTGCCTGCCTTTCCCCAGTGCTCTGCAAGCTCTCCAGGACAACATAGAATCTGGGGCTCTGTGCTTTCTTTCCTTCTGAACAAGTGTTACTGTTTTCTGCACAAAAGCGATTCTTGCGAAGCAATGTGAACACTTCTGCTTCCCAGGCACAGAGAAGGTGCTAGCAGGGAATTCTCTGCCTGCCTTTCCCCAGTGCTCTGCAAGCTCTCCAGGACAACATAGAATCTGGGGCTCTGTGCTTTCTTTCCTTCTGAACAAGTGTTACTGTTTTCTGCACAAAAGCGATTCTTGCGAAGCAATGTGAACACTTCTGCTTCCCAGGCACAGAGAAGGTGCTATCAGGGAATTCTCTGCCTGCCTTTCCCCAGTGCTCTGCAAGCTCTCCAGGACAACATAAAATCTGGGGCTCTGTGCTTTCTTTCCTTCTGAACAAGTGTTACTGTTTTCTGCACAAAAGCGATTCTTGCGAAGCAATGTGAACACTTCTGCTTCCCAGGCACAGAGAAGGTGCTAGCACGGAATTCTCTGCCTGCCTTTCCCCAGTGCTCTGCAAGCTCTCCAGGACTACATAGAATCTGGGGCTCTGTGCTTTCTTTCGTTCTGAACAAGTGTTACTGTTTTCTGCACAAAAGCGATTCTGCAAAGCAATGTGAACAGGCACAGAGAAGGTGCTAGCAGGGAATTCTCTGCCTGCCTTTCCCCAGTGCTCTGCAAGCTCTCCAGGACAACATAAAATCTGGGGTTCTGTGCTTTCTTTCCTTCTGAACAAGTGTTAGTGTTTTCTGCACAAAAGCGATTCTGCGAAGCAATGTGAACAGGCACAGAGAAGGTGCTATCAGGGAATTCTCTGCCTGCCTTTCCCCAGTGCTCTGCAAGCTCTCCAGGACAACATAAAATCTGTGGCTCTGTGCTTTCTTTCCTTCTGAACAAGTGTTACTGTTTTCTGCACAAAAGCGATTCTGCGAAGCAATGTGAACACTTCTGCTTCCCAGGCACAGAGAAGGTGCTAGCAAGGAATTCTCTGCCTGCCTTTCCCCAGTGCTCTGCAAGCTCTCCAGGACAACATAAAATCTGGGGCTCTGTGCTTTCTTTCCTTCTGAACAAGTGTTAGTGTTTTCTGCACAAAAGCGATTCTTGCGAAGCTATGTGAACACTTCTGCTTCCCAGGCACAGAGAAGGTGCTAGCAAGGAATTCTCTGCCTGCCTTTCCCCAGTGCTCTGCAAGCTCTCCAGGACAACATAGAATCTGGGGCTCTGTGCTTTCTTTCCTTCTGAACAAGTGTTAGTGTTTTCTGCACAAAAGCGATTCTGCGAAGCAATGTGAACAGGCACAGAGAAGGTGCTAGCAGGGAATTCTCTGCCTGCCTTTCCCCAGTGCTCTGCAAGCTCTCCAGGACAACATAGAATCTGGGGCTCTGTGCTTTCTTTCCTTCTGAACAAGTGTTACTGTTTTCTGCACAAAAGCGATTCTTGCGAAGCAATGTGAACACTTCTGCTTCCCAGGCACAGAGAAGGTGCTAGCAGGGAATTCTCTGCCTGCCTTTCCCCAGTGCTCTGCAAGCTCTCCAGGACAACATAAAATCTGGGGCTCTGTGCTTTCTTTCCTTCTGAACAAGTGTTACTGTTTTCTGCACAAAAGCGATTCTTGCGAAGCAATGTGAACACTTCTGCTTCCCAGGCACAGAGAAGGTGCTAGCAAGGAATTCTCTGCCTGCCTTTCCCCAGTGCTCTGCAAGCTCTCCAGGACTACATAGAATCTGGGGCTCTGTGCTTTCTTTCGTTCTGAACAAGTGTTACTGTTTTCTGCACAAAAGCGATTCTGCAAAGCAATGTGAACAGGCACAGAGAAGGTGCTAGCAGGGAATTCTCTGCCTGCCTTTCCCCAGTGCTCTGCAAGCTCTCCAGGACAACATAAAATCTGGGGTTCTGTGCTTTCTTTCCTTCTGAACAAGTGTTAGTGTTTTCTGCACAAAAGCGATTCTGCGAAGCAATGTGAACAGGCACAGAGAAGGTGCTATCAGGGAATTCTCTGCCTGCCTTTCCCCAGTGCTCTGCAAGCTCTCCAGGACAACATAAAATCTGTGGCTCTGTGCTTTCTTTCCTTCTGAACAAGTGTTACTGTTTTCTGCACAAAAGCGATTCTGCGAAGCAATGTGAACACTTCTGCTTCCCAGGCACAGAGAAGGTGCTAGCAAGGAATTCTCTGCCTGCCTTTCCCCAGTGCTCTGCAAGCTCTCCAGGACAACATAGAATCTGGGGCTCTGTGCTTTCTTTCCTTCTGAACAAGTGTTACTGTTTTCTGCACAAAAGCGATTCTTGCGAAGCAATGTGAACACTTCTGCTTCCCAGGAACAGAGAAGGTGCTAGCAGGGAATTCTCTGCCTGCCTTTCCCCAGTGCTCTGCAAGCTCTCCAGGACAACATAGAATCTGGGGCTCTGTGCTTTCTTTCCTTCTGAACAAGTGTTACTGTTTTCTGCACAAAAGCGATTCTTGCGAAGCAATGTGAACACTTCTGCTTCCCAGGCACAGAGAAGGTGCTATCAGGGAATTCTCTGCCTGCCTTTCCCCAGTGCTCTGCAAGCTCTCCAGGACAACATAAAATCTGGGGCTCTGTGCTTTCTTTCCTTCTGAACAAGTGTTACTGTTTTCTGCACAAAAGCGATTCTTGCGAAGCAATGTGAACACTTCTGCTTCCCAGGCACAGAGAAGGTGCTAGCAAGGAATTCTCTGCCTGCCTTTCCCCAGTGCTCTGCAAGCTCTCCAGGACTACATAGAATCTGGGGCTCTGTGCTTTCTTTCCTTCTGAACAAGTGTTACTGTTTTCTGCACAAAAGCGATTCTGCGAAGCAATGTGAACAGGCACAGAGAAGGTGCTATCAGGGAATTCTCTGCCTGCCTTTCCCCAGTGCTCTGCAAGCTCTCCAGGACAACATAGAATCTGGGGCTCTGTGCTTTTTTCGTTCTGAACAAGTGTTACTGTTTTCTGCACAAAAGCGATTCTGCGAAGCAATGTGAACAGGCACAGAGAAGGTGCTATCAGGGAATTCTCTGCCTGCCTTTCCCCAGTGCTCTGCAAGCTCTCCAGGACAACATAAAATCTGGGGTTCTGTGCTTTCTTTCCTTCTGAACAAGTGTTACTGTTTTCTGCACAAAAGCGATTCTTGCGAAGCAATGTGAACACTTCTGCTTCCCAGGCACAGAGAAGGTGCTAGCAGGGAATTCTCTGCCTGCCTTTCCCCAGTGCTCTGCAAGCTCTCCAGGACAACATAGAATCTGGGGCTCTGTGCTTTCTTTCCTTCTGAACAAGTGTTACTGTTTTCTGCACAAAAGCGATTCTTGCGAAGCAATGTGAACACTTCTGCTTCCCAGGCACAGAGAAGGTGCTATCAGGGAATTCTCTGCCTGCCTTTCCCCAGTGCTCTGCAAGCTCTCCAGGACAACATAAAATCTGGGGCTCTGTGCTTTCTTTCCTTCTGAACAAGTGTTACTGTTTTCTGCACAAAAGCGATTCTTGCGAAGCAATGTGAACACTTCTGCTTCCCAGGCACAGAGAAGGTGCTAGCAAGGAATTCTCTGCCTGCCTTTCCCCAGTGCTCTGCAAGCTCTCCAGGACAACATAGAATCTGGGGCTCTGTGCTTTCTTTCGTTCTGAACAAGTGTTAATGTTTTCTGCACAAAAGCGATTCTGCAAAGCAATGTGAACAGGCACAGAGAAGGTGCTATCAGGGAATTCTCTGCCTGCCTTTCCCCAGTGCTCTGCAAGCTCTCCAGGACAACATAGAATCTGGGGCTCTGTGCTTTTTTCGTTCTGAACAAGTGTTACTGTTTTCTGCACAAAAGCGATTCTGCGAAGCAATGTGAACAGGCACAGAGAAGGTGCTAGCAGGGAATTCTCTGCCTGCCTTTCCCCAGTGCTCTGCAAGCTCTCCAGGACAACATAAAATCTGGGGTTCTGTGCTTTCTTTCCTTCTGAACAAGTGTTACTGTTTTCTGCACAAAAGCGATTCTGCGAAGCAATGTGAACAGGCACAGAGAAGGTGCTATCAGGGAATTCTCTGCCTGCCTTTCCCCAGTGCTCTGCAAGCTCTCCAGGACAACATAGAATCTGGGGCTCTGTGCTTTCTTTCCTTCTGAACAAGTGTTACTGTTTTCTGCACAAAAGCGATTCTGCGAAGCAATGTGAACAGGCACAGAGAAGGTGCTAGCAGGGAATTCTCTGCCTGCCTTTCCCCAGTGCTCTGCAAGCTCTCCAGGACAACATAGAATCTGGGGCTCTGTGCTTTCTTTCCTTCTGAACAAGTGTTACTGTTTTCTGCACAAAAGCGATTCTGCGAAGCAATGTGAACACTTCTGCTTCCCAGGCACAGAGAAGGTGCTAGCAAGGAATTCTCTGCCTGCCTTTCCCCAGTGCTCTGCAAGCTCTCCAGGACAACATAAAATCTGGGGCTCTGTGCTTTCTTTCCTTCTGAACAAGTGTTACTGTTTTCTGCACAAAAGCGATTCTTGCGAAGCTATGTGAACACTTCTGCTTCCCAGGCACACAGAAGGTGCTAGCAAGGAATTCTCTGCCTGCCTTTCCCCAGTGCTCTGCAAGCTCTCCAGGACAACATAGAATCTGGGGCTCTATGCTTTCTTTCCTTCTGAACAAGTGTTAGTGTTTTCTGCACAAAAGCGATTCTGCAAAGCAATGTGAACAGGCACAGAGAAGGTGCTATCAGGGAATTCTCTGCCTGCCTTTCCCCAGTGCTCTGCAAGCTCTCCAGGACAACATAGAATCTGGGGCTCTGTGCTTTCTTTCCTTCTGAACAAGTGTTACTGTTTTCTGCACAAAAGCGATTCTTGCGAAGCAATGTGAACACTTCTGCTTCCCAGGCACAGAGAAGGTGCTAGCAGGGAATTCTCTGCCTGCCTTTCCCCAGTGCTCTGCAAGCTCTCCAGGACAACATAGAATCTGGGGCTCTGTGCTTTCTTTCCTTCTGAACAAGTGTTACGGTTTTCTGCACAAAAGCGATTCTTGCGAAGCAATGTGAACACTTCTGCTTCCCAGGCACAGAGAAGGTGCTATCAGGGAATTCTCTGCCTGCCTTTCCCCAGTGCTCTGCAAGCTCTCCAGGACAACATAAAATCTGGGGCTCTGTGCTTTCTTTCCTTCTGAACAAGTGTTACTGTTTTCTGCACAAAAGCGATTCTTGCGAAGCAATGTGAACACTTCTGCTTCCCAGGCACAGAGAAGGTGCTAGCAAGGAATTCTCTGCCTGCCTTTCCCCAGTGCTCTGCAAGCTCTCCAGGACAACATAGAATCTGGGGCTCTGTGCTTTCTTTCGTTCTGAACAAGTGTTACTGTTTTCTGCACAAAAGCGATTCTGCAAAGCAATGTGAACAGGCACAGAGAAGGTGCTAGCAGGGAATTCTCTGCCTGCCTTTCCCCAGTGCTCTGCAAGCTCTCCAGGACAACATAAAATCTGGGGTTCTGTGCTTTCTTTCCTTCTGAACAAGTGTTAGTGTTTTCTGCACAAAAGCGATTCTGCGAAGCAATGTGAACAGGCACAGAGAAGGTGCTATCAGGGAATTCTCTGCCTGCCTTTCCCCAGTGCTCTGCAAGCTCTCCAGGACAACATAAAATCTGTGGCTCTGTGCTTTCTTTCCTTCTGAACAAGTGTTACTGTTTTCTGCACAAAAGCGATTCTGCGAAGCAATGTGAACACTTCTGCTTCCCAGGCACAGAGAAGGTGCTAGCAAGGAATTCTCTGCCTGCCTTTCCCCAGTGCTCTGCAAGCTCTCCAGGACAACATAAAATCTGGGGCTCTGTGCTTTCTTTCCTTCTGAACAAGTGTTAGTGTTTTCTGCACAAAAGCGATTCTTGCGAAGCTATGTGAACACTTCTGCTTCCCAGGCACACAGAAGGTGCTAGCAAGGAATTCTCTGCCTGCCTTTCCCCAGTGCTCTGCAAGCTCTCCAGGACAACATAGAATCTGGGGCTCTGTGCTTTCTTTCCTTCTGAACAAGTGTTACTGTTTTCTGCACAAAAGCGATTCTTGCGAAGCAATGTGAACACTTCTGCTTCCCAGGCACAGAGAAGGTGCTAGCAGGGAATTCTCTGCCTGCCTTTCCCCAGTGCTCTGCAAGCTCTCCAGGACAACATAGAATCTGGGGCTCTGTGCTTTCTTTCCTTCTGAACAAGTGTTACTGTTTTCTGCACAAAAGCGATTCTTGCGAAGCAATGTGAACACTTCTGCTTCCCAGGCACAGAGAAGGTGCTATCAGGGAATTCTCTGCCTGCCTTTCCCCAGTGCTCTGCAAGCTCTCCAGGACAACATAAAATCTGGGGCTCTGTGCTTTCTTTCCTTCTGAACAAGTGTTACTGTTTTCTGCACAAAAGCGATTCTTGCGAAGCAATGTGAACACTTCTGCTTCCCAGGCACAGAGAAGGTGCTAGCAAGGAATTCTCTGCCTGCCTTTCCCCAGTGCTCTGCAAGCTCTCCAGGACTACATAGAATCTGGGGCTCTGTGCTTTCTTTCGTTCTGAACAAGTGTTAATGTTTTCTGCACAAAAGCGATTCTGCAAAGCAATGTGAACAGGCACAGAGAAGGTGCTATCAGGGAATTCTCTGCCTGCCTTTCCCCAGTGCTCTGCAAGCTCTCCAGGACAACATAGAATCTGGGGCTCTGTGCTTTTTTCGTTCTGTACAAGTGTTACTGTTTTCTGCACAAAAGCGATTCTGCAAAGCAATGTGAACAGGCACAGAGAAGGTGCTAGCAGGGAATTCTCTGCCTGCCTTTCCCCAGTGCTCTGCAAGCTCTCCAGGACAACATAAAATCTGGGGTTCTGTGCTTTCTTTCCTTCTGAACAAGTGTTAGTGTTTTCTGCACAAAAGCGATTCTGCGAAGCAATGTGAACAGGCACAGAGAAGGTGCTATCAGGGAATTCTCTGCCTGCCTTTCCCCAGTGCTCTGCAAGCTCTCCAGGACAACATAAAATCTGTGGCTCTGTGCTTTCTTTCCTTCTGAACAAGTGTTACTGTTTTCTGCACAAAAGCGATTCTGCGAAGCAATGTGAACACTTCTGCTTCCCAGGCACAGAGAAGGTGCTAGCAAGGAATTCTCTGCCTGCCTTTCCCCAGTGCTCTGCAGGCTCTCCAGGACAACATAAAATCTGGGGCTCTGTGCTTTCTTTCATTCTGAACAAGTGTTAGTGTTTTCTGCACAAAAGCGATTCTTGCGAAGCTATGTGAACACTTCTGCTTCCCAGGCACACAGAAGGTGCTAGCAAGGAATTCTCTGCCTGCCTTTCCCCAGTGCTCTGCAAGCTCTCCAGGACAACATAGAATCTGGGGCTCTGTGCTTTCTTTCCTTCTGAACAAGTGTTAGTGTTTTCTGCACAAAAGCGATTCTGCGAAGCAATGTGAACAGGCACAGAGAAGGTGCTAGCAGGGAATTCTCTGCCTGCCTTTCCCCAGTGCTCTGCAAGCTCTCCAGGACAACATAGAATCTGGGGCTCTGTGCTTTCTTTCCTTCTGAACAAGTGTTACTGTTTTCTGCACAAAAGCGATTCTTGCGAAGCAATGTGAACACTTCTGCTTCCCAGGCACAGAGAAGGTGCTAGCAGGGAATTCTCTGCCTGCCTTTCCCCAGTGCTCTGCAAGCTCTCCAGGACAACATAGAATCTGGGGCTCTGTGCTTTCTTTCCTTCTGAACAAGTGTTACTGTTTTCTGCACAAAAGCGATTCTTGCGAAGCAATGTGAACACTTCTGCTTCCCAGGCACAGAGAAGGTGCTAGCAGGGAATTCTCTGCCTGCCTTTCCCCAGTGCTCTGCAAGCTCTCCAGGACAACATAAAATCTGGGGCTCTGTGCTTTCTTTCCTTCTGAACAAGTGTTACTGTTTTCTGCACAAAAGCGATTCTTGCGAAGCAATGTGAACACTTCTGCTTCCCAGGCACAGAGAAGGTGCTAGCAAGGAATTCTCTGCCTGCCTTTCCCCAGTGCTCTGCAAGCTCTCCAGGACTACATAGAATCTGGGGCTCTGTGCTTTCTTTCGTTCTGAACAAGTGTTAATGTTTTCTGCACAAAAGCGATTCTGCAAAGCAATGTGAACAGGCACAGAGAAGGTGCTATCAGGGAATTCTCTGCCTGCCTTTCCCCAGTGCTCTGCAAGCTCTCCAGGACAACATAGAATCTGGGGCTCTGTGCTTTCTTTCCTTCTGAACAAGTGTTACTGTTTTCTGCACAAAAGCGATTCTGCGAAGCAATGTGAACAGGCACAGAGAAGGTGCTATCAGGGAATTCTCTGCCTGCCTTTCCCCAGTGCTCTGCAAGCTCTCCAGGACAACATAAAATCTGGGGTTCTGTGCTTTCTTTCCTTCTGAACAAGTGTTAGTGTTTTCTGCACAAAAGCGATTCTGCGAAGCAATGTGAACAGGCACAGAGAAGGTGCTAGCAGGGAATTCTCTGCCTGCCTTTCCCCAGTGCTCTGCAAGCTCTCCAGGACAACATAGAATCTGGGGCTCTGTGCTTTCTTTCCTTCTGAACAAGTGTTACTGTTTTCTGCACAAAAGCGATTCTGCGAAGCAATGTGAACAGGCACAGAGAAGGTGCTAGCAGGGAATTCTCTGCCTGCCTTTCCCCAGTGCTCTGCAAGCTCTCCAGGACAACATAGAATCTGGGGCTCTGTGCTTTCTTTCCTTCTGAACAAGTGTTACTGTTTTCTGCACAAAAGCGATTCTTGCGAAGCAATGTGAACACTTCTGCTTCCCAGGCACAGAGAAGGTGCTAGCAGGGAATTCTCTGCCTGCCTTTCCCCAGTGCTCTGCAAGCTCTCCAGGACAACATAGAATCTGGGGCTCTGTGCTTTCTTTCCTTCTGAACAAGTGTTACTGTTTTCTGCACAAAAGCGATTCTTGCGAAGCAATGTGAACACTTCTGATTCCCAGGCACAGAGAAGGTGCTATCAGAGAATTCTCTGCCTGCCTTTCCCCTGTGCTCTGCAAGCTCTCCAGGACAACATAAAATCTGGGGCTCTGTGCTTTCTTTCCTTCTGAACAAGTGTTACTGTTTTCTGCACAAAAGCGATTCTTGCGAAGCAATGTGAACACTTCTGCTTCCCAGGCACAGAGAAGGTGCTAGCAAGGAATTCTCTGCCTGCCTTTCCCCAGTGCTCTGCAAGCTCTCCAGGACTACATAGAATCTGGGGCTCTGTGCTTTCTTTCGTTCTGAACAAGTGTTAATGTTTTCTGCACAAAAGCGATTCTGCAAAGCAATGTGAACAGGCACAGAGAAGGTGCTATCAGGGAATTCTCTGCCTGCCTTTCCCCAGTGCTCTGCAAGCTCTCCAGGACAACATAGAATCTGGGGCTCTGTGCTTTTTTCGTTCTGAACAAGTGTTACTGTTTTCTGCACAAAAGCGATTCTGCGAAGCAATGTGAACAGGCACAGAGAAGGTGCTATCAGGGAATTCTCTGCCTGCCTTTCCCCAGTGCTCTGCAAGCTCTCCAGGACAACATAAAATCTGGGGTTCTGTGCTTTCTTTCCTTCTGAACAAGTGTTACTGTTTTCTGCACAAAAGCGATTCTGCGAAGCAATGTGAACAGGCACAGAGAAGGTGCTATCAGGGAATTCTCTGCCTGCCTTTCCCCAGTGCTCTGCAAGCTCTCCAGGACAACATAGAATCTGGGGCTCTGTGCTTTCTTTCCTTCTGAACAAGTGTTACTGTTTTCTGCACAAAAGCGATTCTTGCGAAGCAATGTGAACACTTCTGCTTCCCAGGCACAGAGAAGGTGCTAGCAAGGAATTCTCTGCCTGCCTTTCCCCAGTGCTCTGCAAGCTCTCCAGGACTACATAGAATCTGGGGCTCTGTGCTTTCTTTCGTTCTGAACAAGTGTTACTGTTTTCTGCACAAAAGCGATTCTGCAAAGCAATGTGAACAGGCACAGAGAAGGTGCTAGCAGGGAATTCTCTGCCTGCCTTTCCCCAGTGCTCTGCAAGCTCTCCAGGACAACATAAAATCTGGGGTTCTGTGCTTTCTTTCCTTCTGAAGAAGTGTTAGTGTTTTCTGCACAAAAGCGATTCTGCGAAGCAATGTGAACAGGCACAGAGAAGGTGCTATCAGGGAATTCTCTGCCTGCCTTTCCCCAGTGCTCTGCAAGCTCTCCAGGACAACATAAAATCTGGGGCTCTGTGCTTTCTTTCCTTCTGAACAAGTGTTACTGTTTTCTGCACAAAAGCGATTCTGCGAAGCAATGTGAACACTTCTGCTTCCCAGGCACAGAGAAGGTGCTAGCAAGGAATTCTCTGCCTGCCTTTCCCCAGTGCTCTGCAAGCTCTCCAGGACAACATAAAATCTGGGGCTCTGTGCTTTCTTTCCTTCTGAACAAGTGTTACTGTTTTCTGCACAAAAGCGATTCTTGCGAAGCTATGTGAACACTTCTGCTTCCCAGGCACACAGAAGGTGCTAGCAAGGAATTCTCTGCCTGCCTTTCCCCAGTGCTCTGCAAGCTCTCCAGGACAACATAGAATCTGGGGCTCTGTGCTTTCTTTCCTTCTGAACAAGTGTTAGTGTTTTCTGCACAAAAGCGATTCTGCGAAGCAATGTGAACAGGCACAGAGAAGGTGCTAGCAGGGAATTCTCTGCCTGCCTTTCCCCAGTGCTCTGCAAGCTCTCCAGGACAACATAGAATCTGGGGCTCTGTGCTTTCTTTCCTTCTGAACAAGTGTTACTGTTTTCTGCACAAAAGCAATTCTTGCGAAGCAATGTGAACACTTCTGCTTCCCAGGCACAGAGAAGGTGCTAGCAGGGAATTCTCTGCCTGCCTTTCCCCAGTGCTCTGCAAGCTCTCCAGGACAACATAGAATCTGGGGCTCTGTGCTTTCTTTCCTTCTGAACAAGTGTTACTGTTTTCTGCACAAAAGCGATTCTTGCGAAGCAATGTGAACACTTCTGCTTCCCAGGTACAGAGAACGTGCTAGCAGGGAATTCTCTGCCTGCCTTTCCCCAGTGCTCTGCAAGCTCTCCAGGACAACATAGAATCTGGGGCTCTGTGCTTTCTTTCCTTCTGAACAAGTGTTACTGTTTTCTGCACAAAAGCGATTCTGCAAAGCAATGTGAACAGGCACAGAGAAGGTGCTATCAGGGAATTCTCTGCCTGCCTTTCCCCAGTGCTCTGCAAGCTCTCCAGGACAACATAGAATCTGGGGCTCTGTGCTTTTTTCGTTCTGAACAAGTGTTACTGTTTTCTGCACAAAAGCGATTCTGCGAAGCAATGTGAACAGGCACAGAGAAGGTGCTATCAGGGAATTCTCTGCCTGCCTTTCCCCAGTGCTCTGCAAGCTCTCCAGGACAACATAAAATCTGGGGTTCTGTGCTTTCTTTCCTTCTGAACAAGTGTTACTGTTTTCTGCACAAAAGCGATTCTGCGAAGCAATGTGAACAGGCACAGAGAAGGTGCTATCAGGGAATTCTCTGCCTGCCTTTCCCCAGTGCTCTGCAAGCTCTCCAGGACAACATAGAATCTGGGGCTCTGTGCTTTCTTTCCTTCTGAACAAGTGTTACTGTTTTCTGCACAAAAGCGATTCTTGCGAAGCAATGTGAACACTTCTGCTTCCCAGGCACAGAGAAGGTGCTAGCAAGGAATTCTCTGCCTGCCCTTCCCCAGTGCTCTGCAAGCTCTCCAGGACAACATAGAATCTGGGGCTCTGTGCTTTCTTTCGTTCTGAACAAGTGTTACTGTTTTCTGCACAAAAGCGATTCTGCAAAGCAATGTGACAGGCACAGAGAAGGTGCTATCAGGGAATTCTCTGCCTGCCTTTCCCCAGTGCTCTGCAAGCTCTCCAGGACAACATAGAATCTGGGGCTCTGTGCTTTCTTTCCTTCTGAACAAGTGTTACTGTTTTCTGCACAAAAGCGATTCTGCGAAGCAATGTGAACAGGCACAGAGAAGGTGCTAGCAGGGAATTCTCTGCCTGCCTTTCCCCAGTGCTCTGCAAGCTCTCCAGGACAACATAGAATCTGGGGCTCTGTGCTTTCTTTCGTTCTGAACAAGTGTTACTGTTTTCTGCACAAAAGCGATTCTGCGAAGCAATGTGAACACTTCTGCTTCCCAGGCACAGAGAAGGTGCTAGCAAGGAATTCTCTGCCTGCCTTTCCCCAGTGCTCTGCAAGCTCTCCAGGACAACATAGAATCTGGGGCTCTGTGCTTTCTTTCCTTCTGAACAAGTGTTACTGTTTTCTGCACAAAAGCGATTCTGCGAAGCAATGTGAACAGGCACAGAGAAGGTGCTATCAGGGAATTCTCTGCCTGCCTTTCCCCAGTGCTCTGCAAGCTCTCCAGGACAACATAGAATCTGGGGCTCTGTGCTTTCTTTCCTTCTGAACAAGTGTTACTGTTTTCTGCACAAAAGCGATTCTGCGAAGCAATGTGAACACTTCTGCTTCCCAGGCACACAGAAGGTGCTAGCAGGGAATTCTCTGCCTGCCTTTCCCCAGTGCTCTGCAAGCTCTCCAGGGCAACATAAAATCTGGGGCTCTGTGCTTTCTTTCCTTCTGAACAAGTGTTACTGTTTTCTGCACAAAAGCGATTCTGCGAAGCAATGTGAACAGGCACAGAGAAGGTGCTAGCAGGGAATTCTCTGCCTGCCTTTCCCCAGTGCTCTGCAAGCTCTCCAGGACAACATAGAATCTGGGGCTCTGTGCTTTCTTTCGTTCTGAACAACTGTTACTGTTTTCTGCACAAAAGCGATTCTGCGAAGCAATGTGAACACTTCTGCTTCCCAGGCACAGAGAAGGTGCTAGCAAGGAATTCTCTGCCTGCCTTTCCCCAGTGCTCTGCAAGCTCTCCAGGACAACATAGAATCTGGGGCTCTGTGCTTTCTTTCGTTCTGAACAAGTGTTACTGTTTTCTGCACAAAAGCGATTCTGCGAAGCAATGTGAACAGGCACAGAGAAGGTGCTATCAGGGAATTCTCTGCCTGCCTTTCCCCAGTGCTCTGCAAGCTCTCCAGGACAACATAGAATCTGGGGCTCTGTGCTTTCTTTCCTTCTGAACAAGTGTTACTGTTTTCTGCACAAAAGCGATTCTGCGAAGCAATGTGAACACTTCTGCTTCCCAGGCACAGAGAAGGTGCTAGCAAGGAATTCTCTGCCTG
Source organism: Strix aluco (assembly GCF_031877795.1). Classification (NCBI taxonomy): domain Eukaryota; kingdom Metazoa; phylum Chordata; class Aves; order Strigiformes; family Strigidae; genus Strix; species Strix aluco. The sequence continues at coordinate 3,187,992 of NW_027436647.1, forward strand.
CCTTTCCCCAGTGCTCTGCAAGCTCTCCAGGACAACATAAAATCTGGGGCTCTGTGCTTTCTTTCCTTCTGAACAAGTGTTAATGTTTTCTGCACAAAAGCGATTCTTGCGAAGCTATGTGAACACTTCTGCTTCCCAGGCACACAGAAGGTGCTAGCAAGGAATTCTCTGCCTGCCTTTCCCCAGTGCTCTGCAAGCTCTCCAGGACAACATAGAATCTGGGGCTCTGTGCTTTCTTTCCTTCTGAACAAGTGTTACTGTTTTCTGCACAAAAGCGATTCTGCGAAGCAATGTGAACAGGCACAGAGAAGGTGCTAGCAGGGAATTCTCTGCCTGCCTTTCCCCAGTGCTCTGCAAGCTCTCCAGGACAACATAGAATCTGGGGCTCTGTGCTTTCTTTCCTTCTGAACAAGTGTTACTGTTTTCTGCACAAAAGCGATTCTTGCGAAGCAATGTGAACACTTCTGCTTCCCAGGCACAGAGAAGGTGCTAGCAAGGAATTCTCTGCCTGCCTTTCCCCAGTGCTCTGCAAGCTCTCCAGGACAACAGAAAATCTGGGGCTCTGTGCTTTCTTTCCTTCTGAACAAGTGTTAGTGTTTTCTGCACAAAAGCGATTCTGCGAAGCAATGTGAACACTTCTGCTTCCCAGGCACAGAGAAGGTGCTAGCAAGGATTTCTCTGCCTGCCTTTCCCCAGTGCTCTGCAAGCTCTCCAGGGCAACATAGAATCTGGGGCTCTGTGCTTTCTTTCCTTCTGAACAAGTGTTACTGTTTTCTGCACAAAAGCGATTCTGCGAAGCAATGTGAACACTTCTGCTTCCCAGGCACAGAGAAGGTGCTAGCAAGGAATTCTCTGCCTGCCTTTCCCCAGTGCTCTAAAAGCTCTCCAGGACAACATAAAATCTGGGGCTCTGTGCTTTCTTTCCTTCTGAACAAGTGTTAGTGTTTTCTGCACAAAAGCGATTCTTGCGAAGCAATGTGAACACTTCTGCTTCCCAGGCACAGAGAAGGTGCTATCAGGGAATTCTCTGCCTGCCTTTCCCCAGTGCTCTGCAAGCTCTCCAGGACAACATAGAATCTGGGGCTCTGTGCTTTCTTTCGTTCTGAACAAGTGTTACTGTTTTCTGCACAAAAGCGATTCTGCGAAGCAATGTGAACAGGCACAGAGAAGGTGCTATCAGGGAATTCTCTGCCTGCCTTTCCCCAGTGCTCTGCAAGCTCTCCAGGACAACATAGAATCTGGGGCTCTGTGCTTTCTTTCGTTCTGAACAAGTGTTACTGTTTTCTGCACAAAAGCGATTCTGCAAAGCAATGTGAACACTTCTGCTTCCCAGGCACAGAGAAGGTGCTAGCAGGGAATTCTCTGCCTGCCTTTCCCCAGTGCTCTGCAAGCTCTCCAGGACAACATAGAATCTGGGGCTCTGTGCTTTCTTTCCTTCTGAACAAGTGTTACTGTTTTCTGCACAAAAGCGATTCTGCGAAGCAATGTGAACAGGCACAGAGAAGGTGCTATCAGGGAATTCTCTGCCTGCCTTTCCCCAGTGCTCTGCAAGCTCTCCAGGACAACATAAAATCTGGGGCTCTGTGCTTTCTTTTGTTCTGAACAAGTGTTAGTGTTTTCTGCACAAAAGCGATTCTGCGAAGCAATGTGAACAGGCACAGAGAAGGTGCTAGCAGGGAATTCTCTGCCTGCCTTTCCCCAGTGCTCTGCAAGCTCTCCAGGACAACAGAGAATCTGGGGCTCTGTGCTTTCTTTCCTTCTGAACAAGTGTTACTGTTTTCTGCACAAAAGCGATTCTTGCGAAGCAATGTGAACACTTCTGCTTCCCAGGCACAGAGAAGGTGCTATCAGGGAATTCTCTGCCTGCCTTTCCCCAGTGCTCTGCAAGCTCTCCAGGACAACATAGAATCTGGGGCTCTGTGCTTTCTTTCGTTCTGAACAAGTGTTACTGTTTTCTGCACAAAAGCGATTCTTGCGAAGCAATGTGAACACTTCTGCTTCCCAGGCACAGAGAAGGTGCTATCAGGGAATTCTCTGCCTGCCTTTCCCCAGTGCTCTGCAAGCTCTCCAGGACAACATAAAATCTGGGGCTCTGTGCTTTCTTTCCTTCTGAACAAGTGTTACTGTTTTCTGCACAAAAGCGATTCTTGCGAAGCAATGTGAACACTTCTGCTTCCCAGGCACAGAGAAGGTGCTATCAGGGAATTCTCTGCCTGCCTTTCCCCAGTGCTCTGCAAGCTCTCCAGGACAACATAGAATCTGGGGCTCTGTGCTTTCTTTCGTTCTGAACAAGTGTTACTGTTTTCTGCACAAAAGCGATTCTGCGAGGCAATGTGAACAGGCACAGAGAAGGTGCTAGCAGGGAATTCTCTGCCTGCCTTTTCCCAGTGCTCTGCAAGCTCTCCAGGACAACATAGAATCTGGGGCTCTGTGCTTTCTTTCGTTCTGAACAACTGTTACTGTTTTCTGCACAAAAGCGATTCTGCAAAGCAATGTGAACACTTCTGCTTCCCAGGCACAGAGAAGGTGCTAGCAGGGAATTCTCTGCCTGCCTTTCCCCAGTGCTCTGCAAGCTCTCCAGGACAACATAGAATCTGGGGCTCTGTGCTTTCTTTCCTTCTGAACAAGTGTTACTGTTTTCTGCACAAAAGCGATTCTGCGAAGCAATGTGAACAGGCACAGAGAAGGTGCTATCAGGGAATTCTCTGCCTGCCTTTCCCCAGTGCTCTGCAAGCTCTCCAGGACAACATAAAATCTGGGGCTCTGTGCTTTCTTTCCTTCTGAACAAGTGTTACTGTTTTCTGCACTAAAGCGATTCTGCGAACCAATGTGAACACTTCTGCTTCCAAGGCACAGAGAAGGTGCTAGCAAGGAATTCTCTGCCTGCCTTTCCCCAGTGCTCTGCAAGCTCTCCAGGACAACATAAAATCTGGGGCTCTGTGCTTTCTTTCCTTCTGAACAAGTGTTAGTGTTTTCTGCACAAAAGCTATTCTGCGAAGCAATGTGAACACTTCTGCTTCCCAGGCACAGAGAAGGTGCTAGCAAGGAATTCTCTGCCTGCCTTTCCCCAGTGCTCTGCAAGCTCTCCAGGACAACATAGAATCTGGGGCTCTGTGCTTTCTTTCCTTCTGAACAAGTGTTAGTGTTTTCTGCACAAAAGCGATTCTGCGAACCAATGTGAACAGGCACAGAGAAGGTGCTAGCAGGGAATTCTCTGCCTGCCTTTCCCCAGTGCTCTGCAAGCTCTCCAGGACAACATAAAATCTGGGGCTCTGTGCTTTCTTTCCTTCTGAACAAGTGTTACTGTTTTCTGCACAAAAGCGATTCTTGCGAAGCAATGTGAACACTTCTGCTTCCCAGGCACAGAGAAGGTGCTATCAGGGAATTCTCTGCCTGCCTTTCCCCAGTGCTCTGCAAGCTCTCCAGGACAACATAGAATCTGGGGCTCTGTGCTTTCTTTCCTTCTGAACAAGTGTTACTGTTTTCTGCACAAAAGCGATTCTTGCGAAGCAATGTGAACACTTCTGCTTCCCAGGCACAGACAAGGTGCTATCAGGGAATTCTCTGCCTGCCTTTCCCCAGTGCTCTGCAAGCTCTCCAGGACAACATAGAATCTGGGGCTCTGTGCTTTCTTTCCTTCTGAACAAGTGTTACTGTTTTCTGCACAAAAGCGATTCTTGCGAAGCAATGTGAACACTTCTGCTTCCCAGGCACAGAGAAGGTGCTATCAGGGAATTCTCTGCCTGCCTTTCCCCAGTGCTCTGCAAGCTCTCCAGGACAACATAGAATCTGGGGCTCTGTGCTTTCTTTCGTTCTGAACAAGTGTTACTGTTTTCTGCACAAAAGCGATTCTGCGAGGCAATGTGAACAGGCACAGAGAAGGTGCTATCAGGGAATTCTCTGCCTGCCTTTTCCCAGTGCTCTGCAAGCTCTCCAGGACAACATAGAATCTGGGGCTCTGTGCTTTCTTTCGTTCTGAACAACTGTTACTGTTTTCTGCACAAAAGCGATTCTGCAAAGCAATGTGAACACTTCTGCTTCCCAGGCACAGAGAAGGTGCTATCAGGGAATTCTCTGCCTGCCTTTCCCCAGTGCTCTGCAAGCTCTCCAGGGCAACATAAAATCTGGGGCTCTGTGCTTTCTTTCCTTCTGAACAAGAGTTACTGTTTTCTGCACAAAAGCGATTCTGCGAAGCAATGTGAACAGGCACAGAGAAGGTGCTATCAGGGAATTCTCTGCCTGCCTTTTCCCAGTGCTCTGCAAGCTCTCCAGGACAACATAGAATCTGGGGCTCTGTGCTTTCTTTCGTTCTGAACAACTGTTACTGTTTTCTGCACAAAAGCGATTCTGCGAAGCAATGTGAACACTTCTGCTTCCCAGGCACAGAGAAGGTGCTAGCAGGGAATTCTCTGCCTGCCTTTCCCCAGTGCTCTGCAAGCTCTCCAGGACAACATAGAATCTGGGGCTCTGTGCTTTCTTTCGTTCTGAACAAGTGTTACTGTTTTCTGCACAAAAGCGATTCTGCGAAGCAATGTGAACAGGCACAGAGAAGGTGCTATCAGGGAATTCTCTGCCTGCCTTTCCCCAGTGCTCTGCAAGCTCTCCAGGACAACATAAAATCTGGGGCTCTGTGCTTTCTTTCCTTCTGAACAAGTGTTAATGTTTTCTGCACAAAAGCGATTCTGCGAAGCAATGTGAACAGGCACAGAGAAGGTGCTAGCAGGGAATTCTCTGCCTGCCTTTCCCCAGTGCTCTGCAAGCTCTCCAGGACAACATAGAATCTGGGGCTCTGTGCTTTCTTTCGTTCTGAACAAGTGTTACTGTTTTCTGCACAAAAGCGATTCTGCGAAGCAATGTGAACACTTCTGCTTCCCAGGCACAGAGAAGGTGCTAGCAAGGAATTCTCTGCCTGCCTTTCCCCAGTGCTCTGCAAGCTCTCCAGGACAACATAGAATCTGGGGCTCTGTGCTTTCTTTCCTTCTGAACAAGTGTTAGTGTTTTCTGCACAAAAGCGATTCTTGCAAAGCAATGTGAACACTTCTGCTTCCCAGGCACAGAGAAGGTGCTAGCAGGGAATTCTCTGCCTGCCTTTCCCCAGTGCTCTGCAAGCTCTCCAGGACAACATAAAATCTGGGGCTCTGTGCTTTCTTTCCTTCTGAACAAGTGTTAGTGTTTTCTGCACAAAAGCGATTCTTGCGAAGCAATGTGAACACTTCTGCTTCCCAGGCACAGAGAAGGTGCTAGCAGGGAATTCTCTGCCTGCCTTTCCCCAGTGCTCTGCAAGCTCTCCAGGACAACATAGAATCTGGGGCTCTGTGCTTTCTTTCGTTCTGAACAAGTGTTACTGTTTTCTGCACAAAAGCGATTCTGCGAAGCAATGTGAACAGGCACAGAGAAGGTGCTATCAGGGAATTCTCTGCCCGCCTTTCCCCAGTGCTCTGCAAGCTCTCCAGGACAACATAAAATCTGGGGCACTGTGCTTTCTTTCCTTCTGAACAAGTGTTACTGTTTTCTGCACAAAAGCGATTCTTGCGAAGCAATGTGAACACTTCTGCTTCCCAGGCACAGAGAAGGTGCTAGCAGGGAATTCTCTGCCTGCCTTTCCCCAGTGCTCTGCAAGCTCTCCAGGACAACATAGAATCTGGGGCTCTGTGCTTTCTTTCCTTCTGAACAAGTGTTACTGTTTTCTGCACAAAAGCGATTCTGCGAAGCAATGTGAACAGGCACAGAGAAGGTGCTATCAGGGAATTCTCTGCCTGCCTTTCCCCAGTGCTCTGCAAGCTCTCCAGGACAACATAGAATCTGGGGCTCTGTGCTTTCTTTCCTTCTGAACAAGTGTTAGTGTTTTCTGCACAAAAGCGATTCTGCAAAGCAATGTGAACACTTCTGCTTCCCAGGCACAGAGAAGGTGCTAGCAGGGAATTCTCTGCCTGCCTTTCCCCAGTGCTCTGCAAGCTCTCCAGGACAACATAGAATCTGGGGCTCTGTGCTTTCTTTCCTTCTGAACAAGTGTTACTGTTTTCTGCACAAAAGCGATTCTGTGAAGCAATGTGAACAGGCACAGAGAAGGTGCTATCAGGGAATTCTCTGCCTGCCTTTCCCCAGTGCTCTGCAAGCTCTCCAGGACAACATAGAATCTGGGGCTCTGTGCTTTCTTTCGTTCTGAACAAGTGTTACTGTTTTCTGCACAAAAGCGATTCTGCGAAGCAATGTGAACAGGCACAGAGAAGGTGCTATCAGGGAATTCTCTGCCTGCCTTTCCCCAGTGCTCTGCAAGCTCTCCAGGACAACATAGAATCTGGGGCTCTGTGCTTTCTTTCCTTCTGAACAAGTGTTAGTGTTTTCTGCACAAAAGCGATTCTGCGAAGCAATGTGAACACTTCTGCTTCCCAGGCACGGAGAAGGTGCTAGCAAGGAATTCTCTGCCTGCCTTTCCCCAGTGCTCTAAAAGATCTCCAGGACAACATAGAATCTGGGGCTCTGTGCTTTCTTTCCTTCTGAACAAGTGTTACTGTTTTCTGCACAAAAGCGATTCTTGCGAAGCAATGTGAACACTTCTGCTTCCCAGGCACAGAGAAGGTGCTATCAGGGAATTCTCTGCCTGCCTTTCCCCAGTGCTCTGCAAGCTCTCCAGGACAACATAGAATCTGGGGCTCTGTGCTTTCTTTCGTTCTGAACAAGTGTTACTGTTTTCTGCACAAAAGCGATTCTGCGAGGCAATGTGAACAGGCACAGAGAAGGTGCTATCAGGGAATTCTCTGCCTGCCTTTCCCCAGTGCTCTGCAAGCTCTCCAGGACAACATAGAATCTGGGGCTCTGTGCTTTCTTTCGTTCTGAACAACTGTTACTGTTTTCTGCACAAAAGCGATTCTGCAAAGCAATGTGAACACTTCTGCTTCCCAGGCACAGAGAAGGTGCTAGCAGGGAATTCTCTGCCTGCCTTTCCCCAGTGCTCTGCAAGCTCTCCAGGGCAACATAAAATCTGGGGCTCTGTGCTTTCTTTCCTTCTGAACAAGTGTTACTGTTTTCTGCACAAAAGCGATTCTGCGAAGCAATGTGAACAGGCACAGAGAAGGTGCTATCAGGGAATTCTCTGCCTGCCTTTTCCCAGTGCTCTGCAAGCTCTCCAGGACAACATAGAATCTGGGGCTCTGTGCTTTCTTTCGTTCTGAACAACTGTTACTGTTTTCTGCACAAAAGCGATTCTGCGAAGCAATGTGAACACTTCTGCTTCCCAGGCACAGAGAAGGTGCTATCAGGGAATTCTCTGCCTGCCTTTCCCCAGTGCTCTGCAAGCTCTCCAGGACAACATAGAATCTGGGGCTCTGTGCTTTCTTTCGTTCTGAACAAGTGTTACTGTTTTCTGCACAAAAGCGATTCTGCGAAGCAATGTGAACAGGCACAGAGAAGGTGCTATCAGGGAATTCTCTGCCTGCCTTTCCCCAGTGCTCTGCAAGCTCTCCAGGACAACATAAAATCTGGGGCTCTGTGCTTTCTTTCCTTCTGAACAAGTGTTACTGTTTTCTGCACAAAAGCGATTCTGCGAAGCAATGTGAACAGGCACAGAGAAGGTGCTATCAGGGAATTCTCTGCCTGCCTTTCCCCAGTGCTCTGCAAGCTCTCCAGGACAACATAGAATCTGGGGCTCTGTGCTTTCTTTCGTTCTGAACAAGTGTTACTGTTTTCTGCACAAAAGCGATTCTGCGAAGCAATGTGAACACTTCTGCTTCCCAGGCACAGAGAAGGTGCTAGCAAGGATTTCTCTGCCTGCCTTTCCCCAGTGCTCTGCAAGCTCTCCAGGACAACAGAGAATCTGGGGCTCTGTGCTTTCTTTCCTTCTGAACAAGTGTTAGTGTTTTCTGCACAAAAGCGATTCTTGCAAAGCAATGTGAACACTTCTGCTTCCCAGGCACAGAGAAGGTGCTAGCAGGGAATTCTCTGCCTGCCTTTCCCCAGTGCTCTGCAAGCTCTCCAGGACAACATAAAATCTGGGGCTCTGTGCTTTCTTTCCTTCTGAACAAGTGTTAGTGTTTTCTGCACAAAAGCGATTCTTGCGAAGCAATGTGAACACTTCTGCTTCCCAGGCACAGAGAAGGTGCTAGCAGGGAATTCTCTGCCTGCCTTTCCCCAGTGCTCTGCAAGCTCTCCAGGACAACATAGAATCTGGGGCTCTGTGCTTTCTTTCGTTCTGAACAAGTGTTACTGTTTTCTGCACAAAAGCGATTCTGCGAAGCAATGTGAACAGGCACAGAGAAGGTGCTATCAGGGAATTCTCTGCCCGCCTTTCCCCAGTGCTCTGCAAGCTCTCCAGGACAACATAAAATCTGGGGCACTGTGCTTTCTTTCCTTCTGAACAAGTGTTACTGTTTTCTGCACAAAAGCGATTCTTGCGAAGCAATGTGAACACTTCTGCTTCCCAGGCACAGAGAAGGTGCTATCAGGGAATTCTCTGCCTGCCTTTCCCCAGTGCTCTGCAAGCTCTCCAGGACAACATAGAATCTGGGGCTCTGTGCTTTCTTTCCTTCTGAACAAGTGTTACTGTTTTCTGCACAAAAGCGATTCTGCGAAGCAATGTGAACAGGCACAGAGAAGGTGCTATCAGGGAATTCTCTGCCTGCCCTTCCCCAGTGCTCTGCAAGCTCTCCAGGACAACATAGAATCTGGGGCTCTGTGCTTTCTTTCGTTCTGAACAAGTGTTAGTGTTTTCTGCACAAAAGCGATTCTGCAAAGCAATGTGAACACTTCTGCTTCCCAGGCACAGAGAAGGTGCTAGCAGGGAATTCTCTGCCTGCCTTTCCCCAGTGCTCTGCAAGCTCTCCAGGACAACATAGAATCTGGGGCTCTGTGCTTTCTTTCCTTCTGAACAAGTGTTACTGTTTTCTGCACAAAAGCGATTCTGTGAAGCAATGTGAACAGGCACAGAGAAGGTGCTATCAGGGAATTCTCTGCCTGCCTTTCCCCAGTGCTCTGCAAGCTCTCCAGGACAACATAGAATCTGGGGCTCTGTGCTTTCTTTCGTTCTGAACAAGTGTTACTGTTTTCTGCACAAAAGCGATTCTGCGAAGCAATGTGAACAGGCACAGAGAAGGTGCTATCAGGGAATTCTCTGCCTGCCTTTCCCCAGTGCTCTGCAAGCTCTCCAGGACAACATAGAATCTGGGGCTCTGTGCTTTCTTTCCTTCTGAACAAGTGTTAGTGTTTTCTGCACAAAAGCGATTCTGCGAAGCAATGTGAACACTTCTGCTTCCCAGGCACGGAGAAGGTGCTAGCAAGGAATTCTCTGCCTGCCTTTCCCCAGTGCTCTAAAAGATCTCCAGGACAACATAAAATCTGGGGCTCTGTGCTTTCTTTCCTTCTGAACAAGTGTTAGTGTTTTCTGCACAAAAGCGATTCTTGCAAAGCAATGTGAACACTTCTGCTTCCCAGGCACAGAGAAGGTGCTAGCAGGGAATTCTCTGCCTGCCTTTCCCCAGTGCTCTGCAAGCTCTCCAGGACAACATAAAATCTGGGGCTCTGTGCTTTCTTTCCTTCTGAACAAGTGTTAGTGTTTTCTGCACAAAAGCGATTCTTGCGAAGCAATGTGAACACTTCTGCTTCCCAGGCACAGAGAAGGTGCTAGCAGGGAATTCTCTGCCTGCCTTTCCCCAGTGCTCTGCAAGCTCTCCAGGACAACATAGAATCTGGGGCTCTGTGCTTTCTTTCGTTCTGAACAAGTGTTACTGTTTTCTGCACAAAAGCGATTCTGCGAAGCAATGTGAACAGGCACAGAGAAGGTGCTATCAGGGAATTCTCTGCCCGCCTTTCCCCAGTGCTCTGCAAGCTCTCCAGGACAACATAAAATCTGGGGCACTGTGCTTTCTTTCCTTCTGAACAAGTGTTACTGTTTTCTGCACAAAAGCGATTCTTGCGAAGCAATGTGAACACTTCTGCTTCCCAGGCACAGAGAAGGTGCTAGCAGGGAATTCTCTGCCTGCCTTTCCCCAGTGCTCTGCAAGCTCTCCAGGACAACATAGAATCTGGGGCTCTGTGCTTTCTTTCCTTCTGAACAAGTGTTACTGTTTTCTGCACAAAAGCGATTCTGCGAAGCAATGTGAACAGGCACAGAGAAGGTGCTATCAGGGAATTCTCTGCCTGCCTTTCCCCAGTGCTCTGCAAGCTCTCCAGGACAACATAGAATCTGGGGCTCTGTGCTTTCTTTCCTTCTGAACAAGTGTTAGTGTTTTCTGCACAAAAGCGATTCTGCAAAGCAATGTGAACACTTCTGCTTCCCAGGCACAGAGAAGGTGCTAGCAGGGAATTCTCTGCCTGCCTTTCCCCAGTGCTCTGCAAGCTCTCCAGGACAACATAGAATCTGGGGCTCTGTGCTTTCTTTCCTTCTGAACAAGTGTTACTGTTTTCTGCACAAAAGCGATTCTGTGAAGCAATGTGAACAGGCACAGAGAAGGTGCTATCAGGGAATTCTCTGCCTGCCTTTCCCCAGTGCTCTGCAAGCTCTCCAGGACAACATAGAATCTGGGGCTCTGTGCTTTCTTTCGTTCTGAACAAGTGTTACTGTTTTCTGCACAAAAGCGATTCTGCGAAGCAATGTGAACAGGCACAGAGAAGGTGCTATCAGGGAATTCTCTGCCTGCCTTTCCCCAGTGCTCTGCAAGCTCTCCAGGACAACATAGAATCTGGGGCTCTGTGCTTTCTTTCCTTCTGAACAAGTGTTAGTGTTTTCTGCACAAAAGCGATTCTGCGAAGCAATGTGAACACTTCTGCTTCCCAGGCACGGAGAAGGTGCTAGCAAGGAATTCTCTGCCTGCCTTTCCCCAGTGCTCTAAAAGATCTCCAGGACAACATAGAATCTGGGGCTCTGTGCTTTCTTTCCTTCTGAACAAGTGTTACTGTTTTCTGCACAAAAGCGATTCTTGCGAAGCAATGTGAACACTTCTGCTTCCCAGGCACAGAGAAGGTGCTATCAGGGAATTCTCTGCCTGCCTTTCCCCAGTGCTCTGCAAGCTCTCCAGGACAACATAGAATCTGGGGCTCTGTGCTTTCTTTCGTTCTGAACAAGTGTTACTGTTTTCTGCACAAAAGCGATTCTGCGAGGCAATGTGAACAGGCACAGAGAAGGTGCTATCAGGGAATTCTCTGCCTGCCTTTCCCCAGTGCTCTGCAAGCTCTCCAGGACAACATAGAATCTGGGGCTCTGTGCTTTCTTTCGTTCTGAACAACTGTTACTGTTTTCTGCACAAAAGCGATTCTGCAAAGCAATGTGAACACTTCTGCTTCCCAGGCACAGAGAAGGTGCTAGCAGGGAATTCTCTGCCTGCCTTTCCCCAGTGCTCTGCAAGCTCTCCAGGGCAACATAAAATCTGGGGCTCTGTGCTTTCTTTCCTTCTGAACAAGTGTTACTGTTTTCTGCACAAAAGCGATTCTGCGAAGCAATGTGAACAGGCACAGAGAAGGTGCTATCAGGGAATTCTCTGCCTGCCTTTTCCCAGTGCTCTGCAAGCTCTCCAGGACAACATAGAATCTGGGGCTCTGTGCTTTCTTTCGTTCTGAACAACTGTTACTGTTTTCTGCACAAAAGCGATTCTGCGAAGCAATGTGAACACTTCTGCTTCCCAGGCACAGAGAAGGTGCTATCAGGGAATTCTCTGCCTGCCTTTCCCCAGTGCTCTGCAAGCTCTCCAGGACAACATAGAATCTGGGGCTCTGTGCTTTCTTTCGTTCTGAACAAGTGTTACTGTTTTCTGCACAAAAGCGATTCTGCGAAGCAATGTGAACAGGCACAGAGAAGGTGCTATCAGGGAATTCTCTGCCTGCCTTTCCCCAGTGCTCTGCAAGCTCTCCAGGACAACATAAAATCTGGGGCTCTGTGCTTTCTTTCCTTCTGAACAAGTGTTACTGTTTTCTGCACAAAAGCGATTCTGCGAAGCAATGTGAACAGGCACAGAGAAGGTGCTATCAGGGAATTCTCTGCCTGCCTTTCCCCAGTGCTCTGCAAGCTCTCCAGGACAACATAGAATCTGGGGCTCTGTGCTTTCTTTCGTTCTGAACAAGTGTTACTGTTTTCTGCACAAAAGCGATTCTGCGAAGCAATGTGAACACTTCTGCTTCCCAGGCACAGAGAAGGTGCTAGCAAGGATTTCTCTGCCTGCCTTTCCCCAGTGCTCTGCAAGCTCTCCAGGACAACAGAGAATCTGGGGCTCTGTGCTTTCTTTCCTTCTGAACAAGTGTTAGTGTTTTCTGCACAAAAGCGATTCTTGCAAAGCAATGTGAACACTTCTGCTTCCCAGGCACAGAGAAGGTGCTAGCAGGGAATTCTCTGCCTGCCTTTCCCCAGTGCTCTGCAAGCTCTCCAGGACAACATAAAATCTGGGGCTCTGTGCTTTCTTTCCTTCTGAACAAGTGTTAGTGTTTTCTGCACAAAAGCGATTCTTGCGAAGCAATGTGAACACTTCTGCTTCCCAGGCACAGAGAAGGTGCTAGCAGGGAATTCTCTGCCTGCCTTTCCCCAGTGCTCTGCAAGCTCTCCAGGACAACATAGAATCTGGGGCTCTGTGCTTTCTTTCGTTCTGAACAAGTGTTACTGTTTTCTGCACAAAAGCGATTCTGCGAAGCAATGTGAACAGGCACAGAGAAGGTGCTATCAGGGAATTCTCTGCCCGCCTTTCCCCAGTGCTCTGCAAGCTCTCCAGGACAACATAAAATCTGGGGCACTGTGCTTTCTTTCCTTCTGAACAAGTGTTACTGTTTTCTGCACAAAAGCGATTCTTGCGAAGCAATGTGAACACTTCTGCTTCCCAGGCACAGAGAAGGTGCTATCAGGGAATTCTCTGCCTGCCTTTCCCCAGTGCTCTGCAAGCTCTCCAGGACAACATAGAATCTGGGGCTCTGTGCTTTCTTTCCTTCTGAACAAGTGTTACTGTTTTCTGCACAAAAGCGATTCTGCGAAGCAATGTGAACAGGCACAGAGAAGGTGCTATCAGGGAATTCTCTGCCTGCCCTTCCCCAGTGCTCTGCAAGCTCTCCAGGACAACATAGAATCTGGGGCTCTGTGCTTTCTTTCGTTCTGAACAAGTGTTAGTGTTTTCTGCACAAAAGCGATTCTGCAAAGCAATGTGAACACTTCTGCTTCCCAGGCACAGAGAAGGTGCTAGCAGGGAATTCTCTGCCTGCCTTTCCCCAGTGCTCTGCAAGCTCTCCAGGACAACATAGAATCTGGGGCTCTGTGCTTTCTTTCCTTCTGAACAAGTGTTACTGTTTTCTGCACAAAAGCGATTCTGTGAAGCAATGTGAACAGGCACAGAGAAGGTGCTATCAGGGAATTCTCTGCCTGCCTTTCCCCAGTGCTCTGCAAGCTCTCCAGGACAACATAGAATCTGGGGCTCTGTGCTTTCTTTCGTTCTGAACAAGTGTTACTGTTTTCTGCACAAAAGCGATTCTGCGAAGCAATGTGAACAGGCACAGAGAAGGTGCTATCAGGGAATTCTCTGCCTGCCTTTCCCCAGTGCTCTGCAAGCTCTCCAGGACAACATAGAATCTGGGGCTCTGTGCTTTCTTTCCTTCTGAACAAGTGTTAGTGTTTTCTGCACAAAAGCGATTCTGCGAAGCAATGTGAACACTTCTGCTTCCCAGGCACGGAGAAGGTGCTAGCAAGGAATTCTCTGCCTGCCTTTCCCCAGTGCTCTAAAAGATCTCCAGGACAACATAAAATCTGGGGCTCTGTGCTTTCTTTCCTTCTGAACAAGTGTTAGTGTTTTCTGCACAAAAGCGATTCTTGCGAAGCAATGTGAACACTTCTGCTTCCCAGGCACAGAGAAGGTGCTAGCAAGGAATTCTCTGCCTGCCTTTCCCCAGTGCTCTGCAAGCTCTCCAGGACAACATAGAATCTGGGGCTCTGTGCTTTCTTTCGTTCTGAACAAGTGTTACTGTTTTCTGCACAAAAGCGATTCTGCGAAGCAATGTGAACAGGCACAGAGAAGGTGCTATCAGGGAATTCTCTGCCTGCCTTTCCCCAGTGCTCTGCAAGCTCTCCAGAAAAACATAGAATCTGGGGCTCTGTGCTTTCTTTCGTTCTGAACAAGTGTTAGTGTTTTCTGCACAAAAGCGATTCTGCAAAGCAATGTGAACACTTCTGCTTCCCAGGCACAGAGAAGGTGCTAGCAGGGAATTCTCTGCCTGCCTTTCCCCAGTGCTCTGCAAGCTCTCCAGGGCAACATAAAATCTGGGGCTCTGTGCTTTCTTTCCTTCTGAACAAGTGTTACTGTTTTCTGCACAAAAGCGATTCTGCGAAGCAATGTGAACAGGCACAGAGAAGGTGCTAGCAGGGAATTCTCTGCCTGCCTTTCCCCAGTGCTCTGCAAGCTCTCCAGGACAACATAGAATCTGGGGCTCTGTGCTTTCTTTCGTTCTGAACAACTGTTACTGTTTTCTGCACAAAAGCGATTCTGCGAAGCAATGTGAACACTTCTGCTTCCCAGGCACAGAGAAGGTGCTAGCAAGGAATTCTCTGCCTGCCTTTCCCCAGTGCTCTGCAAGCTCTCCAGGACAACATAAAATCTGGGGCTCTGTGCTTTCTTTCCTTCTGAACAAGTGTTAATGTTTTCTGCACAAAAGCGATTCTTGCGAAGCTATGTGAACACTTCTGCTTCCCAGGCACACAGAAGGTGCTAGCAAGGAATTCTCTGCCTGCCTTTCCCCAGTGCTCTGCAAGCTCTCCAGGACAACATAGAATCTGGGGCTCTGTGCTTTCTTTCCTTCTGAACAAGTGTTACTGTTTTCTGCACAAAAGCGATTCTGCGAAGCAATGTGAACAGGCACAGAGAAGGTGCTAGCAGGGAATTCTCTGCCTGCCTTTCCCCAGTGCTCTGCAAGCTCTCCAGGACAACGTAGAATCTCGGGCTCTGTGCTTTCTTTCCTTCTGAACAAGTGTTACTGTTTTCTGCACAAAAGCGATTCTTGCGAAGCAATGTGAACACTTCTGCTTCCCAGGCACAGAGAAGGTGCTAGCAGGGAATTCTCTGCCTGCCTTTCCCCAGTGCTCTGCAAGCTCTCCAGGACAACATAGAATCTGGGGCTCTGTGCTTTCTTTCCTTCTGAACAAGTGTTACTGTTTTCTGCACAAAAGCGATTCTTGCGAAGCAATGTGAACACTTCTGCTTCCCAGGCACAGAGAAGGTGCTAGCAAGGAATTCTCTGCCTGCCTTTCCCCAGTGCTCTGCAAGCTCTCCAGGACTACATAGAATCTGGGGCTCTGTGCTTTCTTTCGTTCTGAACAAGTGTTAATGTTTTCTGCACAAAAGCGATTCTGCAAAGCAATGTGAACAGGCACAGAGAAGGTGCTATCAGGGAATTCTCTGCCTGCCTTTCCCCAGTGCTCTGCAAGCTCTCCAGGACAACATAGAATCTGGGGCTCTGTGCTTTCTTTCCTTCTGAACAAGTGTTACTGTTTTCTGCACAAAAGCGATTCTGCGAACCAATGTGAACAGGCACAGAGAAGGTGCTAGCAGGGAATTCTCTGCCTGCCTTTCCCCAGTGCTCTGCAAGCTCTCCAGGACAACATAAAATCTGGGGCTCTGTGCTTTCTTTCCTTCTGAACAAGTGTTACTGTTTTCTGCACAAAAGCGATTCTTGCGAAGCAATGTGAACACTTCTGCTTCCCAGGCACAGAGAAGGTGCTATCAGGGAATTCTCTGCCTGCCTTTCCCCAGTGCTCTGCAAGCTCTCCAGGACAACATAGAATCTGGGGCTCTGTGCTTTCTTTCCTTCTGAACAAGTGTTACTGTTTTCTGCACAAAAGCGATTCTTGCGAAGCAATGTGAACACTTCTGCTTCCCAGGCACAGACAAGGTGCTATCAGGGAATTCTCTGCCTGCCTTTCCCCAGTGCTCTGCAAGCTCTCCAGGACAACATAAAATCTGGGGCTCTGTGCTTTCTTTCCTTCTGAACAAGTGTTACTGTTTTCTGCACAAAAGCGATTCTTGCGAAGCAATGTGAACACTTCTGCTTCCCAGGCACAGAGAAGGTGCTATCAGGGAATTCTCTGCCTGCCTTTCCCCAGTGCTCTGCAAGCTCTCCAGGACAACATAGAATCTGGGGCTCTGTGCTTTCTTTCGTTCTGAACAAGTGTTACTGTTTTCTGCACAAAAGCGATTCTGCGAGGCAATGTGAACAGGCACAGAGAAGGTGCTATCAGGGAATTCTCTGCCTGCCTTTTCCCAGTGCTCTGCAAGCTCTCCAGGACAACATAGAATCTGGGGCTCTGTGCTTTCTTTCGTTCTGAACAACTGTTACTGTTTTCTGCACAAAAGCGATTCTGCAAAGCAATGTGAACACTTCTGCTTCCCAGGCACAGAGAAGGTGCTAGCAGGGAATTCTCTGCCTGCCTTTCCCCAGTGCTCTGCAAGCTCTCCAGGGCAACATAAAATCTGGGGCTCTGTGCTTTCTTTCCTTCTGAACAAGTGTTACTGTTTTCTGCACAAAAGCGATTCTGCGAAGCAATGTGAACAGGCACAGAGAAGGTGCTATCAGGGAATTCTCTGCCTGCCTTTTCCCAGTGCTCTGCAAGCTCTCCAGGACAACATAGAATCTGGGGCTCTGTGCTTTCTTTCGTTCTGAACAACTGTTACTGTTTTCTGCACAAAAGCGATTCTGCGAAGCAATGTGAACACTTCTGCTTCCCAGGCACAGAGAAGGTGCTATCAGGGAATTCTCTGCCTGCCTTTCCCCAGTGCTCTGCAAGCTCTCCAGGACAACATAGAATCTGGGGCTCTGTGCTTTCTTTCGTTCTGAACAAGTGTTACTGTTTTCTGCACAAAAGCGATTCTGCGAAGCAATGTGAACAGGCACAGAGAAGGTGCTATCAGGGAATTGTCTGCCTGCCTTTCCCCAGTGCTCTGCAAGCTCTCCAGGACAACATAAAATCTGGGGCTCTGTGCTTTCTTTCCTTCTGAACAAGTGTTAATGTTTTCTGCACAAAAGCGATTCTGCGAAGCAATGTGAACAGGCACAGAGAAGGTGCTATCAGGGAATTCTCTGCCTGCCTTTCCCCAGTGCTCTGCAAGCTCTCCAGGACAACATAAAATCTGGGGCTCTGTGCTTTCTTTCCTTCTGAACAAGTGTTAATGTTTTCTGCACAAAAGCGATTCTGCGAAGCAATGTGAACACTTCTGCTTCCCAGGCACAGAGAAGGTGCTAGCAAGGATTTCTCTGCCTGCCTTTCCCCAGTGCTCTGCAAGCTCTCCAGGACAACATAGAATCTGGGGCTCTGTGCTTTCTTTCCTTCTGAACAAGTGTTAGTGTTTTCTGCACAAAAGCGATTCTTGCAAAGCAATGTGAACACTTCTGCTTCCCAGGCACAGAGAAGGTGCTAGCAGGGAATTCTCTGCCTGCCTTTCCCCAGTGCTCTGCAAGCTCTCCAGGACAACATAAAATCTGGGGCTCTGTGCTTTCTTTCCTTCTGAACAAGTGTTAGTGTTTTCTGCACAAAAGCGATTCTTACGAAGCAATGTGAACACTTCTGCTTCCCAGGCACAGAGAAGGTGCTAGCAGGGAATTCTCTGCCTGCCTTTCCCCAGTGCTCTGCAAGCTCTCCAGGACAACATAGAATCTGGGGCTCTGTGCTTTCTTTCGTTCTGAACAAGTGTTACTGTTTTCTGCACAAAAGCGATTCTGCGAAGCAATGTGAACAGGCACAGAGAAGGTGCTATCAGGGAATTCTCTGCCCGCCTTTCCCCAGTGCTCTGCAAGCTCTCCAGGACAACATAAAATCTGGGGCACTGTGCTTTCTTTCCTTCTGAACAAGTGTTACTGTTTTCTGCACAAAAGCGATTCTTGCGAAGCAATGTGAACACTTCTGCTTCCCAGGCACAGAGAAGGTGCTAGCAGGGAATTCTCTGCCTGCCTTTCCCCAGTGCTCTGCAAGCTCTCCAGGACAACATAGAATCTGGGGCTCTGTGCTTTCTTTCCTTCTGAACAAGTGTTACTGTTTTCTGCACAAAAGCGATTCTGCGAAGCAATGTGAACAGGCACAGAGAAGGTGCTATCAGGGAATTCTCTGCCTGCCTTTCCCCAGTGCTCTGCAAGCTCTCCAGGACAACATAGAATCTGGGGCTCTGTGCTTTCTTTCGTTCTGAACAAGTGTTAGTGTTTTCTGCACAAAAGCGATTCTGCAAAGCAATGTGAACACTTCTGCTTCCCAGGCACAGAGAAGGTGCTAGCAGGGAATTCTCTGCCTGCCTTTCCCCAGTGCTCTGCAAGCTCTCCAGGACAACATAGAATCTGGTGCTCTGTGCTTTCTTTCCTTCTGAACAAGTGTTACTGTTTTCTGCACAAAAGCGATTCTGTGAAGCAATGTGAACAGGCACAGAGAAGGTGCTATCAGGGAATTCTCTGCCTGCCTTTCCCCAGTGCTCTGCAAGCTCTCCAGGACAACATAGAATCTGGGGCTCTGTGCTTTCTTTCGTTCTGAACAAGTGTTACTGTTTTATGCACAAAAGCGATTCTGCGAAGCAATGTGAACAGGCACAGAGAAGGTGCTATCAGGGAATTCTCTGCCTGCCTTTCCCCAGTGCTCTGCAAGCTCTCCAGGACAACATAGAATCTGGGGCTCTGTGCTTTCTTTCGTTCTGAACAAGTGTTAGTGTTTTCTGCACAAAAGCGATTCTGCGAACCAATGTGAACAGGCACAGAGAAGGTGCTAGCAGGGAATTCTCTGCCTGCCTTTCCCCAGTGCTCTGCAAGCTCTCCAGGACAACATAGAATCTGGGGCTCTGTGCTTTCTTTCCTTCTGAACAAGTGTTACTGTTTTCTGCACAAAAGCGATTCTTGCGAAGCAATGTGAACACTTCTGCTTCCCAGGCACAGACAAGGTGCTATCAGGGAATTCTCTGCCTGCCTTTCCCCAGTGCTCTGCAAGCTCTCCAGGACAACATAGAATCTGGGGCTCTGTGCTTTCTTTCCTTCTGAACAAGTGTTACTGTTTTCTGCACAAAAGCGATTCTTGCGAAGCAATGTGAACACTTCTGCTTCCCAGGCACAGAGAAGGTGCTATCAGGGAATTCTCTGCCTGCCTTTCCCCAGTGCTCTGCAAGCTCTCCAGGACAACATAGAATCTGGGGCTCTGTGCTTTCTTTCGTTCTGAACAAGTGTTACTGTTTTCTGCACAAAAGCGATTCTGCGAAGCAATGTGAACAGGCACAGAGAAGGTGCTATCAGGGAATTCTCTGCCTGCCTTTTCCCAGTGCTCTGCAAGCTCTCCAGGACAACATAGAATCTGGGGCTCTGTGCTTTCTTTCGTTCTGAACAACTGTTACTGTTTTCTGCACAAAAGCGATTCTGCAAAGCAATGTGAACACTTCTGCTTCCCAGGCACAGAGAAGGTGCTAGCAGGGAATTCTCTGCCTGCCTTTCCCCAGTGCTCTGCAAGCTCTCCAGGGCAACATAAAATCTGGGGCTCTGTGCTTTCTTTCCTTCTGAACAAGTGTTACTGTTTTCTGCACAAAAGCGATTCTGCGAAGCAATGTGAACAGGCACAGAGAAGGTGCTATCAGGGAATTCTCTGCCTGCCTTTTCCCAGTGCTCTGCAAGCTCTCCAGGACAACATAGAATCTGGGGCTCTGTGCTTTCTTTCCTTCTGAACAACTGTTACTGTTTTCTGCACAAAAGCGATTCTGCGAAGCAATGTGAACACTTCTGCTTCCCAGGCACAGAGAAGGTGCTATCAGGGAATTCTCTGCCTGCCTTTCCCCAGTGCTCTGCAAGCTCTCCAGGACAACATAGAATCTGGGGCTCTGTGCTTTCTTTCCTTCTGAACAAGTGTTACTGTTTTCTGCACAAAAGCGATTCTGCGAAGCAATGTGAACAGGCACAGAGAAGGTGCTATCAGGGAATTCTCTGCCTGCCTTTCCCCAGTGCTCTGCAAGCTCTCCAGGACAACATAAGATCTGGGGCTCTGTGCTTTCTTTCCTTCTGAACAAGTGTTAATGTTTTCTGCACAAAAGCGATTCTGCGAAGCAATGTGAACAGGCACAGAGAAGGTGCTATCAGGGAATTCTCTGCCTGCCTTTCCCCAGTGCTCTGCAAGCTCTCCAGGACAACATAGAATCTGGGGCTCTGTGCTTTCTTTCGTTCTGAACAAGTGTTACTGTTTTCTGCACAAAAGCGATTCTGCGAAGCAATGTGAACACTTCTGCTTCCCAGGCACAGAGAAGGTGCTAGCAAGGATTTCTCTGCCTGCCTTTCCCCAGTGCTCTGCAAGCTCTCCAGGACAACATAGAATCTGGGGCTCTGTGCTTTCTTTCCTTCTGAACAAGTGTTAGTGTTTTCTGCACAAAAGCGATTCTTGCAAAGCAATGTGAACACTTCTGCTTCCCAGGCACAGAGAAGGTGCTAGCAGGGAATTCTCTGCCTGCCTTTCCCCAGTGCTCTGCAAGCTCTCCAGGACAACATAAAATCTGGGGCTCTGTGCTTTCTTTCCTTCTGAACAAGTGTTAGTGTTTTCTGCACAAAAGCGATTCTTGCGAAGCAATGTGAACACTTCTGCTTCCCAGGCACAGAGAAGGTGCTAGCAGGGAATTCTCTGCCTGCCTTTCCCCAGTGCTCTGCAAGCTCTCCAGGACAACATAGAATCTGGGGCTCTGTGCTTTCTTTCGTTCTGAACAAGTGTTACTGTTTTCTGCACAAAAGCGATTCTGCGAAGCAATGTGAACAGGCACAGAGAAGGTGCTATCAGGGAATTCTCTGCCCGCCTTTCCCCAGTGCTCTGCAAGCTCTCCAGGACAACATAAAATCTGGGGCACTGTGCTTTCTTTCCTTCTGAACAAGTGTTACTGTTTTCTGCACAAAAGCGATTCTTGCGAAGCAATGTGAACACTTCTGCTTCCCAGGCACAGAGAAGGTGCTAGCAGGGAATTCTCTGCCTGCCTTTCCCCAGTGCTCTGCAAGCTCTCCAGGACAACATAGAATCTGGGGCTCTGTGCTTTCTTTCCTTCTGAACAAGTGTTACTGTTTTCTGCACAAAAGCGATTCTGCGAAGCAATGTGAACAGGCACAGAGAAGGTGCTATCAGGGAATTCTCTGCCTGCCTTTCCCCAGTGCTCTGCAAGCTCTCCAGGACAACATAGAATCTGGGGCTCTGTGCTTTCTTTCGTTCTGAACAAGTGTTAGTGTTTTCTGCACAAAAGCGATTCTGCAAAGCAATGTGAACACTTCTGCTTCCCAGGCACAGAGAAGGTGCTAGCAGGGAATTCTCTGCCTGCCTTTCCCCAGTGCTCTGCAAGCTCTCCAGGACAACATAGAATCTGGGGCTCTGTGCTTTCTTTCCTTCTGAACAAGTGTTACTGTTTTCTGCACAAAAGCGATTCTGTGAAGCAATGTGAACAGGCACAGAGAAGGTGCTATCAGGGAATTCTCTGCCTGCCTTTCCCCAGTGCTCTGCAAGCTCTCCAGGACAACATAGAATCTGGGGCTCTGTGCTTTCTTTCGTTCTGAACAAGTGTTACTGTTTTCTGCACAAAAGCGATTCTGCGAAGCAATGTGAACAGGCACAGAGAAGGTGCTATCAGGGAATTCTCTGCCTGCCTTTCCCCAGTGCTCTGCAAGCTCTCCAGGACAACATAGAATCTGGGGCTCTGTGCTTTCTTTCCTTCTGAACAAGTGTTAGTGTTTTCTGCACAAAAGCGATTCTGCGAAGCAATGTGAACACTTCTGCTTCCCAGGCACGGAGAAGGTGCTAGCAAGGAATTCTCTGCCTGCCTTTCCCCAGTGCTCTAAAAGATCTCCAGGACAACATAAAATCTGGGGCTCTGTGCTTTCTTTCCTTCTGAACAAGTGTTAGTGTTTTCTGCACAAAAGCGATTCTTGCGAAGCAATGTGAACACTTCTGCTTCCCAGGCACAGAGAAGGTGCTAGCAAGGAATTCTCTGCCTGCCTTTCCCCAGTGCTCTGCAAGCTCTCCAGGACAACATAGAATCTGGGGCTCTGTGCTTTCTTTCGTTCTGAACAAGTGTTACTGTTTTCTGCACAAAAGCGATTCTGCGAAGCAATGTGAACAGGCACAGAGAAGGTGCTATCAGGGAATTCTCTGCCTGCCTTTCCCCAGTGCTCTGCAAGCTCTCCAGGACAACATAGAATCTGGGGCTCTGTGCTTTCTTTCGTTCTGAACAACTGTTACTGTTTTCTGCACAAAAGCGATTCTGCAAAGCAATGTGAACACTTCTGCTTCCCAGGCACAGAGAAGGTGCTAGCAGGGAATTCTCTGCCTGCCTTTCCCCAGTGCTCTGCAAGCTCTCCAGGGCAACATAAAATCTGGGGCTCTGTGCTTTCTTTCCTTCTGAACAAGTGTTACTGTTTTCTGCACAAAAGCGATTCTGCGAAGCAATGTGAACAGGCACAGAGAAGGTGCTAGCAGGGAATTCTCTGCCTGCCTTTCCCCAGTGCTCTGCAAGCTCTCCAGGACAACATAGAATCTGGGGCTCTGTGCTTTCTTTCGTTCTGAACAACTGTTACTGTTTTCTGCACAAAAGCGATTCTGCGAAGCAATGTGAACACTTCTGCTTCCCAGGCACAGAGAAGGTGCTAGCAAGGAATTCTCTGCCTGCCTTTCCCCAGTGCTCTGCAAGCTCTCCAGGACAACATAAAATCTGGGGCTCTGTGCTTTCTTTCCTTCTGAACAAGTGTTAATGTTTTCTGCACAAAAGCGATTCTTGCGAAGCTATGTGAACACTTCTGCTTCCCAGGCACAGAGAAGGTGCTAGCAGGGAATTCTCTGCCTGCCTTTCCCCAGTGCTCTGCAAGCTCTCCAGGACAACATAGAATCTGGGGCTCTGTGCTTTCTTTCCTTCTGAACAAGTGTTACTGTTTTCTGCACAAAAGCGATTCTGCGAAGCAATGTGAACAGGCACAGAGAAGGTGCTAGCAGGGAATTCTCTGCCTGCCTTTCCCCAGTGCTCTGCAAGCTCTCCAGGACAACATAGAATCTCGGGCTCTGTGCTTTCTTTCCTTCTGAACAAGTGTTACTGTTTTCTGCACAAAAGCGATTCTTGCGAAGCAATGTGAACACTTCTGCTTCCCAGGCACAGAGAAGGTGCTATCAGGGAATTCTCTGCCTGCCTTTCCCCAGTGCTCTGCAAGCTCTCCAGGACAACATAGAATCTGGGGCTCTGTGCTTTCTTTCCTTCTGAACAAGTGTTACTGTTTTCTGCACAAAAGCGATTCTTGCGAAGCAATGTGAACACTTCTGCTTCCCAGGCACAGAGAAGGTGCTAGCAAGGAATTCTCTGCCTGCCTTTCCCCAGTGCTCTGCAAGCTCTCCAGGACTACATAGAATCTGGGGCTCTGTGCTTTCTTTCGTTCTGAACAAGTGTTAATGTTTTCTGCACAAAAGCGATTCTGCAAAGCAATGTGAACAGGCACAGAGAAGGTGCTATCAGGGAATTCTCTGCCTGCCTTTCCCCAGTGCTCTGCAAGCTCTCCAGGACAACATAGAATCTGGGGCTCTGTGCTTTCTTTCCTTCTGAACAAGTGTTACTGTTTTCTGCACAAAAGCGATTCTGCGAAGCAATGTGAACAGGCACAGAGAAGGTGCTAGCAGGGAATTCTCTGCCTGCCTTTCCCCAGTGCTCTGCAAGCTCTCCAGGACAACATAGAATCTGGGGCTCTGTGCTTTCTTTCGTTCTGAACAAGTGTTACTGTTTTCTGCACAAAAGCGATTCTGCGAAGCAATGTGAACAGGCACAGAGAAGGTGCTATCAGGGAATTCTCTGCCTGCCTTTCCCCAGTGCTCTGCAAGCTCTCCAGGACAACATAGAATCTGGGGCTCTGTGCTTTCTTTCCTTCTGAACAAGTGTTACTGTTTTCTGCACAAAAGCGATTCTGCGAAGCAATGTGAACAGGCACAGAGAAGGTGCTATCAGGGAATTCTCTGCCTGCCTTTCCCCAGTGCTCTGCAAGCTCTCCAGGACAACATAGAATCTGGGGCTCTGTGCTTTCTTTCCTTCTGAACAAGTGTTACTGTTTTCTGCACAAAAGCGATTCTGCGAAGCAATGTGAACACTTCTGCTTCCCAGGCACGGAGAAGGTGCTAGCAAGGAATTCTCTGCCTGCCTTTCCCAGTGCTCTAAAAGATCTCCAGGACAACATAAAATCTGGGGCTCTGTGCTTTCTTTCCTTCTGAACAAGTGTTAGTGTTTTCTGCACAAAAGCGATTCTTGCGAAGCAATGTGAACACTTCTGCTTCCCAGGCACAGAGAAGGTGCTAGCAAGGAATTCTCTGCCTGCCTTTCCCCAGTGCTCTGCAAGCTCTCCAGGACAACATAGAATCTGGGGCTCTGTGCTTTCTTTCGTTCTGAACAAGTGTTACTGTTTTCTGCACAAAAGCGATTCTGCGAAGCAATGTGAACAGGCACAGAGAAGGTGCTAGCAGGGAATTCTCTGCCTGCCTTTCCCCAGTGCTCTGCAAGCTCTCCAGGACAACATAGAATCTGGGGCTCTGTGCTTTCTTTCGTTCTGAACAACTGTTACTGTTTTCTGCACAAAAGCGATTCTGCGAAGCAATGTGAACACTTCTGCTTCCCAGGCACAGAGAAGGTGCTAGCAAGGAATTCTCTGCCTGCCTTTCCCCAGTGCTCTGCAAGCTCTCCAGGACAACATAAAATCTGGGGCTCTGTGCTTTCTTTCCTTCTGAACAAGTGTTAATGTTTTCTGCACAAAAGCGATTCTTGCGAAGCTATGTGAACACTTCTGCTTCCCAGGCACACAGAAGGTGCTAGCAAGGAATTCTCTGCCTGCCTTTCCCCAGTGCTCTGCAAGCTCTCCAGGACAACATAGAATCTGGGGCTCTGTGCTTTCTTTCCTTCTGAACAAGTGTTACTGTTTTCTGCACAAAAGCGATTCTGCGAAGCAATGTGAACAGGCACAGAGAAGGTGCTAGCAGGGAATTCTCTGCCTGCCTTTCCCCAGTGCTCTGCAAGCTCTCCAGGACAACATAGAATCTCGGGCTCTGTGCTTTCTTTCCTTCTGAACAAGTGTTACTGTTTTCTGCACAAAAGCGATTCTTGCGAAGCAATGTGAACACTTCTGCTTCCCAGGCACAGAGAAGGTGCTAGCAGGGAATTCTCTGCCTGCCTTTCCCCAGTGCTCTGCAAGCTCTCCAGGACAACATAGAATCTGGGGCTCTGTGCTTTCTTTCCTTCTGAACAAGTGTTACTGTTTTCTGCACAAAAGCGATTCTTGCGAAGCAATGTGAACACTTCTGCTTCCCAGGCACAGAGAAGGTGCTAGCAGGGAATTCTCTGCCTGCCTTTCCCCAGTGCTCTGCAAGCTCTCCAGGACAACATAGAATCTGGTGCTCTGTGCTTTCTTTCCTTCTGAACAAGTGTTACTGTTTTCTGCACAAAAGCGATTCTGTGAAGCAATGTGAACAGGCACAGAGAAGGTGCTATCAGGGAATTCTCTGCCTGCCTTTCCCCAGTGCTCTGCAAGCTCTCCAGGACAACATAAAATCTGGGGCTCTGTGCTTTCTTTCGTTCTGAACAAGTGTTACTGTTTTCTGCACAAAAGCGATTCTGCGAAGCAATGTGAACAGGCACAGAGAAGGTGCTATCAGGGAATTCTCTGCCTGCCTTTCCCCAGTGCTCTGCAAGCTCTCCAGGACAACATAGAATCTGGGGCTCTGTGCTTTCTTTCGTTCTGAACAAGTGTTACTGTTTTCTGCACAAAAGCGATTCTGCGAACCAATGTGAACAGGCACAGAGAAGGTGCTAGCAGGGAATTCTCTGCCTGCCTTTCCCCAGTGCTCTGCAAGCTCTCCAGGACAACATAGAATCTGGGGCTCTGTGCTTTCTTTCCTTCTGAACAAGTGTTACTGTTTTCTGCACAAAAGCGATTCTTGCGAAGCAATGTGAACACTTCTGCTTCCCAGGCACAGACAAGGTGCTATCAGGGAATTCTCTGCCTGCCTTTCCCCAGTGCTCTGCAAGCTCTCCAGGACAACATAGAATCTGGGGCTCTGTGCTTTCTTTCCTTCTGAACAAGTGTTACTGTTTTCTGCACAAAAGCGATTCTTGCGAAGCAATGTGAACACTTCTGCTTCCCAGGCACAGAGAAGGTGCTATCAGGGAATTCTCTGCCTGCCTTTTCCCAGTGCTCTGCAAGCTCTCCAGGACAACATAGAATCTGGGGCTCTGTGCTTTCTTTCGTTCTGAACAAGTGTTACTGTTTTCTGCACAAAAGCGATTCTGCGAGGCAATGTGAACAGGCACAGAGAAGGTGCTATCAGGGAATTCTCTGCCTGCCTTTTCCCAGTGCTCTGCAAGCTCTCCAGGACAACATAGAATCTGGGGCTCTGTGCTTTCTTTCGTTCTGAACAACTGTTACTGTTTTCTGCACAAAAGCGATTCTGCAAAGCAATGTGAACACTTCTGCTTCCCAGGCACAGAGAAGGTGCTAGCAGGGAATTCTCTGCCTGCCTTTCCCCAGTGCTCTGCAAGCTCTCCAGGGCAACATAAAATCTGGGGCTCTGTGCTTTCTTTCCTTCTGAACAAGTGTTACTGTTTTCTGCACAAAAGCGATTCTGCGAAGCAATGTGAACAGGCACAGAGAAGGTGCTATCAGGGAATTCTCTGCCTGCCTTTTCCCAGTGCTCTGCAAGCTCTCCAGGACAACATAGAATCTGGGGCTCTGTGCTTTCTTTCCTTCTGAACAACTGTTACTGTTTTCTGCACAAAAGCGATTCTGCGAAGCAATGTGAACACTTCTGCTTCCCAGGCACAGAGAAGGTGCTATCAGGGAATTCTCTGCCTGCCTTTCCCCAGTGCTCTGCAAGCTCTCCAGGACAACATAGAATCTGGGGCTCTGTGCTTTCTTTCGTTCTGAACAAGTGTTACTGTTTTCTGCACAAAAGCGATTCTGCGAAGCAATGTGAACAGGCACAGAGAAGGTGCTATCAGGGAATTCTCTGCCTGCCTTTCCCCAGTGCTCTGCAAGCTCTCCAGGACAACATAAGATCTGGGGCTCTGTGCTTTCTTTCCTTCTGAACAAGTGTTAATGTTTTCTGCACAAAAGCGATTCTGCGAAGCAATGTGAACAGGCACAGAGAAGGTGCTATCAGGGAATTCTCTGCCTGCCTTTCCCCAGTGCTCTGCAAGCTCTCCAGGACAACATAGAATCTGGGGCTCTGTGCTTTCTTTCGTTCTGAACAAGTGTTACTGTTTTCTGCACAAAAGCGATTCTGCGAAGCAATGTGAACACTTCTGCTTCCCAGGCACAGAGAAGGTGCTAGCAAGGATTTCTCTGCCTGCCTTTCCCCAGTGCTCTGCAAGCTCTCCAGGACAACATAGAATCTGGGGCTCTGTGCTTTCTTTCCTTCTGAACAAGTGTTAGTGTTTTCTGCACAAAAGCGATTCTTGCGAAGCAATGTGAACACTACTGCTTCCCAGGCACAGAGAAGGTGCTATCAGGGAATTCTCTGCCTGCCTTTCCCCAGTGCTCTGCAAGCTCTCCAGGACAACATAAAATCTGGGGCTCTGTGCTTTCTTTCCTTCTGAACAAGTGTTAGTGTTTTCTGCACAAAAGCGATTCTTGCGAAGCAATGTGAACACTTCTGCTTCCCAGGCACAGAGAAGGTGCTAGCAGGGAATTCTCTGCCTGCCTTTCCCCAGTGCTCTGCAAGCTCTCCAGGACAACATAGAATCTGGGGCTCTGTGCTTTCTTTCGTTCTGAACAAGTGTTACTGTTTTCTGCACAAAAGCGATTCTGCGAAGCAATGTGAACAGGCACAGAGAAGGTGCTATCAGGGAATTCTCTGCCCGCCTTTCCCCAGTGCTCTGCAAGCTCTCCAGGACAACATAAAATCTGGGGCACTGTGCTTTCTTTCCTTCTGAACAAGTGTTACTGTTTTCTGCACAAAAGCGATTCTTGCGAAGCAATGTGAACACTTCTGCTTCCCAGGCACAGAGAAGGTGCTAGCAGGGAATTCTCTGCCTGCCTTTCCCCAGTGCTCTGCAAGCTCTCCAGGACAACATAGAATCTGGGGCTCTGTGCTTTCTTTCCTTCTGAACAAGTGTTACTGTTTTCTGCACAAAAGCGATTCTGCGAAGCAATGTGAACAGGCACAGAGAAGGTGCTATCAGGGAATTCTCTGCCTGCCTTTCCCCAGTGCTCTGCAAGCTCTCCAGGACAACATAGAATCTGGGGCTCTGTGCTTTCTTTCGTTCTGAACAAGTGTTAGTGTTTTCTGCACAAAAGCGATTCTGCAAAGCAATGTGAACACTTCTGCTTCCCAGGCACAGAGAAGGTGCTAGCAGGGAATTCTCTGCCTGCCTTTCCCCAGTGCTCTGCAAGCTCTCCAGGACAACATAGAATCTGGGGCTCTGTGCTTTCTTTCCTTCTGAACAAGTGTTACTGTTTTCTGCACAAAAGCGATTCTGTGAAGCAATGTGAACAGGCACAGAGAAGGTGCTATCAGGGAATTCTCTGCCTGCCTTTCCCCAGTGCTCTGCAAGCTCTCCAGGACAACATAGAATCTGGGGCTCTGTGCTTTCTTTCGTTCTGAACAAGTGTTACTGTTTTCTGCACAAAAGCGATTCTGCGAAGCAATGTGAACAGGCACAGAGAAGGTGCTATCAGGGAATTCTCTGCCTGCCTTTCCCCAGTGCTCTGCAAGCTCTCCAGGACAACATAGAATCTGGGGCTCTGTGCTTTCTTTCCTTCTGAACAAGTGTTAGTGTTTTCTGCACAAAAGCGATTCTGCGAAGCAATGTGAACACTTCTGCTTCCCAGGCACGGAGAAGGTGCTAGCAAGGAATTCTCTGCCTGCCTTTCCCCAGTGCTCTAAAAGATCTCCAGGACAACATAAAATCTGGGGCTCTGTGCTTTCTTTCCTTCTGAACAAGTGTTAGTGTTTTCTGCACAAAAGCGATTCTTGCGAAGCAATGTGAACACTTCTGCTTCCCAGGCACAGAGAAGGTGCTAGCAAGGAATTCTCTGCCTGCCTTTCCCCAGTGCTCTGCAAGCTCTCCAGGACAACATAGAATCTGGGGCTCTGTGCTTTCTTTCGTTCTGAACAAGTGTTACTGTTTTCTGCACAAAAGCGATTCTGCGAAGCAATGTGAACAGGCACAGAGAAGGTGCTATCAGGGAATTCTCTGCCTGCCTTTCCCCAGTGCTCTGCAAGCTCTCCAGGACAACATAGAATCTGGGGCTCTGTGCTTTCTTTCGTTCTGAACAAGTGTTACTGTTTTCTGCACAAAAGCGATTCTGCAAAGCAATGTGAACACTTCTGCTTCCCAGGCACAGAGAAGGTGCTAGCAGGGAATTCTCTGCCTGCCTTTCCCCAGTGCTCTGCAAGCTCTCCAGGGCAACATAAAATCTGGGGCTCTGTGCTTTCTTTCCTTCTGAACAAGTGTTACTGTTTTCTGCACAAAAGCGATTCTGCGAAGCAATGTGAACAGGCACAGAGAAGGTGCTAGCAGGGAATTCTCTGCCTGCCTTTCCCCAGTGCTCTGCAAGCTCTCCAGGACAACATAGAATCTGGGGCTCTGTGCTTTCTTTCGTTCTGAACAACTGTTACTGTTTTCTGCACAAAAGCGATTCTGCGAAGCAATGTGAACACTTCTGCTTCCCAGGCACAGAGAAGGTGCTAGCAAGGAATTCTCTGCCTGCCTTTCCCCAGTGCTCTGCAAGCTCTCCAGGACAACATAAAATCTGGGGCTCTGTGCTTTCTTTCCTTCTGAACAAGTGTTAATGTTTTCTGCACAAAAGCGATTCTTGCGAAGCTATGTGAACACTTCTGCTTCCCAGGCACAGAGAAGGTGCTAGCAGGGAATTCTCTGCCTGCCTTTCCCCAGTGCTCTGCAAGCTCTCCAGGACAACATAGAATCTGGGGCTCTGTGCTTTCTTTCCTTCTGAACAAGTGTTACTGTTTTCTGCACAAAAGCGATTCTGCGAAGCAATGTGAACAGGCACAGAGAAGGTGCTAGCAGGGAATTCTCTGCCTGCCTTTCCCCAGTGCTCTGCAAGCTCTCCAGGACAACATAGAATCTCGGGCTCTGTGCTTTCTTTCCTTCTGAACAAGTGTTACTGTTTTCTGCACAAAAGCGATTCTTGCGAAGCAATGTGAACACTTCTGCTTCCCAGGCACAGAGAAGGTGCTAGCAGGGAATTCTCTGCCTGCCTTTCCCCAGTGCTCTGCAAGCTCTCCAGGACAACATAGAATCTGGGGCTCTGTGCTTTCTTTCCTTCTGAACAAGTGTTACTGTTTTCTGCACAAAAGCGATTCTTGCGAAGCAATGTGAACACTTCTGCTTCCCAGGCACAGAGAAGGTGCTAGCAAGGAATTCTCTGCCTGCCTTTCCCCAGTGCTCTGCAAGCTCTCCAGGACTACATAGAATCTGGGGCTCTGTGCTTTCTTTCGTTCTGAACAAGTGTTAATGTTTTCTGCACAAAAGCGATTCTGCAAAGCAATGTGAACAGGCACAGAGAAGGTGCTATCAGGGAATTCTCTGCCTGCCTTTCCCCAGTGCTCTGCAAGCTCTCCAGGACAACATAGAATCTGGGGCTCTGTGCTTTCTTTCCTTCTGAACAAGTGTTACTGTTTTCTGCACAAAAGCGATTCTGCGAAGCAATGTGAACAGGCACAGAGAAGGTGCTAGCAGGGAATTCTCTGCCTGCCTTTCCCCAGTGCTCTGCAAGCTCTCCAGGACAACATAGAATCTGGGGCTCTGTGCTTTCTTTCGTTCTGAACAAGTGTTACTGTTTTCTGCACAAAAGCGATTCTGCGAAGCAATGTGAACAGGCACAGAGAAGGTGCTATCAGGGAATTCTCTGCCTGCCTTTCCCCAGTGCTCTGCAAGCTCTCCAGGACAACATAGAATCTGGGGCTCTGTGCTTTCTTTCCTTCTGAACAAGTGTTACTGTTTTCTGCACAAAAGCGATTCTGCGAAGCAATGTGAACAGGCACAGAGAAGGTGCTATCAGGGAATTCTCTGCCTGCCTTTCCCCAGTGCTCTGCAAGCTCTCCAGGACAACATAGAATCTGGGGCTCTGTGCTTTCTTTCCTTCTGAACAAGTGTTACTGTTTTCTGCACAAAAGCGATTCTGCGAAGCAATGTGAACACTTCTGCTTCCCAGGCACGGAGAAGGTGCTAGCAAGGAATTCTCTGCCTGCCTTTCCCAGTGCTCTAAAAGATCTCCAGGACAACATAAAATCTGGGGCTCTGTGCTTTCTTTCCTTCTGAACAAGTGTTAGTGTTTTCTGCACAAAAGCGATTCTTGCGAAGCAATGTGAACACTTCTGCTTCCCAGGCACAGAGAAGGTGCTAGCAAGGAATTCTCTGCCTGCCTTTCCCCAGTGCTCTGCAAGCTCTCCAGGACAACATAGAATCTGGGGCTCTGTGCTTTCTTTCGTTCTGAACAAGTGTTACTGTTTTCTGCACAAAAGCGATTCTGCGAAGCAATGTGAACAGGCACAGAGAAGGTGCTAGCAGGGAATTCTCTGCCTGCCTTTCCCCAGTGCTCTGCAAGCTCTCCAGGACAACATAGAATCTGGGGCTCTGTGCTTTCTTTCGTTCTGAACAACTGTTACTGTTTTCTGCACAAAAGCGATTCTGCGAAGCAATGTGAACACTTCTGCTTCCCAGGCACAGAGAAGGTGCTAGCAAGGAATTCTCTGCCTGCCTTTCCCCAGTGCTCTGCAAGCTCTCCAGGACAACATAAAATCTGGGGCTCTGTGCTTTCTTTCCTTCTGAACAAGTGTTAATGTTTTCTGCACAAAAGCGATTCTTGCGAAGCTATGTGAACACTTCTGCTTCCCAGGCACACAGAAGGTGCTAGCAAGGAATTCTCTGCCTGCCTTTCCCCAGTGCTCTGCAAGCTCTCCAGGACAACATAGAATCTGGGGCTCTGTGCTTTCTTTCCTTCTGAACAAGTGTTACTGTTTTCTGCACAAAAGCGATTCTGCGAAGCAATGTGAACAGGCACAGAGAAGGTGCTAGCAGGGAATTCTCTGCCTGCCTTTCCCCAGTGCTCTGCAAGCTCTCCAGGACAACATAGAATCTCGGGCTCTGTGCTTTCTTTCCTTCTGAACAAGTGTTACTGTTTTCTGCACAAAAGCGATTCTTGCGAAGCAATGTGAACACTTCTGCTTCCCAGGCACAGAGAAGGTGCTAGCAGGGAATTCTCTGCCTGCCTTTCCCCAGTGCTCTGCAAGCTCTCCAGGACAACATAGAATCTGGGGCTCTGTGCTTTCTTTCCTTCTGAACAAGTGTTACTGTTTTCTGCACAAAAGCGATTCTTGCGAAGCAATGTGAACACTTCTGCTTCCCAGGCACAGAGAAGGTGCTAGCAGGGAATTCTCTGCCTGCCTTTCCCCAGTGCTCTGCAAGCTCTCCAGGACAACATAGAATCTGGTGCTCTGTGCTTTCTTTCCTTCTGAACAAGTGTTACTGTTTTCTGCACAAAAGCGATTCTGTGAAGCAATGTGAACAGGCACAGAGAAGGTGCTATCAGGGAATTCTCTGCCTGCCTTTCCCCAGTGCTCTGCAAGCTCTCCAGGACAACATAAAATCTGGGGCTCTGTGCTTTCTTTCGTTCTGAACAAGTGTTACTGTTTTCTGCACAAAAGCGATTCTGCGAAGCAATGTGAACAGGCACAGAGAAGGTGCTATCAGGGAATTCTCTGCCTGCCTTTCCCCAGTGCTCTGCAAGCTCTCCAGGACAACATAGAATCTGGGGCTCTGTGCTTTCTTTCGTTCTGAACAAGTGTTACTGTTTTCTGCACAAAAGCGATTCTGCGAACCAATGTGAACAGGCACAGAGAAGGTGCTAGCAGGGAATTCTCTGCCTGCCTTTCCCCAGTGCTCTGCAAGCTCTCCAGGACAACATAGAATCTGGGGCTCTGTGCTTTCTTTCCTTCTGAACAAGTGTTACTGTTTTCTGCACAAAAGCGATTCTTGCGAAGCAATGTGAACACTTCTGCTTCCCAGGCACAGACAAGGTGCTATCAGGGAATTCTCTGCCTGCCTTTCCCCAGTGCTCTGCAAGCTCTCCAGGACAACATAGAATCTGGGGCTCTGTGCTTTCTTTCCTTCTGAACAAGTGTTACTGTTTTCTGCACAAAAGCGATTC
This sequence comes from Strix aluco, assembly GCF_031877795.1. Lineage (NCBI taxonomy): Eukaryota > Metazoa > Chordata > Aves > Strigiformes > Strigidae > Strix > Strix aluco. The sequence continues at coordinate 3,221,103 of NW_027436647.1, forward strand.
TTGCGAAGCAATGTGAACACTTCTGCTTCCCAGGCACAGAGAAGGTGCTATCAGGGAATTCTCTGCCTGCCTTTTCCCAGTGCTCTGCAAGCTCTCCAGGACAACATAGAATCTGGGGCTCTGTGCTTTCTTTCGTTCTGAACAAGTGTTACTGTTTTCTGCACAAAAGCGATTCTGCGAGGCAATGTGAACAGGCACAGAGAAGGTGCTATCAGGGAATTCTCTGCCTGCCTTTTCCCAGTGCTCTGCAAGCTCTCCAGGACAACATAGAATCTGGGGCTCTGTGCTTTCTTTCGTTCTGAACAACTGTTACTGTTTTCTGCACAAAAGCGATTCTGCAAAGCAATGTGAACACTTCTGCTTCCCAGGCACAGAGAAGGTGCTAGCAGGGAATTCTCTGCCTGCCTTTCCCCAGTGCTCTGCAAGCTCTCCAGGGCAACATAAAATCTGGGGCTCTGTGCTTTCTTTCCTTCTGAACAAGTGTTACTGTTTTCTGCACAAAAGCGATTCTGCGAAGCAATGTGAACAGGCACAGAGAAGGTGCTATCAGGGAATTCTCTGCCTGCCTTTTCCCAGTGCTCTGCAAGCTCTCCAGGACAACATAGAATCTGGGGCTCTGTGCTTTCTTTCCTTCTGAACAACTGTTACTGTTTTCTGCACAAAAGCGATTCTGCGAAGCAATGTGAACACTTCTGCTTCCCAGGCACAGAGAAGGTGCTATCAGGGAATTCTCTGCCTGCCTTTCCCCAGTGCTCTGCAAGCTCTCCAGGACAACATAGAATCTGGGGCTCTGTGCTTTCTTTCGTTCTGAACAAGTGTTACTGTTTTCTGCACAAAAGCGATTCTGCGAAGCAATGTGAACAGGCACAGAGAAGGTGCTATCAGGGAATTCTCTGCCTGCCTTTCCCCAGTGCTCTGCAAGCTCTCCAGGACAACATAAGATCTGGGGCTCTGTGCTTTCTTTCCTTCTGAACAAGTGTTAATGTTTTCTGCACAAAAGCGATTCTGCGAAGCAATGTGAACAGGCACAGAGAAGGTGCTATCAGGGAATTCTCTGCCTGCCTTTCCCCAGTGCTCTGCAAGCTCTCCAGGACAACATAGAATCTGGGGCTCTGTGCTTTCTTTCGTTCTGAACAAGTGTTACTGTTTTCTGCACAAAAGCGATTCTGCGAAGCAATGTGAACACTTCTGCTTCCCAGGCACAGAGAAGGTGCTAGCAAGGATTTCTCTGCCTGCCTTTCCCCAGTGCTCTGCAAGCTCTCCAGGACAACATAGAATCTGGGGCTCTGTGCTTTCTTTCCTTCTGAACAAGTGTTAGTGTTTTCTGCACAAAAGCGATTCTTGCGAAGCAATGTGAACACTACTGCTTCCCAGGCACAGAGAAGGTGCTATCAGGGAATTCTCTGCCTGCCTTTCCCCAGTGCTCTGCAAGCTCTCCAGGACAACATAAAATCTGGGGCTCTGTGCTTTCTTTCCTTCTGAACAAGTGTTAGTGTTTTCTGCACAAAAGCGATTCTTGCGAAGCAATGTGAACACTTCTGCTTCCCAGGCACAGAGAAGGTGCTAGCAGGGAATTCTCTGCCTGCCTTTCCCCAGTGCTCTGCAAGCTCTCCAGGACAACATAGAATCTGGGGCTCTGTGCTTTCTTTCGTTCTGAACAAGTGTTACTGTTTTCTGCACAAAAGCGATTCTGCGAAGCAATGTGAACAGGCACAGAGAAGGTGCTATCAGGGAATTCTCTGCCCGCCTTTCCCCAGTGCTCTGCAAGCTCTCCAGGACAACATAAAATCTGGGGCACTGTGCTTTCTTTCCTTCTGAACAAGTGTTACTGTTTTCTGCACAAAAGCGATTCTTGCGAAGCAATGTGAACACTTCTGCTTCCCAGGCACAGAGAAGGTGCTAGCAGGGAATTCTCTGCCTGCCTTTCCCCAGTGCTCTGCAAGCTCTCCAGGACAACATAGAATCTGGGGCTCTGTGCTTTCTTTCCTTCTGAACAAGTGTTACTGTTTTCTGCACAAAAGCGATTCTGCGAAGCAATGTGAACAGGCACAGAGAAGGTGCTATCAGGGAATTCTCTGCCTGCCTTTCCCCAGTGCTCTGCAAGCTCTCCAGGACAACATAGAATCTGGGGCTCTGTGCTTTCTTTCGTTCTGAACAAGTGTTAGTGTTTTCTGCACAAAAGCGATTCTGCAAAGCAATGTGAACACTTCTGCTTCCCAGGCACAGAGAAGGTGCTAGCAGGGAATTCTCTGCCTGCCTTTCCCCAGTGCTCTGCAAGCTCTCCAGGACAACATAGAATCTGGGGCTCTGTGCTTTCTTTCCTTCTGAACAAGTGTTACTGTTTTCTGCACAAAAGCGATTCTGTGAAGCAATGTGAACAGGCACAGAGAAGGTGCTATCAGGGAATTCTCTGCCTGCCTTTCCCCAGTGCTCTGCAAGCTCTCCAGGACAACATAGAATCTGGGGCTCTGTGCTTTCTTTCGTTCTGAACAAGTGTTACTGTTTTCTGCACAAAAGCGATTCTGCGAAGCAATGTGAACAGGCACAGAGAAGGTGCTATCAGGGAATTCTCTGCCTGCCTTTCCCCAGTGCTCTGCAAGCTCTCCAGGACAACATAGAATCTGGGGCTCTGTGCTTTCTTTCCTTCTGAACAAGTGTTAGTGTTTTCTGCACAAAAGCGATTCTGCGAAGCAATGTGAACACTTCTGCTTCCCAGGCACGGAGAAGGTGCTAGCAAGGAATTCTCTGCCTGCCTTTCCCCAGTGCTCTAAAAGATCTCCAGGACAACATAAAATCTGGGGCTCTGTGCTTTCTTTCCTTCTGAACAAGTGTTAGTGTTTTCTGCACAAAAGCGATTCTTGCGAAGCAATGTGAACACTTCTGCTTCCCAGGCACAGAGAAGGTGCTAGCAAGGAATTCTCTGCCTGCCTTTCCCCAGTGCTCTGCAAGCTCTCCAGGACAACATAGAATCTGGGGCTCTGTGCTTTCTTTCGTTCTGAACAAGTGTTACTGTTTTCTGCACAAAAGCGATTCTGCGAAGCAATGTGAACAGGCACAGAGAAGGTGCTATCAGGGAATTCTCTGCCTGCCTTTCCCCAGTGCTCTGCAAGCTCTCCAGGACAACATAGAATCTGGGGCTCTGTGCTTTCTTTCGTTCTGAACAAGTGTTACTGTTTTCTGCACAAAAGCGATTCTGCAAAGCAATGTGAACACTTCTGCTTCCCAGGCACAGAGAAGGTGCTAGCAGGGAATTCTCTGCCTGCCTTTCCCCAGTGCTCTGCAAGCTCTCCAGGGCAACATAAAATCTGGGGCTCTGTGCTTTCTTTCCTTCTGAACAAGTGTTACTGTTTTCTGCACAAAAGCGATTCTGCGAAGCAATGTGAACAGGCACAGAGAAGGTGCTAGCAGGGAATTCTCTGCCTGCCTTTCCCCAGTGCTCTGCAAGCTCTCCAGGACAACATAGAATCTGGGGCTCTGTGCTTTCTTTCGTTCTGAACAACTGTTACTGTTTTCTGCACAAAAGCGATTCTGCGAAGCAATGTGAACACTTCTGCTTCCCAGGCACAGAGAAGGTGCTAGCAAGGAATTCTCTGCCTGCCTTTCCCCAGTGCTCTGCAAGCTCTCCAGGACAACATAAAATCTGGGGCTCTGTGCTTTCTTTCCTTCTGAACAAGTGTTAATGTTTTCTGCACAAAAGCGATTCTTGCGAAGCTATGTGAACACTTCTGCTTCCCAGGCACAGAGAAGGTGCTATCAGGGAATTCTCTGCCTGCCTTTCCCCAGTGCTCTGCAAGCTCTCCAGGACAACATAGAATCTGGGGCTCTGTGCTTTCTTTCCTTCTGAACAAGTGTTACTGTTTTCTGCACAAAAGCGATTCTGCGAAGCAATGTGAACAGGCACAGAGAAGGTGCTAGCAGGGAATTCTCTGCCTGCCTTTCCCCAGTGCTCTGCAAGCTCTCCAGGACAACATAGAATCTCGGGCTCTGTGCTTTCTTTCCTTCTGAACAAGTGTTACTGTTTTCTGCACAAAAGCGATTCTTGCGAAGCAATGTGAACACTTCTGCTTCCCAGGCACAGAGAAGGTGCTAGCAGGGAATTCTCTGCCTGCCTTTCCCCAGTGCTCTGCAAGCTCTCCAGGACAACATAGAATCTGGGGCTCTGTGCTTTCTTTCCTTCTGAACAAGTGTTACTGTTTTCTGCACAAAAGCGATTCTTGCGAAGCAATGTGAACACTTCTGCTTCCCAGGCACAGAGAAGGTGCTAGCAAGGAATTCTCTGCCTGCCTTTCCCCAGTGCTCTGCAAGCTCTCCAGGACTACATAGAATCTGGGGCTCTGTGCTTTCTTTCGTTCTGAACAAGTGTTAATGTTTTCTGCACAAAAGCGATTCTGCAAAGCAATGTGAACAGGCACAGAGAAGGTGCTATCAGGGAATTCTCTGCCTGCCTTTCCCCAGTGCTCTGCAAGCTCTCCAGGACAACATAGAATCTGGGGCTCTGTGCTTTCTTTCCTTCTGAACAAGTGTTACTGTTTTCTGCACAAAAGCGATTCTGCGAAGCAATGTGAACAGGCACAGAGAAGGTGCTAGCAGGGAATTCTCTGCCTGCCTTTCCCCAGTGCTCTGCAAGCTCTCCAGGACAACATAGAATCTGGGGCTCTGTGCTTTCTTTCGTTCTGAACAAGTGTTACTGTTTTCTGCACAAAAGCGATTCTGCGAAGCAATGTGAACAGGCACAGAGAAGGTGCTATCAGGGAATTCTCTGCCTGCCTTTCCCCAGTGCTCTGCAAGCTCTCCAGGACAACATAGAATCTGGGGCTCTGTGCTTTCTTTCCTTCTGAACAAGTGTTACTGTTTTCTGCACAAAAGCGATTCTGCGAAGCAATGTGAACAGGCACAGAGAAGGTGCTATCAGGGAATTCTCTGCCTGCCTTTCCCCAGTGCTCTGCAAGCTCTCCAGGACAACATAGAATCTGGGGCTCTGTGCTTTCTTTCCTTCTGAACAAGTGTTACTGTTTTCTGCACAAAAGCGATTCTGCGAAGCAATGTGAACACTTCTGCTTCCCAGGCACGGAGAAGGTGCTAGCAAGGAATTCTCTGCCTGCCTTTCCCAGTGCTCTAAAAGATCTCCAGGACAACATAAAATCTGGGGCTCTGTGCTTTCTTTCCTTCTGAACAAGTGTTAGTGTTTTCTGCACAAAAGCGATTCTTGCGAAGCAATGTGAACACTTCTGCTTCCCAGGCACAGAGAAGGTGCTAGCAAGGAATTCTCTGCCTGCCTTTCCCCAGTGCTCTGCAAGCTCTCCAGGACAACATAGAATCTGGGGCTCTGTGCTTTCTTTCGTTCTGAACAAGTGTTACTGTTTTCTGCACAAAAGCGATTCTGCGAAGCAATGTGAACAGGCACAGAGAAGGTGCTAGCAGGGAATTCTCTGCCTGCCTTTCCCCAGTGCTCTGCAAGCTCTCCAGGACAACATAGAATCTGGGGCTCTGTGCTTTCTTTCGTTCTGAACAACTGTTACTGTTTTCTGCACAAAAGCGATTCTGCGAAGCAATGTGAACACTTCTGCTTCCCAGGCACAGAGAAGGTGCTAGCAAGGAATTCTCTGCCTGCCTTTCCCCAGTGCTCTGCAAGCTCTCCAGGACAACATAAAATCTGGGGCTCTGTGCTTTCTTTCCTTCTGAACAAGTGTTAATGTTTTCTGCACAAAAGCGATTCTTGCGAAGCTATGTGAACACTTCTGCTTCCCAGGCACACAGAAGGTGCTAGCAAGGAATTCTCTGCCTGCCTTTCCCCAGTGCTCTGCAAGCTCTCCAGGACAACATAGAATCTGGGGCTCTGTGCTTTCTTTCCTTCTGAACAAGTGTTACTGTTTTCTGCACAAAAGCGATTCTGCGAAGCAATGTGAACAGGCACAGAGAAGGTGCTAGCAGGGAATTCTCTGCCTGCCTTTCCCCAGTGCTCTGCAAGCTCTCCAGGACAACATAGAATCTCGGGCTCTGTGCTTTCTTTCCTTCTGAACAAGTGTTACTGTTTTCTGCACAAAAGCGATTCTTGCGAAGCAATGTGAACACTTCTGCTTCCCAGGCACAGAGAAGGTGCTAGCAGGGAATTCTCTGCCTGCCTTTCCCCAGTGCTCTGCAAGCTCTCCAGGACAACATAGAATCTGGGGCTCTGTGCTTTCTTTCCTTCTGAACAAGTGTTACTGTTTTCTGCACAAAAGCGATTCTTGCGAAGCAATGTGAACACTTCTGCTTCCCAGGCACAGAGAAGGTGCTAGCAAGGAATTCTCTGCCTGCCTTTCCCCAGTGCTCTGCAAGCTCTCCAGGACTACATAGAATCTGGGGCTCTGTGCTTTCTTTCGTTCTGAACAAGTGTTAATGTTTTCTGCACAAAAGCGATTCTGCAAAGCAATGTGAACAGGCACAGAGAAGGTGCTATCAGGGAATTCTCTGCCTGCCTTTCCCCAGTGCTCTGCAAGCTCTCCAGGACAACATAGAATCTGGGGCTCTGTGCTTTCTTTCCTTCTGAACAAGTGTTACTGTTTTCTGCACAAAAGCGATTCTGCGAAGCAATGTGAACAGGCACAGAGAAGGTGCTATCAGGGAATTCTCTGCCTGCCTTTCCCCAGTGCTCTGCAAGCTCTCCAGGACAACATAAAATCTGGGGTTCTGTGCTTTCTTTCCTTCTGAACAAGTGTTACTGTTTTCTGCACAAAAGCGATTCTGCGAAGCAATGTGAACAGGCACAGAGAAGGTGCTATCAGGGAATTCTCTGCCTGCCTTTCCCCAGTGCTCTGCAAGCTCTCCAGGACAACATAGAATCTGGGGCTCTGTGCTTTCTTTCCTTCTGAACAAGTGTTACTGTTTTCTGCACAAAAGCGATTCTTGCGAAGCAATGTGAGCACTTCTGCTTCCCAGGCACAGAGAAGGTGCTAGCAAGGAATTCTCTGCCTGCCTTTCCCCAGTGCTCTGCAAGCTCTCCAGGACTACATAGAATCTGGGGCTCTGTGCTTTCTTTCCTTCTGAACAAGTGTTACTGTTTTCTGCACAAAAGCGATTCTGCAAAGCAATGTGAACAGGCACAGAGAAGGTGCTAGCAGGGAATTCTCTGCCTGCCTTTCCCCAGTGCTCTGCAAGCTCTCCAGGACAACATAGAATCTGGGGCTCTGTGCTTTCTTTCCTTCTGAACAAGTGTTACTGTTTTCTGCACAAAAGCGATTCTGCGAAGCAATGTGAACACTTCTGCTTCCCAGGCACAGAGAAGGTGCTAGCAAGGAATTCTCTGCCTGCCTTTCCCCAGTGCTCTAAAAGCTCTCCAGGACAACATAAAATCTGGGGCTCTGTGCTTTCTTTCCTTCTGAACAAGTGTTACTGTTTTCTGCACAAAAGCGATTCTTGCGAAGCAATGTGAACACTTCTGCTTCCCAGGCACAGAGAAGGTGCTAGCAGGGAATTCTCTGCCTGCCTTTCCCCAGTGCTCTGCAAGCTCTCCAGGACAACATAGAATCTGGGGCTCTGTGCTTTCTTTCATTCTGAACAAGTGTTACTGTTTTCTGCACAAAAACGATTCTGCGAAGCAATGTGAACAGGCACAGAGAAGGTGCTAGCAAGGAATTCTCTGCCTGCCTTTCCCCAGTGCTCTGCAAGCTCTCCAGGACAACATAAAATCTGGGGCTCTGTGCTTTCTTTCCTTCTGAACAAGTGTTAGTGTTTTCTGCACAAAAGCGATTCTGCGAAGCAATGTGAACAGGCACAGAGAAGGTGCTATCAGGGAATTCTCTGCCTGCCTTTCCCCAGTGCTCTGCAAGCTCTCCAGGACAACATAGAATCTGGGGCTCTGTGCTTTCTTTCCTTCTGAACAAGTGTTACTGTTTTCTGCACAAAAGCGATTCTTGCGAAGCAATGTGAACACTTCTGCTTCCCAGGCACAGAGAAGGTGCTAGCAAGGAATTCTCTGCCTGCCTTTCCCCAGTGCTCTGCAAGCTCTCCAGGACTACATAGAATCTGGGGCTCTGTGCTTTCTTTCGTTCTGAACAAGTGTTAATGTTTTCTGCACAAAAGCGATTCTGCAAAGCAATGTGAACAGGCACAGAGAAGGTGCTATCAGGGAATTCTCTGCCTGCCTTTCCCCAGTGCTCTGCAAGCTCTCCAGGACAACATAGAATCTGGGGCTCTGTGCTTTCTTTCCTTCTGAACAAGTGTTACTGTTTTCTGCACAAAAGCGATTCTGCGAAGCAATTTGAACAGGCACAGAGAAGGTGCTATCAGGGAATTCTCTGCCTGCCTTTCCCCAGTGCTCTGCAAGCTCTCCAGGACAACATAGAATCTGGGGCTCTGTGCTTTCTTTCGTTCTGAACAAGTGTTACTGTTTTCTGCACAAAAGCGATTCTGCGAAGCAATGTGAACAGGCACAGAGAAGGTGCTATCAGGGAATTCTCTGCCTGCCTTTCCCCAGTGCTCTGCAAGCTCTCCAGGACAACATAGAATCTGGGGCTCTGTGCTTTCTTTCCTTCTGAACAAGTGTTACTGTTTTCTGCACAAAAGCGATTCTGCAAAGCAATGTGAACAGGCACAGAGAAGGTGCTATCAGGGAATTCTCTGCCTGCCTTTCCCCAGTGCTCTGCAAGCTCTCCAGGACAACATAGAATCTGGGGCTCTGTGCTTTCTTTCCTTCTGAACAAGTGTTACTGTTTTCTGCACAAAAGCGATTCTTGCGAAGCAATGTGAACACTTCTGCTTCCCAGGCACAGAGAAGGTGCTAGCAAGGAATTCTCTGCCTGCCTTTCCCCAGTGCTCTGCAAGCTCTCCAGGACTACATAGAATCTGGGGCTCTGTGCTTTCTTTCGTTCTGAACAAGTGTTAATGTTTTCTGCACAAAAGCGATTCTGCAAAGCAATGTGAACAGGCACAGAGAAGGTGCTAGCAGGGAATTCTCTGCCTGCCTTTCCCCAGTGCTCTGCAAGCTCTCCAGGACAACATAGAATCTGGGGCTCTGTGCTTTCTTTCCTTCTGAACAAGTGTTACTGTTTTCTGCACAAAAGCGATTCTGCGAAGCAATGTGAACAGGCACAGAGAAGGTGCTATCAGGGAATTCTCTGCCTGCCTTTCCCCAGTGCTCTGCAAGCTCTCCAGGACAACATAAAATCTGGGGTTCTGTGCTTTCTTTCCTTCTGAACAAGTGTTACTGTTTTCTGCACAAAAGCGATTCTGCGAAGCAATGTGAACAGGCACAGAGAAGGTGCTATCAGGGAATTCTCTGCCTGCCTTTCCCCAGTGCTCTGCAAGCTCTCCAGGACAACATAGAATCTGGGGCTCTGTGCTTTCTTTCCTTCTGAACAAGTGTTACTGTTTTCTGCACAAAAGCGATTCTTGCGAAGCAATGTGAGCACTTCTGCTTCCCAGGCACAGAGAAGGTGCTAGCAAGGAATTCTCTGCCTGCCTTTCCCCAGTGCTCTGCAAGCTCTCCAGGACTACATAGAATCTGGGGCTCTGTGCTTTCTTTCCTTCTGAACAAGTGTTACTGTTTTCTGCACAAAAGCGATTCTGCAAAGCAATGTGAACAGGCACAGAGAAGGTGCTATCAGGGAATTCTCTGCCTGCCTTTCCCCAGTGCTCTGCAAGCTCTCCAGGACAACATAGAATCTGGGGCTCTGTGCTTTCTTTCCTTCTGAACAAGTGTTACTGTTTTCTGCACAAAAGCGATTCTGCGAAGCAATGTGAACACTTCTGCTTCCCAGGCACAGAGAAGGTGCTAGCAAGGAATTCTCTGCCTGCCTTTCCCCAGTGCTCTAAAAGCTCTCCAGGACAACATAAAATCTGGGGCTCTGTGCTTTCTTTCCTTCTGAACAAGTGTTAGTGTTTTCTGCACAAAAGCGATTCTTGCGAAGCAATGTGAACACTTCTGCTTCCCAGGCACAGAGAAGGTGCTAGCAGGGAATTCTCTGCCTGCCTTTCCCCAGTGCTCTGCAAGCTCTCCAGGACAACATAGAATCTGGGGCTCTGTGCTTTCTTTCGTTCTGAACAAGTGTTACTGTTTTCTGCACAAAAGCGATTCTGCGAAGCAATGTGAACAGGCACAGAGAAGGTGCTATCAGGGAATTCTCTGCCTGCCTTTCCCCAGTGCTCTGCAAGCTCTCCAGGACAACATAGAATCTGGGGCTCTGTGCTTTCTTTCATTCTGAACAAGTGTTACTGTTTTCTGCACAAAAACGATTCTGCGAAGCAATGTGAACAGGCACAGAGAAGGTGCTAGCAAGGAATTCTCTGCCTGCCTTTCCCCAGTGCTCTGCAAGCTCTCCAGGACAACATAAAATCTGGGGCTCTGTGCTTTCTTTCCTTCTGAACAAGTGTTAGTGTTTTCTGCACAAAAGCGATTCTGCGAAGCAATGTGAACAGGCACAGAGAAGGTGCTATCAGGGAATTCTCTGCCTGCCTTTCCCCAGTGCTCTGCAAGCTCTCCAGGACAACATAGAATCTGGGGCTCTGTGCTTTCTTTCCTTCTGAACAAGTGTTACTGTTTTCTGCACAAAAGCGATTCTGCGAAGCAATGTGAACAGGCACAGAGAAGGTGCTATCAGGGAATTCTCTGCCTGCCTTTCCCCAGTGCTCTGCAAGCTCTCCAGGACAACATAAAATCTGGGGTTCTGTGCTTTCTTTCCTTCTGAACAAGTGTTACTGTTTTCTGCACAAAAGCGATTCTGCGAAGCAATGTGAACAGGCACAGAGAAGGTGCTATCAGGGAATTCTCTGCCTGCCTTTCCCCAGTGCTCTGCAAGCTCTCCAGGACAACATAGAATCTGGGGCTCTGTGCTTTCTTTCCTTCTGAACAAGTGTTAGTGTTTTCTGCACAAAAGCGATTCTTGCGAAGCAATGTGAGCACTTCTGCTTCCCAGGCACAGAGAAGGTGCTAGCAAGGAATTCTCTGCCTGCCTTTCCCCAGTGCTCTGCAAGCTCTCCAGGACAACATAGAATCTGGGGCTCTGTGCTTTCTTTCCTTCTGAACAAGTGTTACTGTTTTCTGCACAAAAGCGATTCTGCGAAGCAATGTGAACAGGCACAGAGAAGGTGCTATCAGGGAATTCTCTGCCTGCCTTTCCCCAGTGCTCTGCAAGCTCTCCAGGACAACATAAAATCTGGGGCTCTGTGCTTTCTTTCCTTCTGAACAAGTGTTACTGTTTTCTGCACTAAAGCGATTCTGCGAACCAATGTGAACACTTCTGCTTCCCAGGCACAGAGAAGGTGCTAGCAAGGAATTCTCTGCCTGCCTTTCCCCAGTGCTCTGCAAGCTCTCCAGGACAACATAGAATCTGGGGCTCTGTGCTTTCTTTCCTTCTGAACAAGTGTTAGTGTTTTCTGCACAAAAGCGATTCTTGCGAAGCAATGTGAGCACTTCTGCTTCCCAGGCACAGAGAAGGTGCTAGCAGGGAATTCTCTGCCTGCCTTTCCCCAGTGCTCTGCAAGCTCTCCAGGACAACATAGAATCTGGGGCTCTGTGCTTTCTTTCCTTCTGAACAAGTGTTACTGTTTTCTGCACAAAAGCGATTCTGCGAAGCAATGTGAACAGGCACAGAGAAGGTGCTATCAGGGAATTCTCTGCCTGCCTTTCCCCAGTGCTCTGCAAGCTCTCCAGGACAACATAAAATCTGGGGCTCTGTGCTTTCTTTCCTTCTGAACAAGTGTTACTGTTTTCTGCACAAAAGCGATTCTGCGAACCAATGTGAACACTTCTGCTTCCCAGGCACAGAGAAGGTGCTAGCAAGGAATTCTCTGCCTGCCTTTCCCCAGTGCTCTGCAAGCTCTCCAGGACAACATAGAATCTGGGGCTCTGTGCTTTCTTTCCTTCTGAACAAGTGTTACTGTTTTCTGCACAAAAGCGATTCTGCGAAGCAATGTGAACACTTCTGCTTCCCAGGCACAGAGAAGGTGCTAGCAAGGAATTCTCTGCCTGCCTTTCCCCAGTGCTCTAAAAGCTCTCCAGGACAACATAAAATCTGGGGCTCTGTGCTTTCTTTCCTTCTGAACAAGTGTTAGTGTTTTCTGCACAAAAGCGATTCTTGCGAAGCAATGTGAACACTTCTGCTTCCCAGGCACAGAGAAGGTGCTAGCAGGGAATTCTCTGCCTGCCTTTCCCCAGTGCTCTGCAAGCTCTCCAGGACAACATAGAATCTGGGGCTCTGTGCTTTCTTTCGTTCTGAACAAGTGTTACTGTTTTCTGCACAAAAGCGATTCTGCGAAGCAATGTGAACAGGCACAGAGAAGGTGCTATCAGGGAATTCTCTGCCTGCCTTTCCCCAGTGCTCTGCAAGCTCTACAGGACAACATAGAATCTGGGGCTCTGTGCTTTCTTTCCTTCTGAACAAGTGTTACTGTTTTCTGCACAAAAGCGATTCTGCAAAGCAATGTGAACACTTCTGCTTCCCAGGCACAGAGAAGGTGCTAGCAGGGAATTCTCTGCCTGCCTTTCCCCAGTGCTCTGCAAGCTCTCCAGGACAACATAGAATCTGGGGCTCTGTGCTTTCTTTCCTTCTGAACAAGTGTTACTGTTTTCTGCACAAAAGCGATTCTGCGAAGCAATGTGAACAGGCACAGAGAAGGTGCTATCAGGGAATTCTCTGCCTGCCTTTCCCCAGTGCTCTGCAAGCTCTCCAGGACAACATAAAATCTGGGGCTCTGTGCTTTCTTTCCTTCTGAACAAGTGTTACTGTTTTCTGCACAAAAGCGATTCTTGCGAAGCTATGTGAACACTTGTGCTTCCCAGGCACACAGAAGGTGCTAGCAAGGAATTCTCTGCCTGCCTTTCCCCAGTGCTCTGCAAGCTCTCCAGGACAACATAGAATCTGGGGCTCTGTGCTTTCTTTCCTTCTGAACAAGTGTTAGTGTTTTCTGCACAAAAGCGATTCTGCGAAGCAATGTGAACAGGCACAGAGAAGGTGCTATCAGGGAATTCTCTGCCTGCCTTTCCCCAGTGCTCTGCAAGCTCTCCAGGACAACATAAAATCTGGGGCTCTGTGCTTTCTTTCGTTCTGAACAAGTGTTACTGTTTTCTGCACAAAAGCGATTCTTGCGAAGCAATGTGAACACTTCTGCTTCCCAGGCACAGAGAAGGTGCTATCAGGGAATTCTCTGCCTGCCTTTCCCCAGTGCTCTGCAAGCTCTCCAGGACAACATAGAATCTGGGGCTCTGTGCTTTCTTTCCTTCTGAACAAGTGTTACTGTTTTCTGCACAAAAGCGATTCTTGCGAAGCAATGTGAACACTTCTGCTTCCCAGGCACAGAGAAGGTGCTATCAGGGAATTCTCTGCCTGCCTTTCCCCAGTGCTCTGCAAGCTCTCCAGGACAACATAAAATCTGGGGCTCTGTGCTTTCTTTCCTTCTGAACAAGTGTTACTGTTTTCTGCACAAAAGCGATTCTTGCGAAGCAATGTGAACACTTCTGCTTCCCAGGCACAGAGAAGGTGCTATCAGGGAATTCTCTGCCTGCCTTTCCCCAGTGCTCTGCAAGCTCTCCAGGACAACATAGAATCTGGGGCTCTGTGCTTTCTTTCGTTCTGAACAACTGTTACTGTTTTCTGCACAAAAGCGATTCTGCGAAGCAATGTGAACACTTCTGCTTCCCAGGCACAGAGAAGGTGCTATCAGGGAATTCTCTGCCTGCCTTTCCCCAGTGCTCTGCAAGCTCTCCAGGACAACATAGAATCTGGGGCTCTGTGCTTTCTTTCGTTCTGAACAAGTGTTACTGTTTTCTGCACAAAAGCGATTCTGCGAAGCAATGTGAACAGGCACAGAGAAGGTGCTAGCAGGGAATTCTCTGCCTGCCTTTCCCCAGTGCTCTGCAAGCTCTCCAGGACAACATAAAATCTGGGGCTCTGTGCTTTCTTTCCTTCTGAACAAGTGTTAGTGTTTTCTGCACAAAAGCGATTCTTGCGAAGCAATGTGAACACTTCTGCTTCCCAGGCACAGAGAAGGTGCTATCAGGGAATTCTCTGCCTGCCTTTCCCCAGTGCTCTGCAAGCTCTCCAGGACAACATAAAATCTGGGGCTCTGTGCTTTCTTTCCTTCTGAACAAGTGTTACTGTTTTCTGCACAAAAGCGATTCTTGCGAAGCAATGTGAACACTTCTGCTTCCCAGGCACAGAGAAGGTGCTATCAGGGAATTCTCTGCCTGCCTTTCCCCAGTGCTCTGCAAGCTCTCCAGGACAACATAGAATCTGGGGCTCTGTGCTTTCTTTCGTTCTGAACAAGTGTTACTGTTTTCTGCACAAAAGCGATTCTGCGAAGCAATGTGAACAGGCACAGAGAAGGTGCTATCAGGGAATTCTCTGCCTGCCTTTCCCCAGTGCTCTGCAAGCTCTCCAGGACAACATAGAATCTGGGGCTCTGTGCTTTCTTTCGTTCTGAACAAGTGTTACTGTTTTCTGCACAAAACCGATTCTGCAAAGCAATGTGAACACTTCTGCTTCCCAGGCACAGAGAAGGTGCTAGCAGGGAATTCTCTGCCTGCCTTTCCCCAGTGCTCTGCAAGCTCTCCAGGACAACATAGAATCTGGGGCTCTGTGCTTTCTTTCCTTCTGAACAAGTGTTACTGTTTTCTGCACAAAAGCGATTCTGCGAAGCAATGTGAACAGGCACAGAGAAGGTGCTATCAGGGAATTCTCTGCCTGCCTTTCCCCAGTGCTCTGCAAGCTCTCCAGGACAACATAAAATCTGGGGCTCTGTGCTTTCTTTCCTTCTGAACAAGTGTTACTGTTTTCTGCACAAAAGCGATTCTTGCGAAGCTATGTGAACACTTGTGCTTCCCAGGCACACAGAAGGTGCTAGCAAGGAATTCTCTGCCTGCCTTTCCCCAGTGCTCTGCAAGCTCTCCAGGACAACATAGAATCTGGGGCTCTGTGCTTTCTTTCCTTCTGAACAAGTGTTAGTGTTTTCTGCACAAAAGCGATTCTGCGAACCAATGTGAACAGGCACAGAGAAGGTGATAGCAGGGAATTCTCTGCCTGCCTTTCCCCAGTGCTCTGCAAGCTCTCCAGGACAACATAAAATCTGGGGCTCTGTGCTTTCTTTCGTTCTGAACAAGTGTTACTGTTTTCTGCACAAAAGCGATTCTTGCGAAGCAATGTGAACACTTCTGCTTCCCAGGCACAGAGAAGGTGCTATCAGGGAATTCTCTGCCTGCCTTTCCCCAGTGCTCTGCAAGCTCTCCAGGACAACATAGAATCTGGGGCTCTGTGCTTTCTTTCCTTCTGAACAAGTGTTACTGTTTTCTGCACAAAAGCGATTCTTGCGAAGCAATGTGAACACTTCTGCTTCCCAGGCACAGAGAAGGTGCTAGCAGGGAATTCTCTGCCTGCCTTTCCCCAGTGCTCTGCAAGCTCTCCAGGACAACATAAAATCTGGGGCTCTGTGCTTTCTTTCCTTCTGAACAAGTGTTACTGTTTTCTGCACAAAAGCGATTCTTGCGAAGCAATGTGAACACTTCTGCTTCCCAGGCACAGAGAAGGTGCTATCAGGGAATTCTCTGCCTGCCTTTCCCCAGTGCTCTGCAAGCTCTCCAGGACAACATAGAATCTGGGGCTCTGTGCTTTCTTTCCTTCTGAACAACTGTTACTGTTTTCTGCACAAAAGCGATTCTTGCGAAGCAATGTGAACACTTCTGCTTCCCAGGCACAGAGAAGGTGCTATCAGGGAATTCTCTGCCTGCCTTTCCCCAGTGCTCTGCAAGCTCTCCAGGACAACATAGAATCTGGGGCTCTGTGCTTTCTTTCGTTCTGAACAAGTGTTACTGTTTTCTGCACAAAAGCGATTCTGCGAAGCAATGTGAACAGGCACAGAGAAGGTGCTATCAGGGAATTCTCTGCCTGCCTTTCCCCAGTGCTCTGCAAGCTCTCCAGGACAACATAGAATCTGGGGCTCTGTGCTTTCTTTCGTTCTGAACAACTGTTACTGTTTTCTGCACAAAAGCGATTCTGCGAAGCAATGTGAACACTTCTGCTTCCCAGGCACAGAGAAGGTGCTATCAGGGAATTCTCTGCCTGCCTTTCCCCAGTGCTCTGCAAGCTCTCCAGGACAACATAGAATCTGGGGCTCTGTGCTTTCTTTCGTTCTGAACAAGTGTTACTGTTTTCTGCACAAAAGCGATTCTGCGAAGCAATGTGAACAGGCACAGAGAAGGTGCTATCAGGGAATTCTCTGCCTGCCTTTCCCCAGTGCTCTGCAAGCTCTCCAGGACAACATAAAATCTGGGGCTCTGTGCTTTCTTTCCTTCTGAACAAGTGTTAGTGTTTTCTGCACAAAAGCGATTCTTGCGAAGCAATGTGAACACTTCTGCTTCCCAGGCACAGAGAAGGTGCTAGCAGGGAATTCTCTGCCTGCCTTTCCCCAGTGCTCTGCAAGCTCTCCAGGACAACATAAAATCTGGGGCTCTGTGCTTTCTTTCCTTCTGAACAAGTGTTACTGTTTTCTGCACAAAAGCGATTCTTGCGAAGCAATGTGAACACTTCTGCTTCCCAGGCACAGAGAAGGTGCTAGCAGGGAATTCTCTGCCTGCCTTTCCCCAGTGCTCTGCAAGCTCTCCAGGTCAACATAGAATCTGGGGCTCTGTGCTTTCTTTCGTTCTGAACAAGTGTTACTGTTTTCTGCACAAAAGCGATTCTGCGAAGCAATGTGAACAGGCACAGAGAAGGTGCTAGCAAGGAATTCTCTGCCTGCCTTTCCCCAGTGCTCTGCAAGCTCTCCAGGACAACATAGAATCTGGGGCTCTGTGCTTTCTTTCGTTCTGAACAACTGTTACTGTTTTCTGCACAAAAGCGATTCTGCGAAGCAATGTGAACACTTCTGCTTCCCAGGCACAGAGAAGGTGCTATCAGGGAATTCTCTGCCTGCCTTTCCCCAGTGCTCTGCAAGCTCTCCAGGACAACATAGAATCTGGGGCTCTGTGCTTTCTTTCGTTCTGAACAAGTGTTACTGTTTTCTGCACAAAAGCGATTCTGCGAAGCAATGTGAACAGGCACAGAGAAGGTGCTATCAGGGAATTCTCTGCCTGCCTTTCCCCAGTGCTCTGCAAGCTCTCCAGGACAACATAAAATCTGGGGCTCTGTGCTTTCTTTCCTTCTGAACAAGTGTTAATGTTTTCTGCACAAAAGCGATTCTGCGAAGCAATGTGAACAGGCACAGAGAAGGTGCTATCAGGGAATTCTCTGCCTGCCTTTCCCCAGTGCTCTGCAAGCTCTCCAGGACAACATAGAATCTGGGGCTCTGTGCTTTCTTTCCTTCTGAACAAGTGTTACTGTTTTCTGTACAAAAGCGATTCTGCGAAGCAATGTGAACAGGCACAGAGAAGGTGCTATCAGGGAATTCTCTGCCTGCCTTTCCCCAGTGCTCTGCAAGCTCTCCAGGACAACATAGAATCTGGGGCTCTGTGCTTTCTTTCCTTCTGAACAAGTGTTACTGTTTTCTGCACAAAAGCGATTCTGCGAAGCAATGTGAACACTTCTGCTTCCCAGGCACAGAGAAGGTGCTAGCAAGGATTTCTCTGCCTGCCTTTCCCCAGTGCTCTGCAAGCTCTCCAGGACAACATAGAATCTGGGGCTCTGTGCTTTCTTTCCTTCTGAACAAGTGTTAGTGTTTTCTGCACAAAAGCGATTCTGCGAAGCAATGTGAACACTTCTGCTTCCCAGGCACAGAGAAGGTGCTAGCAAGGAATTCTCTGCCTGCCTTTCCCCAGTGCTCTGCAAGCTCTCCAGGACAACATAAAATCTGGGGCTCTGTGCTTTCTTTCCTTCTGAACAAGTGTTAGTGTTTTCTGCACAAAAGCGATTCTTGCGAAGCAATGTGAACACTTCTGCTTCCCAGGCACAGAGAAGGTGCTATCAGGGAATTCTCTGCCTGCCTTTCCCCAGTGCTCTGCAAGCTCTCCAGGACAACATAGAATCTGGGGCTCTGTGCTTTCTTTCCTTCTGAACAAGTGTTACTGTTTTCTGCACAAAAGCGATTCTGCGAAGCAATGTGAACAGGCACAGAGAAGGTGCTATCAGGGAATTCTCTGCCTGCCTTTCCCCAGTGCTCTGCAAGCTCTCCAAGACAACATAAAATCTGGGGCTCTGTGCTTTCTTTCCTTCTGAACAAGTGTTACTGTTTTCTGCACAAAAGCGATTCTTGCGAAGCTATGTGAACACTTGTGCTTCCCAGGCACACAGAAGGTGCTAGCAAGGAATTCTCTGCCTGCCTTTCCCCAGTGCTCTGCAAGCTCTCCAGGACAACATAGAATCTGGGGCTCTGTGCTTTCTTTCCTTCTGAACAAGTGTTAGTGTTTTCTGCACAAAAGCGATTCTGCGAACCAATGTGAACAGGCACAGAGAAGGTGATAGCAGGGAATTCTCTGCCTGCCTTTCCCCAGTGCTCTGCAAGCTCTCCAGGACAACATAAAATCTGGGGCTCTGTGCTTTCTTTCGTTCTGAACAAGTGTTACTGTTTTCTGCACAAAAGCGATTCTTGCGAAGCAATGTGAACACTTCTGCTTCCCAGGCACAGAGAAGGTGCTATCAGGGAATTCTCTGCCTGCCTTTCCCCAGTGCTCTGCAAGCTCTCCAGGACAACATAGAATCTGGGGCTCTGTGCTTTCTTTCCTTCTGAACAAGTGTTACTGTTTTCTGCACAAAAGCGATTCTTGCGAAGCAATGTGAACACTTCTGCTTCCCAGGCACAGAGAAGGTGCTATCAGGGAATTCTCTGCCTGCCTTTCCCCAGTGCTCTGCAAGCTCTCCAGGACAACATAGAATCTGGGGCTCTGTGCTTTCTTTCCTTCTGAACAACTGTTACTGTTTTCTGCACAAAAGCGATTCTTGCGAAGCAATGTGAACACTTCTGCTTCCCAGGCACAGAGAAGGTGCTATCAGGGAATTCTCTGCCTGCCTTTCCCCAGTGCTCTGCAAGCTCTCCAGGACAACATAGAATCTGGGGCTCTGTGCTTTCTTTCGTTCTGAACAAGTGTTACTGTTTTCTGCACAAAAGCGATTCTGCGAAGCAATGTGAACAGGCACAGAGAAGGTGCTAGCAGGGAATTCTCTGCCTGCCTTTCCCCAGTGCTCTGCAAGCTCTCCAGGACAACATAGAATCTGGGGCTCTGTGCTTTCTTTCGTTCTGAACAACTGTTACTGTTTTCTGCACAAAAGCGATTCTGCGAAGCAATGTGAACACTTCTGCTTCCCAGGCACAGAGAAGGTGCTATCAGGGAATTCTCTGCCTGCCTTTCCCCAGTGCTCTGCAAGCTCTCCAGGACAACATAGAATCTGGGGCTCTGTGCTTTCTTTCGTTCTGAACAAGTGTTACTGTTTTCTGCACAAAAGCGATTCTGCGAAGCAATGTGAACAGGCACAGAGAAGGTGCTATCAGGGAATTCTCTGCCTGCCTTTCCCCAGTGCTCTGCAAGCTCTCCAGGACAACATAAAATCTGGGGCTCTGTGCTTTCTTTCCTTCTGAACAAGTGTTAGTGTTTTCTGCACAAAAGCGATTCTTGCGAAGCAATGTGAACACTTCTGCTTCCCAGGCACAGAGAAGGTGCTATCAGGGAATTCTCTGCCTGCCTTTCCCCAGTGCTCTGCAAGCTCTCCAGGACAACATAAAATCTGGGGCTCTGTGCTTTCTTTCCTTCTGAACAAGTGTTACTGTTTTCTGCACAAAAGCGATTCTTGCGAAGCAATGTTAACACTTCTGCTTCCCAGGCACAGAGAAGGTGCTAGCAGGGAATTCTCTGCCTGCCTTTCCCCAGTGCTCTGCAAGCTCTCCAGGTCAACATAGAATCTGGGGCTCTGTGCTTTCTTTCGTTCTGAACAAGTGTTACTGTTTTCTGCACAAAAGCGATTCTGCGAAGCAATGTGAACAGGCACAGAGAAGGTGCTATCAGGGAATTCTCTGCCTGCCTTTCCCCAGTGCTCTGCAAGCTCTCCAGGACAACATAGAATCTGGGGCTCTGTGCTTTCTTTCGTTCTAAACAACTGTTACTGTTTTCTGCACAAAAGCGATTCTGCGAAGCAATGTGAACACTTCTGCTTCCCAGGCACAGAGAAGGTGCTATCAGGGAATTCTCTGCCTGCCTTTCCCCAGTGCTCTGCAAGCTCTCCAGGACAACATAGAATCTGGGGCTCTGTGCTTTCTTTCGTTCTGAACAAGTGTTACTGTTTTCTGCACAAAAGCGATTCTGCGAAGCAATGTGAACAGGCACAGAGAAGGTGCTATCAGGGAATTCTCTGCCTGCCTTTCCCCAGTGCTCTGCAAGCTCTCCAGGACAACAGCAAATCTGGGGCTCTGTGCTTTCTTTCCTTCTGAACAAGTGTTAATGTTTTCTGCACAAAAGCGATTCTGCGAAGCAATGTGAACAGGCACAGAGAAGGTGCTATCAGGGAATTCTCTGCCTGCCTTTCCCCAGTGCTCTGCAAGCTCTCCAGGACAACATAGAATCTGGGGCTCTGTGCTTTCTTTCCTTCTGAACAAGTGTTACTGTTTTCTGCACAAAAGCGATTCTGCGAAGCAATGTGAACAGGCACAGAGAAGGTGCTATCAGGGAATTCTCTGCCTGCCTTTCCCCAGTGCTCTGCAAGCTCTCCAGGACAACATAGAATCTGGGGCTCTGTGCTTTCTTTCCTTCTGAACAAGTGTTACTGTTTTCTGCACAAAAGCGATTCTGCGAAGCAATGTGAACAGGCACAGAGAAGGTGCTATCAGGGAATTCTCTGCCTGCCTTTCCCCAGTGCTCTGCAAGCTCTCCAGGACAACATAGAATCTGGGGCTCTGTGCTTTCTTTCCTTCTGAACAAGTGTTAGTGTTTTCTGCACAAAAGCGATTCTGCGAAGCAATGTGAACACTTCTGCTTCCCAGGCACGGAGAAGGTGCTAGCAAGGAATTCTCTGCCTGCCTTTCCCCAGTGCTCTAAAAGATCTCCAGGACAACATAAAATCTGGGGCTCTGTGCTTTCTTTCCTTCTGAACAAGTGTTAGTGTTTTCTGCACAAAAGCGATTCTTGCGAAGCAATGTGAACACTTCTGCTTCCCAGGCACAGAGAAGGTGCTAGCAAGGAATTCTCTGCCTGCCTTTCCCCAGTGCTCTGCAAGCTCTCCAGGACAACATAGAATCTGGGGCTCTGTGCTTTCTTTCGTTCTGAACAAGTGTTACTGTTTTCTGCACAAAAGCGATTCTGCGAAGCAATGTGAACAGGCACAGAGAAGGTGCTATCAGGGAATTCTCTGCCTGCCTTTCCCCAGTGCTCTGCAAGCTCTCCAGGACAACATAGAATCTGGGGCTCTGTGCTTTCTTTCGTTCTGAACAAGTGTTAGTGTTTTCTGCACAAAAGCGATTCTGCAAAGCAATGTGAACACTTCTGCTTCCCAGGCACAGAGAAGGTGCTAGCAGGGAATTCTCTGCCTGCCTTTCCCCAGTGCTCTGCAAGCTCTCCAGGGCAACATAAAATCTGGGGCTCTGTGCTTTCTTTCCTTCTGAACAAGTGTTACTGTTTTCTGCACAAAAGCGATTCTGCGAAGCAATGTGAACAGGCACAGAGAAGGTGCTAGCAGGGAATTCTCTGCCTGCCTTTCCCCAGTGCTCTGCAAGCTCTCCAGGACAACATAGAATCTGGGGCTCTGTGCTTTCTTTCGTTCTGAACAACTGTTACTGTTTTCTGCACAAAAGCGATTCTGCGAAGCAATGTGAACACTTCTGCTTCCCAGGCACAGAGAAGGTGCTAGCAAGGAATTCTCTGCCTGCCTTTCCCCAGTGCTCTGCAAGCTCTCCAGGACAACATAAAATCTGGGGCTCTGTGCTTTCTTTCCTTCTGAACAAGTGTTAATGTTTTCTGCACAAAAGCGATTCTTGCGAAGCTATGTGAACACTTCTGCTTCCCAGGCACAGAGAAGGTGCTAGCAGGGAATTCTCTGCCTGCCTTTCCCCAGTGCTCTGCAAGCTCTCCAGGACAACATAGAATCTGGGGCTCTGTGCTTTCTTTCCTTCTGAACAAGTGTTACTGTTTTCTGCACAAAAGCGATTCTGCGAAGCAATGTGAACAGGCACAGAGAAGGTGCTAGCAGGGAATTCTCTGCCTGCCTTTCCCCAGTGCTCTGCAAGCTCTCCAGGACAACATAGAATCTCGGGCTCTGTGCTTTCTTTCCTTCTGAACAAGTGTTACTGTTTTCTGCACAAAAGCGATTCTTGCGAAGCAATGTGAACACTTCTGCTTCCCAGGCACAGAGAAGGTGCTAGCAGGGAATTCTCTGCCTGCCTTTCCCCAGTGCTCTGCAAGCTCTCCAGGACAACATAGAATCTGGGGCTCTGTGCTTTCTTTCCTTCTGAACAAGTGTTACTGTTTTCTGCACAAAAGCGATTCTTGCGAAGCAATGTGAACACTTCTGCTTCCCAGGCACAGAGAAGGTGCTAGCAAGGAATTCTCTGCCTGCCTTTCCCCAGTGCTCTGCAAGCTCTCCAGGACTACATAGAATCTGGGGCTCTGTGCTTTCTTTCGTTCTGAACAAGTAATGTTTTCTGCACAAAAGCGATTCTGCAAAGCAATGTGAACAGGCACAGAGAAGGTGCTATCAGGGAATTCTCTGCCTGCCTTTCCCCAGTGCTCTGCAAGCTCTCCAGGACAACATAGAATCTGGGGCTCTGTGCTTTCTTTCCTTCTGAACAAGTGTTACTGTTTTCTGCACAAAAGCGATTCTGCGAAGCAATGTGAACAGGCACAGAGAAGGTGCTATCAGGGAATTCTCTGCCTGCCTTTCCCCAGTGCTCTGCAAGCTCTCCAGGACAACATAGAATCTGGGGCTCTGTGCTTTCTTTCGTTCTGAACAAGTGTTACTGTTTTCTGCACAAAAGCGATTCTGCGAAGCAATGTGAACAGGCACAGAGAAGGTGCTATCAGGGAATTCTCTGCCTGCCTTTCCCCAGTGCTCTGCAAGCTCTCCAGGACAACATAGAATCTGGGGCTCTGTGCTTTCTTTCCTTCTGAACAAGTGTTACTGTTTTCTGCACAAAAGCGATTCTGCGAAGCAATGTGAACAGGCACAGAGAAGGTGCTATCAGGGAATTCTCTGCCTGCCTTTCCCCAGTGCTCTGCAAGCTCTCCAGGACAACATAGAATCTGGGGCTCTGTGCTTTCTTTCCTTCTGAACAAGTGTTAGTGTTTTCTGCACAAAAGCGATTCTGCGAAGCAATGTGAACACTTCTGCTTCCCAGGCACGGAGAAGGTGCTAGCAAGGAATTCTCTGCCTGCCTTTCCCAGTGCTCTAAAAGATCTCCAGGACAACATAAAATCTGGGGCTCTGTGCTTTCTTTCCTTCTGAACAAGTGTTAGTGTTTTCTGCACAAAAGCGATTCTTGCGAAGCAATGTGAACACTTCTGCTTCCCAGGCACAGAGAAGGTGCTAGCAAGGAATTCTCTGCCTGCCTTTCCCCAGTGCTCTGCAAGCTCTCCAGGACAACATAGAATCTGGGGCTCTGTGCTTTCTTTCGTTCTGAACAAGTGTTACTGTTTTCTGCACAAAAGCGATTCTGCGAAGCAATGTGAACAGGCACAGAGAAGGTGCTAGCAGGGAATTCTCTGCCTGCCTTTCCCCAGTGCTCTGCAAGCTCTCCAGGACAACATAGAATCTGGGGCTCTGTGCTTTCTTTCGTTCTGAACAACTGTTACTGTTTTCTGCACAAAAGCGATTCTGCGAAGCAATGTGAACACTTCTGCTTCCCAGGCACAGAGAAGGTGCTAGCAAGGAATTCTCTGCCTGCCTTTCCCCAGTGCTCTGCAAGCTCTCCAGGACAACATAAAATCTGGGGCTCTGTGCTTTCTTTCCTTCTGAACAAGTGTTAATGTTTTCTGCACAAAAGCGATTCTTGCGAAGCTATGTGAACACTTCTGCTTCCCAGGCACACAGAAGGTGCTAGCAAGGAATTCTCTGCCTGCCTTTCCCCAGTGCTCTGCAAGCTCTCCAGGACAACATAGAATCTGGGGCTCTGTGCTTTCTTTCCTTCTGAACAAGTGTTACTGTTTTCTGCACAAAAGCGATTCTGCGAAGCAATGTGAACAGGCACAGAGAAGGTGCTAGCAGGGAATTCTCTGCCTGCCTTTCCCCAGTGCTCTGCAAGCTCTCCAGGACAACATAGAATCTCGGGCTCTGTGCTTTCTTTCCTTCTGAACAAGTGTTACTGTTTTCTGCACAAAAGCGATTCTTGCGAAGCAATGTGAACACTTCTGCTTCCCAGGCACAGAGAAGGTGCTAGCAGGGAATTCTCTGCCTGCCTTTCCCCAGTGCTCTGCAAGCTCTCCAGGACAACATAGAATCTGGGGCTCTGTGCTTTCTTTCCTTCTGAACAAGTGTTACTGTTTTCTGCACAAAAGCGATTCTTGCGAAGCAATGTGAACACTTCTGCTTCCCAGGCACAGAGAAGGTGCTAGCAAGGAATTCTCTGCCTGCCTTTCCCCAGTGCTCTGCAAGCTCTCCAGGACTACATAGAATCTGGGGCTCTGTGCTTTCTTTCGTTCTGAACAAGTGTTAATGTTTTCTGCACAAAAGCGATTCTGCAAAGCAATGTGAACAGGCACAGAGAAGGTGCTATCAGGGAATTCTCTGCCTGCCTTTCCCCAGTGCTCTGCAAGCTCTCCAGGACAACATAGAATCTGGGGCTCTGTGCTTTCTTTCCTTCTGAACAAGTGTTACTGTTTTCTGCACAAAAGCGATTCTGCGAAGCAATGTGAACAGGCACAGAGAAGGTGCTATCAGGGAATTCTCTGCCTGCCTTTCCCCGGTGGTCTGCAAGCTCTCCAGGACAACATAAAATCTGGGGTTCTGTGCTTTCTTTCCTTCTGAACAAGTGTTACTGTTTTCTGCACAAAAGCGATTCTGCGAAGCAATGTGAACAGGCACAGAGAAGGTGCTATCAGGGAATTCTCTGCCTGCCTTTCCCCAGTGCTCTGCAAGCTCTCCAGGACAACATAGAATCTGGGGCTCTGTGCTTTCTTTCCTTCTGAACAAGTGTTACTGTTTTCTGCACAAAAGCGATTCTTGCGAAGCAATGTGAGCACTTCTGCTTCCCAGGCACAGAGAAGGTGCTAGCAAGGAATTCTCTGCCTGCCTTTCCCCAGTGCTCTGCAAGCTCTCCAGGACAACATAGAATCTGGGGCTCTGTGCTTTCTTTCCTTCTGAACAAGTGTTACTGTTTTCTGCACAAAAGCGATTCTGCAAAGCAATGTGAACAGGCACAGAGAAGGTGCTAGCAGGGAATTCTCTGCCTGCCTTTCCCCAGTGCTCTGCAAGCTCTCCAGGACAACATAGAATCTGGGGCTATGTGCTTTCTTTCCTTCTGAACAAGTGTTACTGTTTTCTGCACAAAAGCGATTCTGCGAAGCAATGTGAACACTTCTGCTTCCCAGGCACAGAGAAGGTGCTAGCAAGGAATTCTCTGCCTGCCTTTCCCCAGTGCTCTAAAAGCTCTCCAGGACAACATAAAATCTGGGGCTCTGTGCTTTCTTTCCTTCTGAACAAGTGTTAGTGTTTTCTGCACAAAAGCGATTCTTGCGAAGCAATGTGAACACTTCTGCTTCCCAGGCACAGAGAAGGTGCTAGCAGGGAATTCTCTGCCTGCCTTTCCCCAGTGCTCTGCAAGCTCTCCAGGACAACATAGAATCTGGGGCTCTGTGCTTTCTTTCGTTCTGAACAAGTGTTACTGTTTTCTGCACAAAAGCGATTCTGCGAAGCAATGTGAACAGGCACAGAGAAGGTGCTATCAGGGAATTCTCTGCCTGCCTTTCCCCAGTGCTCTGCAAGCTCTCCAGGACAACATAGAATCTGGGGCTCTGTGCTTTCTTTCATTCTGAACAAGTGTTACTGTTTTCTGCACAAAAGCGATTCTGCGAAGCAATGTGAACAGGCACAGAGAAGGTGCTAGCAAGGAATTCTCTGCCTGCCTTTCCCCAGTGCTCTGCAAGCTCTCCAGGACAACATAAAATCTGGGGCTCTGTGCTTTCTTTCCTTCTGAACAAGTGTTAGTGTTTTCTGCACAAAAGCGATTCTGCGAAGCAATGTGAACAGGCACAGAGAAGGTGCTATCAGGGAATTCTCTGCCTGCCTTTCCCCAGTGCTCTGCAAGCTCTCCAGGACAACATAGAATCTGGGGCTCTGTGCTTTCTTTCCTTCTGAACAAGTGTTACTGTTTTCTGCACAAAAGCGATTCTGCGAAGCAATGTGAACAGGCACAGAGAAGGTGCTATCAGGGAATTCTCTGCCTGCCTTTCCCCAGTGCTCTGCAAGCTCTCCAGGACAACATAAAATCTGGGGTTCTGTGCTTTCTTTCCTTCTGAACAAGTGTTACTGTTTTCTGCACAAAAGCGATTCTGCGAAGCAATGTGAACAGGCACAGAGAAGGTGCTATCAGGGAATTATCTGCCTGCCTTTCCCCAGTGCTCTGCAAGCTCTCCAGGACAACATAGAATCTGGGGCTCTGTGCTTTCTTTCCTTCTGAACAAGTGTTAGTGTTTTCTGCACAAAAGCGATTCTTGCGAAGCAATGTGAGCACTTCTGCTTCCCAGGCACAGAGAAGGTGCTAGCAAGGAATTCTCTGCCTGCCTTTCCCCAGTGCTCTGCAAGCTCTCCAGGACAACATAGAATCTGGGGCTCTGTGCTTTCTTTCCTTCTGAACAAGTGTTACTGTTTTCTGCACAAAAGCGATTCTGCGAAGCAATGTGAACAGGCACAGAGAAGGTGCTATCAGGGAATTCTCTGCCTGCCTTTCCCCAGTGCTCTGCAAGCTCTCCAGGACAACATAAAATCTGGGGCTCTGTGCTTTCTTTCCTTCTGAACAAGTGTTACTGTTTTCTGCACTAAAGCGATTCTGCGAACCAATGTGAACACTTCTGCTTCCCAGGCACAGAGAAGGTGCTAGCAAGGAATTCTCTGCCTGCCTTTCCCCAGTGCTCTGCAAGCTCTCCAGGACAACATAGAATCTGGGGCTCTGTGCTTTCTTTCCTTCTGAACAAGTGTTAGTGTTTTCTGCACAAAAGCGATTCTTGCGAAGCAATGTGAGCACTTCTGCTTCCCAGGCACAGAGAAGGTGCTAGCAGGGAATTCTCTGCCTGCCTTTCCCCAGTGCTCTGCAAGCTCTCCAGGACAACATAGAATCTGGGGCTCTGTGCTTTCTTTCCTTCTGAACAAGTGTTACTGTTTTCTGCACAAAAGCGATTCTGCGAAGCAATGTGAACAGGCACAGAGAAGGTGCTATCAGGGAATTCTCTGCCTGCCTTTCCCCAGTGCTCTGCAAGCTCTCCAGGACAACATAAAATCTGGGGCTCTGTGCTTTCTTTCCTTCTGAACAAGTGTTACTGTTTTCTGCACTAAAGCGATTCTGCGAACCAATGTGAACACTTTTGCTTCCCAGGCACAGAGAAGGTGCTAGCAAGGAATTCTCTGCCTGCCTTTCCCCAGTGCTCTGCAAGCTCTCCAGGACAACATAGAATCTGGGGCTCTGTGCTTTCTTTCCTTCTGAACAAGTGTTACTGTTTTCTGCACAAAAGCGATTCTGCGAAGCAATGTGAACACTTCTGCTTCCCAGGCACAGAGAAGGTGCTAGCAAGGAATTCTCTGCCTGCCTTTCCCCAGTGCTCTAAAAGCTCTCCAGGACAACATAAAATCTGGGGCTCTGTGCTTTCTTTCCTTCTGAACAAGTGTTAGTGTTTTCTGCACAAAAGCGATTCTTGCGAAGCAATGTGAACACTTCTGCTTCCCAGGCACAGAGAAGGTGCTAGCAGGGAATTCTCTGCCTGCCTTTCCCCAGTGCTCTGCAAGCTCTCCAGGACAACATAGAATCTGGGGCTCTGTGCTTTCTTTCGTTCTGAACAAGTGTTACTGTTTTCTGCACAAAAGCGATTCTGCGAAGCAATGTGAACAGGCACAGAGAAGGTGCTATCAGGGAATTCTCTGCCTGCCTTTCCCCAGTGCTCTGCAAGCTCTCCAGGACAACATAGAATCTGGGGCTCTGTGCTTTCTTTCCTTCTGAACAAGTGTTACTGTTTTCTGCACAAAAGCGATTCTTGCGAAGCTATGTGAACACTTGTGCTTCCCAGGCACACAGAAGGTGCTAGCAAGGAATTCTCTGCCTGCCTTTCCCCAGTGCTCTGCAAGCTCTCCAGGACAACATAGAATCTGGGGCTCTGTGCTTTCTTTCCTTCTGAACAAGTGTTAGTGTTTTCTGCACAAAAGCGATTCTGCGAAGCAATGTGAACAGGCACAGAGAAGGTGCTATCAGGGAATTCTCTGCCTGCCTTTCCCCAGTGCTCTGCAAGCTCTCCAGGACAACATAAAATCTGGGGCTCTGTGCTTTCTTTCGTTCTGAACAAGTGTTACTGTTTTCTGCACAAAAGCGATTCTTGCGAAGCAATGTGAACACTTCTGCTTCCCAGGCACAGAGAAGGTGCTATCAGGGAATTCTCTGCCTGCCTTTCCCCAGTGCTCTGCAAGCTCTCCAGGACAACATAGAATCTGGGGCTCTGTGCTTTCTTTCCTTCTGAACAAGTGTTACTGTTTTCTGCACAAAAGCGATTCTTGCGAAGCAATGTGAACACTTCTGCTTCCCAGGCACAGAGAAGGTGCTATCAGGGAATTCTCTGCCTGCCTTTCCCCAGTGCTCTGCAAGCTCTCCAGGACAACATAAAATCTGGGGCTCTGTGCTTTCTTTCCTTCTGAACAAGTGTTACTGTTTTCTGCACAAAAGCGATTCTTGCGAAGCAATGTGAACACTTCTGCTTCCCAGGCACAGAGAAGGTGCTATCAGGGAATTCTCTGCCTGCCTTTCCCCAGTGCTCTGCAAGCTCTCCAGGACAACATAGAATCTGGGGCTCTGTGCTTTCTTTCGTTCTGAACAACTGTTACTGTTTTCTGCACAAAAGCGATTCTGCGAAGCAATGTGAACACTTCTGCTTCCCAGGCACAGAGAAGGTGCTATCAGGGAATTCTCTGCCTGCCTTTCCCCAGTGCTCTGCAAGCTCTCCAGGACAACATAGAATCTGGGGCTCTGTGCTTTCTTTCGTTCTGAACAAGTGTTACTGTTTTCTGCACAAAAGCGATTCTGCGAAGCAATGTGAACAGGCACAGAGAAGGTGCTAGCAGGGAATTCTCTGCCTGCCTTTCCCCAGTGCTCTGCAAGCTCTCCAGGACAACATAAAATCTGGGGCTCTGTGCTTTCTTTCCTTCTGAACAAGTGTTAGTGTTTTCTGCACAAAAGCGATTCTTGCGAAGCAATGTGAACACTTCTGCTTCCCAGGCACAGAGAAGGTGCTATCAGGGAATTCTCTGCCTGCCTTTCCCCAGTGCTCTGCAAGCTCTCCAGGACAACATAAAATCTGGGGCTCTGTGCTTTCTTTCCTTCTGAACAAGTGTTACTGTTTTCTGCACAAAAGCGATTCTTGCGAAGCAATGTGAACACTTCTGCTTCCCAGGCACAGAGAAGGTGCTAGCAGGGAATTCTCTGCCTGCCTTTCCCCAGTGCTCTGCAAGCTCTCCAGGACAACATAGAATCTGGGGCTCTGTGCTTTCTTTCCTTCTGAACAAGTGTTACTGTTTTCTGCACAAAAGCGATTCTGCGAAGCAATGTGAACAGGCACAGAGAAGGTGCTATCAGGGAATTCTCTGCCTGCCTTTCCCCAGTGCTCTGCAAGCTCTCCAGGACAACATAGAATCTGGGGCTCTGTGCTTTCTTTCCTTCTGAACAAGTGTTACTGTTTTCTGCACAAAAGCGATTCTTGCGAAGCTATGTGAACACTTGTGCTTCCCAGGCACACAGAAGGTGCTAGCAAGGAATTCTCTGCCTGCCTTTCCCCAGTGCTCTGCAAGCTCTCCAGGACAACATAGAATCTGGGGCTCTGTGCTTTCTTTCCTTCTGAACAAGTGTTAGTGTTTTCTGCACAAAAGCGATTCTGCGAACCAATGTGAACAGGCACAGAGAAGGTGATAGCAGGGAATTCTCTGCCTGCCTTTCCCCAGTGCTCTGCAAGCTCTCCAGGACAACATAAAATCTGGGGCTCTGTGCTTTCTTTCCTTCTGAACAAGTGTTACTGTTTTCTGCACAAAAGCGATTCTTGAGAAGCAATGTGAACACTTCTGCTTCCCAGGCACAGAGAAGGTGCTAGCAGGGAATTCTCTGCCTGCCTTTCCCCAGTGCTCTGCAAGCTCTCCAGGACAACATAGAATCTGGGGCTCTGTGCTTTCTTTCCTTCTGAACAAGTGTTACTGTTTTCTGCACAAAAGCGATTCTTGCGAAGCAATGTGAACACTTCTGCTTCCCAGGCACAGAGAAGGTGCTAGCAGGGAATTCTCTGCCTGCCTTTCCCCAGTGCTCTGCAAGCTCTCCAGGACAACATAAAATCTGGGGCTCTGTGCTTTCTTTCCTTCCGAACAAGTGTTACTGTTTTCTGCACAAAAGCGATTCTTGCGAAGCAATGTGAACACTTCTGCTTCCCAGGCACAGAGAAGGTGCTATCAGGGAATTCTCTGCCTGCCTTTCCCCAGTGCTCTGCAAGCTCTCCAGGACAACATAGAATCTGGGGCTCTGTGCTTTCTTTCCTTCTGAACAACTGTTACTGTTTTCTGCACAAAAGCGATTCTTGCGAAGCAATGTGAACACTTCTGCTTCCCAGGCACAGAGAAGGTGCTATCAGGGAATTCTCTGCCTGCCTTTCCCCAGTGCTCTGCAAGCTCTCCAGGACAACATAGAATCTGGGGCTCTGTGCTTTATTTCGTTCTGAACAAGTGTTACTGTTTTCTGCACAAAAGCGATTCTGCGAAGCAATGTGAACAGGCACAGAGAAGGTGCTATCAGGGAATTCTCTGCCTGCCTTTCCCCAGTGCTCTGCAAGCTCTCCAGGACAACATAGAATCTGGGGCTCTGTGCTTTCTTTCGTTCTGAACAACTGTTACTGTTTTCTGCACAAAAGCGATTCTGCGAAGCAATGTGAACACTTCTGCTTCCCAGGCACAGAGAAGGTGCTATCAGGGAATTCTCTGCCTGCCTTTCCCCAGTGCTCTGCAAGCTCTCCAGGACAACATAGAATCTGGGGCTCTGTGCTTTCTTTCGTTCTGAACAAGTGTTACTGTTTTCTGCACAAAAGCGATTCTGCGAAGCAATGTGAACAGGCACAGAGAAGGTGCTAGCAGGGAATTCTCTGCCTGCCTTTCCCCAGTGCTCTGCAAGCTCTCCAGGACAACATAAAATCTGGGGCTCTGTGCTTTCTTTCCTTCTGAACAAGTGTTAGTGTTTTCTGCACAAAAGCGATTCTTGCGAAGCAATGTGAACACTTCTGCTTCCCAGGCACAGAGAAGGTGCTATCAGGGAATTCTCTGCCTGCCTTTCCCCAGTGCTCTGCAAGCTCTCCAGGACAACATAAAATCTGGGGCTCTGTGCTTTCTTTCCTTCTGAACAAGTGTTACTGTTTTCTGCACAAAAGCGATTCTTGCGAAGCAATGTGAACACTTCTGCTTCCCAGGCACAGAGAAGGTGCTAGCAGGGAATTCTCTGCCTGCCTTTCCCCAGTGCTCTGCAAGCTCTCCAGGTCAACATAGAATCTGGGGCTCTGTGCTTTCTTTCGTTCTGAACAAGTGTTACTGTTTTCTGCACAAAAGCGATTCTGCGAAGCAATGTGAACAGGCACAGAGAAGGTGCTATCAGGGAATTCTCTGCCTGCCTTTCCCCAGTGCTCTGCAAGCTCTCCAGGACAACATAGAATCTGGGGCTCTGTGCTTTCTTTCGTTCTGAACAACTGTTACTGTTTTCTGCACAAAAGCGATTCTGCGAAGCAATGTGAACACTTCTGCTTCCCAGGCACAGAGAAGGTGCTATCAGGGAATTCTCTGCCTGCCTTTCCCCAGTGCTCTGCAAGCTCTCCAGGACAACATAGAATCTGGGGCTCTGTGCTTTCTTTCGTTCTGAACAAGTGTTACTGTTTTCTGCACAAAAGCGATTCTGCGAAGCAATGTGAACAGGCACAGAGAAGGTGCTATCAGGGAATTCTCTGCCTGCCTTTCCCCAGTGCTCTGCAAGCTCTCCAGGACAACATAAAATCTGGGGCTCTGTGCTTTCTTTCCTTCTGAACAAGTGTTAATGTTTTCTGCACAAAAGCGATTCTGCGAAGCAATGTGAACAGGCACAGAGAAGGTGCTATCAGGGAATTCTCTGCCTGCCTTTCCCCAGTGCTCTGCAAGCTCTCCAGGACAACATAGAATCTGGGGCTCTGTGCTTTCTTTCCTTCTGAACAAGTGTTACTGTTTTCTGCACAAAAGCGATTCTGCGAAGCAATGTGAACAGGCACAGAGAAGGTGCTATCAGGGAATTCTCTGCCTGCCTTTCCCCAGTGCTCTGCAAGCTCTCCAGGACAACATAGAATCTGGGGCTCTGTGCTTTCTTTCCTTCTGAACAAGTGTTACTGTTTTCTGCACAAAAGCGATTCTGCGAAGCAATGTGAACACTTCTGCTTCCCAGGCACAGAGAAGGTGCTAGCAAGGATTTCTCTGCCTGCCTTTCCCCAGTGCTCTGCAAGCTCTCCAGGACAACATAGAATCTGGGGCTCTGTGCTTTCTTTCCTTCTGAACAAGTGTTAGTGTTTTCTGCACAAAAGCGATTCTGCGAAGCAATGTGAACACTTCTGCTTCCCAGGCACAGAGAAGGTGCTATCAGGGAATTCTCTGCCTGCCTTTCCCCAGTGCTCTGCAAGCTCTCCAGGACAACATAGAATCTGGGGCTCTGTGCTTTCTTTCGTTCTGAACAAGTGTTACTGTTTTCTGCACAAAAGCGATTCTGCGAAGCAATGTGAACAGGCACAGAGAAGGTGCTATCAGGGAATTCTCTGCCTGCCTTTCCCCAGTGCTCTGCAAGCTCTCCAGGACAACATAGAATCTGGGGCTCTGTGCTTTCTTTCGTTCTGAACAAGTGTTACTGTTATCTGCACAAAACCGATTCTGCAAAGCAATGTGAACACTTCTGCTTCCCAGGCACAGAGAAGGTGCTAGCAGGGAATTCTCTGCCTGCCTTTCCCCAGTGCTCTGCAAGCTCTCCAGGACAACATAGAATCTGGGGCTCTGTGCTTTCTTTCCTTCTGAACAAGTGTTACTGTTTTCTGCACAAAAGCGATTCTGCGAAGCAATGTGAACAGGCACAGAGAAGGTGCTATCAGGGAATTCTCTGCCTGCCTTTCCCCAGTGCTCTGCAAGCTCTCCAGGACAACATAAAATCTGGGGCTCTGTGCTTTCTTTCCTTCTGAACAAGTGTTAGTGTTTTCTGCACAAAAGCGATTCTGCGAAGCAATGTGAACACTTCTGCTTCCCAGGCACAGAGAAGGTGCTATCAGGGAATTCTCTGCCTGCCTTTCCCCAGTGCTCTGCAAGCTCTCCAGTACAACATAAAATCTGGGGCTCTGTGCTTTCTTTCCTTCTGAACAAGTGTTACTGTTTTCTGCACAAAAGCGATTCTTGCGAAGCAATGTGAACACTTCTGCTTCCCAGGCACAGAGAAGGTGCTATCAGGGAATTCTCTGCCTGCCTTTCCCCAGTGCTCTGCAAGCTCTCCAGGACAACATAGAATCTGGGGCTCTGTGCTTTCTTTCCTTCTGAACAAGTGTTACTGTTTTCTGCACAAAAGCGATTCTGCGAAGCAATGTGAACAGGCACAGAGAAGGTGCTATCAGGGAATTCTCTGCCTGCCTTTCCCCAGTGCTCTGCAAGCTCTCCAGGACAACATAGAATCTGGGGCTCTGTGCTTTCTTTCGTTCTGAACAAGTGTTACTGTTATCTGCACAAAACCGATTCTGCAAAGCAATGTGAACACTTCTGCTTCCCAGGCACAGAGAAGGTGCTAGCAGGGAATTCTCTGCCTGCCTTTCCCCAGTGCTCTGCAAGCTCTCCAGGACAACATAGAATCTGGGGCTCTGTGCTTTCTTTCCTTCTGAACAAGTGTTACTGTTTTCTGCACAAAAGCGATTCTGCGAAGCAATGTGAACAGGCACAGAGAAGGTGCTATCAGGGAATTCTCTGCCTGCCTTTCCCCAGTGCTCTGCAAGCTCTCCAGGACAACATAAAATCTGGGGCTCTGTGCTTTCTTTCCTTCTGAACAAGTGTTACTGTTTTCTGCACAAAAGCGATTCTTGCGAAGCTATGTGAACACTTGTGCTTCCCAGGCACACAGAAGGTGCTAGCAAGGAATTCTCTGCCTGCCTTTCCCCAGTGCTCTGCAAGCTCTCCAGGACAACATAGAATCTGGGGCTCTGTGCTTTCTTTCCTTCTGAACAAGTGTTAGTGTTTTCTGCACAAAAGCGATTCTGCGAACCAATGTGAACAGGCACAGAGAAGGTGATAGCAGGGAATTCTCTGCCTGCCTTTCCCCAGTGCTCTGCAAGCTCTCCAGGACAAC
This sequence comes from Strix aluco, assembly GCF_031877795.1. Lineage (NCBI taxonomy): Eukaryota > Metazoa > Chordata > Aves > Strigiformes > Strigidae > Strix > Strix aluco. The sequence continues at coordinate 3,255,519 of NW_027436647.1, forward strand.
AGCAAATCTGGGGCTCTGTGCTTTCTTTCCTTCTGAACAAGTGTTACTGTTTTCTGCACAAAAGCGATTCTTGCGAAGCAATGTGAACACTTCTGCTTCCCAGGCACAGAGAAGGTGCTATCAGGGAATTCTCTGCCTGCCTTTCCCCAGTGCTCTGCAAGCTCTCCAGGACAACATAGAATCTGGGGCTCTGTGCTTTCTTTCCTTCTGAACAAGTGTTACTGTTTTCTGCACAAAAGCGATTCTTGCGAAGCAATGTGAACACTTCTGCTTCCCAGGCACAGAGAAGGTGCTATCAGGGAATTCTCTGCCTGCCTTTCCCCAGTGCTCTGCAAGCTCTCCAGGACAACATAAAATCTGGGGCTCTGTGCTTTCTTTCCTTCTGAACAAGTGTTACTGTTTTCTGCACAAAAGCGATTCTGCGAAGCAATGTGAACACTTCTGCTTCCCAGGCACAGAGAAGGTGCTATCAGGGAATTCTCTGCCTGCCTTTCCCCAGTGCTCTGCAAGCTCTCCAGGACAACATAGAATCTGGGGCTCTGTGCTTTCTTTCCTTCTGAACAAGTGTTACTGTTTTCTGCACAAAAGCGATTCTGCGAAGCAATGTGAACAGGCACAGAGAAGGTGCTATCAGGGAATTCTCTGCCTGCCTTTCCCCAGTGCTCTGCAAGCTCTCCAGGACAACATAAAATCTGGGGCTCTGTGCTTTCTTTCCTTCTGAACAAGTGTTAGTGTTTTCTGCACAAAAGCGATTCTTGCGAAGCAATGTGAACACTTCTGCTTCCCAGGCACAGAGAAGGTGCTATCAGGGAATTCTCTGCCTGCCTTTCCCCAGTGCTCTGCAAGCTCTCCAGGACAACATAAAATCTGGGGCTCTGTGCTTTCTTTCCTTCTGAACAAGTGTTACTGTTTTCTGCACAAAAGCGATTCTTGCGAAGCAATGTGAACACTTCTGCTTCCCAGGCACAGAGAAGGTGCTATCAGGGAATTCTCTGCCTGCCTTTCCCCAGTGCTCTGCAAGCTCTCCAGGACAACATAGAATCTGGGGCTCTGTGCTTTCTTTCCTTCTGAACAAGTGTTACTGTTTTCTGCACAAAAGCGATTCTGCGAAGCAATGTGAACAGGCACAGAGAAGGTGCTATCAGGGAATTCTCTGCCTGCCTTTCCCCAGTGCTCTGCAAGCTCTCCAGGACAACATAGAATCTGGGGCTCTGTGCTTTCTTTCGTTCTGAACAACTGTTACTGTTTTCTGCACAAAAGCGATTCTGCGAAGCAATGTGAACACTTCTGCTTCCCAGGCACAGAGAAGGTGCTATCAGGGAATTCTCTGCCTGCCTTTCCCCAGTGCTCTGCAAGCTCTCCAGGACAACATAGAATCTGGGGCTCTGTGCTTTCTTTCGTTCTGAACAAGTGTTACTGTTTTCTGCACAAAAGCGATTCTGCGAAGCAATGTGAACAGGCACAGAGAAGGTGCTATCAGGGAATTCTCTGCCTGCCTTTCCCCAGTGCTCTGCAAGCTCTCCAGGACAACATAAAATCTGGGGCTCTGTGCTTTCTTTCCTTCTGAACAAGTGTTAGTGTTTTCTGCACAAAAGCGATTCTTGCGAAGCAATGTGAACACTTCTGCTTCCCAGGCACAGAGAAGGTGCTATCAGGGAATTCTCTGCCTGCCTTTCCCCAGTGCTCTGCAAGCTCTCCAGGACAACATCAAATCTGGGGCTCTGTGCTTTCTTTCCTTCTGAACAAGTGTTACTGTTTTCTGCACAAAAGCGATTCTTGCGAAGCAATGTGAACACTTCTGCTTCCCAGGCACAGAGAAGGTGCTAGCAGGGAATTCTCTGCCTGCCTTTCCCCAGTGCTCTGCAAGCTCTCCAGGACAACATAGAATCTGGGGCTCTGTGCTTTCTTTCGTTCTGAACAAGTGTTACTGTTTTCTGCACAAAAGCGATTCTGCGAAGCAATGTGAACAGGCACAGAGAAGGTGCTATCAGGGAATTCTCTGCCTGCCTTTCCCCAGTGCTCTGCAAGCTCTCCAGGACAACATAGAATCTGGGGCTCTGTGCTTTCTTTCGTTCTGAACAACTGTTACTGTTTTCTGCACAAAAGCGATTCTGCGAAGCAATGTGAACACTTCTGCTTCCCAGGCACAGAGAAGGTGCTATCAGGGAATTCTCTGCCTGCCTTTCCCCAGTGCTCTGCAAGCTCTCCAGGACAACATAGAATCTGGGGCTCTGTGCTTTCTTTCGTTCTGAACAAGTGTTACTGTTTTCTGCACAAAAGCGATTCTGCGAAGCAATGTGAACAGGCACAGAGAAGGTGCTATCAGGGAATTCTCTGCCTGCCTTTCCCCAGTGCTCTGCAAGCTCTCCAGGACAACATAAAATCTGGGGCTCTGTGCTTTCTTTCCTTCTGAACAAGTGTTAATGTTTTCTGCACAAAAGCGATTCTGCGAAGCAATGTGAACAGGCACAGAGAAGGTGCTATCAGGGAATTCTCTGCCTGCCTTTCCCCAGTGCTCTGCAAGCTCTCCAGGACAACATAGAATCTGGGGCTCTGTGCTTTCTTTCCTTCTGAACAAGTGTTAGTGTTTTCTGCACAAAAGCGATTCTGTGAAGCAATGTGAACAGGCACAGAGAAGGTGCTATCAGGGAATTCTCTGCCTGCCTTTCCCCAGTGCTCTGCAAGCTCTCCAGGACAACATAGAATCTGGGGCTCTGTGCTTTCTTTCGTTCTGAACAAGTGTTACTGTTTTCTGCACAAAAGCGATTCTGCGAAGCAATGTGAACACTTCTGCTTCCCAGGCACAGAGAAGGTGCTAGCAAGGATTTCTCTGCCTGCCTTTCCCCAGTGCTCTGCAAGCTCTCCAGGACAACATAGAATCTGGGGCTCTGTGCTTTCTTTCCTTCTGAACAAGTGTTAGTGTTTTCTGCACAAAAGCGATTCTGCGAAGCAATGTGAACACTTCTGCTTCCCAGGCACAGAGAAGGTGCTAGCAAGGAATTCTCTGCCTGCCTTTCCCCAGTGCTCTGCAAGCTCTCCAGGACAACATAAAATCTGGGGCTCTGTGCTTTCTTTCCTTCTGAACAAGTGTTAGTGTTTTCTGCACAAAAGCGATTCTTGCGAAGCACTGTGAACACTTCTGCTTCCCAGGCACAGAGAAGGTGCTAGCAGGGAATTCTCTGCCTGCCTTTCCCCAGTGCTCTGCAAGCTCTCCAGGACAACATAGAATCTGGGGCTCTGTGCTTTCTTTCGTTCTGAACAACTGTTACTGTTTTCTGCACAAAAGCGATTCTGCGAAGCAATGTGAACAGGCACAGAGAAGGTGCTATCAGGGAATTCTCTGCCTGCCTTTCCCCAGTGCTCTGCAAGCTCTCCAGGACAACATAAAATCTGGGGCTCTGTGCTTTCTTTCCTTCTGAACAAGTGTTACTGTTTTCTGCACAAAAGCGATTCTTGCGAAGCTATGTGAACACTTCTGCTTCCCAGGCACAGAGAAGGTGCTATCAGGGAATTCTCTGCCTGCCTTTCCCCAGTGCTCTGCAAGCTCTCCAGGACAACATAGAATCTGGGGCTCTGTGCTTTCTTTCGTTCTGAACAAGTGTTACTGTTTTCTGCACAAAAGCGATTCTGCGAAGCAATGTGAACAGGCACAGAGAAGGTGCTATCAGGGAATTCTCTGCCTGCCTTTCCCCAGTGCTCTGCAAGCTCTCCAGGACAACATAAAATCTGGGGCTCTGTGCTTTCTTTCCTTCTGAACAAGTGTTAATGTTTTCTGCACAAAAGCGATTCTGCGAAGCAATGTGAACAGGCACAGAGAAGGTGCTATCAGGGAATTCTCTGCCTGCCTTTCCCCAGTGCTCTGCAAGCTCTCCAGGACAACATAGAATCTGGGGCTCTGTGCTTTCTTTCCTTCTGAACAAGTGTTACTGTTTTCTGCACAAAAGCGATTCTGCGAAGCAATGTGAACAGGCACAGAGAAGGTGCTATCAGGGAATTCTCTGCCTGCCTTTCCCCAGTGCTCTGCAAGCTCTCCAGGACAACATAGAATCTGGGGCTCTGTGCTTTCTTTCGTTCTGAACAAGTGTTACTGTTTTCTGCACAAAAGCGATTCTGCGAAGCAATGTGAACACTTCTGCTTCCCAGGCACAGAGAAGGTGCTAGCAAGGATTTCTCTGCCTGCCTTTCCCCAGTGCTCTGCAAGCTCTCCAGGACAACATAGAATCTGGGGCTCTGTGCTTTCTTTCCTTCTGAACAAGTGTTAGTGTTTTCTGCACAAAAGCGATTCTGCGAAGCAATGTGAACACTTCTGCTTCCCAGGCACAGAGAAGGTGCTAGCAAGGAATTCTCTGCCTGCCTTTCCCCAGTGCTCTGCAAGCTCTCCAGGACAACATAAAATCTGGGGCTCTGTGCTTTCTTTCCTTCTGAACAAGTGTTAATGTTTTCTGCACAAAAGCGATTCTGCGAAGCAATGTGAACAGGCACAGAGAAGGTGCTATCAGGGAATTCTCTGCCTGCCTTTCCCCAGTGCTCTGCAAGCTCTCCAGGACAACATAGAATCTGGGGCTCTGTGCTTTCTTTCCTTCTGAACAAGTGTTACTGTTTTCTGCACAAAAGCGATTCTGCGAAGCAATGTGAACAGGCACAGAGAAGGTGCTATCAGGGAATTCTCTGCCTGCCTTTCCCCAGTGCTCTGCAAGCTCTCCAGGACAACATAGAATCTGGGGCTCTGTGCTTTCTTTCCTTCTGAACAAGTGTTACTGTTTTCTGCACAAAAGCGATTCTGCGAAGCAATGTGAACACTTCTGCTTCCCAGGCACAGAGAAGGTGCTAGCAAGGATTTCTCTGCCTGCCTTTCCCCAGTGCTCTGCAAGCTCTCCAGGACAACATAGAATCTGGGGCTCTGTGCTTTCTTTCGTTCTGAACAAGTGTTACTGTTTTCTGCACAAAAGCGATTCTGCGAAGCAATGTGAACAGGCACAGAGAAGGTGCTATCAGGGAATTCTCTGCCTGCCTTTCCCCAGTGCTCTGCAAGCTCTCCAGGACAACATAGAATCTGGGGCTCTGTGCTTTCTTTCGTTCTGAACAACTGTTACTGTTTTCTGCACAAAAGCGATTCTGCGAAGCAATGTGAACACTTCTGCTTCCCAGGCACAGAGAAGGTGCTATCAGGGAATTCTCTGCCTGCCTTTCCCCAGTGCTCTGCAAGCTCTCCAGGACAACATAGAATCTGGGGCTCTGTGCTTTCTTTCGTTCTGAACAAGTGTTACTGTTTTCTGCACAAAAGCGATTCTGCGAAGCAATGTGAACAGGCACAGAGAAGGTGCTATCAGGGAATTCTCTGCCTGCCTTTCCCCAGTGCTCTGCAAGCTCTCCAGGACAACATAAAATCTGGGGCTCTGTGCTTTCTTTCCTTCTGAACAAGTGTTAATGTTTTCTGCACAAAAGCGATTCTGCGAAGCAATGTGAACAGGCACAGAGAAGGTGCTATCAGGGAATTCTCTGCCTGCCTTTCCCCAGTGCTCTGCAAGCTCTCCAGGACAACATAGAATCTGGGGCTCTGTGCTTTCTTTCCTTCTGAACAAGTGTTACTGTTTTCTGCACAAAAGCGATTCTGCGAAGCAATGTGAACAGGCACAGAGAAGGTGCTATCAGGGAATTCTCTGCCTGCCTTTCCCCAGTGCTCTGCAAGCTCTCCAGGACAACATAGAATCTGGGGCTCTGTGCTTTCTTTCCTTCTGAACAAGTGTTACTGTTTTCTGCACAAAAGCGATTCTGCGAAGCAATGTGAACACTTCTGCTTCCCAGGCACAGAGAAGGTGCTAGCAAGGATTTCTCTGCCTGCCTTTCCCCAGTGCTCTGCAAGCTCTCCAGGACAACATAGAATCTGGGGCTCTGTGCTTTCTTTCCTTCTGAACAAGTGTTAGTGTTTTCTGCACAAAAGCGATTCTGCGAAGCAATGTGAACACTTCTGCTTCCCAGGCACAGAGAAGGTGCTATCAGGGAATTCTCTGCCTGCCTTTCCCCAGTGCTCTGCAAGCTCTCCAGGACAACATAGAATCTGGGGCTCTGTGCTTTCTTTCGTTCTGAACAAGTGTTACTGTTTTCTGCACAAAAGCGATTCTGCGAAGCAATGTGAACAGGCACAGAGAAGGTGCTATCAGGGAATTCTCTGCCTGCCTTTCCCCAGTGCTCTGCAAGCTCTCCAGGACAACATAGAATCTGGGGCTCTGTGCTTTCTTTCCTTCTGAACAAGTGTTACTGTTATCTGCACAAAACCGATTCTGCAAAGCAATGTGAACACTTCTGCTTCCCAGGCACAGAGAAGGTGCTAGCAGGGAATTCTCTGCCTGCCTTTCCCCAGTGCTCTGCAAGCTCTCCAGGACAACATAGAATCTGGGGCTCTGTGCTTTCTTTCCTTCTGAACAAGTGTTACTGTTTTCTGCACAAAAGCGATTCTGCGAAGCAATGTGAACAGGCACAGAGAAGGTGCTATCAGGGAATTCTCTGCCTGCCTTTCCCCAGTGCTCTGCAAGCTCTCCAGGACAACATAAAATCTGGGGCTCTGTGCTTTCTTTCCTTCTGAACAAGTGTTAGTGTTTTCTGCACAAAAGCGATTCTGCGAAGCAATGTGAACACTTCTGCTTCCCAGGCACAGAGAAGGTGCTATCAGGGAATTCTCTGCCTGCCTTTCCCCAGTGCTCTGCAAGCTCTCCAGGACAACATAAAATCTGGGGCTCTGTGCTTTCTTTCCTTCTGAACAACTGTTACTGTTTTCTGCACAAAAGCGATTCTTGCGAAGCAATGTGAACACTTCTGCTTCCCAGGCACAGAGAAGGTGCTATCAGGGAATTCTCTGCCTGCCTTTCCCCAGTGCTCTGCAAGCTCTCCAGGACAACATAGAATCTGGGGCTCTGTGCTTTCTTTCCTTCTGAACAAGTGTTACTGTTTTCTGCACAAAAGCGATTCTGCGAAGCAATGTGAACAGGCACAGAGAAGGTGCTATCAGGGAATTCTCTGCCTGCCTTTCCCCAGTGCTCTGCAAGCTCTCCAGGACAACATAGAATCTGGGGCTCTGTGCTTTCTTTCGTTCTGAACAAGTGTTACTGTTATCTGCACAAAACCGATTCTGCAAAGCAATGTGAACACTTCTGCTTCCCAGGCACAGAGAAGGTGCTAGCAGGGAATTCTCTGCCTGCCTTTCCCCAGTGCTCTGCAAGCTCTCCAGGACAACATAGAATCTGGGGCTCTGTGCTTTCTTTCCTTCTGAACAAGTGTTACTGTTTTCTGCACAAAAGCGATTCTGCGAAGCAATGTGAACAGGCACAGAGAAGGTGCTATCAGGGAATTCTCTGCCTGCCTTTCCCCAGTGCTCTGCAAGCTCTCCAGGACAACATAAAATCTGGGGCTCTGTGCTTTCTTTCCTTCTGAACAAGTGTTACTGTTTTCTGCACAAAAGCGATTCTTGCGAAGCTATGTGAACACTTGTGCTTCCCAGGCACACAGAAGGTGCTAGCAAGGAATTCTCTGCCTGCCTTTCCCCAGTGCTCTGCAAGCTCTCCAGGACAACATAGAATCTGGGGCTCTGTGCTTTCTTTCCTTCTGAACAAGTGTTAGTGTTTTCTGCACAAAAGCGATTCTGCGAACCAATGTGAACAGGCACAGAGAAGGTGATAGCAGGGAATTCTCTGCCTGCCTTTCCCCAGTGCTCTGCAAGCTCTCCAGGACAACATAAAATCTGGGGCTCTGTGCTTTCTTTCCTTCTGAACAAGTGTTACTGTTTTCTGCACAAAAGCGATTCTTGCGAAGCAATGTGAACACTTCTGCTTCCCAGGCACAGAGAAGGTGCTATCAGGGAATTCTCTGCCTGCCTTTCCCCAGTGCTCTGCAAGCTCTCCAGGACAACATAGAATCTGGGGCTCTGTGCTTTCTTTCCTTCTGAACAAGTGTTACTGTTTTCTGCACAAAAGCGATTCTTGCGAAGCAATGTGAACACTTCTGCTTCCCAGGCACAGAGAAGGTGCTATCAGGGAATTCTCTGCCTGCCTTTCCCCAGTGCTCTGCAAGCTCTCCAGGACAACATAAAATCTGGGGCTCTGTGCTTTCTTTCCTTCTGAACAAGTGTTAGTGTTTTCTGCACAAAAGCGATTCTTGCGAAGCAATGTGAACACTTCTGCTTCCCAGGCACAGAGAAGGTGCTATCAGGGAATTCTCTGCCTGCCTTTCCCCAGTGCTCTGCAAGCTCTCCAGGACAACATAGAATCTGGGGCTCTGTGCTTTCTTTCGTTCTGAACAACTGTTACTGTTTTCTGCACAAAAGCGATTCTGCGAAGCAATGTGAACACTTCTGCTTCCCAGGCACAGAGAAGGTGCTATCAGGGAATTCTCTGCCTGCCTTTCCCCAGTGCTCTGCAAGCTCTCCAGGACAACATAGAATCTGGGGCTCTGTGCTTTCTTTCCTTCTGAACAAGTGTTACTGTTTTCTGCACAAAAGCGATTCTGCAAAGCAATGTGAACAGGCACAGAGAAGGTGCTATCAGGGAATTCTCTGCCTGCCTTTCCCCAGTGCTCTGCAAGCTCTCCAGGACAACATAAAATCTGGGGCTCTGTGCTTTCTTTCCTTCTGAACAAGTGTTAGTGTTTTCTGCACAAAAGCGATTCTTGCGAAGCAATGTGAACACTTCTGCTTCCCAGGCACAGAGAAGGTGCTATCAGGGAATTCTCTGCCTGCCTTTCCCCAGTGCTCTGCAAGCTCTCCAGGACAACATAAAATCTGGGGCTCTGTGCTTTCTTTCCTTCTGAACAAGTGTTACTGTTTTCTGCACAAAAGCGATTCTTGCGAAGCAATGTGAACACTTCTGCTTCCCAGGCACAGAGAAGGTGCTAGCAGGGAATTCTCTGCCTGCCTTTCCCCAGTGCTCTGCAAGCTCTCCAGGACAACAGAGAATCTGGGGCTCTGTGCTTTCTTTCCTTCTGAACAAGTGTTACTGTTTTCTGCACAAAAGCGATTCTGCGAAGCAATGTGAACAGGCACAGAGAAGGTGCTATCAGGGAATTCTCTGCCTGCCTTTCCCCAGTGCTCTGCAAGCTCTCCAGGACAACAGAGAATCTGGGGCTCTGTGCTTTCTTTCGTTCTGAACAACTGTTACTGTTTTCTGCACAAAAGCGATTCTGCGAAGCAATGTGAACACTTCTGCTTCCCAGGCACAGAGAAGGTGCTATCAGGGAATTCTCTGCCTGCCTTTCCCCAGTGCTCTGCAAGCTCTCCAGGACAACATAGAATCTGGGGCTCTGTGCTTTCTTTCGTTCTGAACAAGTGTTACTGTTTTCTGCACAAAAGCGATTCTGCGAAGCAATGTGAACAGGCACAGAGAAGGTGCTATCAGGGAATTCTCTGCCTGCCTTTCCCCAGTGCTCTGCAAGCTCTCCAGGACAACATAAAATCTGGGGCTCTGTGCTTTCTTTCCTTCTGAACAAGTGTTAGTGTTTTCTGCACAAAAGCGATTCTTGCGAAGCAATGTGAACACTTCTGCTTCCCAGGCACAGAGAAGGTGCTATCAGGGAATTCTCTGCCTGCCTTTCCCCAGTGCTCTGCAAGCTCTCCAGGACAACATCAAATCTGGGGCTCTGTGCTTTCTTTCCTTCTGAACAAGTGTTACTGTTTTCTGCACAAAAGCGATTCTTGCGAAGCAATGTGAACACTTCTGCTTCCCAGGCACAGAGAAGGTGCTAGCAGGGAATTCTCTGCCTGCCTTTCCCCAGTGCTCTGCAAGCTCTCCAGGACAACATAGAATCTGGGGCTCTGTGCTTTCTTTCGTTCTGAACAACTGTTACTGTTTTCTGCACAAAAGCGATTCTGCGAAGCAATGTGAACAGGCACAGAGAAGGTGCTATCAGGGAATTCTCTGCCTGCCTTTCCCCAGTGCTCTGCAAGCTCTCCAGGACAACATAGAATCTGGGGCTCTGTGCTTTCTTTCGTTCTGAACAACTGTTACTGTTTTCTGCACAAAAGCGATTCTGCGAAGCAATGTGAACACTTCTGCTTCCCAGGCACAGAGAAGGTGCTATCAGGGAATTCTCTGCCTGCCTTTCCCCAGTGCTCTGCAAGCTCTCCAGGACAACATAGAATCTGGGGCTCTGTGCTTTCTTTCGTTCTGAACAAGTGTTACTGTTTTCTGCACAAAAGCGATTCTGCGAAGCAATGTGAACAGGCACAGAGAAGGTGCTATCAGGGAATTCTCTGCCTGCCTTTCCCCAGTGCTCTGCAAGCTCTCCAGGACAACATAAAATCTGGGGCTCTGTGCTTTCTTTCCTTCTGAACAAGTGTTAATGTTTTCTGCACAAAAGCGATTCTGCGAAGCAATGTGAACAGGCACAGAGAAGGTGCTATCAGGGAATTCTCTGCCTGCCTTTCCCCAGTGCTCTGCAAGCTCTCCAGGACAACATAGAATCTGGGGCTCTGTGCTTTCTTTCCTTCTGAACAAGTGTTAGTGTTTTCTGCACAAAAGCGATTCTGCGAAGCAATGTGAACAGGCACAGAGAAGGTGCTATCAGGGAATTCTCTGCCTGCCTTTCCCCAGTGCTCTGCAAGCTCTCCAGGACAACATAGAATCTGGGGCTCTGTGCTTTCTTTCGTTCTGAACAAGTGTTACTGTTTTCTGCACAAAAGCGATTCTGCGAAGCAATGTGAACACTTCTGCTTCCCAGGCACAGAGAAGGTGCTAGCAAGGAATTCTCTGCCTGCCTTTCCCCAGTGCTCTGCAAGCTCTCCAGGACAACATAGAATCTGGGGCTCTGTGCTTTCTTTCCTTCTGAACAAGTGTTAGTGTTTTCTGCACAAAAGCGATTCTGCGAAGCAATGTGAACACTTCTGCTTCCCAGGCACAGAGAAGGTGCTAGCAAGGAATTCTCTGCCTGCCTTTCCCCAGTGCTCTGCAAGCTCTCCAGGACAACATAAAATCTGGGGCTCTGTGCTTTCTTTCCTTCTGAACAAGTGTTAGTGTTTTCTGCACAAAAGCGATTCTTGCGAAGCACTGTGAACACTTCTGCTTCCCAGGCACAGAGAAGGTGCTAGCAGGGAATTCTCTGCCTGCCTTTCCCCAGTGCTCTGCAAGCTCTCCAGGACAACATAGAATCTGGGGCTCTGTGCTTTCTTTCGTTCTGAACAACTGTTACTGTTTTCTGCACAAAAGCGATTCTGCGAAGCAATGTGAACAGGCACAGAGAAGGTGCTATCAGGGAATTCTCTGCCTGCCTTTCCCCAGTGCTCTGCAAGCTCTCCAGGACAACATAAAATCTGGGGCTCTGTGCTTTCTTTCCTTCTGAACAAGTGTTAGTGTTTTCTGCACTAAAGCGATTCTGCGAACCAATGTGAACACTTCTGCTTCCCAGGCACAGAGAAGGTGCTAGCAAGGAATTCTCTGCCTGCCTTTCCCCAGTGCTCTGCAAGCTCTCCAGGACAACATAGAATCTGGGGCTCTGTGCTTTCTTTCCTTCTGAACAAGTGTTACTGTTTTCTGCACAAAAGCGATTCTGCGAAGCAATGTGAACACTTCTGCTTCCCAGGCACAGAGAAGGTGCTAGCAAGGAATTCTCTGCCTGCCTTTCCCCAGTGCTCTAAAAGCTCTCCAGGACAACATAAAATCTGGGGCTCTGTGCTTTCTTTCCTTCTGAACAAGTGTTAGTGTTTTCTGCACAAAAGCGATTCTTGCGAAGCAATGTGAACACTTCTGCTTCCCAGGCACAGAGAAGGTGCTAGCAGGGAATTCTCTGCCTGCCTTTCCCCAGTGCTCTGCAAGCTCTCCAGGACAACATAGAATCTGGGGCTCTGTGCTTTCTTTCCTTCTGAACAAGTGTTACTGTTTTCTGCACAAAAGCGATTCTGCGAAGCAATGTGAACAGGCACAGAGAAGGTGCTATCAGGGAATTCTCTGCCTGCCTTTCCCCAGTGCTCTGCAAGCTCTCCAGGACAACATAGAATCTGGGGCTCTGTGCTTTCTTTCCTTCTGAACAAGTGTTACTGTTTTCTGCACAAAAGCGATTCTGCAAAGCAATGTGAACACTTCTGCTTCCCAGGCACAGAGAAGGTGCTAGCAGGGAATTCTCTGCCTGCCTTTCCCCAGTGCTCTGCAAGCTCTCCAGGACAACATAGAATCTGGGGCTCTGTGCTTTCTTTCCTTCTGAACAAGTGTTACTGTTTTCTGCACAAAAGCGATTCTGCGAAGCAATGTGAACAGGCACAGAGAAGGTGCTATCAGGGAATTCTCTGCCTGCCTTTCCCCAGTGCTCTGCAAGCTCTCCAGGACAACATAAAATCTGGGGCTCTGTGCTTTCTTTCCTTCTGAACAAGTGTTACTGTTTTCTGCACAAAAGCGATTCTTGCGAAGCTATGTGAACACTTGTGCTTCCCAGGCACACAGAAGGTGCTAGCAAGGAATTCTCTGCCTGCCTTTACCCAGTGCTCTGCAAGCTCTCCAGGACAACATAGAATCTGGGGCTCTGTGCTTTCTTTCCTTCTGAACAAGTGTTAGTGTTTTCTGCACAAAAGCGATTCTGCGAAGCAATGTGAACAGGCACAGAGAAGGTGCTATCAGGGAATTCTCTGCCTGCCTTTCCCCAGTGCTCTGCAAGCTCTCCAGGACAACATAAAATCTGGGGCTCTGTGCTTTCTTTCGTTCTGAACAAGTGTTACTGTTTTCTGCACAAAAGCGATTCTTGCGAAGCAATGTGAACACTTCTGCTTCCCAGGCACAGAGAAGGTGCTATCAGGGAATTCTCTGCCTGCCTTTCCCCAGTGCTCTGCAAGCTCTCCAGGACAACATAGAATCTGGGGCTCTGTGCTTTCTTTCCTTCTGAACAAGTGTTACTGTTTTCTGCACAAAAGCGATTCTTGCGAAGCAATGTGAACACTTCTGCTTCCCAGGCACAGAGAAGGTGCTATCAGGGAATTCTCTGCCTGCCTTTCCCCAGTGCTCTGCAAGCTCTCCAGGACAACATAAAATCTGGGGCTCTGTGCTTTCTTTCCTTCTGAACAAGTGTTACTGTTTTCTGCACAAAAGCGATTCTTGCGAAGCAATGTGAACACTTCTGCTTCCCAGGCACAGAGAAGGTGCTATCAGGGAATTCTCTGCCTGCCTTTCCCCAGTGCTCTGCAAGCTCTCCAGGACAACATAGAATCTGGGGCTCTGTGCTTTCTTTCGTTCTGAACAACTGTTACTGTTTTCTGCACAAAAGCGATTCTGCGAAGCAATGTGAACACTTCTGCTTCCCAGGCACAGAGAAGGTGCTATCAGGGAATTCTCTGCCTGCCTTTCCCCAGTGCTCTGCAAGCTCTCCAGGACAACATAGAATCTGGGGCTCTGTGCTTTCTTTCGTTCTGAACAAGTGTTACTGTTTTCTGCACAAAAGCGATTCTGCGAAGCAATGTGAACAGGCACAGAGAAGGTGCTATCAGGGAATTCTCTGCCTGCCTTTCCCCAGTGCTCTGCAAGCTCTCCAGGACAACATAAAATCTGGGGCTCTGTGCTTTCTTTCCTTCTGAACAAGTGTTAGTGTTTTCTGCACAAAAGCGATTCTTGCGAAGCAATGTGAACACTTCTGCTTCCCAGGCACAGAGAAGGTGCTATCAGGGAATTCTCTGCCTGCCTTTCCCCAGTGCTCTGCAAGCTCTCCAGGACAACATAGAATCTGGGGCTCTGTGCTTTCTTTCGTTCTGAACAAGTGTTACTGTTTTCTGCACAAAAGCGATTCTGCGAAGCAATGTGAACAGGCACAGAGAAGGTGCTATCAGGGAATTCTCTGCCTGCCTTTCCCCAGTGCTCTGCAAGCTCTCCAGGACAACATAGAATCTGGGGCTCTGTGCTTTCTTTCCTTCTGAACAAGTGTTACTGTTTTCTGCACAAAACCGATTCTGCAAAGCAATGTGAACACTTGTGCTTCCCAGGCACACAGAAGGTGCTAGCAAGGAATTCTCTGCCTGCCTTTCCCCAGTGCTCTGCAAGCTCTCCAGGACAACATAGAATCTGGGGCTCTGTGCTTTCTTTCCTTCTGAACAAGTGTTAGTGTTTTCTGCACAAAAGCGATTCTGCAAAGCAATGTGAACAGGCACAGAGAAGGTGATAGCAGGGAATTCTCTGCCTGCCTTTCCTCAGTGCTCTGCAAGCTCTCCAGGACAACATAAAATCTGGGGCTCTGTGCTTTCTTTCGTTCTGAACAAGTGTTACTGTTTTCTGCACAAAAGCGATTCTTGCGAAGCAATGTGAACACTTCTGCTTCCCAGGCACAGAGAAGGTGCTATCAGGGAATTCTCTGCCTGCCTTTCCCCAGTGCTCTGCAAGCTCTCCAGGACAACATAGAATCTGGGGCTCTGTGCTTTCTTTCCTTCTGAACAAGTGTTACTGTTTTCTGCACAAAAGCGATTCTTGCGAAGCAATGTGAACACTTCTGCTTCCCAGGCACAGAGAAGGTGCTATCAGGGAATTCTCTGCCTGCCTTTCCCCAGTGCTCTGCAAGCTCTCCAGGACAACATAAAATCTGGGGCTCTGTGCTTTCTTTCCTTCTGAACAAGTGTTACTGTTTTCTGCACAAAAGCGATTCTTGCGAAGCAATGTGAACACTTCTGCTTCCCAGGCACAGAGAAGGTGCTATCAGGGAATTCTCTGCCTGCCTTTCCCCAGTGCTCTGCAAGCTCTCCAGGACAACATAGAATCTGGGGCTCTGTGCTTTCTTTCGTTCTGAACAACTGTTACTGTTTTCTGCACAAAAGCGATTCTTGCGAAGCAATGTGAACACTTCTGCTTCCCAGGCACAGAGAAGGTGCTATCAGGGAATTCTCTGCCTGCCTTTCCCCAGTGCTCTGCAAGCTCTCCAGGACAACATAGAATCTGGGGCTCTGTGCTTTCTTTCGTTCTGAACAAGTGTTACTGTTTTCTGCACAAAAGCGATTCTGCGAAGCAATGTGAACAGGCACAGAGAAGGTGCTATCAGGGAATTCTCTGCCTGCCTTTCCCCAGTGCTCTGCAAGCTCTCCAGGACAACATAAAATCTGGGGCTCTGTGCTTTCTTTCCTTCTGAACAAGTGTTAGTGTTTTCTGCACAAAAGCGATTCTTGCGAAGCAATGTGAACACTTCTGCTTCCCAGGCACAGAGAAGGTGCTATCAGGGAATTCTCTGCCTGCCTTTCCCCAGTGCTCTGCAAGCTCTCCAGGACAACATAAAATCTGGGGCTCTGTGCTTTCTTTCCTTCTGAACAAGTGTTACTGTTTTCTGCACAAAAGCGATTCTTGCGAAGCAATGTGAACACTTCTGCTTCCCAGGCACAGAGAAGGTGCTATCAGGGAATTCTCTGCCTGCCTTTCCCCAGTGCTCTGCAAGCTCTCCAGGACAACATAGAATCTGGGGCTCTGTGCTTTCTTTCCTTCTGAACAAGTGTTACTGTTTTCTGCACAAAAGCGATTCTGCGAAGCAATGTGAACAGGCACAGAGAAGGTGCTATCAGGGAATTCTCTGCCTGCCTTTCCCCAGTGCTCTGCAAGCTCTCCAGGACAACATAGAATCTGGGGCTCTGTGCTTTCTTTCGTTCTGAACAACTGTTACTGTTTTCTGCACAAAAGCGATTCTGCGAAGCAATGTGAACAATTCTGCTTCCCAGGCACAGAGAAGGTGCTATCAGGGAATTCTCTGCCTGCCTTTCCCCAGTGCTCTGCAAGCTCTCCAGGACAACATAGAATCTGGGGCTCTGTGCTTTCTTTCGTTCTGAACAAGTGTTACTGTTTTCTGCACAAAAGCGATTCTGCGAAGCAATGTGAACAGGCACAGAGAAGGTGCTATCAGGGAATTCTCTGCCTGCCTTTCCCCAGTGCTCTGCAAGCTCTCCAGGACAACATAAAATCTGGGGCTCTGTGCTTTCTTTCCTTCTGAACAAGTGTTAGTGTTTTCTGCACAAAAGCGATTCTTGCGAAGCAATGTGAACACTTCTGCTTCCCAGGCACAGAGAAGGTGCTATCAGGGAATTCTCTGCCTGCCTTTCCCCAGTGCTCTGCAAGCTCTCCAGGACAACATCAAATCTGGGGCTCTGTGCTTTCTTTCCTTCTGAACAAGTGTTACTGTTTTCTGCACAAAAGCGATTCTTGCGAAGCAATGTGAACACTTCTGCTTCCCAGGCACAGAGAAGGTGCTAGCAGGGAATTCTCTGCCTGCCTTTCCCCAGTGCTCTGCAAGCTCTCCAGGACAACATAGAATCTGGGGCTCTGTGCTTTCTTTCGTTCTGAACAAGTGTTACTGTTTTCTGCACAAAAGCGATTCTGCGAAGCAATGTGAACAGGCACAGAGAAGGTGCTATCAGGGAATTCTCTGCCTGCCTTTCCCCAGTGCTCTGCAAGCTCTCCAGGACAACATAGAATCTGGGGCTCTGTGCTTTCTTTCCTTCTGAACAAGTGTTACTGTTATCTGCACAAAACCGATTCTGCAAAGCAATGTGAACACTTCTGCTTCCCAGGCACAGAGAAGGTGCTAGCAGGGAATTCTCTGCCTGCCTTTCCCCAGTGCTCTGCAAGCTCTCCAGGACAACATAGAATCTGGGGCTCTGTGCTTTCTTTCCTTCTGAACAAGTGTTACTGTTTTCTGCACAAAAGCGATTCTGCGAAGCAATGTGAACAGGCACAGAGAAGGTGCTATCAGGGAATTCTCTGCCTGCCTTTCCCCAGTGCTCTGCAAGCTCTCCAGGACAACATAAAATCTGGGGCTCTGTGCTTTCTTTCCTTCTGAACAAGTGTTAGTGTTTTCTGCACAAAAGCGATTCTGCGAAGCAATGTGAACACTTCTGCTTCCCAGGCACAGAGAAGGTGCTATCAGGGAATTCTCTGCCTGCCTTTCCCCAGTGCTCTGCAAGCTCTCCAGGACAACATAAAATCTGGGGCTCTGTGCTTTCTTTCCTTCTGAACAACTGTTACTGTTTTCTGCACAAAAGCGATTCTTGCGAAGCAATGTGAACACTTCTGCTTCCCAGGCACAGAGAAGGTGCTATCAGGGAATTCTCTGCCTGCCTTTCCCCAGTGCTCTGCAAGCTCTCCAGGACAACATAGAATCTGGGGCTCTGTGCTTTCTTTCCTTCTGAACAAGTGTTACTGTTTTCTGCACAAAAGCGATTCTGCGAAGCAATGTGAACAGGCACAGAGAAGGTGCTATCAGGGAATTCTCTGCCTGCCTTTCCCCAGTGCTCTGCAAGCTCTCCAGGACAACATAGAATCTGGGGCTCTGTGCTTTCTTTCGTTCTGAACAAGTGTTACTGTTATCTGCACAAAACCGATTCTGCAAAGCAATGTGAACACTTCTGCTTCCCAGGCACAGAGAAGGTGCTAGCAGGGAATTCTCTGCCTGCCTTTCCCCAGTGCTCTGCAAGCTCTCCAGGACAACATAGAATCTGGGGCTCTGTGCTTTCTTTCCTTCTGAACAAGTGTTACTGTTTTCTGCACAAAAGCGATTCTGCGAAGCAATGTGAACAGGCACAGAGAAGGTGCTATCAGGGAATTCTCTGCCTGCCTTTCCCCAGTGCTCTGCAAGCTCTCCAGGACAACATAAAATCTGGGGCTCTGTGCTTTCTTTCCTTCTGAACAAGTGTTACTGTTTTCTGCACAAAAGCGATTCTTGCGAAGCTATGTGAACACTTGTGCTTCCCAGGCACACAGAAGGTGCTAGCAAGGAATTCTCTGCCTGCCTTTCCCCAGTGCTCTGCAAGCTCTCCAGGACAACATAGAATCTGGGGCTCTGTGCTTTCTTTCCTTCTGAACAAGTGTTAGTGTTTTCTGCACAAAAGCGATTCTGCGAACCAATGTGAACAGGCACAGAGAAGGTGATAGCAGGGAATTCTCTGCCTGCCTTTCCCCAGTGCTCTGCAAGCTCTCCAGGACAACATAAAATCTGGGGCTCTGTGCTTTCTTTCCTTCTGAACAAGTGTTACTGTTTTCTGCACAAAAGCGATTCTTGCGAAGCAATGTGAACACTTCTGCTTCCCAGGCACAGAGAAGGTGCTATCAGGGAATTCTCTGCCTGCCTTTCCCCAGTGCTCTGCAAGCTCTCCAGGACAACATAAAATCTGGGGCTCTGTGCTTTCTTTCCTTCTGAACAAGTGTTAGTGTTTTCTGCACAAAAGCGATTCTTGCGAAGCAATGTGAACACTTCTGCTTCCCAGGCACAGAGAAGGTGCTATCAGGGAATTCTCTGCCTGCCTTTCCCCAGTGCTCTGCAAGCTCTCCAGGACAACATAGAATCTGGGGCTCTGTGCTTTCTTTCGTTCTGAACAACTGTTACTGTTTTCTGCACAAAAGCGATTCTGCGAAGCAATGTGAACACTTCTGCTTCCCAGGCACAGAGAAGGTGCTATCAGGGAATTCTCTGCCTGCCTTTCCCCAGTGCTCTGCAAGCTCTCCAGGACAACATAGAATCTGGGGCTCTGTGCTTTCTTTCCTTCTGAACAAGTGTTACTGTTTTCTGCACAAAAGCGATTCTGCAAAGCAATGTGAACAGGCACAGAGAAGGTGCTATCAGGGAATTCTCTGCCTGCCTTTCCCCAGTGCTCTGCAAGCTCTCCAGGACAACATAAAATCTGGGGCTCTGTGCTTTCTTTCCTTCTGAACAAGTGTTAGTGTTTTCTGCACAAAAGCGATTCTTGCGAAGCAATGTGAACACTTCTGCTTCCCAGGCACAGAGAAGGTGCTATCAGGGAATTCTCTGCCTGCCTTTCCCCAGTGCTCTGCAAGCTCTCCAGGACAACATAAAATCTGGGGCTCTGTGCTTTCTTTCCTTCTGAACAAGTGTTACTGTTTTCTGCACAAAAGCGATTCTTGCGAAGCAATGTGAACACTTCTGCTTCCCAGGCACAGAGAAGGTGCTAGCAGGGAATTCTCTGCCTGCCTTTCCCCAGTGCTCTGCAAGCTCTCCAGGACAACAGAGAATCTGGGGCTCTGTGCTTTCTTTCCTTCTGAACAAGTGTTACTGTTTTCTGCACAAAAGCGATTCTGCGAAGCAATGTGAACAGGCACAGAGAAGGTGCTATCAGGGAATTCTCTGCCTGCCTTTCCCCAGTGCTCTGCAAGCTCTCCAGGACAACAGAGAATCTGGGGCTCTGTGCTTTCTTTCGTTCTGAACAACTGTTACTGTTTTCTGCACAAAAGCGATTCTGCGAAGCAATGTGAACACTTCTGCTTCCCAGGCACAGAGAAGGTGCTATCAGGGAATTCTCTGCCTGCCTTTCCCCAGTGCTCTGCAAGCTCTCCAGGACAACATAGAATCTGGGGCTCTGTGCTTTCTTTCGTTCTGAACAAGTGTTACTGTTTTCTGCACAAAAGCGATTCTGCGAAGCAATGTGAACAGGCACAGAGAAGGTGCTATCAGGGAATTCTCTGCCTGCCTTTCCCCAGTGCTCTGCAAGCTCTCCAGGACAACATAAAATCTGGGGCTCTGTGCTTTCTTTCCTTCTGAACAAGTGTTAGTGTTTTCTGCACAAAAGCGATTCTTGCGAAGCAATGTGAACACTTCTGCTTCCCAGGCACAGAGAAGGTGCTATCAGGGAATTCTCTGCCTGCCTTTCCCCAGTGCTCTGCAAGCTCTCCAGGACAACATCAAATCTGGGGCTCTGTGCTTTCTTTCCTTCTGAACAAGTGTTACTGTTTTCTGCACAAAAGCGATTCTTGCGAAGCAATGTGAACACTTCTGCTTCCCAGGCACAGAGAAGGTGCTAGCAGGGAATTCTCTGCCTGCCTTTCCCCAGTGCTCTGCAAGCTCTCCAGGACAACATAGAATCTGGGGCTCTGTGCTTTCTTTCGTTCTGAACAACTGTTACTGTTTTCTGCACAAAAGCGATTCTGCGAAGCAATGTGAACAGGCACAGAGAAGGTGCTATCAGGGAATTCTCTGCCTGCCTTTCCCCAGTGCTCTGCAAGCTCTCCAGGACAACATAGAATCTGGGGCTCTGTGCTTTCTTTCGTTCTGAACAACTGTTACTGTTTTCTGCACAAAAGCGATTCTGCGAAGCAATGTGAACACTTCTGCTTCCCAGGCACAGAGAAGGTGCTATCAGGGAATTCTCTGCCTGCCTTTCCCCAGTGCTCTGCAAGCTCTCCAGGACAACATAGAATCTGGGGCTCTGTGCTTTCTTTCGTTCTGAACAAGTGTTACTGTTTTCTGCACAAAAGCGATTCTGCGAAGCAATGTGAACAGGCACAGAGAAGGTGCTATCAGGGAATTCTCTGCCTGCCTTTCCCCAGTGCTCTGCAAGCTCTCCAGGACAACATAAAATCTGGGGCTCTGTGCTTTCTTTCCTTCTGAACAAGTGTTAATGTTTTCTGCACAAAAGCGATTCTGCGAAGCAATGTGAACAGGCACAGAGAAGGTGCTATCAGGGAATTCTCTGCCTGCCTTTCCCCAGTGCTCTGCAAGCTCTCCAGGACAACATAGAATCTGGGGCTCTGTGCTTTCTTTCCTTCTGAACAAGTGTTAGTGTTTTCTGCACAAAAGCGATTCTGCGAAGCAATGTGAACAGGCACAGAGAAGGTGCTATCAGGGAATTCTCTGCCTGCCTTTCCCCAGTGCTCTGCAAGCTCTCCAGGACAACATAGAATCTGGGGCTCTGTGCTTTCTTTCGTTCTGAACAAGTGTTACTGTTTTCTGCACAAAAGCGATTCTGCGAAGCAATGTGAACACTTCTGCTTCCCAGGCACAGAGAAGGTGCTAGCAAGGAATTCTCTGCCTGCCTTTCCCCAGTGCTCTGCAAGCTCTCCAGGACAACATAGAATCTGGGGCTCTGTGCTTTCTTTCCTTCTGAACAAGTGTTAGTGTTTTCTGCACAAAAGCGATTCTGCGAAGCAATGTGAACACTTCTGCTTCCCAGGCACAGAGAAGGTGCTAGCAAGGAATTCTCTGCCTGCCTTTCCCCAGTGCTCTGCAAGCTCTCCAGGACAACATAAAATCTGGGGCTCTGTGCTTTCTTTCCTTCTGAACAAGTGTTAGTGTTTTCTGCACAAAAGCGATTCTTGCGAAGCACTGTGAACACTTCTGCTTCCCAGGCACAGAGAAGGTGCTAGCAGGGAATTCTCTGCCTGCCTTTCCCCAGTGCTCTGCAAGCTCTCCAGGACAACATAGAATCTGGGGCTCTGTGCTTTCTTTCGTTCTGAACAACTGTTACTGTTTTCTGCACAAAAGCGATTCTGCGAAGCAATGTGAACAGGCACAGAGAAGGTGCTATCAGGGAATTCTCTGCCTGCCTTTCCCCAGTGCTCTGCAAGCTCTCCAGGACAACATAAAATCTGGGGCTCTGTGCTTTCTTTCCTTCTGAACAAGTGTTAGTGTTTTCTGCACTAAAGCGATTCTGCGAACCAATGTGAACACTTCTGCTTCCCAGGCACAGAGAAGGTGCTAGCAAGGAATTCTCTGCCTGCCTTTCCCCAGTGCTCTGCAAGCTCTCCAGGACAACATAGAATCTGGGGCTCTGTGCTTTCTTTCCTTCTGAACAAGTGTTACTGTTTTCTGCACAAAAGCGATTCTGCGAAGCAATGTGAACACTTCTGCTTCCCAGGCACAGAGAAGGTGCTAGCAAGGAATTCTCTGCCTGCCTTTCCCCAGTGCTCTAAAAGCTCTCCAGGACAACATAAAATCTGGGGCTCTGTGCTTTCTTTCCTTCTGAACAAGTGTTAGTGTTTTCTGCACAAAAGCGATTCTTGCGAAGCAATGTGAACACTTCTGCTTCCCAGGCACAGAGAAGGTGCTAGCAGGGAATTCTCTGCCTGCCTTTCCCCAGTGCTCTGCAAGCTCTCCAGGACAACATAGAATCTGGGGCTCTGTGCTTTCTTTCCTTCTGAACAAGTGTTACTGTTTTCTGCACAAAAGCGATTCTGCGAAGCAATGTGAACAGGCACAGAGAAGGTGCTATCAGGGAATTCTCTGCCTGCCTTTCCCCAGTGCTCTGCAAGCTCTCCAGGACAACATAGAATCTGGGGCTCTGTGCTTTCTTTCCTTCTGAACAAGTGTTACTGTTTTCTGCACAAAAGCGATTCTGCAAAGCAATGTGAACACTTCTGCTTCCCAGGCACAGAGAAGGTGCTAGCAGGGAATTCTCTGCCTGCCTTTCCCCAGTGCTCTGCAAGCTCTCCAGGACAACATAGAATCTGGGGCTCTGTGCTTTCTTTCCTTCTGAACAAGTGTTACTGTTTTCTGCACAAAAGCGATTCTGCGAAGCAATGTGAACAGGCACAGAGAAGGTGCTATCAGGGAATTCTCTGCCTGCCTTTCCCCAGTGCTCTGCAAGCTCTCCAGGACAACATAAAATCTGGGGCTCTGTGCTTTCTTTCCTTCTGAACAAGTGTTACTGTTTTCTGCACAAAAGCGATTCTTGCGAAGCTATGTGAACACTTGTGCTTCCCAGGCACACAGAAGGTGCTAGCAAGGAATTCTCTGCCTGCCTTTCCCCAGTGCTCTGCAAGCTCTCCAGGACAACATAGAATCTGGGGCTCTGTGCTTTCTTTCCTTCTGAACAAGTGTTAGTGTTTTCTGCACAAAAGCGATTCTGCGAAGCAATGTGAACAGGCACAGAGAAGGTGCTATCAGGGAATTCTCTGCCTGCCTTTCCCCAGTGCTCTGCAAGCTCTCCAGGACAACATAAAATCTGGGGCTCTGTGCTTTCTTTCGTTCTAAACAAGTGTTACTGTTTTCTGCACAAAAGCGATTCTTGCGAAGCAATGTGAACACTTCTGCTTCCCAGGCACAGAGAAGGTGCTATCAGGGAATTCTCTGCCTGCCTTTCCCCAGTGCTCTGCAAGCTCTCCAGGACAACATAGAATCTGGGGCTCTGTGCTTTCTTTCCTTCTGAACAAGTGTTACTGTTTTCTGCACAAAAGCGATTCTTGCGAAGCAATGTGAACACTTCTGCTTCCCAGGCACAGAGAAGGTGCTATCAGGGAATTCTCTGCCTGCCTTTCCCCAGTGCTCTGCAAGCTCTCCAGGACAACATAAAATCTGGGGCTCTGTGCTTTCTTTCCTTCTGAACAAGTGTTACTGTTTTCTGCACAAAAGCGATTCTTGCGAAGCAATGTGAACACTTCTGCTTCCCAGGCACAGAGAAGGTGCTATCAGGGAATTCTCTGCCTGCCTTTCCCCAGTGCTCTGCAAGCTCTCCAGGACAACATAGAATCTGGGGCTCTGTGCTTTCTTTCGTTCTGAACAACTGTTACTGTTTTCTGCACAAAAGCGATTCTGCGAAGCAATGTGAACACTTCTGCTTCCCAGGCACAGAGAAGGTGCTATCAGGGAATTCTCTGCCTGCCTTTCCCCAGTGCTCTGCAAGCTCTCCAGGACAACATAGAATCTGGGGCTCTGTGCTTTCTTTCGTTCTGAACAAGTGTTACTGTTTTCTGCACAAAAGCGATTCTGCGAAGCAATGTGAACAGGCACAGAGAAGGTGCTATCAGGGAATTCTCTGCCTGCCTTTCCCCAGTGCTCTGCAAGCTCTCCAGGACAACATAAAATCTGGGGCTCTGTGCTTTCTTTCCTTCTGAACAAGTGTTAGTGTTTTCTGCACAAAAGCGATTCTTGCGAAGCAATGTGAACACTTCTGCTTCCCAGGCACAGAGAAGGTGCTATCAGGGAATTCTCTGCCTGCCTTTCCCCAGTGCTCTGCAAGCTCTCCAGGACAACATAGAATCTGGGGCTCTGTGCTTTCTTTCGTTCTGAACAAGTGTTACTGTTTTCTGCACAAAAGCGATTCTGCGAAGCAATGTGAACAGGCACAGAGAAGGTGCTATCAGGGAATTCTCTGCCTGCCTTTCCCCAGTGCTCTGCAAGCTCTCCAGGACAACATAGAATCTGGGGCTCTGTGCTTTCTTTCCTTCTGAACAAGTGTTACTGTTTTCTGCACAAAACCGATTCTGCAAAGCAATGTGAACACTTGTGCTTCCCAGGCACACAGAAGGTGCTAGCAAGGAATTCTCTGCCTGCCTTTCCCCAGTGCTCTGCAAGCTCTCCAGGACAACATAGAATCTGGGGCTCTGTGCTTTCTTTCCTTCTGAACAAGTGTTAGTGTTTTCTGCACAAAAGCGATTCTGCAAAGCAATGTGAACAGGCACAGAGAAGGTGATAGCAGGGAATTCTCTGCCTGCCTTTCCTCAGTGCTCTGCAAGCTCTCCAGGACAACATAAAATCTGGGGCTCTGTGCTTTCTTTCGTTCTGAACAAGTGTTACTGTTTTCTGCACAAAAGCGATTCTTGCGAAGCAATGTGAACACTTCTGCTTCCCAGGCACAGAGAAGGTGCTATCAGGGAATTCTCTGCCTGCCTTTCCCCAGTGCTCTGCAAGCTCTCCAGGACAACATAGAATCTGGGGCTCTGTGCTTTCTTTCCTTCTGAACAAGTGTTACTGTTTTCTGCACAAAAGCGATTCTTGCGAAGCAATGTGAACACTTCTGCTTCCCAGGCACAGAGAAGGTGCTATCAGGGAATTCTCTGCCTGCCTTTCCCCAGTGCTCTGCAAGCTCTCCAGGACAACATAAAATCTGGGGCTCTGTGCTTTCTTTCCTTCTGAACAAGTGTTACTGTTTTCTGCACAAAAGCGATTCTTGCGAAGCAATGTGAACACTTCTGCTTCCCAGGCACAGAGAAGGTGCTATCAGGGAATTCTCTGCCTGCCTTTCCCCAGTGCTCTGCAAGCTCTCCAGGACAACATAGAATCTGGGGCTCTGTGCTTTCTTTCGTTCTGAACAACTGTTACTGTTTTCTGCACAAAAGCGATTCTTGCGAAGCAATGTGAACACTTCTGCTTCCCAGGCACAGAGAAGGTGCTATCAGGGAATTCTCTGCCTGCCTTTCCCCAGTGCTCTGCAAGCTCTCCAGGACAACATAGAATCTGGGGCTCTGTGCTTTCTTTCGTTCTGAACAAGTGTTACTGTTTTCTGCACAAAAGCGATTCTGCGAAGCAATGTGAACAGGCACAGAGAAGGTGCTATCAGGGAATTCTCTGCCTGCCTTTCCCCAGTGCTCTGCAAGCTCTCCAGGACAACATAAAATCTGGGGCTCTGTGCTTTCTTTCCTTCTGAACAAGTGTTAGTGTTTTCTGCACAAAAGCGATTCTTGCGAAGCAATGTGAACACTTCTGCTTCCCAGGCACAGAGAAGGTGCTATCAGGGAATTCTCTGCCTGCCTTTCCCCAGTGCTCTGCAAGCTCTCCAGGACAACATAAAATCTGGGGCTCTGTGCTTTCTTTCCTTCTGAACAAGTGTTACTGTTTTCTGCACAAAAGCGATTCTTGCGAAGCAATGTGAACACTTCTGCTTCCCAGGCACAGAGAAGGTGCTATCAGGGAATTCTCTGCCTGCCTTTCCCCAGTGCTCTGCAAGCTCTCCAGGACAACATAGAATCTGGGGCTCTGTGCTTTCTTTCCTTCTGAACAAGTGTTACTGTTTTCTGCACAAAAGCGATTCTGCGAAGCAATGTGAACAGGCACAGAGAAGGTGCTATCAGGGAATTCTCTGCCTGCCTTTCCCCAGTGCTCTGCAAGCTCTCCAGGACAACATAGAATCTGGGGCTCTGTGCTTTCTTTCGTTCTGAACAACTGTTACTGTTTTCTGCACAAAAGCGATTCTGCGAAGCAATGTGAACACTTCTGCTTCCCAGGCACAGAGAAGGTGCTAGCAGGGAATTCTCTGCCTGCCTTTCCCCAGTGCTCTGCAAGCTCTCCAGGACAACATAGAATCTGGGGCTCTGTGCTTTCTTTCGTTCTGAACAAGTGTTACTGTTTTCTGCACAAAAGCGATTCTGCGAAGCAATGTGAACAGGCACAGAGAAGGTGCTATCAGGGAATTCTCTGCCTGCCTTTCCCCAGTGCTCTGCAAGCTCTCCAGGACAACATAAAATCTGGGGCTCTGTGCTTTCTTTCCTTCTGAACAAGTGTTAGTGTTTTCTGCACAAAAGCGATTCTTGCGAAGCAATGTGAACACTTCTGCTTCCCAGGCACAGAGAAGGTGCTATCAGGGAATTCTCTGCCTGCCTTTCCCCAGTGCTCTGCAAGCTCTCCAGGACAACATCAAATCTGGGGCTCTGTGCTTTCTTTCCTTCTGAACAAGTGTTACTGTTTTCTGCACAAAAGCGATTCTTGCGAAGCAATGTGAACACTTCTGCTTCCCAGGCACAGAGAAGGTGCTAGCAGGGAATTCTCTGCCTGCCTTTCCCCAGTGCTCTGCAAGCTCTCCAGGACAACATAGAATCTGGGGCTCTGTGCTTTCTTTCGTTCTGAACAACTGTTACTGTTTTCTGCACAAAAGCGATTCTGCGAAGCAATGTGAACACTTCTGCTTCCCAGGCACAGAGAAGGTGCTATCAGGGAATTCTCTGCCTGCCTTTCCCCAGTGCTCTGCAAGCTCTCCAGGACAACATAGAATCTGGGGCTCTGTGCTTTCTTTCGTTCTGAACAAGTGTTACTGTTTTCTGCACAAAAGCGATTCTGCGAAGCAATGTGAACAGGCACAGAGAAGGTGCTATCAGGGAATTCTCTGCCTGCCTTTCCCCAGTGCTCTGCAAGCTCTCCAGGACAACATAAAATCTGGGGCTCTGTGCTTTCTTTCCTTCTGAACAAGTGTTAATGTTTTCTGCACAAAAGCGATTCTGCGAAGCAATGTGAACAGGCACAGAGAAGGTGCTATCAGGGAATTCTCTGCCTGCCTTTCCCCAGTGCTCTGCAAGCTCTCCAGGACAACATAGAATCTGGGGCTCTGTGCTTTCTTTCCTTCTGAACAAGTGTTACTGTTTTCTGCACAAAAGCGATTCTGCGAAGCAATGTGAACACTTCTGCTTCCCAGGCACAGAGAAGGTGCTAGCAAGGATTTCTCTGCCTGCCTTTCCCCAGTGCTCTGCAAGCTCTCCAGGACAACATCAAATCTGGGGCTCTGTGCTTTCTTTCGTTCTGAACAAGTGTTACTGTTTTCTGCACAAAAGCGATTCTGCGAAGCAATGTGAACAGGCACAGAGAAGGTGCTATCAGGGAATTCTCTGCCTGCCTTTCCCCAGTGCTCTGCAAGCTCTCCAGGACAACATAGAATCTGGGGCTCTGTGCTTTCTTTCGTTCTGAACAACTGTTACTGTTTTCTGCACAAAAGCGATTCTGCGAAGCAATGTGAACACTTCTGCTTCCCAGGCACAGAGAAGGTGCTATCAGGGAATTCTCTGCCTGCCTTTCCCCAGTGCTCTGCAAGCTCTCCAGGACAACATAGAATCTGGGGCTCTGTGCTTTCTTTCGTTCTGAACAAGTGTTACTGTTTTCTGCACAAAAGCGATTCTGCGAAGCAATGTGAACAGGCACAGAGAAGGTGCTATCAGGGAATTCTCTGCCTGCCTTTCCCCAGTGCTCTGCAAGCTCTCCAGGACAACATAAAATCTGGGGCTCTGTGCTTTCTTTCCTTCTGAACAAGTGTTAATGTTTTCTGCACAAAAGCGATTCTGCGAAGCAATGTGAACAGGCACAGAGAAGGTGCTATCAGGGAATTCTCTGCCTGCCTTTCCCCAGTGCTCTGCAAGCTCTCCAGGACAACATAGAATCTGGGGCTCTGTGCTTTCTTTCCTTCTGAACAAGTGTTACTGTTTTCTGCACAAAAGCGATTCTGCGAAGCAATGTGAACAGGCACAGAGAAGGTGCTATCAGGGAATTCTCTGCCTGCCTTTCCCCAGTGCTCTGCAAGCTCTCCAGGACAACATAGAATCTGGGGCTCTGTGCTTTCTTTCCTTCTGAACAAGTGTTACTGTTTTCTGCACAAAAGCGATTCTGCGAAGCAATGTGAACACTTCTGCTTCCCAGGCACAGAGAAGGTGCTAGCAAGGATTTCTCTGCCTGCCTTTCCCCAGTGCTCTGCAAGCTCTCCAGGACAACATAGAATCTGGGGCTCTGTGCTTTCTTTCCTTCTGAACAAGTGTTAGTGTTTTCTGCACAAAAGCGATTCTGCGAAGCAATGTGAACACTTCTGCTTCCCAGGCACAGAGAAGGTGCTAGCAAGGAATTCTCTGCCTGCCTTTCCCCAGTGCTCTGCAAGCTCTCCAGGACAACATAAAATCTGGGGCTCTGTGCTTTCTTTCCTTCTGAACAAGTGTTAGTGTTTTCTGCACAAAAGCGATTCTTGCGAAGCACTGTGAACACTTCTGCTTCCCAGGCACAGAGAAGGTGCTAGCAGGGAATTCTCTGCCTGCCTTTCCCCAGTGCTCTGCAAGCTCTCCAGGACTACATAGAATCTGGGGCTCTGTGCTTTCTTTCGTTCTGAACAACTGTTACTGTTTTCTGCACAAAAGCGATTCTGCGAAGCAATGTGAACAGGCACAGAGAAGGTGCTATCAGGGAATTCTCTGCCTGCCTTTCCCCAGTGCTCTGCAAGCTCTCCAGGACAACATAAAATCTGCGGCACTGTGCTTTCTTTCCTTCTGAACAAGTGTTACTGTTTTCTGCACAAAAGCGATTCTTGCGAAGCAATGTGAACACTTCTGCTTCCCAGGCACAGAGAAGGTGCTAGCAGGGAATTCTCTGCCTGCCTTTCCCCAGTGCTCTGCAAGCTCTCCAGGACAACATAAAATCTGCGGCACTGTGCTTTCTTTCCTTCTGAACAAGTGTTACTGTTTTCTGCACAAAAGCGATTCTTGCGAAGCAATGTGAACACTTCTGCTTCCCAGGCACAGAGAAGGTGCTAGCAGGGAATTCTCTGCCTGCCTTTCCCCAGTGCTCTGCAAGCTCTCCAGGACAACATAGAATCTGGGGCTCTGTGCTTTCTTTCCTTCTGAACAAGTGTTACTGTTTTCTGCACAAAAGCGATTCTGCGAAGCAATGTGAACAGGCACAGAGAAGGTGCTATCAGGGAATTCTCTGCCTGCCTTTCCCCAGTGCTCTGCAAGCTCTCCAGGACAACATAAAATCTGGGGCTCTGTGCTTTCTTTCCTTCTGAACAAGTGTTACTGTTTTCTGCACTAAAGCGATTCTGCGAACCAATGTGAACACTTCTGCTTCCCAGGCACAGAGAAGGTGCTAGCAAGGAATTCTCTGCCTGCCTTTCCCCAGTGCTCTGCAAGCTCTCCAGGACAACATAGAATCTGGGGCTCTGTGCTTTCTTTCGTTCTGAACAAGTGTTACTGTTTTCTGCACAAAAGAGATTCTGCGAAGCAATGTGAACACTTCTGCTTCCCAGGCACAGAGAAGGTGCTAGCAAGGAATTCTCTGCCTGCCTTTCCCCAGTGCTCTAAAAGCTCTCCAGGACAATATAAAATCTGGGGCTCTGTGCTTTCTTTCCTTCTGAACAAGTGTTAGTGTTTTCTGCACAAAAGCGATTCTTGCGAAGCAATGTGAACACTTCTGCTTCCCAGGCACAGAGAAGGTGCTAGCAGGGAATTCTCTGCCTGCCTTTCCCCAGTGCTCTGCAAGCTCTCCAGGACAACATAGAATCTGGGGCTCTGTGCTTTCTTTCCTTCTGAACAAGTGTTACTGTTTTCTGCACAAAAGCGATTCTGCGAAGCAATGTGAACAGGCACAGAGAAGGTGCTATCAGGGAATTCTCTGCCTGCCTTTCCCCAGTGCTCTGCAAGCTCTCCAGGACAACATAGAATCTGGGGCTCTGTGCTTTCTTTCGTTCTGAACAACTGTTACTGTTTTCTGCACAAAAGCGATTCTGCGAAGCAATGTGAACACTTCTGCTTCCCAGGCACAGAGAAGGTGCTATCAGGGAATTCTCTGCCTGCCTTTCCCCAGTGCTCTGCAAGCTCTCCAGGACAACATAGAATCTGGGGCTCTGTGCTTTCTTTCGTTCTGAACAAGTGTTACTGTTTTCTGCACAAAAGCGATTCTGCGAAGCAATGTGAACAGGCACAGAGAAGGTGCTATCAGGGAATTCTCTGCCTGCCTTTCCCCAGTGCTCTGCAAGCTCTCCAGGACAACATAGAATCTGGGGCTCTGTGCTTTCTTTCCTTCTGAACAAGTGTTAGTGTTTTCTGCACAAAAGCGATTCTTGCGAAGCAATGTGAACACTTCTGCTTCCCAGGCACAGAGAAGGTGCTATCAGGGAATTCTCTGCCTGCCTTTCCCCAGTGCTCTGCAAGCTCTCCAGGACAACATAGAATCTGGGGCTCTGTGCTTTCTTTCCTTCTGAACAAGTGTTACTGTTTTCTGCACAAAAGCGATTCTGCGAAGCAATGTGAACAGGCACAGAGAAGGTGCTAGCAGGGAATTCTCTGCCTGCCTTTCCCCAGTGCTCTGCAAGCTCTCCAGGACAACATAAAATCTGGGGCTCTGTGCTTTCTTTCCTACTGAACAAGTGTTACTGTTTTCTGCACAAAAGCGATTCTTGCAAAGCAATGTGAACGCTTCTGCTTCCCAGGCACAGAGAAGGTGCTAGCAGGGAATTCTCTGCCTGCCTTTCCCCAGTGCTCTGCAAGCTCTCCAGGACAACATAAAATCTGCGGCACTGTGCTTTCTTTCCTTCTGAACAAGTGTTACTGTTTTCTGCACAAAAGCGATTCTTGCGAAGCAATGTGAACACTTCTGCTTCCCAGGCACAGAGAAGGTGCTAGCAGGGAATTCTCTGCCTGCCTTTCCCCAGTGCTCTGCAAGCTCTCCAGGACAACATAGAATCTGGGGCTCTGTGCTTTCTTTCCTTCTGAACAAGTGTTACTGTTTTCTGCACAAAAGCGATTCTGCGAAGCAATGTGAACAGGCACAGAGAAGGTGCTATCAGGGAATTCTCTGCCTGCCTTTCCCCAGTGCTCTGCAAGCTCTCCAGGACAACATAAAATCTGGGGCTCTGTGCTTTCTTTCCTTCTGAACAAGTGTTACTGTTTTCTGCACTAAAGCGATTCTGCGAACCAATGTGAACACTTCTGCTTCCCAGGCACAGAGAAGGTGCTAGCAAGGAATTCTCTGCCTGCCTTTCCCCAGTGCTCTGCAAGCTCTCCAGGACAACATAGAATCTGGGGCTCTGTGCTTTCTTTCGTTCTGAACAAGTGTTACTGTTTTCTGCACAAAAGAGATTCTGCGAAGCAATGTGAACACTTCTGCTTCCCAGGCACAGAGAAGGTGCTAGCAAGGAATTCTCTGCCTGCCTTTCCCCAGTGCTCTAAAAGCTCTCCAGGACAATATAAAATCTGGGGCTCTGTGCTTTCTTTCCTTCTGAACAAGTGTTAGTGTTTTCTGCACAAAAGCGATTCTTGCGAAGCAATGTGAACACTTCTGCTTCCCAGGCACAGAGAAGGTGCTAGCAGGGAATTCTCTGCCTGCCTTTCCCCAGTGCTCTGCAAGCTCTCCAGGACAACATAGAATCTGGGGCTCTGTGCTTTCTTTCCTTCTGAACAAGTGTTACTGTTTTCTGCACAAAAGCGATTCTGCGAAGCAATGTGAACAGGCACAGAGAAGGTGCTATCAGGGAATTCTCTGCCTGCCTTTCCCCAGTGCTCTGCAAGCTCTCCAGGACAACATAGAATCTGGGGCTCTGTGCTTTCTTTCGTTCTGAACAACTGTTACTGTTTTCTGCACAAAAGCGATTCTGCGAAGCAATGTGAACACTTCTGCTTCCCAGGCACAGAGAAGGTGCTATCAGGGAATTCTCTGCCTGCCTTTCCCCAGTGCTCTGCAAGCTCTCCAGGACAACATAGAATCTGGGGCTCTGTGCTTTCTTTCGTTCTGAACAAGTGTTACTGTTTTCTGCACAAAAGCGATTCTGCGAAGCAATGTGAACAGGCACAGAGAAGGTGCTATCAGGGAATTCTCTGCCTGCCTTTCCCCAGTGCTCTGCAAGCTCTCCAGGACAACATAAAATCTGGGGCTCTGTGCTTTCTTTCCTTCTGAACAAGTGTTACTGTTTTCTGCACAAAAGCGATTCTTGCGAAGCTATGTGAACACTTGTGCTTCCCAGGCACACAGAAGGTGCTAGCAAGGAATTCTCTGCCTGCCTTTCCCCAGTGCTCTGCAAGCTCTCCAGGACAACATAGAATCTGGGGCTCTGTGCTTTCTTTCCTTCTGAACAAGTGTTAGTGTTTTCTGCACAAAAGCGATTCTGCGAAGCAATGTGAACAGGCACAGAGAAGGTGCTATCAGGGAATTCTCTGCCTGCCTTTCCCCAGTGCTCTGCAAGCTCTCCAGGACAACATAGAATCTGGGGCTCTGTGCTTTCTTTCCTTCTGAACAAGTGTTACTGTTTTCTGCACAAAAGCGATTCTTGCGAAGCAATGTGAACACTTCTGCTTCCCAGGCACAGAGAAGGTGCTATCAGGGAATTCTCTGCCTGCCTTTCCCCAGTGCTCTGCAAGCTCTCCAGGACAACATAGAATCTGGGGCTCTGTGCTTTCTTTCCTTCTGAACAAGTGTTACTGTTTTCTGCACAAAAGCGATTCTTGCGAAGCAATGTGAACACTTCTGCTTCCCAGGCACAGAGAAGGTGCTATCAGGGAATTCTCTGCCTGCCTTTCCCCAGTGCTCTGCAAGCTCTCCAGGACAACATAAAATGTGGGGCTCTGTGCTTTCTTTCCTTCTGAACAAGTGTTACTGTTTTCTGCACAAAAGCGATTCTTGCGAAGCAATGTGAACACTTCTGCTTCCCAGGCACAGAGAAGGTGCTATCAGGGAATTCTCTGCCTGCCTTTCCCCAGTGCTCTGCAAGCTCTCCAGGACAACATAGAATCTGGGGCTCTGTGCTTTCTTTCGTTCTGAACAACTGTTACTGTTTTCTGCACAAAAGCGATTCTGCGAAGCAATGTGAACACTTCTGCTTCCCAGGCACAGAGAAGGTGCTATCAGGGAATTCTCTGCCTGCCTTTCCCCAGTGCTCTGCAAGCTCTCCAGGACAACATAGAATCTGGGGCTCTGTGCTTTCTTTCGTTCTGAACAAGTGTTACTGTTTTCTGCACAAAAGCGATTCTGCGAAGCAATGTGAACAGGCACAGAGAAGGTGCTATCAGGGAATTCTCTGCCTGCCTTTCCCCAGTGCTCTGCAAGCTCTCCAGGACAACATAAAATCTGGGGCTCTGTGCTTTCTTTCCTTCTGAACAAGTGTTAGTGTTTTCTGCACAAAAGCGATTCTTGCGAAGCAATGTGAACACTTCTGCTTCCCAGGCACAGAGAAGGTGCTATCAGGGAATTCTCTGCCTGCCTTTCCCCAGTGCTCTGCAAGCTCTCCAGGACAACATAAAATCTGGGGCTCTGTGCTTTCTTTCCTTCTGAACAAGTGTTACTGTTTTCTGCACAAAAGCGATTCTTGCGAAGCAATGTGAACACTTCTGCTTCCCAGGCACAGAGAAGGTGCTATCAGGGAATTCTCTGCCTGCCTTTCCCCAGTGCTCTGCAAGCTCTCCAGGACAACATAGAATCTGGGGCTCTGTGCTTTCTTTCGTTCTGAACAAGTGTTACTGTTTTCTGCACAAAAGCGATTCTGCGAAGCAATGTGAACAGGCACAGAGAAGGTGCTATCAGGGAATTCTCTGCCTGCCTTTCCCCAGTGCTCTGCAAGCTCTCCAGGACAACATAGAATCTGGGGCTCTGTGCTTTCTTTCCTTCTGAACAAGTGTTACTGTTTTCTGCACAAAACCGATTCTGCAAAGCAATGTGAACACTTGTGCTTCCCAGGCACACAGAAGGTGCTAGCAAGGAATTCTCTGCCTGCCTTTCCCCAGTGCTCTGCAAGCTCTCCAGGACAACATAGAATCTGGGGCTCTGTGCTTTCTTTCCTTCTGAACAAGTGTTAGTGTTTTCTGCACAAAAGCGATTCTGCGAACCAATGTGAACAGGCACAGAGAAGGTGATAGCAGGGAATTCTCTGCCTGCCTTTCCCCAGTGCTCTGCAAGCTCTCCAGGACAACATAAAATCTGGGGCTCTGTGCTTTCTTTCCTTCTGAACAAGTGTTACTGTTTTCTGCACAAAAGCGATTCTTGCGAAGCAATGTGAACACTTCTGCTTCCCAGGCACAGAGAAGGTGCTATCAGGGAATTCTCTGCCTGCCTTTCCCCAGTGCTCTGCAAGCTCTCCAGGACAACATAGAATCTGGGGCTCTGTGCTTTCTTTCCTTCTGAACAAGTGTTACTGTTTTCTGCACAAAAGCGATTCTTGCGAAGCAATGTGAACACTTCTGCTTCCCAGGCACAGAGAAGGTGCTAGCAGGGAATTCTCTGCCTGCCTTTCCCCAGTGCTCTGCAAGCTCTCCAGGACAACATAGAATCTGGGGCTCTGTGCTTTCTTTCCTTCTGAACAAGTGTTACTGTTTTCTGCACAAAAGCGATTCTTGCGAAGCAATGTGAACACTTCTGCTTCCCAGGCACAGAGAAGGTGCTATCAGGGAATTCTCTGCCTGCCTTTCCCCAGTGCTCTGCAAGCTCTCCAGGACAACATAGAATCTGGGGCTCTGTGCTTTCTTTCGTTCTGAACAACTGTTACTGTTTTCTGCACAAAAGCGATTCTGCGAAGCAATGTGAACACTTCTGCTTCCCAGGCACAGAGAAGGTGCTATCAGGGAATTCTCTGCCTGCCTTTCCCCAGTGCTCTGCAAGCTCTCCAGGACAACATAGAATCTGGGGCTCTGTGCTTTCTTTCGTTCTGAACAAGTGTTACTGTTTTCTGCACAAAAGCGATTCTGCGAAGCAATGTGAACAGGCACAGAGAAGGTGCTATCAGGGAATTCTCTGCCTGCCTTTCCCCAGTGCTCTGCAAGCTCTCCAGGACAACATAAAATCTGGGGCTCTGTGCTTTCTTTCCTTCTGAACAAGTGTTAGTGTTTTCTGCACAAAAGCGATTCTTGCGAAGCAATGTGAACACTTCTGCTTCCCAGGCACAGAGAAGGTGCTATCAGGGAATTCTCTGCCTGCCTTTCCCCAGTGCTCTGCAAGCTCTCCAGGACAACATAGAATCTGGGGCTCTGTGCTTTCTTTCCTTCTGAACAAGTGTTACTGTTTTCTGCACAAAAGCGATTCTTGCGAAGCAATGTGAACACTTCTGCTTCCCAGGCACAGAGAAGGTGCTATCAGGGAATTCTCTGCCTGCCTTTCCCCAGTGCTCTGCAAGCTCTCCAGGACAACATAGAATCTGGGGCTCTGTGCTTTCTTTCGTTCTGAACAAGTGTTACTGTTTTCTGCACAAAAGCGATTCTGCGAAGCAATGTGAACAGGCACAGAGAAGGTGCTATCAGGGAATTCTCTGCCTGCCTTTCCCCAGTGCTCTGCAAGCTCTCCAGGACAACATAAAATCTGGGGCTCTGTGCTTTCTTTCCTTCTGAACAAGTGTTAATGTTTTCTGCACAAAAGCGATTCTGCGAAGCAATGTGAACAGGCACAGAGAAGGTGCTATCAGGGAATTCTCTGCCTGCCTTTCCCCAGTGCTCTGCAAGCTCTCCAGGACAACATAGAATCTGGGGCTCTGTGCTTTCTTTCCTTCTGAACAAGTGTTACTGTTTTCTGCACAAAAGCGATTCTGCGAAGCAATGTGAACAGGCACAGAGAAGGTGCTATCAGGGAATTCTCTGCCTGCCTTTCCCCAGTGCTCTGCAAGCTCTCCAGGACAACATAGAATCTGGGGCTCTGTGCTTTCTTTCCTTCTGAACAAGTGTTACTGTTTTCTGCACAAAAGCGATTCTGCGAAGCAATGTGAACACTTCTGCTTCCCAGGCACAGAGAAGGTGCTAGCAAGGATTTCTCTGCCTGCCTTTCCCCAGTGCTCTGCAAGCTCTCCAGGACAACATAGAATCTGGGGCTCTGTGCTTTCTTTCCTTCTGAACAAGTGTTAGTGTTTTCTGCACAAAAGCGATTCTGCGAAGCAATGTGAACACTTCTGCTTCCCAGGCACAGAGAAGGTGCTAGCAAGGAATTCTCTGCCTGCCTTTCCCCAGTGCTCTGCAAGCTCTCCAGGACAACATAAAATCTGGGGCTCTGTGCTTTCTTTCCTTCTGAACAAGTGTTAGTGTTTTCTGCACAAAAGCGATTCTTGCGAAGCACTGTGAACACTTCTGCTTCCCAGGCACAGAGAAGGTGCTAGCAGGGAATTCTCTGCCTGCCTTTCCCCAGTGCTCTGCAAGCTCTCCAGGACTACATAGAATCTGGGGCTCTGTGCTTTCTTTCGTTCTGAACAACTGTTACTGTTTTCTGCACAAAAGCGATTCTGCGAAGCAATGTGAACAGGCACAGAGAAGGTGCTATCAGGGAATTCTCTGCCTGCCTTTCCCCAGTGCTCTGCAAGCTCTCCAGGACAACATAAAATCTGCGGCACTGTGCTTTCTTTCCTTCTGAACAAGTGTTACTGTTTTCTGCACAAAAGCGATTCTTGCGAAGCAATGTGAACAGGCACAGAGAAGGTGCTATCAGGGAATTCTCTGCCTGCCTTTCCCCAGTGCTCTGCAAGCTCTCCAGGACAACATAAAATCTGGGGCTCTGTGCTTTCTTTCCTTCTGAACAAGTGTTACTGTTTTCTGCACTAAAGCGATTCTGCGAACCAATGTGAACACTTCTGCTTCCCAGGCACAGAGAAGGTGCTAGCAAGGAATTCTCTGCCTGCCTTTCCCCAGTGCTCTGCAAGCTCTCCAGGACAACATAGAATCTGGGGCTCTGTGCTTTCTTTCCTTCTGAACAAGTGTTACTGTTTTCTGCACAAAAGAGATTCTGCGAAGCAATGTGAACACTTCTGCTTCCCAGGCACAGAGAAGGTGCTAGCAAGGAATTCTCTGCCTGCCTTTCCCCAGTGCTCTAAAAGCTCTCCAGGACAACATAAAATCTGGGGCTCTGTGCTTTCTTTCCTTCTGAACAAGTGTTAGTGTTTTCTGCACAAAAGCGATTCTTGCGAAGCAATGTGAACACTTCTGCTTCCCAGGCACAGAGAAGGTGCTAGCAGGGAATTCTCTGCCTGCCTTTCCCCAGTGCTCTGCAAGCTCTCCAGGACAACATAGAATCTGGGGCTCTGTGCTTTCTTTCCTTCTGAACAAGTGTTACTGTTTTCTGCACAAAAGCGATTCTGCGAAGCAATGTGAACAGGCACAGAGAAGGTGCTATCAGGGAATTCTCTGCCTGCCTTTCCCCAGTGCTCTGCAAGCTCTCCAGGACAACATAGAATCTGGGGCTCTGTGCTTTCTTTCCTTCTGAACAAGTGTTACTGTTTTCTGCACAAAAGCGATTCTGCAAAGCAATGTGAACACTTCTGCTTCCCAGGCACAGAGAAGGTGCTAGCAGGGAATTCTCTGCCTGCCTTTCCCCAGTGCTCTGCAAGCTCTCCAGGACAACATAGAATCTGGGGCTCTGTGCTTTCTTTCCTTCTGAACAAGTGTTACTGTTTTCTGCACAAAAGCGATTCTGCGAAGCAATGTGAACAGGCACAGAGAAGGTGCTATCAGGGAATTCTCTGCCTGCCTTTCCCCAGTGCTCTGCAAGCTCTCCAGGACAACATAAAATCTGGGGCTCTGTGCTTTCTTTCCTTCTGAACAAGTGTTACTGTTTTCTGCACAAAAGCGATTCTTGCGAAGCTATGTGAACACTTGTGCTTCCCAGGCACACAGAAGGTGCTAGCAAGGAATTCTCTGCCTGCCTTTCCCCAGTGCTCTGCAAGCTCTCCAGGACAACATAGAATCTGGGGCTCTGTGCTTTCTTTCCTTCTGAACAAGTGTTAGTGTTTTCTGCACAAAAGCGATTCTGCGAAGCAATGTGAACAGGCACAGAGAAGGTGCTATCAGGGAATTCTCTGCCTGCCTTTCCCCAGTGCTCTGCAAGCTCTCCAGGACAACATAGAATCTGGGGCTCTGTGCTTTCTTTCCTTCTGAACAAGTGTTACTGTTTTCTGCACAAAAGCGATTCTTGCGAAGCAATGTGAACACTTCTGCTTCCCAGGCACAGAGAAGGTGCTATCAGGGAATTCTCTGCCTGCCTTTCCCCAGTGCTCTGCAAGCTCTCCAGGACAACATAGAATCTGGGGCTCTGTGCTTTCTTTCCTTCTGAACAAGTGTTACTGTTTTCTGCACAAAAGCGATTCTTGCGAAGCAATGTGAACACTTCTGCTTCCCAGGCACAGAGAAGGTGCTATCAGGGAATTCTCTGCCTGCCTTTCCCCAGTGCTCTGCAAGCTCTCCAGGACAACATAAAATGTGGGGCTCTGTGCTTTCTTTCCTTCTGAACAAGTGTTACTGTTTTCTGCACAAAAGCGATTCTTGCGAAGCAATGTGAACACTTCTGCTTCCCAGGCACAGAGAAGGTGCTATCAGGGAATTCTCTGCCTGCCTTTCCCCAGTGCTCTGCAAGCTCTCCAGGACAACATAGAATCTGGGGCTCTGTGCTTTCTTTCGTTCTGAACAACTGTTACTGTTTTCTGCACAAAAGCGATTCTGCGAAGCAATGTGAACACTTCTGCTTCCCAGGCACAGAGAAGGTGCTATCAGGGAATTCTCTGCCTGCCTTTCCCCAGTGCTCTGCAAGCTCTCCAGGACAACATAGAATCTGGGGCTCTGTGCTTTCTTTCGTTCTGAACAAGTGTTACTGTTTTCTGCACAAAAGCGATTCTGCGAAGCAATGTGAACAGGCACAGAGAAGGTGCTATCAGGGAATTCTCTGCCTGCCTTTCCCCAGTGCTCTGCAAGCTCTCCAGGACAACATAAAATCTGGGGCTCTGTGCTTTCTTTCCTTCTGAACAAGTGTTAGTGTTTTCTGCACAAAACCGATTCTGCAAAGCAATGTGAACACTTGTGCTTCCCAGGCACACAGAAGGTGCTAGCAAGGAATTCTCTGCCTGCCTTTCCCCAGTGCTCTGCAAGCTCTCCAGGACAACATAGAATCTGGGGCTCTGTGCTTTCTTTCCTTCTGAACAAGTGTTAGTGTTTTCTGCACAAAAGCGATTCTGCGAACCAATGTGAACAGGCACAGAGAAGGTGATAGCAGGGAATTCTCTGCCTGCCTTTCCCCAGTGCTCTGCAAGCTCTCCAGGACAACATAAAATCTGGGGCTCTGTGCTTTCTTTCCTTCTGAACAAGTGTTACTGTTTTCTGCACAAAAGCGATTCTTGCGAAGCAATGTGAACACTTCTGCTTCCCAGGCACAGAGAAGGTGCTATCAGGGAATTCTCTGCCTGCCTTTCCCCAGTGCTCTGCAAGCTCTCCAGGACAACATAGAATCTGGGGCTCTGTGCTTTCTTTCCTTCTGAACAAGTGTTACTGTTTTCTGCACAAAAGCGATTCTTGCGAAGCAATGTGAACACTTCTGCTTCCCAGGCACAGAGAAGGTGCTAGCAGGGAATTCTCTGCCTGCCTTTCCCCAGTGCTCTGCAAGCTCTCCAGGACAACATAGAATCTGGGGCTCTGTGCTTTCTTTCCTTCTGAACAAGTGTTACTGTTTTCTGCACAAAAGCGATTCTTGCGAAGCAATGTGAACACTTCTGCTTCCCAGGCACAGAGAAGGTGCTATCAGGGAATTCTCTGCCTGCCTTTCCCCAGTGCTCTGCAAGCTCTCCAGGACAACATAGAATCTGGGGCTCTGTGCTTTCTTTCGTTCTGAACAACTGTTACTGTTTTCTGCACAAAAGCGATTCTGCGAAGCAATGTGAACACTTCTGCTTCCCAGGCACAGAGAAGGTGCTATCAGGGAATTCTCTGCCTGCCTTTCCCCAGTGCTCTGCAAGCTCTCCAGGACAACATAGAATCTGGGGCTCTGTGCTTTCTTTCCTTCTGAACAAGTGTTACTGTTTTCTGCACAAAAGCGATTCTGCGAAGCAATGTGAACAGGCACAGAGAAGGTGCTATCAGGGAATTCTCTGCCTGCCTTTCCCCAGTGCTCTGCAAGCTCTCCAGGACAACATAAAATCTGGGGCTCTGTGCTTTCTTTCCTTCTGAACAAGTGTTAGTGTTTTCTGCACAAAAGCGATTCTTGCGAAGCAATGTGAACACTTCTGCTTCCCAGGCACAGAGAAGGTGCTATCAGGGAATTCTCTGCCTGCCTTTCCCCAGTGCTCTGCAAGCTCTCCAGGACAACATAGAATCTGGGGCTCTGTGCTTTCTTTCCTTCTGAACAAGTGTTACTGTTTTCTGCACAAAAGCGATTCTTGCGAAGCAATGTGAACACTTCTGCTTCCCAGGCACAGAGAAGGTGCTATCAGGGAATTCTCTGCCTGCCTTTCCCCAGTGCTCTGCAAGCTCTCCAGGACAACATAGAATCTGGGGCTCTGTGCTTTCTTTCGTTCTGAACAAGTGTTACTGTTTTCTGCACAAAAGCGATTCTGCGAAGCAATGTGAACAGGCACAGAGAAGGTGCTATCAGGGAATTCTCTGCCTGCCTTTCCCCAGTGCTCTGCAAGCTCTCCAGGACAACATAAAATCTGGGGCTCTGTGCTTTCTTTCCTTCTGAACAAGTGTTAATGTTTTCTGCACAAAAGCGATTCTGCGAAGCAATGTGAACAGGCACAGAGAAGGTGCTATCAGGGAATTCTCTGCCTGCCTTTCCCCAGTGCTCTGCAAGCTCTCCAGGACAACATAGAATCTGGGGCTCTGTGCTTTCTTTCCTTCTGAACAAGTGTTACTGTTTTCTGCACAAAAGCGATTCTGCGAAGCAATGTGAACAGGCACAGAGAAGGTGCTATCAGGGAATTCTCTGCCTGCCTTTCCCCAGTGCTCTGCAAGCTCTCCAGGACAACATAGAATCTGGGGCTCTGTGCTTTCTTTCCTTCTGAACAAGTGTTACTGTTTTCTGCACAAAAGCGATTCTGCGAAGCAATGTGAACACTTCTGCTTCCCAGGCACAGAGAAGGTGCTAGCAAGGATTTCTCTGCCTGCCTTTCCCCAGTGCTCTGCAAGCTCTCCAGGACAACATAGAATCTGGGGCTCTGTGCTTTCTTTCCTTCTGAACAAGTGTTAGTGTTTTCTGCACAAAAGCGATTCTGCGAAGCAATGTGAACACTTCTGCTTCCCAGGCACAGAGAAGGTGCTAGCAAGGAATTCTCTCCCTGCCTTTCCCCAGTGCTCTGCAAGCTCTCCAGGACAACATAAAATCTGGGGCTCTGTGCTTTCTTTCCTTCTGAACAAGTGTTAGTGTTTTCTGCACAAAAGCGATTCTTGCGAAGCACTGTGAACACTTCTGCTTCCCAGGCACAGAGAAGGTGCTAGCAGGGAATTCTCTGCCTGCCTTTCCCCAGTGCTCTGCAAGCTCTCCAGGACTACATAGAATCTGGGGCTCTGTGCTTTCTTTCGTTCTGAACAACTGTTACTGTTTTCTGCACAAAAGCGATTCTGCGAAGCAATGTGAACAGGCACAGAGAAGGTGCTATCAGGGAATTCTCTGCCTGCCTTTCCCCAGTGCTCTGCAAGCTCTCCAGGACAACATAAAATCTGCGGCACTGTGCTTTCTTTCCTTCTGAACAAGTGTTACTGTTTTCTGCACAAAAGCGATTCTTGCGAAGCAATGTGAACACTTCTGCTTCCCAGGCACAGAGAAGGTGCTAGCAGGGAATTCTCTGCCTGCCTTTCCCCAGTGCTCTGCAAGCTCTCCAGGACAACATAGAATCTGGGGCTCTGTGCTTTCTTTCCTTCTGAACAAGTGTTACTGTTTTCTGCACAAAAGCGATTCTGCGAAGCAATGTGAACAGGCACAGAGAAGGTGCTATCAGGGAATTCTCTGCCTGCCTTTCCCCAGTGCTCTGCAAGCTCTCCAGGACAACATAAAATCTGGGGCTCTGTGCTTTCTTTCCTTCTGAACAAGTGTTACTGTTTTCTGCACTAAAGCGATTCTGCGAACCAATGTGAACACTTCTGCTTCCCAGGCACAGAGAAGGTGCTAGCAAGGAATTCTCTGCCTGCCTTTCCCCAGTGCTCTGCAAGCTCTCCAGGACAACATAGAATCTGGGGCTCTGTGCTTTCTTTCCTTCTGAACAAGTGTTACTGTTTTCTGCACAAAAGAGATTCTGCGAAGCAATGTGAACACTTCTGCTTCCCAGGCACAGAGAAGGTGCTAGCAAGGAATTCTCTGCCTGCCTTTCCCCAGTGCTCTAAAAGCTCTCCAGGACAACATAAAATCTGGGGCTCTGTGCTTTCTTTCCTTCTGAACAAGTGTTAGTGTTTTCTGCACAAAAGCGATTCTTGCGAAGCAATGTGAACACTTCTGCTTCCCAGGCACAGAGAAGGTGCTAGCAGGGAATTCTCTGCCTGCCTTTCCCCAGTGCTCTGCAAGCTCTCCAGGACAACATAGAATCTGGGGCTCTGTGCTTTCTTTCCTTCTGAACAAGTGTTACTGTTTTCTGCACAAAAGCGATTCTGCGAAGCAATGTGAACAGGCACAGAGAAGGTGCTATCAGGGAATTCTCTGCCTGCCTTTCCCCAGTGCTCTG
Organism: Strix aluco; assembly: GCF_031877795.1. Taxonomy (NCBI): domain Eukaryota; kingdom Metazoa; phylum Chordata; class Aves; order Strigiformes; family Strigidae; genus Strix; species Strix aluco. The sequence continues at coordinate 3,297,829 of NW_027436647.1, forward strand.
CAAGCTCTCCAGGACAACATAGAATCTGGGGCTCTGTGCTTTCTTTCCTTCTGAACAAGTGTTACTGTTTTCTGCACAAAAGCGATTCTGCAAAGCAATGTGAACACTTCTGCTTCCCAGGCACAGAGAAGGTGCTAGCAGGGAATTCTCTGCCTGCCTTTCCCCAGTGCTCTGCAAGCTCTCCAGGACAACATAGAATCTGGGGCTCTGTGCTTTCTTTCCTTCTGAACAAGTGTTACTGTTTTCTGCACAAAAGCGATTCTGCGAAGCAATGTGAACAGGCACAGAGAAGGTGCTATCAGGGAATTCTCTGCCTGCCTTTCCCCAGTGCTCTGCAAGCTCTCCAGGACAACATAAAATCTGGGGCTCTGTGCTTTCTTTCCTTCTGAACAAGTGTTACTGTTTTCTGCACAAAAGCGATTCTTGCGAAGCTATGTGAACACTTGTGCTTCCCAGGCACACAGAAGGTGCTAGCAAGGAATTCTCTGCCTGCCTTTCCCCAGTGCTCTGCAAGCTCTCCAGGACAACATAGAATCTGGGGCTCTGTGCTTTCTTTCCTTCTGAACAAGTGTTAGTGTTTTCTGCACAAAAGCGATTCTGCGAAGCAATGTGAACAGGCACAGAGAAGGTGCTATCAGGGAATTCTCTGCCTGCCTTTCCCCAGTGCTCTGCAAGCTCTCCAGGACAACATAGAATCTGGGGCTCTGTGCTTTCTTTCGTTCTGAACAAGTGTTACTGTTTTCTGCACAAAAGCGATTCTTGCGAAGCAATGTGAACACTTCTGCTTCCCAGGCACAGAGAAGGTGCTATCAGGGAATTCTCTGCCTGCCTTTCCCCAGTGCTCTGCAAGCTCTCCAGGACAACATAGAATCTGGGGCTCTGTGCTTTCTTTCCTTCTGAACAAGTGTTACTGTTTTCTGCACAAAAGCGTTTCTTGCGAAGCAATGTGAACACTTCTGCTTCCCAGGCACAGAGAAGGTGCTATCAGGGAATTCTCTGCCTGCCTTTCCCCAGTGCTCTAAAAGCTCTCCAGGACAACATAAAATCTGGGGCTCTGTGCTTTCTTTCCTTCTGAACAAGTGTTAGTGTTTTCTGCACAAAAGCGATTCTTGCGAAGCAATGTGAACACTTCTGCTTCCCAGGCACAGAGAAGGTGCTAGCAGGGAATTCTCTGCCTGCCTTTCCCCAGTGCTCTGCAAGCTCTCCAGGACAACATAGAATCTGGGGCTCTGTGCTTTCTTTCCTTCTGAACAAGTGTTACTGTTTTCTGCACAAAAGCGATTCTGCAAAGCAATGTGAACACTTCTGCTTCCCAGGCACAGAGAAGGTGCTAGCAGGGAATTCTCTGCCTGCCTTTCCCCAGTGCTCTGCAAGCTCTCCAGGACAACATAGAATCTGGGGCTCTGTGCTTTCTTTCCTTCTGAACAAGTGTTACTGTTTTCTGCACAAAAGCGATTCTGCGAAGCAATGTGAACAGGCACAGAGAAGGTGCTATCAGGGAATTCTCTGCCTGCCTTTCCCCAGTGCTCTGCAAGCTCTCCAGGACAACATAAAATCTGGGGCTCTGTGCTTTCTTTCCTTCTGAACAAGTGTTACTGTTTTCTGCACAAAAGCGATTCTTGCGAAGCTATGTGAACACTTGTGCTTCCCAGGCACACAGAAGGTGCTAGCAAGGAATTCTCTGCCTGCCTTTCCCCAGTGCTCTGCAAGCTCTCCAGGACAACATAGAATCTGGGGCTCTGTGCTTTCTTTCCTTCTGAACAAGTGTTAGTGTTTTCTGCACAAAAGCGATTCTGCGAAGCAATGTGAACAGGCACAGAGAAGGTGCTATCAGGGAATTCTCTGCCTGCCTTTCCCCAGTGCTCTGCAAGCTCTCCAGGACAACATAAAATCTGGGGCTCTGTGCTTTCTTTCGTTCTGAACAAGTGTTACTGTTTTCTGCACAAAAGCGATTCTTGCGAAGCAATGTGAACACTTCTGCTTCCCAGGCACAGAGAAGGTGCTATCAGGGAATTCTCTGCCTGCCTTTCCCCAGTGCTCTGCAAGCTCTCCAGGACAACATAAAATCTGGGGCTCTGTGCTTTCTTTCCTTCTGAACAAGTGTTACTGTTTTCTGCACAAAAGCGATTCTTGCGAAGCAATGTGAACACTTCTGCTTCCCAGGCACAGAGAAGGTGCTAGCAGGGAATTCTCTGCCTGCCTTTCCCCAGTGCTCTGCAAGCTCTCCAGGACAACATAAAATGTGGGGCTCTGTGCTTTCTTTCCTTCTGAACAAGTGTTACTGTTTTCTGCACAAAAGCGATTCTTGCGAAGCAATGTGAACAGGCACAGAGAAGGTGCTATCAGGGAATTCTCTGCCTGCCTTTCCCCAGTGCTCTGCAAGCTCTCCAGGACAACATAAAATCTGGGGCTCTGTGCTTTCTTTCCTTCTGAACAAGTGTTACTGTTTTCTGCACAAAAGCGATTCTTGCGAAGCAATGTGAACACTTCTGCTTCCCAGGCACAGAGAAGGTGCTAGCAGGGAATTCTCTGCCTGCCTTTCCCCAGTGCTCTGCAAGCTCTCCAGGACAACATAGAATCTGGGGCTCTGTGCTTTCTTTCGTTCTGAACAAGTGTTACTGTTTTCTGCACAAAAGCGATTCTGCGAAGCAATGTGAACACTTCTGCTTCCCAGGCACAGAGAAGGTGCTATCAGGGAATTCTCTGCCTGCCTTTCCCCAGTGCTCTGCAAGCTCTCCAGGACAACATAAAATCTGGGGCTCTGTGCTTTCTTTCCTTCTGAACAAGTGTTACTGTTTTCTGCACAAAAGCGATTCTTGCAAAGCAATGTGAACACTTCTGCTTCCCAGGCACAGAGAAGGTGCTATCAGGGAATTCTCTGCCTGCCTTTCCCCAGTGCTCTGCAAGCTCTCCAGGACAACATAGAATCTGGGGCTCTGTGCTTTCTTTCGTTCTGAACAAGTGTTACTGTTTTCTGCACAAAAGCGATTCTGCGAAGCAATGTGAACAGGCACAGAGAAGGTGCTATCAGGGAATTCTCTGCCTGCCTTTCCCCAGTGCTCTGCAAGCTCTCCAGGACAACATAGAATCTGGGGCTCTGTGCTTTCTTTCGTTCTGAACAAGTGTTACTGTTTTCTGCACAAAACCGATTCTGCAAAGCAATGTGAACACTTGTGCTTCCCAGGCACACAGAAGGTGCTAGCAAGGAATTCTCTGCCTGCCTTTCCCCAGTGCTCTGCAAGCTCTCCAGGACAACATAGAATCTGGGGCTCTGTGCTTTCTTTCCTTCTGAACAAGTGTTAGTGTTTTCTGCACAAAAGCGATTCTGCGAACCAATGTGAACAGGCACAGAGAAGGTGATAGCAGGGAATTCTCTGCCTGCCTTTCCCCAGTGCTCTGCAAGCTCTCCAGGACAACATAAAATCTGGGGCTCTGTGCTTTCTTTCGTTCTGAACAAGTGTTACTGTTTTCTGCACAAAAGCGATTCTTGCGAAGCAATGTGAACACTTCTGCTTCCCAGGCACAGAGAAGGTGCTATCAGGGAATTCTCTGCCTGCCTTTCCCCAGTGCTCTGCAAGCTCTCCAGGACAACATAGAATCTGGGGCTCTGTGCTTTCTTTCCTTCTGAACAAGTGTTACTGTTTTCTGCACAAAAGCGATTCTTGCGAAGCAATGTGAACACTTCTGCTTCCCAGGCACAGAGAAGGTGCTAGCAGGGAATTCTCTGCCTGCCTTTCCCCAGTGCTCTGCAAGCTCTCCAGGACAACATAAAATCTGGGGCTCTGTGCTTTCTTTCCTTCTGAACAAGTGTTACTGTTTTCTGCACAAAAGCGATTCTTGCGAAGCAATGTGAACACTTCTGCTTCCCAGGCACAGAGAAGGTGCTATCAGGGAATTCTCTGCCTGCCTTTCCCCAGTGCTCTGCAAGCTCTCCAGGACAACATAGAATCTGGGGCTCTGTGCTTTCTTTCGTTCTGAACAACTGTTACTGTTTTCTGCACAAAAGCGATTCTGCGAAGCAATGTGAACACTTCTGCTTCCCAGGCACAGAGAAGGTGCTATCAGGGAATTCTCTGCCTGCCTTTCCCCAGTGCTCTGCAAGCTCTCCAGGACAACATAGAATCTGGGGCTCTGTGCTTTCTTTCGTTCTGAACAAGTGTTACTGTTTTCTGCACAAAAGCGATTCTGCGAAGCAATGTGAACAGGCACAGAGAAGGTGCTATCAGGGAATTCTCTGCCTGCCTTTCCCCAGTGCTCTGCAAGCTCTCCAGGACAACATAAAATCTGGGGCTCTGTGCTTTCTTTCCTTCTGAACAAGTGTTAGTGTTTTCTGCACAAAAGCGATTCTTGCGAAGCAATGTGAACACTTCTGCTTCCCAGGCACAGAGAAGGTGCTATCAGGGAATTCTCTGCCTGCCTTTCCCCAGTGCTCTGCAAGCTCTCCAGGACAACATAGAATCTGGGGCTCTGTGCTTTCTTTCCTTCTGAACAAGTGTTACTGTTTTCTGCACAAAAGCGATTCTTGCGAAGCAATGTGAACACTTCTGCTTCCCAGGCACAGAGAAGGTGCTATCAGGGAATTCTCTGCCTGCCTTTCCCCAGTGCTCTGCAAGCTCTCCAGGACAACATAGAATCTGGGGCTCTGTGCTTTCTTTCGTTCTGAACAAGTGTTACTGTTTTCTGCACAAAAGCGATTCTGCGAAGCAATGTGAACAGGCACAGAGAAGGTGCTATCAGGGAATTCTCTGCCTGCCTTTCCCCAGTGCTCTGCAAGCTCTCCAGGACAACATAGAATCTGGGGCTCTGTGCTTTCTTTCGTTCTGAACAACTGTTACTGTTTTCTGCACAAAAGCGATTCTGCGAAGCAATGTGAACAGGCACAGAGAAGGTGCTATCAGGGAATTCTCTGCCTGCCTTTCCCCAGTGCTCTGCAAGCTCTCCAGGACAACATAGAATCTGGGGCTCTGTGCTTTCTTTCCTTCTGAACAAGTGTTACTGTTTTCTGCACAAAAGCGATTCTGCGAAGCAATGTGAACACTTCTGCTTCCCAGGCACAGAGAAGGTGCTAGCAAGGAATTCTCTGCCTGCCTTTCCCCAGTGCTCTAAAAGCTCTCCAGGACAACATAAAATCTGGGGCTCTGTGCTTTCTTTCCTTCTGAACAAGTGTTAGTGTTTTCTGCACAAAAGCGATTCTTGCGAAGCAATGTGAACACTTCTGCTTCCCAGGCACAGAGAAGGTGCTAGCAGGGAATTCTCTGCCTGCCTTTCCCCAGTGCTCTGCAAGCTCTCCAGGACAACATAGAATCTGGGGCTCTGTGCTTTCTTTCCTTCTGAACAAGTGTTACTGTTTTCTGCACAAAAGCGATTCTGCGAAGCAATGTGAACAGGCACAGAGAAGGTGCTATCAGGGAATTCTCTGCCTGCCTTTCCCCAGTGCTCTGCAAGCTCTCCAGGACAACATAGAATCTGGGGCTCTGTGCTTTCTTTCCTTCTGAACAAGTGTTACTGTTTTCTGCACAAAAGCGATTCTGCAAAGCAATGTGAACACTTCTGCTTCCCAGGCACAGAGAAGGTGCTAGCAGGGAATTCTCTGCCTGCCTTTCCCCAGTGCTCTGCAAGCTCTCCAGGACAACATAGAATCTGGGGCTCTGTGCTTTCTTTCCTTCTGAACAAGTGTTACTGTTTTCTGCACAAAAGCGATTCTGCGAAGCAATGTGAACAGGCACAGAGAAGGTGCTATCAGGGAATTCTCTGCCTGCCTTTCCCCAGTGCTCTGCAAGCTCTCCAGGACAACATAAAATCTGGGGCTCTGTGCTTTCTTTCGTTCTGAACAAGTGTTACTGTTTTCTGCACAAAAGCGATTCTGCGAAGCAATGTGAACAGGCACAGAGAAGGTGCTATCAGGGAATTCTCTGCCTGCCTTTCCCCAGTGCTCTGCAAGCTCTCCAGGACAACATAGAATCTGGGGCTCTGTGCTTTCTTTCCTTCTGAACAAGTGTTACTGTTTTCTGCACAAAAGCGATTCTGCGAAGCAATGTGAACAGGCACAGAGAAGGTGCTAGCAGGGAATTCTCTGCCTGCCTTTCCCCAGTGCTCTGCAAGCTCTCCAGGACAACATAGAATCTGGGGCTCTGTGCTTTCTTTCCTTCTGAACAAGTGTTACTGTTTTCTGCACAAAAGCGATTCTGCGAAGCAATGTGAACAGGCACAGAGAAGGTGCTATCAGGGAATTCTCTGCCTGCCTTTCCCCAGTGCTCTGCAAGCTCTCCAGGACAACATAAAATCTGGGGCTCTGTGCTTTCTTTCGTTCTGAACAAGTGTTACTGTTTTCTGCACAAAAGCGATTCTGCAAAGCAATGTGAACACTTCTGCTTCCCAGGCACAGAGAAGGTGCTAGCAGGGAATTCTCTGCCTGCCTTTCCCCAGTGCTCTGCAAGCTCTCCAGGACAACATAGAATCTGGGGCTCTGTGCTTTCTTTCCTTCTGAACAAGTGTTACTGTTTTCTGCACAAAAGCGATTCTGCGAAGCAATGTGAACAGGCACAGAGAAGGTGCTATCAGGGAATTCTCTGCCTGCCTTTCCCCAGTGCTCTGCAAGCTCTCCAGGACAACATAAAATCTGGGGCTCTGTGCTTTCTTTCGTTCTGAACAAGTGTTACTGTTTTCTGCACAAAAGCGATTCTTGCGAAGCAATGTGAACACTTCTGCTTCCCAGGCACAGAGAAGGTGCTAGCAGGGAATTCTCTGCCTGCCTTTCCCCAGTGCTCTGCAAGCTCTCCAGGACAACATAGAATCTGGGGCTCTGTGCTTTCTTTCCTTCTGAACAAGTGTTACTGTTTTCTGCACAAAAGCGATTCTGCGAAGCAATGTGAACAGGCACAGAGAAGGTGCTATCAGGGAATTCTCTGCCTGCCTTTCCCCAGTGCTCTGCAAGCTCTCCAGGACAACATAGAATCTGGGGCTCTGTGCTTTCTTTCCTTCTGAACAAGTGTTACTGTTTTCTGCACAAAAGCGATTCTGCAAAGCAATGTGAACACTTCTGCTTCCCAGGCACAGAGAAGGTGCTAGCAGGGAATTCTCTGCCTGCCTTTCCCCAGTGCTCTGCAAGCTCTCCAGGACAACATAGAATCTGGGGCTCTGTGCTTTCTTTCCTTCTGAACAAGTGTTACTGTTTTCTGCACAAAAGCGATTCTGCGAAGCAATGTGAACAGGCACAGAGAAGGTGCTATCAGGGAATTCTCTGCCTGCCTTTCCCCAGTGCTCTGCAAGCTCTCCAGGACAACATAAAATCTGGGGCTCTGTGCTTTCTTTCCTTCTGAACAAGTGTTACTGTTTTCTGCACAAAAGCGATTCTGCAAAGCAATGTGAACACTTCTGCTTCCCAGGCACAGAGAAGGTGCTAGCAGGGAATTCTCTGCCTGCCTTTCCCCAGTGCTCTGCAAGCTCTCCAGGACAACATAGAATCTGGGGCTCTGTGCTTTCTTTCCTTCTGAACAAGTGTTACTGTTTTCTGCACAAAAGCGATTCTGCGAAGCAATGTGAACAGGCACAGAGAAGGTGCTATCAGGGAATTCTCTGCCTGCCTTTCCCCAGTGCTCTGCAAGCTCTCCAGGACAACATAAAATCTGGGGCTCTGTGCTTTCTTTCGTTCTGAACAAGTGTTACTGTTTTCTGCACAAAAGCGATTCTTGCGAAGCAATGTGAACACTTCTGCTTCCCAGGCACAGAGAAGGTGCTATCAGGGAATTCTCTGCCTGCCTTTCCCCAGTGCTCTGCAAGCTCTCCAGGACAACATAGAATCTGGGGCTCTGTGCTTTCTTTCCTTCTGAACAAGTGTTAGTGTTTTCTGCACAAAAGCGATTCTGCGAAGCAATGTGAACAGGCACAGAGAAGGTGCTATCAGGGAATTCTCTGCCTGCCTTTCCCCAGTGCTCTGCAAGCTCTCCAGGACAACATAAAATCTGGGGCTCTGTGCTTTCTTTCGTTCTGAACAAGTGTTACTGTTTTCTGCACAAAAGCGATTCTTGCGAAGCAATGTGAACACTTCTGCTTCCCAGGCACAGAGAAGGTGCTATCAGGGAATTCTCTGCCTGCCTTTCCCCAGTGCTCTGCAAGCTCTCCAGGACAACATAGAATCTGGGGCTCTGTGCTTTCTTTCCTTCTGAACAAGTGTTACTGTTTTCTGCACAAAAGCGATTCTGCGAAGCAATGTGAACAGGCACAGAGAAGGTGCTAGCAGGGAATTCTCTGCCTGCCTTTCCCCAGTGCTCTGCAAGCTCTCCAGGACAACATAGAATCTGGGGCTCTGTGCTTTCTTTCCTTCTGAACAAGTGTTACTGTTTTCTGCACAAAAGCGATTCTGCGAAGCAATGTGAACACTTCTGCTTCCCAGGCACAGAGAAGGTGCTAGCAAGGATTTCTCTGCCTGCCTTTCCCCAGTGCTCTGCAAGCTCTCCAGGACAACATAAAATCTGGGGCTCTGTGCTTTCTTTCCTTCTGAACAAGTGTTAGTGTTTTCTGCACAAAAGCGATTATGCGAAGCAATGTGAACACTTCTGCTTCCCAGGCACAGAGAAGGTGCTAGCAAGGAATTCTCTGCCTGCCTTTCCCCAGTGCTCTGCAAGCTCTCCAGGACAACATAAAATCTGGGGCTCTGTGCTTTCTTTCCTTCTGAACAAGTGTTACTGTTTTCTGCACAAAAGCGATTCTTGCGAAGCAATGTGAACACTTCTGCTTCCCAGGCACAGAGAAGGTGCTAGCAGGGAATTCTCTGCCTGCCTTTCCCCAGTGCTCTGCAAGCTCTCCAGGACAACATAGAATCTGGGGCTCTGTGCTTTCTTTCCTTCTGAACAAGTGTTACTGTTTTCTGCACAAAAGCGATTCTGCGAAGCAATGTGAACAGGCACAGAGAAGGTGCTATCAGGGAATTCTCTGCCTGCCTTTCCCCAGTGCTCTGCAAGCTCTCCAGGACAACATAAAATCTGGGGCACTGTGCTTTCTTTCCTTCTGAACAAGTGTTACTGTTTTCTGCACAAAAGCGATTCTGCAAAGCAATGTGAACACTTCTGCTTCCCAGGCACAGAGAAGGTGCTAGCAGGGAATTCTCTGCCTGCCTTTCCCCAGTGCTCTGCAAGCTCTCCAGGACAACATAGAATCTGGGGCTCTGTGCTTTCTTTCCTTCTGAACAAGTGTTACTGTTTTCTGCACAAAAGCGATTCTGCGAAGCAATGTGAACAGGCACAGAGAAGGTGCTATCAGGGAATTCTCTGCCTGCCTTTCCCCAGTGCTCTGCAAGCTCTCCAGGACAACATAAAATCTGGGGCTCTGTGCTTTCTTTCGTTCTGAACAAGTGTTACTGTTTTCTGCACAAAAGCGATTCTGCGAAGCAATGTGAACAGGCACAGAGAAGGTGCTATCAGGGAATTCTCTGCCTGCCTTTCCCCAGTGCTCTGCAAGCTCTCCAGGACAACATAGAATCTGGGGCTCTGTGCTTTCTTTCCTTCTGAACAAGTGTTACTGTTTTCTGCACAAAAGCGATTCTGCGAAGCAATGTGAACAGGCACAGAGAAGGTGCTAGCAGGGAATTCTCTGCCTGCCTTTCCCCAGTGCTCTGCAAGCTCTCCAGGACAACATAGAATCTGGGGCTCTGTGCTTTCTTTCCTTCTGAACAAGTGTTACTGTTTTCTGCACAAAAGCGATTCTGCGAAGCAATGTGAACAGGCACAGAGAAGGTGCTATCAGGGAATTCTCTGCCTGCCTTTCCCCAGTGCTCTGCAAGCTCTCCAGGACAACATAAAATCTGGGGCTCTGTGCTTTCTTTCGTTCTGAACAAGTGTTACTGTTTTCTGCACAAAAGCGATTCTGCAAAGCAATGTGAACACTTCTGCTTCCCAGGCACAGAGAAGGTGCTAGCAGGGAATTCTCTGCCTGCCTTTCCCCAGTGCTCTGCAAGCTCTCCAGGACAACATAGAATCTGGGGCTCTGTGCTTTCTTTCCTTCTGAACAAGTGTTACTGTTTTCTGCACAAAAGCGATTCTGCGAAGCAATGTGAACAGGCACAGAGAAGGTGCTATCAGGGAATTCTCTGCCTGCCTTTCCCCAGTGCTCTGCAAGCTCTCCAGGACAACATAAAATCTGGGGCTCTGTGCTTTCTTTCGTTCTGAACAAGTGTTACTGTTTTCTGCACAAAAGCGATTCTTGCGAAGCAATGTGAACACTTCTGCTTCCCAGGCACAGAGAAGGTGCTAGCAGGGAATTCTCTGCCTGCCTTTCCCCAGTGCTCTGCAAGCTCTCCAGGACAACATAGAATCTGGGGCTCTGTGCTTTCTTTCCTTCTGAACAAGTGTTACTGTTTTCTGCACAAAAGCGATTCTGCGAAGCAATGTGAACAGGCACAGAGAAGGTGCTATCAGGGAATTCTCTGCCTGCCTTTCCCCAGTGCTCTGCAAGCTCTCCAGGACAACATAGAATCTGGGGCTCTGTGCTTTCTTTCCTTCTGAACAAGTGTTACTGTTTTCTGCACAAAAGCGATTCTGCAAAGCAATGTGAACACTTCTGCTTCCCAGGCACAGAGAAGGTGCTAGCAGGGAATTCTCTGCCTGCCTTTCCCCAGTGCTCTGCAAGCTCTCCAGGACAACATAGAATCTGGGGCTCTGTGCTTTCTTTCCTTCTGAACAAGTGTTACTGTTTTCTGCACAAAAGCGATTCTGCGAAGCAATGTGAACAGGCACAGAGAAGGTGCTATCAGGGAATTCTCTGCCTGCCTTTCCCCAGTGCTCTGCAAGCTCTCCAGGACAACATAAAATCTGGGGCTCTGTGCTTTCTTTCCTTCTGAACAAGTGTTACTGTTTTCTGCACAAAAGCGATTCTGCAAAGCAATGTGAACACTTCTGCTTCCCAGGCACAGAGAAGGTGCTAGCAGGGAATTCTCTGCCTGCCTTTCCCCAGTGCTCTGCAAGCTCTCCAGGACAACATAGAATCTGGGGCTCTGTGCTTTCTTTCCTTCTGAACAAGTGTTACTGTTTTCTGCACAAAAGCGATTCTGCGAAGCAATGTGAACAGGCACAGAGAAGGTGCTATCAGGGAATTCTCTGCCTGCCTTTCCCCAGTGCTCTGCAAGCTCTCCAGGACAACATAAAATCTGGGGCTCTGTGCTTTCTTTCGTTCTGAACAAGTGTTACTGTTTTCTGCACAAAAGCGATTCTTGCGAAGCAATGTGAACACTTCTGCTTCCCAGGCACAGAGAAGGTGCTATCAGGGAATTCTCTGCCTGCCTTTCCCCAGTGCTCTGCAAGCTCTCCAGGACAACATAGAATCTGGGGCTCTGTGCTTTCTTTCCTTCTGAACAAGTGTTAGTGTTTTCTGCACAAAAGCGATTCTGCGAAGCAATGTGAACAGGCACAGAGAAGGTGCTATCAGGGAATTCTCTGCCTGCCTTTCCCCAGTGCTCTGCAAGCTCTCCAGGACAACATAAAATCTGGGGCTCTGTGCTTTCTTTCGTTCTGAACAAGTGTTACTGTTTTCTGCACAAAAGCGATTCTTGCGAAGCAATGTGAACACTTCTGCTTCCCAGGCACAGAGAAGGTGCTATCAGGGAATTCTCTGCCTGCCTTTCCCCAGTGCTCTGCAAGCTCTCCAGGACAACATAGAATCTGGGGCTCTGTGCTTTCTTTCCTTCTGAACAAGTGTTACTGTTTTCTGCACAAAAGCGATTCTGCGAAGCAATGTGAACAGGCACAGAGAAGGTGCTAGCAGGGAATTCTCTGCCTGCCTTTCCCCAGTGCTCTGCAAGCTCTCCAGGACAACATAGAATCTGGGGCTCTGTGCTTTCTTTCCTTCTGAACAAGTGTTACTGTTTTCTGCACAAAAGCGATTCTGCGAAGCAATGTGAACACTTCTGCTTCCCAGGCACAGAGAAGGTGCTAGCAAGGATTTCTCTGCCTGCCTTTCCCCAGTGCTCTGCAAGCTCTCCAGGACAACATAAAATCTGGGGCTCTGTGCTTTCTTTCCTTCTGAACAAGTGTTAGTGTTTTCTGCACAAAAGCGATTATGCGAAGCAATGTGAACACTTCTGCTTCCCAGGCACAGAGAAGGTGCTAGCAAGGAATTCTCTGCCTGCCTTTCCCCAGTGCTCTGCAAGCTCTCCAGGACAACATAAAATCTGGGGCTCTGTGCTTTCTTTCCTTCTGAACAAGTGTTACTGTTTTCTGCACAAAAGCGATTCTTGCGAAGCAATGTGAACACTTCTGCTTCCCAGGCACAGAGAAGGTGCTAGCAGGGAATTCTCTGCCTGCCTTTCCCCAGTGCTCTGCAAGCTCTCCAGGACAACATAGAATCTGGGGCTCTGTGCTTTCTTTCCTTCTGAACAAGTGTTACTGTTTTCTGCACAAAAGCGATTCTGCGAAGCAATGTGAACAGGCACAGAGAAGGTGCTATCAGGGAATTCTCTGCCTGCCTTTCCCCAGTGCTCTGCAAGCTCTCCAGGACAACATAAAATCTGGGGCACTGTGCTTTCTTTCCTTCTGAACAAGTGTTACTGTTTTCTGCACAAAAGCGATTCTTGCGAAGCAATGTGAACACTTCTGCTTCCCAGGCACAGAGAAGGTGCTAGCAGGGAATTCTCTGCCTGCCTTTCCCCAGTGCTCTGCAAGCTCTCCAGGACAACATAGAATCTGGGGCTCTGTGCTTTCTTTCGTTCTGAACAAGTGTTACTGTTTTCTGCACAAAAGCGATTCTGCAAAGCAATGTGAACAGGCACAGAGAAGGTGCTAGCAGGGAATTCTCTGCCTGCCTTTCCCCAGTGCTCTGCAAGCTCTCCAGGACAACATAGAATCTGGGGCTCTGTGCTTTCTTTCCTTCTGAACAAGTGTTAGTGTTTTCTGTACAAAAGCGATTCTTGCGAAGCAATGTGAACACTTCTGCTTCCCAGGCACAGAGAAGGTGCTAGCAGGGAATTCTCTGCCTGCCTTTCCCCAGTGCTCTGCAAGCTCTCCAGGACAACATAGAATCTGGGGCTCTGTGCTTTCTTTCCTTCTGAACAAGTGTTACTGTTTTCTGCACAAAAGCGATTCTGCAAAGCAATGTGAACAGGCACAGAGAAGGTGCTATCAGGGAATTCTCTGCCTGCCTTTCCCCAGTGCTCTGCAAGCTCTCCAGGACAACATAGAATCTGGGGCTCTGTGCTTTCTTTCGTTCTGAACAAGTGTTACTGTTTTCTGCACAAAAGCGATTCTGCGAACCAATGTGAACACTTCTGCTTCCCAGGCACAGAGAAGGTGCTAGCAAGGAATTCTCTGCCTGCCTTTCCCCAGTGCTCTAAAAGCTCTCCAGGACAACATAAAATCTGGGGCTCTGTGCTTTCTTTCCTTCTGAACAAGTGTTAGTGTTTTCTGCACAAAAGCGATTCTTGCGAAGCAATGTGAACACTTCTGCTTCCCAGGCACAGAGAAGGTGCTATCAGGGAATTCTCTGCCTGCCTTTCCCCAGTGCTCTGCAAGCTCTCCAGGACAACATAGAATCTGGGGCTCTGTGCTTTCTTTCCTTCTGAACAAGTGTTACTGTTTTCTGCACAAAAGCGATTCTGCGAAGCAATGTGAACACTTCTGCTTCCCAGGCACAGAGAAGGTGCTAGCAAGGAATTCTCTGCCTGCCTTTCCCCAGTGCTCTGCAAGCTCTCCAGGACAACATAGAATCTGGGGCTCTATGCTTTCTTTCCTTCTGAACAAGTGTTACTGTTTTCTGCACAAAAGCGATTCTGCGAAGCAATGTGAACACTTCTGCTTCCCAGGCACAGAGAAGGTGCTAGCAAGGAATTCTCTGCCTGCCTTTCCCCAGTGCTCTAAAAGCTCTCCAGGACAACATAAAATCTGGGGCTCTGTGCTTTCTTTCCTTCTGAACAAGTGTTAGTGTTTTCTGCACAAAAGCGATTCTTGCGAAGCAATGTGAACACTTCTGCTTCCCAGGCACAGAGAAGGTGCTAGCAGGGAATTCTCTGCCTGCCTTTCCCCAGTGCTCTGCAAGCTCTCCAGGACAACATAGAATCTGGGGCTCTGTGCTTTCTTTCCTTCTGAACAAGTGTTACTGTTTTCTGCACAAAAGCGATTCTGCGAAGCAATGTGAACAGGCACAGAGAAGGTGCTATCAGGGAATTCTCTGCCTGCCTTTCCCCAGTGCTCTGCAAGCTCTCCAGGACAACATAGAATCTGGGGCTCTGTGCTTTCTTTCCTTCTGAACAAGTGTTACTGTTTTCTGCACAAAAGCGATTCTGCGAAGCAATGTGAACAGGCACAGAGAAGGTGCTAGCAGGGAATTCTCTGCCTGCCTTTCCCCAGTGCTCTGCAAGCTCTCCAGGACAACATAGAATCTGGGGCTCTGTGCTTTCTTTCCTTCTGAACAAGTGTTACTGTTTTCTGCACAAAAGCGATTCTGCGAAGCAATGTGAACACTTCTGCTTCCCAGGCACAGAGAAGGTGCTAGCAGGGAATTCTCTGCCTGCCTTTCCCCAGTGCTCTGCAAGCTCTCCAGGACAACATAGAATCTGGGGCTCTGTGCTTTCTTTCGTTCTGAACAAGTGTTACTGTTTTCTGCACAAAAGCGATTCTGCAAAGCAATGTGAACAGGCACAGAGAAGGTGCTAGCAGGGAATTCTCTGCCTGCCTTTCCCCAGTGCTCTGCAAGCTCTCCAGGACAACATAGAATCTGGGGCTCTGTGCTTTCTTTCCTTCTGAACAAGTGTTAGTGTTTTCTGTACAAAAGCGATTCTTGCGAAGCAATGTGAACACTTCTGCTTCCCAGGCACAGAGAAGGTGCTATCAGGGAATTCTCTGCCTGCCTTTCCCAGTGCTCTGCAAGCTCTCCAGGACAACATAGAATCTGGGGCTCTGTGCTTTCTTTCCTTCTGAACAAGTGTTACTGTTTTCTGCACAAAAGCGATTCTGCAAAGCAATGTGAACAGGCACAGAGAAGGTGCTATCAGGGAATTCTCTGCCTGCCTTTCCCCAGTGCTCTGCAAGCTCTCCAGGACAACATAGAATCTGGGGCTCTGTGCTTTCTTTCCTTCTGAACAAGTGTTACTGTTTTCTGCACAAAAGCGATTCTGCGAAGCAATGTGAACACTTCTGCTTCCCAGGCACAGAGAAGGTGCTAGCAAGGAATTCTCTGCCTGCCTTTCCCCAGTGCTCTAAAAGCTCTCCAGGACAACATAGAATCTGGGGCTCTGTGCTTTCTTTCCTTCTGAACAAGTGTTACTGTTTTCTGCACAAAAGCGATTCTGCGAACCAATGTGAACACTTCTGCTTCCCAGGCACAGAGAAGGTGCTAGCAAGGAATTCTCTGCCTGCCTTTCCCCAGTGCTCTAAAAGCTCTCCAGGACAACATAAAATCTGGGGCTCTGTGCTTTCTTTCCTTCTGAACAAGTGTTAGTGTTTTCTGCACAAAAGCGATTCTTGCGAAGCAATGTGAACACTTCTGCTTCCCAGGCACAGAGAAGGTGCTATCAGGGAATTCTCTGCCTGCCTTTCCCCAGTGCTCTGCAAGCTCTCCAGGACAACATAGAATCTGGGGCTCTGTGCTTTCTTTCGTTCTGAACAAGTGTTACTGTTTTCTGCACAAAAGCGATTCTGCAAAGCAATGTGAACAGGCACAGAGAAGGTGCTAGCAGGGAATTCTCTGCCTGCCTTTCCCCAGTGCTCTGCAAGCTCTCCAGGACAACATAAAATCTGGGGCTCTGTGCTTTCTTTCCTTCTGAACAAGTGTTACTGTTTTCTGCACAAAAGCGATTCTGCAAAGCAATGTGAACACTTCTGCTTCCCAGGCACAGAGAAGGTGCTAGCAGGGAATTCTCTGCCTGCCTTTCCCCAGTGCTCTGCAAGCTCTCCAGGACAACATAGAATCTGGGGCTCTGTGCTTTCTTTCCTTCTGAACAAGTGTTACTGTTTTCTGCACAAAAGCGATTCTGCGAAGCAATGTGAACAGGCACAGAGAAGGTGCTATCAGGGAATTCTCTGCCTGCCTTTCCCCAGTGCTCTGCAAGCTCTCCAGGACAACATAAAATCTGGGGCTCTGTGCTTTCTTTCGTTCTGAACAAGTGTTACTGTTTTCTGCACAAAAGCGATTCTTGCGAAGCAATGTGAACACTTCTGCTTCCCAGGCACAGAGAAGGTGCTATCAGGGAATTCTCTGCCTGCCTTTCCCCAGTGCTCTGCAAGCTCTCCAGGACAACATAGAATCTGGGGCTCTGTGCTTTCTTTCCTTCTGAACAAGTGTTAGTGTTTTCTGCACAAAAGCGATTCTGCGAAGCAATGTGAACAGGCACAGAGAAGGTGCTATCAGGGAATTCTCTGCCTGCCTTTCCCCAGTGCTCTGCAAGCTCTCCAGGACAACATAAAATCTGGGGCTCTGTGCTTTCTTTCGTTCTGAACAAGTGTTACTGTTTTCTGCACAAAAGCGATTCTTGCGAAGCAATGTGAACACTTCTGCTTCCCAGGCACAGAGAAGGTGCTATCAGGGAATTCTCTGCCTGCCTTTCCCCAGTGCTCTGCAAGCTCTCCAGGACAACATAGAATCTGGGGCTCTGTGCTTTCTTTCCTTCTGAACAAGTGTTACTGTTTTCTGCACAAAAGCGATTCTGCGAAGCAATGTGAACAGGCACAGAGAAGGTGCTAGCAGGGAATTCTCTGCCTGCCTTTCCCCAGTGCTCTGCAAGCTCTCCAGGACAACATAGAATCTGGGGCTCTGTGCTTTCTTTCCTTCTGAACAAGTGTTACTGTTTTCTGCACAAAAGCGATTCTGCGAAGCAATGTGAACACTTCTGCTTCCCAGGCACAGAGAAGGTGCTAGCAAGGATTTCTCTGCCTGCCTTTCCCCAGTGCTCTGCAAGCTCTCCAGGACAACATAAAATCTGGGGCTCTGTGCTTTCTTTCCTTCTGAACAAGTGTTAGTGTTTTCTGCACAAAAGCGATTATGCGAAGCAATGTGAACACTTCTGCTTCCCAGGCACAGAGAAGGTGCTAGCAAGGAATTCTCTGCCTGCCTTTCCCCAGTGCTCTGCAAGCTCTCCAGGACAACATAAAATCTGGGGCTCTGTGCTTTCTTTCCTTCTGAACAAGTGTTACTGTTTTCTGCACAAAAGCGATTCTTGCGAAGCAATGTGAACACTTCTGCTTCCCAGGCACAGAGAAGGTGCTAGCAGGGAATTCTCTGCCTGCCTTTCCCCAGTGCTCTGCAAGCTCTCCAGGACAACATAGAATCTGGGGCTCTGTGCTTTCTTTCCTTCTGAACAAGTGTTACTGTTTTCTGCACAAAAGCGATTCTGCGAAGCAATGTGAACAGGCACAGAGAAGGTGCTATCAGGGAATTCTCTGCCTGCCTTTCCCCAGTGCTCTGCAAGCTCTCCAGGACAACATAAAATCTGGGGCACTGTGCTTTCTTTCCTTCTGAACAAGTGTTACTGTTTTCTGCACAAAAGCGATTCTTGCGAAGCAATGTGAACACTTCTGCTTCCCAGGCACAGAGAAGGTGCTAGCAGGGAATTCTCTGCCTGCCTTTCCCCAGTGCTCTGCAAGCTCTCCAGGACAACATAGAATCTGGGGCTCTGTGCTTTCTTTCGTTCTGAACAAGTGTTACTGTTTTCTGCACAAAAGCGATTCTGCAAAGCAATGTGAACAGGCACAGAGAAGGTGCTAGCAGGGAATTCTCTGCCTGCCTTTCCCCAGTGCTCTGCAAGCTCTCCAGGACAACATAGAATCTGGGGCTCTGTGCTTTCTTTCCTTCTGAACAAGTGTTAGTGTTTTCTGTACAAAAGCGATTCTTGCGAAGCAATGTGAACACTTCTGCTTCCCAGGCACAGAGAAGGTGCTAGCAGGGAATTCTCTGCCTGCCTTTCCCCAGTGCTCTGCAAGCTCTCCAGGACAACATAGAATCTGGGGCTCTGTGCTTTCTTTCCTTCTGAACAAGTGTTACTGTTTTCTGCACAAAAGCGATTCTGCAAAGCAATGTGAACAGGCACAGAGAAGGTGCTATCAGGGAATTCTCTGCCTGCCTTTCCCCAGTGCTCTGCAAGCTCTCCAGGACAACATAGAATCTGGGGCTCTGTGCTTTCTTTCCTTCTGAACAAGTGTTACTGTTTTCTGCACAAAAGCGATTCTGCGAAGCAATGTGAACACTTCTGCTTCCCAGGCACAGAGAAGGTGCTAGCAAGGAATTCTCTGCCTGCCTTTCCCCAGTGCTCTGCAAGCTCTCCAGGACAACATAGAATCTGGGGCTCTGTGCTTTCTTTCGTTCTGAACAAGTGTTACTGTTTTCTGCACAAAAGCGATTCTGCGAACCAATGTGAACACTTCTGCTTCCCAGGCACAGAGAAGGTGCTAGCAAGGAATTCTCTGCCTGCCTTTCCCCAGTGCTCTAAAAGCTCTCCAGGACAACATAAAATCTGGGGCTCTGTGCTTTCTTTCCTTCTGAACAAGTGTTAGTGTTTTCTGCACAAAAGCGATTCTTGCGAAGCAATGTGAACACTTCTGCTTCCCAGGCACAGAGAAGGTGCTATCAGGGAATTCTCTGCCTGCCTTTCCCCAGTGCTCTGCAAGCTCTCCAGGACAACATAGAATCTGGGGCTCTGTGCTTTCTTTCCTTCTGAACAAGTGTTACTGTTTTCTGCACAAAAGCGATTCTGCGAAGCAATGTGAACACTTCTGCTTCCCAGGCACAGAGAAGGTGCTAGCAAGGAATTCTCTGCCTGCCTTTCCCCAGTGCTCTGCAAGCTCTCCAGGACAACATAGAATCTGGGGCTCTATGCTTTCTTTCCTTCTGAACAAGTGTTACTGTTTTCTGCACAAAAGCGAT
This sequence comes from Strix aluco, assembly GCF_031877795.1. Taxonomy (NCBI): domain Eukaryota; kingdom Metazoa; phylum Chordata; class Aves; order Strigiformes; family Strigidae; genus Strix; species Strix aluco. Next base: position 3,316,666 of record NW_027436647.1, read on the forward strand.
TCTGCGAAGCAATGTGAACACTTCTGCTTCCCAGGCACAGAGAAGGTGCTAGCAAGGAATTCTCTGCCTGCCTTTCCCCAGTGCTCTAAAAGCTCTCCAGGACAACATAAAATCTGGGGCTCTGTGCTTTCTTTCCTTCTGAACAAGTGTTAGTGTTTTCTGCACAAAAGCGATTCTTGCGAAGCAATGTGAACACTTCTGCTTCCCAGGCACAGAGAAGGTGCTAGCAGGGAATTCTCTGCCTGCCTTTCCCCAGTGCTCTGCAAGCTCTCCAGGACAACATAGAATCTGGGGCTCTGTGCTTTCTTTCCTTCTGAACAAGTGTTACTGTTTTCTGCACAAAAGCGATTCTGCGAAGCAATGTGAACAGGCACAGAGAAGGTGCTATCAGGGAATTCTCTGCCTGCCTTTCCCCAGTGCTCTGCAAGCTCTCCAGGACAACATAGAATCTGGGGCTCTGTGCTTTCTTTCCTTCTGAACAAGTGTTACTGTTTTCTGCACAAAAGCGATTCTGCGAAGCAATGTGAACAGGCACAGAGAAGGTGCTAGCAGGGAATTCTCTGCCTGCCTTTCCCCAGTGCTCTGCAAGCTCTCCAGGACAACATAGAATCTGGGGCTCTGTGCTTTCTTTCCTTCTGAACAAGTGTTACTGTTTTCTGCACAAAAGCGATTCTGCGAAGCAATGTGAACACTTCTGCTTCCCAGGCACAGAGAAGGTGCTAGCAGGGAATTCTCTGCCTGCCTTTCCCCAGTGCTCTGCAAGCTCTCCAGGACAACATAGAATCTGGGGCTCTGTGCTTTCTTTCGTTCTGAACAAGTGTTACTGTTTTCTGCACAAAAGCGATTCTGCAAAGCAATGTGAACAGGCACAGAGAAGGTGCTAGCAGGGAATTCTCTGCCTGCCTTTCCCCAGTGCTCTGCAAGCTCTCCAGGACAACATAGAATCTGGGGCTCTGTGCTTTCTTTCCTTCTGAACAAGTGTTAGTGTTTTCTGTACAAAAGCGATTCTTGCGAAGCAATGTGAACACTTCTGCTTCCCAGGCACAGAGAAGGTGCTATCAGGGAATTCTCTGCCTGCCTTTCCCAGTGCTCTGCAAGCTCTCCAGGACAACATAGAATCTGGGGCTCTGTGCTTTCTTTCCTTCTGAACAAGTGTTACTGTTTTCTGCACAAAAGCGATTCTGCAAAGCAATGTGAACAGGCACAGAGAAGGTGCTATCAGGGAATTCTCTGCCTGCCTTTCCCCAGTGCTCTGCAAGCTCTCCAGGACAACATAGAATCTGGGGCTCTGTGCTTTCTTTCCTTCTGAACAAGTGTTACTGTTTTCTGCACAAAAGCGATTCTGCGAAGCAATGTGAACACTTCTGCTTCCCAGGCACAGAGAAGGTGCTAGCAAGGAATTCTCTGCCTGCCTTTCCCCAGTGCTCTAAAAGCTCTCCAGGACAACATAGAATCTGGGGCTCTGTGCTTTCTTTCCTTCTGAACAAGTGTTACTGTTTTCTGCACAAAAGCGATTCTGCGAACCAATGTGAACACTTCTGCTTCCCAGGCACAGAGAAGGTGCTAGCAAGGAATTCTCTGCCTGCCTTTCCCCAGTGCTCTAAAAGCTCTCCAGGACAACATAAAATCTGGGGCTCTGTGCTTTCTTTCCTTCTGAACAAGTGTTAGTGTTTTCTGCACAAAAGCGATTCTTGCGAAGCAATGTGAACACTTCTGCTTCCCAGGCACAGAGAAGGTGCTATCAGGGAATTCTCTGCCTGCCTTTCCCCAGTGCTCTGCAAGCTCTCCAGGACAACATAGAATCTGGGGCTCTGTGCTTTCTTTCGTTCTGAACAAGTGTTACTGTTTTCTGCACAAAAGCGATTCTGCAAAGCAATGTGAACAGGCACAGAGAAGGTGCTAGCAGGGAATTCTCTGCCTGCCTTTCCCCAGTGCTCTGCAAGCTCTCCAGGACAACATAAAATCTGGGGCTCTGTGCTTTCTTTCCTTCTGAACAAGTGTTAGTGTTTTCTGCACAAAAGCGATTCTTGCGAAGCAATGTGAACACTTCTGCTTCCCAGGCACAGAGAAGGTGCTATCAGGGAATTCTCTGCCTGCCTTTCCCCAGTGCTCTGCAAGCTCTCCAGGACAACATAGAATCTGGGGCTCTGTGCTTTCTTTCCTTCTGAACAAGTGTTACTGTTTTCTGCACAAAAGCGATTCTGCGAAGCAATGTGAACAGGCACAGAGAAGGTGCTAGCAGGGAATTCTCTGCCTGCCTTTCCCCAGTGCTCTGCAAGCTCTCCAGGACAACATAGAATCTGGGGCTCTGTGCTTTCTTTCCTTCTGAACAAGTGTTAGTGTTTTCTGCACAAAAGCGATTCTGCGAACCAATGTGAACACTTCTGCTTCCCAGGCACAGAGAAGGTGCTAGCAAGGAATTCTCTGCCTGCCTTTCCCCAGTGCTCTGCAAGCTCTCCAGGACAACATAGAATCTGGGGCTCTATGCTTTCTTTCCTTCTGAACAAGTGTTACTGTTTTCTGCACAAAAGCGATTCTGCGAAGCAATGTGAACACTTCTGCTTCCCAGGCACAGAGAAGGTGCTAGCAAGGAATTCTCTGCCTGCCTTTCCCCAGTGCTCTAAAAGCTCTCCAGGACAACATAAAATCTGGGGCTCTGTGCTTTCTTTCCTTCTGAACAAGTGTTAGTGTTTTCTGCACAAAAGCGATTCTTGCGAAGCAATGTGAACACTTCTGCTTCCCAGGCACAGAGAAGGTGCTAGCAGGGAATTCTCTGCCTGCCTTTCCCCAGTGCTCTGCAAGCTCTCCAGGACAACATAGAATCTGGGGCTCTGTGCTTTCTTTCCTTCTGAACAAGTGTTACTGTTTTCTGCACAAAAGCGATTCTGCGAAGCAATGTGAACAGGCACAGAGAAGGTGCTATCAGGGAATTCTCTGCCTGCCTTTCCCCAGTGCTCTGCAAGCTCTCCAGGACAACATAGAATCTGGGGCTCTGTGCTTTCTTTCGTTCTGAACAAGTGTTACTGTTTTCTGCACAAAAGCGATTCTGCAAAGCAATGTGAACACTTCTGCTTCCCAGGCACAGAGAAGGTGCTAGCAGGGAATTCTCTGCCTGCCTTTCCCCAGTGCTCTGCAAGCTCTCCAGGACAACATAGAATCTGGGGCTCTGTGCTTTCTTTCGTTCTGAACAAGTGTTACTGTTTTCTGCACAAAAGCGATTCTGCGAAGCAATGTGAACAGGCACAGACAAGGTGCTATCAGGGAATTCTCTGCCTGCCTTTCCCCAGTGCTCTGCAAGCTCTCCAGGACAACATAAAATGTGGGGCTCTGTGCTTTCTTTCCTTCTGAACAAGTGTTACTGTTTTCTGCACAAAAGCGATTCTTGCGAAGCTATGTGAACACTTGTGCTTCCCAGGCACACAGAAGGTGCTAGCAAGGAATTCTCTGCCTGCCTTTCCCCAGTGATCTGCAAGCTCTCCAGGACAACATAGAATCTGGGGCTCTGTGCTTTCTTTCCTTCTGAACAAGTGTTAGTGTTTTCTGCACAAAAGCGTTTCTGCGAACCAATGTGAACAGGCACAGAGAAGGTGCTAGCAGGGAATTCTCTGCCTGCCTTTCCCCAGTGCTCTGCAAGCTCTCCAGGACAACATAAAATCTGGGGCTCTGTGCTTTCTTTCGTTCTGAACAAGTGTTACTGTTTTCTGCACAAAAGCGATTCTTGCGAAGCAATGTGAACACTTCTGCTTCCCAGGCACAGAGAAGGTGCTATCAGGGAATTCTCTGCCTGCCTTTCCCCAGTGCTCTGCAAGCTCTCCAGGACAACATAGAATCTGGGGCTCTGTGCTTTCTTTCCTTCTGAACAAGTGTTACTGTTTTCTGCACAAAAGCGATTCTTGCGAAGCAATGTGAACACTTCTGCTTCCCAGGCACAGAGAAGGTGCTATCAGGGAATTCTCTGCCTGCCTTTCCCCAGTGCTCTGCAAGCTCTCCAGGACAACATAGAATCTGGGGCTCTGTGCTTTCTTTCCTTCTGAACAAGTGTTAGTGTTTTCTGCACAAAAGCGATTCTTGCGAAGCAATGTGAACACTTCTGCTTCCCAGGCACAGAGAAGGTGCTATCAGGGAATTCTCTGCCTGCCTTTCCCCAGTGCTCTGCAAGCTCTCCAGGACAACATAGAATCTGGGGCTCTGTGCTTTCTTTCGTTCTGAACAAGTGTTACTGTTTTCTGCACAAAAGCGATTCTGCGAAGCAATGTGAACAGGCACAGAGAAGGTGCTATCAGGGAATTCTCTGCCTGCCTTTCCCCAGTGCTCTGCAAGCTCTCCAGGACAACATAGAATCTGGGGCTCTGTGCTTTCTTTCGTTCTGAACAACTGTTACTGTTTTCTGCACAAAAGCGATTCTGCGAAGCAATGTGAACACTTCTGCTTCCCAGGCACAGAGAAGGTGCTATCAGGGAATTCTCTGCCTGCCTTTCCCCAGTGCTCTGCAAGCTCTCCAGGACAACATAGAATCTGGGGCTCTGTGCTTTCTTTCGTTCTGAACAAGTGTTACTGTTTTCTGCACAAAAGCGATTCTGCGAAGCAATGTGAACAGGCACAGAGAAGGTGCTATCAGGGAATTCTCTGCCTGCCTTTCCCCAGTGCTCTGCAAGCTCTCCAGGACAACATAAAATCTGGGGCTCTGTGCTTTCTTTCCTTCTGAACAAGTGTTAGTGTTTTCTGCACAAAAGCGATTCTTGCGAAGCAATGTGAACACTTCTGCTTCCCAGGCACAGAGAAGGTGCTATCAGGGAATTCTCTGCCTGCCTTTCCCCAGTGCTCTGCAAGCTCTCCAGGACAACATAAAATCTGGGGCTCTGTGCTTTCTTTCCTTCTGAACAAGTGTTACTGTTTTCTGCACAAAAGCGATTCTTGCGAAGCAATGTGAACACTTCTGCTTCCCAGGCACAGAGAAGGTGCTATCAGGGAATTCTCTGCCTGCCTTTCCCCAGTGCTCTGCAAGCTCTCCAGGACAACATAGAATCTGGGGCTCTGTGCTTTCTTTCCTTCTGAACAAGTGTTACTGTTTTCTGCACAAAAGCGATTCTGCGAAGCAATGTGAACAGGCACAGAGAAGGTGCTATCAGGGAATTCTCTGCCTGCCTTTCCCCAGTGCTCTGCAAGCTCTCCAGGACAACATAGAATCTGGGGCTCTGTGCTTTCTTTCGTTCTGAACAACTGTTACTGTTTTCTGCACAAAAGCGATTCTGCGAAGCAATGTGAACACTTCTGCTTCCCAGGCACAGAGAAGGTGCTATCAGGGAATTCTCTGCCTGCCTTTCCCCAGTGCTCTGCAAGCTCTCCAGGACAACATAGAATCTGGGGCTCTGTGCTTTCTTTCCTTCTGAACAAGTGTTACTGTTTTCTGCACAAAAGCGATTCTGCGAAGCAATGTGAACAGGCACAGAGAAGGTGCTATCAGGGAATTCTCTGCCTGCCTTTCCCCAGTGCTCTGCAAGCTCTCCAGGACAACATAAAATCTGGGGCTCTGTGCTTTCTTTCCTTCTGAACAAGTGTTACTGTTTTCTGCACAAAAGCGATTCTTGCGAAGCAATGTGAACACTTCTGCTTCCCAGGCACAGAGAAGGTGCTATCAGGGAATTCTCTGCCTGCCTTTCCCCAGTGCTCTGCAAGCTCTCCAGGACAACATAGAATCTGGGGCTCTGTGCTTTCTTTCGTTCTGAACAAGTGTTACTGTTTTCTGCACAAAAGCGATTCTGCAAAGCAATGTGAACACTTCTGCTTCCCAGGCACAGAGAAGGTGCTAGCAGGGAATTCTCTGCCTGCCTTTCCCCAGTGCTCTGCAAGCTCTCCAGGACAACATAGAATCTGGGGCTCTGTGCTTTCTTTCCTTCTGAACAAGTGTTACTGTTTTCTGCACAAAAGCGATTCTGCGAAGCAATGTGAACAGGCACAGAGAAGGTGCTATCAGGGAATTCTCTGCCTGCCTTTCCCCAGTGCTCTGCAAGCTCTCCAGGACAACATAAAATCTGGGGCTCTGTGCTTTCTTTCCTTCTGAACAAGTGTTACTGTTTTCTGCACAAAAGCGATTCTTGCGAAGCTATGTGAACACTTGTGCTTCCCAGGCACACAGAAGGTGCTAGCAAGGAATTCTCTGCCTGCCTTTCCCCAGTGCTCTGCAAGCTCTCCAGGACAACATAGAATCTGGGGCTCTGTGCTTTCTTTCCTTCTGAACAAGTGTTAGTGTTTTCTGCACAAAAGCGTTTCTGCGAACCAATGTGAACAGGCACAGAGAAGGTGCTAGCAAGGAATTCTCTGCCTGCCTTTCCCCAGTGCTCTGCAAGCTCTCCAGGACAACATAAAATCTGGGGCTCTGTGCTTTCTTTCGTTCTGAACAAGTGTTACTGTTTTCTGCACAAAAGCGATTCTTGCGAAGCAATGTGAACACTTCTGCTTCCCAGGCACAGAGAAGGTGCTATCAGGGAATTCTCTGCCTGCCTTTCCCCAGTGCTCTGCAAGCTCTCCAGGACAACATAGAATCTGGGGCTCTGTGCTTTCTTTCCTTCTGAACAAGTGTTACTGTTTTCTGCACAAAAGCGATTCTTGCGAAGCAATGTGAACACTTCTGCTTCCCAGGCACAGAGAAGGTGCTATCAGGGAATTCTCTGCCTGCCTTTCCCCAGTGCTCTGCAAGCTCTCCAGGACAACATAAAATCTGGGGCTCTGTGCTTTCTTTCCTTCTGAACAAGTGTTACTGTTTTCTGCACAAAAGCGATTCTTGCGAAGCAATGTGAACACTTCTGCTTCCCAGGCACAGAGAAGGTGCTAGCAGGGAATTCTCTGCCTGCCTTTCCCCAGTGCTCTGCAAGCTCTCCAGGACAACATAGAATCTGGGGCTCTGTGCTTTCTTTCATTCTGAACAAGTGTTACTGTTTTCTGCACAAAAGCGATTCTGCGAAGCAATGTGAACAGGCACAGAGAAGGTGCTATCAGGGAATTCTCTGCCTGCCTTTCCCCAGTGCTCTGCAAGCTCTCCAGGACAACATAGAATCTGGGGCTCTGTGCTTTCTTTCGTTCTGAACAACTGTTACTGTTTTCTGCACAAAAGCGATTCTGCGAAGCAATGTGAACACTTCTGCTTCCCAGGCACAGAGAAGGTGCTATCAGGGAATTCTCTGCCTGCCTTTCCCCAGTGCTCTGCAAGCTCTCCAGGACAACATAGAATCTGGGGCTCTGTGCTTTCTTTCGTTCTGAACAAGTGTTACTGTTTTCTGCACAAAAGCGATTCTGCGAACCAATGTGAACAGGCACAGAGAAGGTGCTAGCAGGGAATTCTCTGCCTGCCTTTCCCCAGTGCTCTGCAAGCTCTCCAGGACAACATAAAATCTGGGGCTCTGTGCTTTCTTTCCTTCTGAACAAGTGTTAGTGTTTTCTGCACAAAAGCGATTCTTGCGAAGCAATGTGAACACTTCTGCTTCCCAGGCACAGAGAAGGTGCTATCAGGGAATTCTCTGCCTGCCTTTCCCCAGTGCTCTGCAAGCTCTCCAGGACAACATAAAATCTGGGGCTCTGTGCTTTCTTTCCTTCTGAACAAGTGTTACTGTTTTCTGCACAAAAGCGATTCTTGCGAAGCAATGTGAACACTTCTGCTTCCCAGGCACAGAGAAGGTGCTATCAGGGAATTCTCTGCCTGCCTTTGCCCAGTGCTCTGCAAGCTCTCCAGGACAACATAGAATCTGGGGCTCTGTGCTTTCTTTCGTTCTGAACAAGTGTTACTGTTTTCTGCACAAAAGCGATTCTGCGAAGCAATGTGAACAGGCACAGAGAAGGTGCTATCAGGGAATTCTCTGCCTGCCTTTCCCCAGTGCTCTGCAAGCTCTCCAGGACAACATAGAATCTGGGGCTCTGTGCTTTCTTTCGTTCTGAACAACTGTTACTGTTTTCTGCACAAAAGCGATTCTGCGAAGCAATGTGAACACTTCTGCTTCCCAGGCACAGAGAAGGTGCTATCAGGGAATTCTCTGCCTGCCTTTCCCCAGTGCTCTGCAAGCTCTCCAGGACAACATAGAATCTGGGGCTCTGTGCTTTCTTTCGTTCTGAACAAGTGTTACTGTTTTCTGCACAAAAGCGATTCTGCGAAGCAATGTGAACAGGCACAGAGAAGGTGCTATCAGGGAATTCTCTGCCTGCCTTTCCCCAGTGCTCTGCAAGCTCTCCAGGACAACATAAAATCTGGGGCTCTGTGCTTTCTTTCCTTCTGAACAAGTGTTAGTGTTTTCTGCACAAAAGCGATTCTTGCGAAGCAATGTGAACACTTCTGCTTCCCAGGCACAGAGAAGGTGCTATCAGGGAATTCTCTGCCTGCCTTTCCCCAGTGCTCTGCAAGCTCTCCAGGACAACATAAAATCTGGGGCTCTGTGCTTTCTTTCCTTCTGAACAAGTGTTACTGTTTTCTGCACAAAAGCGATTCTTGCGAAGCAATGTGAACACTTCTGCTTCCCAGGCACAGAGAAGGTGCTAGCAGGGAATTCTCTGCCTGCCTTTCCCCAGTGCTCTGCAAGCTCTCCAGGACAACATAGAATCTGGGGCTCTGTGCTTTCTTTCGTTCTGAACAAGTGTTACTGTTTTCTGCACAAAAGCGATTCTGCGAAGCAATGTGAACACTTCTGCTTCCCAGGCACAGAGAAGGTGCTAGCAGGGAATTCTCTGCCTGCCTTTCCCCAGTGCTCTGCAAGCTCTCCAGGACAACATAGAATCTGGGGCTCTGTGCTTTCTTTCCTTCTGAACAAGTGTTACTGTTTTCTGCACAAAAGCGATTCTGCGAAGCAATGTGAACAGGCACAGAGAAGGTGCTATCAGGGAATTCTCTGCCTGCCTTTCCCCAGTGCTCTGCAACCTCTCCAGGACAACATAAAATCTGGGGCTCTGTGCTTTCTTTCCTTCTGAACAAGTGTTACTGTTTTCTGCACAAAAGCGATTCTTGCGAAGCTATGTGAACACTTGTGCTTCCCAGGCACACAGAAGGTGCTAGCAAGGAATTCTCTGCCTGCCTTTCCCCAGTGCTCTGCAAGCTCTCCAGGACAACATAGAATCTGGGGCTCTGTGCTTTCTTTCCTTCTGAACAAGTGTTAGTGTTTTCTGCACAAAAGCGTTTCTGCGAACCAATGTGAACAGGCACAGAGAAGGTGCTAGCAAGGAATTCTCTGCCTGCCTTTCCCCAGTGCTCTGCAAGCTCTCCAGGACAACATAGAATCTGGGGCTCTGTGCTTTCTTTCGTTCTGAACAAGTGTTACTGTTTTCTGCACAAAAGCGATTCTTGCGAAGCAATGTGAACACTTCTGCTTCCCAGGCACAGAGAAGGTGCTATCAGGGAATTCTCTGCCTGCCTTTCCCCAGTGCTCTGCAAGCTCTCCAGGACAACATAGAATCTGGTGCTCTGTGCTTTCTTTCCTTCTGAACAAGTGTTACTGTTTTCTGCACAAAAGCGATTCTTGCGAAGCAATGTGAACACTTCTGCTTCCCAGGCACAGAGAAGGTGCTAGCAGGGAATTCTCTGCCTGCCTTTCCCCAGTGCTCTGCAAGCTCTCCAGGACAACATAAAATCTGGGGCTCTGTGCTTTCTTTCCTTCTGAACAAGTGTTACTGTTTTCTGCACAAAAGCGATTCTTGCGAAGCAATGTGAACACTTCTGCTTCCCAGGCACAGAGAAGGTGCTATCAGGGAATTCTCTGCCTGCCTTTCCCCAGTGCTCTGCAAGCTCTCCAGGACAACATAGAATCTGGGGCTCTGTGCTTTCTTTCGTTCTGAACAACTGTTACTGTTTTCTGCACAAAAGCGATTCTGCGAAGCAATGTGAACACTTCTGCTTCCCAGGCACAGAGAAGGTGCTATCAGGGAATTCTCTGCCTGCCTTTCCCCAGTGCTCTGCAAGCTCTCCAGGACAACATAGAATCTGGGGCTCTGTGCTTTCTTTCGTTCTGAACAAGTGTTACTGTTTTCTGCACAAAAGCGATTCTGCGAAGCAATGTGAACAGGCACAGAGAAGGTGCTATCAGGGAATTCTCTGCCTGCCTTTCCCCAGTGCTCTGCAAGCTCTCCAGGACAACATAAAATCTGGGGCTCTGTGCTTTCTTTCCTTCTGAACGAGTGTTAGTGTTTTCTGCACAAAAGCGATTCTTGCGAAGCAATGTGAACACTTCTGCTTCCCAGGCACAGAGAAGGTGCTATCAGGGAATTCTCTGCCTGCCTTTCCCCAGTGCTCTGCAAGCTCTCCAGGACAACATAAAATCTGGGGCTCTGTGCTTTCTTTCCTTCTGAACAAGTGTTACTGTTTTGTGCACAAAAGCGATTCTTGCGAAGCAATGTGAACACTTCTGCTTCCCAGGCACAGAGAAGGTGCTATCAGGGAATTCTCTGCCTGCCTTTCCCCAGTGCTCTGCAAGCTCTCCAGGACAACATAGAATCTGGGGCTCTGTGCTTTCTTTCGTTCTGAACAAGTGTTACTGTTTTCTGCACAAAAGCGATTCTGCGAAGCAATGTGAACAGGCACAGAGAAGGTGCTATCAGGGAATTCTCTGCCTGCCTTTCCCCAGTGCTCTGCAAGCTCTCCAGGACAACATAGAATCTGGGGCTCTGTGCTTTCTTTCGTTCTGAACAACTGTTACTGTTTTCTGCACAAAAGCGATTCTGCGAAGCAATGTGAACACTTCTGCTTCCCAGGCACAGAGAAGGTGCTATCAGGGAATTCTCTGCCTGCCTTTCCCCAGTGCTCTGCAAGCTCTCCAGGACAACATAGAATCTGGGGCTCTGTGCTTTCTTTCGTTCTGAACAAGTGTTACTGTTTTCTGCACAAAAGCGATTCTGCGAACCAATGTGAACAGGCACAGAGAAGGTGCTAGCAGGGAATTCTCTGCCTGCCTTTCCCCAGTGCTCTGCAAGCTCTCCAGGACAACATAAAATCTGGGGCTCTGTGCTTTCTTTCCTTCTGAACAAGTGTTAGTGTTTTCTGCACAAAAGCGATTCTTGCGAAGCAATGTGAACACTTCTGCTTCCCAGGCACAGAGAAGGTGCTAGCAGGGAATTCTCTGCCTGCCTTTCCCCAGTGCTCTGCAAGCTCTCCAGGACAACATAAAATCTGGGGCTCTGTGCTTTCTTTCCTTCTGAACAAGTGTTACTGTTTTCTGCACAAAAGCGATTCTTGCGAAGCAATGTGAACACTTCTGCTTCCCAGGCACAGAGAAGGTGCTAGCAGGGAATTCTCTGCCTGCCTTTCCCCAGTGCTCTGCAAGCTCTCCAGGACAACATAGAATCTGGGGCTCTGTGCTTTCTTTCGTTCTGAACAAGTGTTACTGTTTTCTGCACAAAAGCGATTCTGCGAAGCAATGTGAACAGGCACAGAGAAGGTGCTATCAGGGAATTCTCTGCCTGCCTTTCCCCAGTGCTCTGCAAGCTCTCCAGGACAACATAGAATCTGGGGCTCTGTGCTTTCTTTCGTTCTGAACAACTGTTACTGTTTTCTGCACAAAAGCGATTCTGCGAAGCAATGTGAACACTTCTGCTTCCCAGGCACAGAGAAGGTGCTATCAGGGAATTCTCTGCCTGCCTTTCCCCAGTGCTCTGCAAGCTCTCCAGGACAACATAGAATCTGGGGCTCTGTTCTTTCTTTCGTTCTGAACAAGTGTTACTGTTTTCTGCACAAAAGCGATTCTGCGAAGCAATGTGAACAGGCACAGAGAAGGTGCTATCAGGGAATTCTCTGCCTGCCTTTCCCCAGTGCTCTGCAAGCTCTCCAGGACAACATAAAATCTGGGGCTCTGTGCTTACTTTCCTTCTGAACAAGTGTTAATGTTTTCTGCAGAAAAGCGATTCTGCGAAGCAATGTGAACAGGCACAGAGAAGGTGCTATCAGGGAATTCTCTGCCTGCCTTTCCCCAGTGCTCTGCAAGCTCTCCAGGACAACATAGAATCTGGGGCTCTGTGCTTTCTTTCCTTCTGAACAAGTGTTACTGTTTTCTGCACAAAAGCGATTCTGCGAAGCAATGTGAACAGGCACAGAGAAGGTGCTATCAGGGAATTCTCTGCCTGCCTTTCCCCAGTGCTCTGCAAGCTCTCCAGGACAACATAGAATCTGGGGCTCTGTGCTTTCTTTCCTTCTGAACAAGTGTTACTGTTTTCTGCACAAAAGCGATTCTGCGAAGCAATGTGAACACTTCTGCTTCCCAGGCACAGAGAAGGTGCTAGCAAGGATTTCTCTGCCTGCCTTTCCCCAGTGCTCTGCAAGCTCTCCAGGACAACATAGAATCTGGGGCTCTGTGCTTTCTTTCCTTCTGAACAAGTGTTAGTGTTTTCTGCACAAAAGCGATTCTGCGAAGCAATGTGAACACTTCTGCTTCCCAGGCACAGAGAAGGTGCTAGCAAGGAATTCTCTGCCTGCCTTTCCCCAGTGCTCTGCAAGCTCTCCAGGACAACATAAAATCTGGGGCTCTGTGCTTTCTTTCCTTCTGAACAAGTGTTACTGTTTTCTGCACAAAAGCGATTCTTGCGAAGCAATGTGAACACTTCTGCTTCCCAGGCACAGAGAAGGTGCTATCAGGGAATTCTCTGCCTGCCTTTCCCCAGTGCTCTGCAAGCTCTCCAGGACAACATAGAATCTGGGGCTCTGTGCTTTCTTTCGTTCTGAACAAGTGTTACTGTTTTCTGCACAAAAGCGATTCTGCGAAGCAATGTGAACAGGCACAGAGAAGGTGCTATCAGGGAATTCTCTGCCTGCCTTTCCCCAGTGCTCTGCAAGCTCTCCAGGACAACATAAAATCTGGGGCTCTGTGCTTTCTTTCGTTCTGAACAAGTGTTACTGTTTTCTGCACAAAAGCGATTCTTGCGAAGCAATGTGAACACTTCTGCTTCCCAGGCACAGAGAAGGTGCTAGCAGGGAATTCTCTGCCTGCCTTTCCCCAGTGCTCTGCAAGCTCTCCAGGACAACATAGAATCTGGGGCTCTGTGCTTTCTTTCGTTCTGAACAAGTGTTACTGTTTTCTGCACAAAAGCGATTCTTGCGAAGCAATGTGAACACTTCTGCTTCCCAGGCACAGAGAAGGTGCTATCAGGGAATTCTCTGCCTGCCTTTCCCCAGTGCTCTGCAAGCTCTCCAGGACAACATAGAATCTGGGGCTCTGTGCTTTCTTTCCTTCTGAACAAGTGTTACTGTTTTCTGCACAAAAGCGATTCTGCAAAGCAATGTGAACAGGCACAGAGAAGGTGCTATCAGGGAATTCTCTGCCTGCCTTTCCCCAGTGCTCTGCAAGCTCTCCAGGACAACATAGAATCTGGGGCTCTGTGCTTTCTTTCCTTCTGAACAAGTGTTACTGTTTTCTGCACAAAAGCGATTCTGCGAAGCAATGTGAACACTTCTGCTTCCCAGGCACAGAGAAGGTGCTAGCAAGGAATTCTCTGCCTGCCTTTCCCCAGTGCTCTGCAAGCTCTCCAGGACAACATAGAATCTGGGGCTCTGTGCTTTCTTTCCTTCTGAACAAGTGTTACTGTTTTCTGCACAAAAGCGATTCTGCGAAGCAATGTGAACACTTCTGCTTCCCAGGCACAGAGAAGGTGCTAGCAAGGAATTCTCTGCCTGCCTTTCCCCAGTGCTCTAAAAGCTCTCCAGGACAACATAAAATCTGGGGCTCTGTGCTTTCTTTCCTTCTGAACAAGTGTTAGTGTTATCTGCACAAAAGCGATTCTTGCGAAGCAATGTGAACACTTCTGCTTCCCAGGCACAGAGAAGGTGCTAGCAGGGAATTCTCTGCCTGCCTTTCCCCAGTGCTCTGCAAGCTCTCCAGGACAACATAGAATCTGGGGCTCTGTGCTTTCTTTCCTTCTGAACAAGTGTTACTGTTTTCTGCACAAAAGCGATTCTGCGAAGCAATGTGAACAGGCACAGAGAAGGTGCTATCAGGGAATTCTCTGCCTGCCTTTCCCCAGTGCTCTGCAAGCTCTCCAGGACAACATAAAATCTGGGGCTCTGTGCTTTCTTTCCTTCTGAACAAGTGTTACTGTTTTCTGCACTAAAGCGATTCTGCGAACCAATGTGAACACTTCTGCTTCCCAGGCACAGAGAAGGTGCTAGCAAGGAATTCTCTGCCTGCCTTTCCCCAGTGCTCTGCAAGCTCTCCAGGACAACATAGAATCTGGGGCTCTGTGCTTTCTTTCCTTCTGAACAAGTGTTAGTGTTTTCTGCACAAAAGCGATTCTGCGAACCAATGTGAACAGGCACAGAGAAGGTGCTAGCAGGGAATTCTCTGCCTGCCTTTCCCCAGTGCTCTGCAAGCTCTCCAGGACAACATAAAATCTGGGGCTCTGTGCTTTCTTTCCTTCTGAACAAGTGTTAGTGTTTTCTGCACAAAAGCGATTCTTGCGAAGCAATGTGAACACTTCTGCTTCCCAGGCACAGAGAAGGTGCTATCAGGGAATTCTCTGCCTGCCTTTCCCCAGTGCTCTGCAAGCTCTCCAGGACAACATAGAATCTGGGGCTCTGTGCTTTCTTTCCTTCTGAACAAGTGTTACTGTTTTCTGCACAAAAGCGATTCTGCGAAGCAATGTGAACACTTCTGCTTCCCAGGCACAGAGAAGGTGCTATCAGGGAATTCTCTGCCTGCCTTTCCCCAGTGCTCTGCAAGCTCTCCAGGACAACATAGAATCTGGGGCTCTGTTCTTTCTTTCGTTCTGAACAAGTGTTACTGTTTTCTGCACAAAAGCGATTCTGCGAAGCAATGTGAACAGGCACAGAGAAGGTGCTATCAGGGAATTCTCTGCCTGCCTTTCCCCAGTGCTCTGCAAGCTCTCCAGGACAACATAAAATCTGGGGCTCTGTGCTTACTTTCCTTCTGAACAAGTGTTAATGTTTTCTGCAGAAAAGCGATTCTGCAAAGCAATGTGAACAGGCACAGAGAAGGTGCTATCAGGGAATTCTCTGCCTGCCTTTCCCCAGTGCTCTGCAAGCTCTCCAGGACAACATAGAATCTGGGGCTCTGTGCTTTCTTTCCTTCTGAACAAGTGTTACTGTTTTCTGCACAAAAGCGATTCTGCGAAGCAATGTGAACAGGCACAGAGAAGGTGCTATCAGGGAATTCTCTGCCTGCCTTTCCCCAGTGCTCTGCAAGCTCTCCAGGACAACATAGAATCTGGGGCTCTGTGCTTTCTTTCCTTCTGAACAAGTGTTACTGTTTTCTGCACAAAAGCGATTCTGCGAAGCAATGTGAACACTTCTGCTTCCCAGGCACAGAGAAGGTGCTAGCAAGGATTTCTCTGCCTGCCTTTCCCCAGTGCTCTGCAAGCTCTCCAGGACAACATAGAATCTGGGGCTCTGTGCTTTCTTTCCTTCTGAACAAGTGTTAGTGTTTTCTGCACAAAAGCGATTCTGCGAAGCAATGTGAACACTTCTGCTTCCCAGGCACAGAGAAGGTGCTAGCAAGGAATTCTCTGCCTGCCTTTCCCCAGTGCTCTGCAAGCTCTCCAGGACAACATAAAATCTGGGGCTCTGTGCTTTCTTTCCTTCTGAACAAGTGTTACTGTTTTCTGCACAAAAGCGATTCTTGCGAAGCAATGTGAACACTTCTGCTTCCCAGGCACAGAGAAGGTGCTATCAGGGAATTCTCTGCCTGCCTTTCCCCAGTGCTCTGCAAGCTCTCCAGGACAACATAGAATCTGGGGCTCTGTGCTTTCTTTCGTTCTGAACAAGTGTTACTGTTTTCTGCACAAAAGCGATTCTGCGAAGCAATGTGAACAGGCACAGAGAAGGTGCTATCAGGGAATTCTCTGCCTGCCTTTCCCCAGTGCTCTGCAAGCTCTCCAGGACAACATAAAATCTGGGGCTCTGTGCTTTCTTTCGTTCTGAACAAGTGTTACTGTTTTCTGCACAAAAGCGATTCTTGCGAAGCAATGTGAACACTTCTGCTTCCCAGGCACAGAGAAGGTGCTAGCAGGGAATTCTCTGCCTGCCTTTCCCCAGTGCTCTGCAAGCTCTCCAGGACAACATAGAATCTGGGGCTCTGTGCTTTCTTTCGTTCTGAACAAGTGTTACTGTTTTCTGCACAAAAGCGATTCTTGCGAAGCAATGTGAACACTTCTGCTTCCCAGGCACAGAGAAGGTGCTATCAGGGAATTCTCTGCCTGCCTTTCCCCAGTGCTCTGCAAGCTCTCCAGGACAACATAGAATCTGGGGCTCTGTGCTTTCTTTCCTTCTGAACAAGTGTTACTGTTTTCTGCACAAAAGCGATTCTGCAAAGCAATGTGAACAGGCACAGAGAAGGTGCTATCAGGGAATTCTCTGCCTGCCTTTCCCCAGTGCTCTGCAAGCTCTCCAGGACAACATAGAATCTGGGGCTCTGTGCTTTCTTTCGTTCTGAACAAGTGTTACTGTTTTCTGCACAAAAGCGATTCTGCGAAGCAATGTGAACACTTCTGCTTCCCAGGCACAGAGAAGGTGCTAGCAAGGAATTCTCTGCCTGCCTTTCCCCAGTGCTCTAAAAGCTCTCCAGGACAACATAAAATCTGGGGCTCTGTGCTTTCTTTCCTTCTGAACAAGTGTTAGTGTTATCTGCACAAAAGCGATTCTTGCGAAGCAATGTGAACACTTCTGCTTCCCAGGCACAGAGAAGGTGCTAGCAGGGAATTCTCTGCCTGCCTTTCCCCAGTGCTCTGCAAGCTCTCCAGGACAACATAGAATCTGGGGCTCTGTGCTTTCTTTCCTTCTGAACAAGTGTTACTGTTTTCTGCACAAAAGCGATTCTGCGAAGCAATGTGAACAGGCACAGAGAAGGTGCTATCAGGGAATTCTCTGCCTGCCTTTCCCCAGTGCTCTGCAAGCTCTCCAGGACAACATAAAATCTGGGGCTCTGTGCTTTCTTTCCTTCTGAACAAGTGTTACTGTTTTCTGCACTAAAGCGATTCTGCGAACCAATGTGAACACTTCTGCTTCCCAGGCACAGAGAAGGTGCTAGCAAGGAATTCTCTGCCTGCCTTTCCCCAGTGCTCTGCAAGCTCTCCAGGACAACATAGAATCTGGGGCTCTGTGCTTTCTTTCCTTCTGAACAAGTGTTAGTGTTTTCTGCACAAAAGCGATTCTGCGAAGCAATGTGAACAGGCACAGAGAAGGTGCTAGCAGGGAATTCTCTGCCTGCCTTTCCCCAGTGCTCTGCAAGCTCTCCAGGACAACATAAAATCTGGGGCTCTGTGCTTTCTTTCCTTCTGAACAAGTGTTAGTGTTTTCTGCACAAAAGCGATTCTTGCGAAGCAATGTGAACACTTCTGCTTCCCAGGCACAGAGAAGGTGCTATCAGGGAATTCTCTGCCTGCCTTTCCCCAGTGCTCTGCAAGCTCTCCAGGACAACATAGAATCTGGGGCTCTGTGCTTTCTTTCCTTCTGAACAAGTGTTACTGTTTTCTGCACAAAAGCGATTCTGCGAACCAATGTGAACAGGCACAGAGAAGGTGCTATCAGGGAATTCTCTGCCTGCCTTTCCCCAGTGCTCTGCAAGCTCTCCAGGACAACATAGAATCTGGGGCTCTGTGCTTTCTTTCCTTCTGAACAAGTGTTACTGTTTTCTGCACAAAAGCGATTCTGCGAAGCAATGTGAACACTTCTGCTTCCCAGGCACAGAGAAGGTGCTAGCAAGGAATTCTCTGCCTGCCTTTCCCCAGTGCTCTGCAAGCTCTCCAGGACAACATAGAATCTGGGGCTCTATGCTTTCTTTCCTTCTGAACAAGTGTTACTGTTTTCTGCACAAAAGCGATTCTGCGAAGCAATGTGAACACTTCTGCTTCCCAGGCACAGAGAAGGTGCTAGCAAGGAATTCTCTGCCTGCCTTTCCCCAGTGCTCTAAAAGCTCTGCAGGACAACATAAAATCTGGGGCTCTGTGCTTTCTTTCCTTCTGAACAAGTGTTAGTGTTTTCTGCACAAAAGCGATTCTTGCGAAGCAATGTGAACACTTCTGCTTCCCAGGCACAGAGAAGGTGCTAGCAGGGAATTCTCTGCCTGCCTTTCCCCAGTGCTCTGCAAGCTCTCCAGGACAACATAGAATCTGGGGCTCTGTGCTTTCTTTCCTTCTGAACAAGTGTTACTGTTTTCTGCACAAAAGCGATTCTGCGAAGCAATGTGAACAGGCACAGAGAAGGTGCTATCAGGGAATTCTCTGCCTGCCTTTCCCCAGTGCTCTGCAAGCTCTCCAGGACAACATAGAATCTGGGGCTCTGTGCTTTCTTTCGTTCTGAAGAAGTGTTACTGTTTTCTGCACAAAAGCGATTCTGCAAAGCAATGTGAACACTTCTGCTTCCCAGGCACAGAGAAGGTGCTAGCAGGGAATTCTCTGCCTGCCTTTCCCCAGTGCTCTGCAAGCTCTCCAGGACAACATAGAATCTGGGGCTCTGTGCTTTCTTTCCTTCTGAACAAGTGTTACTGTTTTCTGCACAAAAGCGATTCTGCGAAGCAATGTGAACAGGCACAGAGAAGGTGCTATCAGGGAATTCTCTGCCTGCCTTTCCCCAGTGCTCTGCAAGCTCTCCAGGACAACATAAAATCTGGGGCTCTGTGCTTTCTTTCCTTCTGAACAAGTGTTACTGTTTTCTGCACAAAAGCGATTCTTGCGAAGCTATGTGAACACTTCTGCTTCCCAGGCACACAGAAGGTGCTAGCAGGGAATTCTCTGCCTGCCTTTCCCCAGTGCTCTGCAAGCTCTCCAGGACAACATAGAATCTGGGGCTCTGTGCTTTCTTTCCTTCTGAACAAGTGTTAGTGTTTTCTGCACAAAAGCGTTTCTGCGAACCAATGTGAACAGGCACAGAGAAGGTGCTAGCAGGGAATTCTCTGCCTGCCTTTCCCCAGTGCTCTGCAAGCTCTCCAGGACAACATAAAATCTGGGGCTCTGTGCTTTCTTTCGTTCTGAACAAGTGTTACTGTTTTCTGCACAAAAGCGATTCTTGCGAAGCAATGTGAACACTTCTGCTTCCCAGGCACAGAGAAGGTGCTATCAGGGAATTCTCTGCCTGCCTTTCCCCAGTGCTCTGCAAGCTCTCCAGGACAACATAGAATCTGGGGCTCTGTGCTTTCTTTCCTTCTGAACAAGTGTTACTGTTTTCTGCACAAAAGCGATTCTTGCGAAGCAATGTGAACACTTCTGCTTCCCAGGCACAGAGAAGGTGCTATCAGGGAATTCTCTGCCTGCCTTTCCCCAGTGCTCTGCAAGCTCTCCAGGACAACATAAAATCTGGGGCTCTGTGCTTTCTTTCCTTCTGAACAAGTGTTACTGTTTTCTGCACAAAAGCGATTCTTGCGAAGCAATGTGAACACTTCTGCTTCCCAGGCACAGAGAAGGTGCTAGCAGGGAATTCTCTGCCTGCCTTTCCCCAGTGCTCTGCAAGCTCTCCAGGACAACATAGAATCTGGGGCTCTGTGCTTTCTTTCGTTCTGAACAAGTGTTACTGTTTTCTGCACAAAAGCGATTCTGCGAAGCAATGTGAACAGGCACAGAGAAGGTGCTAGCAGGGAATTCTCTGCCTGCCTTTCCCCAGTGCTCTGCAAGCTCTCCAGGACAACATAGAATCTGGGGCTCTGTGCTTTCTTTCCTTCTGAACAAGTGTTACTGTTTTCTGCACAAAAGCGATTCTGCGAAGCAATGTGAACACTTCTGCTTCCCAGGCACAGAGAAGGTGCTATCAGGGAATTCTCTGCCTGCCTTTCCCCAGTGCTCTGCAAGCTCTCCAGGACAACATAGAATCTGGGGCTCTGTGCTTTCTTTCGTTCTGAACAAGTGTTACTGTTTTCTGCACAAAAGCGATTCTGCGAAGCAATGTGAACAGGCACAGAGAAGGTGCTATCAGGGAATTCTCTGCCTGCCTTTCCCCAGTGCTCTGCAAGCTCTCCAGGACAACATAAAATCTGGGGCTCTGTGCTTTCTTTCCTTCTGAACAAGTGTTAGTGTTTTCTGCACAAAAGCGATTCTTGCGAAGCAATGTGAACACTTCTGCTTCCCAGGCACAGAGAAGGTGCTAGCAGGGAATTCTCTGCCTGCCTTTCCCCAGTGCTCTGCAAGCTCTCCAGGACAACATAAAATCTGGGGCTCTGTGCTTTCTTTCCTTCTGAACAAGTGTTACTGTTTTCTGCACAAAAGCGATTCTTGCGAAGCAATGTGAACACTTCTGCTTCCCAGGCACAGAGAAGGTGCTATCAGGGAATTCTCTGCCTGCCTTTCCCCAGTGCTCTGCAAGCTCTCCAGGACAACATAGAATCTGGGGCTCTGTGCTTTCTTTCGTTCTGAACAAGTGTTACTGTTTTCTGCACAAAAGCGATTCTGCGAAGCAATGTGAACAGGCACAGAGAAGGTGCTATCAGGGAATTCTCTGCCTGCCTTTCCCCAGTGCTCTGCAAGCTCTCCAGGACAACATAGAATCTGGGGCTCTGTGCTTTCTTTCGTTCTGAACAACTGTTACTGTTTTCTGCACAAAAGCGATTCTGCGAAGCAATGTGAACACTTCTGCTTCCCAGGCACAGAGAAGGTGCTATCAGGGAATTCTCTGCCTGCCTTTCCCCAGTGCTCTGCAAGCTCTCCAGGACAACATAGAATCTGGGGCTCTGTGCTTTCTTTCGTTCTGAACAAGTGTTACTGTTTTCTGCACAAAAGCGATTCTGCGAAGCAATGTGAACAGGCACAGAGAAGGTGCTATCAGGGAATTCTCTGCCTGCCTTTCCCCAGTGCTCTGCAAGCTCTCCAGGACAACATAAAATCTGGGGCTCTGTGCTTTCTTTCCTTCTGAACAAGTGTTAGTGTTTTCTGCACAAAAGCGATTCTTGCGAAGCAATGTGAACACTTCTGCTTCCCAGGCACAGAGAAGGTGCTAGCAGGGAATTCTCTGCCTGCCTTTCCCCAGTGCTCTGCAAGCTCTCCAGGACAACATAAAATCTGGGGCTCTGTGCTTTCTTTCCTTCTGAACAAGTGTTACTGTTTTCTGCACAAAAGCGATTCTTGCGAAGCAATGTGAACACTTCTGCTTCCCAGGCACAGAGAAGGTGCTATCAGGGAATTCTCTGCCTGCCTTTCCCCAGTGCTCTGCAAGCTCTCCAGGACAACATAGAATCTGGGGCTCTGTGCTTTCTTTCGTTCTGAACAAGTGTTACTGTTTTCTGCACAAAAGCGATTCTGCGAAGCAATGTGAACAGGCACAGAGAAGGTGCTATCAGGGAATTCTCTGCCTGCCTTTCCCCAGTGCTCTGCAAGCTCTCCAGGACAACATAGAATCTGGGGCTCTGTGCTTTCTTTCGTTCTGAACAACTGTTACTGTTTTCTGCACAAAAGCGATTCTGCGAAGCAATGTGAACACTTCTGCTTCCCAGGCACAGAGAAGGTGCTATCAGGGAATTCTCTGCCTGCCTTTCCCCAGTGCTCTGCAAGCTCTCCAGGACAACATAGAATCTGGGGCTCTGTGCTTTCTTTCGTTCTGAACAAGTGTTACTGTTTTCTGCACAAAAGCGATTCTGCGAAGCAATGTGAACAGGCACAGAGAAGGTGCTATCAGGGAATTCTCTGCCTGCCTTTCCCCAGTGCTCTGCAAGCTCTCCAGGACAACATAAAATCTGGGGCTCTGTGCTTTCTTTCCTTCTGAACAAGTGTTAATGTTTTCTGCACAAAAGCGATTCTGCGAAGCAATGTGAACAGGCACAGAGAAGGTGCTATCAGGGAATTCTCTGCCTGCCTTTCCCCAGTGCTCTGCAAGCTCTCCAGGACAACATAGAATCTGGGGCTCTGTGCTTTCTTTCGTTCTGAACAAGTGTTACTGTTTTCTGCACAAAAGCGATTCTGCGAAGCAATGTGAACAGGCACAGAGAAGGTGCTATCAGGGAATTCTCTGCCTGCCTTTCCCCAGTGCTCTGCAAGCTCTCCAGGACAACATAGAATCTGGGGCTCTGTGCTTTCTTTCGTTCTGAACAACTGTTACTGTTTTCTGCACAAAAGCGATTCTGCGAAGCAATGTGAACACTTCTGCTTCCCAGGCACAGAGAAGGTGCTATCAGGGAATTCTCTGCCTGCCTTTCCCCAGTGCTCTGCAAGCTCTCCAGGACAACATAGAATCTGGGGCTCTGTGCTTTCTTTCGTTCTGAACAAGTGTTACTGTTTTCTGCACAAAAGCGATTCTGCGAAGCAATGTGAACAGGCACAGAGAAGGTGCTATCAGGGAATTCTCTGCCTGCCTTTCCCCAGTGCTCTGCAAGCTCTCCAGGACAACATAAAATCTGGGGCTCTGTGCTTTCTTTCCTTCTGAACAAGTGTTAGTGTTTTCTGCACAAAAGCGATTCTTGCGAAGCAATGTGAACACTTCTGCTTCCCAGGCACAGAGAAGGTGCTATCAGGGAATTCTCTGCCTGCCTTTCCCCAGTGCTCTGCAAGCTCTCCAGGACAACATAAAATCTGGGGCTCTGTGCTTTCTTTCCTTCTGAACAAGTGTTACTGTTTTCTGCACAAAAGCGATTCTTGCGAAGCAATGTGAACACTTCTGCTTCCCAGGCACAGAGAAGGTGCTATCAGGGAATTCTCTGCCTGCCTTTCCCCAGTGCTCTGCAAGCTCTCCAGGACAACATAGAATCTGGGGCTCTGTGCTTTCTTTCGTTCTGAACAAGTGTTACTGTTTTCTGCACAAAAGCGATTCTGCGAAGCAATGTGAACAGGCACAGAGAAGGTGCTATCAGGGAATTCTCTGCCTGCCTTTCCCCAGTGCTCTGCAAGCTCTCCAGGACAACATAGAATCTGGGGCTCTGTGCTTTCTTTCGTTCTGAACAACTGTTACTGTTTTCTGCACAAAAGCGATTCTGCGAAGCAATGTGAACACTTCTGCTTCCCAGGCACAGAGAAGGTGCTATCAGGGAATTCTCTGCCTGCCTTTCCCCAGTGCTCTGCAAGCTCTCCAGGACAACATAGAATCTGGGGCTCTGTGCTTTCTTTCGTTCTGAACAAGTGTTACTGTTTTCTGCACAAAAGCGATTCTGCGAAGCAATGTGAACAGGCACAGAGAAGGTGCTATCAGGGAATTCTCTGCCTGCCTTTCCCCAGTGCTCTGCAAGCTCTCCAGGACAACATAGAATCTGGGGCTCTGTGCTTTCTTTCCTTCTGAACAAGTGTTACTGTTTTCTGCACAAAAGCGATTCTGCGAAGCAATGTGAACACTTCTGCTTCCCAGGCACAGAGAAGGTGCTAGCAGGGAATTCTCTGCCTGCCTTTCCCCAGTGGTCTGCAAGCTCTCCAGGGCAACATCAAATCTGGGGCTCTGTGCTTTCTTTCCTTCTGAACAAGTGTTAGTGTTTTCTGCACAAAAGCGATTCTTGCGAAGCGATGTGAACACTTCTGCTTCCCAGGCACAGAGAAGGTGCTAGCAAGGAATTCTCTGCCTGCCTTTCCCCAGTGCTCTGCAAGCTCTCCAGGACAACATAAAATCTGGGGCTCTGTGCTTTCTTTCCTTCTGAACAAGTGTTAGTGTTTTCTGCACAAAAGCGATTCTGCGAAGCAATGTGAACACTTCTGCTTCCCAGGCACAGAGAAGGTGCTAGCAGGGAATTCTCTGCCTGCCTTTCCCCAGTGCTCTGCAAGCTCTCCAGGACAACATAGAATCTGGGGCTCTGTGCTTTCTTTCCTTCTGAACAAGTGTTAGTGTTTTCTGCACAAAAGCGATTCTGCGAAGCAATGTGAACAGGCACAGAGAAGGTGCTAGCAGGGAATTCTCTGCCTGCCTTTCCCCAGTGCTCTGCAAGCTCTCCAGGACAACATAGAATCTGGGGCTCTGTGCTTTCTTTCGTTCTGAACAAGTGTTACTGTTTTCTGCACAAAAGCGATTCTTGCGAAGCAATGTGAACACTTCTGCTTCCCAGGCACAGAGAAGGTGCTATCAGGGAATTCTCTGCCTGCCTTTCCCCAGTGCTCTGCAAGCTCTCCAGGACAACATAGAATCTGGGGCTCTGTGCTTTCTTTCCTTCTGAACAAGTGTTACTGTTTTCTGCACAAAAGCGATTCTGCGAAGCAATGTGAACAGGCACAGAGAAGGTGCTATCAGGGAATTCTCTGCCTGCCTTTCCCCAGTGCTCTGCAAGCTCTCCAGGACAACATAAAATCTGGGGCTCTGTGCTTTCTTTCCTTCTGAACAAGTGTTACTGTTTTCTGCACAAAAGCGATTCTGCGAAGCAATGTGAACACTTCTGCTTCCCAGGCACAGAGAAGGTGCTAGCAAGGAATTCTCTGCCTGCCTTTCCCCAGTGCTCTGCAAGCTCTCCAGGGCAACATAAAATCTGGGGCTCTGTGCTTTCTTTCGTTCTGAGCAAGTGTTACTGTTTTCTGCACAAAAGCGATTCTGCGAAGCAATGTGAACACTTCTGCTTCCCAGGCACAGAGAAGGTGCTATCAGGGAATTCTCTGCCTGCCTTTCCCCAGTGCTCTGCAAGCTCTCCAGGACAACATAGAATCTGGGGCTCTGTGCTTTCTTTCCTTCTGAACAAGTGTTACTGTTTTCTGCACAAAAGCGATTCTGCGAAGCAATGTGAACACTTCTGCTTCCCAGGCACAGAGAAGGTGCTAGCAGGGAATTCTCTGCCTGCCTTTCCCCAGTGCTCTGCAAGCTCTCCAGGACAACATAGAATCTGGGGCTCTGTGCTTTCTTTCGTTCTGAACAAGTGTTACTGTTTTCTGCACAAAAGCGATTCTGCGAAGCAATGTGAACAGGCACAGAGAAGGTGCTATCAGGGAATTCTCTGCCTGCCTTTCCCCAGTGCTCTGCAAGCTCTCCAGGACAACATAGAATCTGGGGCTCTGTGCTTTCTTTCGTTCTGAACAACTGTTACTGTTTTCTGCACAAAAGCGATTCTGCGAAGCAATGTGAACACTTCTGCTTCCCAGGCACAGAGAAGGTGCTATCAGGGAATTCTCTGCCTGCCTTTCCCCAGTGCTCTGCAAGCTCTCCAGGACAACATAGAATCTGGGGCTCTGTGCTTTCTTTCGTTCTGAACAAGTGTTACTGTTTTCTGCACAAAAGCGATTCTGCGAAGCAATGTGAACAGGCACAGAGAAGGTGCTATCAGGGAATTCTCTGCCTGCCTTTCCCCAGTGCTCTGCAAGCTCTCCAGGACAACATAAAATCTGGGGCTCTGTGCTTTCTTTCCTTCTGAACAAGTGTTAGTGTTTTCTGCACAAAAGCGATTCTTGCGAAGCAATGTGAACACTTCTGCTTCCCAGGCACAGAGAAGGTGCTATCAGGGAATTCTCTGCCTGCCTTTCCCCAGTGCTCTGCAAGCTCTCCAGGACAACATAAAATCTGGGGCTCTGTGCTTTCTTTCCTTCTGAACAAGTGTTACTGTTTTCTGCACAAAAGCGATTCTTGCGAAGCAATGTGAACACTTCTGCTTCCCAGGCACAGAGAAGGTGCTATCAGGGAATTCTCTGCCTGCCTTTCCCCAGTGCTCTGCAAGCTCTCCAGGACAACATAGAATCTGGGGCTCTGTGCTTTCTTTCGTTCTGAACAAGTGTTACTGTTTTCTGCACAAAAGCGATTCTGCGAAGCAATGTGAACAGGCACAGAGAAGGTGCTATCAGGGAATTCTCTGCCTGCCTTTCCCCAGTGCTCTGCAAGCTCTCCAGGACAACATAGAATCTGGGGCTCTGTGCTTTCTTTCGTTCTGAACAACTGTTACTGTTTTCTGCACAAAAGCGATTCTGCGAAGCAATGTGAACACTTCTGCTTCCCAGGCACAGAGAAGGTGCTATCAGGGAATTCTCTGCCTGCCTTTCCCCAGTGCTCTGCAAGCTCTCCAGGACAACATAGAATCTGGGGCTCTGTGCTTTCTTTCGTTCTGAACAAGTGTTACTGTTTTCTGCACAAAAGCGATTCTGCGAAGCAATGTGAACAGGCACAGAGAAGGTGCTATCAGGGAATTCTCTGCCTGCCTTTCCCCAGTGCTCTGCAAGCTCTCCAGGACAACATAAAATCTGGGGCTCTGTGCTTTCTTTCCTTCTGAACAAGTGTTAATGTTTTCTGCACAAAAGCGATTCTGCGAAGCAATGTGAACAGGCACAGAGAAGGTGCTATCAGGGAATTCTCTGCCTGCCTTTCCCCAGTGCTCTGCAAGCTCTCCAGGACAACATAGAATCTGGGGCTCTGTGCTTTCTTTCCTTCTGAACAAGTGTTACTGTTTTCTGCACAAAAGCGATTCTGCGAAGCAATGTGAACAGGCACAGAGAAGGTGCTATCAGGGAATTCTCTGCCTGCCTTTCCCCAGTGCTCTGCAAGCTCTCCAGGACAACATAGAATCTGGGGCTCTGTGCTTTCTTTCCTTCTGAACAAGTGTTACTGTTTTCTGCACAAAAGCGATTCTGCGAAGCAATGTGAACACTTCTGCTTCCCAGGCACAGAGAAGGTGCTAGCAAGGATTTCTCTGCCTGCCTTTCCCCAGTGCTCTGCAAGCTCTCCAGGACAACATAGAATCTGGGGCTCTGTGCTTTCTTTCCTTCTGAACAAGTGTTACTGTTTTCTGCACAAAAGCGATTCTGCGAAGCAATGTGAACACTTCTGCTTCCCAGGCACAGAGAAGGTGCTAGCAAGGAATTCTCTGCCTGCCTTTCCCCAGTGCTCTGCAAGCTCTCCAGGACAACATAAAATCTGGGGCTCTGTGCTTTCTTTCCTTCTGAACAAGTGTTACTGTTTTCTGCACAAAAGCGATTCTTGCGAAGCAATGTGAACACTTCTGCTTCCCAGGCACAGAGAAGGTGCTATCAGGGAATTCTCTGCCTGCCTTTCCCCAGTGCTCTGCAAGCTCTCCAGGACAACATAGAATCTGGGGCTCTGTGCTTTCTTTCGTTCTGAACAAGTGTTACTGTTTTCTGCACAAAAGCGATTCTGCGAAGCAATGTGAACAGGCACAGAGAAGGTGCTAGCAGGGAATTCTCTGCCTGCCTTTCCCCAGTGCTCTGCAAGCTCTCCAGGACAACATAGAATCTGGGGCTCTGTGCTTTCTTTCGTTCTGAACAAGTGTTACTGTTTTCTGCACAAAAGCGATTCTTGCGAAGCAATGTGAACACTTCTGCTTCCCAGGCACAGAGAAGGTGCTATCAGGGAATTCTCTGCCTGCCTTTCCCCAGTGCTCTGCAAGCTCTCCAGGACAACATAAAATCTGGGGCACTGTGCTTTCTTTCCTTCTGAACAAGTGTTACTGTTTTCTGCACAAAAGCGATTCTTGCGAAGCAATGTGAACACTTCTGCTTCCCAGGCACAGAGAAGGTGCTAGCAGGGAATTCTCTGCCTGCCTTTCCCCAGTGCTCTGCAAGCTCTCCAGGACAACATAGAATCTGGGGCTCTGTGCTTTCTTTCGTTCTGAACAAGTGTTACTGTTTTCTGCACAAAAGCGATTCTGCAAAGCAATGTGAACAGGCACAGAGAAGGTGCTAGCAGGGAATTCTCTGCCTGCCTTTCCCCAGTGCTCTGCAAGCTCTCCAGGACAACATAAAATCTGGGGCTCTGTGCTTTCTTTCCTTCTGAACAAGTGTTAGTGTTTTCTGCACAAAAGCGATTCTTGCGAAGAAATGTGAACACTTCTGCTTCCCAGGCACAGAGAAGGTGCTATCAGGGAATTCTCTGCCTGCCTTTCCCCAGTGCTCTGCAAGCTCTCCAGGACAACATAGAATCTGGGGCTCTGTGCTTTCTTTCCTTCTGAACAAGTGTTACTGTTTTCTGCACAAAAGCGATTCTGCAAAGCAATGTGAACAGGCACAGAGAAGGTGCTATCAGGGAATTCTCTGCCTGCCTTTCCCCAGTGCTCTGCAAGCTCTCCAGGACAACATAGAATCTGGGGCTCTGTGCTTTCTTTCCTTCTGAACAAGTGTTACTGTTTTCTGCACAAAAGCGATTCTGCGAAGCAATGTGAACACTTCTGCTTCCCAGGCACAGAGAAGGTGCTAGCAAGGAATTCTCTGCCTGCCTTTCCCCAGTGCTCTGCAAGCTCTCCAGGACAACATAGAAAATGGGGCTCTGTGCTTTCTTTCCTTCTGAACAAGTGTTACTGTTTTCTGCACAAAAGCGATTCTGCGAACCAATGTGAACAGGCACAGAGAAGGTGCTAGCAGGGAATTCTCTGCCTGCCTTTCCCCAGTGCTCTGCAAGCTCTCCAGGACAACATAAAATCTGGGGCTCTGTGCTTTCTTTCCTTCTGAACAAGTGTTACTGTTTTCTGCACAAAAGCGATTCTTGCGAAGCAATGTGAACACTTCTGCTTCCCAGGCACAGAGAAGGTGCTAGCAGGGAATTCTCTGCCTGCCTTTCCCCAGTGCTCTGCAAGCTCTCCAGGACAACATAGAATCTGGGGCTCTGTGCTTTCTTTCCTTCTGAACAAGTGTTACTGTTTTCTGCACAAAAGCGATTCTTGCGAAGCAATGTGAACACTTCTGCTTCCCAGGCACAGAGAAGGTGCTATCAGGGAATTCTCTGCCTGCCTTTCCCCAGTGCTCTGCAAGCTCTCCAGGACAACATAAAATCTGGGGCTCTGTGCTTTCTTTCGTTCTGAACAACTGTTACTGTTTTCTGCACAAAAGCGATTCTGCGAAGCAATGTGAACACTTCTGCTTCCCAGGCACAGAGAAGGTGCTATCAGGGAATTCTCTGCCTGCCTTTCCCCAGTGCTCTGCAAGCTCTCCAGGACAACATAGAATCTGGGGCTCTGTGCTTTCTTTCCTTCTGAACAAGTGTTACTGTTTTCTGCACAAAAGCGATTCTGCGAAGCAATGTGAACAGGCACAGAGAAGGTGCTATCAGGGAATTCTCTGCCTGCCTTTCCCCAGTGCTCTGCAAGCTCTCCAGGACAACATAAAATCTGGGGCTCTGTGCTTTCTTTCCTTCTGAACAAGTGTTAGTGTTTTCTGCACAAAAGCGATTCTTGCGAAGCAATGTGAACACTTCTGCTTCCCAGGCACAGAGAAGGTGCTATCAGGGAATTCTCTGCCTGCCTTTCCCCAGTGCTCTTCAAGCTCTCCAGGACAACATAAAATCTGGGGCTCTGTGCTTTCTTTCCTTCTGAACAAGTGTTACTGTTTTCTGCACAAAAGCGATTCTTGCGAAGCAATGTGAACACTTCTGCTTCCCAGGCACAGAGAAGGTGCTATCAGGGAATTCTCTGCCTGCCTTTCCCCAGTGCTCTGCAAGCTCTCCAGGACAACATAGAATCTGGGGCTCTGTGCTTTCTTTCGTTCTGAACAAGTGTTACTGTTTTCTGCACAAAAGCGATTCTGCGAAGCAATGTGAACAGGCACAGAGAAGGTGCTATCAGGGAATTCTCTGCCTGCCTTTCCCCAGTGCTCTGCAAGCTCTCCAGGACAACATAGAATCTGGGGCTCTGTGCTTTCTTTCGTTCTGAACAACTGTTACTGTTTTCTGCACAAAAGCGATTCTGCGAAGCAATGTGAACACTTCTGCTTCCCAGGCACAGAGAAGGTGCTATCAGGGAATTCTCTGCCTGCCTTTCCCCAGTGCTCTGCAAGCTCTCCAGGACAACATAGAATCTGGGGCTCTGTGCTTTCTTTCGTTCTGAACAAGTGTTACTGTTTTCTGCACAAAAGCGATTCTGCGAAGCAATGTGAACAGGCACAGAGAAGGTGCTATCAGGGAATTCTCTGCCTGCCTTTCCCCAGTGCTCTGCAAGCTCTCCAGGACAACATAAAATCTGGGGCTCTGTGCTTTCTTTCCTTCTGAACAAGTGTTAATGTTTTCTGCACAAAAGCGATTCTGCGAAGCAATGTGAACAGGCACAGAGAAGGTGCTATCAGGGAATTCTCTGCCTGCCTTTCCCCAGTGCTCTGCAAGCTCTCCAGGACAACATAGAATCTGGGGCTCTGTGCTTTCTTTCCTTCTGAACAAGTGTTACTGTTTTCTGCACAAAAGCGATTCTGCGAAGCAATGTGAACACTTCTGCTTCCCAGGCACAGAGAAGGTGCTAGCAAGGATTTCTCTGCCTGCCTTTCCCCAGTGCTCTGCAAGCTCTCCAGGACAACATAGAATCTGGGGCTCTGTGCTTTCTTTCCTTCTGAACAAGTGTTACTGTTTTCTGCACAAAAGCGATTCTGCGAAGCAATGTGAACACTTCTGCTTCCCAGGCACAGAGAAGGTGCTAGCAAGGAATTCTCTGCCTGCCTTTCCCCAGTGCTCTGCAAGCTCTCCAGGACAACATAAAATCTGGGGCTCTGTGCTTTCTTTCCTTCTGAACAAGTGTTACTGTTTTCTGCACAAAAGCGATTCTTGCGAAGCAATGTGAACACTTCTGCTTCCCAGGCACAGAGAAGGTGCTAGCAGGGAATTCTCTGCCTGCCTTTCCCCAGTGCTCTGCAAGCTCTCCAGGACAACATAGAATCTGGGGCTCTGTGCTTTCTTTCGTTCTGAACAAGTGTTACTGTTTTCTGCACAAAAGCGATTCTGCGAAGCAATGTGAACAGGCACAGAGAAGGTGCTATCAGGGAATTCTCTGCCTGCCTTTCCCCAGTGCTCTGCAAGCTCTCCAGGACAACATAAAATCTGGGGCACTGTGCTTTCTTTCCTTCTGAACAAGTGTTACTGTTTTCTGCACAAAAGCGATTCTTGCGAAGCAATGTGAACACTTCTGCTTCCCAGGCACAGAGAAGGTGCTAGCAGGGAATTCTCTGCCTGCCTTTCCCCAGTGCTCTGCAAGCTCTCCAGGACAACATAGAATCTGGGGCTCTGTGCTTTCTTTCGTTCTGAACAAGTGTTACTGTTTTCTGCACAAAAGCGATTCTGCAAAGCAATGTGAACAGGCACAGAGAAGGTGCTAGCAGGGAATTCTCTGCCTGCCTTTCCCCAGTGCTCTGCAAGCTCTCCAGGACAACATAGAATCTGGGGCTCTGTGCTTTCTTTCCTTCTGAACAAGTGTTAGTGTTTTCTGCACAAAAGCGATTCTGCGAAGCAATGTGAACAGGCACAGAGAAGGTGCTATCAGGGAATTCTCTGCCTGCCTTTCCCCAGTGCTCTGCAAGCTCTCCAGGACAACATAAAATCTGGGGCTCTGTGCTTTCTTTCCTTCTGAACAAGTGTTACTGTTTTCTGCACAAAAGCGATTCTGCGAACCAATGTGAACACTTCTGCTTCCCAGGCACAGAGAAGGTGCTAGCAAGGAATTCTCTGCCTGCCTTTCCCCAGTGCTCTGCAAGCTCTCCAGGACAACATAAAATCTGGGGCTCTGTGCTTTCTTTCCTTCTGAACAAGTGTTACTGTTTTCTGCACAAAAGCGATTCTTGCGAAGCTATGTGAACACTTGTGCTTCCCAGGCACACAGAAGGTGCTAGCAAGGAATTCTCTGCCTGCCTTTCCCCAGTGCTCTGCAAGCTCTCCAGGACAACATAGAATCTGGGGCTCTGTGCTTTCTTTCGTTCTGAACAAGTGTTAGTGTTTTCTGCACAAAAGCGATTCTGCGAACCAATGTGAACAGGCACAGAGAAGGTGCTAGCAGGGAATTCTCTGCCTGCCTTTCCCCAGTGCTCTGCAAGCTCTCCAGGACAACATAGAATCTGGGGCTCTGTGCTTTCTTTCGTTCTGAACAAGTGTTACTGTTTTCTGCACAAAAGCGATTCTTGCGAAGCAATGTGAACACTTCTGCTTCCCAGGCACAGAGAAGGTGCTAGCAGGGAATTCTCTGCCTGCCTTTCCCCAGTGCTCTGCAAGCTCTCCAGGACAACATAGAATCTGGGGCTCTGTGCTTTCTTTCCTTCTGAACAAGTGTTACTGTTTTCTGCACAAAAGCGATTCTTGCGAAGCAATGTGAACACTTCTGCTTCCCAGGCACAGAGAAGGTGCTAGCAGGGAATTCTCTGCCTGCCTTTCCCCAGTGCTCTGCAAGCTCTCCAGGACAACATAAAATCTGGGGCTCTGTGCTTTCTTTCCTTCTGAACAAGTGTTACTGTTTTCTGCACAAAAGCGATTCTTGCGAAGCAATGTGAACACTTCTGCTTCCCAGGCACAGAGAAGGTGCTATCAGGGAATTCTCTGCCTGCCTTTCCCCAGTGCTCTAAAAGCTCTCCAGGACAACATAGAATCTGGGGCTCTGTGCTTTCTTTCCTTCTGAACAAGTGTTAATGTTTTCTGCACAAAAGCGATTCTGCGAAGCAATGTGAACAGGCACAGAGAAGGTGCTATCAGGGAATTCTCTGCCTGCCTTTCCCCAGTGCTCTGCAAGCTCTCCAGGACAACATAGAATCTGGGGCTCTGTGCTTTCTTTCGTTCTGAACAACTGTTAGTGTTTTCTGCACAAAAGCGATTCTGCGAAGCAATGTGAACACTTCTGCTTCCCAGGCACAGAGAAGGTGCTAGCAGGGAATTCTCTGCCTGCCTTTCCCCAGTGCTCTGCAAGCTCTCCAGGACAACATAAAATCTGGGGCTCTGTGCTTTCTTTCCTTCTGAACAAGTGTTAATGTTTTCTGCACAAAAGCGATTCTGCGAAGCAATGTGAACAGGCACAGAGATGGTGCTATCAGGGAATTCTCTGCCTGCCTTTCCCCAGTGCTCTGCAAGCTCTCCAGGACAACATAGAATCTGGGGCTCTGTGCTTTCTTTCCTTCTGAACAAGTGTTACTGTTTTCTGCACAAAAGCGATTCTGCGAAGCAATGTGAACAGGCACAGAGAAGGTGCTATCAGGGAATTCTCTGCCTGCCTTTCCCCAGTGCTCTGCAAGCTCTCCAGGACAACATAGAATCTGGGGCTCTGTGCTTTCTTTCCTTCTGAACAAGTGTTACTGTTTTCTGCACAAAAGCGATTCTTGCGAAGCAATGTGAACACTTCTGCTTCCCAGGCACAGAGAAGGTGCTAGCAAGGATTTCTCTGCCTGCCTTTCCCCAGTGCTCTGCAAGCTCTCCAGGACAACATAGAATCTGGGGCTCTGTGCTTTCTTTCCTTCTGAACAAGTGTTAGTGTTTTCTGCACAAAAGCGATTCTGCGAAGCAATGTGAACACTTCTGCTTCCCAGGCACAGAGAAGGTGCTAGCAAGGAATTCTCTGCCTGCCTTTCCCCAGTGCTCTGCAAGCTCTCCAGGACAACATAAAATCTGGGGCTCTGTGCTTTCTTTCCTTCTGAACAAGTGTTAGTGTTTTCTGCACAAAAGCGATTCTTGCGAAGCAATGTGAACACTTCTGCTTCCCAGGCACAGAGAAGGTGCTAGCAGGGAATTCTCTGCCTGCCTTTCCCCAGTGCTCTGCAAGCTCTCCAGGACAACATAGAATCTGGGGCTCTGTGCTTTCTTTCCTTCTGAACAAGTGTTACTGTTTTCTGCACAAAAGCGA
Source organism: Strix aluco (assembly GCF_031877795.1). NCBI lineage: Eukaryota > Metazoa > Chordata > Aves > Strigiformes > Strigidae > Strix > Strix aluco. The sequence goes on from NW_027436647.1 coordinate 3,350,010, forward strand.
TTCTGCGAAGCAATGTGAACAGGCACAGAGAAGGTGCTATCAGGGAATTCTCTGCCTGCCTTTCCCCAGTGCTCTGCAAGCTCTCCAGGACAACATAAAATCTGGGGCACTGTGCTTTCTTTCCTTCTGAACAAGTGTTACTGTTTTCTGCACAAAAGCGATTCTGCGAACCAATGTGAACACTTCTGCTTCCCAGGCACAGAGAAGGTGCTAGCAGGGAATTCTCTGCCTGCCTTTCCCCAGTGCTCTGCAAGCTCTCCAGGACAACATAGAATCTGGGGCTCTGTGCTTTCTTTCCTTCTGAACAAGTGTTACTGTTTTCTGCACAAAAGCGATTCTGCGAAGCAATGTGAACAGGCACAGAGAAGGTGCTATCAGGGAATTCTCTGCCTGCCTTTCCCCAGTGCTCTGCAAGCTCTCCAGGACAACAGCAAATCTGGGGCTCTGTGCTTTCTTTCCTTCTGAACAAGTGTTACTGTTTTCTGCACTAAAGCGATTCTGCAAAGCAATGTGAACAGGCACAGAGAAGGTGCTAGCAGGGAATTCTCTGCCTGCCTTTCCCCAGTGCTCTGCAAGCTCTCCAGGACAACATAAAATCTGGGGCTCTGTGCTTTCTTTCCTTCTGAACAAGTGTTACTGTTTTCTGCACAAAAGCGATTCTTGCGAAGCAATGTGAACACTTCTGCTTCCCAGGCACAGAGAAGGTGCTATCAGGGAATTCTCTGCCTGCCTTTCCCCAGTGCTCTGCAAGCTCTCCAGGACAACATAGAATCTGGGGCTCTGTGCTTTCTTTCCTTCTGAACAAGTGTTACTGTTTTCTGCACAAAAGCGATTCTGCAAAGCAATGTGAACAGGCACAGAGAAGGTGCTATCAGGGAATTCTCTGCCTGCCTTTCCCCAGTGCTCTGCAAGCTCTCCAGGACAACATAGAATCTGGGGCTCTGTGCTTTCTTTCCTTCTGAACAAGTGTTAGTGTTTTCTGCACAAAAGCGATTCTGCGAAGCAATGTGAACACTTCTGCTTCCCAGGCACAGAGAAGGTGCTAGCAAGGAATTCTCTGCCTGCCTTTCCCCAGTGCTCTGCAAGCTCTCCAGGACAACATAGAATCTGGGGCTCTGTGCTTTCTTTCCTTCTGAACAAGTGTTACTGTTTTCTGCACAAAAGCGATTCTGCGAACCAATGTGAACACTTCTGCTTCCCAGGCACAGAGAAGGTGCTAGCAAGGAATTCTCTGCCTGCCTTTCCCCAGTGCTCTAAAAGCTCTCCAGGACAACATCAAATCTGGGGCTCTGTGCTTTCTTTCCTTCTGAACAAGTGTTAGTGTTTTCTGCACAAAAGCGATTCTTGCGAAGCAATGTGAACACTTCTGCTTCCCAGGCACAGAGAAGGTGCTAGCAGGGAATTCTCTGCCTGCCTTTCCCCAGTGCTCTGCAAGCTCTCCAGGACAACATAGAATCTGGGGCTCTGTGCTTTCTTTCCTTCTGAACAAGTGTTACTGTTTTCTGCACAAAAGCGATTCTGCGAAGCAATGTGAACAGGCACAGAGAAGGTGCTATCAGGGAATTCTCTGCCTGCCTTTCCCCAGTGCTCTGCAAGCTCTCCAGGACAACATAGAATCTGGGGCTCTGTGCTTTCTTTCGTTCTGAACAAGTGTTACTGTTTTCTGCACAAAAGCGATTCTTGCGAAGCTATGTGAACACTTGTGCTTCCCAGGCACACAGAAGGTGCTAGCAAGGAATTCTCTGCCTGCCTTTCCCCAGTGCTCTGCAAGCTCTCCAGGACAACATAAAATCTGGGGCTCTGTGCTTTCTTTCCTTCTGAACAAGTGTTACTGTTTTCTGCACAAAAGCGATTCTTGCGAAGCTATGTGAACACTTGTGCTTCCCAGGCACACAGAAGGTGCTAGCAAGGAATTCTCTGCCTGCCTTTCCCCAGTGCTCTGCAAGCTCTCCAGGACAACATAGAATCTGGGGCTCTGTGCTTTCTTTCCTTCTGAACAAGTGTTACTGTTTTCTGCACAAAAGCGATTCTGCGAACCAATGTGAACAGGCACAGAGAAGGTGCTAGCAGGGAATTCTCTGCCTGCCTTTCCCCAGTGCTCTGCAAGCTCTCCAGGACAACATAGAATCTGGGGCTCTGTGCTTTCTTTCCTTCTGAACAAGTGTTACTGTTTTCTGCACAAAAGCGATTCTTGCGAAGCAATGTGAACACTTCTGCTTCCCAGGCACAGAGAAGGTGCTATCAGGGAATTCTCTGCCTGCCTTTCCCCAGTGCTCTGCAAGCTCTCCAGGACAACATAGAATCTGGGGCTCTGTGCTTTCTTTCCTTCTGAACAAGTGTTACTGTTTTCTGCACAAAAGCGATTCTTGCGAAGCAATGTGAACACTTCTGCTTCCCAGGCACAGAGAAGGTGCTATCAGGGAATTCTCTGCCTGCCTTTCCCCAGTGCTCTGCAAGCTCTCCAGGACAACATAAAATCTGGGGCTCTGTGCTTTCTTTCCTTCTGAACAAGTGTTACTGTTTTCTGCACAAAAGCGATTCTTGCGAAGCAATGTGAACACTTCTGCTTCCCAGGCACAGAGAAGGTGCTATCAGGGAACTCTCTGCCTGCCTTTCCCCAGTGCTCTGCAAGCTCTCCAGGGCAACATCAAATCTGGGGCTCTGTGCTTTCTTTCCTTCTGAACAAGTGTTAATGTTTTCTGCACAAAAGCGATTCTGCGAAGCAATGTGAACAGGCACAGAGAAGGTGCTATCAGGGAATTCTCTGCCTGCCTTTCCCCAGTGCTCTGCAAGCTCTCCAGGACAACATAGAATCTGGGGCTCTGTGCTTTCTTTCCTTCTGAACAACTGTTACTGTTTTCTGCACAAAAGCGATTCTGCGAAGCAATGTGAACACTTCTGCTTCCCAGGCACAGAGAAGGTGCTATCAGGGAATTCTCTGCCTGCCTTTCCCCAGTGCTCTGCAAGCTCTCCAGGACAACATAAAATCTGGGGCTCTGTGCTTTCTTTCCTTCTGAACAAGTGTTAATGTTTTCTGCACAAAAGCGATTCTGCGAAGCAATGTGAACAGGCACAGAGAAGGTGCTAGCAAGGAATTCTCTGCCTGCCTTTCCCCAGTGCTCTGCAAGCTCTCCAGGACAACATAGAATCTGGGGCTCTGTGCTTTCTTTCCTTCTGAACAAGTGTTACTGTTTTCTGCACAAAAGCGATTCTGCGAAGCAATGTGAACAGGCACAGAGAAGGTGCTATCAGGGAATTCTCTGCCTGCCTTTCCCCAGTGCTCTGCAAGCTCTCCAGGACAACATAGAAAATGGGGCTCTGTGCTTTCTTTCCTTCTGAACAAGTGTTACTGTTTTCTGCACTAAAGCGATTCTGCGAACCAATGTGAACACTTCTGCTTCCCAGGCACAGAGAAGGTGCTAGCAAGGAATTCTCTGCCTGCCTTTCCCCAGTGCTCTGCAGGGTATCCAGGACAACATAGAATCTGGGGCTCTGTGCTTTCTTTCCTTCTGAACAAGTGTTAGTGTTTTCTGCACAAAAGCGATTCTGCGAAGCAATGTGAACACTTCTGCTTCCCAGGCACGGAGAAGGTGCTAGCAAGGAATTCTCTGCCTGCCTTTCCCCAGTGCTCTAAAAGCTCTCCAGGACAACATAAAATCTGGGGCTCTGTGCTTTCTTTCCTTCTGAACAAGTGTTAGTGTTTTCTGCACAAAAGCGATTCTGCGAAGCAATGTGAACACTTCTGCTTCCCAGGCACAGAGAAGGTGCTAGCAGGGAATTCTCTGCCTGCCTTTCCCCAGTGCTCTGCAAGCTCTCCAGGGCAACATAGAATCTGGGGCTCTGTGCTTTCTTTCGTTCTGAACAAGTTTTACTGTTTTCTGCACAAAAGCGATTCTGCGAAGCAATGTGAACAGGCACAGAGAAGGTGCTATCAGGGAATTCTCTGCCTGCCTTTCCCCAGTGCTCTGCAAGCTCTCCAGGACAACATAGAATCTGGGGCTCTGTGCTTTCTTTCGTTCTGAACAAGTGTTAGTGTTTTCTGCACAAAAGCGATTCTGCAAAGCAATGTGAACACTTCTGCTTCCCAGGCACAGAGAAGGTGCTATCAGGGAATTCTCTGCCTGCCTTTCCCCAGTGCTCTGCAAGCTCTCCAGGGCAACATAAAATCTGGGGCTCTGTGCTTTCTTTCGTTCTGAACAAGTGTTACTGTTTTCTGCACAAAAGCGTTTCTGCGAAGCAATGTGAACAGGCACAGAGAAGGTGCTAGCAGGGAATTCTCTGCCTGCCTTTCCCCAGTGCTCTGCAAGCTCTCCAGGACAACATAGAATCTGGGGCTCTGTGCTTTCTTTCGTTCTGAACAAGTGTTAGTGTTTTCTGCACAAAAGCGATTCTGCGAAGCAATCTGAACACTTCTGCTTCCCAGGCACAGAGAAGGTGCTAGCAAGGAATTCTCTGCCTGCCTTTCCCCAGTGCTCTGCAAGCTCTCCAGGACAACATAGAATCTGGGGCTCTGTGCTTTCTTTCGTTCTGAACAAGTGTTACTGTTTTCTGCACAAAAGCGATTCTGCGAAGCAATGTGAACAGGCACAGAGAAGGTGCTATCAGGGAATTCTCTGCCTGCCTTTCCCCAGTGCTCTGCAAGCTCTCCAGGACAACATAAAATCTGGGGTTCTGTGCTTTCTTTCCTTCTGAACAAGTGTTACTGTTTTCTGCACAAAAGCGATTCTGCGAAGCAATGTGAACAGGCACAGAGAAGGTGCTATCAGGGAATTCTCTGCCTGCCTTTCCCCAGTGCTCTGCAAGCTCTCCAGGACAACATAAAATCTGGGGCTCTGTGCTTTCTTTCCTTCTGAACAAGTGTTACTGTTTTCTGCACAAAAGCGATTCTGCGAAGCAATGTGAACACTTCTGCTTCCCAGGCACAGAGAAGGTGCTAGCAAGGAATTCTCTGCCTGCCTTTCCCCAGTGCTCTGCAAGCTCTCCAGGACAACATAAAATCTGGGGCTCTGTGCTTTCTTTCCTTCTGAACAAGTGTTAGTGTTTTCTGCACAAAAGCGATTCTTGCGAAGCTATGTGAACACTTCTGCTTCCCAGGCACACAGAAGGTGCTAGCAAGGAATTCTCTGCCTGCCTTTCCCCAGTGCTCTGCAAGCTCTCCAGGACAACATAGAATCTGGGGCTCTGTGCTTTCTTTCCTTCTGAACAAGTGTTAGTGTTTTCTGCACAAAAGCGATTCTGCGAACCAATGTGAACAGGCACAGAGAAGGTGCTATCAGGGAATTCTCTGCCTGCCTTTCCCCAGTGCTCTGCAAGCTCTCCAGGACAACATAAAATCTGGGGCTCTGTGCTTTCTTTCGTTCTGAACAAGTGTTACTGTTTTCTGCACAAAAGCGATTCTTGCGAAGCAATGTGAACACTTCTGCTTCCCAGGCACAGAGAAGGTGCTATCAGGGAATTCTCTGCCTGCCTTTCCCCAGTGCTCTGCAAGCTCTCCAGGACAACATAAAATCTGGGGCTCTGTGCTTTCTTTCCTTCTGAACAAGTGTTAGTGTTTTCTGCACAAAAGCGATTCTGCGAAGCAATGTGAACACTTCTGCTTCCCAGGCACAGAGAAGGTGCTAGCAAGGAATTCTCTGCCTGCCTTTCCCCAGTGCTCTGCAAGCTCTCCAGGACAACATAAAATCTGGGGCTCTGTGCTTTCTTTCCTTCTGAACAAGTGTTAGTGTTTTCTGCACAAAAGCGATTCTTGCGAAGCAATGTGAACACTTCTGCTTCCCAGGCACAGAGAAGGTGCTATCAGGGAATTCTCTGCCTGCCTTTCCCCAGTGCTCTGCAAGCTCTCCAGGACAACATAGAATCTGGGGCTCTGTGCTTTCTTTCGTTCTGAACAACTGTTACTGTTTTCTGCACAAAAGCGATTCTGCGAAGCAATGTGAACACTTCTGCTTCCCAGGCACAGAGAAGGTGCTATCAGGGAATTCTCTGCCTGCCTTTCCCCAGTGCTCTGCAAGCTCTCCAGGGCAACATAAAATCTGGGGCTCTGTGCTTTCTTTCCTTCTGAACAAGTGTTACTGTTTTCTGCACAAAAGCGATTCTTGCGAAGCAATGTGAACACTTCTGCTTCCCAGGCACAGAGAAGGTGCTATCAGGGAATTCTCTGCCTGCCTTTCCCCAGTGCTCTGCAAGCTCTCCAGGACAACATAAAATCTGGGGCTCTGTGCTTTCTTTCCTTCTGAACAAGTGTTACTGTTTTCTGCACAAAAGCGATTCTTGCGAAGCAATGTGAACACTTCTGCTTCCCAGGCACAGAGAAGGTGCTAGCAGGGAATTCTCTGCCTGCCTTTCCCCAGTGCTCTGCAAGCTCTCCAGGACAACATAGAATCTGGGGCTCTGTGCTTTCTTTCCTTCTGAACAAGTGTTACTGTTTTCTGCACAAAAGCGATTCTGCGAAGCAATGTGAACAGGCACAGAGAAGGTGCTATCAGGGAATTCTCTGCCTGCCTTTCCCCAGTGCTCTGCAAGCTCTCCAGGACAACATAAAATCTGGGGCTCTGTGCTTTCTTTCCTTCTGAACAAGTGTTACTGTTTTCTGCACAAAAGCGATTCTGCGAAGCAATGTGAACACTTCTGCTTCCCAGGCACAGAGAAGGTGCTAGCAAGGAATTCTCTGCCTGCCTTTCCCCAGTGCTCTGCAAGCTCTCCAGGGCAACATAAAATCTGGGGCTCTGTGCTTTCTTTCGTTCTGAGCAAGTGTTACTGTTTTCTGCACAAAAGCGATTCTGCGAAGCAATGTGAACACTTCTGCTTCCCAGGCACAGAGAAGGTGCTATCAGGGAATTCTCTGCCTGCCTTTCCCCAGTGCTCTGCAAGCTCTCCAGGACAACATAGAATCTGGGGCTCTGTGCTTTCTTTCCTTCTGAACAAGTGTTACTGTTTTCTGCACAAAAGCGATTCTGCGAAGCAATGTGAACACTTCTGCTTCCCAGGCACAGAGAAGGTGCTAGCAGGGAATTCTCTGCCTGCCTTTCCCCAGTGCTCTGCAAGCTCTCCAGGACAACATAGAATCTGGGGCTCTGTGCTTTCTTTCCTTCTGAACAAGTGTTACTGTTTTCTGCACAAAAGCGATTCTGCGAAGCAATGTGAACAGGCACAGAGAAGGTGCTAGCAGGGAATTCTCTGCCTGCCTTTCCCCAGTGCTCTGCAAGCTCTCCAGGACAACATAGAATCTGGGGCTCTGTGCTTTCTTTCCTTCTGAACAAGTGTTACTGTTTTCTGCACAAAAGCGATTCTGCGAAGCAATGTGAACACTTCTGCTTCCCAGGCACAGAGAAGGTGCTAGCAGGGAATTCTCTGCCTGCCTTTCCCCAGTGCTCTGCAAGCTCTCCAGGACAACATAGAATCTGGGGCTCTGTGCTTTCTTTCGTTCTGAACAAGTGTTACTGTTTTCTGCACAAAAGCGATTCTGCGAAGCAATGTGAACAGGCACAGAGAAGGTGCTAGCAAGGAATTCTCTGCCTGCCTTTCCCCAGTGCTCTGCAAGCTCTCCAGGACAACATAAAATCTGGGGCTCTGTGCTTTCTTTCCTTCTGAACAAGTGTTAGTGTTTTCTGCACAAAAGCGATTCTTGCGAAGCAATGTGAACACTTCTGCTTCCCAGGCACAGAGAAGGTGCTAGCAGGGAATTCTCTGCCTGCCTTTCCCCAGTGCTCTGCAAGCTCTCCAGGACAACATAGAATCTGGGGCTCTGTGCTTTCTTTCCTTCTGAACAAGTGTTAGTGTTTTCTGCACAAAAGCGATTCTGCGAAGCAATGTGAACACTTCTGCTTCCCAGGCACAGAGAAGGTGCTAGCAAGGAATTCTCTGCCTGCCTTTCCCCAGTGCTCTGCAAGCTCTCCAGGACAACATAGAATCTGGGGCTCTGTGCTTTCTTTCGTTCTGAACAAGTGTTAGTGTTTTCTGCACAAAAGCGATTCTGCGAAGCAATGTGAACAGGCACAGAGAAGGTGCTAGCAGGGAATTCTCTGCCTGCCTTTCCCCAGTGCTCTGCAAGCTCTCCAGGACAACATAGAATCTGGGGCTCTGTGCTTTCTTTCGTTCTGAACAAGTGTTAGTGTTTTCTGCACAAAAGCGATTCTGCGAAGCAATGTGAACACTTCTGCTTCCCAGGCACAGAGAAGGTGCTAGCAGGGAATTCTCTGCCTGCCTTTCCCCAGTGCTCTGCAAGCTCTCCAGGACAACATAGAATCTGGGGCTCTGTGCTTTCTTTCCTTCTGAACAAGTGTTACTGTTTTCTGCACAAAAGCGATTCTGCGAAGCAATGTGAACACTTCTGCTTCCCAGGCACAGAGAAGGTGCTAGCAGGGAATTCTCTGCCTGCCTTTCCCCAGTGCTCTGCAAGCTCTCCAGGACAACATAGAATCTGGGGCTCTGTGCTTTCTTTCCTTCTGAACAAGTGTTACTGTTTTCTGCACAAAAGCGATTCTGCGAAGCAATGTGAACAGGCACAGAGAAGGTGCTATCAGGGAATTCTCTGCCTGCCTTTCCCCAGTGGTCTGCAAGCTCTCCAGGACAACATAAAATCTGGGGCTCTGTGCTTTCTTTCCTTCTGAACAAGTGTTAGTGTTTTCTGCACAAAAGCGATTCTGCGAAGCAATGTGAACACTTCTGCTTCCCAGGCACAGAGAAGGTGCTAGCAAGGAATTCTCTGCCTGCCTTTCCCCAGTGCTCTGCAAGCTCTCCAGGACAACATAGAATCTGGGGCTCTGTGCTTTCTTTCGTTCTGAACAAGTGTTAGTGTTTTCTGCACAAAAGCGATTCTGCGAAGCAATGTGAACAGGCACAGAGAAGGTGCTAGCAGGGAATTCTCTGCCTGCCTTTCCCCAGTGCTCTGCAAGCTCTCCAGGACAACATAGAATCTGGGGCTCTGTGCTTTCTTTCGTTCTGAACAAGTGTTAGTGTTTTCTGCACAAAAGCGATTCTGCGAAGCAATGTGAACACTTCTGCTTCCCAGGCACAGAGAAGGTGCTAGCAGGGAATTCTCTGCCTGCCTTTCCCCAGTGCTCTGCAAGCTCTCCAGGACAACATAGAATCTGGGGCTCTGTGCTTTCTTTCCTTCTGAACAAGTGTTACTGTTTTCTGCACAAAAGCGATTCTGCGAAGCAATGTGAACACTTCTGCTTCCCAGGCACAGAGAAGGTGCTAGCAGGGAATTCTCTGCCTGCCTTTCCCCAGTGCTCTGCAAGCTCTCCAGGACAACATAGAATCTGGGGCTCTGTGCTTTCTTTCCTTCTGAACAAGTGTTACTGTTTTCTGCACAAAAGCGATTCTGCGAAGCAATGTGAACAGGCACAGAGAAGGTGCTATCAGGGAATTCTCTGCCTGCCTTTCCCCAGTGGTCTGCAAGCTCTCCAGGACAACATAAAATCTGGGGCTCTGTGCTTTCTTTCCTTCTGAACAAGTGTTAGTGTTTTCTGCACAAAAGCGATTCTTGCGAAGCGATGTGAACACTTCTGCTTCCCAGGCACAGAGAAGGTGCTAGCAGGGAATTCTCTGCCTGCCTTTCCCCAGTGCTCTGCAAGCTCTCCAGGACAACATAGAATCTGGGGCTCTGTGCTTTCTTTCCTTCTGAACAAGTGTTACTGTTTTCTGCACAAAAGCGATTCTGCGAAGCAATGTGAACACTTCTGCTTCCCAGGCACAGAGAAGGTGCTAGCAAGGAATTCTCTGCCTGCCTTTCCCCAGTGCTCTGCAAGCTCTCCAGGACAACATAGAATCTGGGGCTCTGTGCTTTCTTTCGTTCTGAACAAGTGTTAGTGTTTTCTGCACAAAAGCGATTCTGCGAAGCAATGTGCACAGGCACAGAGAAGGTGCTAGCAGGGAATTCTCTGCCTGCCTTTCCCCAGTGCTCTGCAAGCTCTCCAGGACAACATAGAATCTGGGGCTCTGTGCTTTCTTTCGTTCTGAACAAGTGTTAGTGTTTTCTGCACAAAAGCGATTCTGCGAAGCAATGTGAACACTTCTGCTTCCCAGGCACAGAGAAGGTGCTAGCAGGGAATTCTCTGCCTGCCTTTCCCCAGTGCTCTGCAAGCTCTCCAGGACAACATAGAATCTGGGGCTCTGTGCTTTCTTTCCTTCTGAACAAGTGTTACTGTTTTCTGCACAAAAGCGATTCTGCGAAGCAATGTGAACAGGCACAGAGAAGGTGCTATCAGGGAATTCTCTGCCTGCCTTTCCCCAGTGCTCTGCAAGCTCTCCAGGACAACATAAAATCTGGGGCTCTGTGCTTTCTTTCCTTCTGAACAAGTGTTACTGTTTTCTGCACAAAAGCGATTCTGCGAAGCAATGTGAACACTTCTGCTTCCCAGGCACAGAGAAGGTGCTAGCAAGGAATTCTCTGCCTGCCTTTCCCCAGTGCTCTGCAAGCTCTCCAGGGCAACATAAAATCTGGGGCTCTGTGCTTTCTTTCGTTCTGAGCAAGGGTTACTGTTTTCTGCACAAAAGCGATTCTGCGAAGCAATGTGAACACTTCTGCTTCCCAGGCACAGAGAAGGTGCTAGCAGGGAATTCTCTGCCTGCCTTTCCCCAGTGCTCTGCAAGCTCTCCAGGGCAACATCAAATCTGGGGCTCTGTGCTTTCTTTCCTTCTGAACAAGTGTTACTGTTTTCTGCACAAAAGCGATTCTTGCGAAGCGATGTGAACACTTCTGCTTCCCAGGCACAGAGAAGGTGCTAGCAAGGAATTCTCTGCCTGCCTTTCCCCAGTGCTCTGCAAGCTCTCCAGGACAACATAAAATCTGGGGCTCTGTGCTTTCTTTCCTTCTGAACAAGTGTTAGTGTTTTCTGCACAAAAGCGATTCTGCGAAGCAATGTGAACACTTCTGCTTCGCAGGCACAGAGAAGGTGCTAGCAGGGAATTCTCTGCCTGCCTTTCCCCAGTGCTCTGCAAGCTCTCCAGGACAACATAGAATCTGGGGCTCTGTGCTTTCTTTCGTTCTGAACAAGTGTTAGTGTTTTCTGCACAAAAGCGATTCTTGCGAAGCAATGTGAACACTTCTGCTTCCCAGGCACAGAGAAGGTGCTATCAGGGAATTCTCTGCCTGCCTTTCCCCAGTGCTCTGCAAGCTCTCCAGGACAACATAGAATCTGGGGCTCTGTGCTTTCTTTCGTTCTGAACAAGTGTTACTGTTTTCTGCACAAAAGCGATTCTGCGAAGCAATGTGAACAGGCACAGAGAAGGTGCTAGCAGGGAATTCTCTGCCTGCCTTTCCCCAGTGCTCTGCAAGCTCTCCAGGACAACATAAAATCTGGGGCTCTGTGCTTTCTTTCCTTCTGAACAAGTGTTACTGTTTTCTGCACAAAAGCGATTCTGCGAAGCAATGTGAACACTTCTGCTTCCCAGGCACAGAGAAGGTGCTAGCAAGGAATTCTCTGCCTGCCTTTCCCCAGTGCTCTGCAAGCTCTCCAGGGCAACATAAAATCTGGGGCTCTGTGCTTTCTTTCGTTCTGAGCAAGTGTTACTGTTTTCTGCACAAAAGCGATTCTGCGAAGCAATGTGAACACTTCTGCTTCCCAGGCACAGAGAAGGTGCTAGCAGGGAATTCTCTGCCTGCCTTTCCCCAGTGCTCTGCAAGCTCTCCAGGACAACATAGAATCTGGGGCTCTGTGCTTTCTTTCCTTCTGAACAAGTGTTACTGTTTTCTGCACAAAAGCGATTCTGCAAAACAATGTGAACACTTCTGCTTCCCAGGCACAGAGAAGGTGCTAGCAGGGAATTCTCTGCCTGCCTTTCCCCAGTGCTCTGCAAGCTCTCCAGGACAACATAGAATCTGGGGCTCTGTGCTTTCTTTCGTTCTGAACAAGTGTTACTGTTTTCTGCACAAAAGCGATTCTGCGAAGCAATGTGAACAGGCACAGAGAAGGTGCTAGCAGGGAATTCTCTGCCTGCCTTTCCCCAGTGGTCTGCAAGCTCTCCAGGACAACATAAAATCTGGGGCTCTGTGCTTTCTTTCCTTCTGAACAAGTGTTACTGTTTTCTGCACAAAAGCGATTCTTGCGAAGCAATGTGAACACTTCTGCTTCCCAGGCACAGAGAAGGTGCTAGCAGGGAATTCTCTGCCTGCCTTTCCCCAGTGCTCTGCAAGCTCTCCAGGACAACATAGAATCTGGGGCTCTGTGCTTTCTTTCCTTCTGAACAAGTGTTAGTGTTTTCTGCACAAAAGCGATTCTGCGAAGCAATGTGAACACTTCTGCTTCCCAGGCACAGAGAAGGTGCTAGCAAGGAATTCTCTGCCTGCCTTTCCCCAGTGCTCTGCAAGCTCTCCAGGACAACATAGAATCTGGGGCTCTGTGCTTTCTTTCGTTCTGAACAAGTGTTAGTGTTTTCTGCACAAAAGCGATTCTGCGAAGCAATGTGAACACTTCTGCTTCCCAGGCACAGAGAAGGTGCTAGCAGGGAATTCTCTGCCTGCCTTTCCCCAGTGCTCTGCAAGCTCTCCAGGACAACATAGAATCTGGGGCTCTGTGCTTTCTTTCCTTCTGAACAAGTGTTACTGTTTTCTGCACAAAAGCGATTCTGCGAAGCAATGTGAACAGGCACAGAGAAGGTGCTAGCAAGGAATTCTCTGCCTGCCTTTCCCCAGTGCTCTGCAAGCTCTCCAGGACAACAGCAAATCTGGGGCTCTGTGCTTTCTTTCCTTCTGAACAAGTGTTACTGTTTTCTGCACAAAAGCGATTCTGCGAAGCAATGTGAACAGGCACAGAGAAGGTGCTATCAGGGAATTCTCTGCCTGCCTTTCCCCAGTGCTCTGCAAGCTCTCCAGGACAACATAAAATCTGGGGCTCTGTGCTTTCTTTCCTTCTGAACAAGTGTTACTGTTTTCTGCACAAAAGCGATTCTGCGAAGCAATGTGAACACTTCTGCTTCCCAGGCACAGAGAAGGTGCTAGCAAGGAATTCTCTGCCTGCCTTTCCCCAGTGCTCTGCAAGCTCTCCAGGGCAACATAAAATATGGGGCTCTGTGCTTTCTTTCGTTCTGAGCAAGTGTTACTGTTTTCTGCACAAAAGCGATTCTGCGAAGCAATGTGAACACTTCTGCTTCCCAGGCACAGAGAAGGTGCTAGCAGGGAATTCTCTGCCTGCCTTTCCCCAGTGCTCTGCAAGCTCTCCAGGACAACATAGAATCTGGGGCTCTGTGCTTTCTTTCGTTCTGAACAAGTGTTACTGTTTTCTGCACAAAAGCGATTCTGCGAAGCAATGTGAACACTTCTGCTTCCCAGGCACAGAGAAGGTGCTAGCAGGGAATTCTCTGCCTGCCTTTCCCCAGTGCTCTGCAAGCTCTCCAGGGCAACATCAAATCTGGGGCTCTGTGCTTTCTTTCCTTCTGAACAAGTGTTACTGTTTTCTGCACAAAAGCGATTCTTGCGAAGCGATGTGAACACTTCTGCTTCCCAGGCACAGAGAAGGTGCTAGCAAGGAATTCTCTGCCTGCCTTTCCCCAGTGCTCTGCAAGCTCTCCAGGACAACATAAAATCTGGGGCTCTGTGCTTTCTTTCCTTCTGAACAAGTGTTAGTGTTTTCTGCACAAAAGCGATTCTGCGAAGCAATGTGAACACTTCTGCTTCCCAGGCACAGAGAAGGTGCTAGCAGGGAATTCTCTGCCTGCCTTTCCCCAGTGCTCTGCAAGCTCTCCAGGACAACATAGAATCTGGGGCTCTGTGCTTTCTTTCGTTCTGAACAAGTGTTACTGTTTTCTGCACAAAAGCGATTCTGCGAAGCAATGTGAACAGGCACAGAGAAGGTGCTAGCAGGGAATTCTCTGCCTGCCTTTCCCCAGTGCTCTGCAAGCTCTCCAGGACAACATAGAATCTGGGGCTCTGTGCTTTCTTTCGTTCTGAACAAGTGTTAGTGTTTTCTGCACAAAAGCGATTCTTGCGAAGCAATGTGAACACTTCTGCTTCCCAGGCACAGAGAAGGTGCTATCAGGGAATTCTCTGCCTGCCTTTCCCCAGTGCTCTGCAAGCTCTCCAGGACAACATAGAATCTGGGGCTCTGTGCTTTCTTTCGTTCTGAACAAGTGTTAGTGTTTTCTGCACAAAAGCGATTCTGACAAGCAATGTGAACAGGCACAGAGAAGGTGCTAGCAGGGAATTCTCTGCCTGCCTTTCCCCAGTGCTCTGCAAGCTCTCCAGGACAACATAGAATCTGGGGCTCTGTGCTTTCTTTCCTTCTGAACAAGTGTTACTGTTTTCTGCACAAAAGCGATTCTGCGAAGCAATGTGAACACTTCTGCTTCCCAGGCACAGAGAAGGTGCTAGCAAGGAATTCTCTGCCTGCCTTTCCCCAGTGCTCTGCAAGCTCTCCAGGGCAACATAAAATCTGGGGCTCTGTGCTTTCTTTCGTTCTGAGCAAGTGTTACTGTTTTCTGCACAAAAGCGATTCTGCGAAGCAATGTGAACACTTCTGCTTCCCAGGCACAGAGAAGGTGCTAGCAGGGAATTCTCTGCCTGCCTTTCCCCAGTGCTCTGCAAGCTCTCCAGGACAACATAGAATCTGGGGCTCTGTGCTTTCTTTCGTTCTGAACAAGTGTTACTGTTTTCTGCACAAAAGCGATTCTGCGAAGCAATGTGAACAGGCACAGAGAAGGTGCTAGCAGGGAATTCTCTGCCTGCCTTTCCCCAGTGCTCTGCAAGCTCTCCAGGACAACATAGAATCTGGGGCTCTGTGCTTTCTTTCCTTCTGAACAAGTGTTACTGTTTTCTGCACAAAAGCGATTCTGCGAAGCAATGTGAACACTTCTGCTTCCCAGGCACAGAGAAGGTGCTAGCAGGGAATTCTCTGCCTGCCTTTCCCCAGTGCTCTGCAAGCTCTCCAGGACAACATAGAATCTGGGGCTCTGTGCTTTCTTTCGTTCTGAACAAGTGTTACTGTTTTCTGCACAAAAGCGATTCTGCGAAGCAATGTGAACAGGCACAGAGAAGGTGCTAGCAGGGAATTCTCTGCCTGCCTTTCCCCAGTGGTCTGCAAGCTCTCCAGGACAACATAAAATCTGGGGCTCTGTGCTTTCTTTCGTTCTGAACAAGTGTTAGTGTTTTCTGCACAAAAGCGATTCTTGCGAAGCAATGTGAACACTTCTGCTTCCCAGGCACAGAGAAGGTGCTAGCAGGGAATTCTCTGCCTGCCTTTCCCCAGTGCTCTGCAAGCTCTCCAGGACAACATAGAATCTGGGGCTCTGTGCTTTCTTTCCTTCTGAACAAGTGTTACTGTTTTCTGCACAAAAGCGATTCTGCGAAGCAATGTGAACACTTCTGCTTCCCAGGCACAGAGAAGGTGCTAGCAAGGAATTCTCTGCCTGCCTTTCCCCAGTGCTCTGCAAGCTCTCCAGGACAACATAGAATCTGGGGCTCTGTGCTTTCTTTCGTTCTGAACAAGTGTTACTGTTTTCTGCACAAAAGCGATTCTGCGAAGCAATGTGAACAGGCACAGAGAAGGTGCTAGCAGGGAATTCTCTGCCTGCCTTTCCCCAGTGGTCTGCAAGCTCTCCAGGACAACATAAAATCTGGGGCTCTGTGCTTTCTTTCCTTCTGAACAAGTGTTAGTGTTTTCTGCACAAAAGCGATTCTTGCGAAGCAATGTGAACACTTCTGCTTCCCAGGCACAGAGAAGGTGCTAGCAGGGAATTCTCTGCCTGCCTTTCCCCAGTGCTCTGCAAGCTCTCCAGGACAACATAGAATCTGGGGCTCTGTGCTTTCTTTCCTTCTGAACAAGTGTTACTGTTTTCTGCACAAAAGCGATTCTGCGAAGCAATGTGAACACTTCTGCTTCCCAGGCACAGAGAAGGTGCTAGCAGGGAATTCTCTGCCTGCCTTTCCCCAGTGCTCTGCAAGCTCTCCAGGACAACATAGAATCTGGGGCTCTGTGCTTTCTTTCGTTCTGAACAAGTGTTACTGTTTTCTGCACAAAAGCGATTCTGCGAAGCAATGTGAACACTTCTGCTTCCCAGGCACAGAGAAGGTTCTAGCAAGGAATTCTCTGCCTGCCTTTCCCCAGTGCTCTGCAAGCTCTCCAGGACAACAGCAAATCTGGGGCTCTGTGCTTTCTTTCCTTCTGAACAAGTGTTACTGTTTTCTGCACAAAAGCGATTCTGCGAAGCAATGTGAACAGGCACAGAGAAGGTGCTATCAGGGAATTCTCTGCCTGCCTTTCCCCAGTGGTCTGTAAGCTCTCCAGGACAACATAAAATCTGGGGCTCTGTGCTTTCTTTCCTTCTGAACAAGTGTTACTGTTTTCTGCACAAAAGCGATTCTGCGAAGCAATGTGAACACTTCTGCTTCCCAGGCACAGAGAAGGTGCTAGCAAGGAATTCTCTGCCTGCCTTTCCCCAGTGCTCTGCAAGCTCTCCAGGGCAACATAAAATCTGGGGCTCTGTGCTTTCTTTCGTTCTGAGCAAGTGTTACTGTTTTCTGCACAAAAGCGATTCTGCGAAGCAATGTGAACACTTCTGCTTCCCAGGCACAGAGAAGGTGCTATCAGGGAATTCTCTGCCTGCCTTTCCCCAGTGCTCTGCAAGCTCTCCAGGACAACATAGAATCTGGGGCTCTGTGCATTCTTTCCTTCTGAACAAGTGTTAGTGTTTTCTGCACAAAAGCGATTCTTGCGAAGCAATGTGAACACTTCTGCTTCCCAGGCACAGAGAAGGTGCTAGCAGGGAATTCTCTGCCTGCCTTTCCCCAGTGCTCTGCAAGCTCTCCAGGACAACATAGAATCTGGGGCTCTGTGCTTTCTTTCCTTCTGAACAAGTGTTACTGTTTTCTGCACAAAAGCGATTCTGCGAAGCAATGTGAACACTTCTGCTTCCCAGGCACAGAGAAGGTGCTAGCAGGGAATTCTCTGCCTGCCTTTCCCCAGTGCTCTGCAAGCTCTCCAGGACAACATAGAATCTGGGGCTCTGTGCTTTCTTTCGTTCTGAACAAGTGTTACTGTTTTCTGCACAAAAGCGATTCTGCGAAGCAATGTGAACACTTCTGCTTCCCAGGCACAGAGAAGGTTCTAGCAAGGAATTCTCTGCCTGCCTTTCCCCAGTGCTCTGCAAGCTCTCCAGGACAACAGCAAATCTGGGGCTCTGTGCTTTCTTTCCTTCTGAACAAGTGTTAGTGTTTTCTGCACAAAAGCGATTCTGCGAAGCAATGTGAACAGGCACAGAGAAGGTGCTATCAGGGAATTCTCTGCCTGCCTTTCCCCAGTGGTCTGTAAGCTCTCCAGGACAACATAAAATCTGGGGCTCTGTGCTTTCTTTCCTTCTGAACAAGTGTTACTGTTTTCTGCACAAAAGCGATTCTGCGAAGCAATGTGAACACTTCTGCTTCCCAGGCACAGAGAAGGTGCTAGCAAGGAATTCTCTGCCTGCCTTTCCCCAGTGCTCTGCAAGCTCTCCAGGGCAACATAAAATCTGGGGCTCTGTGCTTTCTTTCGTTCTGAGCAAGTGTTACTGTTTTCTGCACAAAAGCGATTCTGCGAAGCAATGTGAACACTTCTGCTTCCCAGGCACAGAGAAGGTGCTATCAGGGAATTCTCTGCCTGCCTTTCCCCAGTGCTCTGCAAGCTCTCCAGGACAACATAGAATCTGGGGCTCTGTGCATTCTTTCCTTCTGAACAAGTGTTACTGTTTTCTGCACAAAAGCGATTCTGCGAAGCAATGTGAACACTTCTGCTTCCCAGGCACAGAGAAGGTGCTAGCAGGGAATTCTCTGCCTGCCTTTCCCCAGTGCTCTGCAAGCTCTCCAGGACAACATAGAATCTGGGGCTCTGTGCTTTCTTTCGTTCTGAACAAGTGTTAGTGTTTTCTGCACAAAAGCGATTCTGCGAAGCAATGTGAACAGGCACAGAGAAGGTGCTAGCAGGGAATTCTCTGCCTGCCTTTCCCCAGTGCTCTGCAAGCTCTCCAGGACAACATAGAATCTGGGGCTCTGTGCTTTCTTTCCTTCTGAACAAGTGTTACTGTTTTCTGCACAAAAGCGATTCTGCGAAGCAATGTGAACACTTCTGCTTCCCAGGCACAGAGAAGGTGCTAGCAGGGAATTCTCTGCCTGCCTTTCCCCAGTGCTCTGCAAGCTCTCCAGGACAACATAGAATCTGGGGCTCTGTGCTTTCTTTCGTTCTGAACAAGTGTTACTGTTTTCTGCACAAAAGCGATTCTGCGAAGCAATGTGAACAGGCACAGAGAAGGTGCTAGCAGGGAATTCTCTGCCTGCCTTTCCCCAGTGCTCTGCAAGCTCTCCAGGACAACATAGAATCTGGGGCTCTGTGCTTTCTTTCGTTCTGAACAAGTGTTAGTGTTTTCTGCACAAAAGCGATTCTGCGAAGCAATGTGAACACTTCTGCTTCCCAGGCACAGAGAAGGTGCTAGCAGGGAATTCTCTGCCTGCCTTTCCCCAGTGCTCTGCAAGCTCTCCAGGGCAACATAAAATCTGGGGCTCTGTGCTTTCTTTCGTTCTGAGCAAGTGTTACTGATTTCTGCACAAAAGCGATTCTGCGAAGCAATGTGAACACTTCTGCTTCCCAGGCACAGAGAAGGTGCTAGCAGGGAATTCTCTGCCTGCCTTTCCCCAGTGCTCTGCAAGCTCTCCAGGACAACATAGAATCTGGGGCTCTGTGCTTTCTTTCCTTCTGAACAAGTGTTACTGTTTTCTGCACAAAAGCGATTCTGCGAAGCAATGTGAACACTTCTGCTTCCCAGGCACAGAGAAGGTGCTAGCAGGGAATTCTCTGCCTGCCTTTCCCCAGTGCTCTGCAAGCTCTCCAGGACAACATAGAATCTGGGGCTCTGTGCTTTCTTTCCTTCTGAACAAGTGTTAGTGTTTTCTGCACAAAAGCGATTCTGCGAAGCAATGTGAACACTTCTGCTTCCCAGGCACAGAGAAGGTGCTAGCAAGGAATTCTCTGCCTGCCTTTCCCCAGTGCTCTGCAAGCTCTCCAGGACAACATAGAATCTGGGGCTCTGTGCTTTCTTTCGTTCTGAACAAGTGTTAGTGTTTTCTGCACAAAAGCGATTATGCGAAGCAATGTGAACAGGCACAGAGAAGGTGCTAGCAGGGAATTCTCTGCCTGCCTTTCCCCAGTGCTCTGCAAGCTCTCCAGGACAACATAGAATCTGGGGCTCTGTGCTTTCTTTCGTTCTGAACAAGTGTTAGTGTTTTCTGCACAAAAGCGATTCTGCGAAGCAATGTGAACAGGCACAGAGAAGGTGCTAGCAGGGAATTCTCTGCCTGCCTTTCCCCAGTGCTCTGCAAGCTCTCCAGGACAACATAGAATCTGGGGCTCTGTGCTTTCTTTCCTTCTGAACAAGTGTTAGTGTTTTCTGCACAAAAGCGATTCTGCAAAGCAATGTGAACACTTCTGCTTCCCAGGCACAGAGAAGGTGCTAGCAAGGAATTCTCTGCCTGCCTTTCCCCAGTGCTCTGCAAGCTCTCCAGGACAACAGCAAATCTGGGGCTCTGTGCTTTCTTTCCTTCTGAACAAGTGTTAGTGTTTTCTGCACAAAAGCGATTCTGCGAAGCAATGTGAACAGGCACAGAGAAGGTGCTATCAGGGAATTCTCTGCCTGCCTTTCCCCAGTGCTCTGCAAGCTCTCCAGGACAACATAGAATCTGGGGCTCTGTGCTTTCTTTCCTTCTGAACAAGTGTTACTGTTTTCTGCACAAAAGCGATTCTGCGAAGCAATGTGAACACTTCTGCTTCCCAGGCACAGAGAAGGTGCTAGCAGGGAATTCTCTGCCTGCCTTTCCCCAGTGGTCTGCAAGCTCTCCAGGGCAACATCAAATCTGGGGCTCTGTGCTTTCTTTCCTTCTGAACAAGTGTTAGTGTTTTCTGCACAAAAGCGATTCTTGCGAAGCGATGTGAACACTTCTGCTTCCCAGGCACAGAGAAGGTGCTAGCAAGGAATTCTCTGCCTGCCTTTCCCCAGTGCTCTGCAAGCTCTCCAGGACAACATAAAATCTGGGGCTCTGTGCTTTCTTTCCTTCTGAACAAGTGTTAGTGTTTTCTGCACAAAAGCGATTCTGCGAAGCAATGTGAACACTTCTGCTTCCCAGGCACAGAGAAGGTGCTATCAGGGAATTCTCTGCCTGCCTTTCCCCAGTGCTCTGCAAGCTCTCCAGGACAACATAGAATCTGGGGCTCTGTGCTTTCTTTCCTTCTGAACAAGTGTTACTGTTTTCTGCACAAAAGCGATTCTGCGAAGCAATGTGAACAGGCACAGAGAAGGTGCTAGCAGGGAATCCTCTGCCTGCCTTTCCCCAGTGCTCTGCAAGCTCTCCAGGACAACATAAAATCTGGGGCTCTGTGCTTTCTTTCCTTCTGAACAAGTGTTACTGTTTTCTGCACAAAAGCGATTCTGCGAAGCAATGTGAACACTTCTGCTTCCCAGGCACAGAGAAGGTGCTAGCAAGGAATTCTCTGCCTGCCTTTCCCCAGTGCTCTGCAAGCTCTACAGGGCAACATAAAATCTGGGGCTCTGTGCTTTCTTTCGTTCTGAGCAAGTGTTACTGTTTTCTGCACAAAAGCGATTCTGCGAAGCAATGTGAACACTTCTGCTTCCCAGGCACAGAGAAGGTGCTATCAGGGAATTCTCTGCCTGCCTTTCCCCAGTGCTCTGCAAGCTCTCCAGGACAACATAGAATCTGGGGCTCTGTGCTTTCTTTCCTTCTGAACAAGTGTTACTGTTTTCTGCACAAAAGCGATTCTGCGAAGCAATGTGAACACTTCTGCTTCCCAGGCACAGAGAAGGTGCTAGCAGGGAATTTTCTGCCTGCCTTTCCCCAGTGCTCTGCAAGCTCTCCAGGACAACATAGAATCTGGGGCTCTGTGCTTTCTTTCCTTCTGAACAAGTGTTACTGTTTTCTGCACAAAAGCGATTCTGCGAAGCAATGTGAGCAGGCACAGAGAAGGTGCTAGCAGGGAATTCTCTGCCTGCCTTTCCCCAGTGCTCTGCAAGCTCTCCAGGACAACATAGAATCTGGGGCTCTGTGCTTTCTTTCCTTCTGAACAAGTGTTACTGTTTTCTGCACAAAAGCGATTCTGCGAAGCAATGTGAACACTTCTGCTTCCCAGGCACAGAGAAGGTGCTAGCAGGGAATTCTCTGCCTGCCTTTCCCCAGTGCTCTGCAAGCTCTCCAGGACAACATAGAATCTGGGGCTCTGTGCTTTCTTTCGTTCTGAACAAGTGTTACTGTTTTCTGCACAAAAGCGATTCTGCGAAGCAATGTGAACAGGCACAGAGAAGGTGCTAGCAGGGAATTCTCTGCCTGCCTTTCCCCAGTGGTCTGCAAGCTCTCCAGGACAACATAAAATCTGGGGCTCTGTGCTTTCTTTCCTTCTGAACAAGTGTTAGTGTTTTCTGCACAAAAGCGATTCTTGCGAAGCAATGTGAACACTTCTGCTTCCCAGGCACAGAGAAGGTGCTAGCAGGGAATTCTCTGCCTGCCTTTCCCCAGTGCTCTGCAAGCTCTCCAGGACAACATAGAATCTGGGGCTCTGTGCTTTCTTTCCTTCTGAACAAGTGTTAGTGTTTTCTGCACAAAAGCGATTCTGCGAAGCAATGTGAACACTTCTGCTTCCCAGGCACAGAGAAGGTGCTAGCAAGGAATTCTCTGCCTGCCTTTCCCCAGTGCTCTGCAAGCTCTCCAGGACAACATAGAATCTGGGGCTCTGTGCTTTCTTTCGTTCTGAACAAGTGTTAGTGTTTTCTGCACAAAAGCGATTATGCGAAGCAATGTGAACAGGCACAGAGAAGGTGCTAGCAGGGAATTCTCTGCCTGCCTTTCCCCAGTGCTCTGCAAGCTCTCCAGGACAACATAGAATCTGGGGCTCTGTGCTTTCTTTCGTTCTGAACAAGTGTTAGTGTTTTCTGCACAAAAGCGATTCTGCGAAGCAATGTGAACAGGCACAGAGAAGGTGCTAGCAGGGAATTCTCTGCCTGCCTTTCCCCAGTGCTCTGCAAGCTCTCCAGGACAACATAGAATCTGGGGCTCTGTGCTTTCTTTCCTTCTGAACAAGTGTTAGTGTTTTCTGCACAAAAGCGATTCTGCAAAGCAATGTGAACACTTCTGCTTCCCAGGCACAGAGAAGGTGCTAGCAAGGAATTCTCTGCCTGCCTTTCCCCAGTGCTCTGCAAGCTCTCCAGGACAACAGCAAATCTGGGGCTCTGTGCTTTCTTTCCTTCTGAACAAGTGTTAGTGTTTTCTGCACAAAAGCGATTCTGCGAAGCAATGTGAACAGGCACAGAGAAGGTGCTATCAGGGAATTCTCTGCCTGCCTTTCCCCAGTGCTCTGCAAGCTCTCCAGGACAACATAGAATCTGGGGCTCTGTGCTTTCTTTCCTTCTGAACAAGTGTTACTGTTTTCTGCACAAAAGCGATTCTGCGAAGCAATGTGAACACTTCTGCTTCCCAGGCACAGAGAAGGTGCTAGCAGGGAATTCTCTGCCTGCCTTTCCCCAGTGCTCTGCAAGCTCTCCAGGGCAACATCAAATCTGGGGCTCTGTGCTTTCTTTCCTTCTGAACAAGTGTTAGTGTTTTCTGCACAAAAGCGATTCTTGCGAAGCGATGTGAACACTTCTGCTTCCCAGGCACAGAGAAGGTGCTAGCAAGGAATTCTCTGCCTGCCTTTCCCCAGTGCTCTGCAAGCTCTCCAGGACAACATAAAATCTGGGGCTCTGTGCTTTCTTTCCTTCTGAACAAGTGTTAGTGTTTTCTGCACAAAAGCGATTCTGCGAAGCAATGTGAACACTTCTGCTTCCCAGGCACAGTGAAGGTGCTATCAGGGAATTCTCTGCCTGCCTTTCCCCAGTGCTCTGCAAGCTCTCCAGGACAACATAGAATCTGGGGCTCTGTGCTTTCTTTCCTTCTGAACAAGTGTTACTGTTTTCTGCACAAAAGCGATTCTGCGAAGCAATGTGAGCAGGCACAGAGAAGGTGCTAGCAGGGAATTCTCTGCCTGCCTTTCCCCAGTGCTCTGCAAGCTCTCCAGGACAACATAGAATCTGGGGCTCTGTGCTTTCTTTCCTTCTGAACAAGTGTTACTGTTTTCTGCACAAAAGCGATTCTGCGAAGCAATGTGAACACTTCTGCTTCCCAGGCACAGAGAAGGTGCTAGCAGGGAATTCTCTGCCTGCCTTTCCCCAGTGCTCTGCAAGCTCTCCAGGACAACATAGAATCTGGGGCTCTGTGCTTTCTTTCGTTCTGAACAAGTGTTACTGTTTTCTGCACAAAAGCGATTCTGCGAAGCAATGTGAACAGGCACAGAGAAGGTGCTAGCAGGGAATTCTCTGCCTGCCTTTCCCCAGTGGTCTGCAAGCTCTCCAGGACAACATAAAATCTGGGGCTCTGTGCTTTCTTTCCTTCTGAACAAGTGTTAGTGTTTTCTGCACAAAAGCGATTCTTGCGAAGCAATGTGAACACTTCTGCTTCCCAGGCACAGAGAAGGTGCTAGCAGGGAATTCTCTGCCTGCCTTTCCCCAGTGCTCTGCAAGCTCTCCAGGACAACATAGAATCTGGGGCTCTGTGCTTTCTTTCCTTCTGAACAAGTGTTAGTGTTTTCTGCACAAAAGCGATTCTGCGAAGCAATGTGAACACTTCTGCTTCCCAGGCACAGAGAAGGTGCTAGCAAGGAATTCTCTGCCTGCCTTTCCCCAGTGCTCTGCAAGCTCTCCAGGACAACATAGAATCTGGGGCTCTGTGCTTTCTTTCGTTCTGAACAAGTGTTAGTGTTTTCTGCACAAAAGCGATTATGCGAAGCAATGTGAACAGGCACAGAGAAGGTGCTAGCAGGGAATTCTCTGCCTGCCTTTCCCCAGTGCTCTGCAAGCTCTCCAGGACAACATAGAATCTGGGGCTCTGTGCTTTCTTTCGTTCTGAACAAGTGTTAGTGTTTTCTGCACAAAAGCGATTTTGCGAAGCAATGTGAACAGGCACAGAGAAGGTGCTAGCAGGGAATTCTCTGCCTGCCTTTCCCCAGTGCTCTGCAAGCTCTCCAGGACAACATAGAATCTGGGGCTCTGTGCTTTCTTTCCTTCTGAACAAGTGTTAGTGTTTTCTGCACAAAAGCGATTCTGCAAAGCAATGTGAACACTTCTGCTTCCCAGGCACAGAGAAGGTGCTAGCAAGGAATTCTCTGCCTGCCTTTCCCCAGTGCTCTGCAAGCTCTCCAGGACAACAGCAAATCTGGGGCTCTGTGCTTTCTTTCCTTCTGAACAAGTGTTAGTGTTTTCTGCACAAAAGCGATTCTGCGAAGCAATGTGAACAGGCACAGAGAAGGTGCTATCAGGGAATTCTCTGCCTGCCTTTCCCCAGTGCTCTGCAAGCTCTCCAGGACAACATAGAATCTGGGGCTCTGTGCTTTCTTTCCTTCTGAACAAGTGTTACTGTTTTCTGCACAAAAGCGATTCTGCGAAGCAATGTGAACACTTCTGCTTCCCAGGCACAGAGAAGGTGCTAGCAGGGAATTCTCTGCCTGCCTTTCCCCAGTGGTCTGCAAGCTCTCCAGGGCAACATCAAATCTGGGGCTCTGTGCTTTCTTTCCTTCTGAACAAGTGTTAGTGTTTTCTGCACAAAAGCGATTCTTGCGAAGCGATGTGAACACTTCTGCTTCCCAGGCACAGAGAAGGTGCTAGCAAGGAATTCTCTGCCTGCCTTTCCCCAGTGCTCTGCAAGCTCTCCAGGACAACATAAAATCTGGGGCTCTGTGCTTTCTTTCCTTCTGAACAAGTGTTAGTGTTTTCTGCACAAAAGCGATTCTGCGAAGCAATGTGAACACTTCTGCTTCCCAGGCACAGAGAAGGTGCTATCAGGGAATTCTCTGCCTGCCTTTCCCCAGTGCTCTGCAAGCTCTCCAGGACAACATAGAATCTGGGGCTCTGTGCTTTCTTTCCTTCTGAACAAGTGTTACTGTTTTCTGCACAAAAGCGATTCTGCGAAGCAATGTGAACAGGCACAGAGAAGGTGCTAGCAGGGAATCCTCTGCCTGCCTTTCCCCAGTGCTCTGCAAGCTCTCCAGGACAACATAAAATCTGGGGCTCTGTGCTTTCTTTCCTTCTGAACAAGTGTTACTGTTTTCTGCACAAAAGCGATTCTGCGAAGCAATGTGAACACTTCTGCTTCCAAGGCACAGAGAAGGTGCTAGCAAGGAATTCTCTGCCTGCCTTTCCCCAGTGCTCTGCAAGCTCTACAGGGCAACATAAAATCTGGGGCTCTGTGCTTTCTTTCGTTCTGAGCAAGTGTTACTGTTTTCTGCACAAAAGCGATTCTGCGAAGCAATGTGAACACTTCTGCTTCCCAGGCACAGAGAAGGTGCTATCAGGGAATTCTCTGCCTGCCTTTCCCCAGTGCTCTGCAAGCTCTCCAGGACAACATAGAATCTGGGGCTCTGTGCTTTCTTTCCTTCTGAACAAGTGTTACTGTTTTCTGCACAAAAGCGATTCTGCGAAGCAATGTGAACACTTCTGCTTCCCAGGCACAGAGAAGGTGCTAGCAGGGAATTTTCTGCCTGCCTTTCCCCAGTGCTCTGCAAGCTCTCCAGGACAACATAGAATCTGGGGCTCTGTGCTTTCTTTCCTTCTGAACAAGTGTTACTGTTTTCTGCACAAAAGCGATTCTGCGAAGCAATGTGAGCAGGCACAGAGAAGGTGCTAGCAGGGAATTCTCTGCCTGCCTTTCCCCAGTGCTCTGCAAGCTCTCCAGGACAACATAGAATCTGGGGCTCTGTGCTTTCTTTCCTTCTGAACAAGTGTTACTGTTTTCTGCACAAAAGCGATTCTTGCGAAGCAATGTGAACAGGCACAGAGAAGGTGCTAGCAGGGAATTCTCTGCCTGCCTTTCCCCAGTGCTCTGCAAGCTCTCCAGGACAACAGCAAATCTGGGGCTCTGTGCTTTCTTTCCTTCTGAACAAGTGTTAGTGTTTTCTGCACAAAAGCGATTCTGCGAAGCAATGTGAACAGGCACAGAGAAGGTGCTATCAGGGAATTCTCTGCCTGCCTTTCCCCAGTGCTCTGCAAGCTCTCCAGGACAACATAGAATCTGGGGCTCTGTGCTTTCTTTCCTTCTGAACAAGTGTTACTGTTTTCTGCACAAAAGCGATTCTGCGAAGCAATGTGAACACTTCTGCTTCCCAGGCACAGAGAAGGTGCTAGCAGGGAATTCTCTGCCTGCCTTTCCCCAGTGGTCTGCAAGCTCTCCAGGGCAACATCAAATCTGGGGCTCTGTGCTTTCTTTCCTTCTGAACAAGTGTTAGTGTTTTCTGCACAAAAGCGATTCTTGCGAAGCGATGTGAACACTTCTGCTTCCCAGGCACAGAGAAGGTGCTAGCAAGGAATTCTCTGCCTGCCTTTCCCCAGTGCTCTGCAAGCTCTCCAGGACAACATAAAATCTGGGGCTCTGTGCTTTCTTTCCTTCTGAACAAGTGTTAGTGTTTTCTGCACAAAAGCGATTCTGCGAAGCAATGTGAACACTTCTGCTTCCCAGGCACAGAGAAGGTGCTATCAGGGAATTCTCTGCCTGCCTTTCCCCAGTGCTCTGCAAGCTCTCCAGGACAACATAGAATCTGGGGCTCTGTGCTTTCTTTCCTTCTGAACAAGTGTTACTGTTTTCTGCACAAAAGCGATTCTGCGAAGCAATGTGAACAGGCACAGAGAAGGTGCTAGCAGGGAATCCTCTGCCTGCCTTTCCCCAGTGCTCTGCAAGCTCTCCAGGACAACATAAAATCTGGGGCTCTGTGCTTTCTTTCCTTCTGAACAAGTGTTACTGTTTTCTGCACAAAAGCGATTCTGCGAAGCAATGTGAACACTTCTGCTTCCAAGGCACAGAGAAGGTGCTAGCAAGGAATTCTCTGCCTGCCTTTCCCCAGTGCTCTGCAAGCTCTACAGGGCAACATAAAATCTGGGGCTCTGTGCTTTCTTTCGTTCTGAGCAAGTGTTACTGTTTTCTGCACAAAAGCGATTCTGCGAAGCAATGTGAACACTTCTGCTTCCCAGGCACAGAGAAGGTGCTATCAGGGAATTCTCTGCCTGCCTTTCCCCAGTGCTCTGCAAGCTCTCCAGGACAACATAGAATCTGGGGCTCTGTGCTTTCTTTCCTTCTGAACAAGTGTTACTGTTTTCTGCACAAAAGCGATTCTGCGAAGCAATGTGAACACTTCTGCTTCCCAGGCACAGAGAAGGTGCTAGCAGGGAATTTTCTGCCTGCCTTTCCCCAGTGCTCTGCAAGCTCTCCAGGACAACATAGAATCTGGGGCTCTGTGCTTTCTTTCGTTCTGAACAAGTGTTACTGTTTTCTGCACAAAAGCGATTCTGCGAAGCAATGTGAGCAGGCACAGAGAAGGTGCTAGCAGGGAATTCTCTGCCTGCCTTTCCCCAGTGCTCTGCAAGCTCTCCAGGACAACATAGAATCTGGGGCTCTGTGCTTTCTTTCCTTCTGAACAAGTGTTACTGTTTTCTGCACAAAAGCGATTCTTGCGAAGCAATGTGAACAGGCACAGAGAAGGTGCTAGCAGGGAATTCTCTGCCTGCCTTTCCCCAGTGCTCTGCAAGCTCTCCAGGACAACATAGAATCTGGGGCTCTGTGCTTTCTTTCCTTCTGAACAAGTGTTACTGTTTTCTGCACAAAAGCGATTCTGCGAAGCAATGTGAACAGGCACAGAGAAGGTGCTAGCAGGGAATTCTCTGCCTGCCTTTCCCCAGTGCTCTGCAAGCTCTCCAGGACAACATAAAATCTGGGGCTCTGTGCTTTCTTTCCTTCTGAACAAGTGTTACTGTTTTCTGCACAAAAGCGATTCTGCGAAGCAATGTGAACACTTCTTCTTCCCAGGCACAGAGAAGGTGCTAGCAAGGAATTCTCTGCCTGCCTTTCCCCAGTGCTCTGCAAGCTCTCCAGGACAACATAGAATCTGGGGCTCTGTGCTTTCTTTCGTTCTGAACAAGTGTTACTGTTTTCTGCACAAAAGCGATTCTGCGAAGCAATGTGAACAGGCACAGAGAAGGTGCTAGCAGGGAATTCTCTGCCTGCCTTTCCCCAGTGGTCTGCAAGCTCTCCAGGACAACATAAAATCTGGGGCTCTGTGCTTTCTTTCCTTCTGAACAAGTGTTAGTGTTTTCTGCACAAAAGCGATTCTTGCGAAGCAATGTGAACACTTCTGCTTCCCAGGCACAGAGAAGGTGCTAGCAGGGAATTCTCTGCCTGCCTTTCCCCAGTGCTCTGCAAGCTCTCCAGGACAACATAGAATCTGGGGCTCTGTGCTTTCTTTCCTTCTGAACAAGTGTTACTGTTTTCTGCACAAAAGCGATTCTGCGAAGCAATGTGAACACTTCTTCTTCCCAGGCACAGAGAAGGTGCTAGCAAGAAATTCTCTGCCTGCCTTTCCCCAGTGCTCTGCAAGCTCTCCAGGACAACATAGAATCTGGGGCTCTGTGCTTTCTTTCGTTCTGAACAAGTGTTAGTGTTTTCTGCACAAAAGCGATTCTTGCGAAGCAATGTGAACAGGCACAGAGAAGGTGCTAGCAGGGAATTCTCTGCCTGCCTTTCCCCAGTGCTCTGCAAGCTCTCCAGGACAACATAGAATCTGGGGCTCTGTGCTTTCTTTCCTTCTGAACAAGTGTTACTGTTTTCTGCACAAAAGCGATTCTGCGAAGCAATGTGAACACTTCTGCTTCCCAGGCACAGAGAAGGTGCTAGCAGGGAATTCTCTGCCTGCCTTTCCCCAGTGCTCTGCAAGCTCTCCAGGACAACATAGAATCTGGGGCTCTGTGCTTTCTTTCGTTCTGAACAAGTGTTACTGTTTTCTGCACAAAAGCGATTCTGCGAAGCAATGTGAACACTTCTGCTTCCCAGGCACAGAGAAGGTGCTAGCAGGGAATTCTCTGCCTGCCTTTCCCCAGTGCTCTGCAAGCTCTCCAGGACAACATAGAATCTGGGGCTCTGTGCTTTCTTTCGTTCTGAACAAGTGTTACTGTTTTCTGCACAAAAGCGATTCTGCGAAGCAATGTGAACAGGCACAGAGAAGGTGCTAGCAGGGAATTCTCTGCCTGCCTTTCCCCAGTGGTCTGCAAGCTCTCCAGGACAACATAAAATCTGGGGCTCTGTGCTTTCTTTCCTTCTGAACAAGTGTTAGTGTTTTCTGCACAAAAGCGATTCTTGCGAAGCAATGTGAACACTTCTGCTTCCCAGGCACAGAGAAGGTGCTAGCAGGGAATTCTCTGCCTGCCTTTCCCCAGTGCTCTGCAAGCTCTCCAGGACAACATAGAATCTGGGGCTCTGTGCTTTCTTTCCTTCTGAACAAGTGTTACTGTTTTCTGCACAAAAGCGATTCTGCGAAGCAATGTGAACACTTCTTCTTCCCAGGCACAGAGAAGGTGCTAGCAAGGAATTCTCTGCCTGCCTTTCCCCAGTGCTCTGCAAGCTCTCCAGGACAACATAGAATCTGGGGCTCTGTGCTTTCTTTCGTTCTGAACAAGTGTTAGTGTTTTCTGCACAAAAGCGATTCTTGCGAAGCAATGTGAACAGGCACAGAGAAGGTGCTAGCAGGGAATTCTCTGCCTGCCTTTCCCCAGTGCTCTGCAAGCTCTCCAGGACAACATAGAATCTGGGGCTCTGTGCTTTCTTTCCTTCTGAACAAGTGTTACTTTTTTCTGCACAAAAGCGATTTTGCGAAGCAATGTGAACAGGCACAGAGAAGGTGCTAGCAGGGAATTCTCTGCCTGCCTTTCCCCAGTGCTCTGCAAGCTCTCCAGGACAACATAAAATCTGGGGCTCTGTGCTTTCTTTCCTTCTGAACAAGTGTTACTGTTTTCTGCACAAAAGCGATTCTGCGAAGCAATGTGAACACTTCTGCTTCCCAGGCACAGAGAAGGTGCTAGCAAGGAATTCTCTGCCTGCCTTTCCCCAGTGCTCTGCAAGCTCTACAGGGCAACATAAAATCTGGGGCTCTGTGCTTTCTTTCGTTCTGAGCAAGTGTTACTGTTTTCTGCACAAAAGCGATTCTGCGAAGCAATGTGAACACTTCTGCTTCCCAGGCACAGAGAAGGTGCTAGCAGGGAATTCTCTGCCTGCCTTTCCCCAGTGCTCTGCAAGCTCTCCAGGACAACATAGAATCTGGGGCTCTGTGCTTTCTTTCGTTCTGAACAAGTGTTACTGTTTTCTGCACAAAAGCGATTCTGCGAAGCAATGTGAACAGGCACAGAGAAGGTGCTATCAGGGAATTCTCTGCCTGCCTTTCCCCAGTGGTCTGCAAGCTCTCCAGGACAACATAAAATCTGGGGCTCTGTGCTTTCTTTCCTTCTGAACAAGTGTTAGTGTTTTCTGCACAAAAGCGATTCTTGCGAAGCAATGTGAACACTTCTGCTTCCCAGGCACAGAGAAGGTGCTAGCAGGGAATTCTCTGCCTGCCTTTCCCCAGTGCTCTGCAAGCTCTCCAGGACAACATAGAATCTGGGGCTCTGTGCTTTCTTTCCTTCTGAACAAGTGTTACTGTTTTCTGCACAAAAGCGATTCTGCGAAGCAATGTGAACACTTCTTCTTCCCAGGCACAGAGAAGGTGCTAGCAAGGAATTCTCTGCCTGCCTTTCCCCAGTGCTCTGCAAGCTCTCCAGGACAACATAGAATCTGGGGCTCTGTGCTTTCTTTCGTTCTGAACAAGTGTTAGTGTTTTCTGCACAAAAGCGATTCTTGCGAAGCAATGTGAACAGGCACAGAGAAGGTGCTAGCAGGGAATTCTCTGCCTGCCTTTCCCCAGTGCTCTGCAAGCTCTCCAGGACAACATAGAATCTGGGGCTCTGTGCTTTCTTTCCTTCTGAACAAGTGTTACTGTTTTCTGCACAAAAGCGATTCTGCGAAGCAATGTGAACACTTCTGCTTCCCAGGCACAGAGAAGGTGCTAGCAGGGAATTCTCTGCCTGCCTTTCCCCAGTGCTCTGCAAGCTCTCCAGGACAACATAGAATCTGGGGCTCTGTGCTTTCTTTCGTTCTGAACAAGTGTTACTGTTTTCTGCACAAAAGCGATTCTGCGAAGCAATGTGAACAGGCACAGAGAAGGTGCTAGCAGGGAATTCTCTGCCTGCCTTTCCCCAGTGCTCTGCAAGCTCTCCAGGACAACATAAAATCTGGGGCTCTGTGCTTTCTTTCCTTCTGAACAAGTGTTAGTGTTTTCTGCACAAAAGCGATTCTTGCGAAGCAATGTGAACACTTCTGCTTCCCAGGCACAGAGAAGGTGCTAGCAGGGAATTCTCTGCCTGCCTTTCCCCAGTGCTCTGCAAGCTCTCCAGGACAACATAGAATCTGGGGCTCTGTGCTTTCTTTCCTTCTGAACAAGTGTTACTGTTTTCTGCACAAAAGCGATTCTGCGAAGCAATGTGAACACTTCTGCTTCCCAGGCACAGAGAAGGTGCTATCAGGGAATTCTCTGCCTGCCTTTCCCCAGTGCTCTGCAAGCTCTCCAGGACAACATAGAATCTGGGGCTCTGTGCTTTCTTTCGTTCTGAACAAGTGTTAGTGTTTTCTGCACAAAAGCGATTCTGCGAAGCAATGTGAACAGGCACAGAGAAGGTGCTAGCAGGGAATTCTCTGCCTGCCTTTCCCCAGTGCTCTGCAAGCTCTCCAGGACAACATAGAATCTGGGGCTCTGTGCTTTCTTTCGTTCTGAACAAGTGTTACTGTTTTCTGCACAAAAGCGATTCTGCGAAGCAATGTGAACAGGCACAGAGAAGGTGCTAGCAGGGAATTCTCTGCCTGCCTTTCCCCAGTGCTCTGCAAGCTCTCCAGGACAACATAGAATCTGGGGCTCTGTGCTTTCTTTCCTTCTGAACAAGTGTTACTGTTTTCTGCACAAAAGCGATTCTGCGAAGCAATGTGAACACTTCTGCTTCCCAGGCACAGAGAAGGTGCTAGCAGGGAATTCTCTGCCTGCCTTTCCCCAGTGCTCTGCAAGCTCTCCAGGACAACATAGAATCTGGGGCTCTGTGCTTTCTTTCCTTCTGAACAAGTGTTACTGTTTTCTGCACAAAAGCGATTCTGCGAAGCAATGTGAACACTTCTGCTTCCCAGGCACAGAGAAGGTGCTAGCAAGGAATTCTCTGCCTGCCTTTCCCCAGTGCTCTGCAAGCTCTCCAGGACAACATAGAATCTGGGGCTCTGTGCTTTCTTTCGTTCTGAACAAGTGTTAGTGTTTTCTGCACAAAAGCGATTATGCGAAGCAATGTGAACAGGCACAGAGAAGGTGCTAGCAGGGAATTCTCTGCCTGCCTTTCCCCAGTGCTCTGCAAGCTCTCCAGGACAACATAGAATCTGGGGCTCTGTGCTTTCTTTCGTTCTGAACAAGTGTTAGTGTTTTCTGCACAAAAGCGATTCTGCGAAGCAATGTGAACAGGCACAGAGAAGGTGCTAGCAGGGAATTCTCTGCCTGCCTTTCCCCAGTGCTCTGCAAGCTCTCCAGGACAACATAGAATCTGGGGCTCTGTGCTTTCTTTCCTTCTGAACAAGTGTTAGTGTTTTCTGCACAAAAGCGATTCTGCAAAGCAATGTGAACACTTCTGCTTCCCAGGCACAGAGAAGGTGCTAGCAAGGAATTCTCTGCCTGCCTTTCCCCAGTGCTCTGCAAGCTCTCCAGGACAACAGCAAATCTGGGGCTCTGTGCTTTCTTTCCTTCTGAACAAGTGTTAGTGTTTTCTGCACAAAAGCGATTCTGCGAAGCAATGTGAACAGGCACAGAGAAGGTGCTATCAGGGAATTCTCTGCCTGCCTTTCCCCAGTGCTCTGCAAGCTCTCCAGGACAACATAGAATCTGGGGCTCTGTGCTTTCTTTCCTTCTGAACAAGTGTTACTGTTTTCTGCACAAAAGCGATTCTGCGAAGCAATGTGAACACTTCTGCTTCCCAGGCACAGAGAAGGTGCTAGCAGGGAATTCTCTGCCTGCCTTTCCCCAGTGGTCTGCCAGCTCTCCAGGGCAACATCAAATCTGGGGCTCTGTGCTTTCTTTCCTTCTGAACAAGTGTTAGTGTTTTCTGCACAAAAGCGATTCTTGCGAAGCGATGTGAACACTTCTGCTTCCCAGGCACAGAGAAGGTGCTAGCAAGGAATTCTCTGCCTGCCTTTCCCCAGTGCTCTGCAAGCTCTCCAGGACAACATAAAATCTGGGGCTCTGTGCTTTCTTTCCTTCTGAACAAGTGTTAGTGTTTTCTGCACAAAAGCGATTCTGCGAAGCAATGTGAACACTTCTGCTTCCCAGGCACAGAGAAGGTGCTAGCAGGGAATTCTCTGCCTGCCTTTCCCCAGTGCTCTGCAAGCTCTCCAGGACAACATAGAATCTGGGGCTCTGTGCTTTCTTTCGTTCTGAACAAGTGTTACTGTTTTCTGCACAAAAGCGATTCTTGCGAAGCAATGTGAACACTTCTGCTTCCCAGGCACAGAGAAGGTGCTATCAGGGAATTCTCTGCCTGCCTTTCCCCAGTGCTCTGCAAGCTCTCCAGGACAACATAGAATCTGGGGCTCTGTGCTTTCTTTCCTTCTGAACAAGTGTTACTGTTTTCTGCACAAAAGCGATTCTGCGAAGCAATGTGAACAGGCACAGAGAAGGTGCTAGCAGGGAATTCTCTGCCTGCCTTTCCCCAGTGCTCTGCAAGCTCTCCAGGACAACATAAAATCTGGGGCTCTGTGCTTTCTTTCCTTCTGAACAAGTGTTACTGTTTTCTGCACAAAAGCGATTCTGCGAAGCAATGTGAACACTTCTGCTTCCCAGGCACAGAGAAGGTGCTAGCAAGGAATTCTCTGCCTGCCTTTCCCCAGTGCTCTGCAAGCTCTACAGGGCAACATAAAATCTGGGGCTCTGTGCTTTCTTTCGTTCTGAGCAAGTGTTACTGTTTTCTGCACAAAAGCGATTCTGCGAAGCAATGTGAACACTTCTGCTTCCCAGGCACAGAGAAGGTGCTAGCAGGGAATTCTCTGCCTGCCTTTCCCCAGTGCTCTGCAAGCTCTCCAGGACAACATAGAATCTGGGGCTCTGTGCTTTCTTTCCTTCTGAACAAGTGTTACTGTTTTCTGCACAAAAGCGATTCTGCGAAGCAATGTGAACACTTCTGCTTCCCAGGCACAGAGAAGGTGCTAGCAGGGAATTCTCTGCCTGCCTTTCCCCAGTGCTCTGCAAGCTCTCCAGGACAACATAGAATCTGGGGCTCTGTGCTTTCTTTCCTTCTGAACAAGTGTTAGTGTTTTCTGCACAAAAGCGATTCTGCAAAGCAATGTGAACACTTCTGCTTCCCAGGCACAGAGAAGGTGCTAGCAAGGAATTCTCTGCCTGCCTTTCCCCAGTGCTCTGCAAGCTCTCCAGGACAACAGCAAATCTGGGGCTCTGTGCTTTCTTTCCTTCTGAACAAGTGTTAGTGTTTTCTGCACAAAAGCGATTATGCGAAGCAATGTGAACAGGCACAGAGAAGGTGCTATCAGGGAATTCTCTGCCTGCCTTTCCCCAGTGCTCTGC
Organism: Strix aluco; assembly: GCF_031877795.1. Taxonomy (NCBI): domain Eukaryota; kingdom Metazoa; phylum Chordata; class Aves; order Strigiformes; family Strigidae; genus Strix; species Strix aluco. The sequence goes on from NW_027436647.1 coordinate 3,384,512, forward strand.
AAGCTCTCCAGGACAACATAGAATCTGGGGCTCTGTGCTTTCTTTCCTTCTGAACAAGTGTTACTGTTTTCTGCACAAAAGCGATTCTGCGAAGCAATGTGAACACTTCTGCTTCCCAGGCACAGAGAAGGTGCTAGCAGGGAATTCTCTGCCTACCTTTCCCCAGTGGTCTGCCAGCTCTCCAGGGCAACATCAAATCTGGGGCTCTGTGCTTTCTTTCCTTCTGAACAAGTGTTAGTGTTTTCTGCACAAAAGCGATTCTTGCGAAGCGATGTGAACACTTCTGCTTCCCAGGCACAGAGAAGGTGCTAGCAAGGAATTCTCTGCCTGCCTTTCCCCAGTGCTCTGCAAGCTCTCCAGGACAACATAAAATCTGGGGCTCTGTGCTTTCTTTCCTTCTGAACAAGTGTTAGTGTTTTCTGCACAAAAGCGATTCTGCGAAGCAATGTGAACACTTCTGCTTCCCAGGCACAGAGAAGGTGCTAGCAGGGAATTCTCTGCCTGCCTTTCCCCAGTGCTCTGCAAGCTCTCCAGGACAACATAGAATCTGGGGCTCTGTGCTTTCTTTCGTTCTGAACAAGTGTTACTGTTTTCTGCACAAAAGCGATTCTTGCGAAGCAATGTGAACACTTCTGCTTCCCAGGCACAGAGAAGGTGCTATCAGGGAATTCTCTGCCTGCCTTTCCCCAGTGCTCTGCAAGCTCTCCAGGACAACATAGAATCTGGGGCTCTGTGCTTTCTTTCCTTCTGAACAAGTGTTACTGTTTTCTGCACAAAAGCGATTCTGCGAAGCAATGTGAACAGGCACAGAGAAGGTGCTAGCAGGGAATTCTCTGCCTGCCTTTCCCCAGTGCTCTGCAAGCTCTCCAGGACAACATAAAATCTGGGGCTCTGTGCTTTCTTTCCTTCTGAACAAGTGTTACTGTTTTCTGCACAAAAGCGATTCTGCGAAGCAATGTGAACACTTCTGCTTCCCAGGCACAGAGAAGGTGCTAGCAAGGAATTCTCTGCCTGCCTTTCCCCAGTGCTCTGCAAGCTCTACAGGGCAACATAAAATCTGGGGCTCTGTGCTTTCTTTCGTTCTGAGCAAGTGTTACTGTTTTCTGCACAAAAGCGATTCTGCGAAGCAATGTGAACACTTCTGCTTCCCAGGCACAGAGAAGGTGCTAGCAGGGAATTCTCTGCCTGCCTTTCCCCAGTGCTCTGCAAGCTCTCCAGGACAACATAGAATCTGGGGCTCTGTGCTTTCTTTCCTTCTGAACAAGTGTTACTGTTTTCTGCACAAAAGCGATTCTGCGAAGCAATGTGAACACTTCTGCTTCCCAGGCACAGAGAAGGTGCTAGCAGGGAATTTTCTGCCTGCCTTTCCCCAGTGCTCTGCAAGCTCTCCAGGACAACATAGAATCTGGGGCTCTGTGCTTTCTTTCGTTCTGAACAAGTGTTACTGTTTTCTGCACAAAAGCGATTCTGCGAAGCAATGTGAGCAGGCACAGAGAAGGTGCTAGCAGGGAATTCTCTGCCTGCCTTTCCCCAGTGCTCTGCAAGCTCTCCAGGACAACATAGAATCTGGGGCTCTGTGCTTTCTTTCCTTCTGAACAAGTGTTACTGTTTTCTGCACAAAAGCGATTCTGCGAAGCAATGTGAACACTTCTGCTTCCCAGGCACAGAGAAGGTGCTAGCAGGGAATTCTCTGCCTGCCTTTCCCCAGTGCTCTGCAAGCTCTCCAGGACAACATAGAATCTGGGGCTCTGTGCTTTCTTTCGTTCTGAACAAGTGTTACTGTTTTCTGCACAAAAGCGATTCTGCGAAGCAATGTGAACAGGCACAGAGAAGGTGCTAGCAGGGAATTCTCTGCCTGCCTTTCCCCAGTGGTCTGCAAGCTCTCCAGGACAACATAAAATCTGTGGCTCTGTGCTTTCTTTCCTTCTGAACAAGTGTTAGTGTTTTCTGCACAAAAGCGATTCTTGCGAAGCAATGTGAACACTTCTGCTTCCCAGGCACAGAGAAGGTGCTAGCAGGGAATTCTCTGCCTGCCTTTCCCCAGTGCTCTGCAAGCTCTCCAGGACAACATAGAATCTGGGGCTCTGTGCTTTCTTTCCTTCTGAACAAGTGTTACTGTTTTCTGCACAAAAGCGATTCTGCGAAGCAATGTGAACACTTCTGCTTCCCAGGCACAGAGAAGGTGCTAGCAAGGAATTCTCTGCCTGCCTTTCCCCAGTGCTCTGCAAGCTCTCCAGGACAACATAGAATCTGGGGCTCTGTGCTTTCTTTCGTTCTGAACAAGTGTTAGTGTTTTCTGCACAAAAGCGATTATGCGAAGCAATGTGAACAGGCACAGAGAAGGTGCTAGCAGGGAATTCTCTGCCTGCCTTTCCCCAGTGCTCTGCAAGCTCTCCAGGACAACATAGAATCTGGGGCTCTGTGCTTTCTTTCCTTCTGAACAAGTGTTAGTGTTTTCTGCACAAAAGCGATTATGCGAAGCAATGTGAACAGGCACAGAGAAGGTGCTAGCAGGGAATTCTCTGCCTGCCTTTCCCCAGTGCTCTGCAAGCTCTCCAGGACAACATAGAATCTGGGGCTCTGTGCTTTCTTTCCTTCTGAACAAGTGTTAGTGTTTTCTGCACAAAAGCGATTCTGCAAAGCAATGTGAACACTTCTGCTTCCCAGGCACAGAGAAGGTGCTAGCAAGGAATTCTCTGCCTGCCTTTCCCCAGTGCTCTGCAAGCTCTCCAGGACAACAGCAAATCTGGGGCTCTGTGCTTTCTTTCCTTCTGAACAAGTGTTACTGTTTTCTGCACAAAAGCGATTCTGCGAAGCAATGTGAACAGGCACAGAGAAGGTGCTATCAGGGAATTCTCTGCCTGCCTTTCCCCAGTGCTCTGCAAGCTCTCCAGGACAACATAGAATCTGGGGCTCTGTGCTTTCTTTCCTTCTGAACAAGTGTTACTGTTTTCTGCACAAAAGCGATTCTGCGAAGCAATGTGAACACTTCTGCTTCCCAGGCACAGAGAAGGTGCTAGCAGGGAATTCTCTGCCTGCCTTTCCCCAGTGGTCTGCAAGCTCTCCAGGGCAACATCAAATCTGGGGCTCTGTGCTTTCTTTCCTTCTGAACAAGTGTTAGTGTTTTCTGCACAAAAGCGATTCTTGCGAAGCGATGTGAACACTTCTGCTTCCCAGGCACAGAGAAGGTGCTAGCAAGGAATTCTCTGCCTGCCTTTCCCCAGTGCTCTGCAAGCTCTCCAGGACAACATAAAATCTGGGGCTCTGTGCTTTCTTTCCTTCTGAACAAGTGTTAGTGTTTTCTGCACAAAAGCGATTCTGCGAAGCAATGTGAACACTTCTGCTTCCCAGGCACAGAGAAGGTGCTAGCAGGGAATTCTCTGCCTGCCTTTCCCCAGTGCTCTGCAAGCTCTCCAGGACAACATAGAATCTGGGGCTCTGTGCTTTCTTTCCTTCTGAACAAGTGTTAGTGTTTTCTGCACAAAAGCGATTCTGCGAAGCAATGTGAACAGGCACAGAGAAGGTGCTAGCAGGGAATTCTCTGCCTGCCTTTCCCCAGTGCTCTGCAAGCTCTCCAGGACAACATAGAATCTGGGGCTCTGTGCTTTCTTTCGTTCTGAACAAGTGTTACTGTTTTCTGCACAAAAGCGATTCTTGCGAAGCAATGTGAACACTTCTGCTTCCCAGGCACAGAGAAGGTGCTAGCAGGGAATTCTCTGCCTGCCTTTCCCCAGTGCTCTGCAAGCTCTCCAGGACAACATAGAATCTGGGGCTCTGCGCTTTCTTTCCTTCTGAACAAGTGTTAGTGTTTTCTGCACAAAAGCGATTCTGCGAAGCAATGTGAACACTTCTGCTTCCCAGGCACAGAGAAGGTGCTAGCAAGGAATTCTCTGCCTGCCTTTCCCCAGTGCTCTGCAAGCTCTCCAGGACAACATAGAATCTGGGGCTCTGTGCTTTCTTTCGTTCTGAACAAGTGTTAGTGTTTTCTGCACAAAAGCGATTCTGCGAAGCAATGTGAACAGGCACAGAGAAGGTGCTATCAGGGAATTCTCTGCCTGCCTTTCCCCAGTGCTCTGCAAGCTCTCCAGGACAACATAGAATCTGGGGCTCTGTGCTTTCTTTCCTTCTGAACAAGTGTTAGTGTTTTCTGCACAAAAGCGATTCTGCAAAGCAATGTGAACACTTCTGCTTCCCAGGCACAGAGAAGGTGCTAGCAAGGAATTCTCTGCCTGCCTTTCCCCAGTGCTCTGCAAGCTCTCCAGGACAACATCAAATCTGGGGCTCTGTGCTTTCTTTCCTTCTGAACAAGTGTTACTGTTTTCTGCACAAAAGCGATTCTGCGAAGCAATGTGAACACTTCTGCTTCCCAGGCACAGAGAAGGTGCTAGCAGGGAATTCTCTGCCTGCCTTTCCCCAGTGCTCTGCAAGCTCTCCAGGACAACATCAAATCTGGGGCTCTGTGCTTTCTTTCCTTCTGAACAAGTGTTAATGTTTTCTGCACAAAAGCGATTCTGCGAAGCAATGTGAACAGGCACAGAGAAGGTGCTATCAGGGAATTCTCTGCCTGCCTTTCCCCAGTGCTCTGCAAGCTCTCCAGGGCAACATAGAATCTGGGGCTCTGTGCTTTCTTTCGTTCTGAGCAAGTGTTACTGTTTTCTGCACAAAAGCGATTCTGCGAAGCAATGTGAACACTTCTGCTTCCCAGGCACAGAGAAGGTGCTAGCAGGGAATTCTCTGCCTGCCTTTCCCCAGTGCTCTGCAAGCTCTCCAGGACAACATCAAATCTGGGGCTCTGTGCTTTCTTTCCTTCTGAACAAGTGTTACTGTTTTCTGCACAAAAGCGATTCTGCGAAGCAATGTGAACACTTCTGCTTCCCAGGCACAGAGAAGGTGCTAGCAGGGAATTCTCTGCCTGCCTTTCCCCAGTGCTCTGCAAGCTCTCCAGGGCAACATAAAATCTGGGGCTCTGTGCTTTCTTTCCTTCTGAACAAGTGTTAGTGTTTTCTGCACAAAAGCGATTCTGCGAAGCAATGTGAACACTTCTGCTTCCCAGGCACAGAGAAGGTGCTAGCAGGGAATTCTCTGCCTGCCTTTCCCCAGTGCTCTGCAAGCTCTCCAGGACAACATAGAATCTGGGGCTCTGTGCTTTCTTTCGTTCTGAACAAGTGTTAGTGTTTTCTGCACAAAAGCGATTCTGCGAAGCAATGTGAACAGGCACAGAGAAGGTGCTAGCAGGGAATTCTCTGCCTGCCTTTCCCCAGTGCTCTGCAAGCTCTCCAGGACAACATAGAATCTGGGGCTCTGTGCTTTCTTTCGTTCTGAACAAGTGTTAGTGTTTTCTGCACAAAAGCGATTCTTGCGAAGCAATGTGAACACTTCTGCTTCCCAGGCACAGAGAAGGTGCTATCAGGGAATTCTCTGCCTGCCTTTCCCCAGTGCTCTGCAAGCTCTCCAGGACAACATAGAATCTGGGGCTCTGTGCTTTCTTTCCTTCTGAACAAGTGTTACTGTTTTCTGCACAAAAGCGATTCTGCGAAGCAATGTGAACACTTCTGCTTCCCAGGCACAGAGAAGGTGCTAGCAAGGAATTCTCTGCCTGCCTTTCCCCAGTGCTCTGCAAGCTCTCCAGGGCAACATAAAATCTGGGGCTCTGTGCTTTCTTTCCTTCTGAACAAGTGTTAGTGTTTTCTGCACAAAAGCGATTCTGCGAAGCAATGTGAACACTTCTGCTTCCCAGGCACAGAGAAGGTGCTAGCAGGGAATTCTCTGCCTGCCTTTCCCCAGTGCTCTGCAAGCTCTCCAGGACAACATAGAATCTGGGGCTCTGTGCTTTCTTTCCTTCTGAACAAGTGTTACTGTTTTCTGCACAAAAGCGATTCTGCGAAGCAATGTGAACACTTCTGCTTCCCAGGCACAGAGAAGGTGCTATCAGGGAATTCTCTGCCTGCCTTTCCCCAGTGCTCTGCAAGCTCTCCAGGACAACATCAAATCTGGGGCTCTGTGCTTTCTTTCCTTCTCAACAACTGTTACTGTTTTCTGCACAAAAGCGATTCTGCGAAGCAATGTGAACAGGCACAGAGAAGGTGCTATCAGGGAATTCTCTGCCTGCCTTTCCCCAGTGCTCTGCAAGCTCTCCAGGACAACATAAAATCTGGGGCTCTGTGCTTTCTTTCCTTCTGAACAAGTGTTACTGTTTTCTGCACAAAAGCGATTCTTGCGAAGCAATGTGAACACTTCTGCTTCCCAGGCACAGAGAAGGTGATATCAGGGAATTCTCTGCCTGCCTTTCCCCAGTGCTCTGCAAGCTCTCCAAGACAACATAGAATCTGGTGCTCTGTGCTTTCTTTCCTTCTGAACAAGTGTTACTGTTTTCTGCACAAAAGCGATTCTGCGAAGCAATGTGAACACTTCTGCTTCCCAGGCACAGAGAAGGTGCTAGCAGGGAATTCTCTGCCTGCCTTTCCCCAGTGCTCTGCAAGCTCTCCAGGACAACATAGAATCTGGGGCTCTGTGCTTTCTTTCCTTCTGAACAAGTGTTACTGTTTTCTGCACAAAAGCGATTCTGCGAAGCAATGTGAACACTTCTGCTTCCCAGGCACAGAGAAGGTGCTAGCAGGGAATTCTCTGCCTGCCTTTCCCCAGTGCTCTGCAAGCTCTCCAGGGCAACATCAAATCTGGGGCTCTGTGCTTTCTTTCCTTCTGAACAAGTGTTAGTGTTTTCTGCACAAAAGCGATTCTTGCGAAGCGATGTGAACACTTCTGCTTCCCAGGCACAGAGAAGGTGCTAGCAAGGAATTCTCTGCCTGCCTTTCCCCAGTGCTCTGCAAGCTCTCCAGGACAACATAAAATCTGGGGCTCTGTGCTTTCTTTCCTTCTGAACAAGTGTTAGTGTTTTCTGCACAAAAGCGATTCTGCGAAGCAATGTGAACACTTCTGCTTCCCAGGCACAGAGAAGGTGCTAGCAGGGAATTCTCTGCCTGCCTTTCCCCAGTGCTCTGCAAGCTCTCCAGGACAACATAGAATCTGGGGCTCTGTGCTTTCTTTCCTTCTGAACAAGTGTTACTGTTTTCTGCACAAAAGCGATTCTGCGAAGCAATGTGAACAGGCACAGAGAAGGTGCTAGCAGGGAATTCTCTGCCTGCCTTTCCCCAGTGCTCTGCAAGCTCTCCAGGACAACATAGAATCTGGGGCTCTGTGCTTTCTTTCGTTCTGAACAAGTGTTAGTGTTTTCTGCACAAAAGCGATTCTTGCGAAGCAATGTGAACACTTCTGCTTCCCAGGCACAGAGAAGGTGCTATCAGGGAATTCTCTGCCTGCCTTTCCCCAGTGCTCTGCAAGCTCTCCAGGACAACATAGAATCTGGGGCTCTGTGCTTTCTTTCCTTCTGAACAAGTGTTACTGTTTTCTGCACAAAAGCGATTCTGCGAAGCAATGTGAACAGGCACAGAGAAGGTGCTAGCAGGGAATTCTCTGCCTGCCTTTCCCCAGTGCTCTGCAAGCTCTCCAGGACAACATAAAATCTGGGGCTCTTTGCTTTCTTTCCTTCTGAACAAGTGTTACTGTTTTCTGCACAAAAGCGATTCTGCGAAGCAATGTGAACACTTCTGCTTCCCAGGCACAGAGAAGGTGCTAGCAAGGAATTCTCTGCCTGCCTTTCCCCAGTGCTCTGCAAGCTCTCCAGGGCAACATAAAATCTGGGGCTCTGTGCTTTCTTTCGTTCTGAGCAAGTGTTACTGTTTTCTGCACAAAAGCGATTCTGCGAAGCAATGTGAACACTTCTTCTTCCCAGGCACAGAGAAGGTGCTAGCAAGGAATTCTCTGCCTGCCTTTCCCCAGTGCTCTGCAAGCTCTCCAGGACAACATAGAATCTGGGGCTCTGTGCTTTCTTTCCTTCTGAACAAGTGTTAGTGTTTTCTGCACAAAAGCGATTCTGCGAAGCAATGTGAACAGGCACAGAGAAGGTGCTATCAGGGAATTCTCTGCCTGCCTTTCCCCAGTGCTCTGCAAGCTCTCCAGGACAACATAGAATCTGGGGCTCTGTGCTTTCTTTCCTTCTGAACAAGTGTTAGTGTTCTCTGCCCAAAAGCGATTCTTGAGAAGCAATGTGAACACTTCTGCTTCCCAGGCACAGAGAAGGTGCTAGCAGGGAATTCTCTGCCTGCCTTTCCCCAGTGCTCTGCAAGCTCTCCAGGACAACATAGAATCTGGGGCTCTGTGCTTTCTTTCCTTCTGAACAAGTGTTACTGTTTTCTGCACAAAAGCGATTCTGCGAAGCAATGTGAACAGGCACAGAGAAGGTGCTATCAGGGAATTCTCTGCCTGCCTTTCCCCAGTGGTCTGCAAGCTCTCCAGGACAACATAAAATCTGGGGCTCTGTGCTTTCTTTCCTTCTGAACAAGTGTTACTGTTTTCTGCACAAAAGCGATTCTGCGAAGCAATGTGAACACTTCTGCTTCCCAGGCACAGAGAAGGTGCTATCAGGGAATTCTCTGCCTGCCTTTCCCCAGTGCTCTGCAAGCTCTCCAGGACAACAGCAAATCTGGGGCTCTGTGCTTTCTTTCCTTCTGAACAAGTGTTACTGTTTTCTGCACAAAAGCGATTCTGCGAAGCAATGTGAACAGGCACAGAGAAGGTGCTATCAGGGAATTCTCTGCCTGCCTTTCCCCAGTGCTCTGCAAGCTCTCCAGGACAACATAGAATCTGGGGCTCTGTGCTTTCTTTCCTTCTGAACAAGTGTTACTGTTTTCTGCACAAAAGCGATTCTGCGAAGCAATGTGAACACTTCTGCTTCCCAGGCACAGAGAAGGTGCTAGCAAGGAATTCTCTGCCTGCCTTTCCCCAGTGCTCTGCAAGCTCTCCAGGGCAACATAAAATATGGGGCTCTGTGCTTTCTTTCGTTCTGAGCAAGTGTTACTGTTTTCTGCACAAAAGCGATTCTGCGAAGCAATGTGAACACTTCTGCTTCCCAGGCACAGAGAAGGTGCTAGCAGGGAATTCTCTGCCTGCCGTTCCCCAGTGCTCTGCAAGCTCTCCAGGACAACAGCAAATCTGGGGCTCTGTGCTTTCTTTCGTTCTGAACAAGTGTTAGTGTTTTCTGCACAAAAGCGATTCTGCGAAGCAATGTGAACAGGCACAGAGAAGGTGCTATCAGGGAATTCTCTGCCTGCCTTTCCCCAGTGCTCTGCAAGCTCTCCAGGACAACAGCAAATCTGGGGCTCTGTGCTTTCTTTCCTTCTGAACAAGTGTTACTGTTTTCTGCACAAAAGCGATTCTGCGAAGCAATGTGAACAGGCACAGAGAAGGTGCTATCAGGGAATTCTCTGCCTGCCTTTCCCCAGTGCTCTGCAAGCTCTCCAGGACAACATAGAATCTGGGGCTCTGTGCTTTCTTTCCTTCTGAACAAGTGTTACTGTTTTCTGCACAAAAGCGATTCTGCGAAGCAATGTGAACACTTCTGCTTCCCAGGCACAGAGAAGGTGCTAGCAGGGAATTCTCTGCCTGCCTTTCCCCAGTGCTCTGCAAGCTCTCCAGGACAACATAGAATCTGGGGCTCTGTGCTTTCTTTCCTTCTGAACAAGTGTTACTGTTTTCTGCACAAAAGCGATTCTTGCGAAGCGATGTGAACACTTCTGCTTCCCAGGCACAGAGAAGGTGCTAGCAGGGAATTCTCTGCCTGCCTTTCCCCAGTGCTCTGCAAGCTCTCCAGGACAACATAGAATGTGGGGCTCTGTGCTTTCTTTCCTTCTGAACAAGTGTTACTGTTTTCTGCACAAAAGCGATTCTGCGAAGCAATGTGAACACTTCTGCTTCCCAGGCACAGAGAAGGTGCTAGCAGGGAATTCTCTGCCTGCCTTTCCCCAGTGCTCTGCAAGCTCTCCAGGACAACAGCAAATCTGGGGCTCTGTGCTTTCTTTCCTTCTGAACAAGTGTTACTGTTTTCTGCACAAAAGCGATTCTGCGAAGCAATGTGAACAGGCACAGAGAAGGTGCTATCAGGGAATTCTCTGCCTGCCTTTCCCCAGTGCTCTGCAAGCTCTCCAGGACAACATAAAATCTGGGGCTCTGTGCTTTCTTTCCTTCTGAACAAGTGTTACTGTTTTCTGCACAAAAGCGATTCTGCGAAGCAATGTGAACACTTCTTCTTCCCAGGCACAGAGAAGGTGCTAGCAAGGAATTCTCTGCCTGCCTTTCCCCAGTGCTCTGCAAGCTCTCCAGGGCAACATAAAATCTGGGGCTCTGTGCTTTCTTTCGTTCTGAGCAAGTGTTACTGTTTTCTGCACAAAAGCGATTCTGCGAAGCAATGTGAACACTTCTGCTTCCCAGGCACAGAGAAGGTGCTATCAGGGAATTCTCTGCCTGCCTTTCCCCAGTGCTCTGCAAGCTCTCCAGGACAACAGCAAATCTGGGGCTCTGTGCTTTCTTTCCTTCTGAACAAGTGTTACTGTTTTCTGCACAAAAGCGATTCTGCGAAGCAATGTGAACACTTCTGCTTCCCAGGCACAGAGAAGGTGCTAGCAGGGAATTCTCTGCCTGCCTTTCCCCAGTGCTCTGCAAGCTCTCCAGGACAACATAGAATCTGGGGCTCTGTGCTTTCTTTCCTTCTGAACAAGTGTTACTGTTTTCTGCACAAAAGCGATTCTGCGAAGCAATGTGAACACTTCTGCTTCCCAGGCACAGAGAAGGTGCTAGCAAGGAATTCTCTGCCTGCCTTTCCCCAGTGCTCTGCAAGCTCTCCAGGACAACATAGAATCTGGGGCTCTGTGCTTTCTTTCGTTCTGAACAAGTGTTAGTGTTTTCTGCACAAAAGCGATTATGCGAAGCAATGTGAACAGGCACAGAGAAGGTGCTAGCAGGGAATTCTCTGCCTGCCTTTCCCCAGTGCTCTGCAAGCTCTCCAGGACAACATAGAATCTGGGGCTCTGTGCTTTCTTTCGTTCTGAACAAGTGTTAGTGTTTTCTGCACAAAAGCGATTCTGCGAAGCAATGTGAACAGGCACAGAGAAGGTGCTAGCAGGGAATTCTCTGCCTGCCTTTCCCCAGTGCTCTGCAAGCTCTCCAGGACAACATAGAATCTGGGGCTCTGTGCTTTCTTTCCTTCTGAACAAGTGTTAGTGTTTTCTGCACAAAAGCGATTCTGCAAAGCAATGTGAACACTTCTGCTTCCCAGGCACAGAGAAGGTGCTAGCAAGGAATTCTCTGCCTGCCTTTCCCCAGTGCTCTGCAAGCTCTCCAGGACAACAGCAAATCTGGGGCTCTGTGCTTTCTTTCCTTCTGAACAAGTGTTAGTGTTTTCTGCACAAAAGCGATTCTGCGAAGCAATGTGAACAGGCACAGAGAAGGTGCTATCAGGGAATTCTCTGCCTGCCTTTCCCCAGTGCTCTGCAAGCTCTCCAGGACAACATAGAATCTGGGGCTCTGTGCTTTCTTTCCTTCTGAACAAGTGTTACTGTTTTCTGCACAAAAGCGATTCTGCGAAGCAATGTGAACACTTCTGCTTCCCAGGCACAGAGAAGGTGCTAGCAGGGAATTCTCTGCCTGCCTTTCCCCAGTGGTCTGCCAGCTCTCCAGGGCAACATCAAATCTGGGGCTCTGTGCTTTCTTTCCTTCTGAACAAGTGTTAGTGTTTTCTGCACAAAAGCGATTCTTGCGAAGCGATGTGAACACTTCTGCTTCCCAGGCACAGAGAAGGTGCTAGCAAGGAATTCTCTGCCTGCCTTTCCCCAGTGCTCTGCAAGCTCTCCAGGACAACATAAAATCTGGGGCTCTGTGCTTTCTTTCCTTCTGAACAAGTGTTAGTGTTTTCTGCACAAAAGCGATTCTGCGAAGCAATGTGAACACTTCTGCTTCCCAGGCACAGAGAAGGTGCTAGCAGGGAATTCTCTGCCTGCCTTTCCCCAGTGCTCTGCAAGCTCTCCAGGACAACATAGAATCTGGGGCTCTGTGCTTTCTTTCGTTCTGAACAAGTGTTACTGTTTTCTGCACAAAAGCGATTCTTGCGAAGCAATGTGAACACTTCTGCTTCCCAGGCACAGAGAAGGTGCTATCAGGGAATTCTCTGCCTGCCTTTCCCCAGTGCTCTGCAAGCTCTCCAGGACAACATAGAATCTGGGGCTCTGTGCTTTCTTTCCTTCTGAACAAGTGTTACTGTTTTCTGCACAAAAGCGATTCTGCGAAGCAATGTGAACAGGCACAGAGAAGGTGCTAGCAAGGAATTCTCTGCCTGCCTTTCCCCAGTGCTCTGCAAGCTCTACAGGGCAACATAAAATCTGGGGCTCTGTGCTTTCTTTCGTTCTGAGCAAGTGTTACTGTTTTCTGCACAAAAGCGATTCTGCGAAGCAATGTGAACACTTCTGCTTCCCAGGCACAGAGAAGGTGCTAGCAGGGAATTCTCTGCCTGCCTTTCCCCAGTGCTCTGCAAGCTCTCCAGGACAACATAGAATCTGGGGCTCTGTGCTTTCTTTCCTTCTGAACAAGTGTTAGTGTTTTCTGCACAAAAGCGATTCTGCGAAGCAATGTGAACACTTCTGCTTCCCAGGCACAGAGAAGGTGCTAGCAGGGAATTCTCTGCCTGCCTTTCCCCAGTGCTCTGCAAGCTCTCCAGGACAACATAGAATCTGGGGCTCTGTGCTTTCTTTCCTTCTGAACAAGTGTTAGTGTTTTCTGCACAAAAGCGATTCTGCAAAGCAATGTGAACACTTCTGCTTCCCAGGCACAGAGAAGGTGCTAGCAAGGAATTCTCTGCCTGCCTTTCCCCAGTGCTCTGCAAGCTCTCCAGGACAACAGCAAATCTGGGGCTCTGTGCTTTCTTTCCTTCTGAACAAGTGTTAGTGTTTTCTGCACAAAAGCGATTCTGCGAAGCAATGTGAACAGGCACAGAGAAGGTGCTATCAGGGAATTCTCTGCCTGCCTTTCCCCAGTGCTCTGCAAGCTCTCCAGGACAACATAGAATCTGGGGCTCTGTGCTTTCTTTCCTTCTGCACAAGTGTTACTGTTTTCTGCACAAAAGCGATTCTGCGAAGCAATGTGAACACTTCTGCTTCCCAGGCACAGAGAAGGTGCTAGCAGGGAATTCTCTGCCTGCCTTTCCCCAGTGGTCTGCCAGCTCTCCAGGGCAACATCAAATCTGGGGCTCTGTGCTTTCTTTCCTTCTGAACAAGTGTTAGTGTTTTCTGCACAAAAGCGATTCTTGCGAAGCGATGTGAACACTTCTGCTTCCCAGGCACAGAGAAGGTGCTAGCAAGGAATTCTCTGCCTGCCTTTCCCCAGTGCTCTGCAAGCTCTCCAGGACAACATAAAATCTGGGGCTCTGTGCTTTCTTTCCTTCTGAACAAGTGTTAGTGTTTTCTGCACAAAAGCGATTCTGCGAAGCAATGTGAACACTTCTGCTTCCCAGGCACAGAGAAGGTGCTAGCAGGGAATTCTCTGCCTGCCTTTCCCCAGTGCTCTGCAAGCTCTCCAGGACAACATAGAATCTGGGGCTCTGTGCTTTCTTTCGTTCTGAACAAGTGTTACTGTTTTCTGCACAAAAGCGATTCTTGCGAAGCAATGTGAACACTTCTGCTTCCCAGGCACAGAGAAGGTGCTATCAGGGAATTCTCTGCCTGCCTTTCCCCAGTGCTCTGCAAGCTCTCCAGGACAACATAGAATCTGGGGCTCTGTGCTTTCTTTCCTTCTGAACAAGTGTTACTGTTTTCTGCACAAAAGCGATTCTGCGAAGCAATGTGAACAGGCACAGAGAAGGTGCTAGCAGGGAATTCTCTGCCTGCCTTTCCCCAGTGCTCTGCAAGCTCTCCAGGACAACATAAAATCTGGGGCTCTGTGCTTTCTTTCCTTCTGAACAAGTGTTACTGTTTTCTGCACAAAAGCGATTCTGCGAAGCAATGTGAACACTTCTGCTTCCCAGGCACAGAGAAGGTGCTAGCAAGGAATTCTCTGCCTGCCTTTCCCCAGTGCTCTGCAAGCTCTACAGGGCAACATAAAATCTGGGGCTCTGTGCTTTCTTTCGTTCTGAGCAAGTGTTACTGTTTTCTGCACAAAAGCGATTCTGCGAAGCAATGTGAACACTTCTGCTTCCCAGGCACAGAGAAGGTGCTAGCAGGGAATTCTCTGCCTGCCTTTCCCCAGTGCTCTGCAAGCTCTCCAGGACAACATAGAATCTGGGGCTCTGTGCTTTCTTTCCTTCTGAACAAGTGTTACTGTTTTCTGCACAAAAGCGATTCTGCGAAGCAATGTGAACACTTCTGCTTCCCAGGCACAGAGAAGGTGCTAGCAGGGAATTTTCTGCCTGCCTTTCCCCAGTGCTCTGCAAGCTCTCCAGGACAACATAGAATCTGGGGCTCTGTGCTTTCTTTCGTTCTGAACAAGTGTTACTGTTTTCTGCACAAAAGCGATTCTGCGAAGCAATGTGAGCAGGCACAGAGAAGGTGCTAGCAAGGAATTCTCTGCCTGCCTTTCCCCAGTGCTCTGCAAGCTCTCCAGGACAACATAGAATCTGGGGCTCTGTGCTTTCTTTCCTTCTGAACAAGTGTTACTGTTTTCTGCACAAAAGCGATTCTGCGAAGCAATGTGAACACTTCTGCTTCCCAGGCACAGAGAAGGTGCTAGCAGGGAATTCTCTGCCTGCCTTTCCCCAGTGCTCTGCAAGCTCTCCAGGACAACATAGAATCTGGGGCTCTGTGCTTTCTTTCGTTCTGAACAAGTGTTACTGTTTTCTGCACAAAAGCGATTCTGCGAAGCAATGTGAACAGGCACAGAGAAGGTGCTAGCAGGGAATTCTCTGCCTGCCTTTCCCCAGTGGTCTGCAAGCTCTCCAGGACAACATAAAATCTGGGGCTCTGTGCTTTCTTTCCTTCTGAACAAGTGTTAGTGTTTTCTGCACAAAAGCGATTCTTGCGAAGCAATGTGAACACTTCTGCTTCCCAGGCACAGAGAAGGTGCTAGCAGGGAATTCTCTGCCTGCCTTTCCCCAGTGCTCTGCAAGCTCTCCAGGACAACATAGAATCTGGGGCTCTGTGCTTTCTTTCCTTCTGAACAAGTGTTACTGTTTTCTGCACAAAAGCGATTCTGCGAAGCAATGTGAACACTTCTGCTTCCCAGGCACAGAGAAGGTGCTAGCAAGGAATTCTCTGCCTGCCTTTCCCCAGTGCTCTGCAAGCTCTCCAGGACAACATAGAATCTGGGGCTCTGTGCTTTCTTTCGTTCTGAACAAGTGTTAGTGTTTTCTGCACAAAAGCGATTATGCGAAGCAATGTGAACAGGCACAGAGAAGGTGCTAGCAGGGAATTCTCTGCCTGCCTTTCCCCAGTGCTCTGCAAGCTCTCCAGGACAACATAGAATCTGGGGCTCTGTGCTTTCTTTCCTTCTGAACAAGTGTTAGTGTTTTCTGCACAAAAGCGATTATGCGAAGCAATGTGAACAGGCACAGAGAAGGTGCTAGCAGGGAATTCTCTGCCTGCCTTTCCCCAGTGCTCTGCAAGCTCTCCAGGACAACATAGAATCTGGGGCTCTGTGCTTTCTTTCCTTCTGAACAAGTGTTAGTGTTTTCTGCACAAAAGCGATTCTGCAAAGCAATGTGAACACTTCTGCTTCCCAGGCACAGAGAAGGTGCTAGCAAGGAATTCTCTGCCTGCCTTTCCCCAGTGCTCTGCAAGCTCTCCAGGACAACAGCAAATCTGGGGCTCTGTGCTTTCTTTCCTTCTGAACAAGTGTTACTGTTTTCTGCACAAAAGCGATTCTGCGAAGCAATGTGAACAGGCACAGAGAAGGTGCTATCAGGGAATTCTCTGCCTGCCTTTCCCCAGTGCTCTGCAAGCTCTCCAGGACAACATAGAATCTGGGGCTCTGTGCTTTCTTTCCTTCTGAACAAGTGTTACTGTTTTCTGCACAAAAGCGATTCTGCGAAGCAATGTGAACACTTCTGCTTCCCAGGCACAGAGAAGGTGCTAGCAGGGAATTCTCTGCCTGCCTTTCCCCAGTGGTCTGCAAGCTCTCCAGGGCAACATCAAATCTGGGGCTCTGTGCTTTCTTTCCTTCTGAACAAGTGTTAGTGTTTTCTGCACAAAAGCGATTCTTGCGAAGCGATGTGAACACTTCTGCTTCCCAGGCACAGAGAAGGTGCTAGCAAGGAATTCTCTGCCTGCCTTTCCCCAGTGCTCTGCAAGCTCTCCAGGACAACATAGAATCTGGGGCTCTGTGCTTTCTTTCGTTCTGAACAAGTGTTACTGTTTTCTGCACAAAAGCGATTCTTGCGAAGCAATGTGAACACTTCTGCTTCCCAGGCACAGAGAAGGTGCTAGCAGGGAATTCTCTGCCTGCCTTTCCCCAGTGCTCTGCAAGCTCTCCAGGACAACATAGAATCTGGGGCTCTGCGCTTTCTTTCCTTCTGAACAAGTGTTAGTGTTTTCTGCACAAAAGCGATTCTGCGAAGCAATGTGAACACTTCTGCTTCCCAGGCACAGAGAAGGTGCTAGCAAGGAATTCTCTGCCTGCCTTTCCCCAGTGCTCTGCAAGCTCTCCAGGACAACATAGAATCTGGGGCTCTGTGCTTTCTTTCGTTCTGAACAAGTGTTAGTGTTTTCTGCACAAAAGCGATTCTGCGAAGCAATGTGAACAGGCACAGAGAAGGTGCTATCAGGGAATTCTCTGCCTGCCTTTCCCCAGTGCTCTGCAAGCTCTCCAGGACAACATAGAATCTGGGGCTCTGTGCTTTCTTTCCTTCTGAACAAGTGTTAGTGTTTTCTGCACAAAAGCGATTCTGCAAAGCAATGTGAACACTTCTGCTTCCCAGGCACAGAGAAGGTGCTAGCAAGGAATTCTCTGCCTGCCTTTCCCCAGTGCTCTGCAAGCTCTCCAGGACAACATCAAATCTGGGGCTCTGTGCTTTCTTTCCTTCTGAACAAGTGTTACTGTTTTCTGCACAAAAGCGATTCTGCGAAGCAATGTGAACACTTCTGCTTCCCAGGCACAGAGAAGGTGCTAGCAGGGAATTCTCTGCCTGCCTTTCCCCAGTGCTCTGCAAGCTCTCCAGGACAACATCAAATCTGGGGCTCTGTGCTTTCTTTCCTTCTGAACAAGTGTTAATGTTTTCTGCACAAAAGCGATTCTGCGAAGCAATGTGAACAGGCACAGAGAAGGTGCTATCAGGGAATTCTCTGCCTGCCTTTCCCCAGTGCTCTGCAAGCTCTCCAGGGCAACATAAAATCTGGGGCTCTGTGCTTTCTTTCGTTCTGAGCAAGTGTTACTGTTTTCTGCACAAAAGCGATTCTGCGAAGCAATGTGAACACTTCTGCTTCCCAGGCACAGAGAAGGTGCTAGCAGGGAATTCTCTGCCTGCCTTTCCCCAGTGCTCTGCAAGCTCTCCAGGACAACATAGAATCTGGGGCTCTGTGCTTTCTTTCCTTCTGAACAAGTGTTACTGTTTTCTGCACAAAAGCGATTCTGCGAAGCAATGTGAACACTTCTGCTTCCCAGGCACAGAGAAGGTGCTAGCAGGGAATTCTCTGCCTGCCTTTCCCCAGTGCTCTGCAAGCTCTCCAGGGCAACATAAAATCTGGGGCTCTGTGCTTTCTTTCCTTCTGAACAAGTGTTAGTGTTTTCTGCACAAAAGCGATTCTGCGAAGCAATGTGAACACTTCTGCTTCCCAGGCACAGAGAAGGTGCTAGCAGGGAATTCTCTGCCTGCCTTTCCCCAGTGCTCTGCAAGCTCTCCAGGACAACATAGAATCTGGGGCTCTGTGCTTTCTTTCGTTCTGAACAAGTGTTAGTGTTTTCTGCACAAAAGCGATTCTGCGAAGCAATGTGAACAGGCACAGAGAAGGTGCTAGCAGGGAATTCTCTGCCTGCCTTTCCCCAGTGCTCTGCAAGCTCTCCAGGACAACATAGAATCTGGGGCTCTGTGCTTTCTTTCGTTCTGAACAAGTGTTAGTGTTTTCTGCACAAAAGCGATTCTTGCGAAGCAATGTGAACACTTCTGCTTCCCAGGCACAGAGAAGGTGCTATCAGGGAATTCTCTGCCTGCCTTTCCCCAGTGCTCTGCAAGCTCTCCAGGACAACATAGAATCTGGGGCTCTGTGCTTTCTTTCCTTCTGAACAAGTGTTACTGTTTTCTGCACAAAAGCGATTCTGCGAAGCAATGTGAACACTTCTGCTTCCCAGGCACAGAGAAGGTGCTAGCAAGGAATTCTCTGCCTGCCTTTCCCCAGTGCTCTGCAAGCTCTCCAGGACAACATAGAATCTGGGGCTCTGTGCTTTCTTTCGTTCTGAACAAGTGTTAGTGTTTTCTGCACAAAAGCGATTATGCGAAGCAATGTGAACAGGCACAGAGAAGGTGCTAGCAGGGAATTCTCTGCCTGCCTTTCCCCAGTGCTCTGCAAGCTCTCCAGGACAACATAGAATCTGGGGCTCTGTGCTTTCTTTCCTTCTGAACAAGTGTTAGTGTTTTCTGCACAAAAGCGATTATGCGAAGCAATGTGAACAGGCACAGAGAAGGTGCTAGCAGGGAATTCTCTGCCTGCCTTTCCCCAGTGCTCTGCAAGCTCTCCAGGACAACATAGAATCTGGGGCTCTGTGCTTTCTTTCCTTCTGAACAAGTGTTAGTGTTTTCTGCACAAAAGCGATTCTGCAAAGCAATGTGAACACTTCTGCTTCCCAGGCACAGAGAAGGTGCTAGCAAGGAATTCTCTGCCTGCCTTTCCCCAGTGCTCTGCAAGCTCTCCAGGACAACAGCAAATCTGGGGCTCTGTGCTTTCTTTCCTTCTGAACAAGTGTTACTGTTTTCTGCACAAAAGCGATTCTGCGAAGCAATGTGAACAGGCACAGAGAAGGTGCTATCAGGGAATTCTCTGCCTGCCTTTCCCCAGTGCTCTGCAAGCTCTCCAGGACAACATAGAATCTGGGGCTCTGTGCTTTCTTTCCTTCTGAACAAGTGTTACTGTTTTCTGCACAAAAGCGATTCTGCGAAGCAATGTGAACACTTCTGCTTCCCAGGCACAGAGAAGGTGCTAGCAGGGAATTCTCTGCCTGCCTTTCCCCAGTGGTCTGCAAGCTCTCCAGGGCAACATCAAATCTGGGGCTCTGTGCTTTCTTTCCTTCTGAACAAGTGTTAGTGTTTTCTGCACAAAAGCGATTCTTGCGAAGCGATGTGAACACTTCTGCTTCCCAGGCACAGAGAAGGTGCTAGCAAGGAATTCTCTGCCTGCCTTTCCCCAGTGCTCTGCAAGCTCTCCAGGACAACATAAAATCTGGGGCTCTGTGCTTTCTTTCCTTCTGAACAAGTGTTAGTGTTTTCTGCACAAAAGCGATTCTGCGAAGCAATGTGAACACTTCTGCTTCCCAGGCACAGAGAAGGTGCTAGCAGGGAATTCTCTGCCTGCCTTTCCCCAGTGCTCTGCAAGCTCTCCAGGACAACATAGAATCTGGGGCTCTGTGCTTTCTTTCCTTCTGAACAAGTGTTAGTGTTTTCTGCACAAAAGCGATTCTGCGAAGCAATGTGAACAGGCACAGAGAAGGTGCTAGCAGGGAATTCTCTGCCTGCCTTTCCCCAGTGCTCTGCAAGCTCTCCAGGACAACATAGAATCTGGGGCTCTGTGCTTTCTTTCGTTCTGAACAAGTGTTACTGTTTTCTGCACAAAAGCGATTCTTGCGAAGCAATGTGAACACTTCTGCTTCCCAGGCACAGAGAAGGTGCTAGCAGGGAATTCTCTGCCTGCCTTTCCCCAGTGCTCTGCAAGCTCTCCAGGACAACATAGAATCTGGGGCTCTGCGCTTTCTTTCCTTCTGAACAAGTGTTAGTGTTTTCTGCACAAAAGCGATTCTGCGAAGCAATGTGAACACTTCTGCTTCCCAGGCACAGAGAAGGTGCTAGCAAGGAATTCTCTGCCTGCCTTTCCCCAGTGCTCTGCAAGCTCTCCAGGACAACATAGAATCTGGGGCTCTGTGCTTTCTTTCGTTCTGAACAAGTGTTAGTGTTTTCTGCACAAAAGCGATTCTGCGAAGCAATGTGAACAGGCACAGAGAAGGTGCTATCAGGGAATTCTCTGCCTGCCTTTCCCCAGTGCTCTGCAAGCTCTCCAGGACAACATAGAATCTGGGGCTCTGTGCTTTCTTTCCTTCTGAACAAGTGTTAGTGTTTTCTGCACAAAAGCGATTCTGCAAAGCAATGTGAACACTTCTGCTTCCCAGGCACAGAGAAGGTGCTAGCAAGGAATTCTCTGCCTGCCTTTCCCCAGTGCTCTGCAAGCTCTCCAGGACAACATCAAATCTGGGGCTCTGTGCTTTCTTTCCTTCTGAACAAGTGTTACTGTTTTCTGCACAAAAGCGATTCTGCGAAGCAATGTGAACACTTCTGCTTCCCAGGCACAGAGAAGGTGCTAGCAGGGAATTCTCTGCCTGCCTTTCCCCAGTGCTCTGCAAGCTCTCCAGGACAACATAAAATCTGGGGCTCTGTGCTTTCTTTCCTTCTGAACAAGTGTTAATGTTTTCTGCACAAAAGCGATTCTGCGAAGCAATGTGAACAGGCACAGAGAAGGTGCTATCAGGGAATTCTCTGCCTGCCTTTCCCCAGTGCTCTGCAAGCTCTCCAGGGCAACATAAAATCTGGGGCTCTGTGCTTTCTTTCGTTCTGAGCAAGTGTTACTGTTTTCTGCACAAAAGCGATTCTGCGAAGCAATGTGAACACTTCTGCTTCCCAGGCACAGAGAAGGTGCTAGCAGGGAATTCTCTGCCTGCCTTTCCCCAGTGCTCTGCAAGCTCTCCAGGACAACATAGAATCTGGGGCTCTGTGCTTTCTTTCCTTCTGAACAAGTGTTACTGTTTTCTGCACAAAAGCGATTCTGCGAAGCAATGTGAACACTTCTGCTTCCCAGGCACAGAGAAGGTGCTAGCAGGGAATTCTCTGCCTGCCTTTCCCCAGTGCTCTGCAAGCTCTCCAGGGCAACATAAAATCTGGGGCTCTGTGCTTTCTTTCCTTCTGAACAAGTGTTAGTGTTTTCTGCACAAAAGCGATTCTGCGAAGCAATGTGAACACTTCTGCTTCCCAGGCACAGAGAAGGTGCTAGCAGGGAATTCTCTGCCTGCCTTTCCCCAGTGCTCTGCAAGCTCTCCAGGACAACATAGAATCTGGGGCTCTGTGCTTTCTTTCGTTCTGAACAAGTGTTAGTGTTTTCTGCACAAAAGCGATTCTGCGAAGCAATGTGAACAGGCACAGAGAAGGTGCTAGCAGGGAATTCTCTGCCTGCCTTTCCCCAGTGCTCTGCAAGCTCTCCAGGACAACATAGAATCTGGGGCTCTGTGCTTTCTTTCGTTCTGAACAAGTGTTAGTGTTTTCTGCACAAAAGCGATTCTTGCGAAGCAATGTGAACACTTCTGCTTCCCAGGCACAGAGAAGGTGCTATCAGGGAATTCTCTGCCTGCCTTTCCCCAGTGCTCTGCAAGCTCTCCAGGACAACATAGAATCTGGGGCTCTGTGCTTTCTTTCCTTCTGAACAAGTGTTACTGTTTTCTGCACAAAAGCGATTCTGCGAAGCAATGTGAACACTTCTGCTTCCCAGGCACAGAGAAGGTGCTAGCAAGGAATTCTCTGCCTGCCTTTCCCCAGTGCTCTGCAAGCTCTCCAGGGCAACATAAAATCTGGGGCTCTGTGCTTTCTTTCCTTCTGAACAAGTGTTAGTGTTTTCTGCACAAAAGCGATTCTGCGAAGCAATGTGAACACTTCTGCTTCCCAGGCACAGAGAAGGTGCTAGCAGGGAATTCTCTGCCTGCCTTTCCCCAGTGCTCTGCAAGCTCTCCAGGACAACATAGAATCTGGGGCTCTGTGCTTTCTTTCCTTCTGAACAAGTGTTACTGTTTTCTGCACAAAAGCGATTCTGCGAAGCAATGTGAACACTTCTGCTTCCCAGGCACAGAGAAGGTGCTAGCAGGGAATTCTCTGCCTGCCTTTCCCCAGTGCTCTGCAAGCTCTCCAGGACAACATCAAATCTGGGGCTCTGTGCTTTCTTTCCTTCTGAACAAGTGTTACTGTTTTCTGCACAAAAGCGATTCTGCGAAGCAATGTGAACAGGCACAGAGAAGGTGCTAGCAGGGAATTCTCTGCCTGCCTTTCCCCAGTGCTCTGCAAGCTCTCGAGGACAACATAAAAATCTGGGGCTCTGTGCTTTCTTTCCTTCTGAACAAGTGTTACTGTTTTCTGCACAAAAGCGATTCTGCGAAGCAATGTGAACACTTCTGCTTCCCAGGCACAGAGAAGGTGCTAGCAGGGAATTCTCTGCCTGCCTTTCCCCAGTGCTCTGCAAGCTCTCCAGGACAACATAGAATCTGGGGCTCTGTGCTTTCTTTCCTTCTGAACAAGTGTTACTGTTTTCTGCACAAAAGCGATTCTGCGAAGCAATGTGAACACTTCTGCTTCCCAGGCACAGAGAAGGTGCTAGCAGGGAATTCTCTGCCTGCCTTTCCCCAGTGCTCTGCAAGCTCTCCAGGGCAACATCAAATCTGGGGCTCTGTGCTTTCTTTCCTTCTGAACAAGTGTTAGTGTTTTCTGCACAAAAGCGATTCTTGCGAAGCGATGTGAACACTTCTGCTTCCCAGGCACAGAGAAGGTGCTAGCAAGGAATTCTCTGCCTGCCTTTCCCCAGTGCTCTGCAAGCTCTCCAGGACAACATAAAATCTGGGGCTCTGTGCTTTCTTTCCTTCTGAACAAGTGTTAGTGTTTTCTGCACAAAAGCGATTCTGCGAAGCAATGTGAACACTTCTGCTTCCCAGGCACAGAGAAGGTGCTATCAGGGAATTCTCTGCCTGCCTTTCCCCAGTGCTCTGCAAGCTCTCCAGGACAACATAGAATCTGGGGCTCTGTGCTTTCTTTCCTTCTGAACAAGTGTTAGTGTTTTCTGCACAAAAGCGATTCTGCGAAGCAATGTGAACAGGCACAGAGAAGGTGCTATCAGGGAATTCTCTGCCTGCCTTTCCCCAGTGCTCTGCAAGCTCTCCAGGACAACATAGAATCTGGGGCTCTGTGCTTTCTTTCCTTCTGAACAAGTGTTAGTGTTCTCTGCCCAAAAGCGATTCTTGCGAAGCAATGTGAACACTTCTGCTTCCCAGGCACAGAGAAGGTGCTAGCAGGGAATTCTCTGCCTGCCTTTCCCCAGTGCTCTGCAAGCTCTCCAGGACAACATAGAATCTGGGGCTCTGTGCTTTCTTTCCTTCTGAACAAGTGTTACTGTTTTCTGCACAAAAGCGATTCTGCGAAGCAATGTGAACAGGCACAGAGAAGGTGCTATCAGGGAATTCTCTGCCTGCCTTTCCCCAGTGGTCTGCAAGCTCTCCAGGACAACATAAAATCTGGGGCTCTGTGCTTTCTTTCCTTCTGAACAAGTGTTACTGTTTTCTGCACAAAAGCGATTCTGCAAAGCAATGTGAACACTTCTGCTTCCCAGGCACAGAGAAGGTGCTATCAGGGAATTCTCTGCCTGCCTTTCCCCAGTGCTCTGCAAGCTCTCCAGGACAACAGCAAATCTGGGGCTCTGTGCTTTCTTTCCTTCTGAACAAGTGTTACTGTTTTCTGCACAAAAGCGATTCTGCGAAGCAATGTGAACAGGCACAGAGAAGGTGCTATCAGGGAATTCTCTGCCTGCCTTTCCCCAGTGCTCTGCAAGCTCTCCAGGACAACATAGAATCTGGGGCTCTGTGCTTTCTTTCCTTCTGAACAAGTGTTACTGTTTTCTGCACAAAAGCGATTCTGCGAAGCAATGTGAACACTTCTGCTTCCCAGGCACAGAGAAGGTGCTAGCAAGGAATTCTCTGCCTGCCTTTCCCCAGTGCTCTGCAAGCTCTCCAGGGCAACATAAAATATGGGGCTCTGTGCTTTCTTTCGTTCTGAGCAAGTGTTACTGTTTTCTGCACAAAAGCGATTCTGCGAAGCAATGTGAACACTTCTGCTTCCCAGGCACAGAGAAGGTGCTAGCAGGGAATTCTCTGCCTGCCGTTCCCCAGTGCTCTGCAAGCTCTCCAGGACAACAGCAAATCTGGGGCTCTGTGCTTTCTTTCGTTCTGAACAAGTGTTAGTGTTTTCTGCACAAAAGCGATTCTGCGAAGCAATGTGAACAGGCACAGAGAAGGTGCTATCAGGGAATTCTCTGCCTGCCTTTCCCCAGTGCTCTGCAAGCTCTCCAGGACAACAGCAAATCTGGGGCTCTGTGCTTTCTTTCCTTCTGAACAAGTGTTACTGTTTTCTGCACAAAAGCGATTCTGCGAAGCAATGTGAACAGGCACAGAGAAGGTGCTATCAGGGAATTCTCTGCCTGCCTTTCCCCAGTGCTCTGCAAGCTCTCCAGGACAACATAGAATCTGGGGCTCTGTGCTTTCTTTCCTTCTGAACAAGTGTTACTGTTTTCTGCACAAAAGCGATTCTGCGAAGCAATGTGAACACTTCTGCTTCCCAGGCACAGAGAAGGTGCTAGCAAGGAATTCTCTGCCTGCCTTTCCCCAGTGCTCTGCAAGCTCTACAGGGCAACATAAAATCTGGGGCTCTGTGCTTTCTTTCGTTCTGAGCAAGTGTTACTGTTTTCTGCACAAAAGCGATTCTGCGAAGCAATGTGAACACTTCTGCTTCCCAGGCACAGAGAAGGTGCTAGCAGGGAATTCTCTGCCTGCCTTTCCCCAGTGCTCTGCAAGCTCTCCAGGACAACATAGAATCTGGGGCTCTGTGCTTTCTTTCCTTCTGAACAAGTGTTACTGTTTTCTGCACAAAAGCGATTCTGCGAAGCAATGTGAACACTTCTGCTTCCCAGGCACAGAGAAGGTGCTAGCAGGGAATTTTCTGCCTGCCTTTCCCCAGTGCTCTGCAAGCTCTCCAGGACAACATAGAATCTGGGGCTCTGTGCTTTCTTTTGTTCTGAACAAGTGTTAGTGTTTTCTGCAGAAAAGCGATTCTGCGAAGCAATGTGAGCAGGCACAGAGAAGGTGCTAGCAGGGAATTCTCTGCCTGCCTTTCCCCAGTGCTCTGCAAGCTCTCCAGGACAACATAGAATCTGGGGCTCTGTGCTTTCTTTCCTTCTGAACAAGTGTTACTGTTTTCTGCACAAAAGCGATTCTGCGAAGCAATGTGAACACTTCTGCTTCCCAGGCACAGAGAAGGTGCTAGCAGGGAATTCTCTGCCTGCCTTTCCCCAGTGCTCTGCAAGCTCTCCAGGACAACATAGAATCTGGGGCTCTGTGCTTTCTTTCGTTCTGAACAAGTGTTACTGTTTTCTGCACAAAAGCAATTCTGCGAAGCAATGTGAACAGGCACAGAGAAGGTGCTAGCAGGGAATTCTCTGCCTGCCTTTCCCCAGTGGTCTGCAAGCTCTCCAGGACAACATAAAATCTGGGGCTCTGTGCTTTCTTTCCTTCTGAACAAGTGTTAGTGTTTTCTGCACAAAAGCGATTCTTGCGAAGCAATGTGAACACTTCTGCTTCCCAGGCACAGAGAAGGTGCTAGCAGGGAATTCTCTGCCTGCCTTTCCCCAGTGCTCTGCAAGCTCTCCAGGACAACATAGAATCTGGGGCTCTGTGCTTTCTTTCCTTCTGAACAAGTGTTACTGTTTTCTGCACAAAAGCGATTCTGCGAAGCAATGTGAACACTTCTGCTTCCCAGGCACAGAGAAGGTGCTAGCAAGGAATTCTCTGCCTGCCTTTCCCCAGTGCTCTGCAAGCTCTCCAGGACAACATAGAATCTGGGGCTCTGTGCTTTCTTTCGTTCTGAACAAGTGTTAGTGTTTTCTGCACAAAAGCGATTATGCGAAGCAATGTGAACAGGCACAGAGAAGGTGCTAGCAGGGAATTCTCTGCCTGCCTTTCCCCAGTGCTCTGCAAGCTCTCCAGGACAACATAGAATCTGGGGCTCTGTGCTTTCTTTCCTTCTGAACAAGTGTTAGTGTTTTCTGCACAAAAGCGATTATGCGAAGCAATGTGAACAGGCACAGAGAAGGTGCTAGCAGGGAATTCTCTGCCTGCCTTTCCCCAGTGCTCTGCAAGCTCTCCAGGACAACATAGAATCTGGGGCTCTGTGCTTTCTTTCCTTCTGAACAAGTGTTAGTGTTTTCTGCACAAAAGCGATTCTGCAAAGCAATGTGAACACTTCTGCTTCCCAGGCACAGAGAAGGTGCTAGCAAGGAATTCTCTGCCTGCCTTTCCCCAGTGCTCTGCAAGCTCTCCAGGACAACAGCAAATCTGGGGCTCTGTGCTTTCTTTCCTTCTGAACAAGTGTTACTGTTTTCTGCACAAAAGCGATTCTGCGAAGCAATGTGAACAGGCACAGAGAAGGTGCTATCAGGGAATTCTCTGCCTGCCTTTCCCCAGTGCTCTGCAAGCTCTCCAGGACAACATAGAATCTGGGGCTCTGTGCTTTCTTTCCTTCTGAACAAGTGTTACTGTTTTCTGCACAAAAGCGATTCTGCGAAGCAATGTGAACACTTCTGCTTCCCAGGCACAGAGAAGGTGCTAGCAGGGAATTCTCTGCCTGCCTTTCCCCAGTGGTCTGCAAGCTCTCCAGGGCAACATCAAATCTGGGGCTCTGTGCTTTCTTTCCTTCTGAACAAGTGTTAGTGTTTTCTGCACAAAAGCGATTCTTGCGAAGCGATGTGAACACTTCTGCTTCCCAGGCACAGAGAAGGTGCTAGCAAGGAATTCTCTGCCTGCCTTTCCCCAGTGCTCTGCAAGCTCTCCAGGACAACATAAAATCTGGGGCTCTGTGCTTTCTTTCCTTCTGAACAAGTGTTAGTGTTTTCTGCACAAAAGCGATTCTGCGAAGCAATGTGAACACTTCTGCTTCCCAGGCACAGAGAAGGTGCTAGCAGGGAATTCTCTGCCTGCCTTTCCCCAGTGCTCTGCAAGCTCTCCAGGACAACATAGAATCTGGGGCTCTGTGCTTTCTTTCCTTCTGAACAAGTGTTAGTGTTTTCTGCACAAAAGCGATTCTGCGAAGCAATGTGAACAGGCACAGAGAAGGTGCTAGCAGGGAATTCTCTGCCTGCCTTTCCCCAGTGCTCTGCAAGCTCTCCAGGACAACATAGAATCTGGGGCTCTGTGCTTTCTTTCGTTCTGAACAAGTGTTACTGTTTTCTGCACAAAAGCGATTCTTGCGAAGCAATGTGAACACTTCTGCTTCCCAGGCACAGAGAAGGTGCTAGCAGGGAATTCTCTGCCTGCCTTTCCCCAGTGCTCTGCAAGCTCTCCAGGACAACATAGAATCTGGGGCTCTGCGCTTTCTTTCCTTCTGAACAAGTGTTAGTGTTTTCTGCACAAAAGCGATTCTGCGAAGCAATGTGAACACTTCTGCTTCCCAGGCACAGAGAAGGTGCTAGCAAGGAATTCTCTGCCTGCCTTTCCCCAGTGCTCTGCAAGCTCTCCAGGACAACATAGAATCTGGGGCTCTGTGCTTTCTTTCGTTCTGAACAAGTGTTAGTGTTTTCTGCACAAAAGCGATTCTGCGAAGCAATGTGAACAGGCACAGAGAAGGTGCTATCAGGGAATTCTCTGCCTGCCTTTCCCCAGTGCTCTGCAAGCTCTCCAGGACAACATAGAATCTGGGGCTCTGTGCTTTCTTTCCTTCTGAACAAGTGTTAGTGTTTTCTGCACAAAAGCGATTCTGCAAAGCAATGTGAACACTTCTGCTTCCCAGGCACAGAGAAGGTGCTAGCAAGGAATTCTCTGCCTGCCTTTCCCCAGTGCTCTGCAAGCTCTCCAGGACAACATAGAATCTGGGGCTCTGTGCTTTCTTTCCTTCTGAACAAGTGTTACTGTTTTCTGCACAAAAGCGATTCTGCGAAGCAATGTGAACACTTCTGCTTCCCAGGCACAGAGAAGGTGCTAGCAGGGAATTCTCTGCCTGCCTTTCCCCAGTGCTCTGCAAGCTCTCCAGGACAACATAGAATCTGGGGCTCTGTGCTTTCTTTCGTTCTGAACAAGTGTTAGTGTTTTCTGCACAAAAGCGATTCTGCGAAGCAATGTGAACAGGCACAGAGAAGGTGCTAGCAGGGAATTCTCTGCCTGCCTTTCCCCAGTGCTCTGCAAGCTCTCCAGGACAACATAGAATCTGGGGCTCTGTGCTTTCTTTCGTTCTGAACAAGTGTTAGTGTTTTCTGCACAAAAGCGATTCTTGCGAAGCAATGTGAACACTTCTGCTTCCCAGGCACAGAGAAGGTGCTATCAGGGAATTCTCTGCCTGCCTTTCCCCAGTGCTCTGCAAGCTCTCCAGGACAACATAGAATCTGGGGCTCTGTGCTTTCTTTCCTTCTGAACAAGTGTTACTGTTTTCTGCACAAAAGCGATTCTGCGAAGCAATGTGAACACTTCTGCTTCCCAGGCACAGAGAAGGTGCTAGCAAGGAATTCTCTGCCTGCCTTTCCCCAGTGCTCTGCAAGCTCTCCAGGACAACATAGAATCTGGGGCTCTGTGCTTTCTTTCGTTCTGAACAAGTGTTAGTGTTTTCTGCACAAAAGCGATTATGCGAAGCAATGTGAACAGGCACAGAGAAGGTGCTAGCAGGGAATTCTCTGCCTGCCTTTCCCCAGTGCTCTGCAAGCTCTCCAGGACAACATAGAATCTGGGGCTCTGTGCTTTCTTTCCTTCTGAACAAGTGTTAGTGTTTTCTGCACAAAAGCGATTATGCGAAGCAATGTGAACAGGCACAGAGAAGGTGCTAGCAGGGAATTCTCTGCCTGCCTTTCCCCAGTGCTCTGCAAGCTCTCCAGGACAACATAGAATCTGGGGCTCTGTGCTTTCTTTCCTTCTGAACAAGTGTTAGTGTTTTCTGCACAAAAGCGATTCTGCAAAGCAATGTGAACACTTCTGCTTCCCAGGCACAGAGAAGGTGCTAGCAAGGAATTCTCTGCCTGCCTTTCCCCAGTGCTCTGCAAGCTCTCCAGGACAACAGCAAATCTGGGGCTCTGTGCTTTCTTTCCTTCTGAACAAGTGTTACTGTTTTCTGCACAAAAGCGATTCTGCAAAGCAATGTGAACAGGCACAGAGAAGGTGCTATCAGGGAATTCTCTGCCTGCCTTTCCCCAGTGCTCTGCAAGCTCTCCAGGACAACATAGAATCTGGGGCTCTGTGCTTTCTTTCCTTCTGAACAAGTGTTACTGTTTTCTGCACAAAAGCGATTCTGCGAAGCAATGTGAACACTTCTGCTTCCCAGGCACAGAGAAGGTGCTAGCAGGGAATTCTCTGCCTGCCTTTCCCCAGTGGTCTGCAAGCTCTCCAGGGCAACATCAAATCTGGGGCTCTGTGCTTTCTTTCCTTCTGAACAAGTGTTAGTGTTTTCTGCACAAAAGCGATTCTTGCGAAGCGATGTGAACACTTCTGCTTCCCAGGCACAGAGAAGGTGCTAGCAAGGAATTCTCTGCCTGCCTTTCCCCAGTGCTCTGCAAGCTCTCCAGGACAACATAAAATCTGGGGCTCTGTGCTTTCTTTCCTTCTGAACAAGTGTTAGTGTTTTCTGCACAAAAGCGATTCTGCGAAGCAATGTGAACACTTCTGCTTCCCAGGCACAGAGAAGGTGCTAGCAGGGAATTCTCTGCCTGCCTTTCCCCAGTGCTCTGCAAGCTCTCCAGGACAACATAGAATCTGGGGCTCTGTGCTTTCTTTCCTTCTGAACAAGTGTTAGTGTTTTCTGCACAAAAGCGATTCTGCGAAGCAATGTGAACAGGCACAGAGAAGGTGCTAGCAGGGAATTCTCTGCCTGCCTTTCCCCAGTGCTCTGCAAGCTCTCCAGGACAACATAGAATCTGGGGCTCTGTGCTTTCTTTCGTTCTGAACAAGTGTTACTGTTTTCTGCACAAAAGCGATTCTTGCGAAGCAATGTGAACACTTCTGCTTCCCAGGCACAGAGAAGGTGCTAGCAGGGAATTCTCTGCCTGCCTTTCCCCAGTGCTCTGCAAGCTCTCCAGGACAACATAGAATCTGGGGCTCTGCGCTTTCTTTCCTTCTGAACAAGTGTTAGTGTTTTCTGCACAAAAGCGATTCTGCGAAGCAATGTGAACACTTCTGCTTCCCAGGCACAGAGAAGGTGCTAGCAAGGAATTCTCTGCCTGCCTTTCCCCAGTGCTCTGCAAGCTCTCCAGGACAACATAGAATCTGGGGCTCTGTGCTTTCTTTCGTTCTGAACAAGTGTTAGTGTTTTCTGCACAAAAGCGATTCTGCGAAGCAATGTGAACAGGCACAGAGAAGGTGCTATCAGGGAATTCTCTGCCTGCCTTTCCCCAGTGCTCTGCAAGCTCTCCAGGACAACATAGAATCTGGGGCTCTGTGCTTTCTTTCCTTCTGAACAAGTGTTAGTGTTTTCTGCACAAAAGCGATTCTGCAAAGCAATGTGAACACTTCTGCTTCCCAGGCACAGAGAAGGTGCTAGCAAGGAATTCTCTGCCTGCCTTTCCCCAGTGCTCTGCAAGCTCTCCAGGACAACATCAAATCTGGGGCTCTGTGCTTTCTTTCCTTCTGAACAAGTGTTACTGTTTTCTGCACAAAAGCGATTCTGCGAAGCAATGTGAACACTTCTGCTTCCCAGGCACAGAGAAGGTGCTAGCAGGGAATTCTCTGCCTGCCTTTCCCCAGTGCTCTGCAAGCTCTCCAGGACAACATCAAATCTGGGGCTCTGTGCTTTCTTTCCTTCTGAACAAGTGTTAATGTTTTCTGCACAAAAGCGATTCTGCGAAGCAATGTGAACAGGCACAGAGAAGGTGCTATCAGGGAATTCTCTGCCTGCCTTTCCCCAGTGCTCTGCAAGCTCTCCAGGGCAACATAAAATCTGGGGCTCTGTGCTTTCTTTCGTTCTGAGCAAGTGTTACTGT
Organism: Strix aluco; assembly: GCF_031877795.1. NCBI lineage: Eukaryota > Metazoa > Chordata > Aves > Strigiformes > Strigidae > Strix > Strix aluco. The sequence continues at coordinate 3,415,324 of NW_027436647.1, forward strand.
TTTCTGCACAAAAGCGATTCTGCGAAGCAATGTGAACACTTCTGCTTCCCAGGCACAGAGAAGGTGCTAGCAGGGAATTCTCTGCCTGCCTTTCCCCAGTGCTCTGCAAGCTCTCCAGGACAACATAGAATCTGGGGCTCTGTGCTTTCTTTCCTTCTGAACAAGTGTTACTGTTTTCTGCACAAAAGCGATTCTGCGAAGCAATGTGAACACTTCTGCTTCCCAGGCACAGAGAAGGTGCTAGCAGGGAATTCTCTGCCTGCCTTTCCCCAGTGCTCTGCAAGCTCTCCAGGGCAACATAAAATCTGGGGCTCTGTGCTTTCTTTCCTTCTGAACAAGTGTTAGTGTTTTCTGCACAAAAGCGATTCTGCGAAGCAATGTGAACACTTCTGCTTCCCAGGCACAGAGAAGGTGCTAGCAGGGAATTCTCTGCCTGCCTTTCCCCAGTGCTCTGCAAGCTCTCCAGGACAACATAGAATCTGGGGCTCTGTGCTTTCTTTCGTTCTGAACAAGTGTTAGTGTTTTCTGCACAAAAGCGATTCTGCGAAGCAATGTGAACAGGCACAGAGAAGGTGCTAGCAGGGAATTCTCTGCCTGCCTTTCCCCAGTGCTCTGCAAGCTCTCCAGGACAACATAGAATCTGGGGCTCTGTGCTTTCTTTCGTTCTGAACAAGTGTTAGTGTTTTCTGCACAAAAGCGATTCTTGCGAAGCAATGTGAACACTTCTGCTTCCCAGGCACAGAGAAGGTGCTATCAGGGAATTCTCTGCCTGCCTTTCCCCAGTGCTCTGCAAGCTCTCCAGGACAACATAGAATCTGGGGCTCTGTGCTTTCTTTCCTTCTGAACAAGTGTTACTGTTTTCTGCACAAAAGCGATTCTGCGAAGCAATGTGAACACTTCTGCTTCCCAGGCACAGAGAAGGTGCTAGCAAGGAATTCTCTGCCTGCCTTTCCCCAGTGCTCTGCAAGCTCTCCAGGGCAACATAAAATCTGGGGCTCTGTGCTTTCTTTCCTTCTGAACAAGTGTTAGTGTTTTCTGCACAAAAGCGATTCTGCGAAGCAATGTGAACACTTCTGCTTCCCAGGCACAGAGAAGGTGCTAGCAGGGAATTCTCTGCCTGCCTTTCCCCAGTGCTCTGCAAGCTCTCCAGGACAACATAGAATCTGGGGCTCTGTGCTTTCTTTCCTTCTGAACAAGTGTTACTGTTTTCTGCACAAAAGCGATTCTGCGAAGCAATGTGAACACTTCTGCTTCCCAGGCACAGAGAAGGTGCTATCAGGGAATTCTCTGCCTGCCTTTCCCCAGTGCTCTGCAAGCTCTCCAGGACAACATCAAATCTGGGGCTCTGTGCTTTCTTTCCTTCTGAACAAGTGTTACTGTTTTCTGCACAAAAGCGATTCTGCGAAGCAATGTGAACAGGCACAGAGAAGGTGCTAGCAGGGAATTCTCTGCCTGCCTTTCCCCAGTGCTCTGCAAGCTCTCGAGGACAACATAAAAATCTGGGGCTCTGTGCTTTCTTTCCTTCTGAACAAGTGTTACTGTTTTCTGCACAAAAGCGATTCTGCGAAGCAATGTGAACACTTCTGCTTCCCAGGCACAGAGAAGGTGCTAGCAGGGAATTCTCTGCCTGCCTTTCCCCAGTGCTCTGCAAGCTCTCCAGGACAACATAGAATCTGGGGCTCTGTGCTTTCTTTCCTTCTGAACAAGTGTTACTGTTTTCTGCACAAAAGCGATTCTGCGAAGCAATGTGAACACTTCTGCTTCCCAGGCACAGAGAAGGTGCTAGCAGGGAATTCTCTGCCTGCCTTTCCCCAGTGCTCTGCAAGCTCTCCAGGGCAACATCAAATCTGGGGCTCTGTGCTTTCTTTCCTTCTGAACAAGTGTTAGTGTTTTCTGCACAAAAGCGATTCTTGCGAAGCGATGTGAACACTTCTGCTTCCCAGGCACAGAGAAGGTGCTAGCAAGGAATTCTCTGCCTGCCTTTCCCCAGTGCTCTGCAAGCTCTCCAGGACAACATAAAATCTGGGGCTCTGTGCTTTCTTTCCTTCTGAACAAGTGTTAGTGTTTTCTGCACAAAAGCGATTCTGCGAAGCAATGTGAACACTTCTGCTTCCCAGGCACAGAGAAGGTGCTATCAGGGAATTCTCTGCCTGCCTTTCCCCAGTGCTCTGCAAGCTCTCCAGGACAACATAGAATCTGGGGCTCTGTGCTTTCTTTCCTTCTGAACAAGTGTTAGTGTTTTCTGCACAAAAGCGATTCTGCGAAGCAATGTGAACAGGCACAGAGAAGGTGCTATCAGGGAATTCTCTGCCTGCCTTTCCCCAGTGCTCTGCAAGCTCTCCAGGACAACATAGAATCTGGGGCTCTGTGCTTTCTTTCCTTCTGAACAAGTGTTAGTGTTCTCTGCCCAAAAGCGATTCTTGCGAAGCAATGTGAACACTTCTGCTTCCCAGGCACAGAGAAGGTGCTAGCAGGGAATTCTCTGCCTGCCTTTCCCCAGTGCTCTGCAAGCTCTCCAGGACAACATAGAATCTGGGGCTCTGTGCTTTCTTTCCTTCTGAACAAGTGTTACTGTTTTCTGCACAAAAGCGATTCTGCGAAGCAATGTGAACAGGCACAGAGAAGGTGCTATCAGGGAATTCTCTGCCTGCCTTTCCCCAGTGGTCTGCAAGCTCTCCAGGACAACATAAAATCTGGGGCTCTGTGCTTTCTTTCCTTCTGAACAAGTGTTACTGTTTTCTGCACAAAAGCGATTCTGCAAAGCAATGTGAACACTTCTGCTTCCCAGGCACAGAGAAGGTGCTATCAGGGAATTCTCTGCCTGCCTTTCCCCAGTGCTCTGCAAGCTCTCCAGGACAACAGCAAATCTGGGGCTCTGTGCTTTCTTTCCTTCTGAACAAGTGTTACTGTTTTCTGCACAAAAGCGATTCTGCGAAGCAATGTGAACAGGCACAGAGAAGGTGCTATCAGGGAATTCTCTGCCTGCCTTTCCCCAGTGCTCTGCAAGCTCTCCAGGACAACATAGAATCTGGGGCTCTGTGCTTTCTTTCCTTCTGAACAAGTGTTACTGTTTTCTGCACAAAAGCGATTCTGCGAAGCAATGTGAACACTTCTGCTTCCCAGGCACAGAGAAGGTGCTAGCAAGGAATTCTCTGCCTGCCTTTCCCCAGTGCTCTGCAAGCTCTCCAGGGCAACATAAAATATGGGGCTCTGTGCTTTCTTTCGTTCTGAGCAAGTGTTACTGTTTTCTGCACAAAAGCGATTCTGCGAAGCAATGTGAACACTTCTGCTTCCCAGGCACAGAGAAGGTGCTAGCAGGGAATTCTCTGCCTGCCGTTCCCCAGTGCTCTGCAAGCTCTCCAGGACAACAGCAAATCTGGGGCTCTGTGCTTTCTTTCGTTCTGAACAAGTGTTAGTGTTTTCTGCACAAAAGCGATTCTGCGAAGCAATGTGAACAGGCACAGAGAAGGTGCTATCAGGGAATTCTCTGCCTGCCTTTCCCCAGTGCTCTGCAAGCTCTCCAGGACAACAGCAAATCTGGGGCTCTGTGCTTTCTTTCCTTCTGAACAAGTGTTACTGTTTTCTGCACAAAAGCGATTCTGCGAAGCAATGTGAACAGGCACAGAGAAGGTGCTATCAGGGAATTCTCTGCCTGCCTTTCCCCAGTGCTCTGCAAGCTCTCCAGGACAACATAGAATCTGGGGCTCTGTGCTTTCTTTCCTTCTGAACAAGTGTTACTGTTTTCTGCACAAAAGCGATTCTGCGAAGCAATGTGAACACTTCTGCTTCCCAGGCACAGAGAAGGTGCTAGCAAGGAATTCTCTGCCTGCCTTTCCCCAGTGCTCTGCAAGCTCTACAGGGCAACATAAAATCTGGGGCTCTGTGCTTTCTTTCGTTCTGAGCAAGTGTTACTGTTTTCTGCACAAAAGCGATTCTGCGAAGCAATGTGAACACTTCTGCTTCCCAGGCACAGAGAAGGTGCTAGCAGGGAATTCTCTGCCTGCCTTTCCCCAGTGCTCTGCAAGCTCTCCAGGACAACATAGAATCTGGGGCTCTGTGCTTTCTTTCCTTCTGAACAAGTGTTACTGTTTTCTGCACAAAAGCGATTCTGCGAAGCAATGTGAACACTTCTGCTTCCCAGGCACAGAGAAGGTGCTAGCAGGGAATTTTCTGCCTGCCTTTCCCCAGTGCTCTGCAAGCTCTCCAGGACAACATAGAATCTGGGGCTCTGTGCTTTCTTTTGTTCTGAACAAGTGTTAGTGTTTTCTGCAGAAAAGCGATTCTGCGAAGCAATGTGAGCAGGCACAGAGAAGGTGCTAGCAGGGAATTCTCTGCCTGCCTTTCCCCAGTGCTCTGCAAGCTCTCCAGGACAACATAGAATCTGGGGCTCTGTGCTTTCTTTCCTTCTGAACAAGTGTTACTGTTTTCTGCACAAAAGCGATTCTGCGAAGCAATGTGAACACTTCTGCTTCCCAGGCACAGAGAAGGTGCTAGCAGGGAATTCTCTGCCTGCCTTTCCCCAGTGCTCTGCAAGCTCTCCAGGACAACATAGAATCTGGGGCTCTGTGCTTTCTTTCGTTCTGAACAAGTGTTACTGTTTTCTGCACAAAAGCAATTCTGCGAAGCAATGTGAACAGGCACAGAGAAGGTGCTAGCAGGGAATTCTCTGCCTGCCTTTCCCCAGTGGTCTGCAAGCTCTCCAGGACAACATAAAATCTGGGGCTCTGTGCTTTCTTTCCTTCTGAACAAGTGTTAGTGTTTTCTGCACAAAAGCGATTCTTGCGAAGCAATGTGAACACTTCTGCTTCCCAGGCACAGAGAAGGTGCTAGCAGGGAATTCTCTGCCTGCCTTTCCCCAGTGCTCTGCAAGCTCTCCAGGACAACATAGAATCTGGGGCTCTGTGCTTTCTTTCCTTCTGAACAAGTGTTACTGTTTTCTGCACAAAAGCGATTCTGCGAAGCAATGTGAACACTTCTGCTTCCCAGGCACAGAGAAGGTGCTAGCAAGGAATTCTCTGCCTGCCTTTCCCCAGTGCTCTGCAAGCTCTCCAGGACAACATAGAATCTGGGGCTCTGTGCTTTCTTTCGTTCTGAACAAGTGTTAGTGTTTTCTGCACAAAAGCGATTATGCGAAGCAATGTGAACAGGCACAGAGAAGGTGCTAGCAGGGAATTCTCTGCCTGCCTTTCCCCAGTGCTCTGCAAGCTCTCCAGGACAACATAGAATCTGGGGCTCTGTGCTTTCTTTCCTTCTGAACAAGTGTTAGTGTTTTCTGCACAAAAGCGATTATGCGAAGCAATGTGAACAGGCACAGAGAAGGTGCTAGCAGGGAATTCTCTGCCTGCCTTTCCCCAGTGCTCTGCAAGCTCTCCAGGACAACATAGAATCTGGGGCTCTGTGCTTTCTTTCCTTCTGAACAAGTGTTAGTGTTTTCTGCACAAAAGCGATTCTGCAAAGCAATGTGAACACTTCTGCTTCCCAGGCACAGAGAAGGTGCTAGCAAGGAATTCTCTGCCTGCCTTTCCCCAGTGCTCTGCAAGCTCTCCAGGACAACAGCAAATCTGGGGCTCTGTGCTTTCTTTCCTTCTGAACAAGTGTTACTGTTTTCTGCACAAAAGCGATTCTGCGAAGCAATGTGAACAGGCACAGAGAAGGTGCTATCAGGGAATTCTCTGCCTGCCTTTCCCCAGTGCTCTGCAAGCTCTCCAGGACAACATAGAATCTGGGGCTCTGTGCTTTCTTTCCTTCTGAACAAGTGTTACTGTTTTCTGCACAAAAGCGATTCTGCGAAGCAATGTGAACACTTCTGCTTCCCAGGCACAGAGAAGGTGCTAGCAGGGAATTCTCTGCCTGCCTTTCCCCAGTGGTCTGCAAGCTCTCCAGGGCAACATCAAATCTGGGGCTCTGTGCTTTCTTTCCTTCTGAACAAGTGTTAGTGTTTTCTGCACAAAAGCGATTCTTGCGAAGCGATGTGAACACTTCTGCTTCCCAGGCACAGAGAAGGTGCTAGCAAGGAATTCTCTGCCTGCCTTTCCCCAGTGCTCTGCAAGCTCTCCAGGACAACATAAAATCTGGGGCTCTGTGCTTTCTTTCCTTCTGAACAAGTGTTAGTGTTTTCTGCACAAAAGCGATTCTGCGAAGCAATGTGAACACTTCTGCTTCCCAGGCACAGAGAAGGTGCTAGCAGGGAATTCTCTGCCTGCCTTTCCCCAGTGCTCTGCAAGCTCTCCAGGACAACATAGAATCTGGGGCTCTGTGCTTTCTTTCCTTCTGAACAAGTGTTAGTGTTTTCTGCACAAAAGCGATTCTGCGAAGCAATGTGAACAGGCACAGAGAAGGTGCTAGCAGGGAATTCTCTGCCTGCCTTTCCCCAGTGCTCTGCAAGCTCTCCAGGACAACATAGAATCTGGGGCTCTGTGCTTTCTTTCGTTCTGAACAAGTGTTACTGTTTTCTGCACAAAAGCGATTCTTGCGAAGCAATGTGAACACTTCTGCTTCCCAGGCACAGAGAAGGTGCTAGCAGGGAATTCTCTGCCTGCCTTTCCCCAGTGCTCTGCAAGCTCTCCAGGACAACATAGAATCTGGGGCTCTGCGCTTTCTTTCCTTCTGAACAAGTGTTAGTGTTTTCTGCACAAAAGCGATTCTGCGAAGCAATGTGAACACTTCTGCTTCCCAGGCACAGAGAAGGTGCTAGCAAGGAATTCTCTGCCTGCCTTTCCCCAGTGCTCTGCAAGCTCTCCAGGACAACATAGAATCTGGGGCTCTGTGCTTTCTTTCGTTCTGAACAAGTGTTAGTGTTTTCTGCACAAAAGCGATTCTGCGAAGCAATGTGAACAGGCACAGAGAAGGTGCTATCAGGGAATTCTCTGCCTGCCTTTCCCCAGTGCTCTGCAAGCTCTCCAGGACAACATAGAATCTGGGGCTCTGTGCTTTCTTTCCTTCTGAACAAGTGTTAGTGTTTTCTGCACAAAAGCGATTCTGCAAAGCAATGTGAACACTTCTGCTTCCCAGGCACAGAGAAGGTGCTAGCAAGGAATTCTCTGCCTGCCTTTCCCCAGTGCTCTGCAAGCTCTCCAGGACAACATCAAATCTGGGGCTCTGTGCTTTCTTTCCTTCTGAACAAGTGTTACTGTTTTCTGCACAAAAGCGATTCTGCGAAGCAATGTGAACACTTCTGCTTCCCAGGCACAGAGAAGGTGCTAGCAGGGAATTCTCTGCCTGCCTTTCCCCAGTGCTCTGCAAGCTCTCCAGGACAACATCAAATCTGGGGCTCTGTGCTTTCTTTCCTTCTGAACAAGTGTTAATGTTTTCTGCACAAAAGCGATTCTGCGAAGCAATGTGAACAGGCACAGAGAAGGTGCTATCAGGGAATTCTCTGCCTGCCTTTCCCCAGTGCTCTGCAAGCTCTCCAGGGCAACATAAAATCTGGGGCTCTGTGCTTTCTTTCGTTCTGAGCAAGTGTTACTGTTTTCTGCACAAAAGCGATTCTGCGAAGCAATGTGAACACTTCTGCTTCCCAGGCACAGAGAAGGTGCTAGCAGGGAATTCTCTGCCTGCCTTTCCCCAGTGCTCTGCAAGCTCTCCAGGACAACATAGAATCTGGGGCTCTGTGCTTTCTTTCCTTCTGAACAAGTGTTACTGTTTTCTGCACAAAAGCGATTCTGCGAAGCAATGTGAACACTTCTGCTTCCCAGGCACAGAGAAGGTGCTAGCAGGGAATTCTCTGCCTGCCTTTCCCCAGTGCTCTGCAAGCTCTCCAGGGCAACATAAAATCTGGGGCTCTGTGCTTTCTTTCCTTCTGAACAAGTGTTAGTGTTTTCTGCACAAAAGCGATTCTGCGAAGCAATGTGAACACTTCTGCTTCCCAGGCACAGAGAAGGTGCTAGCAGGGAATTCTCTGCCTGCCTTTCCCCAGTGCTCTGCAAGCTCTCCAGGACAACATAGAATCTGGGGCTCTGTGCTTTCTTTCGTTCTGAACAAGTGTTAGTGTTTTCTGCACAAAAGCGATTCTGCGAAGCAATGTGAACAGGCACAGAGAAGGTGCTAGCAGGGAATTCTCTGCCTGCCTTTCCCCAGTGCTCTGCAAGCTCTCCAGGACAACATAAAATCTGGGGCTCTGTGCTTTCTTTCCTTCTGAACAAGTGTTAGTGTTTTCTGCACAAAAGCGATTCTTGCGAAGCAATGTGAACACTTCTGCTTCCCAGGCACAGAGAAGGTGCTATCAGGGAATTCTCTGCCTGCCTTTCCCCAGTGCTCTGCAAGCTCTCCAGGACAACATAGAATCTGGGGCTCTGTGCTTTCTTTCCTTCTGAACAAGTGTTACTGTTTTCTGCACAAAAGCGATTCTGCGAAGCAATGTGAACACTTCTGCTTCCCAGGCACAGAGAAGGTGCTATCAGGGAATTCTCTGCCTGCCTTTCCCCAGTGCTCTGCAAGCTCTCCAGGACAACATAGAATCTGGGGCTCTGTGCTTTCTTTCCTTCTGAACAAGTGTTACTGTTTTCTGCACAAAAGCGATTCTGCGAAGCAATGTGAACACTTCTGCTTCCCAGGCACAGAGAAGGTGCTAGCAGGGAATTCTCTGCCTGCCTTTCCCCAGTGCTCTGCAAGCTCTCCAGGACAACATAGAATCTGGGGCTCTGTGCTTTCTTTCCTTCTGAACAAGTGTTACTGTTTTCTGCACAAAAGCGATTCTTGCGAAGCGATGTGAACACTTCTGCTTCCCAGGCACAGAGAAGGTGCTAGCAGGGAATTCTCTGCCTGCCTTTCCCCAGTGCTCTGCAAGCTCTCCAGGACAACATAGAATGTGGGGCTCTGTGCTTTCTTTCCTTCTGAACAAGTGTTACTGTTTTCTGCACAAAAGCGATTCTGCGAAGCAATGTGAACACTTCTGCTTCCCAGGCACAGAGAAGGTGCTAGCAGGGAATTCTCTGCCTGCCTTTCCCCAGTGCTCTGCAAGCTCTCCAGGACAACAGCAAATCTGGGGCTCTGTGCTTTCTTTCCTTCTGAACAAGTGTTACTGTTTTCTGCACAAAAGCGATTCTGCGAAGCAATGTGAACAGGCACAGAGAAGGTGCTAGCAGGGAATTCTCTGCCTGCCTTTCCCCAGTGCTCTGCAAGCTCTCCAGGACAACATAAAATCTGGGGCTCTGTGCTTTCTTTCCTTCTGAACAAGTGTTACTGTTTTCTGCACAAAAGCGATTCTGCGAAGCAATGTGAACACTTCTGCTTCCCAGGCACAGAGAAGGTGCTAGCAAGGAATTCTCTGCCTGCCTTTCCCCAGTGCTCTGCAAGCTCTACAGGGCAACATAAAATCTGGGGCTCTGTGCTTTCTTTCGTTCTGAGCAAGTGTTACTGTTTTCTGCACAAAAGCGATTCTGCGAAGCAATGTGAACACTTCTGCTTCCCAGGCACAGAGAAGGTGCTAGCAGGGAATTCTCTGCCTGCCTTTCCCCAGTGCTCTGCAAGCTCTCCAGGACAACATAGAATCTGGGGCTCTGTGCTTTCTTTCCTTCTGAACAAGTGTTACTGTTTTCTGCACAAAAGCGATTCTGCGAAGCAATGTGAACACTTCTGCTTCCCAGGCACAGAGAAGGTGCTAGCAGGGAATTTTCTGCCTGCCTTTCCCCAGTGCTCTGCAAGCTCTCCAGGACAACATAGAATCTGGGGCTCTGTGCTTTCTTTCGTTCTGAACAAGTGTTACTGTTTTCTGCACAAAAGCGATTCTGCGAAGCAATGTGAGCAGGCACAGAGAAGGTGCTAGCAGGGAATTCTCTGCCTGCCTTTCCCCAGTGCTCTGCAAGCTCTCCAGGACAACATAGAATCTGGGGCTCTGTGCTTTCTTTCCTTCTGAACAAGTGTTACTGTTTTCTGCACAAAAGCGATTCTGCGAAGCAATGTGAACACTTCTGCTTCCCAGGCACAGAGAAGGTGCTAGCAGGGAATTCTCTGCCTGCCTTTCCCCAGTGCTCTGCAAGCTCTCCAGGACAACATAGAATCTGGGGCTCTGTGCTTTCTTTCGTTCTGAACAAGTGTTACTGTTTTCTGCACAAAAGCGATTCTGCGAAGCAATGTGAACAGGCACAGAGAAGGTGCTAGCAGGGAATTCTCTGCCTGCCTTTCCCCAGTGGTCTGCAAGCTCTCCAGGACAACATAAAATCTGGGGCTCTGTGCTTTCTTTCCTTCTGAACAAGTGTTAGTGTTTTCTGCACAAAAGCGATTCTTGCGAAGCAATGTGAACACTTCTGCTTCCCAGGCACAGAGAAGGTGCTAGCAGGGAATTCTCTGCCTGCCTTTCCCCAGTGCTCTGCAAGCTCTCCAGGACAACATAGAATCTGGGGCTCTGTGCTTTCTTTCCTTCTGAACAAGTGTTACTGTTTTCTGCACAAAAGCGATTCTGCGAAGCAATGTGAACACTTCTGCTTCCCAGGCACAGAGAAGGTGCTAGCAAGGAATTCTCTGCCTGCCTTTCCCCAGTGCTCTGCAAGCTCTCCAGGACAACATAGAATCTGGGGCTCTGTGCTTTCTTTCGTTCTGAACAAGTGTTAGTGTTTTCTGCACAAAAGCGATTATGCGAAGCAATGTGAACAGGCACAGAGAAGGTGCTAGCAGGGAATTCTCTGCCTGCCTTTCCCCAGTGCTCTGCAAGCTCTCCAGGACAACATAGAATCTGGGGCTCTGTGCTTTCTTTCCTTCTGAACAAGTGTTAGTGTTTTCTGCACAAAAGCGATTATGCGAAGCAATGTGAACAGGCACAGAGAAGGTGCTAGCAGGGAATTCTCTGCCTGCCTTTCCCCAGTGCTCTGCAAGCTCTCCAGGACAACATAGAATCTGGGGCTCTGTGCTTTCTTTCCTTCTGAACAAGTGTTAGTGTTTTCTGCACAAAAGCGATTCTGCAAAGCAATGTGAACACTTCTGCTTCCCAGGCACAGAGAAGGTGCTAGCAAGGAATTCTCTGCCTGCCTTTCCCCAGTGCTCTGCAAGCTCTCCAGGACAACAGCAAATCTGGGGCTCTGTGCTTTCTTTCCTTCTGAACAAGTGTTACTGTTTTCTGCACAAAAGCGATTCTGCGAAGCAATGTGAACAGGCACAGAGAAGGTGCTATCAGGGAATTCTCTGCCTGCCTTTCCCCAGTGCTCTGCAAGCTCTCCAGGACAACATAGAATCTGGGGCTCTGTGCTTTCTTTCCTTCTGAACAAGTGTTACTGTTTTCTGCACAAAAGCGATTCTGCGAAGCAATGTGAACACTTCTGCTTCCCAGGCACAGAGAAGGTGCTAGCAGGGAATTCTCTGCCTGCCTTTCCCCAGTGGTCTGCAAGCTCTCCAGGGCAACATCAAATCTGGGGCTCTGTGCTTTCTTTCCTTCTGAACAAGTGTTAGTGTTTTCTGCACAAAAGCGATTCTTGCGAAGCGATGTGAACACTTCTGCTTCCCAGGCACAGAGAAGGTGCTAGCAAGGAATTCTCTGCCTGCCTTTCCCCAGTGCTCTGCAAGCTCTCCAGGACAACATAGAATCTGGGGCTCTGTGCTTTCTTTCCTTCTGAACAAGTGTTAGTGTTTTCTGCACAAAAGCGATTCTGCGAAGCAATGTGAACAGGCACAGAGAAGGTGCTAGCAGGGAATTCTCTGCCTGCCTTTCCCCAGTGCTCTGCAAGCTCTCCAGGACAACATAGAATCTGGGGCTCTGTGCTTTCTTTCGTTCTGAACAAGTGTTACTGTTTTCTGCACAAAAGCGATTCTTGCGAAGCAATGTGAACACTTCTGCTTCCCAGGCACAGAGAAGGTGCTAGCAGGGAATTCTCTGCCTGCCTTTCCCCAGTGCTCTGCAAGCTCTCCAGGACAACATAGAATCTGGGGCTCTGCGCTTTCTTTCCTTCTGAACAAGTGTTAGTGTTTTCTGCACAAAAGCGATTCTGCGAAGCAATGTGAACACTTCTGCTTCCCAGGCACAGAGAAGGTGCTAGCAAGGAATTCTCTGCCTGCCTTTCCCCAGTGCTCTGCAAGCTCTCCAGGACAACATAGAATCTGGGGCTCTGTGCTTTCTTTCGTTCTGAACAAGTGTTAGTGTTTTCTGCACAAAAGCGATTCTGCGAAGCAATGTGAACAGGCACAGAGAAGGTGCTATCAGGGAATTCTCTGCCTGCCTTTCCCCAGTGCTCTGCAAGCTCTCCAGGACAACATAGAATCTGGGGCTCTGTGCTTTCTTTCCTTCTGAACAAGTGTTAGTGTTTTCTGCACAAAAGCGATTCTGCAAAGCAATGTGAACACTTCTGCTTCCCAGGCACAGAGAAGGTGCTAGCAAGGAATTCTCTGCCTGCCTTTCCCCAGTGCTCTGCAAGCTCTCCAGGACAACATCAAATCTGGGGCTCTGTGCTTTCTTTCCTTCTGAACAAGTGTTACTGTTTTCTGCACAAAAGCGATTCTGCGAAGCAATGTGAACACTTCTGCTTCCCAGGCACAGAGAAGGTGCTAGCAGGGAATTCTCTGCCTGCCTTTCCCCAGTGCTCTGCAAGCTCTCCAGGACAACATCAAATCTGGGGCTCTGTGCTTTCTTTCCTTCTGAACAAGTGTTAATGTTTTCTGCACAAAAGCGATTCTGCGAAGCAATGTGAACAGGCACAGAGAAGGTGCTATCAGGGAATTCTCTGCCTGCCTTTCCCCAGTGCTCTGCAAGCTCTCTAGGGCAACATAAAATCTGGGGCTCTGTGCTTTCTTTCCTTCTGAACAAGTGTTACTGTTTTCTGCACAAAAGCGATTCTGCGAAGCAATGTGAACACTTCTGCTTCCCAGGCACAGAGAAGGTGCTAGCAGGGAATTCTCTGCCTGCCTTTCCCCAGTGCTCTGCAAGCTCTCCAGGACAACATAGAATCTGGGGCTCTGTGCTTTCTTTCGTTCTGAACAAGTGTTACTGTTTTCTGCACAAAAGCGATTCTGCGAAGCAATGTGAACACTTCTGCTTCCCAGGCACAGAGAAGGTGCTAGCAGGGAATTCTCTGCCTGCCTTTCCCCAGTGCTCTGCAAGCTCTCCAGGGCAACATAAAATCTGGGGCTCTGTGCTTTCTTTCCTTCTGAACAAGTGTTAGTGTTTTCTGCACAAAAGCGATTCTGCGAAGCAATGTGAACACTTCTGCTTCCCAGGCACAGAGAAGGTGCTAGCAGGGAATTCTCTGCCTGCCTTTCCCCAGTGCTCTGCAAGCTCTCCAGGACAACATAGAATCTGGGGCTCTGTGCTTTCTTTCGTTCTGAACAAGTGTTAGTGTTTTCTGCACAAAAGCGATTCTGCGAAGCAATGTGAACAGGCACAGAGAAGGTGCTAGCAGGGAATTCTCTGCCTGCCTTTCCCCAGTGCTCTGCAAGCTCTCCAGGACAACATAGAATCTGGGGCTCTGTGCTTTCTTTCGTTCTGAACAAGTGTTAGTGTTTTCTGCACAAAAGCGATTCTTGCGAAGCAATGTGAACACTTCTGCTTCCCAGGCACAGAGAAGGTGCTATCAGGGAATTCTCTGCCTGCCTTTCCCCAGTGCTCTGCAAGCTCTCCAGGACAACATAGAATCTGGGGCTCTGTGCTTTCTTTCCTTCTGAACAAGTGTTACTGTTTTCTGCACAAAAGCGATTCTGCGAAGCAATGTGAACACTTCTGCTTCCCAGGCACAGAGAAGGTGCTAGCAAGGAATTCTCTGCCTGCCTTTCCCCAGTGCTCTGCAAGCTCTCCAGGGCAACATAAAATCTGGGGCTCTGTGCTTTCTTTCCTTCTGAACAAGTGTTAGTGTTTTCTGCACAAAAGCGATTCTGCGAAGCAATGTGAACACTTCTGCTTCCCAGGCACAGAGAAGGTGCTAGCAGGGAATTCTCTGCCTGCCTTTCCCCAGTGCTCTGCAAGCTCTCCAGGACAACATAGAATCTGGGGCTCTGTGCTTTCTTTCCTTCTGAACACGTGTTACTGTTTTCTGCACAAAAGCGATTCTGCGAAGCAATGTGAACACTTCTGCTTCCCAGGCACAGAGAAGGTGCTATCAGGGAATTCTCTGCCTGCCTTTCCCCAGTGCTCTGCAAGCTCTCCAGGACAACATAAAATCTGGGGCTCTGTGCTTTCTTTCCTTCTGAACAAGTGTTACTGTTTTCTGCACAAAAGCGATTCTGCGAAGCAATGTGAACAGGCACAGAGAAGGTGCTAGCAGGGAATTCTCTGCCTGCCTTTCCCCAGTGCTCTGCAAGCTCTCGAGGACAACATAAAATCTGGGGCTCTGTGCTTTCTTTCCTTCTGAACAAGTGTTACTGTTTTCTGCACAAAAGCGATTCTGCGAAGCAATGTGAACACTTCTGCTTCCCAGGCACAGAGAAGGTGCTAGCAGGGAATTCTCTGCCTGCCTTTCCCCAGTGCTCTGCAAGCTCTCCAGGACAACATAGAATCTGGGGCTCTGTGCTTTCTTTCCTTCTGAACAAGTGTTACTGTTTTCTGCACAAAAGCGATTCTGCGAAGCAATGTGAACACTTCTGCTTCCCAGGCACAGAGAAGGTGCTAGCAGGGAATTCTCTGCCTGCCTTTCCCCAGTGCTCTGCAAGCTCTCCAGGGCAACATCAAATCTGGGGCTCTGTGCTTTCTTTCCTTCTGAACAAGTGTTAGTGTTTTCTGCACAAAAGCGATTCTTGCGAAGCGATGTGAACACTTCTGCTTCCCAGGCACAGAGAAGGTGCTAGCAAGGAATTCTCTGCCTGCCTTTCCCCAGTGCTCTGCAAGCTCTCCAGGACAACATAAAATCTGGGGCTCTGTGCTTTCTTTCCTTCTGAACAAGTGTTAGCGTTTTCTGCACAAAAGCGATTCTGCGAAGCAATGTGAACACTTCTGCTTCCCAGGCACAGAGAAGGTGCTATCAGGGAATTCTCTGCCTGCCTTTCCCCAGTGCTCTGCAAGCTCTCCAGGACAACATAGAATCTGGGGCTCTGTGCTTTCTTTCCTTCTGAACAAGTGTTACTGTTTTCTGCACAAAAGCGATTCTGCGAAGCAATGTGAACAGGCACAGAGAAGGTGCTAGCAGGGAATTCTCTGCCTGCCTTTCCCCAGTGCTCTGCAAGCTCTCCAGGACAACATAGAATCTGGGGCTCTGTGCTTTCTTTCGTTCTGAACAAGTGTTAGTGTTTTCTGCACAAAAGCGATTCTTGCGAAGCAATGTGAACACTTCTGCTTCCCAGGCACAGAGAAGG
The DNA here is from genome assembly GCF_031877795.1 of Strix aluco. Classification (NCBI taxonomy): domain Eukaryota; kingdom Metazoa; phylum Chordata; class Aves; order Strigiformes; family Strigidae; genus Strix; species Strix aluco. The sequence continues at coordinate 3,430,525 of NW_027436647.1, forward strand.
TGCTATCAGGGAATTCTCTGCCTGCCTTTCCCCAGTGCTCTGCAAGCTCTCCAGGACAACATAGAATCTGGGGCTCTGTGCTTTCTTTCCTTCTGAACAAGTGTTACTGTTTTCTGCACAAAAGCGATTCTGCGAAGCAATGTGAACAGGCACAGAGAAGGTGCTAGCAGGGAATTCTCTGCCTGCCTTTCCCCAGTGCTCTGCAAGCTCTCCAGGACAACATAAAATCTGGGGCTCTTTGCTTTCTTTCCTTCTGAACAAGTGTTACTGTTTTCTGCACAAAAGCCATTCTGCGAAGCAATGTGAACACTTCTGCTTCCCAGGCACAGAGAAGGTGCTAGCAAGGAATTCTCTGCCTGCCTTTCCCCAGTGCTCTGCAAGCTCTCCAGGGCAACATAAAATCTGGGGCTCTGTGCTTTCTTTCGTTCTGAGCAAGTGTTACTGTTTTCTGCACAAAAGCGATTCTGCGAAGCAATGTGAACACTTCTTCTTCCCAGGCACAGAGAAGGTGCTAGCAAGGAATTCTCTGCCTGCCTTTCCCCAGTGCTCTGCAAGCTCTCCAGGACAACATAGAATCTGGGGCTCTGTGCTTTCTTTCCTTCTGAACAAGTGTTAGTGTTTTCTGCACAAAAGCGATTCTGCGAAGCAATGTGAACAGGCACAGAGAAGGTGCTATCAGGGAATTCTCTGCCTGCCTTTCCCCAGTGCTCTGCAAGCTCTCCAGGACAACATAGAATCTGGGGCTCTGTGCTTTCTTTCCTTCTGAACAAGTGTTAGTGTTCTCTGCCCAAAAGCGATTCTTGCGAAGCAATGTGAACACTTCTGCTTCCCAGGCACAGAGAAGGTGCTAGCAGGGAATTCTCTGCCTGCCTTTCCCCAGTGCTCTGCAAGCTCTCCAGGACAACATAGAATCTGGGGCTCTGTGCTTTCTTTCCTTCTGAACAAGTGTTACTGTTTTCTGCACAAAAGCGATTCTGCGAAGCAATGTGAACAGGCACAGAGAAGGTGCTATCAGGGAATTCTCTGCCTGCCTTTCCCCAGTGGTCTGCAAGCTCTCCAGGACAACATAAAATCTGGGGCTCTGTGCTTTCTTTCGTTCTGAACAAGTGTTACTGTTTTCTGCACAAAAGCGATTCTGCGAAGCAATGTGAACACTTCTGCTTCCCAGGCACAGAGAAGGTGCTATCAGGGAATTCTCTGCCTGCCTTTCCCCAGTGCTCTGCAAGCTCTCCAGGACAACAGCAAATCTGGGGCTCTGTGCTTTCTTTCCTTCTGAACAAGTGTTACTGTTTTCTGCACAAAAGCGATTCTGCGAAGCAATGTGAACAGGCACAGAGAAGGTGCTATCAGGGAATTCTCTGCCTGCCTTTCCCCAGTGCTCTGCAAGCTCTCCAGGACAACATAGAATCTGGGGCTCTGTGCTTTCTTTCCTTCTGAACAAGTGTTACTGTTTTCTGCACAAAAGCGATTCTGCGAAGCAATGTGAACACTTCTGCTTCCCAGGCACAGAGAAGGTGCTAGCAAGGAATTCTCTGCCTGCCTTTCCCCAGTGCTCTGCAAGCTCTCCAGGGCAACATAAAATATGGGGCTCTGTGCTTTCTTTCGTTCTGAGCAAGTGTTACTGTTTTCTGCACAAAAGCGATTCTGCGAAGCAATGTGAACACTTCTGCTTCCCAGGCACAGAGAAGGTGCTAGCAGGGAATTCTCTGCCTGCCGTTCCCCAGTGCTCTGCAAGCTCTCCAGGACAACAGCAAATCTGGGGCTCTGTGCTTTCTTTCGTTCTGAACAAGTGTTACTGTTTTCTGCACAAAAGCGATTCTGCGAAGCAATGTGAACAGGCACAGAGAAGGTGCTATCAGGGAATTCTCTGCCTGCCTTTCCCCAGTGCTCTGCAAGCTCTCCAGGACAACAGCAAATCTGGGGCTCTGTGCTTTCTTTCCTTCTGAACAAGTGTTACTGTTTTCTGCACAAAAGCGATTCTGCGAAGCAATGTGAACAGGCACAGAGAAGGTGCTATCAGGGAATTCTCTGCCTGCCTTTCCCCAGTGCTCTGCAAGCTCTCCAGGACAACATAGAATCTGGGGCTCTGTGCTTTCTTTCCTTCTGAACAAGTGTTACTGTTTTCTGCACAAAAGCGATTCTGCGAAGCAATGTGAACACTTCTGCTTCCCAGGCACAGAGAAGGTGCTAGCAGGGAATTCTCTGCCTGCCTTTCCCCAGTGCTCTGCAAGCTCTCCAGGGCAACATCAAATCTGGGGCTCTGTGCTTTCTTTCCTTCTGAACAAGTGTTAGTGTTTTCTGCACAAAAGCGATTCTTGCGAAGCGATGTGAACACTTCTGCTTCCCAGGCACAGAGAAGGTGCTAGCAAGGAATTCTCTGCCTGCCTTTCCCCAGTGCTCTGCAAGCTCTCCAGGACAACATAAAATCTGGGGCTCTGTGCTTTCTTTCCTTCTGAACAAGTGTTAGTGTTTTCTGCACAAAAGCGATTCTGCGAAGCAATGTGAACACTTCTGCTTCCCAGGCACAGAGAAGGTGCTATCAGGGAATTCTCTGCCTGCCTTTCCCCAGTGCTCTGCAAGCTCTCCAGGACAACATAGAATCTGGGGCTCTGTGCTTTCTTTCCTTCTGAACAAGTGTTACTGTTTTCTGCACAAAAGCGATTCTGCGAAGCAATGTGAACAGGCACAGAGAAGGTGCTAGCAGGGAATTCTCTGCCTGCCTTTCCCCAGTGCTCTGCAAGCTCTCCAGGACAACATAGAATCTGGGGCTCTGTGCTTTCTTTCGTTCTGAACAAGTGTTAGTGTTTTCTGCACAAAAGCGATTCTTGCGAAGCAATGTGAACACTTCTGCTTCCCAGGCACAGAGAAGGTGCTATCAGGGAATTCTCTGCCTGCCTTTCCCCAGTGCTCTGCAAGCTCTCCAGGACAACATAGAATCTGGGGCTCTGTGCTTTCTTTCCTTCTGAACAAGTGTTACTGTTTTCTGCACAAAAGCGATTCTGCGAAGCAATGTGAACAGGCACAGAGAAGGTGCTAGCAGGGAATTCTCTGCCTGCCTTTCCCCAGTGCTCTGCAAGCTCTCCAGGACAACATAAAATCTGGGGCTCTTTGCTTTCTTTCCTTCTGAACAAGTGTTACTGTTTTCTGCACAAAAGCGATTCTGCGAAGCAATGTGAACACTTCTGCTTCCCAGGCACAGAGAAGGTGCTAGCAAGGAATTCTCTGCCTGCCTTTCCCCAGTGCTCTGCAAGCTCTCCAGGGCAACATAAAATCTGGGGCTCTGTGCTTTCTTTCGTTCTGAGCAAGTGTTACTGTTTTCTGCACAAAAGCGATTCTGCGAAGCAATGTGAACACTTCTTCTTCCCAGGCACAGAGAAGGTGCTAGCAAGGAATTCTCTGCCTGCCTTTCCCCAGTGCTCTGCAAGCTCTCCAGGACAACATAGAATCTGGGGCTCTGTGCTTTCTTTCCTTCTGAACAAGTGTTAGTGTTTTCTGCACAAAAGCGATTCTGCGAAGCAATGTGAACAGGCACAGAGAAGGTGCTATCAGGGAATTCTCTGCCTGCCTTTCCCCAGTGCTCTGCAAGCTCTCCAGGACAACATAGAATCTGGGGCTCTGTGCTTTCTTTCCTTCTGAACAAGTGTTAGTGTTCTCTGCCCAAAAGCGATTCTTGCGAAGCAATGTGAACACTTCTGCTTCCCAGGCACAGAGAAGGTGCTAGCAGGGAATTCTCTGCCTGCCTTTCCCCAGTGCTCTGCAAGCTCTCCAGGACAACATAGAATCTGGGGCTCTGTGCTTTCTTTCCTTCTGAACAAGTGTTACTGTTTTCTGCACAAAAGCGATTCTGCGAAGCAATGTGAACAGGCACAGAGAAGGTGCTATCAGGGAATTCTCTGCCTGCCTTTCCCCAGTGGTCTGCAAGCTCTCCAGGACAACATAAAATCTGGGGCTCTGTGCTTTCTTTCGTTCTGAACAAGTGTTACTGTTTTCTGCACAAAAGCGATTCTGCGAAGCAATGTGAACACTTCTGCTTCCCAGGCACAGAGAAGGTGCTATCAGGGAATTCTCTGCCTGCCTTTCCCCAGTGCTCTGCAAGCTCTCCAGGACAACAGCAAATCTGGGGCTCTGTGCTTTCTTTCCTTCTGAACAAGTGTTACTGTTTTCTGCACAAAAGCGATTCTGCGAAGCAATGTGAACAGGCACAGAGAAGGTGCTATCAGGGAATTCTCTGCCTGCCTTTCCCCAGTGCTCTGCAAGCTCTCCAGGACAACAGCAAATCTGGGGCTCTGTGCTTTCTTTCCTTCTGAACAAGTGTTACTGTTTTCTGCACAAAAGCGATTCTGCGAAGCAATGTGAACAGGCACAGAGAAGGTGCTATCAGGGAATTCTCTGCCTGCCTTTCCCCAGTGCTCTGCAAGCTCTCCAGGACAACATAGAATCTGGGGCTCTGTGCTTTCTTTCCTTCTGAACAAGTGTTACTGTTTTCTGCACAAAAGCGATTCTGCGAAGCAATGTGAACACTTCTGCTTCCCAGGCACAGAGAAGGTGCTAGCAGGGAATTCTCTGCCTGCCTTTCCCCAGTGCTCTGCAAGCTCTCCAGGACAACATAGAATCTGGGGCTCTGTGCTTTCTTTCCTTCTGAACAAGTGTTACTGTTTTCTGCACAAAAGCGATTCTTGCGAAGCGATGTGAACACTTCTGCTTCCCAGGCACAGAGAAGGTGCTAGCAGGGAATTCTCTGCCTGCCTTTCCCCAGTGCTCTGCAAGCTCTCCAGGACAACATAGAATGTGGGGCTCTGTGCTTTCTTTCCTTCTGAACAAGTGTTACTGTTTTCTGCACAAAAGCGATTCTGCGAAGCAATGTGAACACTTCTGCTTCCCAGGCACAGAGAAGGTGCTAGCAGGGAATTCTCTGCCTGCCTTTCCCCAGTGCTCTGCAAGCTCTCCAGGACAACAGCAAATCTGGGGCTCTGTGCTTTCTTTCCTTCTGAACAAGTGTTACTGTTTTCTGCACAAAAGCGATTCTGCGAAGCAATGTGAACAGGCACAGAGAAGGTGCTATCAGGGAATTCTCTGCCTGCCTTTCCCCAGTGCTCTGCAAGCTCTCCAGGACAACATAAAATCTGGGGCTCTGTGCTTTCTTTCCTTCTGAACAAGTGTTACTGTTTTCTGCACAAAAGCGATTCTGCGAAGCAATGTGAACACTTCTTCTTCCCAGGCACAGAGAAGGTGCTAGCAAGGAATTCTCTGCCTGCCTTTCCCCAGTGCTCTGCAAGCTCTCCAGGGCAACATAAAATCTGGGGCTCTGTGCTTTCTTTCGTTCTGAGCAAGTGTTACTGTTTTCTGCACAAAAGCGATTCTGCGAAGCAATGTGAACACTTCTGCTTCCCAGGCACAGAGAAGGTGCTATCAGGGAATTCTCTGCCTGCCTTTCCCCAGTGCTCTGCAAGCTCTCCAGGACAACATAGAATCTGGGGCTCTGTGCTTTCTTTCCTTCTGAACAAGTGTTACTGTTTTCTGCACAAAAGCGATTCTGCGAAGCAATGTGAACACTTCTGCTTCCCAGGCACAGAGAAGGTGCTATCAGGGAATTCTCTGCCTGCCTTTCCCCAGTGCTCTGCAAGCTCTCCAGGACAACATAGAATCTGGGGCTCTGTGCTTTCTTTCCTTCTGAACAAGTGTTACTGTTTTCTGCACAAAAGCGATTCTGCGAAGCAATGTGAACAGGCACAGAGAAGGTGCTAGCACGGAATTCTCTGCCTGCCTTTCCCCAGTGCTCTGCAAGCTCTCCAGGACAACATAGAATCTGGGGCTCTGTGCTTTCTTTCCTTCTGAACAAGTGTTACTGTTTTCTGCACAAAAGCGATTCTGCGAAGCAATGTGAACACTTCTGCTTCCCAGGCACAGAGAAGGTGCTAGCAGGGAATTCTCTGCCTGCCTTTCCCCAGTGCTCTGCAAGCTCTCCAGGACAACATAGAATCTGGGGCTCTGTGCTTTCTTTCGTTCTGAACAAGTGTTACTGTTTTCTGCACAAAAGCAATTCTGCGAAGCAATGTGAACAGGCACAGAGAAGGTGCTAGCAGGGAATTCTCTGCCTGCCTTTCCCCAGTGCTCTGCAAGCTCTCCAGGACAACATAGAATCTGGGGCTCTGTGCTTTCTTTCGTTCTGAACAAGTGTTACTGTTTTCTGCACAAAAGCGATTCTTGCGAAGCAATGTGAACACTTCTGCTTCCCAGGCACAGAGAAGGTGCTAGCAGGGAATTCTCTGCCTGCCTTTCCCCAGTGCTCTGCAAGCTCTCCAGGACAACATAGAATCTGGGGCTCTGTGCTTTCTTTCCTTCTGAACAAGTGTTACTGTTTTCTGCACAAAAGCGATTCTGCGAAGCAATGTGAACAGGCACAGAGAAGGTGCTAGCAGGGAATTCTCTGCCTGCCTTTCCCCAGTGCTCTGCAAGCTCTCCAGGACAACATAAAATCTGGGGCTCTGTGCTTTCTTTCCTTCTGAACAAGTGTTACTGTTTTCTGCACAAAAGCGATTCTGCGAAGCAATGTGAACACTTCTGCTTCCCAGGCACAGAGAAGGTGCTAGCAAGGAATTCTCTGCCTGCCTTTCCCCAGTGCTCTGCAAGCTCTCCAGGACAACATAAAATCTGGGGCTCTGTGCTTTCTTTCGTTCTGAGCAAGTGTTACTGTTTTCTGCACAAAAGCGATTCTGCGAAGCAATGTGAACACTTCTGCTTCCCAGGCACAGAGAAGGTGCTAGCAAGGAATTCTCTGCCTGCCTTTCCCCAGTGCTCTGCAAGCTCTCCAGGACAACATAGAATCTGGGGCTCTGTGCTTTCTTTCCTTCTGAACAAGTGTTAGTGTTTTCTGCACAAAAGCGATTCTTGCGAAGCGATGCGAACACCTCTGCTTCCCAGGCACAGAGAAGGTGCTAGCAAGGAATTCTCTGCCTGCCTTTCCCCAGTGCTCTGCAAGCTCTCCAGGACAACATAGAATCTGGGGCTCTGTGCTTTCTTTCGTTCTGAACAAGTGTTAGTGTTTTCTGCACAAAAGCGATTCTGCGAAGCAATGTGAACAGGCACAGAGAAGGTGCTATCAGGGAATTCTCTGCCTGCCTTTCCCCAGTGCTCTGCAAGCTCTCCAGGACAACATAGAATCTGGGGCTCTGTGCTTTCTTTCCTTCTGAACAAGTGTTACTGTTTTCTGCACAAAAGCGATTCTGCAAAGCAATGTGAACACTTCTGCTTCCCAGGCACAGAGAAGGTGCTAGCAAGGAATTCTCTGCCTGCCTTTCCCCAGTGCTCTGCAAGCTCTCCAGGACAACATAAAACCTGGGGCTCTGTGCTTTCTTTCCTTCTGAACAAGTGTTACTGTTTTCTGCACAAAAGCGTTTCTGCGAAGCAATGTGAACAGGCACAGAGAAGGTGCTATCAGGGAATTCTCTGCCTGCCTTTCCCCAGTGCTCTGCAAGCTCTACAGGGCAACATAAAATCTGGGGCTCTGTGCTTTCTTTCCTTCTGAACAAGTGTTACTGTTTTCTGCACAAAAGCGATTCTTGCGAAGCAATGTGAACACTTCTGCTTCCCAGGCACAGAGAAGGTGCTAGCAGGGAATTCTCTGCCTGCCTTTCCCCAGTGCTCTGCAAGCTCTCCAGGACAACAGCAAATCTGGGGCTCTGTGCTTTCTTTCGTTCTGAACAAGTGTTAGTGTTTTCTGCACAAAAGCGATTCTGCGAAGCAATGTGAACAGGCACAGAGAAGGTGCTATCAGGGAATTCTCTGCCTGCCTTTCCCCAGTGCTCTGCAAGCTCTCCAGGACAACATAAAATCTGGGGCTCTGTGCTTTCTTTCCTTCTGAACAAGTGTTAGTGTTTTCTGCACAAAAGCGATTCTGCAAAGCAATGTGAACACTTCTGCTTCCCAGGCACAGAGAAGGTGCTAGCAAGGAATTCTCTGCCTGCCTTTCCCCAGTGCTCTGCAAGCTCTCCAGGACAACAGCAAATCTGGGGCTCTGTGCTTTCTTTCCTTCTGAACAAGTGTTACTGTTTTCTGCACAAAAGCGATTCTGCGAAGCAATGTGAACAGGCACAGAGAAGGTGCTATCAGGGAATTCTCTGCCTGCCTTTCCCCAGTGCTCTGCAAGCTCTCCAGGACAACATAAAATCTGGGGCTCTGTGCTTTCTTTCCTTCTGAACAAGTGTTACTGTTTTCTGCACAAAAGCGATTCTGCGAAGCAATGTGAACACTTCTTCTTCCCAGGCACAGAGAAGGTGCTAGCAAGGAATTCTCTGCCTGCCTTTCCCCAGTGCTCTGCAAGCTCTCCAGGACAACATAGAATCTGGGGCTCTGTGCTTTCTTTCCTTCTGAACAAGTGTTAGTGTTTTCTGCACAAAAGCGATTCTTGCGAAGCATTGCGAACACCTCTGCTTCCCAGGCACAGAGAAGGTGCTAGCAAGGAATTCTCTGCCTGCCTTTCCCCAGTGCTCTGCAAGCTCTCCAGGACAACATAGAATCTGGGGCTCTGTGCTTTCTTTCCTTCTGAACAAGTGTTACTGTTTTCTGCACAAAAGCGATTCTGCGAAGCAATGTGAACAGGCACAGAGAAGGTGCTATCAGGGAATTCTCTGCCTGCCTTTCCCCAGTGCTCTGCAAGCTCTCCAGGACAACATAGAATCTGGGGCTCTGTGCTTTCTTTCCTTCTGAACAAGTGTTAGTGTTCTCTGCCCAAAAGCGATTCTTGCGAAGCAATGTGAACACTTCTGCTTCCCAGGCACAGAGAAGGTGCTAGCAGGGAATTCTCTGCCTGCCTTTCCCCAGTGCTCTGCAAGCTCTCCAGGACAACAGCAAATCTGGGGCTCTGTGCTTTCTTTCCTTCTGAACAAGTGTTACTGTTTTCTGCACAAAAGCGATTCTGCGAAGCAATGTGAACAGGCACAGAGAAGGTGCTATCAGGGAATTCTCTGCCTGCCTTTCCCCAGTGCTCTGCAAGCTCTCCAGGACAACATAAAATCTGGGGCTCTGTGCTTTCTTTCCTTCTGAACAAGTGTTACTGTTTTCTGCACAAAAGCGATTCTGCGAAGCAATGTGAACACTTCTGCTTCCCAGGCACAGAGAAGGTGCTAGCAAGGAATTCTCTGCCTGCCTTTCCCCAGTGCTCTGCAAGCTCTCCAGGGCAACATAAAATATGGGGCTCTGTGCTTTCTTTCGTTCTGAGCAAGTGTTACTGTTTTCTGCACAAAAGCGATTCTGCGAAGCAATGTGAACACTTCTGCTTCCCAGGCACAGAGAAGGTGCTAGCAGGGAATTCTCTGCCTGCCTTTCCCCAGTGCTCTGCAAGCTCTCCAGGACAACAGCAAATCTGGGGCTCTGTGCTTTCTTTCCTTCTGAACAAGTGTTACTGTTTTCTGCACAAAAGCGATTCTGCGAAGCAATGTGAACAGGCACAGAGAAGGTGCTATCAGGGAATTCTCTGCCTGCCTTTCCCCAGTGCTCTGCAAGCTCTCCAGGACAACATAGAATCTGGGGCTCTGTGCTTTCTTTCCTTCTGAACAAGTGTTACTGTTTTCTGCACAAAAGCGATTCTGCGAAGCAATGTGAACACTTCTGCTTCCCAGGCACAGAGAAGGTGCTAGCAAGGAATTCTCTGCCTGCCTTTCCCCAGTGCTCTGCAAGCTCTCCAGGGCAACATAAAATATGGGGCTCTGTGCTTTCTTTCGTTCTGAGCAAGTGTTACTGTTTTCTGCACAAAAGCGATTCTGCGAAGCAATGTGAACACTTCTGCTTCCCAGGCACAGAGAAGGTGCTAGCAGGGAATTCTCTGCCTGCCGTTCCCCAGTGCTCTGCAAGCTCTCCAGGACAACAGCAAATCTGGGGCTCTGTGCTTTCTTTCGTTCTGAACAAGTGTTAGTGTTTTCTGCACAAAAGCGATTCTGCGAAGCAATGTGAACAGGCACAGAGAAGGTGCTATCAGGGAATTCTCTGCCTGCCTTTCCCCAGTGCTCTGCAAGCTCTCCAGGACAACAGCAAATCTGGGGCTCTGTGCTTTCTTTCCTTCTGAACAAGTGTTACTGTTTTCTGCACAAAAGCGATTCTGCGAAGCAATGTGAACAGGCACAGAGAAGGTGCTATCAGGGAATTCTCTGCCTGCCTTTCCCCAGTGCTCTGCAAGCTCTCCAGGACAACATAGAATCTGGGGCTCTGTGCTTTCTTTCCTTCTGAACAAGTGTTACTGTTTTCTGCACAAAAGCGATTCTGCGAAGCAATGTGAACACTTCTGCTTCCCAGGCACAGAGAAGGTGCTAGCAGGGAATTCTCTGCCTGCCTTTCCCCAGTGCTCTGCAAGCTCTCCAGGACAACATAGAATCTGGGGCTCTGTGCTTTCTTTCCTTCTGAACAAGTGTTACTGTTTTCTGCACAAAAGCGATTCTTGCGAAGCGATGTGAACACTTCTGCTTCCCAGGCACAGAGAAGGTGCTAGCAGGGAATTCTCTGCCTGCCTTTCCCCAGTGCTCTGCAAGCTCTCCAGGACAACATAGAATGTGGGGCTCTGTGCTTTCTTTCCTTCTGAACAAGTGTTACTGTTTTCTGCACAAAAGCGATTCTGCGAAGCAATGTGAACACTTCTGCTTCCCAGGCACAGAGAAGGTGCTAGCAGGGAATTCTCTGCCTGCCTTTCCCCAGTGCTCTGCAAGCTCTCCAGGACAACAGCAAATCTGGGGCTCTGTGCTTTCTTTCCTTCTGAACAAGTGTTACTGTTTTCTGCACAAAAGCGATTCTGCGAAGCAATGTGAACAGGCACAGAGAAGGTGCTATCAGGGAATTCTCTGCCTGCCTTTCCCCAGTGCTCTGCAAGCTCTCCAGGACAACATAAAATCTGGGGCTCTGTGCTTTCTTTCCTTCTGAACAAGTGTTACTGTTTTCTGCACAAAAGCGATTCTGCGAAGCAATGTGAACACTTCTTCTTCCCAGGCACAGAGAAGGTGCTAGCAAGGAATTCTCTGCCTGCCTTTCCCCAGTGCTCTGCAAGCTCTCCAGGGCAACATAAAATCTGGGGCTCTGTGCTTTCTTTCGTTCTGAGCAAGTGTTACTGTTTTCTGCACAAAAGCGATTCTGCGAAGCAATGTGAACACTTCTGCTTCCCAGGCACAGAGAAGGTGCTATCAGGGAATTCTCTGCCTGCCTTTCCCCAGTGCTCTGCAAGCTCTCCAGGACAACATAGAATCTGGGGCTCTGTGCTTTCTTTCCTTCTGAACAAGTGTTACTGTTTTCTGCACAAAAGCGATTCTGCGAAGCAATGTGAACACTTCTGCTTCCCAGGCACAGAGAAGGTGCTATCAGGGAATTCTCTGCCTGCCTTTCCCCAGTGCTCTGCAAGCTCTCCAGGACAACATAGAATCTGGGGCTCTGTGCTTTCTTTCGTTCTGAACAAGTGTTACTGTTTTCTGCACAAAAGCGATTCTGCGAAGCAATGTGAACAGGCACAGAGAAGGTGCTAGCAGGGAATTCTCTGCCTGCCTTTCCCCAGTGCTCTGCAAGCTCTCCAGGACAACATAGAATCTGGGGCTCTGTGCTTTCTTTCCTTCTGAACAAGTGTTACTGTTTTCTGCACAAAAGCGATTCTGCGAAGCAATGTGAACACTTCTGCTTCCCAGGCACAGAGAAGGTGCTAGCAGGGAATTCTCTGCCTGCCTTTCCCCAGTGCTCTGCAAGCTCTCCAGGACAACATAGAATCTGGGGCTCTGTGCTTTCTTTCGTTCTGAACAAGTGTTACTGTTTTCTGCACAAAAGCGATTCTGCGAAGCAATGTGAACAGGCACAGAGAAGGTGCTAGCAGGGAATTCTCTGCCTGCCTTTCCCCAGTGCTCTGCAAGCTCTCCAGGACAACATAGAATCTGGGGCTCTGTGCTTTCTTTCGTTCTGAACAAGTGTTAGTGTTTTCTGCACAAAAGCGATTCTTGCGAAGCAATGTGAACACTTCTGCTTCCCAGGCACAGAGAAGGTGCTAGCAGGGAATTCTCTGCCTGCCTTTCCCCAGTGCTCTGCAAGCTCTCCAGGACAACATAGAATCTGGGGCTCTGTGCTTTCTTTCCTTCTGAACAAGTGTTAATGTTTTCTGCACAAAAGCGATTCTGCGAAGCAATGTGAACAGGCACAGAGAAGGTGCTAGCAGGGAATTCTCTGCCTGCCTTTCCCCAGTGCTCTGCAAGCTCTCCAGGACAACATAAAATCTGGGGCTCTGTGCTTTCTTTCGTTCTGAGCAAGTGTTACTGTTTTCTGCACAAAAGCGATTCTGCGAAGCAATGTGAACACTTCTGCTTCCCAGGCACAGAGAAGGTGCTAGCAAGGAATTCTCTGCCTGCCTTTCCCCAGTGCTCTGCAAGCTCTCCAGGACAACATAGAATCTGGGGCTCTGTGCTTTCTTTCCTTCTGAACAAGTGTTAGTGTTTTCTGCACAAAAGCGATTCTTGCGAAGCGATGCGAACACCTCTGCTTCCCAGGCACAGAGAAGGTGCTAGCAAGGAATTCTCTGCCTGCCTTTCCCCAGTGCTCTGCAAGCTCTCCAGGACAACATAGAATCTGGGGCTCTGTGCTTTCTTTCGTTCTGAACAAGTGTTAGTGTTTTCTGCACAAAAGCGATTCTGCGAAGCAATGTGAACAGGCACAGAGAAGGTGCTATCAGGGAATTCTCTGCCTGCCTTTCCCCAGTGCTCTGCAAGCTCTCCAGGACAACATAGAATCTGGGGCTCTGTGCTTTCTTTCCTTCTGAACAAGTGTTAGTGTTCTCTGCCCAAAAGCGATTCTTGCGAAGCAATGTGAACACTTCTGCTTCCCAGGCACAGAGAAGGTGCTATCAGGGAATTCTCTGCCTGCCTTTCCCCAGTGGTCTGCAAGCTCTCCAGGACAACATAAAATCTGGGGCTCTGTGCTTTCTTTCCTTCTGAACAAGTGTTACTGTTTTCTGCACAAAAGCGATTCTGCAAAGCAATGTGAACACTTCTGCTTCCCAGGCACAGAGAAGGTGCTAGCAAGGAATTCTCTGCCTGCCTTTCCCCAGTGCTCTGCAAGCTCTCCAGGACAACATAAAACCTGGGGCTCTGTGCTTTCTTTCCTTCTGAACAAGTGTTACTGTTTTCTGCACAAAAGCGTTTCTGCGAAGCAATGTGAACAGGCACAGAGAAGGTGCTATCAGGGAATTCTCTGCCTGCCTTTCCCCAGTGCTCTGCAAGCTCTACAGGGCAACATAAAATCTGGGGCTCTGTGCTTTCTTTCCTTCTGAACAAGTGTTACTGTTTTCTGCACAAAAGCGATTCTTGCGAAGCAATGTGAACACTTCTGCTTCCCAGGCACAGAGAAGGTGCTAGCAGGGAATTCTCTGCCTGCCTTTCCCCAGTGCTCTGCAAGCTCTCCAGGACAACAGCAAATCTGGGGCTCTGTGCTTTCTTTCGTTCTGAACAAGTGTTAGTGTTTTCTGCACAAAAGCGATTCTGCGAAGCAATGTGAACAGGCACAGAGAAGGTGCTATCAGGGAATTCTCTGCCTGCCTTTCCCCAGTGCTCTGCAAGCTCTCCAGGACAACATAAAATCTGGGGCTCTGTGCTTTCTTTCCTTCTGAACAAGTGTTAGTGTTTTCTGCACAAAAGCGATTCTGCAAAGCAATGTGAACACTTCTGCTTCCCAGGCACAGAGAAGGTGCTAGCAAGGAATTCTCTGCCTGCCTTTCCCCAGTGCTCTGCAAGCTCTCCAGGACAACAGCAAATCTGGGGCTCTGTGCTTTCTTTCCTTCTGAACAAGTGTTACTGTTTTCTGCACAAAAGCGATTCTGCGAAGCAATGTGAACAGGCACAGAGAAGGTGCTATCAGGGAATTCTCTGCCTGCCTTTCCCCAGTGCTCTGCAAGCTCTCCAGGACAACATAAAATCTGGGGCTCTGTGCTTTCTTTCCTTCTGAACAAGTGTTACTGTTTTCTGCACAAAAGCGATTCTGCGAAGCAATGTGAACACTTCTTCTTCCCAGGCACAGAGAAGGTGCTAGCAAGGAATTCTCTGCCTGCCTTTCCCCAGTGCTCTGCAAGCTCTCCAGGACAACATAGAATCTGGGGCTCTGTGCTTTCTTTCCTTCTGAACAAGTGTTAGTGTTTTCTGCACAAAAGCGATTCTTGCGAAGCATTGCGAACACCTCTGCTTCCCAGGCACAGAGAAGGTGCTAGCAAGGAATTCTCTGCCTGCCTTTCCCCAGTGCTCTGCAAGCTCTCCAGGACAACATAGAATCTGGGGCTCTGTGCTTTCTTTCCTTCTGAACAAGTGTTACTGTTTTCTGCACAAAAGCGATTCTGCGAAGCAATGTGAACAGGCACAGAGAAGGTGCTATCAGGGAATTCTCTGCCTGCCTTTCCCCAGTGCTCTGCAAGCTCTCCAGGACAACATAGAATCTGGGGCTCTGTGCTTTCTTTCCTTCTGAACAAGTGTTAGTGTTCTCTGCCCAAAAGCGATTCTTGCGAAGCAATGTGAACACTTCTGCTTCCCAGGCACAGAGAAGGTGCTAGCAGGGAATTCTCTGCCTGCCTTTCCCCAGTGCTCTGCAAGCTCTCCAGGACAACATAGAATCTGGGGCTCTGTGCTTTCTTTCCTTCTGAACAAGTGTTACTGTTTTCTGCACAAAAGCGATTCTGCGAAGCAATGTGAACAGGCACAGAGAAGGTGCTATCAGGGAATTCTCTGCCTGCCTTTCCCCAGTGGTCTGCAAGCTCTCCAGGACAACATAAAATCTGGGGCTCTGTGCTTTCTTTCCTTCTGAACAAGTGTTAATGTTTTCTGCACAAAAGCGATTCTGCGAAGCAATGTGAACACTTCTGCTTCCCAGGCACAGAGAAGGTGCTATCAGGGAATTCTCTGCCTGCCTTTCCCCAGTGCTCTGCAAGCTCTCCAGGACAACAGCAAATCTGGGGCTCTGTGCTTTCTTTCCTTCTGAACAAGTGTTACTGTTTTCTGCACAAAAGCGATTCTGCGAAGCAATGTGAACAGGCACAGAGAAGGTGCTATCAGGGAATTCTCTGCCTGCCTTTCCCCAGTGCTCTGCAAGCTCTCCAGGACAACATAAAATCTGGGGCTCTGTGCTTTCTTTCCTTCTGAACAAGTGTTACTGTTTTCTGCACAAAAGCGATTCTGCGAAGCAATGTGAACACTTCTGCTTCCCAGGCACAGAGAAGGTGCTAGCAAGGAATTCTCTGCCTGCCTTTCCCCAGTGCTCTGCAAGCTCTCCAGGGCAACATAAAATATGGGGCTCTGTGCTTTCTTTCGTTCTGAGCAAGTGTTACTGTTTTCTGCACAAAAGCGATTCTGCGAAGCAATGTGAACACTTCTGCTTCCCAGGCACAGAGAAGGTGCTAGCAGGGAATTCTCTGCCTGCCTTTCCCCAGTGCTCTGCAAGCTCTCCAGGACAACAGCAAATCTGGGGCTCTGTGCTTTCTTTCCTTCTGAACAAGTGTTACTGTTTTCTGCACAAAAGCGATTCTGCGAAGCAATGTGAACAGGCACAGAGAAGGTGCTATCAGGGAATTCTCTGCCTGCCTTTCCCCAGTGCTCTGCAAGCTCTCCAGGACAACATAGAATCTGGGGCTCTGTGCTTTCTTTCCTTCTGAACAAGTGTTACTGTTTTCTGCACAAAAGCGATTCTGCGAAGCAATGTGAACACTTCTGCTTCCCAGGCACAGAGAAGGTGCTAGCAAGGAATTCTCTGCCTGCCTTTCCCCAGTGCTCTGCAAGCTCTCCAGGGCAACATAAAATATGGGGCTCTGTGCTTTCTTTCGTTCTGAGCAAGTGTTACTGTTTTCTGCACAAAAGCGATTCTGCGAAGCAATGTGAACACTTCTGCTTCCCAGGCACAGAGAAGGTGCTAGCAGGGAATTCTCTGCCTGCCGTTCCCCAGTGCTCTGCAAGCTCTCCAGGACAACAGCAAATCTGGGGCTCTGTGCTTTCTTTCGTTCTGAACAAGTGTTAGTGTTTTCTGCACAAAAGCGATTCTGCGAAGCAATGTGAACAGGCACAGAGAAGGTGCTATCAGGGAATTCTCTGCCTGCCTTTCCCCAGTGCTCTGCAAGCTCTCCAGGACAACAGCAAATCTGGGGCTCTGTGCTTTCTTTCCTTCTGAACAAGTGTTACTGTTTTCTGCACAAAAGCGATTCTGCGAAGCAATGTGAACAGGCACAGAGAAGGTGCTATCAGGGAATTCTCTGCCTGCCTTTCCCCAGTGCTCTGCAAGCTCTCCAGGACAACATAGAATCTGGGGCTCTGTGCTTTCTTTCCTTCTGAACAAGTGTTACTGTTTTCTGCACAAAAGCGATTCTTGCGAAGCGATGTGAACACTTCTGCTTCCCAGGCACAGAGAAGGTGCTAGCAGGGAATTCTCTGCCTGCCTTTCCCCAGTGCTCTGCAAGCTCTCCAGGACAACATAGAATGTGGGGCTCTGTGCTTTCTTTCGTTCTGAGCAAGTGTTACTGTTTTCTGCACAAAAGCGATTCTGCGAAGCAATGTGAACACTTCTGCTTCCCAGGCACAGAGAAGGTGCTAGCAGGGAATTCTCTGCCTGCCTTTCCCCAGTGCTCTGCAAGCTCTCCAGGACAACAGCAAATCTGGGGCTCTGTGCTTTCTTTCCTTCTGAACAAGTGTTACTGTTTTCTGCACAAAAGCGATTCTGCGAAGCAATGTGAACAGGCACAGAGAAGGTGCTATCAGGGAATTCTCTGCCTGCCTTTCCCCAGTGCTCTGCAAGCTCTCCAGGACAACATAAAATCTGGGGCTCTGTGCTTTCTTTCCTTCTGAACAAGTGTTACTGTTTTCTGCACAAAAGCGATTCTGCGAAGCAATGTGAACACTTCTTCTTCCCAGGCACAGAGAAGGTGCTAGCAAGGAATTCTCTGCCTGCCTTTCCCCAGTGCTCTGCAAGCTCTCCAGGGCAACATAAAATCTGGGGCTCTGTGCTTTCTTTCGTTCTGAGCAAGTGTTACTGTTTTCTGCACAAAAGCGATTCTGCGAAGCAATGTGAACACTTCTGCTTCCCAGGCACAGAGAAGGTGCTATCAGGGAATTCTCTGCCTGCCTTTCCCCAGTGCTCTGCAAGCTCTCCAGGACAACATAGAATCTGGGGCTCTGTGCTTTCTTTCCTTCTGAACAAGTGTTACTGTTTTCTGCACAAAAGCGATTCTGCGAAGCAATGTGAACACTTCTGCTTCCCAGGCACAGAGAAGGTGCTATCAGGGAATTCTCTGCCTGCCTTTCCCCAGTGCTCTGCAAGCTCTCCAGGACAACATAGAATCTGGGGCTCTGTGCTTTCTTTCGTTCTGAACAAGTGTTACTGTTTTCTGCACAAAAGCGATTCTGCGAAGCAATGTGAACAGGCACAGAGAAGGTGCTAGCAGGGAATTCTCTGCCTGCCTTTCCCCAGTGCTCTGCAAGCTCTCCAGGACAACATAGAATCTGGGGCTCTGTGCTTTCTTTCCTTCTGAACAAGTGTTACTGTTTTCTGCACAAAAGCGATTCTGCGAAGCAATGTGAACACTTCTGCTTCCCAGGCACAGAGAAGGTGCTAGCAGGGAATTCTCTGCCTGCCTTTCCCCAGTGCTCTGCAAGCTCTCCAGGACAACATAGAATCTGGGGCTCTGTGCTTTCTTTCGTTCTGAACAAGTGTTACTGTTTTCTGCACAAAAGCGATTCTGCGAAGCAATGTGAACAGGCACAGAGAAGGTGCTAGCAGGGAATTCTCTGCCTGCCTTTCCCCAGTGCTCTGCAAGCTCTCCAGGACAACATAGAATCTGGGGCTCTGTGCTTTCTTTCGTTCTGAACAAGTGTTAGTGTTTTCTGCACAAAAGCGATTCTTGCGAAGCAATGTGAACACTTCTGCTTCCCAGGCACAGAGAAGGTGCTAGCAGGGAATTCTCTGCCTGCCTTTCCCCAGTGCTCTGCAAGCTCTCCAGGACAACATAGAATCTGGGGCTCTGTGCTTTCTTTCCTTCTGAACAAGTGTTAATGTTTTCTGCACAAAAGCGATTCTGCGAAGCAATGTGAACAGGCACAGAGAAGGTGCTAGCAGGGAATTCTCTGCCTGCCTTTCCCCAGTGCTCTGCAAGCTCTCCAGGACAACATAAAATCTGGGGCTCTGTGCTTTCTTTCCTTCTGAACAAGTGTTACTGTTTTCTGCACAAAAGCGATTCTGCGAAGCAATGTGAACACTTCTGCTTCCCAGGCACAGAGAAGGTGCTAGCAAGGAATTCTCTGCCTGCCTTTCCCCAGTGCTCTGCAAGCTCTCCAGGACAACATAAAATCTGGGGCTCTGTGCTTTCTTTCGTTCTGAGCAAGTGTTACTGTTTTCTGCACAAAAGCGATTCTGCGAAGCAATGTGAACACTTCTGCTTCCCAGGCACAGAGAAGGTGCTAGCAAGGAATTCTCTGCCTGCCTTTCCCCAGTGCTCTGCAAGCTCTCCAGGACAACATAGAATCTGGGGCTCTGTGCTTTCTTTCCTTCTGAACAAGTGTTAGTGTTTTCTGCACAAAAGCGATTCTTGCGAAGCGATGCGAACACCTCTGCTTCCCAGGCACAGAGAAGGTGCTAGCAAGGAATTCTCTGCCTGCCTTTCCCCAGTGCTCTGCAAGCTCTCCAGGACAACATAGAATCTGGGGCTCTGTGCTTTCTTTCGTTCTGAACAAGTGTTAGTGTTTTCTGCACAAAAGCGATTCTGCGAAGCAATGTGAACAGGCACAGAGAAGGTGCTATCAGGGAATTCTCTGCCTGCCTTTCCCCAGTGCTCTGCAAGCTCTCCAGGACAACATAGAATCTGGGGCTCTGTGCTTTCTTTCCTTCTGAACAAGTGTTAGTGTTCTCTGCCCAAAAGCGATTCTTGCGAAGCAATGTGAACACTTCTGCTTCCCAGGCACAGAGAAGGTGCTATCAGGGAATTCTCTGCCTGCCTTTCCCCAGTGGTCTGCAAGCTCTCCAGGACAACATAAAATCTGGGGCTCTGTGCTTTCTTTCCTTCTGAACAAGTGTTACTGTTTTCTGCACAAAAGCGATTCTGCAAAGCAATGTGAACACTTCTGCTTCCCAGGCACAGAGAAGGTGCTAGCAAGGAATTCTCTGCCTGCCTTTCCCCAGTGCTCTGCAAGCTCTCCAGGACAACATAAAATCTGGGGCTCTGTGCTTTCTTTCCTTCTGAACAAGTGTTACTGTTTTCTGCACAAAAGCGATTCTGCGAAGCAATGTGAACAGGCACAGAGAAGGTGCTATCAGGGAATTCTCTGCCTGCCTTTCCCCAGTGCTCTGCAAGCTCTCCAGGACAACATAAAATCTGGGGCTCTGTGCTTTCTTTCCTTCTGAACAAGTGTTACTGTTTTCTGCACAAAAGCGATTCTTGCGAAGCAATGTGAACACTTCTGCTTCCCAGGCACAGAGAAGGTGCTAGCAGGGAATTCTCTGCCTGCCTTTCCCCAGTGCTCTGCAAGCTCTCCAGGACAACAGCAAATCTGGGGCTCTGTGCTTTCTTTCGTTCTGAACAAGTGTTAGTGTTTTCTGCACAAAAGCGATTCTGCGAAGCAATGTGAACAGGCACAGAGAAGGTGCTATCAGGGAATTCTCTGCCTGCCTTTCCCCAGTGCTCTGCAAGCTCTCCAGGACAACATAAAATCTGGGGCTCTGTGCTTTCTTTCCTTCTGAACAAGTGTTAGTGTTTTCTGCACAAAAGCGATTCTGCAAAGCAATGTGAACACTTCTGCTTCCCAGGCACAGAGAAGGTGCTAGCAAGGAATTCTCTGCCTGCCTTTCCCCAGTGCTCTGCAAGCTCTCCAGGACAACAGCAAATCTGGGGCTCTGTGCTTTCTTTCCTTCTGAACAAGTGTTACTGTTTTCTGCACAAAAGCGATTCTGCGAAGCAATGTGAACAGGCACAGAGAAGGTGCTATCAGGGAATTCTCTGCCTGCCTTTCCCCAGTGCTCTGCAAGCTCTCCAGGACAACATAAAATCTGGGGCTCTGTGCTTTCTTTCCTTCTGAACAAGTGTTACTGTTTTCTGCACAAAAGCGATTCTGCGAAGCAATGTGAACACTTCTTCTTCCCAGGCACAGAGAAGGTGCTAGCAAGGAATTCTCTGCCTGCCTTTCCCCAGTGCTCTGCAAGCTCTCCAGGACAACATAGAATCTGGGGCTCTGTGCTTTCTTTCCTTCTGAACAAGTGTTAGTGTTTTCTGCACAAAAGCGATTCTTGCGAAGCATTGCGAACACCTCTGCTTCCCAGGCACAGAGAAGGTGCTAGCAAGGAATTCTCTGCCTGCCTTTCCCCAGTGCTCTGCAAGCTCTCCAGGACAACATAGAATCTGGGGCTCTGTGCTTTCTTTCCTTCTGAACAAGTGTTACTGTTTTCTGCACAAAAGCGATTCTGCGAAGCAATGTGAACAGGCACAGAGAAGGTGCTATCAGGGAATTCTCTGCCTGCCTTTCCCCAGTGCTCTGCAAGCTCTCCAGGACAACATAGAATCTGGGGCTCTGTGCTTTCTTTCCTTCTGAACAAGTGTTAGTGTTCTCTGCCCAAAAGCGATTCTTGCGAAGCAATGTGAACACTTCTGCTTCCCAGGCACAGAGAAGGTGCTAGCAGGGAATTCTCTGCCTGCCTTTCCCCAGTGCTCTGCAAGCTCTCCAGGACAACATAGAATCTGGGGCTCTGTGCTTTCTTTCCTTCTGAACAAGTGTTACTGTTTTCTGCACAAAAGCGATTCTGCGAAGCAATGTGAACAGGCACAGAGAAGGTGCTATCAGGGAATTCTCTGCCTGCCTTTCCCCAGTGGTCTGCAAGCTCTCCAGGACAACATAAAATCTGGGGCTCTGTGCTTTCTTTCCTTCTGAACAAGTGTTAATGTTTTCTGCACAAAAGCGATTCTGCGAAGCAATGTGAACACTTCTGCTTCCCAGGCACAGAGAAGGTGCTATCAGGGAATTCTCTGCCTGCCTTTCCCCAGTGCTCTGCAAGCTCTCCAGGACAACAGCAAATCTGGGGCTCTGTGCTTTCTTTCCTTCTGAACAAGTGTTACTGTTTTCTGCACAAAAGCGATTCTGCGAAGCAATGTGAACAGGCACAGAGAAGGTGCTATCAGGGAATTCTCTGCCTGCCTTTCCCCAGTGCTCTGCAAGCTCTCCAGGACAACATAAAATCTGGGGCTCTGTGCTTTCTTTCCTTCTGAACAAGTGTTACTGTTTTCTGCACAAAAGCGATTCTGCGAAGCAATGTGAACACTTCTGCTTCCCAGGCACAGAGAAGGTGCTAGCAAGGAATTCTCTGCCTGCCTTTCCCCAGTGCTCTGCAAGCTCTCCAGGGCAACATAAAATATGGGGCTCTGTGCTTTCTTTCGTTCTGAGCAAGTGTTACTGTTTTCTGCACAAAAGCGATTCTGCGAAGCAATGTGAACACTTCTGCTTCCCAGGCACAGAGAAGGTGCTAGCAGGGAATTCTCTGCCTGCCTTTCCCCAGTGCTCTGCAAGCTCTCCAGGACAACAGCAAATCTGGGGCTCTGTGCTTTCTTTCCTTCTGAACAAGTGTTACTGTTTTCTGCACAAAAGCGATTCTGCGAAGCAATGTGAACACTTCTGCTTCCCAGGCACAGAGAAGGTGCTAGCAAGGAATTCTCTGCCTGCCTTTCCCCAGTGCTCTGCAAGCTCTCCAGGGCAACATAAAATATGGGGCTCTGTGCTTTCTTTCGTTCTGAGCAAGTGTTACTGTTTTCTGCACAAAAGCGATTCTGCGAAGCAATGTGAACACTTCTGCTTCCCAGGCACAGAGAAGGTGCTAGCAGGGAATTCTCTGCCTGCCTTTCCCCAGTGCTCTGCAAGCTCTCCAGGACAACAGCAAATCTGGGGCTCTGTGCTTTCTTTCCTTCTGAACAAGTGTTACTGTTTTCTGCACAAAAGCGATTCTGCGAAGCAATGTGAACAGGCACAGAGAAGGTGCTATCAGGGAATTCTCTGCCTGCCTTTCCCCAGTGCTCTGCAAGCTCTCCAGGACAACATAGAATCTGGGGCTCTGTGCTTTCTTTCCTTCTGAACAAGTGTTACTGTTTTCTGCACAAAAGCGATTCTGCGAAGCAATGTGAACACTTCTGCTTCCCAGGCACAGAGAAGGTGCTAGCAGGGAATTCTCTGCCTGCCTTTCCCCAGTGCTCTGCAAGCTCTCCAGGACAACATAGAATCTGGGGCTCTGTGCTTTCTTTCCTTCTGAACAAGTGTTACTGTTTTCTGCACAAAAGCGATTCTTGCGAAGCGATGTGAACACTTCTGCTTCCCAGGCACAGAGAAGGTGCTAGCAGGGAATTCTCTGCCTGCCTTTCCCCAGTGCTCTGCAAGCTCTCCAGGACAACATAGAATGTGGGGCTCTGTGCTTTCTTTCCTTCTGAACAAGTGTTACTGTTTTCTGCACAAAAGCGATTCTGCGAAGCAATGTGAACACTTCTGCTTCCCAGGCACAGAGAAGGTGCTAGCAGGGAATTCTCTGCCTGCCTTTCCCCAGTGCTCTGCAAGCTCTCCAGGACAACAGCAAATCTGGGGCTCTGTGCTTTCTTTCCTTCTGAACAAGTGTTACTGTTTTCTGCACAAAAGCGATTCTGCGAAGCAATGTGAACAGGCACAGAGAAGGTGCTATCAGGGAATTCTCTGCCTGCCTTTCCCCAGTGCTCTGCAAGCTCTCCAGGACAACATAAAATCTGGGGCTCTGTGCTTTCTTTCCTTCTGAACAAGTGTTACTGTTTTCTGCACAAAAGCGATTCTGCGAAGCAATGTGAACACTTCTTCTTCCCAGGCACAGAGAAGGTGCTAGCAAGGAATTCTCTGCCTGCCTTTCCCCAGTGCTCTGCAAGCTCTCCAGGGCAACATAAAATCTGGGGCTCTGTGCTTTCTTTCGTTCTGAGCAAGTGTTACTGTTTTCTGCACAAAAGCGATTCTGCGAAGCAATGTGAACACTTCTGCTTCCCAGGCACAGAGAAGGTGCTATCAGGGAATTCTCTGCCTGCCTTTCCCCAGTGCTCTGCAAGCTCTCCAGGACAACATAGAATCTGGGGCTCTGTGCTTTCTTTCCTTCTGAACAAGTGTTACTGTTTTCTGCACAAAAGCGATTCTGCGAAGCAATGTGAACACTTCTGCTTCCCAGGCACAGAGAAGGTGCTATCAGGGAATTCTCTGCCTGCCTTTCCCCAGTGCTCTGCAAGCTCTCCAGGACAACATAGAATCTGGGGCTCTGTGCTTTCTTTCCTTCTGAACAAGTGTTAGTGTTTTCTGCACAAAAGCGATTCTGCGAAGCAATGTGAACAGGCACAGAGAAGGTGCTAGCAGGGAATTCTCTGCCTGCCTTTCCCCAGTGCTCTGCAAGCTCTCCAGGACAACATAGAATCTGGGGCTCTGTGCTTTCTTTCCTTCTGAACAAGTGTTACTGTTTTCTGCACAAAAGCGATTCTGCGAAGCAATGTGAACACTTCTGCTTCCCAGGCACAGAGAAGGTGCTAGCAGGGAATTCTCTGCCTGCCTTTCCCCAGTGCTCTGCAAGCTCTCCAGGACAACATAGAATCTGGGGCTCTGTGCTTTCTTTCGTTCTGAACAAGTGTTACTGTTTTCTGCACAAAAGCGATTCTGCGAAGCAATGTGAACAGGCACAGAGAAGGTGCTAGCAGGGAATTCTCTGCCTGCCTTTCCCCAGTGCTCTGCAAGCTCTCCAGGACAACATAGAATCTGGGGCTCTGTGCTTTCTTTCGTTCTGAACAAGTGTTAGTGTTTTCTGCACAAAAGCGATTCTTGCGAAGCAATGTGAACACTTCTGCTTCCCAGGCACAGAGAAGGTGCTAGCAGGGAATTCTCTGCCTGCCTTTCCCCAGTGCTCTGCAAGCTCTCCAGGACAACATAGAATCTGGGGCTCTGTGCTTTCTTTCCTTCTGAACAAGTGTTACTGTTTTCTGCACAAAAGCGATTCTGCGAAGCAATGTGAACAGGCACAGAGAAGGTGCTATCAGGGAATTCTCTGCCTGCCTTTCCCCAGTGCTCTGCAAGCTCTCCAGTACAACATAAAATCTGGGGCTCTGTGCTTTCTTTCCTTCTGAACAAGTGTTACTGTTTTCTGCACAAAAGCGATTCTGCGAAGCAATGTGAACACTTCTGCTTCCCAGGCACAGAGAAGGTGCTAGCAAGGAATTCTCTGCCTGCCTTTCCCCAGTGCTCTGCAAGCTCTCCAGGGCAACACAAAATCTGGGGCTCTGTGCTTTCTTTCGTTCTGAGCAAGTGTTACTGTTTTCTGCACAAAAGCGATTCTGCGAAGCAATGTGAACACTTCTGCTTCCCAGGCACAGAGAAGGTGCTAGCAAGGAATTCTCTGCCTGCCTTTCCCCAGTGCTCTGCAAGCTCTCCAGGACAACATAGAATCTGGGGCTCTGTGCTTTCTTTCCTTCTGAACAAGTGTTAGTGTTTTCTGCACAAAAGCGATTCTTGCGAAGCGATGCGAACACCTCTGCTTCCCAGGCACAGAGAAGGTGCTAGCAAGGAATTCTCTGCCTGCCTTTCCCCAGTGCTCTGCAAGCTCTCCAGGACAACATAGAAGCTGGGGCTCTGTGCTTTCTTTCGTTCTGAACAAGTGTTAGTGTTTTCTGCACAAAAGCGATTCTGCGAAGCAATGTGAACAGGCACAGAGAAGGTGCTATCAGGGAATTCTCTGCCTGCCTTTCCCCAGTGCTCTGCAAGCTCTCCAGGACAACATAGAATCTGGGGCTCTGTGCTTTCTTTCCTTCTGAACAAGTGTTAGTGTTCTCTGCACAAAAGCGATTCTTGCGAAGCAATGTGAACACTTCTGCTTCCCAGGCACAGAGAAGGTGCTAGCAGGGAATTCTCTGCCTGCCTTTCCCCAGTGGTCTGCAAGCTCTCCAGGACAACATAAAATCTGGGGCTCTGTGCTTTCTTTCCTTCTGAACAAGTGTTACTGTTTTCTGCACAAAAGCGATTCTGCAAAGCAATGTGAACACTTCTGCTTCCCAGGCACAGAGAAGGTGCTAGCAAGGAATTCTCTGCCTGCCTTTCCCCAGTGCTCTGCAAGCTCTCCAGGACAACATAAAATCTGGGGCTCTGTGCTTTCTTTCCTTCTGAACAAGTGTTACTGTTTTCTGCACAAAAGCGATTCTGCGAAGCAATGTGAACAGGCACAGAGAAGGTGCTATCAGGGAATTCTCTGCCTGCCTTTCCCCAGTGCTCTGCAAGCTCTCCAGGACAACATAAAATCTGGGGCTCTGTGCTTTCTTTCCTTCTGAACAAGTGTTACTGTTTTCTGCACAAAAGCGATTCTGCGAAGCAATGTGAACACTTCTGCTTCCCAGGCACAGAGAAGGTGCTAGCAAGGAATTCTCTGCCTGCCTTTCCCCAGTGCTCTGCAAGCTCTCCAGGGCAACATAAAATATGGGGCTCTGTGCTTTCTTTCGTTCTGAGCAAGTGTTACTGTTTTCTGCACAAAAGCGATTCTGCGAAGCAATGTGAACACTTCTGCTTCCCAGGCACAGAGAAGGTGCTAGCAGGGAATTCTCTGCCTGCCTTTCCCCAGTGCTCTGCAAGCTCTCCAGGACAACAGCAAATCTGGGGCTCTGTGCTTTCTTTCCTTCTGAACAAGTGTTAGTGTTTTCTGCACAAAAGCGATTCTGCGAAGCAATGTGAACAGGCACAGAGAAGGTGCTATCAGGGAATTCTCTGCCTGCCTTTCCCCAGTGCTCTGCAAGCTCTCCAGGACAACATAAAATCTGGGGCTCTGTGCTTTCTTTCCTTCTGAACAAGTGTTAGTGTTTTCTGCACAAAAGCGATTCTGCAAAGCAATGTGAACACTTCTGCTTCCCAGGCACAGAGAAGGTGCTAGCAAGGAATTCTCTGCCTGCCTTTCCCCAGTGCTCTGCAAGCTCTCCAGGACAACAGCAAATCTGGGGCTCTGTGCTTTCTTTCCTTCTGAACAAGTGTTACTGTTTTCTGCACAAAAGCGATTCTGCGAAGCAATGTGAACAGGCACAGAGAAGGTGCTATCAGGGAATTCTCTGCCTGCCTTTCCCCAGTGCTCTGCAAGCTCTCCAGGACAACATAGAATCTGGGGCTCTGTGCTTTCTTTCCTTCTGAACAAGTGTTCGTGTTCTCTGCCCAAAAGCGATTCTTGCGAAGCAATGTGAACACTTCTGCTTCCCAGGCACAGAGAAGGTGCTAGCAGGGAATTCTCTGCCTGCCTTTCCCCAGTGCTCTGCAAGCTCTCCAGGACAACATAGAATCTGGGGCTCTGTGCTTTCTTTCCTTCTGAACAAGTGTTACTGTTTTCTGCACAAAAGCGATTCTGCGAAGCAATGTGAACACTTCTGCTTCCCAGGCACAGAGAAGGTGCTAGCAAGGAATTCTCTGCCTGCCTTTCCCCAGTGCTCTGCAAGCTCTCCAGGACAACATAAAATCTGGGGCTCTGTGCTTTCTTTCCTTCTGAACAAGTGTTACTGTTTTCTGCACAAAAGCGATTCTGCGAAGCAATGTGAACAGGCACAGAGAAGGTGCTATCAGGGAATTCTCTGCCTGCCTTTCCCCAGTGCTCTGCAAGCTCTCCAGGACAACATAAAATCTGGGGCTCTGTGCTTTCTTTCCTTCTGAACAAGTGTTACTGTTTTCTGCACAAAAGCGATTCTGCGAAGCAATGTGAACACTTCTGCTTCCCAGGCACAGAGAAGGTGCTAGCAAGGAATTCTCTGCCTGCCTTTCCCCAGTGCTCTGCAAGCTCTCCAGGGCAACATAAAATATGGGGCTCTGTGCTTTCTTTCGTTCTGAGCAAGTGTTACTGTTTTCTGCACAAAAGCGATTCTGCGAAGCAATGTGAACACTTCTGCTTCCCAGGCACAGAGAAGGTGCTAGCAGGGAATTCTCTGCCTGCCTTTCCCCAGTGCTCTGCAAGCTCTCCAGGACAACAGCAAATCTGGGGCTCTGTGCTTTCTTTCCTTCTGAACAAGTGTTAGTGTTTTCTGCACAAAAGCGATTCTGCGAAGCAATGTGAACAGGCACAGAGAAGGTGCTATCAGGGAATTCTCTGCCTGCCTTTCCCCAGTGCTCTGCAAGCTCTCCAGGACAACATAAAATCTGGGGCTCTGTGCTTTCTTTCCTTCTGAACAAGTGTTAGTGTTTTCTGCACAAAAGCGATTCTGCAAAGCAATGTGAACACTTCTGCTTCCCAGGCACAGAGAAGGTGCTAGCAAGGAATTCTCTGCCTGCCTTTCCCCAGTGCTCTGCAAGCTCTCCAGGACAACAGCAAATCTGGGGCTCTGTGCTTTCTTTCCTTCTGAACAAGTGTTACTGTTTTCTGCACAAAAGCGATTCTGCGAAGCAATGTGAACAGGCACAGAGAAGGTGCTATCAGGGAATTCTCTGCCTGCCTTTCCCCAGTGCTCTGCAAGCTCTCCAGGACAACATAGAATCTGGGGCTCTGTGCTTTCTTTCCTTCTGAACAAGTGTTAGTGTTCTCTGCCCAAAAGCGATTCTTGCGAAGCAATGTGAACACTTCTGCTTCCCAGGCACAGAGAAGGTGCTAGCAGGGAATTCTCTGCCTGCCTTTCCCCAGTGCTCTGCAAGCTCTCCAGGACAACATAGAATCTGGGGCTCTGTGCTTTCTTTCCTTCTGAACAAGTGTTACTGTTTTCTGCACAAAAGCGATTCTGCGAAGCAATGTGAACAGGCACAGAGAAGGTGCTATCAGGGAATTCTCTGCCTGCCTTTCCCCAGTGGTCTGCAAGCTCTCCAGGACAACATAAAATCTGGGGCTCTGTGCTTTCTTTCCTTCTGAACAAGTGTTACTGTTTTCTGCACAAAAGCGATTCTGCGAAGCAATGTGAACACTTCTGCTTCCCAGGCACAGAGAAGGTGCTATCAGGGAATTCTCTGCCTGCCTTTCCCCAGTGCTCTGCAAGCTCTCCAGGACAACATAGAATCTGGGGCTCTGTGCTTTCTTTCCTTCTGAACAAGTGTTACTGTTTTCTGCACAAAAGCGATTCTGCGAAGCAATGTGAACACTTCTGCTTCCCAGGCACAGAGAAGGTGCTATCAGGGAATTCTCTGCCTGCCTTTCCCCAGTGCTCTGCAAGCTCTCCAGGACAACATAGAATCTGGGGCTCTGTGCTTTCTTTCCTTCTGAACAAGTGTTAGTGTTTTCTGCACAAAAGCGATTCTGCGAAGCAATGTGAACAGGCACAGAGAAGGTGCTAGCAGGGAATTCTCTGCCTGCCTTTCCCCAGTGCTCTGCAAGCTCTCCAGGACAACATAGAATCTGGGGCTCTGTGCTTTCTTTCCTTCTGAACAAGTGTTACTGTTTTCTGCACAAAAGCGATTCTGCGAAGCAATGTGAACACTTCTGCTTCCCAGGCACAGAGAAGGTGCTAGCAGGGAATTCTCTGCCTGCCTTTCCCCAGTGCTCTGCAAGCTCTCCAGGACAACATAGAATCTGGGGCTCTGTGCTTTCTTTCGTTCTGAACAAGTGTTACTGTTTTCTGCACAAAAGCGATTCTGCGAAGCAATGTGAACAGGCACAGAGAAGGTGCTAGCAGGGAATTCTCTGCCTGCCTTTCCCCAGTGCTCTGCAAGCTCTCCAGGACAACATAGAATCTGGGGCTCTGTGCTTTCTTTCGTTCTGAACAAGTGTTAGTGTTTTCTGCACAAAAGCGATTCTTGCGAAGCAATGTGAACACTTCTGCTTCCCAGGCACAGAGAAGGTGCTAGCAGGGAATTCTCTGCCTGCCTTTCCCCAGTGCTCTGCAAGCTCTCCAGGACAACATAGAATCTGGGGCTCTGTGCTTTCTTTCCTTCTGAACAAGTGTTACTGTTTTCTGCACAAAAGCGATTCTGCGAAGCAATGTGAACAGGCACAGAGAAGGTGCTATCAGGGAATTCTCTGCCTGCCTTTCCCCAGTGCTCTGCAAGCTCTCCAGTACAACATAAAATCTGGGGCTCTGTGCTTTCTTTCCTTCTGAACAAGTGTTACTGTTTTCTGCACAAAAGCGATTCTGCGAAGCAATGTGAACACTTCTGCTTCCCAGGCACAGAGAAGGTGCTAGCAAGGAATTCTCTGCCTGCCTTTCCCCAGTGCTCTGCAAGCTCTCCAGGGCAACATAAAATCTGGGGCTCTGTGCTTTCTTTCGTTCTGAGCAAGTGTTACTGTTTTCTGCACAAAAGCGATTCTGCGAAGCAATGTGAACACTTCTGCTTCCCAGGCACAGAGAAGGTGCTAGCAAGGAATTCTCTGCCTGCCTTTCCCCAGTGCTCTGCAAGCTCTCCAGGACAACATAGAATCTGGGGCTCTGTGCTTTCTTTCCTTCTGAACAAGTGTTAGTGTTTTCTGCACAAAAGCGATTCTTGCGAAGCGATGCGAACACCTCTGCTTCCCAGGCACAGAGAAGGTGCTAGCAAGGAATTCTCTGCCTGCCTTTCCCCAGTGCTCTGCAAGCTCTCCAGGACAACATAGAAGCTGGGGCTCTGTGCTTTCTTTCGTTCTGAACAAGTGTTAGTGTTTTCTGCACAAAAGCGATTCTGCGAAGCAATGTGAACAGGCACAGAGAAGGTGCTATCAGGGAATTCTCTGCCTGCCTTTCCCCAGTGCTCTGCAAGCTCTCCAGGACAACATAGAATCTGGGGCTCTGTGCTTTCTTTCCTTCTGAACAAGTGTTAGTGTTCTCTGCCCAAAAGCGATTCTTGCGAAGCAATGTGAACACTTCTGCTTCCCAGGCACAGAGAAGGTGCTATCAGGGAATTCTCTGCCTGCCTTTCCCCAGTGGTCTGCAAGCTCTCCAGGACAACATAAAATCTGGGGCTCTGTGCTTTCTTTCCTTCTGAACAAGTGTTACTGTTTTCTGCACAAAAGCGATTCTGCAAAGCAATGTGAACACTTCTGCTTCCCAGGCACAGAGAAGGTGCTAGCAAGGAATTCTCTGCCTGCCTTTCCCCAGTGCTCTGCAAGCTCTCCAGGACAACATAAAATCTGGGGCTCTGTGCTTTCTTTCCTTCTGAACAAGTGTTACTGTTTTCTGCACAAAAGCGATTCTGCGAAGCAATGTGAACAGGCACAGAGAAGGTGCTATCAGGGAATTCTCTGCCTGCCTTTCCCCAGTGCTCTGCAAGCTCTCCAGGACAACATAAAATCTGGGGCTCTGTGCTTTCTTTCCTTCTGAACAAGTGTTACTGTTTTCTGCACAAAAGCGATTCTGCGAAGCAATGTGAACACTTCTGCTTCCCAGGCACAGAGAAGGTGCTAGCAAGGAATTCTCTGCCTGCCTTTCCCCAGTGCTCTGCAAGCTCTCCAGGGCAACATAAAATATGGGGCTCTGTGCTTTCTTTCGTTCTGAGCAAGTGTTACTGTTTTCTGCACAAAAGCGATTCTGCGAAGCAATGTGAACACTTCTGCTTCCCAGGCACAGAGAAGGTGCTAGCAGGGAATTCTCTGCCTGCCTTTCCCCAGTGCTCTGCAAGCTCTCCAGGACAACAGCAAATCTGGGGCTCTGTGCTTTCTTTCCTTCTGAACAAGTGTTAGTGTTTTCTGCACAAAAGCGATTCTGCGAAGCAATGTGAACAGGCACAGAGAAGGTGCTATCAGGGAATTCTCTGCCTGCCTTTCCCCAGTGCTCTGCAAGCTCTCCAGGACAACATAAAATCTGGGGCTCTGTGCTTTCTTTCCTTCTGAACAAGTGTTAGTGTTTTCTGCACAAAAGCGATTCTGCAAAGCAATGTGAACACTTCTGCTTCCCAGGCACAGAGAAGGTGCTAGCAAGGAATTCTCTGCCTGCCTTTCCCCAGTGCTCTGCAAGCTCTCCAGGACAACAGCAAATCTGGGGCTCTGTGCTTTCTTTCCTTCTGAACAAGTGTTACTGTTTTCTGCACAAAAGCGATTCTGCGAAGCAATGTGAACAGGCACAGAGAAGGTGCTATCAGGGAATTCTCTGCCTGCCTTTCCCCAGTGCTCTGCAAGCTCTCCAGGACAACATAGAATCTGGGGCTCTGTGCTTTCTTTCCTTCTGAACAAGTGTTAGTGTTCTCTGCCCAAAAGCGATTCTTGCGAAGCAATGTGAACACTTCTGCTTCCCAGGCACAGAGAAGGTGCTAGCAGGGAATTCTCTGCCTGCCTTTCCCCAGTGCTCTGCAAGCTCTCCAGGACAACATAGAATCTGGGGCTCTGTGCTTTCTTTCCTTCTGAACAAGTGTTACTGTTTTCTGCACAAAAGCGATTCTGCGAAGCAATGTGAACAGGCACAGAGAAGGTGCTATCAGGGAATTCTCTGCCTGCCTTTCCCCAGTGGTCTGCAAGCTCTCCAGGACAACATAAAATCTGGGGCTCTGTGCTTTCTTTCCTTCTGAACAAGTGTTAATGTTTTCTGCACAAAAGCGATTCTGCGAAGCAATGTGAACACTTCTGCTTCCCAGGCACAGAGAAGGTGCTAGCAGGGAATTCTCTGCCTGCCTTTCCCCAGTGCTCTGCAAGCTCTCCAGGACAACAGCAAATCTGGGGCTCTGTGCTTTCTTTCCTTCTGAACAAGTGTTACTGTTTTCTGCACAAAAGCGATTCTGCGAAGCAATGTGAACAGGCACAGAGAAGGTGCTATCAGGGAATTCCCTGCCTGCCTTTCCCCAGTGCTCTGCAAGCTCTCCAGGACAACATAAAATCTGGGGCTCTGTGCTTTCTTTCCTTCTGAACAAGTGTTACTGTTTTCTGCACAAAAGCGATTCTGCGAAGCAATGTGAACACTTCTGCTTCCCAGGCACAGAGAAGGTGCTAGCAAGGAATTCTCTGCCTGCCTTTCCCCAGTGCTCTGCAAGCTCTCCAGGGCAACATAAAATATGGGGCTCTGTGCTTTCTTTCGTTCTGAGCAAGTGTTACTGTTTTCTGCACAAAAGCGATTCTGCGAAGCAATGTGAACACTTCTGCTTCCCAGGCACAGAGAAGGTGCTAGCAGGGAATTCTCTGCCTGCCTTTCCCCAGTGCTCTGCAAGCTCTCCAGGACAACAGCAAATCTGGGGCTCTGTGCTTTCTTTCCTTCTGAACAAGTGTTACTGTTTTCTGCACAAAAGCGATTCTGCGAAGCAATGTGAACAGGCACAGAGAAGGTGCTATCAGGGAATTCTCTGCCTGCCTTTCCCCAGTGCTCTGCAAGCTCTCCAGGACAACATAAAATCTGGGGCTCTGTGCTTTCTTTCCTTCTGAACAAGTGTTACTGTTTTCTGCACAAAAGCGATTCTGCGAAGCAATGTGAACACTTCTGCTTCCCAGGCACAGAGAAGGTGCTAGCAAGGAATTCTCTGCCTGCCTTTCCCCAGTGCTCTGCAAGCTCTCCAGGACAACATAAAATATGGGGCTCTGTGCTTTCTTTCGTTCTGAGCAAGTGTTACTGTTTTCTGCACAAAAGCGATTCTGCGAAGCAATGTGAACACTTCTGCTTCCCAGGCACAGAGAAGGTGCTAGCAGGGAATTCTCTGCCTGCCTTTCCCCAGTGCTCTGCAAGCTCTCCAGGACAACAGCAAATCTGGGGCTCTGTGCTTTCTTTCCTTCTGAACAAGTGTTACTGTTTTCTGCACAAAAGCGATTCTGCGAAGCAATGTGAACAGGCACAGAGAAGGTGCTATCAGGGAATTCTCTGCCTGCCTTTCCCCAGTGCTCTGCAAGCTCTCCAGGACAACATAGAATCTGGGGCTCTGTGCTTTCTTTCCTTCTGAACAAGTGTTACTGTTTTCTGCACAAAAGCGATTCTGCGAAGCAATGTGAACACTTCTGCTTCCCAGGCACAGAGAAGGTGCTAGCAGGGAATTCTCTGCCTGCCTTTCCCCAGTGCTCTGCAAGCTCTCCAGGACAACATAGAATCTGGGGCTCTGTGCTTTCTTTCCTTCTGAACAAGTGTTACTGTTTTCTGCACAAAAGCGATTCTTGCGAAGCGATGTGAACACTTCTGCTTCCCAGGCACAGAGAAGGTGCTAGCAGGGAATTCTCTGCCTGCCTTTCCCCAGTGCTCTGCAAGCTCTCCAGGACAACATAGAATGTGGGGCTCTGTGCTTTCTTTCCTTCTGAACAAGTGTTACTGTTTTCTGCACAAAAGCGATTCTGCGAAGCAATGTGAACACTTCTGCTTCCCAGGCACAGAGAAGGTGCTAGCAGGGAATTCTCTGCCTGCCTTTCCCCAGTGCTCTGCAAGCTCTCCAGGACAACAGCAAATCTGGGGCTCTGTGCTTTCTTTCCTTCTGAACAAGTGTTACTGTTTTCTGCACAAAAGCGATTCTGCGAAGCAATGTGAACAGGCACAGAGAAGGTGCTATCAGGGAATTCTCTGCCTGCCTTTCCCCAGTGCTCTGCAAGCTCTCCAGTACAACATAAAATCTGGGGCTCTGTGCTTTCTTTCCTTCTGAACAAGTGTTACTGTTTTCTGCACAAAAGCGATTCTGCAAAGCAATGTGAACACTTCTGCTTCCCAGGCACAGAGAAGGTGCTAGCAAGGAATTCTCTGCCTGCCTTTCCCCAGTGCTCTGCAAGCTCTCCAGGGCAACATAAAATCTGGGGCTCTGTGCTTTCTTTCGTTCTGAGCAAGTGTTACTGTTTTCTGCACAAAAGCGATTCTGCGAAGCAATGTGAACACTTCTGCTTCCCAGGCACAGAGAAGGTGCTAGCAAGGAATTCTCTGCCTGCCTTTCCCCAGTGCTCTGCAAGCTCTCCAGGACAACATAGAATCTGGGGCTCTGTGCTTTCTTTCCTTCTGAACAAGTGTTAGTGTTTTCTGCACAAAAGCGATTCTTGCGAAGCGATGCGAACACCTCTGCTTCCCAGGCACAGAGAAGGTGCTAGCAAGGAATTCTCTGCCTGCCTTTCCCCAGTGCTCTGCAAGCTCTCCAGGACAACATAGAAGCTGGGGCTCTGTGCTTTCTTTCGTTCTGAACAAGTGTTAGTGTTTTCTGCACAAAAGCGATTCTGCGAAGCAATGTGAACAGGCACAGAGAAGGTGCTATCAGGGAATTCTCTGCCTGCCTTTCCCCAGTGCTCTGCAAGCTCTCCAGGACAACATAGAATCTGGGGCTCTGTGCTTTCTTTCCTTCTGAACAAGTGTTAGTGTTCTCTGCACAAAAGCGATTCTTGCGAAGCAATGTGAACACTTCTGCTTCCCAGGCACAGAGAAGGTGCTATCAGGGAATTCTCTGCCTGCCTTTCCCCAGTGGTCTGCAAGCTCTCCAGGACAACATAAAATCTGGGGCTCTGTGCTTTCTTTCCTTCTGAACAAGTGTTACTGTTTTCTGCACAAAAGCGATTCTGCAAAGCAATGTGAACACTTCTGCTTCCCAGGCACAGAGAAGGTGCTAGCAAGGAATTCTCTGCCTGCCTTTCCCCAGTGCTCTGCAAGCTCTCCAGGACAACATAAAATCTGGGGCTCTGTGCTTTCTTTCCTTCTGAACAAGTGTTAGTGTTTTCTGCACAAAAGCGATTCTGCGAAGCAATGTGAACAGGCACAGAGAAGGTGCTAGCAGGGAATTCTCTGCCTGCCTTTCCCCAGTGCTCTGCAAGCTCTCCAGGACAACATAGAATCTGGGGCTCTGTGCTTTCTTTCGTTCTGAACAAGTGTTAGTGTTTTCTGCACAAAAGCGATTCTTGCGAAGCAATGTGAACACTTCTGCTTCCCAGGCACAGAGAAGGTGCTAGCAGGGAATTCTCTGCCTGCCTTTCCCCAGTGCTCTGCAAGCTCTCCAGGACAACATAGAATCTGGGGCTCTGTGCTTTCTTTCCTTCTGAACAAGTGTTACTGTTTTCTGCACAAAAGCGATTCTGCGAAGCAATGTGAACAGGCACAGAGAAGGTGCTATCAGGGAATTCTCTGCCTGCCTTTCCCCAGTGCTCTGCAAGCTCTCCAGTACAACATAAAATCTGGGGCTCTGTGCTTTCTTTCCTTCTGAACAAGTGTTACTGTTTTCTGCACAAAAGCGATTCTGCGAAGCAATGTGAACACTTCTGCTTCCCAGGCACAGAGAAGGTGCTAGCAAGGAATTCTCTGCCTGCCTTTCCCCAGTGCTCTGCAAGCTCTCCAGGGCAACATAAAATCTGGGGCTCTGTGCTTTCTTTCGTTCTGAGCAAGTGTTACTGTTTTCTGCACAAAAGCGATTCTGCGAAGCAATGTGAACACTTCTGCTTCCCAGGCACAGAGAAGGTGCTAGCAAGGAATTCTCTGCCTGCCTTTCCCCAGTGCTCTGCAAGCTCTCCAGGACAACATAGAATCTGGGGCTCTGTGCTTTCTTTCCTTCTGAACAAGTGTTAGTGTTTTCTGCACAAAAGCGATTCTTGCGAAGCGATGCGAACACCTCTGCTTCCCAGGCACAGAGAAGGTGCTAGCAAGGAATTCTCTGCCTGCCTTTCCCCAGTGCTCTGCAAGCTCTCCAGGACAACATAGAAGCTGGGGCTCTGTGCTTTCTTTCGTTCTGAACAAGTGTTAGTGTTTTCTGCACAAAAGCGATTCTGCGAAGCAATGTGAACACTTCTGCTTCCCAGGCACAGAGAAGGTGCTAGCAGGGAATTCTCTGCCTGCCTTTCCCCAGTGCTCTGCAAGCTCTCCAGGACAACATAGAATCTGGGGCTCTGTGCTTTCTTTCCTTCTGAACAAGTGTTACTGTTTTCTGCACAAAAGCGATTCTGCGAAGCAATGTGAACAGGCACAGAGAAGGTGCTATCAGGGAATTCTCTGCCTGCCTTTCCCCAGTGCTCTGCAAGCTCTCCAGTACAACATAAAATCTGGGGCTCTGTGCTTTCTTTCCTTCTGAACAAGTGTTACTGTTTTCTGCACAAAAGCGATTCTGCGAAGCAATGTGAACACTTCTGCTTCCCAGGCACAGAGAAGGTGCTAGCAAGGAATTCTCTGCCTGCCTTTCCCCAGTGCTCTGCAAGCTCTCCAGGGCAACATAAAATCTGGGGCTCTGTGCTTTCTTTCGTTCTGAGCAAGTGTTACTGTTTTCTGCACAAAAGCGATTCTGCGAAGCAATGTGAACACTTCTGCTTCCCAGGCACAGAGAAGGTGCTAGCAAGGAATTCTCTGCCTGCCTTTCCCCAGTGCTCTGCAAGCTCTCCAGGACAACATAGAATCTGGGGCTCTGTGCTTTCTTTCCTTCTGAACAAGTGTTAGTGTTTTCTGCACAAAAGCGATTCTTGCGAAGCGATGCGAACACCTCTGCTTCCCAGGCACAGAGAAGGTGCTAGCAAGGAATTCTCTGCCTGCCTTTCCCCAGTGCTCTGCAAGCTCTCCAGGACAACATAGAAGCTGGGGCTCTGTGCTTTCTTTCGTTCTGAACAAGTGTTAGTGTTTTCTGCACAAAAGCGATTCTGCGAAGCAATGTGAACAGGCACAGAGAAGGTGCTATCAGGGAATTCTCTGCCTGCCTTTCCCCAGTGCTCTGCAAGCTCTCCAGGACAACATAGAATCTGGGGCTCTGTGCTTTCTTTCCTTCTGAACAAGTGTTAGTGTTCTCTGCACAAAAGCGATTCTTGCGAAGCAATGTGAACACTTCTGCTTCCCAGGCACAGAGAAGGTGCTATCAGGGAATTCTCTGCCTGCCTTTCCCCAGTGGTCTGCAAGCTCTCCAGGACAACATAAAATCTGGGGCTCTGTGCTTTCTTTCCTTCTGAACAAGTGTTACTGTTTTCTGCACAAAAGCGATTCTGCAAAGCAATGTGAACACTTCTGCTTCCCAGGCACAGAGAAGGTGCTAGCAAGGAATTCTCTGCCTGCCTTTCCCCAGTGGTCTGCAAGCTCTCCAGGACAACATAAAATCTGGGGCTCTGTGCTTTCTTTCCTTCTGAACAAGTGTTACTGTTTTCTGCACAAAAGCGATTCTGCGAAGCAATGTGAACACTTCTGCTTCCCAGGCACAGAGAAGGTGCTATCAGGGAATTCTCTGCCTGCCTTTCCCCAGTGGTCTGCAAGCTCTCCAGGACAACATAAAATCTGGGGCTCTGTGCTTTCTTTCCTTCTGAACAAGTGTTACTGTTTTCTGCACAAAAGCGATTCTGCGAAGCAATGTGAACACTTCTGCTTCCCAGGCACAGAGAAGGTGCTAGCAAGGAATTCTCTGCCTGCCTTTCCCCAGTGCTCTGCAAGCTCTCCAGGGCAACATAAAATATGGGGCTCTGTGCTTTCTTTCGTTCTGAGCAAGTGTTACTGTTTTCTGCACAAAAGCGATTCTGCGAAGCAATGTGAACACTTCTGCTTCCCAGGCACAGAGAAGGTGCTAGCAGGGAATTCTCTGCCTGCCTTTCCCCAGTGCTCTGCAAGCTCTCCAGGACAACAGCAAATCTGGGGCTCTGTGCTTTCTTTCCTTCTGAACAAGTGTTAGTGTTTTCTGCACAAAAGCGATTCTGCGAAGCAATGTGAACAGGCACAGAGAAGGTGCTATCAGGGAATTCTCTGCCTGCCTTTCCCCAGTGCTCTGCAAGCTCTCCAGGACAACATAAAATCTGGGGCTCTGTGCTTTCTTTCCTTCTGAACAAGTGTTAGTGTTTTCTGCACAAAAGCGATTCTGCAAAGCAATGTGAACACTTCTGCTTCCCAGGCACAGAGAAGGTGCTAGCAAGGAATTCTCTGCCTGCCTTTCCCCAGTGCTCTGCAAGCTCTCCAGGACAACAGCAAATCTGGGGCTCTGTGCTTTCTTTCCTTCTGAACAAGTGTTACTGTTTTCTGCACAAAAGCGATTCTGCGAAGCAATGTGAACAGGCACAGAGAAGGTGCTATCAGGGAATTCTCTGCCTGCCTTTCCCCAGTGCTCTGCAAGCTCTCCAGGACAACATAGAATCTGGGGCTCTGTGCTTTCTTTCCTTCTGAACAAGTGTTAGTGTTCTCTGCCCAAAAGCGATTCTTGCGAAGCAATGTGAACATTTCTGCTTCCCAGGCACAGAGAAGGTGCTAGCAGGGAATTCTCTGCCTGCCTTTCCCCAGTGCTCTGCAAGCTCTCCAGGACAACATAGAATCTGGGGCTCTGTGCTTTCTTTCCTTCTGAACAAGTGTTACTGTTTTCTGCACAAAAGCGATTCTGCGAAGCAATGTGAACAGGCACAGAGAAGGTGCTATCAGGGAATTCTCTGCCTGCCTTTCCCCAGTGCTCTGCAAGCTCTCCAGGACAACATAAAATCTGGGGCTCTGTGCTTTCTTTCCTTCTGAACAAGTGTTACTGTTTTCTGCACAAAAGCGATTCTGCGAAGCAATGTGAACACTTCTGCTTCCCAGGCACAGAGAAGGTGCTATCAGGGAATTCTCTGCCTGCCTTTCCCCAGTGGTCTGCAAGCTCTCCAGGACAACATAAAATCTGGGGCTCTGTGCTTTCTTTCCTTCTGAACAAGTGTTACTGTTTTCTGCACAAAAGCGATTCTGCAAAGCAATGTGAACACTTCTGCTTCCCAGGCACAGAGAAGGTGCTAGCAAGGAATTCTCTGCCTGCCTTTCCCCAGTGCTCTGCAAGCTCTCCAGGACAACATAAAATCTGGGGCTCTGTGCTTTCTTTCCTTCTGAACAAGTGTTACTGTTTTCTGCACAAAAGCGATTCTGCGAAGCAATGTGAACAGGCACAGAGAAGGTGCTAGCAGGGAATTCTCTGCCTGCCTTTCCCCAGTGCTCTGCAAGCTCTCCAGGACAACATAGAATCTGGGGCTCTGTGCTTTCTTTCGTTCTGAACAAGTGTTAGTGTTTTCTGCACAAAAGCGATTCTTGCGAAGCAATGTGAACACTTCTGCTTCCCAGGCACAGAGAAGGTGCTAGCAGGGAATTCTCTGCCTGCCTTTCCCCAGTGCTCTGCAAGCTCTCCAGGACAACATAGAATCTGGGGCTCTGTGCTTTCTTTCCTTCTGAACAAGTGTTACTGTTTTCTGCACAAAAGCGATTCTGCGAAGCAATGTGAACAGGCACAGAGAAGGTGCTATCAGGGAATTCTCTGCCTGCCTTTCCCCAGTGCTCTGCAAGCTCTCCAGTACAACATAAAATCTGGGGCTCTGTGCTTTCTTTCCTTCTGAACAAGTGTTACTGTTTTCTGCACAAAAGCGATTCTGCGAAGCAATGTGAACACTTCTGCTTCCCAGGCACAGAGAAGGTGCTAGCAAGGAATTCTCTGCCTGCCTTTCCCCAGTGCTCTGCAAGCTCTCCAGGGCAACATAAAATCTGGGGCTCTGTGCTTTCTTTCGTTCTGAGCAAGTGTTACTGTTTTCTGCACAAAAGCGATTCTGCGAAGCAATGTGAACACTTCTGCTTCCCAGGCACAGAGAAGGTGCTAGCAAGGAATTCTCTGCCTGCCTTTCCCCAGTGCTCTGCAAGCTCTCCAGGACAACATAGAATCTGGGGCTCTGTGCTTTCTTTCCTTCTGAACAAGTGTTAGTGTTTTCTGCACAAAAGCGATTCTTGCGAAGCGATGCGAACACCTCTGCTTCCCAGGCACAGAGAAGGTGCTAGCAAGGAATTCTCTGCCTGCCTTTCCCCAGTGCTCTGCAAGCTCTCCAGGACAACATAGAAGCTGGGGCTCTGTGCTTTCTTTCCTTCTGAACAAGTGTTAGTGTTTTCTGCACAAAAGCGATTCTGCGAAGCAATGTGAACACTTCTGCTTCCCAGGCACAGAGAAGGTGCTAGCAGGGAATTCTCTGCCTGCCTTTCCCCAGTGCTCTGCAAGCTCTCCAGGACAACATAGAATCTGGGGCTCTGTGCTTTCTTTCCTTCTGAACAAGTGTTACTGTTTTCTGCACAAAAGCGATTCTGCGAAGCAATGTGAACAGGCACAGAGAAGGTGCTATCAGGGAATTCTCTGCCTGCCTTTCCCCAGTGCTCTGCAAGCTCTCCAGTACAACATAAAATCTGGGGCTCTGTGCTTTCTTTCCTTCTGAACAAGTGTTACTGTTTTCTGCACAAAAGCGATTCTGCGAAGCAATGTGAACACTTCTGCTTCCCAGGCACAGAGAAGGTGCTAGCAAGGAATTCTCTGCCTGCCTTTCCCCAGTGCTCTGCAAGCTCTCCAGGACAACATAGAATCTGGGGCTCTGTGCTTTCTTTCCTTCTGAACAAGTGTTAGTGTTTTCTGCACAAAAGCGATTCTTGCGAAGCGATGCGAACACCTCTGCTTCCCAGGCACAGAGAAGGTGCTAGCAAGGAATTCTCTGCCTGCCTTTCCCCAGTGCTCTGCAAGCTCTCCAGGACAACATAGAATCTGGGGCTCTGTGCTTTCTTTCCTTCTGAACAAGTGTTAGTGTTTTCTGCACAAAAGCGATTCTTGCGAAGCGATGCGAACACCTCTGCTTCCCAGGCACAGAGAAGGTGCTAGCAAGGAATTCTCTGCCTGCCTTTCCCCAGTGCTCTGCAAGCTCTCCAGGACAACATAGAAGCTGGGGCTCTGTGCTTTCTTTCGTTCTGAACAAGTGTTAGTGTTTTCTGCACAAAAGCGATTCTGCGAAGCAATGTGAACAGGCACAGAGAAGGTGCTATCAGGGAATTCTCTGCCTGCCTTTCCCCAGTGCTCTGCAAGCTCTCCAGGACAACATAGAATCTGGGGCTCTGTGCTTTCTTTCCTTCTGAACAAGTGTTAGTGTTCTCTGCACAAAAGCGATTCTTGCGAAGCAATGTGAACACTTCTGCTTCCCAGGCACAGAGAAGGTGCTATCAGGGAATTCTCTGCCTGCCTTTCCCCAGTGGTCTGCAAGCTCTCCAGGACAACATAAAATCTGGGGCTCTGTGCTTTCTTTCCTTCTGAACAAGTGTTACTGTTTTCTGCACAAAAGCGATTCTGCAAAGCAATGTGAACACTTCTGCTTCCCAGGCACAGAGAAGGTGCTAGCAAGGAATTCTCTGCCTGCCTTTCCCCAGTGCTCTGCAAGCTCTCCAGGACAACATAAAATCTGGGGCTCTGTGCTTTCTTTCCTTCTGAACAAGTGTTACTGTTTTCTGCACAAAAGCGATTCTGCGAAGCAATGTGAACAGGCACAGAGAAGGTGCTATCAGGGAATTCTCTGCCTGCCTTTCCCCAGTGCTCTGCAAGCTCTCCAGGACAACATAAAATCTGGGGCTCTGTGCTTTCTTT
Source organism: Strix aluco (assembly GCF_031877795.1). Taxonomy (NCBI): domain Eukaryota; kingdom Metazoa; phylum Chordata; class Aves; order Strigiformes; family Strigidae; genus Strix; species Strix aluco. The sequence continues at coordinate 3,471,624 of NW_027436647.1, forward strand.
CCTTCTGAACAAGTGTTACTGTTTTCTGCACAAAAGCGATTCTGCGAAGCAATGTGAACACTTCTGCTTCCCAGGCACAGAGAAGGTGCTAGCAAGGAATTCTCTGCCTGCCTTTCCCCAGTGCTCTGCAAGCTCTCCAGGGCAACATAAAATATGGGGCTCTGTGCTTTCTTTCGTTCTGAGCAAGTGTTACTGTTTTCTGCACAAAAGCGATTCTGCGAAGCAATGTGAACACTTCTGCTTCCCAGGCACAGAGAAGGTGCTAGCAGGGAATTCTCTGCCTGCCTTTCCCCAGTGCTCTGCAAGCTCTCCAGGACAACAGCAAATCTGGGGCTCTGTGCTTTCTTTCCTTCTGAACAAGTGTTACTGTTTTCTGCACAAAAGCGATTCTGCGAAGCAATGTGAACAGGCACAGAGAAGGTGCTAGCAGGGAATTCTCTGCCTGCCTTTCCCCAGTGCTCTGCAAGCTCTCCAGGACAACATAAAATCTGGGGCTCTGTGCTTTCTTTCCTTCTGAACAAGTGTTAGTGTTTTCTGCACAAAAGCGATTCTGCAAAGCAATGTGAACACTTCTGCTTCCCAGGCACAGAGAAGGTGCTAGCAAGGAATTCTCTGCCTGCCTTTCCCCAGTGCTCTGCAAGCTCTCCAGGACAACAGCAAATCTGGGGCTCTGTGCTTTCTTTCCTTCTGAACAAGTGTTACTGTTTTCTGCACAAAAGCGATTCTGCGAAGCAATGTGAACAGGCACAGAGAAGGTGCTATCAGGGAATTCTCTGCCTGCCTTTCCCCAGTGCTCTGCAAGCTCTCCAGGACAACATAGAATCTGGGGCTCTGTGCTTTCTTTCCTTCTGAACAAGTGTTAGTGTTCTCTGCCCAAAAGCGATTCTTGCGAAGCAATGTGAACACTTCTGCTTCCCAGGCACAGAGAAGGTGCTAGCAGGGAATTCTCTGCCTGCCTTTCCCCAGTGCTCTGCAAGCTCTCCAGGACAACATAGAATCTGGGGCTCTGTGCTTTCTTTCCTTCTGAACAAGTGTTACTGTTTTCTGCACAAAAGCGATTCTGCGAAGCAATGTGAACAGGCACAGAGAAGGTGCTATCAGGGAATTCTCTGCCTGCCTTTCCCCAGTGGTCTGCAAGCTCTCCAGGACAACATAAAATCTGGGGCTCTGTGCTTTCTTTCCTTCTGAACAAGTGTTACTGTTTTCTGCACAAAAGCGATTCTGCGAAGCAATGTGAACACTTCTGCTTCCCAGGCACAGAGAAGGTGCTATCAGGGAATTCTCTGCCTGCCTTTCCCCAGTGCTCTGCAAGCTCTCCAGGACAACATAGAATCTGGGGCTCTGTGCTTTCTTTCCTTCTGAACAAGTGTTACTGTTTTCTGCACAAAAGCGATTCTGCGAAGCAATGTGAACACTTCTGCTTCCCAGGCACAGAGAAGGTGCTATCAGGGAATTCTCTGCCTGCCTTTCCCCAGTGCTCTGCAAGCTCTCCAGGACAACATAGAATCTGGGGCTCTGTGCTTTCTTTCCTTCTGAACAAGTGTTAGTGTTTTCTGCACAAAAGCGATTCTGCGAAGCAATGTGAACAGGCACAGAGAAGGTGCTAGCAGGGAATTCTCTGCCTGCCTTTCCCCAGTGCTCTGCAAGCTCTCCAGGACAACATAGAATCTGGGGCTCTGTGCTTTCTTTCCTTCTGAACAAGTGTTACTGTTTTCTGCACAAAAGCGATTCTGCGAAGCAATGTGAACACTTCTGCTTCCCAGGCACAGAGAAGGTGCTAGCAGGGAATTCTCTGCCTGCCTTTCCCCAGTGCTCTGCAAGCTCTCCAGGACAACATAGAATCTGGGGCTCTGTGCTTTCTTTCGTTCTGAACAAGTGTTACTGTTTTCTGCACAAAAGCGATTCTGCGAAGCAATGTGAACAGGCACAGAGAAGGTGCTAGCAGGGAATTCTCTGCCTGCCTTTCCCCAGTGCTCTGCAAGCTCTCCAGGACAACATAGAATCTGGGGCTCTGTGCTTTCTTTCGTTCTGAACAAGTGTTAGTGTTTTCTGCACAAAAGCGATTCTTGCGAAGCAATGTGAACACTTCTGCTTCCCAGGCACAGAGAAGGTGCTAGCAGGGAATTCTCTGCCTGCCTTTCCCCAGTGCTCTGCAAGCTCTCCAGGACAACATAGAATCTGGGGCTCTGTGCTTTCTTTCCTTCTGAACAAGTGTTACTGTTTTCTGCACAAAAGCGATTCTGCGAAGCAATGTGAACAGGCACAGAGAAGGTGCTATCAGGGAATTCTCTGCCTGCCTTTCCCCAGTGCTCTGCAAGCTCTCCAGTACAACATAAAATCTGGGGCTCTGTGCTTTCTTTCCTTCTGAACAAGTGTTACTGTTTTCTGCACAAAAGCGATTCTGCGAAGCAATGTGAACACTTCTGCTTCCCAGGCACAGAGAAGGTGCTAGCAAGGAATTCTCTGCCTGCCTTTCCCCAGTGCTCTGCAAGCTCTCCAGGGCAACATAAAATCTGGGGCTCTGTGCTTTCTTTCGTTCTGAGCAAGTGTTACTGTTTTCTGCACAAAAGCGATTCTGCGAAGCAATGTGAACACTTCTGCTTCCCAGGCACAGAGAAGGTGCTAGCAAGGAATTCTCTGCCTGCCTTTCCCCAGTGCTCTGCAAGCTCTCCAGGACAACATAGAATCTGGGGCTCTGTGCTTTCTTTCCTTCTGAACAAGTGTTAGTGTTTTCTGCACAAAAGCGATTCTTGCGAAGCGATGCGAACACCTCTGCTTCCCAGGCACAGAGAAGGTGCTAGCAAGGAATTCTCTGCCTGCCTTTCCCCAGTGCTCTGCAAGCTCTCCAGGACAACATAGAAGCTGGGGCTCTGTGCTTTCTTTCGTTCTGAACAAGTGTTAGTGTTTTCTGCACAAAAGCGATTCTGCGAAGCAATGTGAACAGGCACAGAGAAGGTGCTATCAGGGAATTCTCTGCCTGCCTTTCCCCAGTGCTCTGCAAGCTCTCCAGGACAACATAGAATCTGGGGCTCTGTGCTTTCTTTCCTTCTGAACAAGTGTTAGTGTTCTCTGCACAAAAGCGATTCTTGCGAAGCAATGTGAACACTTCTGCTTCCCAGGCACAGAGAAGGTGCTATCAGGGAATTCTCTGCCTGCCTTTCCCCAGTGGTCTGCAAGCTCTCCAGGACAACATAAAATCTGGGGCTCTCTGCTTTCTTTCCTTCTGAACAAGTGTTACTGTTTTCTGCACAAAAGCGATTCTGCAAAGCAATGTGAACACTTCTGCTTCCCAGGCACAGAGAAGGTGCTAGCAGGGAATTCTCTGCCTGCCTTTCCCCAGTGCTCTGCAAGCTCTCCAGGACAACATAGAATCTGGGGCTCTGTGCTTTCTTTCCTTCGGAACAAGTGTTACTGTTTTCTGCACAAAAGCGATTCTGCGAAGCAATGTGAACAGGCACAGAGAAGGTGCTATCAGGGAATTCTCTGCCTGCCTTTCCCCAGTGCTCTGCAAGCTCTCCAGGACAACATAAAATCTGGGGCTCTGTGCTTTCTTTCCTTCTGAACAAGTGTTACTGTTTTCTGCACAAAAGCGATTCTGCGAAGCAATGTGAACACTTCTGCTTCCCAGGCACAGAGAAGGTGCTAGCAAGGAATTCTCTGCCTGCCTTTCCCCAGTGCTCTGCAAGCTCTCCAGGGCAACATAAAATATGGGGCTCTGTGCTTTCTTTCGTTCTGAGCAAGTGTTACTGTTTTCTGCACAAAAGCGATTCTGCGAAGCAATGTGAACACTTCTGCTTCCCAGGCACAGAGAAGGTGCTAGCAGGGAATTCTCTGCCTGCCTTTCCCCAGTGCTCTGCAAGCTCTCCAGGACAACAGCAAATCTGGGGCTCTGTGCTTTCTTTCCTTCTGAACAAGTGTTAGTGTTTTCTGCACAAAAGCGATTCTGCGAAGCAATGTGAACAGGCACAGAGAAGGTGCTATCAGGGAATTCTCTGCCTGCCTTTCCCCAGTGCTCTGCAAGCTCTCCAGGACAACATAAAATCTGGGGCTCTGTGCTTTCTTTCCTTCTGAACAAGTGTTACTGTTTTCTGCACAAAAGCGATTCTGCAAAGCAATGTGAACACTTCTGCTTCCCAGGCACAGAGAAGGTGCTAGCAAGGAATTCTCTGCCTGCCTTTCCCCAGTGCTCTGCAAGCTCTCCAGGACAACAGCAAATCTGGGGCTCTGTGCTTTCTTTCCTTCTGAACAAGTGTTACTGTTTTCTGCACAAAAGCGATTCTGCGAAGCAATGTGAACAGGCACAGAGAAGGTGCTATCAGGGAATTCTCTGCCTGCCTTTCCCCAGTGCTCTGCAAGCTCTCCAGGACAACATAGAATCTGGGGCTCTGTGCTTTCTTTCCTTCTGAACAAGTGTTAGTGTTCTCTGCCCAAAAGCGATTCTTGCGAAGCAATGTGAACACTTCTGCTTCCCAGGCACAGAGAAGGTGCTAGCAGGGAATTCTCTGCCTGCCTTTCCCCAGTGCTCTGCAAGCTCTCCAGGACAACATAGAATCTGGCGCTCTGTGCTTTCTTTCCTTCTGAACAAGTGTTACTGTTTTCTGCACAAAAGCGATTCTGCGAAGCAATGTGAACAGGCACAGAGAAGGTGCTATCAGGGAATTCTCTGCCTGCCTTTCCCCAGTGGTCTGCAAGCTCTCCAGGACAACATAAAATCTGGGGCTCTGTGCTTTCTTTCCTTCTGAACAAGTGTTAATGTTTTCTGCACAAAAGCGATTCTGCGAAGCAATGTGAACACTTCTGCTTCCCAGGCACAGAGAAGGTGCTATCAGGGAATTCTCTGCCTGCCTTTCCCCAGTGCTCTGCAAGCTCTCCAGGACAACAGCAAATCTGGGGCTCTGTGCTTTCTTTCCTTCTGAACAAGTGTTACTGTTTTCTGCACAAAAGCGATTCTGCGAAGCAATGTGAACAGGCACAGAGAAGGTGCTATCAGGGAATTCTCTGCCTGCCTTTCCCCAGTGCTCTGCAAGCTCTCCAGGACAACATAAAATCTGGGGCTCTGTGCTTTCTTTCCTTCTGAACAAGTGTTACTGTTTTCTGCACAAAAGCGATTCTGCGAAGCAATGTGAACACTTCTGCTTCCCAGGCACAGAGAAGGTGCTAGCAAGGAATTCTCTGCCTGCCTTTCCCCAGTGCTCTGCAAGCTCTCCAGGGCAACATAAAATATGGGGCTCTGTGCTTTCTTTCGTTCTGAGCAAGTGTTACTGTTTTCTGCACAAAAGCGATTCTGCGAAGCAATGTGAACACTTCTGCTTCCCAGGCACAGAGAAGGTGCTAGCAGGGAATTCTCTGCCTGCCTTTCCCCAGTGCTCTGCAAGCTCTCCAGGACAACAGCAAATCTGGGGCTCTGTGCTTTCTTTCCTTCTGAACAAGTGTTACTGTTTTCTGCACAAAAGCGATTCTGCGAAGCAATGTGAACAGGCACAGAGAAGGTGCTATCAGGGAATTCTCTGCCTGCCTTTCCCCAGTGCTCTGCAAGCTCTCCAGGACAACATAAAATCTGGGGCTCTGTGCTTTCTTTCCTTCTGAACAAGTGTTACTGTTTTCTGCACAAAAGCGATTCTGCGAAGCAATGTGAACACTTCTGCTTCCCAGGCACAGAGAAGGTGCTAGCAAGGAATTCTCTGCCTGCCTTTCCCCAGTGCTCTGCAAGCTCTCCAGGGCAACATAAAATATGGGGCTCTGTGCTTTCTTTCGTTCTGAGCAAGTGTTACTGTTTTCTGCACAAAAGCGATTCTGCGAAGCAATGTGAACACTTCTGCTTCCCAGGCACAGAGAAGGTGCTAGCAGGGAATTCTCTGCCTGCCTTTCCCCAGTGCTCTGCAAGCTCTCCAGGACAACAGCAAATCTGGGGCTCTGTGCTTTCTTTCCTTCTGAACAAGTGTTACTGTTTTCTGCACAAAAGCGATTCTGCGAAGCAATGTGAACAGGCACAGAGAAGGTGCTATCAGGGAATTCTCTGCCTGCCTTTCCCCAGTGCTCTGCAAGCTCTCCAGGACAACATAGAATCTGGGGCTCTGTGCTTTCTTTCCTTCTGAACAAGTGTTACTGTTTTCTGCACAAAAGCGATTCTGCGAAGCAATGTGAACACTTCTGCTTCCCAGGCACAGAGAAGGTGCTAGCAGGGAATTCTCTGCCTGCCTTTCCCCAGTGCTCTGCAAGCTCTCCAGGACAACATAGAATCTGGGGCTCTGTGCTTTCTTTCCTTCTGAACAAGTGTTACTGTTTTCTGCACAAAAGCGATTCTTGCGAAGCGATGTGAACACTTCTGCTTCCCAGGCACAGAGAAGGTGCTAGCAGGGAATTCTCTGCCTGCCTTTCCCCAGTGCTCTGCAAGCTCTCCAGGACAACATAGAATCTGGGGCTCTGTGCTTTCTTTCCTTCTGAACAAGTGTTACTGTTTTCTGCACAAAAGCGATTCTGCGAAGCAATGTGAACACTTCTGCTTCCCAGGCACAGAGAAGGTGCTAGCAGGGAATTCTCTGCCTGCCTTTCCCCAGTGCTCTGCAAGCTCTCCAGGACAACAGCAAATCTGGGGCTCTGTGCTTTCTTTCCTTCTGAACAAGTGTTACTGTTTTCTGCACAAAAGCGATTCTGCGAAGCAATGTGAACAGGCACAGAGAAGGTGCTATCAGGGAATTCTCTGCCTGCCTTTCCCCAGTGCTCTGCAAGCTCTCCAGGACAACATAAAATCTGGGGCTCTGTGCTTTCTTTCCTTCTGAACAAGTGTTACTGTTTTCTGCACAAAAGCGATTCTGCGAAGCAATGTGAACACTTCTTCTTCCCAGGCACAGAGAAGGTGCTAGCAAGGAATTCTCTGCCTGCCTTTCCCCAGTGCTCTGCAAGCTCTCCAGGGCAACATAAAATCTGGGGCTCTGTGCTTTCTTTCGTTCTGAGCAAGTGTTACTGTTTTCTGCACAAAAGCGATTCTGCGAAGCAATGTGAACACTTCTGCTTCCCAGGCACAGAGAAGGTGCTATCAGGGAATTCTCTGCCTGCCTTTCCCCAGTGCTCTGCAAGCTCTCCAGGACAACAGCAAATCTGGGGCTCTGTGCTTTCTTTCCTTCTGAACAAGTGTTACTGTTTTCTGCACAAAAGCGATTCTGCGAAGCAATGTGAACACTTCTGCTTCCCAGGCACAGAGAAGGTGCTATCAGGGAATTCTCTGCCTGCCTTTCCCCAGTGCTCTGCAAGCTCTCCAGGACAACATAGAATCTGGGGCTCTGTGCTTTCTTTCCTTCTGAACAAGTGTTAGTGTTTTCTGCACAAAAGCGATTCTGCGAAGCAATGTGAACAGGCACAGAGAAGGTGCTAGCAGGGAATTCTCTGCCTGCCTTTCCCCAGTGCTCTGCAAGCTCTCCAGGACAACATAGAATCTGGGGCTCTGTGCTTTCTTTCCTTCTGAACAAGTGTTACTGTTTTCTGCACAAAAGCGATTCTGCGAAGCAATGTGAACACTTCTGCTTCCCAGGCACAGAGAAGGTGCTAGCAAGGAATTCTCTGCCTGCCTTTCCCCAGTGCTCTGCAAGCTCTCCAGGGCAACATAAAATCTGGGGCTCTGTGCTTTCTTTCGTTCTGAGCAAGTGTTACTGTTTTCTGCACAAAAGCGATTCTGCGAAGCAATGTGAACACTTCTGCTTCCCAGGCACAGAGAAGGTGCTAGCAAGGAATTCTCTGCCTGCCTTTCCCCAGTGCTCTGCAAGCTCTCCAGGACAACATAGAATCTGGGGCTCTGTGCTTTCTTTCCTTCTGAACAAGTGTTAGTGTTTTCTGCACAAAAGCGATTCTTGCGAAGCGATGCGAACACCTCTGCTTCCCAGGCACAGAGAAGGTGCTAGCAAGGAATTCTCTGCCTGCCTTTCCCCAGTGCTCTGCAAGCTCTCCAGGACAACATAGAAGCTGGGGCTCTGTGCTTTCTTTCGTTCTGAACAAGTGTTAGTGTTTTCTGCACAAAAGCGATTCTGCGAAGCAATGTGAACAGGCACAGAGAAGGTGCTATCAGGGAATTCTCTGCCTGCCTTTCCCCAGTGCTCTGCAAGCTCTCCAGGACAACATAGAATCTGGGGCTCTGTGCTTTCTTTCCTTCTGAACAAGTGTTAGTGTTCTCTGCACAAAAGCGATTCTTGCGAAGCAATGTGAACACTTCTGCTTCCCAGGCACAGAGAAGGTGCTATCAGGGAATTCTCTGCCTGCCTTTCCCCAGTGGTCTGCAAGCTCTCCAGGACAACATAAAATCTGGGGCTCTCTGCTTTCTTTCCTTCTGAACAAGTGTTACTGTTTTCTGCACAAAAGCGATTCTGCAAAGCAATGTGAACACTTCTGCTTCCCAGGCACAGAGAAGGTGCTAGCAGGGAATTCTCTGCCTGCCTTTCCCCAGTGCTCTGCAAGCTCTCCAGGACAACATAGAATCTGGGGCTCTGTGCTTTCTTTCCTTCGGAACAAGTGTTACTGTTTTCTGCACAAAAGCGATTCTGCGAAGCAATGTGAACAGGCACAGAGAAGGTGCTATCAGGGAATTCTCTGCCTGCCTTTCCCCAGTGCTCTGCAAGCTCTCCAGGACAACATAAAATCTGGGGCTCTGTGCTTTCTTTCCTTCTGAACAAGTGTTACTGTTTTCTGCACAAAAGCGATTCTGCGAAGCAATGTGAACACTTCTGCTTCCCAGGCACAGAGAAGGTGCTAGCAAGGAATTCTCTGCCTGCCTTTCCCCAGTGCTCTGCAAGCTCTCCAGGGCAACATAAAATATGGGGCTCTGTGCTTTCTTTCGTTCTGAGCAAGTGTTACTGTTTTCTGCACAAAAGCGATTCTGCGAAGCAATGTGAACACTTCTGCTTCCCAGGCACAGAGAAGGTGCTAGCAGGGAATTCTCTGCCTGCCTTTCCCCAGTGCTCTGCAAGCTCTCCAGGACAACAGCAAATCTGGGGCTCTGTGCTTTCTTTCCTTCTGAACAAGTGTTAGTGTTTTCTGCACAAAAGCGATTCTGCGAAGCAATGTGAACAGGCACAGAGAAGGTGCTATCAGGGAATTCTCTGCCTGCCTTTCCCCAGTGCTCTGCAAGCTCTCCAGGACAACATAAAATCTGGGGCTCTGTGCTTTCTTTCCTTCTGAACAAGTGTTACTGTTTTCTGCACAAAAGCGATTCTGCAAAGCAATGTGAACACTTCTGCTTCCCAGGCACAGAGAAGGTGCTAGCAAGGAATTCTCTGCCTGCCTTTCCCCAGTGCTCTGCAAGCTCTCCAGGACAACAGCAAATCTGGGGCTCTGTGCTTTCTTTCCTTCTGAACAAGTGTTACTGTTTTCTGCACAAAAGCGATTCTGCGAAGCAATGTGAACAGGCACAGAGAAGGTGCTATCAGGGAATTCTCTGCCTGCCTTTCCCCAGTGCTCTGCAAGCTCTCCAGGACAACATAGAATCTGGGGCTCTGTGCTTTCTTTCCTTCTGAACAAGTGTTAGTGTTCTCTGCCCAAAAGCGATTCTTGCGAAGCAATGTGAACACTTCTGCTTCCCAGGCACAGAGAAGGTGCTAGCAGGGAATTCTCTGCCTGCCTTTCCCCAGTGCTCTGCAAGCTCTCCAGGACAACATAGAATCTGGCGCTCTGTGCTTTCTTTCCTTCTGAACAAGTGTTACTGTTTTCTGCACAAAAGCGATTCTGCGAAGCAATGTGAACAGGCACAGAGAAGGTGCTATCAGGGAATTCTCTGCCTGCCTTTCCCCAGTGGTCTGCAAGCTCTCCAGGACAACATAAAATCTGGGGCTCTGTGCTTTCTTTCCTTCTGAACAAGTGTTAATGTTTTCTGCACAAAAGCGATTCTGCGAAGCAATGTGAACACTTCTGCTTCCCAGGCACAGAGAAGGTGCTATCAGGGAATTCTCTGCCTGCCTTTCCCCAGTGCTCTGCAAGCTCTCCAGGACAACAGCAAATCTGGGGCTCTGTGCTTTCTTTCCTTCTGAACAAGTGTTACTGTTTTCTGCACAAAAGCGATTCTGCGAAGCAATGTGAACAGGCACAGAGAAGGTGCTATCAGGGAATTCTCTGCCTGCCTTTCCCCAGTGCTCTGCAAGCTCTCCAGGACAACATAAAATCTGGGGCTCTGTGCTTTCTTTCCTTCTGAACAAGTGTTACTGTTTTCTGCACAAAAGCGATTCTGCGAAGCAATGTGAACACTTCTGCTTCCCAGGCACAGAGAAGGTGCTAGCAAGGAATTCTCTGCCTGCCTTTCCCCAGTGCTCTGCAAGCTCTCCAGGGCAACATAAAATATGGGGCTCTGTGCTTTCTTTCGTTCTGAGCAAGTGTTACTGTTTTCTGCACAAAAGCGATTCTGCGAAGCAATGTGAACACTTCTGCTTCCCAGGCACAGAGAAGGTGCTAGCAGGGAATTCTCTGCCTGCCTTTCCCCAGTGCTCTGCAAGCTCTCCAGGACAACAGCAAATCTGGGGCTCTGTGCTTTCTTTCCTTCTGAACAAGTGTTACTGTTTTCTGCACAAAAGCGATTCTGCGAAGCAATGTGAACAGGCACAGAGAAGGTGCTATCAGGGAATTCTCTGCCTGCCTTTCCCCAGTGCTCTGCAAGCTCTCCAGGACAACATAAAATCTGGGGCTCTGTGCTTTCTTTCCTTCTGAACAAGTGTTACTGTTTTCTGCACAAAAGCGATTCTGCGAAGCAATGTGAACACTTCTGCTTCCCAGGCACAGAGAAGGTGCTAGCAAGGAATTCTCTGCCTGCCTTTCCCCAGTGCTCTGCAAGCTCTCCAGGGCAACATAAAATATGGGGCTCTGTGCTTTCTTTCGTTCTGAGCAAGTGTTACTGTTTTCTGCACAAAAGCGATTCTGCGAAGCAATGTGAACACTTCTGCTTCCCAGGCACAGAGAAGGTGCTAGCAGGGAATTCTCTGCCTGCCTTTCCCCAGTGCTCTGCAAGCTCTCCAGGACAACAGCAAATCTGGGGCTCTGTGCTTTCTTTCCTTCTGAACAAGTGTTACTGTTTTCTGCACAAAAGCGATTCTGCGAAGCAATGTGAACAGGCACAGAGAAGGTGCTATCAGGGAATTCTCTGCCTGCCTTTCCCCAGTGCTCTGCAAGCTCTCCAGGACAACATAGAATCTGGGGCTCTGTGCTTTCTTTCCTTCTGAACAAGTGTTACTGTTTTCTGCACAAAAGCGATTCTGCGAAGCAATGTGAACACTTCTGCTTCCCAGGCACAGAGAAGGTGCTAGCAGGGAATTCTCTGCCTGCCTTTCCCCAGTGCTCTGCAAGCTCTCCAGGACAACATAGAATCTGGGGCTCTGTGCTTTCTTTCCTTCTGAACAAGTGTTACTGTTTTCTGCACAAAAGCGATTCTTGCGAAGCGATGTGAACACTTCTGCTTCCCAGGCACAGAGAAGGTGCTAGCAGGGAATTCTCTGCCTGCCTTTCCCCAGTGCTCTGCAAGCTCTCCAGGACAACATAGAATCTGGGGCTCTGTGCTTTCTTTCCTTCTGAACAAGTGTTACTGTTTTCTGCACAAAAGCGATTCTGCGAAGCAATGTGAACACTTCTGCTTCCCAGGCACAGAGAAGGTGCTAGCAGGGAATTCTCTGCCTGCCTTTCCCCAGTGCTCTGCAAGCTCTCCAGGACAACAGCAAATCTGGGGCTCTGTGCTTTCTTTCCTTCTGAACAAGTGTTACTGTTTTCTGCACAAAAGCGATTCTGCGAAGCAATGTGAACAGGCACAGAGAAGGTGCTATCAGGGAATTCTCTGCCTGCCTTTCCCCAGTGCTCTGCAAGCTCTCCAGGACAACATAAAATCTGGGGCTCTGTGCTTTCTTTCCTTCTGAACAAGTGTTACTGTTTTCTGCACAAAAGCGATTCTGCGAAGCAATGTGAACACTTCTTCTTCCCAGGCACAGAGAAGGTGCTAGCAAGGAATTCTCTGCCTGCCTTTCCCCAGTGCTCTGCAAGCTCTCCAGGGCAACATAAAATCTGGGGCTCTGTGCTTTCTTTCGTTCTGAGCAAGTGTTACTGTTTTCTGCACAAAAGCGATTCTGCGAAGCAATGTGAACACTTCTGCTTCCCAGGCACAGAGAAGGTGCTATCAGGGAATTCTCTGCCTGCCTTTCCCCAGTGCTCTGCAAGCTCTCCAGGACAACAGCAAATCTGGGGCTCTGTGCTTTCTTTCCTTCTGAACAAGTGTTACTGTTTTCTGCACAAAAGCGATTCTGCGAAGCAATGTGAACACTTCTGCTTCCCAGGCACAGAGAAGGTGCTATCAGGGAATTCTCTGCCTGCCTTTCCCCAGTGCTCTGCAAGCTCTCCAGGACAACATAGAATCTGGGGCTCTGTGCTTTCTTTCCTTCTGAACAAGTGTTAGTGTTTTCTGCACAAAAGCGATTCTGCGAAGCAATGTGAACAGGCACAGAGAAGGTGCTAGCAGGGAATTCTCTGCCTGCCTTTCCCCAGTGCTCTGCAAGCTCTCCAGGACAACATAGAATCTGGGGCTCTGTGCTTTCTTTCCTTCTGAACAAGTGTTACTGTTTTCTGCACAAAAGCGATTCTGCGAAGCAATGTGAACACTTCTGCTTCCCAGGCACAGAGAAGGTGCTAGCAGGGAATTCTCTGCCTGCCTTTCCCCAGTGCTCTGCAAGCTCTCCAGGACAACATAGAATCTGGGGCTCTGTGCTTTCTTTCGTTCTGAACAAGTGTTACTGTTTTCTGCACAAAAGCGATTCTGCGAAGCAATGTGAACAGGCACAGAGAAGGTGCTAGCAGGGAATTCTCTGCCTGCCTTTCCCCAGTGCTCTGCAAGCTCTCCAGGACAACATAGAATCTGGGGCTCTGTGCTTTCTTTCGTTCTGAACAAGTGTTAGTGTTTTCTGCACAAAAGCGATTCTTGCGAAGCAATGTGAACACTTCTGCTTCCCAGGCACAGAGAAGGTGCTAGCAGGGAATTCTCTGCCTGCCTTTCCCCAGTGCTCTGCAAGCTCTCCAGGACAACATAGAATCTGGGGCTCTGTGCTTTCTTTCCTTCTGAACAAGTGTTACTGTTTTCTGCACAAAAGCGATTCTGCGAAGCAATGTGAACAGGCACAGAGAAGGTGCTATCAGGGAATTCTCTGCCTGCCTTTCCCCAGTGCTCTGCAAGCTCTCCAGTACAACATAAAATCTGGGGCTCTGTGCTTTCTTTCCTTCTGAACAAGTGTTACTGTTTTCTGCACAAAAGCGATTCTGCGAAGCAATGTGAACACTTCTGCTTCCCAGGCACAGAGAAGGTGCTAGCAAGGAATTCTCTGCCTGCCTTTCCCCAGTGCTCTGCAAGCTCTCCAGGGCAACATAAAATCTGGGGCTCTGTGCTTTCTTTCGTTCTGAGCAAGTGTTACTGTTTTCTGCACAAAAGCGATTCTGCGAAGCAATGTGAACACTTCTGCTTCCCAGGCACAGAGAAGGTGCTAGCAAGGAATTCTCTGCCTGCCTTTCCCCAGTGCTCTGCAAGCTCTCCAGGACAACATAGAAGCTGGGGCTCTGTGCTTTCTTTCGTTCTGAACAAGTGTTAGTGTTTTCTGCACAAAAGCGATTCTGCGAAGCAATGTGAACAGGCACAGACAAGGTGCTATCAGGGAATTCTCTGCCTGCCTTTCCCCAGTGCTCTGCAAGCTCTCCAGGACAACATAGAATCTGGGGCTCTGTGCTTTCTTTCCTTCTGAACAAGTGTTAGTGTTCTCTGCACAAAAGCGATTCTTGCGAAGCAATGTGAACACTTCTGCTTCCCAGGCACAGAGAAGGTGCTATCAGGGAATTCTCTGCCTGCCTTTCCCCAGTGGTCTGCAAGCTCTCCAGGACAACATAAAATCTGGGGCTCTGTGCTTTCTTTCCTTCTGAACAAGTGTTACTGTTTTCTGCACAAAAGCGATTCTGCAAAGCAATGTGAACACTTCTGCTTCCCAGGCACAGAGAAGGTGCTAGCAAGGAATTCTCTGCCTGCCTTTCCCCAGTGCTCTGCAAGCTCTCCAGGACAACATAAAATCTGGGGCTCTGTGCTTTCTTTCCTTCTGAACAAGTGTTACTGTTTTCTGCACAAAAGCGATTCTGCGAAGCAATGTGAACAGGCACAGAGAAGGTGCTATCAGGGAATTCTCTGCCTGCCTTTCCCCAGTGCTCTGCAAGCTCTCCAGGACAACATAAAATCTGGGGCTCTGTGCTTTCTTTCCTTCTGAACAAGTGTTACTGTTTTCTGCACAAAAGCGATTCTGCGAAGCAATGTGAACACTTCTGCTTCCCAGGCACAGAGAAGGTGCTAGCAAGGAATTCTCTGCCTGCCTTTCCCCAGTGCTCTGCAAGCTCTCCAGGGCAACATAAAATATGGGGCTCTGTGCTTTCTTTCGTTCTGAGCAAGTGTTACTGTTTTCTGCACAAAAGCGATTCTGCGAAGCAATGTGAACACTTCTGCTTCCCAGGCACAGAGAAGGTGCTAGCAGGGAATTCTCTGCCTGCCTTTCCCCAGTGCTCTGCAAGCTCTCCAGGACAACAGCAAATCTGGGGCTCTGTGCTTTCTTTCCTTCTGAACAAGTGTTAGTGTTTTCTGCACAAAAGCGATTCTGCGAAGCAATGTGAACAGGCACAGAGAAGGTGCTATCAGGGAATTCTCTGCCTGCCTTTCCCCAGTGCTCTGCAAGCTCTCCAGGACAACATAAAATCTGGGGCTCTGTGCTTTCTTTCCTTCTGAACAAGTGTTAGTGTTTTCTGCACAAAAGCGATTCTGCAAAGCAATGTGAACACTTCTGCTTCCCAGGCACAGAGAAGGTGCTAGCAAGGAATTCTCTGCCTGCCTTTCCCCAGTGCTCTGCAAGCTCTCCAGGACAACAGCAAATCTGGGGCTCTGTGCTTTCTTTCCTTCTGAACAAGTGTTACTGTTTTCTGCACAAAAGCGATTCTGCGAAGCAATGTGAACAGGCACAGAGAAGGTGCTATCAGGGAATTCTCTGCCTGCCTTTCCCCAGTGCTCTGCAAGCTCTCCAGGACAACATAAAATCTGGGGCTCTGTGCTTTCTTTCCTTCTGAACAAGTGTTACTGTTTTCTGCACAAAAGCGATTCTTGCGAAGCAATGTGAACACTTCTGCTTCCCAGGCACAGAGAAGGTGCTAGCAAGGAATTCTCTGCCTGCCTTTCCCCAGTGCTCTGCAAGCTCTCCAGGGCAACATAAAATCTGGGGCTCTGTGCTTTCTTTCGTTCTGAGCAAGTGTTACTGTTTTCTGCACAAAAGCGATTCTGCGAAGCAATGTGAACACTTCTGCTTCCCAGGCACAGAGAAGGTGCTAGCAGGGAATTCTCTGCCTGCCTTTCCCCAGTGCTCTGCAAGCTCTCCAGGACAACATAGAATCTGGGGCTCTGTGCTTTCTTTCCTTCTGAACAAGTGTTACTGTTTTCTGCACAAAAGCGATTCTGCGAAGCAATGTGAACACTTCTGCTTCCCAGGCACAGAGAAGGTGCTAGCAGGGAATTCTCTGCCTGCCTTTCCCCAGTGCTCTGCAAGCTCTCCAGGGCAACATCAAATCTGGGGCTCTGTGCTTTCTTTCCTTCTGAACAAGTGTTAGTGTTTTCTGCACAAAAGCGATTCTTGCGAAGCGATGTGAACACTTCTGCTTCCCAGGCACAGAGAAGGTGCTAGCAAGGAATTCTCTGCCTGCCTTTCCCCAGTGCTCTGCAAGCTCTCCAGGACAACATAAAATCTGGGGCTCTGTGCTTTCTTTCCTTCTGAACAAGTGTTAGTGTTTTCTGCACAAAAGCGATTCTGCGAAGCAATGTGAACACTTCTGCTTCCCAGGCACAGAGAAGGTGCTAGCAGGGAATTCTCTGCCTGCCTTTCCCCAGTGCTCTGCAAGCTCTCCAGGACAACATAGAATCTGGGGCTCTGTGCTTTCTTTCGTTCTGAACAAGTGTTAGTGTTTTCTGCACAAAAGCGATTCTGCGAAGCAATGTGAACAGGCACAGAGAAGGTGCTATCAGGGAATTCTCTGCCTGCCTTTCCCCAGTGCTCTGCAAGCTCTCCAGGACAACATAGAATCTGGGGCTCTGTGCTTTCTTTCGTTCTGAACAAGTGTTAGTGTTTTCTGCACAAAAGCGATTCTTGCGAAGCAATGTGAACACTTCTGCTTCCCAGGCACAGAGAAGGTGCTATCAGGGAATTCTCTGCCTGCCTTTCCCCAGTGCTCTGCAAGCTCTCCAGGACAACATAGAATCTGGGGCTCTGTGCTTTCTTTCGTTCTGAACAAGTGTTAGTGTTTTCTGCACAAAAGCGATTCTGCGAAGCAATGTGAACAGGCACAGAGAAGGTGCTAGCAGGGAATTCTCTGCCTGCCTTTCCCCAGTGCTCTGCAAGCTCTCCAGGACAACATAAAATCTGGGGCTCTGTGCTTTCTTTCCTTCTGAACAAGTGTTACTGTTTTCTGCACAAAAGCGATTCTGCGAAGCAATGTGAACACTTCTGCTTCCCAGGCACAGAGAAGGTGCTAGCAAGGAATTCTCTGCCTGCCTTTCCCCAGTGCTCTGCAAGCTCTCCAGGGCAACATAAAATCTGGGGCTCTGTGCTTTCTTTCGTTCTGAGCAAGTGTTACTGTTTTCTGCACAAAAGCGATTCTGCGAAGCAATGTGAACACTTCTTCTTCCCAGGCACAGAGAAGGTGCTAGCAAGGAATTCTCTGCCTGCCTTTCCCCAGTGCTCTGCAAGCTCTCCAGGACAACATAGAATCTGGGGCTCTGTGCTTTCTTTCGTTCTGAACAAGTGTTAGTGTTTTCTGCACAAAAGCGATTCTTGCGAAGCGATGCGAACACCTCTGCTTCCCAGGCACAGAGAAGGTGCTAGCAAGGAATTCTCTGCCTGCCTTTCCCCAGTGCTCTGCAAGCTCTCCAGGACAACATAGAATCTGGGGCTCTGTGCTTTCTTTCCTTCTGAACAAGTGTTACTGTTTTCTGCACAAAAGCGATTCTGCGAAGCAATGTGAACAGGCACAGAGAAGGTGCTATCAGGGAATTCTCTGCCTGCCTTTCCCCAGTGCTCTGCAAGCTCTCCAGGACAACATAAAATCTGGGGCTCTGTGCTTTCTTTCCTTCTGAACAAGTGTTAGTGTTCTCTGCCCAAAAGCGATTCTTGCGAAGCAATGTGAACACTTCTGCTTCCCAGGCACAGAGAAGGTGCTAGCAGGGAATTCTCTGCCTGCCTTTCCCCAGTGCTCTGCAAGCTCTCCAGGACAACATAGAATCTGGGGCTCTGTGCTTTCTTTCCTTCTGAACAAGTGTTACTGTTTTCTGCACAAAAGCGATTCTGCGAAGCAATGTGAACAGGCACAGAGAAGGTGCTATCAGGGAATTCTCTGCCTGCCTTTCCCCAGTGGTCTGCAAGCTCTCCAGGACAACATAAAATCTGGGGCTCTGTGCTTTCTTTCCTTCTGAACAAGTGTTACTGTTTTCTGCACAAAAGCGATTCTGCGAAGCAATGTGAACACTTCTGCTTCCCAGGCACAGAGAAGGTGCTATCAGGGAATTCTCTGCCTGCCTTTCCCCAGTGCTCTGCAAGCTCTTCAGGACAACAGCAAATCTGGGGCTCTGTGCTTTCTTTCCTTCTGAACAAGTGTTACTGTTTTCTGCACAAAAGCGATTCTGCGAAGCAATGTGAACAGGCACAGAGAAGGTGCTATCAGGGAATTCTCTGCCTGCCTTTCCCCAGTGCTCTGCAAGCTCTCCAGGACAACATAAAATCTGGGGCTCTGTGCTTTCTTTCCTTCTGAACAAGTGTTACTGTTTTCTGCACAAAAGCGATTCTGCGAAGCAATGTGAACACTTCTGCTTCCCAGGCACAGAGAAGGTGCTAGCAAGGAATTCTCTGCCTGCCTTTCCCCAGTGCTCTGCAAGCTCTCCAGGGCAACATAAAATATGGGGCTCTGTGCTTTCTTTCGTTCTGAACAACTGTTAGTGTTTTCTGCACAAAAGCGATTCTGCGAAGCAATGTGAACACTTCTGCTTCCCAGGCACAGAGAAGGTGCTAGCAGGGAATTCTCTGCCTGCCTTTCCCCAGTGCTCTGCAAGCTCTCCAGGACAACATAGAATCTGGGGCTCTGTGCTTTCTTTCGTTCTGAACAAGTGTTAGTGTTTTCTGCACAAAAGCGATTCTGCGAAGCAATGTGAACAGGCACAGAGAAGGTGCTATCAGGGAATTCTCTGCCTGCCTTTCCCCAGTGCTCTGCAAGCTCTCCAGGACAACATAAAATCTGGGGCTCTGTGCTTTCTTTCCTTCTGAACAAGTGTTACTGTTTTCTGCACAAAAGCGATTCTTGCGAAGCAATGTGAGCAGGCACAGAGAAGGTGCTAGCAGGGAATTCTCTGCCTGCCTTTCCCCAGTGCTCTGCAAGCTCTCCAGGACAACATAGAATCTGGGGCTCTGTGCTTTCTTTCCTTCTGAACAAGTGTTACTGTTTTCTGCACAAAAGCGATTCTGCGAAGCAATGTGAACACTTCTGCTTCCCAGGCACAGAGAAGGTGCTAGCAGGGAATTCTCTGCCTGCCTTTCCCCAGTGCTCTGCAAGCTCTCCAGGACAACATAGAATCTGGGGCTCTGTGCTTTCTTTCCTTCTGAACAAGTGTTACTGTTTTCTGCACAAAAGCGATTCTGCGAAGCAATGTGAACACTTCTGCTTCCCAGGCACAGAGAAGGTGCTAGCAGGGAATTCTCTGCCTGCCTTTCCCCAGTGCTCTGCAAGCTCTCCAGGACAACAGCAAATCTGGGGCTCTGTGCTTTCTTTCCTTCTGAACAAGTGTTACTGTTTTCTGCACAAAAGCGATTCTGCGAAGCAATGTGAACAGGCACAGAGAAGGTGCTAGCAGGGAATTCTCTGCCTGCCTTTCCCCAGTGCTCTGCAAGCTCTCCAGGACAACATAAAATCTGGGGCTCTGTGCTTTCTTTCCTTCTGAACAAGTGTTACTGTTTTCTGCACAAAAGCGATTCTGCGAAGCAATGTGAACACTTCTTCTTCCCAGGCACAGAGAAGGTGCTAGCAAGGAATTCTCTGCCTGCCTTTCCCCAGTGCTCTGCAAGCTCTCCAGGGCAACATAAAATCTGGGGCTCTGTGCTTTCTTTCCTTCTGAACAAGTGTTACTGTTTTCTGCACAAAAGCGATTCTGCGAAGCAATGTGAACACTTCTGCTTCCCAGGCACAGAGAAGGTGCTATCAGGGAATTCTCTGCCTGCCTTTCCCCAGTGCTCTGCAAGCTCTCCAGGACAACATAGAATCTGGGGCTCTGTGCTTTCTTTCGTTCTGAACAAGTGTTACTGTTTTCTGCACAAAAGCGATTCTGCGAAGCAATGTGAACAGGCACAGAGAAGCTGCTAGCAGGGAATTCTCTGCCTGCCTTTCCCCAGTGCTCTGCAAGCTCTCCAGGACAACATAGAATCTGGGGCTCTGTGCTTTCTTTCCTTCTGAACAAGTGTTACTGTTTTCTGCACAAAAGCGATTCTGCGAAGCAATGTGAACACTTCTGCTTCCCAGGCACAGAGAAGGTGCTAGCAGGGAATTCTCTGCCTGCCTTTCCCCAGTGCTCTGCAAGCTCTCCAGGACAACATAGAATCTGGGGCTCTGTGCTTTCTTTCCTTCTGAACAAGTGTTACTGTTTTCTGCACAAAAGCGATTCTTGCGAAGCGATGTGAACACTTCTGCTTCCCAGGCACAGAGAAGGTGCTAGCAAGGAATTCTCTGCCTGCCTTTCCCCAGTGCTCTGCAAG
This sequence comes from Strix aluco, assembly GCF_031877795.1. NCBI lineage: Eukaryota > Metazoa > Chordata > Aves > Strigiformes > Strigidae > Strix > Strix aluco. Next base: position 3,491,426 of record NW_027436647.1, read on the forward strand.
CTCTCCAGGACAACATAAAATCTGGGGCTCTGTGCTTTCTTTCCTTCTGAACAAGTGTTAGTGTTTTCTGCACAAAAGCGATTCTTGCGAAGCAATGTGAACACTTCTGCTTCCCAGGCACAGAGAAGGTGCTAGCAGGGAATTCTCTGCCTGCCTTTCCCCAGTGCTCTGCAAGCTCTCCAGGACAACATAGAATCTGGTGCTCTGTGCTTTCTTTCCTTCTGAACAAGTGTTACTGTTTTCTGAACAAAAGCGATTCTGCGAAGCAATGTGAACACTTCTGCTTCCCAGGCACAGAGAAGGTGCTAGCAAGGAATTCTCTGCCTGCCTTTCCCCAGTGCTCTGCAAGCTCTCCAGGACAACATAGAATCTGGGGCTCTGTGCTTTCTTTCCTTCTGAACAAGTGTTAGTGTTTTCTGCACAAAAGCGATTCTGCGAAGCAATGTGAACACTTCTGCTTCCCAGGCACAGAGAAGGTGCTAGCAGGGAATTCTCTGCCTGCCTTTCCCCAGTGCTCTGCAAGCTCTCCAGGACAACATAGAATCTGGGGCTCTGTGCTTTCTTTCCTTCTGAACAAGTGTTACTGTTTTCTGCACAAAAGCGATTCTGCGAAGCAATGTGAACAGGCACAGAGAAGGTGCTATCAGGGAATTCTCTGCCTGCCTTTCCCCAGTGCTCTGCAAGCTCTCCAGGACAACATAAAATCTGGGGCTCTGTGCTTTCTTTCCTTCTGAACAAGTGTTACTGTTTTCTGCACAAAAGCGATTCTGCGAAGCAATGTGAACACTTCTGCTTCCCAGGCACAGAGAAGGTGCTAGCAGGGAATTCTCTGCCTGCCTTTCCCCAGTGCTCTGCAAGCTCTCCAGGACAACATAAAATCTGGGGCTCTGTGCTTTCTTTCCTTCTGAACAAGTGTTAGTGTTTTCTGCACAAAAGCGATTCTTGCGAAGCGATGTGAACACTTCTGCCTCCCAGGCTCAGAGAAGGTGCTAGAAAGGAATTCTCTGCCTGCCTTTCCCCAGTGCTCTGCAAGCTCTCCAGGACAACATAAAATCTGGGGCTCTGTGCTTTCTTTCCTTCTGAACAAGTGTTAGTGTTTTCTGCACAAAAGCGATTCTTGCGAAGCAATGTGAACACTTCTGCTTCCCAGGCACAGAGAAGGTGCTAGCAGGGAATTCTCTGCCTGCCTTTCCCCAGTGCTCTGCAAGCTCTCCAGGACAACATAAAATCTGGGGCTCTGTGCTTTCTTTCGTTCTGAACAAGTGTTAGTGTTTTCTGCACAAAAGCGATTATGCGAAGCAATGTGAACAGGCACAGAGAAGGTGCTAGCAGGGAATTCTCTGCCTGCCTTTCCCCAGTGCTCTGCAAGCTCTCCAGGACAACATAGAATCTGGGGCTCTGTGCTTTCTTTCGTTCTGAACAAGTGTTACTGTTTTCTGCACAAAAGCGATTCTGCGAAGCAATGTGAACACTTCTGCTTCCCAGGCACAGAGAAGGTGCTAGCAGGGAATTCTCTGCCTGCCTTTCCCCAGTGCTCTGCAAGCTCTCCAGGACAACAGAGAATCTGGGGCTCTGTGCTTTCTTTCGTTCTGAACAAGTGTTAGTGTTTTCTGCACAAAAGCGATTCTGCGAAGCAATGTGAACAGGCACAGAGAAGGTGCTATCAGGGAATTCTCTGCCTGCCTTTCCCCAGTGCTCTGCAAGCTCTCCAGGACAACATAAAATCTGGGGCTCTGTGCTTTCTTTCCTTCTGAACAAGTGTTACTGTTTTCTGCACAAAAGCGATTCTGCGAAGCAATGTGAACACTTCTTCTTCACAGGCACAGAGAAGGTGCTAGCAAGGAATTCTCTGCCTGCCTTTCCCCAGTGCTCTGCAAGCTCTCCAGGGCAACATAAAATCTGGGGCTCTGTGCTTTCTTTCGTTCTGAGCAAGTGTTACTGTTTTCTGAACAAAAGCGATTCTGCGAAGCAATGTGAACACTTCTGCTTCCCAGGCACAGAGAAGGTGCTAGCAAGGAATTCTCTGCCTGCCTTTCCCCAGTGCTCTGCAAGCTCTCCAGGACAACATAGAATCTGGGGCTCTGTGCTTTCTTTCCTTCTGAACAAGTGTTACTGTTTTCTGCACAAAAGCGATTCTGCGAAGCAATGTGAACACTTCTGCTTCCCAGGCACAGAGAAGGTGCTAGCAGGGAATTCTCTGCCTGCCTTTCCCCAGTGCTCTGCAAGCTCTCCAGGACAACATAGAATCTGGGGCTCTGTGCTTTCTTTCCTTCTGAACAAGTGTTACTGTTTTCTGCACAAAAGCGATTCTGCAAAGCAATGTGAACAGGCACAGAGAAGGTGCTAGCAGGGAATTCTCTGCCTGCCTTTCCCCAGTGCTCTGCAAGCTCTCCAGGACAACAGCAAATCTGGGGCTCTGTGCTTTCTTTCCTTCTGAACAAGTGTTACTGTTTTCTGCACAAAAGCGATTCTGCGAAGCAATGTGAACACTTCTGCTTCCCAGGCACAGAGAAGGTGCTAGCAGGGAATTCTCTGCCTGCCTTTCCCCAGTGCTCTGCAAGCTCTCCAGGACAACATAGAATCTGGGGCTCTGTGCTTTCTTTCCTTCTGAACAAGTGTTACTGTTTTCTGCACAAAAGCGATTCTTGCGAAGCAATGTGAACACTTCTGCTTCCCAGGCACAGAGAAGGTGCTAGCAAGGAATTCTCTGCCTGCCTTTCCCCAGTGCTCTGCAAGCTCTCCAGGACAACATAGAATCTGGGGCTCTGTGCTTTCTTTCCTTCTGAACAAGTGTTACTGTTTTCTGCACAAAAGCGATTCTGCGAAGCAATGTGAACACTTCTGCTTCCCAGGCACAGAGAAGGTGCTAGCAGGGAATTCTCTGCCTGCCTTTCCCCAGTGCTCTGCAAGCTCTCCAGGACAACATAGAATCTGGGGCTCTGTGCTTTCTTTCCTTCTGAACAAGTGTTAGTGTTTTCTGCACAAAAGCGATTCTGCGAAGCAATGTGAACACTTCTGCTTCCCAGGCACAGAGAAGGTGCTAGCAGGGAATTCTCTGCCTGCCTTTCCCCAGTGCTCTGCAAGCTCTCCAGGACAACATAGAATCTGGGGCTCTGTGCTTTCTTTCCTTCTGAACAAGTGTTACTGTTTTCTGCACAAAAGCGATTCTGCGAAGCAATGTGAACAGGCACAGAGAAGGTGCTATCAGGGAATTCTCTGCCTGCCTTTCCCCAGTGCTCTGCAAGCTCTCCAGGACAACATAAAATCTGGGGCTCTGTGCTTTCTTTCCTTCTGAACAAGTGTTAGTGTTTTCTGCACAAAAGCGATTCTGCAAAGCAATGTGAACACTTCTGCTTCCCAGGCACAGAGAAGGTGCTAGCAAAGAATTCTCTGCCTGCCTTTCCCCAGTGCTCTGCAAGCTCTCCAGGACAACATAAAATCTGGGGCTCTGTGCTTTCTTTCCTTCTGAACAAGTGTTAAAGTTTTCTGCACAAAAGCGATTCTGCGAAGCAATGTGAACAGGCACAGAGAAGGTGCTATCAGGGAATTCTCTGCCTGCCTTTCCCCAGTGGTCTGCAAGCTCTCCAGGACAACATAAAATCTGGGGCTCTGTGCTTTCTTTCCTTCTGAACAAGTGTTACTGTTTTCTACACAAAAGCGATTCTGCAAAGCAATGTGAACACTTCTGCTTCCCAGGCACAGAGAAGGTGCTAGCAGGGAATTCTCTGCCTGCCTTTCCCCAGTGCTCTGCAAGCTCTCCAGGGCAACATAAAATTTGGGGCTCTGTGCTTTCTTTCGTTCTGAGCAAGTGTTACTGTTTTCTGCACAAAAGCGATTCTGCGAAGCAATGTGAACACTTCTGCTTCCCAGGCACAGAGAAGGTGCTAGCAGGGAATTCTCTGCCTGCCTTTCCCCAGTGCTCTGCAAGCTCTCCAGGACAACATAGAATCTGGGGCTCTGTGCTTTCTTTCGTTCTGAACAAGTGTTACTGTTTTCTGCACAAAAGCGATTCTGCGAAGCAATGTGAACAGGCACAGAGAAGGTGCTAGCAGGGAATTCTCTGCCTGCCTTTCCCCAGTGCTCTGCAAGCTCTCCAGGACAACATAGAATCTGGGGCTCTGTGCTTTCTTTCCTTCTGAACAAGTGTTACTGTTTTCTGCACAAAAGCGATTCTGCGAAGCAATGTGAACACTTCTGCTTCCCAGGCACAGAGAAGGTGCTAGCAGGGAATTCTCTGCCTGCCTTTCCCCAGTGCTCTGCAAGCTCTCCAGGACAACATAGAATCTGGGGCTCTGTGCTTTCTTTCGTTCTGAACAAGTGTTACTGTTTTCTGCACAAAAGCGATTCTGCGAAGCAATGTGAACAGGCACAGAGAAGGTGCTAGCAGGGAATTCTCTGCCTGCCTTTCCCCAGTGGTCTGCAAGCTCTCCAGGACAACATAAAATCTGGGGCTCTGTGCTTTCTTTCCTTCTGAACAAGTGTTAGTGTTTTCTGCACAAAAGCGATTCTTGCGAAGCAATGTGAACACTTCTGCTTCCCAGGCACAGAGAAGGTGCTAGCAGGGAATTCTCTGCCTGCCTTTCCCCAGTGCTCTGCAAGCTCTCCAGGACAACATAGAATCTGGGGCTCTGTGCTTTCTTTCGTTCTGAACAAGTGTTAGTGTTTTCTGCACAAAAGCGATTATGCGAAGCAATGTGAACAGGCACAGAGAAGGTGCTATCAGGGAATTCTCTGCCTGCCTTTCCCCAGTGCTCTGCAAGCTCTCCAGGACAACATAGAATCTGGGGCTCTGTGCTTTCTTTCCTTCTGAACAAGTGTTAGTGTTTTCTGCACAAAAGCGATTCTGCGAAGCAATGTGAACAGGCACAGAGAAGGTGCTATCAGGGAATTCTCTGCCTGCCTTTCCCCAGTGCTCTGCAAGCTCTCCAGGACAACATAGAATCTGGGGCTCTGTGCTTTCTTTCCTTCTGAACAAGTGTTACTGTTTTCTGCACAAAAGCGATTCTGCAAAGCAATGTGAACAGGCACAGAGAAGGTGCTAGCAGGGAATTCTCTGCCTGCCTTTCCCCAGTGCTCTGCAAGCTCTCCAGGACAACATAAAATCTGGGGCTCTGCGCTGTCTTTCGTTCTGAACAAGTGTTACTGTTTTCTGCACAAAAGCGATTCTTGCGAAGCAATGTGAACACTTCTGCTTCCCAGGCACAGAGAAGGTGCTATCAGGGAATTCTCTGCCTGCCTTTCCCCAGTGCTCTGCAAGCTCTCCAGGACAACATAGTATCTGGGGCTCTGTGCTTTCTTTCCTTCTGAACAAGTGTTACTGTTTTCTGCACAAAAGCGATTATGCAAAGCAATGTGAACAGGCACAGAGAAGGTGCTATCAGGGAATTCTCTGCCTGCCTTTCCCCAGTGCTCTGCAAGCTCTCCAGGACAACATAGAATCTGGGGCTCTGTGCTTTCTTTGCTTCTGAACAAGTGTTACTGTTTTCTACACAAAAGCGATTCTGCAAAGCAATGTGAACACTTCTGCTTCCCAGGCACAGAGAAGGTGCTAGCAGGGAATTCTCTGCCTGCCTTTCCCCAGTGCTCTGCAAGCTCTCCAGGGCAACATAAAATCTGGGGCTCTGTGCTTTCTTTCGTTCTGAGCAAGTGTTACTGTTTTCTGCACAAAAGCGATTCTGCGAAGCAATGTGAACACTTCTGCTTCCCAGGCACAGAGAAGGTGCTAGCAGGGAATTCTCTGCCTGCCTTTCCCCAGTGCTCTGCAAGCTCTCCAGGACAACATAGAATCTGGGGCTCTGTGCTTTCTTTCGTTCTGAACAAGTGTTACTGTTTTCTGCACAAAAGCGATTCTGCGAAGCAATGTGAACAGGCACAGAGAAGGTGCTAGCAGGGAATTCTCTGCCTGCCTTTCCCCAGTGCTCTGCAAGCTCTCCAGGACAACATAGAATCTGGGGCTCTGTGCTTTCTTTCCTTCTGAACAAGTGTTACTGTTTTCTGCACAAAAGCGATTCTGCGAAGCAATGTGAACACTTCTGCTTCCCAGGCACAGAGAAGGTGCTAGCAGGGAATTCTCTGCCTGCCTTTCCCCAGTGCTCTGCAAGCTCTCCAGGACAACATAGAATCTGGGGCTCTGTGCTTTCTTTCGTTCTGAACAAGTGTTACTGTTTTCTGCACAAAAGCGATTCTGCGAAGCAATGTGAACAGGCACAGAGAAGGTGCTAGCAGGGAATTCTCTGCCTGCCTTTCCCCAGTGGTCTGCAAGCTCTCCAGGACAACATAAAATCTGGGGCTCTGTGCTTTCTTTCCTTCTGAACAAGTGTTAGTGTTTTCTGCACAAAAGCGATTCTTGCGAAGCAATGTGAACACTTCTGCTTCCCAGGCACAGAGAAGGTGCTAGCAGGGAATTCTCTGCCTGCCTTTCCCCAGTGCTCTGCAAGCTCTCCAGGACAACATAGAATCTGGGGCTCTGTGCTTTCTTTCGTTCTGAACAAGTGTTAGTGTTTTCTGCACAAAAGCGATTATGCGAAGCAATGTGAACAGGCACAGAGAAGGTGCTATCAGGGAATTCTCTGCCTGCCTTTCCCCAGTGCTCTGCAAGCTCTCCAGGACAACATAGAATCTGGGGCTCTGTGCTTTCTTTCCTTCTGAACAAGTGTTAGTGTTTTCTGCACAAAAGCGATTCTGCGAAGCAATGTGAACAGGCACAGAGAAGGTGCTATCAGGGAATTCTCTGCCTGCCTTTCCCCAGTGCTCTGCAAGCTCTCCAGGACAACATAGAATCTGGGGCTCTGTGCTTTCTTTCCTTCTGAACAAGTGTTACTGTTTTCTGCACAAAAGCGATTCTGCAAAGCAATGTGAACAGGCACAGAGAAGGTGCTAGCAGGGAATTCTCTGCCTGCCTTTCCCCAGTGCTCTGCAAGCTCTCCAGGACAACATAAAATCTGGGGCTCTGCGCTGTCTTTCGTTCTGAACAAGTGTTACTGTTTTCTGCACAAAAGCGATTCTTGCGAAGCAATGTGAACACTTCTGCTTCCCAGGCACAGAGAAGGTGCTATCAGGGAATTCTCTGCCTGCCTTTCCCCAGTGCTCTGCAAGCTCTCCAGGACAACATAGTATCTGGGGCTCTGTGCTTTCTTTCCTTCTGAACAAGTGTTACTGTTTTCTGCACAAAAGCGATTATGCAAAGCAATGTGAACAGGCACAGAGAAGGTGCTATCAGGGAATTCTCTGCCTGCCTTTCCCCAGTGCTCTGCAAGCTCTCCAGGACAACATAGAATCTGGGGCTCTGTGCTTTCTTTGCTTCTGAACAAGTGTTACTGTTTTCTGCACAAAAGCGATTCTTGCGAAGCAATGTGAACACTTCTGCTTCCCAGGCACAGAGAAGGTGCTATCAGGGAATTCTCTGCCTGCCTTTCCCCAGTGCTCTGCAAGCTCTCCAGGACAACATAGAATCTGGGGCTCTGTGCTTTCTTTCCTTCTGAACAAGTGTTACTGTTTTCTGCACAAAAGCGATTCTTGCGAAGCAATGTGAACACTTCTGCTTCCCAGGCACAGAGAAGGTGCTATCAGGGAATTCTCTGCCTGCCTTTCCCCAGTGCTCTGCAAGCTCTCCAAGACAACATAGAATCTGGTGCTCTGTGCTTTCTTTCCTTCTGAACAAGTGTTACTGTTTTCTGCACAAAAGCGATTCTTGCGAAGCAATGTGAACAGACACAGAGAAGGTGCTAGCAGGGAATTCTCTGCCTGCCTTTCCCCAGTGCTCTGCAAGCTCTCCAGTACAACATAGAATCTGGGGCTCTGTGCTTTCTTTCCTTCTGAACAAGTGTTACTGTTTTCTGCACAAAAGCGATTCTTGCGAAGCAATGTGAACACTTCTGCTTCCCAGGCACAGAGAAGGTGCTATCAGGGAATTCTCTGCCTGCCTTTCCCCAGTGCTCTGCAAGCTCTCCAGGACAACATAGTATCTGGGGCTCTGTGCTTTCTTTCCTTCTGAACAAGTGTTACTGTTTTCTGCACAAAAGCGATTATGCAAAGCAATGTGAACAGGCACAGAGAAGGTGCTATCAGGGAATTCTCTGCCTGCCTTTCCCCAGTGCTCTGCAAGCTCTCCAGGACAACATAGAATCTGGGGCTCTGTGCTTTCTTTCCTTCTGAACAAGTGTTACTGTTTTCTGCACAAAAGCGATTCTTGCGAAGCAATGTGAACACTTCTGCTTCCCAGGCACAGAGAAGGTGCTATCAGGGAATTCTCTGCCTGCCTTTCCCCAGTGCTCTGCAAGCTCTCCAGGACAACATAGAATCTGGGGCTCTGTGCTTTCTTTCCTTCTGAACAAGTGTTACTGTTTTCTGCACAAAAGCGATTCTGCGAAACAATGTGAACAGGCACAGAGAAGGTGCTAGCAGGGAATTCTCTGCCTGCCTTTCCCCAGTGCTCTGCAAGCTCTCCAGTACAACATAGAATCTGGGGCTCTGTGCTTTCTTTCCTTCTGAACAACTGTTACTGTTTTCTGCACAAAAGCGATTCTTGCGAAGCAATGTGAACACTTCTGCTTCCCAGGCACAGAGAAGGTGCTATCAGGGAATTCTCTGCCTGCCTTTCCCCAGTGCTCTGCAAGCTCTCCAGGACAACATAAAATCTGGGGCTCTGTGCTTTCTTTCCTTCTGAACAAGTGTTACTGTTTTCTGCACAAAAGCGATTCCGCGAAGCAATGTGAACACTTCTGCTTCCCAGGCACAGAGAAGGTGCTATCAGGGAATTCTCTGCCTGCCTTTCCCCAGTGCTCTGCAAGCTCTCCAGGACAACATAGAATCTGGGGCTCTGTGCTTTCTTTCCTTCTGAACAAGTGTTACTGTTTTCTGCACAAAAGCGATTCTGCAAAGCAATGTGAACAGGCACAGAGAAGGTGCTAGCAGGGAATTCTCTGCCTGCCTTTCCCCAGTGCTCTGCAAGCTCTCCAGGACAACATAAAATCTGGGGCTCTGCGCTGTCTTTCGTTCTGAACAAGTGTTACTGTTTTCTGCACAAAAGCGATTCTTGCGAAGCAATGTGAACACTTCTGCTTCCCAGGCACAGAGAAGGTGCTATCAGGGAATTCTCTGCCTGCCTTTCCCCAGTGCTCTGCAAGCTCTCCAGGACAACATAGTATCTGGGGCTCTGTGCTTTCTTTCCTTCTGAACAAGTGTTACTGTTTTCTGCACAAAAGCGATTATGCAAAGTAATGTGAACAGGCACAGAGAAGGTGCTATCAGGGAATTCTCTGCCTGCCTTTCCCCAGTGCTCTGCAAGCTCTCCAGGACAACATAGAATCTGGGGCTCTGTGCTTTCTTTCCTTCTGAACAAGTGTTAGTGTTTTCTGCACAAAAGCGATTCTGCGAAGCAATGTGAACACTTCTGCTTCCCAGGCACAGAGAAGGTGCTAGCAAGGAATTCTCTGCCTGCCTTTCCCCAGTGCTCTGCAAGCTCTCCAGGACAACATAGAATCTGGGGCTCTGTGCTTTCTTTCCTTCTGAACAAGTGTTAGTGTTTTCTGCACAAAAGCGATTCTGCGAAGCAATGTGAACACTTCTGCTTCCCAGGCACAGAGAAGGTGCTAGCAGGGAATTCTCTGCCTGCCTTTCCCCAGTGCTCTGCAAGCTCTCCAGGACAACATAGAATCTGGGGCTCTGTGCTTTCTTTCCTTCTGAACAAGTGTTACTGTTTTCTGCACAAAAGCGATTCTGCGAAGCAATGTGAACAGGCACAGAGAAGGTGCTATCAGGGAATTCTCTGCCTGCCTTTCCCCAGTGCTCTGCAAGCTCTCCAGGACAACATAAAATCTGGGGCTCTGTGCTTTCTTTCCTTCTGAACAAGTGTTACTGTTTTCTGCACAAAAGCGATTCTGCGAAGCAATGTGAACACTTCTGCTTCCCAGGCACAGAGAAGGTGCTAGCAGGGAATTCTCTGCCTGCCTTTCCCCAGTGCTCTGCAAGCTCTCCAGGACAACATAAAATCTGGGGCTCTGTGCTTTCTTTCCTTCTGAACAAGTGTTAGTGTTTTCTGCACAAAAGCGATTCTTGCGAAGCGATGTGAACACTTCTGCCTCCCAGGCTCAGAGAAGGTGCTAGCAAGGAATTCTCTGCCTGCCTTTCCCCAGTGCTCTGCAAGCTCTCCAGGACAACATAAAATCTGGGGCTCTGTGCTTTCTTTCCTTCTGAACAAGTGTTAGTGTTTTCTGCACAAAAGCGATTCTTGCGAAGCAATGTGAACACTTCTGCTTCCCAGGCACAGAGAAGGTGCTAGCAGGGAATTCTCTGCCTGCCTTTCCCCAGTGCTCTGCAAGCTCTCCAGGACAACATAAAATCTGGGGCTCTGTGCTTTCTTTCGTTCTGAACAAGTGTTAGTGTTTTCTGCACAAAAGCGATTATGCGAAGCAATGTGAACAGGCACAGAGAAGGTGCTAGCAGGGAATTCTCTGCCTGCCTTTCCCCAGTGCTCTGCAAGCTCTCCAGGACAACATAGAATCTGGGGCTCTGTGCTTTCTTTCGTTCTGAACAAGTGTTACTGTTTTCTGCACAAAAGCGATTCTGCGAAGCAATGTGAACACTTCTGCTTCCCAGGCACAGAGAAGGTGCTAGCAGGGAATTCTCTGCCTGCCTTTCCCCAGTGCTCTGCAAGCTCTCCAGGACAACAGAGAATCTGGGGCTCTGTGCTTTCTTTCGTTCTGAACAAGTGTTAGTGTTTTCTGCACAAAAGCGATTCTGCGAAGCAATGTGAACAGGCACAGAGAAGGTGCTATCAGGGAATTCTCTGCCTGCCTTTCCCCAGTGCTCTGCAAGCTCTCCAGGACAACATAAAATCTGGGGCTCTGTGCTTTCTTTCCTTCTGAACAAGTGTTACTGTTTTCTGCACAAAAGCGATTCTGCGAAGCAATGTGAACACTTCTGCTTCCCAGGCACAGAGAAGGTGCTAGCAAGGAATTCTCTGCCTGCCTTTCCCCAGTGCTCTGCAAGCTCTCCAGGACAACATAAAATCTGGGGCTCTGTGCTTTCTTTCCTTCTGAACAAGTGTTACTGTTTTCTGCACAAAAGCGATTCTGCGAAGCAATGTGAACAGGCACAGAGAAGGTGCTATCAGGGAATTCTCTGCCTGCCTTTCCCCAGTGGTCTGCAAGCTCTCCAGGACAACATAAAATCTGGGGCTCTGTGCTTTCTTTCCTTCTGAACAAGTGTTACTGTTTTCTGCACAAAAGCGATTCTGCGAAGCAATGTGAACACTTCTTCTTCACAGGCACAGAGAAGGTGCTAGCAAGGAATTCTCTGCCTGCCTTTCCCCAGTGCTCTGCAAGCTCTCCAGGGCAACATAAAATCTGGGGCTCTGTGCTTTCTTTCGTTCTGAGCAAGTGTTACTGTTTTCTGAACAAAAGCGATTCTGCGAAGCAATGTGAACACTTCTGCTTCCCAGGCACAGAGAAGGTGCTAGCAAGGAATTCTCTGCCTGCCTTTCCCCAGTGCTCTGCAAGCTCTCCAGGACAACATAGAATCTGGGGCTCTGTGCTTTCTTTCCTTCTGAACAAGTGTTACTGTTTTCTGCACAAAAGCGATTCTGCGAAGCAATGTGAACACTTCTGCTTCCCAGGCACAGAGAAGGTGCTAGCAGGGAATTCTCTGCCTGCCTTTCCCCAGTGCTCTGCAAGCTCTCCAGGACAACATAGAATCTGGGGCTCTGTGCTTTCTTTCCTTCTGAACAAGTGTTACTGTTTTCTGCACAAAAGCGATTCTGCGAAGCAATGTGAACAGGCACAGAGAAGGTGCTAGCAGGGAATTCTCTGCCTGCCTTTCCCCAGTGCTCTGCAAGCTCTCCAGGACAACATAGAATCTGGGGCTCTGTGCTTTCTTTCCTTCTGAACAAGTGTTACTGTTTTCTGCACAAAAGCGATTCTGCGAAGCAATGTGAACACTTCTGCTTCCCAGGCACAGAGAAGGTGCTAGCAGGGAATTCTCTGCCTGCCTTTCCCCAGTGCTCTGCAAGCTCTCCAGGACAACAGAGAATCTGGGGCTCTGTGCTTTCTTTCGTTCTGAACAAGTGTTAGTGTTTTCTGCACAAAAGCGATTCTGCGAAGCAATGTGAACAGGCACAGAGAAGGTGCTATCAGGGAATTCTCTGCCTGCCTTTCCCCAGTGCTCTGCAAGCTCTCCAGGACAACATAAAATCTGGGGCTCTGTGCTTTCTTTCCTTCTGAACAAGTGTTACTGTTTTCTGCACAAAAGCGATTCTGCGAAGCAATGTGAACACTTCTGCTTCCCAGGCACAGAGAAGGTGCTAGCAAGGAATTCTCTGCCTGCCTTTCCCCAGTGCTCTGCAAGCTCTCCAGGACAACATAAAATCTGGGGCTCTGTGCTTTCTTTCCTTCTGAACAAGTGTTACTGTTTTCTGCACAAAAGCGATTCTGCGAAGCAATGTGAACAGGCACAGAGAAGGTGCTATCAGGGAATTCTCTGCCTGCCTTTCCCCAGTGGTCTGCAAGCTCTCCAGGACAACATAAAATCTGGGGCTCTGTGCTTTCTTTCCTTCTGAACAAGTGTTACTGTTTTCTGCACAAAAGCGATTCTGCGAAGCAATGTGAACACTTCTTCTTCACAGGCACAGAGAAGGTGCTAGCAAGGAATTCTCTGCCTGCCTTTCCCCAGTGCTCTGCAAGCTCTCCAGGGCAACATAAAATCTGGGGCTCTGTGCTTTCTTTCGTTCTGAGCAAGTGTTACTGTTTTCTGAACAAAAGCGATTCTGCGAAGCAATGTGAACACTTCTGCTTCCCAGGCACAGAGAAGGTGCTAGCAAGGAATTCTCTGCCTGCCTTTCCCCAGTGCTCTGCAAGCTCTCCAGGACAACATAGAATCTGGGGCTCTGTGCTTTCTTTCCTTCTGAACAAGTGTTACTGTTTTCTGCACAAAAGCGATTCTGCGAAGCAATGTGAACACTTCTGCTTCCCAGGCACAGAGAAGGTGCTAGCAGGGAATTCTCTGCCTGCCTTTCCCCAGTGCTCTGCAAGCTCTCCAGGACAACATAGAATCTGGGGCTCTGTGCTTTCTTTCCTTCTGAACAAGTGTTACTGTTTTCTGCACAAAAGCGATTCTGCGAAGCAATGTGAACAGGCACAGAGAAGGTGCTAGCAGGGAATTCTCTGCCTGCCTTTCCCCAGTGCTCTGCAAGCTCTCCAGGACAACATAGAATCTGGGGCTCTGTGCTTTCTTTCCTTCTGAACAAGTGTTACTGTTTTCTGCACAAAAGCGATTCTGCGAAGCAATGTGAACACTTCTGCTTCCCAGGCACAGAGAAGGTGCTAGCAGGGAATTCTCTGCCTGCCTTTCCCCAGTGCTCTGCAAGCTCTCCAGGACAACATAGAATCTGGGGCTCTGTGCTTTCTTTCCTTCTGAACAAGTGTTACTGTTTTCTGCACAAAAGCGATTCTTGCGAAGCAATGTGAACACTTCTGCTTCCCAGGCACAGAGAAGGTGCTAGCAAGGAATTCTCTGCCTGCCTTTCCCCAGTGCTCTGCAAGCTCTCCAGGACAACATAGAATCTGGGGCTCTGTGCTTTCTTTCCTTCTGAACAAGTGTTACTGTTTTCTGCACAAAAGCGATTCTGCGAAGCAATGTGAACACTTCTGCTTCCCAGGCACAGAGAAGGTGCTAGCAGGGAATTCTCTGCCTGCCTTTCCCCAGTGCTCTGCAAGCTCTCCAGGACAACATAGAATCTGGGGCTCTGTGCTTTCTTTCCTTCTGAACAAGTGTTAGTGTTTTCTGCACAAAAGCGATTCTGCGAAGCAATGTGAACACTTCTGCTTCCCAGGCACAGAGAAGGTGCTAGCAGGGAATTCTCTGCCTGCCTTTCCCCAGTGCTCTGCAAGCTCTCCAGGACAACATAGAATCTGGGGCTCTGTGCTTTCTTTCCTTCTGAACAAGTGTTACTGTTTTCTGCACAAAAGCGATTCTGCGAAGCAATGTGAACAGGCACAGAGAAGGTGCTATCAGGGAATTCTCTGCCTGCCTTTCCCCAGTGCTCTGCAAGCTCTCCAGGACAACATAAAATCTGGGGCTCTGTGCTTTCTTTCCTTCTGAACAAGTGTTAGTGTTCTCTGCACAAAAGCGATTCTTGCGAAGCAATGTGAACACTTCTGCTTCCCAGGCACAGAGAAGGTGCTAGCAGGGAATTCTCTGCCTGCCTTTCCCCAGTGCTCTGCAAGCTCTCCAGGACAACATAAAATCTGGGGCTCTGTGCTTTCTTTCGTTCTGAACAAGTGTTAGTGTTTTCTGCACAAAAGCGATTATGCGAAGCAATGTGAACAGGCACAGAGAAGGTGCTAGCAGGGAATTCTCTGCCTGCCTTTCCCCAGTGCTCTGCAAGCTCTCCAGGACAACATAGAATCTGGGGCTCTGTGCTTTCTTTCGTTCTGAACAAGTGTTACTGTTTTCTGCACAAAAGCGATTCTGCGAAGCAATGTGAACACTTCTGCTTCCCAGGCACAGAGAAGGTGCTAGCAGGGAATTCTCTGCCTGCCTTTCCCCAGTGCTCTGCAAGCTCTCCAGGACAACAGAGAATCTGGGGCTCTGTGCTTTCTTTCGTTCTGAACAAGTGTTAGTGTTTTCTGCACAAAAGCGATTCTGCGAAGCAATGTGAACAGGCACAGAGAAGGTGCTATCAGGGAATTCTCTGCCTGCCTTTCCCCAGTGCTCTGCAAGCTCTCCAGGACAACATAAAATCTGGGGCTCTGTGCTTTCTTTCCTTCTGAACAAGTGTTACTGTTTTCTGCACAAAAGCGATTCTGCGAAGCAATGTGAACACTTCTGCTTCCCAGGCACAGAGAAGGTGCTAGCAAGGAATTCTCTGCCTGCCTTTCCCCAGTGCTCTGCAAGCTCTCCAGGACAACATAAAATCTGGGGCTCTGTGCTTTCTTTCGTTCTGAACAAGTGTTACTGTTTTCTGCACAAAAGCGATTCTGCGAAGCAATGTGAACAGGCACAGAGAAGGTGCTATCAGGGAATTCTCTGCCTGCCTTTCCCCAGTGGTCTGCAAGCTCTCCAGGACAACATAAAATCTGGGGCTCTGTGCTTTCTTTCCTTCTGAACAAGTGTTACTGTTTTCTGCACAAAAGCGATTCTGCGAAGCAATGTGAACACTTCTTCTTCACAGGCACAGAGAAGGTGCTAGCAAGGAATTCTCTGCCTGCCTTTCCCCAGTGCTCTGCAAGCTCTCCAGGGCAACATAAAATCTGGGGCTCTGTGCTTTCTTTCGTTCTGAGCAAGTGTTACTGTTTTCTGAACAAAAGCGATTCTGCGAAGCAATGTGAACACTTCTGCTTCCCAGGCACAGAGAAGGTGCTAGCAAGGAATTCTCTGCCTGCCTTTCCCCAGTGCTCTGCAAGCTCTCCAGGACAACATAGAATCTGGGGCTCTGTGCTTTCTTTCCTTCTGAACAAGTGTTACTGTTTTCTGCACAAAAGCGATTCTGCGAAGCAATGTGAACACTTCTGCTTCCCAGGCACAGAGAAGGTGCTAGCAGGGAATTCTCTGCCTGCCTTTCCCCAGTGCTCTGCAAGCTCTCCAGGACAACATAGAATCTGGGGCTCTGTGCTTTCTTTCCTTCTGAACAAGTGTTACTGTTTTCTGCACAAAAGCGATTCTGCGAAGCAATGTGAACAGGCACAGAGAAGGTGCTAGCAGGGAATTCTCTGCCTGCCTTTCCCCAGTGCTCTGCAAGCTCTCCAGGACAACATAGAATCTGGGGCTCTGTGCTTTCTTTCCTTCTGAACAAGTGTTACTGTTTTCTGCACAAAAGCGATTCTGCGAAGCAATGTGAACACTTCTGCTTCCCAGGCACAGAGAAGGTGCTAGCAGGGAATTCTCTGCCTGCCTTTCCCCAGTGCTCTGCAAGCTCTCCAGGACAACATAGAATCTGGGGCTCTGTGCTTTCTTTCCTTCTGAACAAGTGTTACTGTTTTCTGCACAAAAGCGATTCTTGCGAAGCAATGTGAACACTTCTGCTTCCCAGGCACAGAGAAGGTGCTAGCAAGGAATTCTCTGCCTGCCTTTCCCCAGTGCTCTGCAAGCTCTCCAGGACAACATAGAATCTGGGGCTCTGTGCTTTCTTTCCTTCTGAACAAGTGTTACTGTTTTCTGCACAAAAGCGATTCTGCGAAGCAATGTGAACACTTCTGCTTCCCAGGCACAGAGAAGGTGCTAGCAGGGAATTCTCTGCCTGCCTTTCCCCAGTGCTCTGCAAGCTCTCCAGGACAACATAGAATCTGGGGCTCTGTGCTTTCTTTCCTTCTGAACAAGTGTTAGTGTTTTCTGCACAAAAGCGATTCTGCGAAGCAATGTGAACACTTCTGCTTCCCAGGCACAGAGAAGGTGCTAGCAGGGAATTCTCTGCCTGCCTTTCCCCAGTGCTCTGCAAGCTCTCCAGGACAACATAGAATCTGGGGCTCTGTGCTTTCTTTCCTTCTGAACAAGTGTTACTGTTTTCTGCACAAAAGCGATTCTGCGAAGCAATGTGAACAGGCACAGAGAAGGTGCTATCAGGGAATTCTCTGCCTGCCTTTCCCCAGTGCTCTGCAAGCTCTCCAGGACAACATAAAATCTGGGGCTCTGTGCTTTCTTTCCTTCTGAACAAGTGTTAGTGTTTTCTGCACAAAAGCGATTCTGCAAAGCAATGTGAACACTTCTGCTTCCCAGGCACAGAGAAGGTGCTAGCAAAGAATTCTCTGCCTGCCTTTCCCCAGTGCTCTGCAAGCTCTCCAGGACAACATAAAATCTGGGGCTCTGTGCTTTCTTTCCTTCTGAACAAGTGTTAAAGTTTTCTGCACAAAAGCGATTCTGCGAAGCAATGTGAACAGGCACAGAGAAGGTGCTATCAGGGAATTCTCTGCCTGCCTTTCCCCAGTGGTCTGCAAGCTCTCCAGGACAACATAAAATCTGGGGCTCTGTGCTTTCTTTCCTTCTGAACAAGTGTTACTGTTTTCTACACAAAAGCGATTCTGCAAAGCAATGTGAACACTTCTGCTTCCCAGGCACAGAGAAGGTGCTAGCAGGGAATTCTCTGCCTGCCTTTCCCCAGTGCTCTGCAAGCTCTCCAGGGCAACATAAAATCTGGGGCTCTGTGCTTTCTTTCGTTCTGAGCAAGTGTTACTGTTTTCTGCACAAAAGCGATTCTGCGAAGCAATGTGAACACTTCTGCTTCCCAGGCACAGAGAAGGTGCTAGCAGGGAATTCTCTGCCTGCCTTTCCCCAGTGCTCTGCAAGCTCTCCAGGACAACATAGAATCTGGGGCTCTGTGCTTTCTTTCGTTCTGAACAAGTGTTACTGTTTTCTGCACAAAAGCGATTCTGCGAAGCAATGTGAACAGGCACAGAGAAGGTGCTAGCAGGGAATTCTCTGCCTGCCTTTCCCCAGTGCTCTGCAAGCTCTCCAGGACAACATAGAATCTGGGGCTCTGTGCTTTCTTTCCTTCTGAACAAGTGTTACTGTTTTCTGCACAAAAGCGATTCTGCGAAGCAATGTGAACACTTCTGCTTCCCAGGCACAGAGAAGGTGCTAGCAGGGAATTCTCTGCCTGCCTTTCCCCAGTGCTCTGCAAGCTCTCCAGGACAACATAGAATCTGGGGCTCTGTGCTTTCTTTCGTTCTGAACAAGTGTTACTGTTTTCTGCACAAAAGCGATTCTGCGAAGCAATGTGAACAGGCACAGAGAAGGTGCTAGCAGGGAATTCTCTGCCTGCCTTTCCCCAGTGCTCTGCAAGCTCTCCAGGACAACATAAAATCTGGGGCTCTGTGCTTTCTTTCCTTCTGAACAAGTGTTACTGTTTTCTGCACAAAAGCGATTCTTACGAAGCAATGTGAACACTTCTGCTTCCCAGGCACAGAGAAGGTGCTATCAGGGAATTCTCTGCCTGCCTTTCCCCAGTGCTCTGCAAGCTCTCCAGGACAACATAGAATCTGGGGCTCTGTGCTTTCTTTCGTTCTGAACAAGTGTTAGTGTTTTCTGCACAAAAGCGATTATGCGAAGCAATGTGAACAGGCACAGAGAAGGTGCTATCAGGGAATTCTCTGCCTGCCTTTCCCCAGTGCTCTGCAAGCTCTCCAGGACAACATAGAATCTGGGGCTCTGTGCTTTCTTTCCTTCTGAACAAGTGTTAGTGTTTTCTGCACAAAAGCGATTCTGCGAAGCAATGTGAACAGGCACAGAGAAGGTGCTATCAGGGAATTCTCTGCCTGCCTTTCCCCAGTGCTCTGCAAGCTCTCCAGGACAACATAGAATCTGGGGCTCTGTGCTTTCTTTCCTTCTGAACAAGTGTTACTGTTTTCTGCACAAAAGCGATTCTGCAAAGCAATGTGAACAGGCACAGAGAAGGTGCTAGCAGGGAATTCTCTGCCTGCCTTTCCCCAGTGCTCTGCAAGCTCTCCAGGACAACATAAAATCTGGGGCTCTGCGCTGTCTTTCGTTCTGAACAAGTGTTACTGTTTTCTGCACAAAAGCGATTCTTGCGAAGCAATGTGAACACTTCTGCTTCCCAGGCACAGAGAAGGTGCTAGCAGGGAATTCTCTGCCTGCCTTTCCCCAGTGCTCTGCAAGCTCTCCAGGACAACATAGTATCTGGGGCTCTGTGCTTTCTTTCCTTCTGAACAAGTGTTACTGTTTTCTGCACAAAAGCGATTATGCAAAGCAATGTGAACAGGCACAGAGAAGGTGCTATCAGGGAATTCTCTGCCTGCCTTTCCCCAGTGCTCTGCAAGCTCTCCAGGACAACATAGAATCTGGGGCTCTGTGCTTTCTTTCCTTCTGAACAAGTGTTACTGTTTTCTGCACAAAAGCGATTCTTGCGAAGCAATGTGAACACTTCTGCTTCCCAGGCACAGAGAAGGTGCTATCAGGGAATTCTCTGCCTGCCTTTCCCCAGTGCTCTGCAAGCTCTCCAGGACAACATAGAATCTGGGGCTCTGTGCTTTCTTTCCTTCTGAACAAGTGTTACTGTTTTCTGCACAAAAGCGATTCTTGCGAAGCAATGTGAACACTTCTGCTTCCCAGGCACAGAGAAGGTGCTATCAGGGAATTCTCTGCCTGCCTTTCCCCAGTGCTCTGCAAGCTCTCCAAGACAACATAGAATCTGGTGCTCTGTGCTTTCTTTCCTTCTGAACAAGTGTTACTGTTTTCTGCACAAAAGCGATTATGCAAAGCAATGTGAACAGACACAGAGAAGGTGCTAGCAGGGAATTCTCTGCCTGCCTTTCCCCAGTGCTCTGCAAGCTCTCCAGTACAACATAGAATCTGGGGCTCTGTGCTTTCTTTCCTTCTGAACAACTGTTACTGTTTTCTGCACAAAAGCGATTCTTGCGAAGCAATGTGAACACTTCTGCTTCCCAGGCACAGAGAAGGTGCTAGCAGGGAATTCTCTGCCTGCCTTTCCCCAGTGCTCTGCAAGCTCTCCAGGACAACAGTGAATCTGGGGCTCTGTGCTTTCTTTCGTTCTGAACAAGTGTTACTGTTTTCTGCACAAAAGCGATTCTGCAAAGCAATGTGAACAGGCACAGAGAAGGTGCTAGCAGGGAATTCTCTGCCTGCCTTTCCCCAGTGCTCTGCAAGCTCTCCAAGACAACATAAAATCTGGGGCTCTGTGCTTTCTTTCCTTCTGAACAAGTGTTACTGTTTTCTGCACAAAAGCGATTCTTGCGAAGCAATGTGAACACTTCTGCTTCCCAGGCACAGAGAAGGTGCTATCAGGGAATTCTCTGCCTGCCTTTCCCCAGTGCTCTGCAAGCTCTCCAGGACAACATAAAATCTGGGGCTCTGTGCTTTCTTTCCTTCTGAACAAGTGTTACTGTTTTCTGCACAAAAGCGATTCTTGCGAAGCAATGTGAACACTTCTGCTTCCCAGGCACAGAGAAGGTGCTATCAGGGAATTCTCTGCCTGCCTTTCCCCAGTGCTCTGCAAGCTCTCCAGGACAACATAGTATCTGGGGCTCTGTGCTTTCTTTCCTTCTGAACAAGTGTTACTGTTTTCTGCACAAAAGCGATTATGCAAAGCAATGTGAACAGGCACAGAGAAGGTGCTATCAGGGAATTCTCTGCCTGCCTTTCCCCAGTGCTCTGCAAGCTCTCCAGGACAACATAGAATCTGGGGCTCTGTGCTTTCTTTCCTTCTGAACAAGTGTTACTGTTTTCTGCACAAAAGCGATTCTTGCGAAGCAATGTGAACACTTCTGCTTCCCAGGCACAGAGAAGGTGCTATCAGGGAATTCTCTGCCTGCCTTTCCCCAGTGCTCTGCAAGCTCTCCAGGACAACATAGAATCTGGGGCTCTGTGCTTTCTTTCCTTCTGAACAAGTGTTACTGTTTTCTGCACAAAAGCGATTCTGCGAAACAATGTGAACAGGCACAGAGAAGGTGCTAGCAGGGAATTCTCTGCCTGCCTTTCCCCAGTGCTCTGCAAGCTCTCCAGTACAACATAGAATCTGGGGCTCTGTGCTTCCTTTCCTTCTGAACAACTGTTACTGTTTTCTGCACAAAAGCGATTCTTGCGAAGCAATGTGAACACTTCTGCTTCCCAGGCACAGAGAAGGTGCTATCAGGGAATTCTCTGCCTGCCTTTCCCCAGTGCTCTGCAAGCTCTCCAGGACAACATAAAATCTGGGGCTCTGTGCTTTCTTTCCTTCTGAACAAGTGTTACTGTTTTCTGCACAAAAGCGATTCCGCGAAGCAATGTGAACACTTCTGCTTCCCAGGCACAGAGAAGGTGCTATCAGGGAATTCTCTGCCTGCATTTCCCCAGTGCTCTGCAAGCTCTCCAGGACAACATAGAATCTGGGGCTCTGTGCTTTCTTTCCTTCTGAACAAGTGTTACTGTTTTCTGCACAAAAGCGATTCTGCAAAGCAATGTGAACAGGCACAGAGAAGGTGCTAGCAGGGAATTCTCTGCCTGCCTTTCCCCAGTGCTCTGCAAGCTCTCCAGGACAACATAAAATCTGGGGCTCTGCGCTGTCTTTCGTTCTGAACAAGTGTTACTGTTTTCTGCACAAAAGCGATTCTTGCGAAGCAATGTGAACACTTCTGCTTCCCAGGCACAGAGAAGGTGCTATCAGGGAATTCTCTGCCTGCCTTTCCCCAGTGCTCTGCAAGCTCTCCAGGACAACATAGTATCTGGGGCTCTGTGCTTTCTTTCCTTCTGAACAAGTGTTACTGTTTTCTGCACAAAAGCGATTATGCAAAGCAATGTGAACAGGCACAGAGAAGGTGCTATCAGGGAATTCTCTGCCTGCCTTTCCCCAGTGCTCTGCAAGCTCTCCAGGACAACATAGAATCTGGGGCTCTGTGCTTTCTTTCCTTCTGAACAAGTGTTACTGTTTTCTGCACAAAAGCGATTCTTGCGAAGCAATGTGAACACTTCTGCTTCCCAGGCACAGAGAAGGTGCTATCAGGGAATTCTCTGCCTGCCTTTCCCCAGTGCTCTGCAAGCTCTCCAGGACAACATAGAATCTGGGGCTCTGTGCTTTCTTTCCTTCTGAACAAGTGTTACTGTTTTCTGCACAAAAGCGATTCTTGCGAAGCAATGTGAACACTTCTGCTTCCCAGGCACAGAGAAGGTGATATCAGGGAATTCTCTGCCTGCCTTTCCCCAGTGCTCTGCAAGCTCTCGAGGACAACATAATATCTGGGGCTCTGTGCTTTCTTTCCTTCTGAACAAGTGTTACTGTTTTCTGCACAAAAGCGATTCTTGCGAAGCAATGTGAACAGACACAGAGAAGGTGCTAGCAGGGAATTCTCTGCCTGCCTTTCCCCAGTGCTCTGCAAGCTCTCCAGTACAACATAGAATCTGGGGCTCTGTGCTTTCTTTCCTTCTGAACAACTGTTACTGTTTTCTGCACAAAAGCGATTCTGCAAAGCAATGTGAACAGGCACAGAGAAGGTGCTAGCAGGGAATTCTCTGCCTGCCTTTCCCCAGTGCTCTGCAAGCTCTCCAGGACAACATAAAATCTGGGGCTCTGTGCTTTCTTTCGTTCTGAACAAGTGTTACTGTTTTCTGCACAAAAGCGATTCTTGCGAAGCAATGTGAACACTTCTGCTTCCCAGGCACAGAGAAGGTGCTATCAGGGAATTCTCTGCCTGCCTTTCCCCAGTGCTCTGCAAGCTCTCCAGGACAACATAAAATCTGGGGCTCTGTGCTTTCTTTCCTTCTGAACAAGTGTTACTGTTTTCTGCACAAAAGCGATTCTTGCGAAGCAATGTGAACACTTCTGCTTCCCAGGCACAGAGAAGGTGCTATCAGGGAATTCTCTGCCTGCCTTTCCCCAGTGCTCTGCAAGCTCTCCAGGACAACATAGTATCTGGGGCTCTGTGCTTTCTTTCCTTCTGAACAAGTGTTACTGTTTTCTGCACAAAAGCGATTATGCAAAGCAATGTGAACAGGCACAGAGAAGGTGCTATCAGGGAATTCTCTGCCTGCCTTTCCCCAGTGCTCTGCAAGCTCTCCAGGACAACATAGAATCTGGGGCTCTGTGCTTTCTTTCCTTCTGAACAAGTGTTACTGTTTTCTGCACAAAAGCGATTCTTGCGAAGCAATGTGAACACTTCCGCTTCCCAGGCACAGAGAAGGTGCTATCAGGGAATTCTCTGCCTGCCTTTCCCCAGTGCTCTGCAAGCTCTCCAGGACAACATAGAATCTGGGGCTCTGTGCTTTCTTTCCTTCTGAACAAGTGTTACTGTTTTCTGCACAAAAGCGATTCTTGCGAAGCAATGTGAACACTTCTGCTTCCCAGGCACAGAGAAGGTGATATCAGGGAATTCTCTGCCTGCCTTTCCCCAGTGCTCTGCAAGCTCTCCAAGACAACATAGAATCTGGTGCTCTGTGCTTTCTTTCCTTCTGAACAAGTGTTACTGTTTTCTGCACAAAAGCGATTCTTGCGAAGCAATGTGAACAGACACAGAGAAGGTGCTAGCAGGGAATTCTCTGCCTGCCTTTCCCCAGTGCTCTGCAAGCTCTCCAGGACAACATAGAATCTGGGGCTCTGTGCTTTCTTTCCTTCTGAACAACTGTTACTGTTTTCTGCACAAAAGCGATTCTTGCGAAGCAATGTGAACACTTCTGCTTCCCAGGCACAGAGAAGGTGCTAGCAGGGAATTCTCTGCCTGCCTTTCCCCAGTGCTCTGCAAGCTCTCCAGGACAACATAGAATCTGGGGCTCTGTGCTTTCTTTCGTTCTGAACAAGTGTTAGTGTTTTCTGCACAAAAGCGATTCTGCGAAACAATGTGAACACTTCTGCTTCCCAGGCACAGAGAAGGTGCTAGCAGGGAATTCTCTGCCTGCCTTTCCCCAGTGCTCTGCAAGCTCTCCAGGACAACATAGAATCTGGGGCTCTGTGCTTTCTTTCCTTCTGAACAAGTGTTACTGTTTTCTGCACAAAAGCGATTCTGCGAAGCAATGTGAACAGGCACAGAGAAGGTGCTAGCAGGGAATTCTCTGCCTGCCTTTCCCCAGTGCTCTGCAAGCTCTCCAGGACAACATAAAGTCTGGGGCTATGCGCTGTCTTTCGTTCTGAACAAGTGTTACTGTTTTCTGCACAAAAGCGATTCTTGCGAAGCAATGTGAACACTTCTGCTTCCCAGGCACAGAGAAGGTGCTAGCAGGGAATTCTCTGCCTGCCTTTCCCCAGTGCTCTGCAAGCTCTCCAGGACAACATAAAATCTGGGGCTCTGTGCTTTCTTTCCTTCTGAACAAGTGTTACTGTTTTCTGCACAAAAGCGATTCCGCGAAGCAATGTGAACACTTCTGCTTCCCAGGCACAGAGAAGGTGCTATCAGGGAATTCTCTGCCTGCCTTTCCCCAGTGCTCTGCAAGCTCTCCAGGACAACATAGTATCTGGGGCTCTGTGCTTTCTTTCCTTCTGAACAAGTGTTACTGTTTTCTGCACAAAAGCGATTCTGCAAAGCAATGTGAACAGGCACAGAGAAGGTGCTATCAGGGAATTCTCTGCCTGCCTTTCCCCAGTGCTCTGCAAGCTCTCCAGGACAACATAGAATCTGGGGCTCTGTGCTTTCTTTCCTTCTGAACAAGTGTTACTGTTTTCTGCACAAAAGCGATTCTTGCGAAGCAATGTGAACACTTCTGCTTCCCAGGCACAGAGAAGGTGCTATCAGGGAATTCTCTGCCTGCCTTTCCCCAGTGCTCTGCAAGCTCTCCAGGACAACATAGAATCTGGGGCTCTGTGCTTTCTTTCGTTCTGAACAAGTGTTACTGTTTTCTGCACAAAAGCGATTCTTGCGAAGCAATGTGAACACTTCTGCTTCCCAGGCACAGAGAAGGTGATATCAGGGAATTCTCTGCCTGCCTTTCCCCAGTGTTCTGCAAGCTCTCCAAGACAACATAGAATCTGGTGCTCTGTGCTTTCTTTCCTTCTGAACAAGTGTTACTGTTTTCTGCACAAAAGCGATTCTGCGAAGCAATGTGAACACTTCTGCTTCCCAGGCACAGAGAAGGTGCTAGCAAGGAATTCTCTGCCTGCCTTTCCCCAGTGCTCTGCAAGCTCTCGAGGACAACATAAAATCTGGGGCTCTGTGCTTTCTTTCGTTCTGAACAAGTGTTAGTGTTTTCTGCACAAAAGCGATTCTGCGAAACAATGTGAACAGACACAGAGAAGGTGCTATCAGGGAATTCTCTGCCTGCCTTTCCCCAGTGCTCTGCAAGCTCTCCAGGACTACATAGAATCTGGGGCTCTGTGCTTTCTTTCCTTCTGAACAAGTGTTACTGTTTTCTGCACAAAAGCGATTCTTGCGAAGCAATGTGAACACTTCTGCTTCCCAGGCACAGAGAAGGTGCTAGAAGGGAATTCTCTGCCTGCCTTTCCCCAGTGCTCTGCAAGCTCTCCAGGACAACATAGAATCTGGGGCTCTGTGCTTTCTTTCGTTCTGAACAAGTGTTAGTGTTTTCTGCACAAAAGCGATTCTGCGAAACAATGTGAACACTTCTGCTTCCCAGGCACAGAGAAGGTGCTAGCAGGGAATTCTCTGCCTGCCTTTCCCCAGTGCTCTGCAAGCTCTCCAAGACAACATAGAATCTGGGGCTCTGTGCTTTCTTTCCTTCTGAACAAGTGTTAGTGTTTTCTGCACAAAAGCGATTCTGCGAAGCAATGTGAACAGGCACAGAGAAGGTGCTATCAGGGAATTCTCTGCCTGCCTTTCCCCAGTGCTCTGCAAGCTCTCCAGGACAACATAAAATCTGGGGCTCTGCGCTGTCTTTCGTTCTGAACAAGTGTTAGTGTTTTCTGCACAAAAGCGATTCTTGCGAAGCAATGTGAACACTTCTGCTTCCCAGGCACAGAGAAGGTGCTATCAGGGAATTCTCTGCCTGCCTTTCCCCAGTGCTCTGCAAGCTCTCCAGGACAACATAAAATCTGGGGCTCTGTGCTTTCTTTGCTTCTGAACAAGTGTTACTGTTTTCTGCACAAAAGCGATTCTTGCGAAGCAATGTGAACACTTCTGCTTCCCAGGCACAGAGAAGGTGCTAGCAGGGAATTCTCTGCCTGCCTTTCCCCAGTGCTCTGCAAGCTCTCCAGGACAACATAGAATCTGGGGCTCTGTGCTTTCTTTCCTTCTGAACAAGTGTTACTGTTTTCTGCACAAAAGCGATTCTGCGAAGCAATGTGAACACTTCTGCTTCCCAGGCACAGAGAAGGTGCTATCAGGGAATTCTCTGCCTGCCTTTCCCCAGTGCTCTGCAAGCTCTCCAGGACAACAGTGAATCTGGGGCTCTGTGCTTTCTTTCGTTCTGAACAAGTGTTACTGTTTTCTGCACAAAAGCGATTCTTGCGAAGCAATGTGAACAGGCACAGAGAAGGTGCTATCAGGGAATTCTCTGCCTGCATTTCCCCAGTGCTCTGCAAGCTCTCCAGGACAACATAAAATCTGGGGCACTGTGCTTTCTTTCCTTCTGAACAAGTGTTAGTGTTTTCTGCACAAAAGCGATTCTTGCGAATCAATGTGAACACTTCTGCTTCCCAGGCACAGAGAAGGTGCTAGCAAGGAATTCTCTGCCTGCCTTTCCCCAGTGCTCTGCAAGCTCTCCAGGACAACATAAAATCTGGGGCTCTGTGCTTTCTTTCCTTCTGAACAAGTGTTAGTGTTTTCTGCACAAAAGCGATTCCGCGAAGCAATGTGAACACTTCTGCTTCCCAGGCACAGAGAAGGTGCTAGCAAGGAATTCTCTGCCTGCCTTTCCCCAGTGCTCTGCAAGCTCTCCAGGACAACATAGAATCTGGGGCTCTGTGCTTTCTTTCGTTCTGAACAAGTGTTACTGTTTTCTGCACAAAAGCGATTCTGCGAAGCAATGTGAACAGGCACAGACAAGGTGCTATCAGGGAATTCTCTGCCTGCCTTTCCCCAGTGCTCTGCAAGCTCTCCAGGACAACATAGAATCTGGGGCTCTGTGCTTTCTTTCCTTCTGAACAAGTGTTACTGTTTTCTGCACAAAAGCGATTCTTGCGAAGCAATGTGAACACTTCTGCTTCCCAGGTACAGAGAAGGTGCTATCAGGGAATTCTCTGCCTGCCTTTCCCCAGTGCTCTGCAAGCTCTCCAGGACAACATCAAATCTGGGGCTCTGTGCTTTCTTTCGTTCTGAACAAGTGTTACTGTTTTCTGCACAAAAGCGATTCTTGCGAAGCAATGTGAAGACCTCTGCTTCCCAGGCACAGAGAAGGTGCTAGCAGGGAATTCTCTGCCTGCCTTTCCCCAGTGCTCTGCAAGCTCTCCAAGACAACATAGAATCTGGTGCTCTGTGCTTTCTTTCCTTCTGAACAAGTGTTACTGTTTTCTGCACAAAAGCGATTCTGCGAAGCAATGTGAACACTTCTGCTTCCCAGGCACAGAGAAGGTGCTAGCAATGAATTCTCTGCCTGCCTTTCCCCAGTGCTCTGCAAGCTCTCGAGGACAACATAAAATCTGGGGCTCTGTGCTTTCTTTCCTTCTGAACAAGTGTTACTGTTTTCTGCACAAAAGCGATTCTGCGAAACAATGTGAACAGACACAGAGAAGGTGCTAGCAGGGAATTCTCTGCCTGCCTTTCCCCAGTGCTCTGCAAGCTCTCCAGTACAACATAGAATCTGGGGCTCTGTGCTTTCTTTCCTTCTGAACAACTGTTACTGTTTTCTGCACAAAAGCGATTCTTGCGAAGCAATGTGAACACTTCTGCTTCCCAGGCACAGAGAAGGTGCTAGCAGGGAATTCTCTGCCTGCCTTTCCCCAGTGCTCTGCAAGCTCTCCAGGACAACATAGAATCTGGGGCTCTGTGCTTTCTTTCGTTCTGAACAAGTGTTAGTGTTTTCTGCACAAAAGCGATTCTGCGAAGCAATGTGAACACTTCTGCTTCCCAGGCACAGAGAAGGTGCTAGCAGGGAATTCTCTGCCTGCCTTTCCCCAGTGCTCTGCAAGCTCTCCAGGACAACATAGAATCTGGGGCTCTGTGCTTTCTTTCGTTCTGAACAAGTGTTAGTGTTTTCTGCACAAAAGCGATTCTGCAAAGCAATGTGAACAGGCACAGAGAAGGTGCTATCAGGGAATTCTCTGCCTGCCTTTCCCCAGTGCTCTGCAAGCTCTCCAGGACAACATAGAATCTGGGGCTCTGTGCTTTCTTTCCTTCTGAACAAGTGTTACTGTTTTCTGCACAAAAGCGATTCTTGCGAAGCAATGTGAACACTTCTGCTTCCCAGGCACAGAGAAGGTGATATCAGGGAATTCTCTGCCTGCCTTTCCCCAGTGCTCTGCAAGCTCTCCAAGACAACATAGAATCTGGTGCTCTGTGCTTTCTTTCCTTCTGAACAAGTGTTACTGTTTTCTGAACAAAAGCGATTCTGCGAAGCAATGTGAACACTTCTGCTTCCCAGGCACAGAGAAGGTGCTAGGAAGGAATTCTCTGCCTGCCTTTCCCCAGTGCTCTGCAAGCTCTCGAGGACAACATAAAATCTGGGGCTCTGTGCTTTCTTTCGTTCTGAACAAGTGTTAGTGTTTTCTGCACAAAAGCGATTCTGCGAAACAATGTGAACAGACACAGAGAAGGTGCTATCAGGGAATTCTCTGCCTGCCTTTCCCCAGTGCTCTGCAAGCTCTCCAGGACAACATAGAATCTGGGGCTCTGTGCTTTCTTTCCTTCTGAACAAGTGTTACTGTTTTCTGCACAAAAGCGATTCTTGCGAAGCAATGTGAACACTTCTGCTTCCCAGGCACAGAGAAGGTGCTAGAAGGGAATTCTCTGCCTGCCTTTCCCCAGTGCTCTGCAAGCTCTCCAGGACAACATAGAATCTGGGGCTCTGTGCTTTCTTTCGTTCTGAACAAGTGTTACTGTTTTCTGCACAAAAGCGATTCTGCGAAACAATGTGAACACTTCTGCTTCCCAGGCACAGAGAAGGTGCTAGCAGGGAATTCTCTGCCTGCCTTTCCCCAGTGCTCTGCAAGCTCTCCAAGACAACATAGAATCTGGGGCTCTGTGCTTTCTTTCCTTCTGAACAAGTGTTAGTGTTTTCTGCACAAAAGCGATTCTGCGAAGCAATGTGAACAGGCACAGAGAAGGTGCTATCAGGGAATTCTCTGCCTGCCTTTCCCCAGTGCTCTGCAAGCTCTCCAGGACAACATAAAATCTGGGGCTCTGCGCTGTCTTTCGTTCTGAACAAGTGTTACTGTTTTCTGCACAAAAGCGATTCTTGCGAAGCAATGTGAACACTTCTGCTTCCCAGGCACAGAGAAGGTGCTAGCAGGGAATTCTCTGCCTGCCTTTCCCCAGTGCTCTGCAAGCTCTCCAGGACAACATAAAATCTGGGGCTCTGTGCTTTCTTTGCTTCTGAACAAGTGTTACTGTTTTCTGCACAAAAGCGATTCTTGCGAAGCAATGTGAACACTTCTGCTTCCCAGGCACAGAGAAGGTGCTAGCAGGGAATTCTCTGCCTGCCTTTCCCCAGTGCTCTGCAAGCTCTCCAGGACAACATAGAATCTGGGGCTCTGTGCTTTCTTTCCTTCTGAACAAGTGTTACTGTTTTCTGCACAAAAGCGATTCTTGCGAAGCAATGTGAACACTTCTGCTTCCCAGGCACAGAGAAGGTGCTAGCAGGGAATTCTCTGCCTGCCTTTCCCCAGTGCTCTGCAAGCTCTCCAGGACAACATAAAATCTGGGGCTCTGTGCTTTCTTTCGTTCTGAACAAGTGTTACTGTTTTCTGCACAAAAGCGATTCTTGCAAAGCAATGTGAACAGGCACAGAGAAGGTGCTATCAGGGAATTCTCTGCCTGCATTTCCCCAGTGCTCTGCAAGCTCTCCAGGACAACATAAAATCTGGGGCTCTGTGCTTTCTTTCGTTCTGAACAAGTGTTAGTGTTTTCTGCACAAAAGCGATTCTTGCGAATCAATGTGAACACTTCTGCTTCCCAGGCACAGAGAAGGTGCTAGCAAGGAATTCTCTGCCTGCCTTTCCCCAGTGCTCTGCAAGCTCTCCAGGACAACATAAAATCTGGGGCTCTGTGCTTTCTTTCCTTCTGAACAAGTGTTAGTGTTTTCTGCACAAAAGCGATTCCGCGAAGCAATGTGAACACTTCTGCTTCCCAGGCACAGAGAAGGTGCTAGCAAGGAATTCTCTGCCTGCCTTTCCCCAGTGCTCTGCAAGCTCTCCAGGACAACATAGAATCTGGGGCTCTGTGCTTTCTTTCGTTCTGAACAAGTGTTACTGTTTTCTGCACAAAAGCGATTCTGCGAAGCAATGTGAACAGGCACAGACAAGGTGCTATCAGGGAATTCTCTGCCTGCCTTTCCCCAGTGCTCTGCAAGCTCTCCAGGACAACATAGAATCTGGGGCTCTGTGCTTTCTTTCCTTCTGAACAAGTGTTACTGTTTTCTGCACAAAAGCGATACTTGCGCAGCAATGTGAACACTTCTGCTTCCCAGGTACAGAGAAGGTGCTATCAGGGAATTCTCTGCCTGCCTTTCCCCAGTGCTCTGCAAGCTCTCCAGGACAACATCAAATCTGGGGCTCTGTGCTTTCTTTCGTTCTGAACAAGTGTTACTGTTTTCTGCACAAAAGCGATTCTTGCGAAGCAATGTGAAGACCTCTGCTTCCCAGGCACAGAGAAGGTGCTAGCAGGGAATTCTCTGCCTGCCTTTCCCCAGTGCTCTGCAAGCTCTCCAAGACAACATAGAATCTGGTGCTCTGTGCTTTCTTTCCTTCTGAACAAGTGTTACTGTTTTCTGAACAAAAGCGATTCTGCGAAGCAATGTGAACACTTCTGCTTCCCAGGCACAGAGAAGGTGCTAGCAATGAATTCTCTGCCTGCCTTTCCCCAGTGCTCTGCAAGCTCTCGAGGACAACATAAAATCTGGGGCTCTGTGCTTTCTTTCCTTCTGAACAAGTGTTACTGTTTTCTGCACAGAAGCGATTCTGCGAAACAATGTGAACAGACACAGAGAAGGTGCTAGCAGGGAATTCTCTGCCTGCCTTTCCCCAGTGCTCTGCAAGCTCTCCAGTACAACATAGAATCTGGGGCTCTGTGCTTTCTTTCCTTCTGAACAACTGTTACTGTTTTCTGCACAAAAGCGATTCTTGCGAAGCAATGTGAACACTTCTGCTTCCCAGGCACAGAGAAGGTGCTATCAGGGAATTCTCTGCCTGCCTTTCCCCAGTGCTCTGCAAGCTCTCCAGGACAACATAGAATCTGGGGCTCTGTGCTTTCTTTCGTTCTGAACAACTGTTACTGTTTTCTGCACAAAAGCGATTCTGCGAAACAATGTGAACGCTTCTGCTTCCCAGGCACAGAGAAGGTGCTAGCAGGGAATTCTCTGCCTGCCTTTCCCCAGTGCTCTGCAAGCTCTCCAGGACAACATAGAATCTGGGGCTCTGTGCTTTCTTTCCTTCTGAACAAGTGTTACTGTTTTCTGCACAAAAGCGATTCTGCAAAGCAATGTGAACAGGCACAGAGAAGGTGCTAGCAGGGAATTCTCTGCCTGCCTTTCCCCAGTGCTCTGCAAGCTCTCCAGGACAACATAAAATCTGGGGCTCTGCGCTGTCTTTCGTTCTGAACAAGTGTTACTGTTTTCTGCACAAAAGCGATTCTTGCGAAGCAATGTGAACACTTCTGCTTCCCAGGCACAGAGAAGGTGCTATCAGGGAATTCTCTGCCTGCCTTTCCCCAGTGCTCTGCAAGCTCTCCAGGACAACATAGTATCTGGGGCTCTGTGCTTTCTTTCCTTCTGAACAAGTGTTACTGTTTTCTGCACAAAAGCGATTATGCAAAGCAATGTGAACAGGCACAGAGAAGGTGCTATCAGGGAATTCTCTGCCTGCCTTTCCCCAGTGCTCTGCAAGCTCTCCAGGACAACATAGAATCTGGGGCTCTGTGCTTTCTTTCCTTCTGAACAAGTGTTACTGTTTTCTGCACAAAAGCGATTCTTGCGAAGCAATGTGAACACTTCTGCTTCCCAGGCACAGAGAAGGTGCTATCAGGGAATTCTCTGCCTGCCTTTCCCCAGTGCTCTGCAAGCTCTCCAGGACAACATAGAATCTGGGGCTCTGTGCTTTCTTTCCTTCTGAACAAGTGTTACTGTTTTCTGCACAAAAGCGATTCTTGCGAAGCAATGTGAACACTTCTGCTTCCCAGGCACAGAGAAGGTGCTAGCAGGGAATTCTCTGCCTGCCTTTCCCCAGTGCTCTGCAAGCTCTCCAGGACAACATAAAATCTGGGGCTCTGCGCTGTCTTTCGTTCTGAACAAGTGTTACTGTTTTCTGCACAAAAGCGATTCTTGCGAAGCAATGTGAACACTTCTGCTTCCCAGGCACAGAGAAGGTGCTAGCAGGGAATTCTCTGCCTGCCTTTCCCCAGTGCTCTGCAAGCTCTCCAGGACAACATAGTATCTGGGGCTCTGTGCTTTCTTTCCTTCTGAACAAGTGTTACTGTTTTCTGCACAAAAGCGATTATGCAAAGCAATGTGAACAGGCACAGAGAAGGTGCTATCAGGGAATTCTCTGCCTGCCTTTCCCCAGTGCTCTGCAAGCTCTCCAGGACAACATAGAATCTGGGGCTCTGTGCTTTCTTTCCTTCTGAACAAGTGTTACTGTTTTCTGCACAAAAGCGATTCTTGCGAAGCAATGTGAACACTTCTGCTTCCCAGGCACAGAGAAGGTGCTATCAGGGAATTCTCTGCCTGCCTTTCCCCAGTGCTCTGCAAGCTCTCCAGGACAACATAGAATCTGGGGCTCTGTGCTTTCTTTCCTTCTGAACAAGTGTTACTGTTTTCTGCACAAAAGCGATTCTTGCGAAGCAATGTGAACACTTCTGCTTCCCAGGCACAGAGAAGGTGCTAGCAGGGAATTCTCTGCCTGCCTTTCCCCAGTGCTCTGCAAGCTCTCCAGGACAACATAGAATCTGGGGCTCTGTGCTTTCTTTCCTTCTGAACAAGTGTTACTGTTTTCTGCACAAAAGCGATTCTGCAAAGCAATGTGAACAGGCACAGAGAAGGTGCTATCAGGGAATTCTCTGCCTGCCTTTCCCCAGTGCTCTGCAAGCTCTCCAGGACAACATAGAATCTGGGGCTCTGTGCTTTCTTTCCTTCTGAAAAAGTGTTAGTGTTTTCTGCACAAAAGCGATTCTTGCGAAGCAATGTGAACACTTCTGCTTCCCAGGCACAGAGAAGGTGCTATCAGGGAATTCTCTGCCTGCCTTTCCCCAGTGCTCTGCAAGCTCTCCAGGACAACATAGAATCTGGGGCTCTGTGCTTTCTTTCCTTCTGAACAAGTGTTACTGTTTTCTGCACAAAAGCGATTCTTGCGAAGCAATGTGAACACTTCTGCTTCCCAGGCACAGAGAAGGTGATATCAGGGAATTCTCTGCCTGCCTTTCCCCAGTGCTCTGCAAGCTCTCCAAGACAACATAGAATCTGGTGCTCTGTGCTTTCTTTCCTTCTGAACAAGTGTTACTGTTTTCTGAACAAAAGCGATTCTGCGAAGCAATGTGAACACTTCTGCTTCCCAGGCACAGAGAAGGTGCTAGGAAGGAATTCTCTGCCTGCCTTTCCCCAGTGCTCTGCAAGCTCTCGAGGACAACATAAAATCTGGGGCTCTGTGCTTTCTTTCGTTCTGAACAAGTGTTAGTGTTTTCTGCACAAAAGCGATTCTGCGAAACAATGTGAACAGACACAGAGAAGGTGCTATCAGGGAATTCTCTGCCTGCCTTTCCCCAGTGCTCTGCAAGCTCTCCAGGACAACATAGAATCTGGGGCTCTGTGCTTTCTTTCCTTCTGAACAAGTGTTACTGTTTTCTGCACAAAAGCGATTCTTGCGAAGCAATGTGAACACTTCTGCTTCCCAGGCACAGAGAAGGTGCTAGAAGGGAATTCTCTGCCTGCCTTTCCCCAGTGCTCTGCAAGCTCTCCAGGACAACATAGAATCTGGGGCTCTGTGCTTTCTTTCGTTCTGAACAAGTGTTAGTGTTTTCTGCACAAAAGCGATTCTGCGAAACAATGTGAACACTTCTGCTTCCCAGGCACAGAGAAGGTGCTAGCAGGGAATTCTCTGCCTGCCTTTCCCCAGTGCTCTGCAAGCTCTCCAAGACAACATAGAATCTGGGGCTCTGTGCTTTCTTTCCTTCTGAACAAGTGTTAGTGTTTTCTGCACAAAAGCGATTCTGCGAAGCAATGTGAACAGGCACAGAGAAGGTGCTATCAGGGAATTCTCTGCCTGCCTTTCCCCAGTGCTCTGCAAGCTCTCCAGGACAACATAAAATCTGGGGCTCTGCGCTGTCTTTCGTTCTGAACAAGTGTTACTGTTTTCTGCACAAAAGCGATTCTTGCGAAGCAATGTGAACACTTCTGCTTCCCAGGCACAGAGAAGGTGCTATCAGGGAATTCTCTGCCTGCCTTTCCCCAGTGCTCTGCAAGCTCTCCAGGACAACATAAAATCTGGGGCTCTGTGCTTTCTTTGCTTCTGAACAAGTGTTACTGTTTTCTGCACAAAAGCGATTCTTGCGAAGCAATGTGAACACTTCTGCTTCCCAGGCACAGAGAAGGTGCTAGCAGGGAATTCTCTGCCTGCCTTTCCCCAGTGCTCTGCAAGCTCTCCAGGACAACATAGAATCTGGGGCTCTGTGCTTTCTTTCCTTCTGAACAAGTGTTACTGTTTTCTGCACAAAAGCGATTCTTGCGAAGCAATGTGAACACTTCTGCTTCCCAGGCACAGAGAAGGTGCTAGCAGGGAATTCTCTGCCTGCCTTTCCCCAGTGCTCTGCAAGCTCTCCAGGACAACATAAAATCTGGGGCTCTGTGCTTTCTTTCGTTCTGAACAAGTGTTACTGTTTTCTGCACAAAAGCGATTCTTGCAAAGCAATGTGAACAGGCACAGAGAAGGTGCTATCAGGGAATTCTCTGCCTGCATTTCCCCAGTGCTCTGCAAGCTCTCCAGGACAACATAAAATCTGGGGCTCTGTGCTTTCTTTCGTTCTGAACAAGTGTTAGTGTTTTCTGCACAAAAGCGATTCTTGCGAATCAATGTGAACACTTCTGCTTCCCAGGCACAGAGAAGGTGCTAGCAAGGAATTCTCTGCCTGCCTTTCCCCAGTGCTCTGCAAGCTCTCCAGGACAACATAAAATCTGGGGCTCTGTGCTTTCTTTCCTTCTGAACAAGTGTTAGTGTTTTCTGCACAAAAGCGATTCCGCGAAGCAATGTGAACACTTCTGCTTCCCAGGCACAGAGAAGGTGCTAGCAAGGAATTCTCTGCCTGCCTTTCCCCAGTGCTCTGCAAGCTCTCCAGGACAACATAGAATCTGGGGCTCTGTGCTTTCTTTCGTTCTGAACAAGTGTTACTGTTTTCTGCACAAAAGCGATTCCGCGAAGCAATGTGAACAGGCACAGACAAGGTGCTATCAGGGAATTCTCTGCCTGCCTTTCCCCAGTGCTCTGCAAGCTCTCCAGGACAACATAGAATCTGGGGCTCTGTGCTTTCTTTCCTTCTGAACAAGTGTTACTGTTTTCTGCACAAAAGCGATACTTGCGAAGCAATGTGAACACTTCTGCTTCCCAGGTACAGAGAAGGTGCTATCAGGGAATTCTCTGCCTGCCTTTCCCCAGTGCTCTGCAAGCTCTCCAGGACAACATCAAATCTGGGGCTCTGTGCTTTCTTTCGTTCTGAACAAGTGTTACTGTTTTCTGCACAAAAGCGATTCTTGCGAAGCAATGTGAAGACCTCTGCTTCCCAGGCACAGAGAAGGTGCTAGCAGGGAATTCTCTGCCTGCCTTTCCCCAGTGCTCTGCAAGCTCTCCAAGACAACATAGAATCTGGTGCTCTGTGCTTTCTTTCCTTCTGAACAAGTGTTACTGTTTTCTGAACAAAAGCGATTCTGCGAAGCAATGTGAACACTTCTGCTTCCCAGGCACAGAGAAGGTGCTAGCAATGAATTCTCTGCCTGCCTTTCCCCAGTGCTCTGCAAGCTCTCGAGGACAACATAAAATCTGGGGCTCTGTGCTTTCTTTCCTTCTGAACAAGTGTTACTGTTTTCTGCACAAAAGCGATTCTGCGAAACAATGTGAACAGACACAGAGAAGGTGCTAGCAGGGAATTCTCTGCCTGCCTTTCCCCAGTGCTCTGCAAGCTCTCCAGTACAACATAGAATCTGGGGCTCTGTGCTTTCTTTCCTTCTGAACAACTGTTACTGTTTTCTGCACAAAAGCGATTCTTGCGAAGCAATGTGAACACTTCTGCTTCCCAGGCACAGAGAAGGTGCTAGCAGGGAATTCTCTGCCTGCCTTTCCCCAGTGCTCTGCAAGCTCTCCAGGACAACATAGAATCTGGGGCTCTGTGCTTTCTTTCGTTCTGAACAAGTGTTAGTGTTTTCTGCACAAAAGCGATTCTGCGAAACAATGTGAACGCTTCTGCTTCCCAGGCACAGAGAAGGTGCTAGCAGGGAATTCTCTGCCTGCCTTTCCCCAGTGCTCTGCAAGCTCTCCAGGACAACATAGAATCTGGGGCTCTGTGCTTTCTTTCCTTCTGAACAAGTGTTACTGTTTTCTGCACAAAAGCGATTCTGCAAAGCAATGTGAACAGGCACAGAGAAGGTGCTAGCAGGGAATTCTCTGCCTGCCTTTCCCCAGTGCTCTGCAAGCTCTCCAGGACAACATAAAATCTGGGGCTCTGCGCTGTCTTTCGTTCTGAACAAGTGTTACTGTTTTCTGCACAAAAGCGATTCTTGCGAAGCAATGTGAACACTTCTGCTTCCCAGGCACAGAGAAGGTGCTATCAGGGAATTCTCTGCCTGCCTTTCCCCAGTGCTCTGCAAGCTCTCCAGGACAACATAGTATCTGGGGCTCTGTGCTTTCTTTCCTTCTGAACAAGTGTTACTGTTTTCTGCACAAAAGCGATTATGCAAAGCAATGTGAACAGGCACAGAGAAGGTGCTATCAGGGAATTCTCTGCCTGCCTTTCCCCAGTGCTCTGCAAGCTCTCCAGGACAACATAGAATCTGGGGCTCTGTGCTTTCTTTCCTTCTGAACAAGTGTTACTGTTTTCTGCACAAAAGCGATTCTTGCGAAGCAATGTGAACACTTCTGCTTCCCAGGCACAGAGAAGGTGCTATCAGGGAATTCTCTGCCTGCCTTTCCCCAGTGCTCTGCAAGCTCTCCAGGACAACATAGAATCTGGGGCTCTGTGCTTTCTTTCCTTCTGAACAAGTGTTACTGTTTTCTGCACAAAAGCGATTCTTGCGAAGCAATGTGAACACTTCTGCTTCCCAGGCACAGAGAAGGTGATATCAGGGAATTCTCTGCCTGCCTTTCCCCAGTGCTCTGCAAGCTCTCCAAGACAACATAGAATCTGGTGCTCTGTGCTTTCTTTCGTTCTGAACAAGTGTTACTGTTTTCTGCACAAAAGCGATTCTGCGAAGCAATGTGAACAGGCACAGAGAAGGTGCTATCAGGGAATTCTCTGCCTGCCTTTCCCCAGTGCTCTGCAAGCTCTCCAGGACAACATAAAATCTGGGGCTCTGCGCTGTCTTTCGTTCTGAACAAGTGTTAGTGTTTTCTGCACAAAAGCGATTCTTGCGAAGCAATGTGAACACTTCTGCTTCCCAGGCACAGAGAAGGTGCTATCAGGGAATTCTCTGCCTGCCTTTCCCCAGTGCTCTGCAAGCTCTCCAAGACAACATAGAATCTGGTGCTCTGTGCTTTCTTTCCTTCTGAACAAGTGTTACTGTTTTCTGAACAAAAGCGATTCTGCGAAGCAATGTGAACACTTCTGCTTCCCAGGCACAGAGAAGGTGCTAGGAAGGAATTCTCTGCCTGCATTTCCCCAGTGCTCTGCAAGCTCTCGAGGACAACATAAAATCTGGGGCTCTGTGCTTTCTTTCGTTCTGAACAAGTGTTAGTGTTTTCTGCACAAAAGCGATTCTGCGAAACAATGTGAACAGACACAGAGAAGGTGCTATCAGGGAATTCTCTGCCTGCCTTTCCCCAGTGCTCTGCAAGCTCTCCAGGACAACATAGAATCTGGGGCTCTGTGCTTTCTTTCCTTCTGAACAAGTGTTACTGTTTTCTGCACAAAAGCGATTCTTGCGAAGCAATGTGAACACTTCTGCTTCCCAGGCACAGAGAAGGTGCTAGAAGGGAATTCTCTGCCTGCCTTTCCCCAGTGCTCTGCAAGCTCTCCAGGACAACATAGAATCTGGGGCTCTGTGCTTTCTTTCGTTCTGAACAAGTGTTAGTGTTTTCTGCACAAAAGCGATTCTGCGAAACAATGTGAACACTTCTGCTTCCCAGGCACAGAGAAGGTGCTAGCAGGGAATTCTCTGCCTGCCTTTCCCCAGTGCTCTGCAAGCTCTCCAAGACAACATAGAATCTGGGGCTCTGTGCTTTCTTTCCTTCTGAACAAGTGTTAGTGTTTTCTGCACAAAAGCGATTCTGCGAAGCAATGTGAACAGGCACAGAGAAGGTGCTATCAGGGAATTCTCTGCCTGCCTTTCCCCAGTGCTCTGCAAGCTCTCCAGGACAACATAAAATCTGGGGCTCTGCGCTGTCTTTCGTTCTGAACAAGTGTTAGTGTTTTCTGCACAAAAGCGATTCTTGCGAAGCAATGTGAACACTTCTGCTTCCCAGGCACAGAGAAGGTGCTATCAGGGAATTCTCTGCCTGCCTTTCCCCAGTGCTCTGCAAGCTCTCCAGGACAACATAGAATCTGGGGCTCTGTGCTTTCTTTGCTTCTGAACAAGTGTTACTGTTTTCTGCACAAAAGCGATTCTTGCGAAGCAATGTGAACACTTCTGCTTCCCAGGCACAGAGAAGGTGCTAGCAGGGAATTCTCTGCCTGCCTTTCCCCAGTGCTCTGCAAGCTCTCCAGGACAACATAGAATCTGGGGCTCTGTGCTTTCTTTCGTTCTGAACAAGTGTTACTGTTTTCTGCACAAAAGCGATTCTTGCGAAGCAATGTGAACACTTCTGCTTCCCAGGCACAGAGAAGGTGCTATCAGGGAATTCTCTGCCTGCCTTTCCCCAGTGCTCTGCAAGCTCTCCAGGACAACAGTGAATCTGGGGCTCTGTGCTTTCTTTCGTTCTGAACAAGTGTTACTGTTTTCTGCACAAAAGCGATTCTTGCGAAGCAATGTGAACAGGCACAGAGAAGGTGCTATCAGGGAATTCTCTGCCTGCATTTCCCCAGTGCTCTGCAAGCTCTCCAGGACAACATAAAATCTGGGGCACTGTGCTTTCTTTCCTTCTGAACAAGTGTTAGTGTTTTCTGCACAAAAGCGATTCTTGCGAATCAATGTGAACACTTCTGCTTCCCAGGCACAGAGAAGGTGCTAGCAAGGAATTCTCTGCCTGCCTTTCCCCAGTGCTCTGCAAGCTCTCCAGGACAACATAAAATCTGGGGCTCTGTGCTTTCTTTCCTTCTGAACAAGTGTTAGTGTTTTCTGCACAAAAGCGATTCCGCGAAGCAATGTGAACACTTCTGCTTCCCAGGCACAGAGAAGGTGCTAGCAAGGAATTCTCTGCCTGCCTTTCCCCAGTGCTCTGCAAGCTCTCCAGGACAACATAGAATCTGGGGCTCTGTGCTTTCTTTCCTTCTGAACAAGTGTTACTGTTTTCTGCACAAAAGCGATTCTGCGAAGCAATGTGAACAGGCACAGACAAGGTGCTATCAGGGAATTCTCTGCCTGCCTTTCCCCAGTGCTCTGCAAGCTCTCCAGGACAACATAGAATCTGGGGCTCTGTGCTTTCTTTCCTTCTGAACAAGTGTTACTGTTTTCTGCACAAAAGCGATTCTTGCGAAGCAATGTGAACACTTCTGCTTCCCAGGTACAGAGAAGGTGCTATCAGGGAATTCTCTGCCTGCCTTTCCCCAGTGCTCTGCAAGCTCTCCAGGACAACATCAAATCTGGGGCTCTGTGCTTTCTTTCGTTCTGAACAAGTGTTACTGTTTTCTGCACAAAAGCGATTCTTGCGAAGCAATGTGAAGACCTCTGCTTCCCAGGCACAGAGAAGGTGCTAGCAGGGAATTCTCTGCCTGCCTTTCCCCAGTGCTCTGCAAGCTCTCCAAGACAACATAGAATCTGGTGCTCTGTGCTTTCTTTCCTTCTGAACAAGTGTTACTGTTTTCTGCACAAAAGCGATTCTTGCGAAGCAATGTGAACACTTCTGCTTCCCAGGCACAGAGAAGGTGCTAGCAATGAATTCTCTGCCTGCCTTTCCCCAGTGCTCTGCAAGCTCTCCAGGACAACATAAAATCTGGGGCTCTGTGCTTTCTTTCCTTCTGAACAAGTGTTACTGTTTTCTGCACAAAAGCGATTCTGCGAAACAATGTGAACAGACACAGAGAAGGTGCTAGCAGGGAATTCTCTGCCTGCCTTTCCCCAGTGCTCTGCAAGCTCTCCAGGACAACACAGAATCTGGGGCTCTGTGCTTTCTTTCCTTCTGAACAACTGTTACTGTTTTCTGCACAAAAGCGATTCTTGCGAAGCAATGTGAACACTTCTGCTTCCCAGGCACAGAGAAGGTGCTAGCAGGGAATTCTCTGCCTGCCTTTCCCCAGTGCTCTGCAAGCTCTCCAGGACAACATAGAATCTGGGGCTCTGTGCTTTCTTTCCTTCTGAACAAGTGTTACTGTTTTCTGCACAAAAGCGATTCTGCGAAGCAATGTGAACACTTCTGCTTCCCAGGCACAGAGAAGGTGCTAGCAGGGAATTCTCTGCCTGCCTTTCCCCAGTGCTCTGCAAGCTCTCCAGGACAACATAGAATCTGGGGCTCTGTGCTTTCTTTCCTTCTGAACAAGTGTTACTGTTTTCTGCACAAAAGCGATTCTGCAAAGCAATGTGAACAGGCACAGAGAAGGTGCTATCAGGGAATTCTCTGCCTGCCTTTCCCCAGTGCTCTGCAAGCTCTCCAGGACAACATAGAATCTGGGGCTCTGTGCTTTCTTTCCTTCTGAACAAGTGTTACTGTTTTCTGCACAAAAGCGATTCTTGCGAAGCAATGTGAACACTTCTGCTTCCCAGGCACAGAGAAGGTGCTAGAAGGGAATTCTCTGCCTGCCTTTCCCCAGTGCTCTGCAAGCTCTCCAGGACAACATAGAATCTGGGGCTCTGTGCTTTCTTTCGTTCTGAACAAGTGTTAGTGTTTTCTGCACAAAAGCGATTCTGCGAAACAATGTGAACACTTCTGCTTCCCAGGCACAGAGAAGGTGCTAGCAGGGAATTCTCTGCCTGCCTTTCCCCAGTGCTCTGCAAGCTCTCCAAGACAACATAGAATCTGGGGCTCTGTGCTTTCTTTCCTTCTGAACAAGTGTTAGTGTTTTCTGCACAAAAGCGATTCTGCGAAGCAATGTGAACAGGCACAGAGAAGGTGCTATCAGGGAATTCTCTGCCTGCCTTTCCCCAGTGCTCTGCAAGCTCTCCAGGACAACATAAAATCTGGGGCTCTGCGCTGTCTTTCGTTCTGAACAAGTGTTACTGTTTTCTGCACAAAAGCGATTCTTGCGAAGCAATGTGAACACTTCTGCTTCCCAGGCACAGAGAAGGTGCTATCAGGGAATTCTCTGCCTGCCTTTCCCCAGTGCTCTGCAAGCTCTCCAGGACAACATAAAATCTGGGGCTCTGTGCTTTCTTTGCTTCTGAACAAGTGTTACTGTTTTCTGCACAAAAGCGATTCTTGCGAAGCAATGTGAACACTTCTGCTTCCCAGGCACAGAGAAGGTGCTATCAGGGAATTCTCTGCCTGCCTTTCCCCAGTGCTCTGCAAGCTCTCCAGGACAACATAGAATCTGGGGCTCTGTGCTTTCTTTCCTTCTGAACAAGTGTTACTGTTTTCTGCACAAAAGCGATTCTTGCGAAGCAATGTGAACACTTCTGCTTCCCAGGCACAGAGAAGGTGCTAGCAGGGAATTCTCTGCCTGCCTTTCCCCAGTGCTCTGCAAGCTCTCCAGGACAACATAAAATCTGGGGCTCTGTGCTTTCTTTCGTTCTGAACAAGTGTTACTGTTTTCTGCACAAAAGCGATTCTTGCAAAGCAATGTGAACAGGCACAGAGAAGGTGCTATCAGGGAATTCTCTGCCTGCATTTCCCCAGTGCTCTGCAAGCTCTCCAGGACAACATAAAATCTGGGGCTCTGTGCTTTCTTTCGTTCTGAACAAGTGTTAGTGTTTTCTGCACAAAAGCGATTCTTGCGAATCAATGTGAACACTTCTGCTTCCCAGGCACAGAGAAGGTGCTATCAGGGAATTCTCTGCCTGCCTTTCCCCAGTGCTCTGCAAGCTCTCCAGGACAACATAAAATCTGGGGCTCTGTGCTTTCTTTCCTTCTGAACAAGTGTTAGTGTTTTCTGCACAAAAGCGATTCCGCGAAGCAATGTGAACACTTCTGCTTCCCAGGCACAGAGAAGGTGCTAGCAAGGAATTCTCTGCCTGCCTTTCCCCAGTGCTCTGCAAGCTCTCCAGGACAACATAGAATCTGGGGCTCTGTGCTTTCTTTCGTTCTGAACAAGTGTTACTGTTTTCTGCACAAAAGCGATTCTGCGAAGCAATGTGAACAGGCACAGACAAGGTGCTATCAGGGAATTCTCTGCCTGCCTTTCCCCAGTGCTCTGCAAGCTCTCCAGGACAACATAGAATCTGGGGCTCTGTGCTTTCTTTCCTTCTGAACAAGTGTTACTGTTTTCTGCACAAAAGCGATACTTGCGAAGCAATGTGAACACTTCTGCTTCCCAGGTACAGAGAAGGTGCTATCAGGGAATTCTCTGCCTGCCTTTCCCCAGTGCTCTGCAAGCTCTCCAGGACAACATCAAATCTGGGGCTCTGTGCTTTCTTTCGTTCTGAACAAGTGTTACTGTTTTCTGCACAAAAGCGATTCTTGCGAAGCAATGTGAAGACCTCTGCTTCCCAGGCACAGAGAAGGTGCTAGCAGGGAATTCTCTGCCTGCCTTTCCCCAGTGCTCTGCAAGCTCTCCAAGACAACATAGAATCTGGTGCTCTGTGCTTTCTTTCCTTCTGAACAAGTGTTACTGTTTTCTGAACAAAAGCGATTCTGCGAAGCAATGTGAACACTTCTGCTTCCCAGGCACAGAGAAGGTGCTAGCAATGAATTCTCTGCCTGCCTTTCCCCAGTGCTCTGCAAGCTCTCGAGGACAACATAAAATCTGGGGCTCTGTGCTTTCTTTCCTTCTGAACAAGTGTTACTGTTTTCTGCACAAAAGCGATTCTGCGAAACAATGTGAACAGACACAGAGAAGGTGCTAGCAGGGAATTCTCTGCCTGCCTTTCCCCAGTGCTCTGCAAGCTCTCCAGTACAACATAGAATCTGGGGCTCTGTGCTTTCTTTCCTTCTGAACAACTGTTACTGTTTTCTGCACAAAAGCGATTCTTGCGAAGCAATGTGAACACTTCTGCTTCCCAGGCACAGAGAAGGTGCTAGCAGGGAATTCTCTGCCTGCCTTTCCCCAGTGCTCTGCAAGCTCTCCAGGACAACATAGAATCTGGGGCTCTGTGCTTTCTTTCGTTCTGAACAAGTGTTAGTGTTTTCTGCACAAAAGCGATTCTGCGAAACAATGTGAACGCTTCTGCTTCCCAGGCACAGAGAAGGTGCTAGCAGGGAATTCTCTGCCTGCCTTTCCCCAGTGCTCTGCAAGCTCTCCAGGACAACATAGAATCTGGGGCTCTGTGCTTTCTTTCCTTCTGAACAAGTGTTACTGTTTTCTGCACAAAAGCGATTCTGCAAAGCAATGTGAACAGGCACAGAGAAGGTGCTAGCAGGGAATTCTCTGCCTGCCTTTCCCCAGTGCTCTGCAAGCTCTCCAGGACAACATAAAATCTGGGGCTCTGCGCTGTCTTTCGTTCTGAACAAGTGTTACTGTTTTCTGCACAAAAGCGATTCTTGCGAAGCAATGTGAACACTTCTGCTTCCCAGGCACAGAGAAGGTGCTATCAGGGAATTCTCTGCCTGCCTTTCCCCAGTGCTCTGCAAGCTCTCCAGGACAACATAGTATCTGGGGCTCTGTGCTTTCTTTCCTTCTGAACAAGTGTTACTGTTTTCTGCACAAAAGCGATTATGCAAAGCAATGTGAACAGGCACAGAGAAGGTGCTATCAGGGAATTCTCTGCCTGCCTTTCCCCAGTGCTCTGCAAGCTCTCCAGGACAACATAGAATCTGGGGCTCTGTGCTTTCTTTCCTTCTGAACAAGTGTTACTGTTTTCTGCACAAAAGCGATTCTTGCGAAGCAATGTGAACACTTCTGCTTCCCAGGCACAGAGAAGGTGCTATCAGGGAATTCTCTGCCTGCCTTTCCCCAGTGCTCTGCAAGCTCTCCAGGACAACATAGAATCTGGGGCTCTGTGCTTTCTTTCCTTCTGAACAAGTGTTACTGTTTTCTGCACAAAAGCGATTCTTGCGAAGCAATGTGAACACTTCTGCTTCCCAGGCACAGAGAAGGTGATATCAGGGAATTCTCTGCCTGCCTTTCCCCAGTGCTCTGCAAGCTCTCCAAGACAACATAGAATCTGGTGCTCTGTGCTTTCTTTCGTTCTGAACAAGTGTTACTGTTTTCTGCACAAAAGCGATTCTTGCGAAGCAATGTGAACAGACACAGAGAAGGTGCTAGCAGGGAATTCTCTGCCTGCCTTTCCCCAGTGCTCTGCAAGCTCTCCAGTACAACATAGAATCTGGGGCTCTGTGCTTTCTTTCCTTCTGAACAACTGTTACTGTTTTCTGCACAAAAGCGATTCTTGCGAAGCAATGTGAACACTTCTGCTTCCCAGGCACAGAGAAGGTGCTAGCAGGGAATTCTCTGCCTGCCTTTCCCCAGTGCTCTGCAAGCTCTCCAGGACAACATAGAATCTGGGGCTCTGTGCTTTCTTTCGTTCTGAACAAGTGTTAGTGTTTTCTGCACAAAAGCGATTCTGCGAAACAATGTGAACACTTCTGCTTCCCAGGCACAGAGAAGGTGCTAGCAGGGAATTCTCTGCCTGCCTTTCCCCAGTGCTCTGCAAGCTCTCCAGGACAACATAGAATCTGGTGCTCTGTGCTTTCTTTCCTTCTGAACAAGTGTTACTGTTTTCTGCACAAAAGCGA
This sequence comes from Strix aluco, assembly GCF_031877795.1. Taxonomy (NCBI): domain Eukaryota; kingdom Metazoa; phylum Chordata; class Aves; order Strigiformes; family Strigidae; genus Strix; species Strix aluco. The sequence continues at coordinate 3,536,004 of NW_027436647.1, forward strand.
TTCTGCAAAGCAATGTGAACAGGCACAGAGAAGGTGCTAGCAGGGAATTCTCTGCCTGCCTTTCCCCAGTGCTCTGCAAGCTCTCCAGGACAACATAAAATCTGGGGCTATGCACTGTCTTTCGTTCTGAACAAGTGTTACTGTTTTCTGCACAAAAGCGATTCTTGCGAAGCAATGTGAACACTTCTGCTTCCCAGGCACAGAGAAGGTGCTATCAGGGAATTCTCTGCCTGCCTTTCCCCAGTGCTCTGCAAGCTCTCCAGGACAACATAAAATCTGGGGCTCTGTGCTTTCTTTCCTTCTGAACAAGTGTTACTGTTTTCTGCACAAAAGCGATTCTTGCGAAGCAATGTGAACACTTCTGCTTCCCAGGCACAGAGAAGGTGCTATCAGGGAATTCTCTGCCTGCCTTTCCCCAGTGCTCTGCAAGCTCTCGAGGACAACATAAAATCTGGGGCTCTGTGCTTTCTTTCCTTCTGAACAAGTGTTACTGTTTTCTGCACAAAAGCGATTCTTGCGAAGCGATGTGAACAGACACAGAGAAGGTGCTAGCAGGGAATTCTCTGCCTGCCTTTCCCCAGTGCTCTGCAAGCTCTCCAGGACAACATAGAATCTGGGGCTCTGTGCTTTCTTTCCTTCTGAACAAGTGTTACTGTTTTCTGCACAAAAGCGATTCTTGCGAAGCAATGTGAACACTTCTGCTTCCCAGGCACAGAGAAGGTGCTAGCAGGAAATTCTCTGCCTGCCTTTCCCCAGTGCTCTGCAAGCTCTCCAGGACAACATAGAATCTGGGGCTCTGTGCTTTCTTTCGTTCTGAACAAGTGTTAGTGTTTTCTGCACAAAAGCGATTCTGCGAAACAATGTGAACACTTCTGCTTCCCAGGCACAGAGAAGGTGCTAGCAGGGAATTCTCTGCCTGCCTTTCCCCAGTGCTCTGCAAGCTCTCCAAGACAACATAGAATCTGGGGCTCTGTGCTTTCTTTCCTTCTGAACAAGTGTTAGTGTTTTCTGCACAAAAGCGATTCTGCGAAGCAATGTGAACAGGCACAGAGAAGGTGCTATCAGGGAATTCTCTGCCTGCCTTTCCCCAGTGCTCTGCAAGCTCTCCAGGACAACATAAAATCTGGGGCTCTGCGCTGTCTTTCGTTCTGAACAAGTGTTACTGTTTTCTGCACAAAAGCGATTCTTGCGAAGCAATGTGAACACTTCTGCTTCCCAGGCACAGAGAAGGTGCTAGCAGGAAATTCTCTGCCTGCCTTTCCCCAGTGCTCTGCAAGCTCTCCAGGACAACATAGAATCTGGGGCTCTGTGCTTTCTTTCGTTCTGAACAAGTGTTAGTGTTTTCTGCACAAAAGCGATTCTTGCGAAGCAATGTGAACACTTCTGCTTCCCAGGCACAGAGAAGGTGCTAGCAGGGAATTCTCTGCCTGCCTTTCCCCAGTGCTCTGCAAGCTCTCCAGGACAACATAGAATCTGGGGCTCTGTGCTTTCTTTCCTTCTGAACAAGTGTTACTGTTTTCTGCACAAAAGCGATTCTGCAAAGCAATGTGAACAGGCACAGAGAAGGTGCTAGCAGGGAATTCTCTGCCTGCCTTTCCCCAGTGCTCTGCAAGCTCTCCAGGACAACATAAAATCTGGGGCTCTGCGCTGTCTTTCGTTCTGAACAAGTGTTACTGTTTTCTGCACAAAAGCGATTCTTGCGAAGCAATGTGAACACTTCTGCTTCCCAGGCACAGAGAAGGTGCTATCAGGGAATTCTCTGCCTGCCTTTCCCCAGTGCTCTGCAAGCTCTCCAGGACAACATAGAATCTGGGGCTCTGTGCTTTCTTTCGTTCTGAACAAGTGTTACTGTTTTCTGCACAAAAGCGATTCTTGCGAAGCAATGTGAACACTTCTGCTTCCCAGGCACAGAGAAGGTGCTATCAGGGAATTCTCTGCCTGCCTTTCCCCAGTGCTCTGCAAGCTCTCCAGGACAACATAGTATCTGGGGCTCTGTGCTTTCTTTCGTTCTGAACAAGTGTTACTGTTTTCTGCACAAAAGCGATTCTGCAAAGCAATGTGAACAGGCACAGAGAAGGTGCTAGCAGGGAATTCTCTGCCTGCCTTTCCCCAGTGCTCTGCAAGCTCTCCAGGACAACATAGAATCTGGGGCTCTGTGCTTTCTTTCCTTCTGAACAAGTGTTACTGTTTTCTGCACAAAAGCGATTCTTGCGAAGCAATGTGAACACTTCTGCTTCCCAGGCACAGAGAAGGTGCTAGCAGGGAATTCTCTGCCTGCCTTTCCCCAGTGCTCTGCAAGCTCTCCAGGACAACATAGAATCTGGGGCTCTGTGCTTTCTTTCGTTCTGAACAAGTGTTACTGTTTTCTGCACAAAAGCGATTCTTGCGAAGCAATGTGAACACTTCTGCTTCCCAGGCACAGAGAAGGTGATATCAGGGAATTCTCTGCCTGCCTTTCCCCAGTGCTCTGCAAGCTCTCCAAGACAACATAGAATCTGGTGCTCTGTGCTTTCTTTCCTTCTGAACAAGTGTTACTGTTTTCTGCACAAAAGCGATTCTGCGAAGCAATGTGAACACTTCTGCTTCCCAGGCACAGAGAAGGTGCTAGCAAGGAATTCTCTGCCTGCCTTTCCCCAGTGCTCTCAAGCTCTCGAGGACAACATAAAATCTGGGGCTCTGTGCTTTCTTTCCTTCTGAACAAGTGTTACTGTTTTCTGCACAAAAGCGATTCTGCGAAACAATGTGAACAGGCACAGAGAAGGTGCTAGCAGGGAATTCTCTGCCTGCCTTTCCCCAGTGCTCTGCAAGCTCTCCAGGACAACATAGAATCTGGGGCTCTGTGCTTTCTTTCCTTCTGAACAAGTGTTACTGTTTTCTGCACAAAAGCGATTCTTGCGAAGCAATGTGAACACTTCTGCTTCCCAGGCACAGAGAAGGTGCTAGCAGGGAATTCTCTGCCTGCCTTTCCCCAGTGCTCTGCAAGCTCTCCAGGACAACATAGAATCTGGGGCTCTGTGCTTTCTTTCGTTCTGAACAAGTGTTAGTGTTTTCTGCACAAAAGTGATTCTGCGAAACAATGTGAACACTTCTGCTTCCCAGGCACAGAGAAGGTGCTAGCAGGGAATTCTCTGCCTGCCTTTCCCCAGTGCTCTGCAAGCTCTCCAAGACAACATAGAATCTGGGGCTCTGTGCTTTCTTTCCTTCTGAACAAGTGTTAGTGTTTTCTGCACAAAAGCGATTCTGCGAAGCAATGTGAACAGGCACAGAGAAGGTGCTATCAGGGAATTCTCTGCCTGCCTTTCCCCAGTGCTCTGCAAGCTCTCCAGGACAACATAAAATCTGGGGCTCTGCGCTGTCTTTCGTTCTGAACAAGTGTTACTGTTTTCTGCACAAAAGCGATTCTTGCGAAGCAATGTGAACACTTCTGCTTCCCAGGCACAGAGAAGGTGCTATCAGGGAATTCTCTGCCTGCCTTTCCCCAGTGCTCTGCAAGCTCTCCAGGACAACATAAAATCTGGGGCTCTGTGCTTTCTTTGCTTCTGAACAAGTGTTACTGTTTTCTGCACAAAAGCGATTCTTGCGAAGCAATGTGAACACTTCTGCTTCCCAGGCACAGAGAAGGTGCTAGCAGGGAATTCTCTGCCTGCCTTTCCCCAGTGCTCTGCAAGCTCTCCAGGACAACATAAAATCTGGGGCTCTGTGCTTTCTTTCGTTCTGAACAAGTGTTACTGTTTTCTGCACAAAAGTGATTCTGCGAAGCAATGTGAACACTTCTGCTTCCCAGGCACAGAGAAGGTGCTATCAGGGAATTCTCTGCCTGCCTTTCCCCAGTGCTCTGCAAGCTCTCCAGGACAACATAGAATCTGGGGCTCTGTGCTTTCTTTCCTTCTGAACAAGTGTTAGTGTTTTCTGCACAAAAGTGATTCTGCGAAGCAATGTGAACAGGCACAGAGAAGGTGCTAGCAGGGAATTCTCTGCTGCCTTTCCCCAGTGCTCTGCAAGCTCTCCAGGACAACATAAAATCTGGGGCTCTGTGCTTTCTTTCCTTCTGAACAAGTGTTAGTGTTTTCTGCACAAAAGCGATTCTGCGAAGCAATGTGAACACTTCTGCTTCCCAGGCACAGAGAAGGTGCTAGGAAGGAATTCTCTGCCTGCCTTTCCCCAGTGCTCTGCAAGCTCTCCAGGACAACATAGAATCTGGTGCTCTGTGCTTTCTTTCGTTCTGAACAAGTGTTACTGTTTTCTGCACAAAAGCGATTCTGCGAAGCAATGTGAACAGGCACAGAGAAGGTGCTAGCAGGGAATTCTCTGCCTGCCTTTCCCCAGTGCTCTGCAAGCTCTCCAGGACAACATAAAATCTGGGGCTCTGTGCTTTCTTTCCTTCTGAACAAGTGTTACTGTTTTCTGCACAAAAGCGATTCTTGCGAAGCAATGTGAACACTTCTGCTTCCCAGGCACAGAGAAGTTGCTAGCAAGGAATTCTCTGCCTGCCTTTCCCCAGTGCTCTGCAAGCTCTCCAGGACAACATAAAATCTGGGGCTCTGTGCTTTCTTTCGTTCTGAACAAGTGTTACTGTTTTCTGCACAAAAGCGATTCTGCGAAGCAATGTGAACAGGCACAGAGAAGGTGCTAGCAAGGAATTCTCTGCCTGCCTTTCCCCAGTGCTCTGCAAGCTCTCCAGGACAACATAGAATCTGGGGCTCTGTGCTTTCTTTCCTTCTGAACAAGTGTTACTGTTTTCTGCACAAAAGCGATTCTTGCGAAGCAATGTGAACACTTCTGCTTCCCAGGTACAGAGAAGGTGCTAGCAGGGAATTCTCTGCCTGCCTTTCCCCAGTGCTCTGCAAGCTCTCCAAGACAACATAGAATCTGGTGCTCTGTGCTTTCTTTCCTTCTGAGCAAGTGTTACTGTTTTCTGCACAAAAGCGATTCTGCGAAGCAATGTGAACACTTCTGCTTCCCAGGCACAGAGAAGGTGCTAGCAAGGAATTCTCTGCCTGCCTTTCCCCAGTGCTCTGCAAGCTCTCCAGGACAACATAGAATCTGGGGCTCTGTGCTTTCTTTCCTTCTGAACAAGTGTTACTGTTTTCTGCACAAAAGCGATTCTTGCGAAGCAATGTGAACACTTCTGCTTCCCAGGCACAGAGAAGGTGCTATCAGGGAATTCTCTGCCTGCCTTTCCCCAGTGCTCTGCAAGCTCTCCAAGACAACATAGAATCTGGTGCTCTGTGCTTTCTTTCCTTCTGAACAAGTGTTACTGTTTTCTGCACAAAAGCGATTCTGCGAAGCAATGTGAACACTTCTGCTTCCCAGGCACAGAGAAGGTGCTAGGAAGGAATTCTCTGCCTGCCTTTCCCCAGTGCTCTGCAAGCTCTCGAGGACAACATAATATCTGGGGCTCTGTGCTTTCTTTCCTTCTGAACAAGTGTTACTGTTTTCTGCACAAAAGCGATTCTGCGAAACAATGTGAACAGACACAGAGAAGGTGCTAGCAGGGAATTCTCTGCCTGCCTTTCCCCAGTGCTCTGCAAGCTCTCCAGGACAACATAAAATCTGGGGCTCTGCGCTGTCTTTCGTTCTGAACAAGTGTTAGTGTTTTCTGCACAAAAGCGATTCTTGCGAAGCAATGTGAACACTTCTGCTTCCCAGGCACAGAGAAGGTGCTAGCAGGAAATTCTCTGCCTGCCTTTCCCCAGTGCTCTGCAAGCTCTCCAGGACAACATAGAATCTGGGGCTCTGTGCTTTCTTTCGTTCTGAACAAGTGTTACTGTTTTCTGCACAAAAGCGATTCTTGCGAAGCAATGTGAACACTTCTGCTTCCCAGGCACAGAGAAGGTGCTAGCAGGGAATTCTCTGCCTGCCTTTCCCCAGTGCTCTGCAAGCTCTCCAGGACAACATAGAATCTGGGGCTCTGTGCTTTCTTTCGTTCTGAACAAGTGTTACTGTTTTCTGCACAAAAGCGATTCTTGCGAAGCAATGTGAACACTTCTGCTTCCCAGGCACAGAGAAGGTGATATCAGGGAATTCTCTGCCTGCCTTTCCCCAGTGCTCTGCAAGCTCTCCAAGACAACATAGAATCTGGTGCTCTGTGCTTTCTTTCCTTCTGAACAAGTGTTACTGTTTTCTGCACAAAAGCGATTCTGCGAAGCAATGTGAACACTTCTGCTTCCCAGGCACAGAGAAGGTGCTAGCAAGGAATTCTCTGCCTGCCTTTCCCCAGTGCTCTCAAGCTCTCGAGGACAACATAAAATCTGGGGCTCTGTGCTTTCTTTCCTTCTGAACAAGTGTTACTGTTTTCTGCACAAAAGCGATTCTGCGAAACAATGTGAACAGGCACAGAGAAGGTGCTAGCAGGGAATTCTCTGCCTGCCTTTCCCCAGTGCTCTGCAAGCTCTCCAGGACAACATAGAATCTGGGGCTCTGTGCTTTCTTTCCTTCTGAACAAGTGTTACTGTTTTCTGCACAAAAGCGATTCTTGCGAAGCAATGTGAACACTTCTGCTTCCCAGGCACAGAGAAGGTGCTAGCAGGGAATTCTCTGCCTGCCTTTCCCCAGTGCTCTGCAAGCTCTCCAGGACAACATAGAATCTGGGGCTCTGTGCTTTCTTTCGTTCTGAACAAGTGTTACAGTTTTCTGCACAAAAGCGATTCTGCGAAACAATGTGAACACTTCTGCTTCCCAGGCACAGAGAAGGTGCTAGCAGGGAATTCTCTGCCTGCCTTTCCCCAGTGCTCTGCAAGCTCTCCAAGACAACATAGAATCTGGGGCTCTGTGCTTTCTTTCCTTCTGAACAAGTGTTAGTGTTTTCTGCACAAAAGCGATTCTGCGAAGCAATGTGAACAGGCACAGAGAAGGTGCTATCAGGGAATTCTCTGCCTGCCTTTCCCCAGTGCTCTGCAAGCTCTCCAGGACAACATAAAATCTGGGGCTCTGCGCTGTCTTTCGTTCTGAACAAGTGTTACTGTTTTCTGCACAAAAGCGATTCTTGCGAAGCAATGTGAACACTTCTGCTTCCCAGGCACAGAGAAGGTGCTATCAGGGAATTCTCTGCCTGCCTTTCCCCAGTGCTCTGCAAGCTCTCCAGGACAACATAAAATCTGGGGCTCTGTGCTTTCTTTGCTTCTGAACAAGTGTTACTGTTTTCTGCACAAAAGCGATTCTTGCGAAGCAATGTGAACACTTCTGCTTCCCAGGCACAGAGAAGGTGCTAGCAGGGAATTCTCTGCCTGCCTTTCCCCAGTGCTCTGCAAGCTCTCCAGGACAACATAAAATCTGGGGCTCTGTGCTTTCTTTCGTTCTGAACAAGTGTTACTGTTTTCTGCACAAAAGTGATTCTGCGAAGCAATGTGAACACTTCTGCTTCCCAGGCACAGAGAAGGTGCTATCAGGGAATTCTCTGCCTGCCTTTCCCCAGTGCTCTGCAAGCTCTCCAGGACAACATAGAATCTGGGGCTCTGTGCTTTCTTTCCTTCTGAACAAGTGTTAGTGTTTTCTGCACAAAAGTGATTCTGCGAAGCAATGTGAACAGGCACAGAGAAGGTGCTAGCAGGGAATTCTCTGCTGCCTTTCCCCAGTGCTCTGCAAGCTCTCCAGGACAACATAAAATCTGGGGCTCTGTGCTTTCTTTCCTTCTGAACAAGTGTTAGTGTTTTCTGCACAAAAGCGATTCTGCGAAGCAATGTGAACACTTCTGCTTCCCAGGCACAGAGAAGGTGCTAGGAAGGAATTCTCTGCCTGCCTTTCCCCAGTGCTCTGCAAGCTCTCCAGGACAACATAAAATCTGGGGCTCTGTGCTTTCTTTCGTTCTGAACAAGTGTTACTGTTTTCTGCACAAAAGCGATTCTGCGAAGCAATGTGAACAGGCACAGAGAAGGTGCTAGCAGGGAATTCTCTGCCTGCCTTTCCCCAGTGCTCTGCAAGCTCTCCAGGACAACATAAAATCTGGTGCTCTGTGCTTTCTTTCCTTCTGAACAAGTGTTAGTGTTTTCTGCACAAAAGCGATTCTTGCGAAGCAATGTGAACACTTCTGCTTCCCAGGCACAGAGAAGTTGCTAGCAAGGAATTCTCTGCCTGCCTTTCCCCAGTGCTCTGCAAGCTCTCCAGGACAACATAAAATCTGGGGCTCTGTGCTTTCTTTCGTTCTGAACAAGTGTTACTGTTTTCTGCACAAAAGCGATTCTGCGAAGCAATGTGAACAGGCACAGAGAAGGTGCTAGCAAGGAATTCTCTGCCTGCCTTTCCCCAGTGCTCTGCAAGCTCTCCAGGACAACATCAAATCTGGGGCTCTGTGCTTTCTTTCCTTCTGAACAAGTGTTACTGTTTTCTGCACAAAAGCGATTCTTGCGAAGCAATGTGAACACTTCTGCTTCCCAGGCACAGAGAAGGTGCTAGGAAGGAATTCTCTGCCTGCCTTTCCCCAGTGCTCTGCAAGCTCTCGAGCACAACATAGTATCTGGGGCTCTGTGCTTTCTTTCCTTCTGAACAAGTGTTACTGTTTTCTGCACAAAAGCGATTCTGCGAAACAATGTGAACAGACACAGAGAAGGTGCTAGCAGGGAATTCTCTGCCTGCCTTTCCCCAGTGCTCTGCAAGCTCTCCAGGACAACATAAAATCTGGGGCTCTGTGCTTTCTTTCCTTCTGAACAACTGTTACTGTTTTCTGCACAAAAGCGATTCTTGCGAAGCAATGTGAACACTTCTGCTTCCCAGGCACAGAGAAGGTGCTAGCAGGGAATTCTCTGCCTGCCTTTCCCCAGTGCTCTGCAAGCTCTCCAAGACAACATAGAATCTGGTGCTCTGTGCTTTCTTTCCTTCTGAACAAGTGTTACTGTTTTCTGCACAAAAGCGATTCTTGCGAAGCAATGTGAACACTTCTGCTTCCCAGGCACAGAGAAGGTGATATCAGGGAATTCTCTGCCTGCCTTTCCCCAGTGCTCTGCAAGCTCTCCAGGACAACATAGAATCTGGGGCTCTGTGCTTTCTTTCCTTCTGAACAAGTGTTACTGTTTTCTGCACAAAAGCGATTCTGCGAAGCAATGTGAACACTTCTGCTTCCCAGGCACAGAGAAGGTGCTAGCAGGGAATTCTCTGCCTGCCTTTCCCCAGTGCTCTGCAAGCTCTCCAGGACAACATAGAATCTGGGGCTCTGTGCTTTCTTTCCTTCTGAACAAGTGTTACTGTTTTCTGCACAAAAGCGATTCTTGCGAAGCAATGTGAACACTTCTGCTTCCCAGGCACAGAGAAGGTGCTAGCAAGGAATTCTCTGCCTGCCTTTCCCCAGTGCTCTGCAAGCTCTCCAGGACAACATAAAATCTGGGGCTCTGTGCTTTCTTTCCTTCTGAACAAGTGTTACTGTTTTCTGCACAAAAGCGATTCTTGCGAACCAATGTGAACAGGCACAGAGAAGGTGCTATCAGGGAATTCTCTGCCTGCCTTTCCCCAGTGCTCTGCAAGCTCTCCAGGACAACATAAAATCTGGGGCTCTGTGCTTTCTTTCCTTCTGAACAAGTGTTACTGTTTTCTGCACAAAAGCGATTCTTGCGAAGCAATGTGAACACTTCTGCTTCGCAGGCACAGAGAAGGTGCTATCAGGGAATTCTCTGCCTGCCTTTCCCCAGTGCTCTGCAAGCTCTCCAAGACAACATAGAATCTGGTGCTCTGTGCTTTCTTTCCTTCTGAACAAGTGTTACTGTTTTCTGAACAAAAGCGATTCTGCGAAGCAATGTGAACACTTCTGCTTCCCAGGCACAGAGAAGGTGCTAGGAAGGAATTCTCTGCCTGCCTTTCCCCAGTGCTCTGCAAGCTCTCGAGGACAACATAAAATCTGGGGCTCTGTGCTTTCTTTCCTTCTGAACAAGTGTTACTGTTTTCTGCACAAAAGCGATTCTGCGAAGCAATGTGAACAGGCACAGAGAAGGTGCTATCAGGGAATTCTCTGCCTGCCTTTCCCCAGTGCTCTGCAAGCTCTCCAGGACAACATAAAATCTGGGGCTCTGTGCTTTCTTTCCTTCTGAACAAGTGTTACTGTTGTCTGCACAAAAGCGATTCTTGCGAAGCAATGTGAACACTTCTGCTTCCCAGGCACAGAGAAGGTGCTAGCAAGGAATTCTCTGCCTGCCTTTCCCCAGTGTTCTGCAAGCTCTCCAGGACAACATAAAATCTGGGGCTCTGTGCTTTCTTTCGTTCTGAACAAGTGTTACTGTTTTCTGCACAAAAGCGATTCTTGCGAAGCAATGTGAACACTTCTGCTTCCCAGGCACAGAGAAGGTGATATCAGGGAATTCTCTGCCTGCCTTTCCCCAGTGCTCTGCAAGCTCTCCAGGACAACATAGAATCTGGGGCTCTGTGCTTTCTTTCCTTCTGAACAAGTGTTACTGTTTTCTGCACAAAAGCGATTCTGCGAAGCAATGTGAACACTTCTGCTTCCCAGGCACAGAGAAGGTGCTAGCAGGGAATTCTCTGCCTGCCTTTCCCCAGTGCTCTGCAAGCTCTCCAGGACAACATAGAATCTGGGGCTCTGTGCTTTCTTTCCTTCTGAACAAGTGTTACTGTTTTCTGCACAAAAGCGATTCTTGCGAAGCAATGTGAACACTTCTGCTTCCCAGGCACAGAGAAGGTGCTAGCAAGGAATTCTCTGCCTGCCTTTCCCCAGTGCTCTGCAAGCTCTCCAGGACAACATAAAATCTGGGGCTCTGTGCTTTCTTTCCTTCTGAACAAGTGTTACTGTTTTCTGCACAAAAGCGATTCTTGCGAAGCAATGTGAACAGGCACAGAGAAGGTGCTATCAGGGAATTCTCTGCCTGCCTTTCCCCAGTGCTCTGCAAGCTCTCCAGGACAACATAAAATCTGGGGCTCTGTGCTTTCTTTCCTTCTGAACAAGTGTTACTGTTTTCTGCACAAAATCGATTCTTGCGAAGCAATGTGAACACTTCTGCTTCGCAGGCACAGAGAAGGTGCTATCAGGGAATTCTCTGCCTGCCTTTCCCCAGTGCTCTGCAAGCTCTCCAAGACAACATAGAATCTGGTGCTCTGTGCTTTCTTTCCTTCTGAACAAGTGTTACTGTTTTCTGAACAAAAGCGATTCTGCGAAGCAATGTGAACACTTCTGCTTCCCAGGCACAGAGAAGGTGCTAGGAAGGAATTCTCTGCCTGCCTTTCCCCAGTGCTCTGCAAGCTCTCGAGGACAACATAATATCTGGGGCTCTGTGCTTTCTTTCCTTCTGAACAAGTGTTACTGTTTTCTGCACAAAAGCGATTCTGCGAAACAATGTGAACAGACACAGAGAAGGTGCTAGCAGGGAATTCTCTGCCTGCCTTTCCCCAGTGCTCTGCAAGCTCTCCAGGACAACATAAAATCTGGGGCTCTGTGCTTTCTTTCCTTCTGAACAAGTGTTACTGTTTTCTGCACAAAAGCGATTCTTGCGAAGCAATGTGAACACTTCTGCTTCCCAGGCACAGAGAAGGTGCTAGCAGGGAATTCTCTGCCTGCCTTTCCCCAGTGCTCTGCAAGCTCTCCAAGACAACATAGAATCTGGTGCTCTGTGCTTTCTTTCCTTCTGAACAAGTGTTACTGTTTTCTGCACAAAAGCGATTCTTGCGAAGCAATGTGAACACTTCTGCTTCCCAGGCACAGAGAAGGTGCTAGCAGGGAATTCTCTGCCTGCCTTTCCCCAGTGCTCTGCAAGCTCTCCAGGACAACATAGAATCTGGGGCTCTGTGCTTTCTTTCCTTCTGAACAAGTGTTACTGTTTTCTGCACAAAAGCGATTCTTGCGAAGCAATGTGAACACTTCTGCTTCCCAGGCACAGAGAAGGTGCTAGCAAGGAATTCTCTGCCTGCCTTTCCCCAGTGCTCTGCAAGCTCTCCAGGACAACATAGAATCTGGGGCTCTGTGCTTTCTTTCCTTCTGAACAAGTGTTACTGTTTTCTGCACAAAAGCGATTCTGCGAAGCAATGTGAACAGGCACAGAGAAGGTGCTAGCAGGGAATTCTCTGCCTGCCTTTCCCCAGTGCTCTGCAAGCTCTCCAGGACAACATAAAATCTGGGGCTATGCGCTGTCTTTCGTTCTGAACAAGTGTTACTGTTTTCTGCACAAAAGCGATTCTTGCGAAGCAATGTGAACACTTCTGCTTCCCAGGCACAGAGAAGGTGCTAGCAGGGAATTCTCTGCCTGCCTTTCCCCAGTGCTCTGCAAGCTCTCCAGGACAACATAAAATCTGGGGCTCTGTGCTTTCTTTCCTTCTGAACAAGTGTTACTGTTTTCTGCACAAAAGCGATTCCGCGAAGCAATGTGAACACTTCTGCTTCCCAGGCACAGAGAAGGTGCTATCAGGGAATTCTCTGCCTGCCTTTCCCCAGTGCTCTGCAAGCTCTCCAGGACAACATAGTATCTGGGGCTCTGTGCTTTCTTTCCTTCTGAACAAGTGTTACTGTTTTCTGCACAAAAGCGATTCTGCAAAGCAATGTGAACAGGCACAGAGAAGGTGCTATCAGGGAATTCTCTGCCTGCCTTTCCCCAGTGCTCTGCAAGCTCTCCAGGACAACATAGAATCTGGGGCTCTGTGCTTTCTTTCCTTCTGAAAAAGTGTTAGTGTTTTCTGCACAAAAGCGATTCTTGCGAAGCAATGTGAACACTTCTGCTTCCCAGGCACAGAGAAGGTGCTATCAGGGAATTCTCTGCCTGCCTTTCCCCAGTGCTCTGCAAGCTCTCCAGGACAACATAGAATCTGGGGCTCTGTGCTTTCTTTCCTTCTGAACAAGTGTTACTGTTTTCTGCACAAAAGCGATTCTGCGAAGCAATGTGAACACTTCTGCTTCCCAGGCACAGAGAAGGTGCTAGCAAGGAATTCTCTGCCTGCCTTTCCCCAGTGCTCTGCAAGCTCTCCAGGACAACATAAAATCTGGGGCTCTGTGCTTTCTTTCGTTCTGAACAAGTGTTACTGTTTTCTGCACAAAAGCGATTCTGCGAAACAATGTGAACAGACACAGAGAAGGTGCTATCAGGGAATTCTCTGCCTGCCTTTCCCCAGTGCTCTGCAAGCTCTCCAGGACAACATAGAATCTGGGGCTCTGTGCTTTCTTTCCTTCTGAACAAGTGTTACTGTTTTCTGCACAAAAGCGATTCTTGCGAAGCAATGTGAACACTTCTGCTTCCCAGGCACAGAGAAGGTGCTAGAAGGGAATTCTCTGCCTGCCTTTCCCCAGTGCTCTGCAAGCTCTCCAGGACAACATAGAATCTGGGGCTCTGTGCTTTCTTTCGTTCTGAACAAGTGTTAGTGTTTTCTGCACAAAAGCGATTCTGCGAAACAATGTGAACACTTCTGCTTCCCAGGCACAGAGAAGGTGCTAGCAGGGAATTCTCTGCCTGCCTTTCCCCAGTGCTCTGCAAGCTCTCCAAGACAACATAGAATCTGGGGCTCTGTGCTTTCTTTCCTTCTGAACAAGTGTTAGTGTTTTCTGCACAAAAGCGATTCTGCGAAGCAATGTGAACAGGCACAGAGAAGGTGCTATCAGGGAATTCTCTGCCTGCCTTTCCCCAGTGCTCTGCAAGCTCTCCAGGACAACATAAAATCTGGGGCTCTGCGCTGTCTTTCGTTCTGAACAAGTGTTAGTGTTTTCTGCACAAAAGCGATTCTTGCGAAGCAATGTGAACACTTCTGCTTCCCAGGCACAGAGAAGGTGCTATCAGGGAATTCTCTGCCTGCCTTTCCCCAGTGCTCTGCAAGCTCTCCAGGACAACATAAAATCTGGGGCTCTGTGCTTTCTTTGCTTCTGAACAAGTGTTACTGTTTTCTGCACAAAAGCGATTCTTGCGAAGCAATGTGAACACTTCTGCTTCCCAGGCACAGAGAAGGTGCTAGCAGGGAATTCTCTGCCTGCCTTTCCCCAGTGCTCTGCAAGCTCTCCAGGACAACATAGAATCTGGGGCTCTGTGCTTTCTTTCGTTCTGAACAAGTGTTACTGTTTTCTGCACAAAAGCGATTCTTGCGAAGCAATGTGAACACTTCTGCTTCCCAGGCACAGAGAAGGTGCTAGCAGGGAATTCTCTGCCTGCCTTTCCCCAGTGCTCTGCAAGCTCTCCAGGACAACAGTGAATCTGGGGCTCTGTGCTTTCTTTCGTTCTGAACAAGTGTTACTGTTTTCTGCACAAAAGCGATTCTTGCGAAGCAATGTGAACAGGCACAGAGAAGGTGCTATCAGGGAATTCTCTGCCTGCATTTCCCCAGTGCTCTGCAAGCTCTCCAGGACAACATAAAATCTGGGGCTCTGTGCTTTCTTTCGTTCTGAACAAGTGTTAGTGTTTTCTGCACAAAAGCGATTCTTGCGAATCAATGTGAACACTTCTGCTTCCCAGGCACAGAGAAGGTGCTAGCAAGGAATTCTCTGCCTGCCTTTCCCCAGTGCTCTGCAAGCTCTCCAGGACAACATAAAATCTGGGGCTCTGTGCTTTCTTTCCTTCTGAACAAGTGTTAGTGTTTTCTGCACAAAAGCGATTCCGCGAAGCAATGTGAACACTTCTGCTTCCCAGGCACAGAGAAGGTGCTAGCAAGGAATTCTCTGCCTGCCTTTCCCCAGTGCTCTGCAAGCTCTCCAGGACAACATAGAATCTGGGGCTCTGTGCTTTCTTTCGTTCTGAACAAGTGTTACTGTTTTCTGCACAAAAGCGATTCTGCGAAGCAATGTGAACAGGCACAGACAAGGTGCTATCAGGGAATTCTCTGCCTGCCTTTCCCCAGTGCTCTGCAAGCTCTCCAGGACAACATAGAATCTGGGGCTCTGTGCTTTCTTTCCTTCTGAACAAGTGTTACTGTTTTCTGCACAAAAGCGATTCTTGCGAAGCAATGTGAACACTTCTGCTTCCCAGGTACAGAGAAGGTGCTATCAGGGAATTCTCTGCCTGCCTTTCCCCAGTGCTCTGCAAGCTCTCCAGGACAACATCAAATCTGGGGCTCTGTGCTTTCTTTCGTTCTGAACAAGTGTTACTGTTTTCTGCACAAAAGCGATTCTTGCGAAGCAATGTGAAGACCTCTGCTTCCCAGGCACAGAGAAGGTGCTAGCAGGGAATTCTCTGCCTGCCTTTCCCCAGTGCTCTGCAAGCTCTCCAAGACAACATAGAATCTGGTACTCTGTGCTTTCTTTCCTTCTGAACAAGTGTTACTGTTTTCTGCACAAAAGCGATTCTGCGAAGCAATGTGAACACTTCTGCTTCCCAGGCACAGAGAAGGTGCTAGCAATGAATTCTCTGCCTGCCTTTCCCCAGTGCTCTGCAAGCTCTCGAGGACAACATAAAATCTGGGGCTCTGTGCTTTCTTTCGTTCTGAACAAGTGTTAGTGTTTTCTGCACAAAAGCGATTCTGCGAAACAATGTGAACAGACACAGAGAAGGTGCTAGCAGGGAATTCTCTGCCTGCCTTTCCCCAGTGCTCTGCAAGCTCTCCAGTACAACATAGAATCTGGGGCTCTGTGCTTTCTTTCCTTCTGAACAAGTGTTACTGTTTTCTGCACAAAAGCGATTCTTGCGAAGCAATGTGAACACTTCTGCTTCCCAGGCACAGAGAAGGTGCTAGAAGGGAATTCTCTGCCTGCCTTTCCCCAGTGCTCTGCAAGCTCTCCAGGACAACATAGAATCTGGGGCTCTGTGCTTTCTTTCGTTCTGAACAAGTGTTAGTGTTTTCTGCACAAAAGCGATTCTGCGAAACAATGTGAACACTTCTGCTTCCCAGGCACAGAGAAGGTGCTAGCAGGGAATTCTCTGCCTGCCTTTCCCCAGTGCTCTGCAAGCTCTCCAGGACAACATAGAATCTGGGGCTCTGTGCTTTCTTTCCTTCTGAACAAGTGTTAGTGTTTTCTGCACAAAAGCGATTCTGCGAAGCAATGTGAACAGGCACAGAGAAGGTGCTATCAGGGAATTCTCTGCCTGCCTTTCCCCAGTGCTCTGCAAGCTCTCCAGGACAACATAAAATCTGGGGCTCTGCGCTGTCTTTCGTTCTGAACAAGTGTTAGTGTTTTCTGCACAAAAGCGATTCTTGCGAAGCAATGTGAACACTTCTGCTTCCCAGGCACAGAGAAGGTGCTATCAGGGAATTCTCTGCCTGCCTTTCCCCAGTGCTCTGCAAGCTCTCCAGGACAACATAGAATCTGGGGCTCTGTGCTTTCTTTGCTTCTGAACAAGTGTTACTGTTTTCTGCACAAAAGCGATTCTTGCGAAGCAATGTGAACACTTCTGCTTCCCAGGCACAGAGAAGGTGCTAGCAGGGAATTCTCTGCCTGCCTTTCCCCAGTGCTCTGCAAGCTCTCCAGGACAACATAGAATCTGGGGCTCTGTGCTTTCTTTCGTTCTGAACAAGTGTTACTGTTTTCTGCACAAAAGCGATTCTTGCGAAGCAATGTGAACACTTCTGCTTCCCAGGCACAGAGAAGGTGCTATCAGGGAATTCTCTGCCTGCCTTTCCCCAGTGCTCTGCAAGCTCTCCAGGACAACAGTGAATCTGGGGCTCTGTGCTTTCTTTCGTTCTGAACAAGTGTTACTGTTTTCTGCACAAAAGCGATTCTTGCGAAGCAATGTGAACAGGCACAGAGAAGGTGCTATCAGGGAATTCTCTGCCTGCATTTCCCCAGTGCTCTGCAAGCTCTCCAGGACAACATAAAATCTGGGGCACTGTGCTTTCTTTCCTTCTGAACAAGTGTTAGTGTTTTCTGCACAAAAGCGATTCTTGCGAATCAATGTGAACACTTCTGCTTCCCAGGCACAGAGAAGGTGCTAGCAAGGAATTCTCTGCCTGCCTTTCCCCAGTGCTCTGCAAGCTCTCCAGGACAACATAAAATCTGGGGCTCTGTGCTTTCTTTCCTTCTGAACAAGTGTTAGTGTTTTCTGCACAAAAGCGATTCCGCGAAGCAATGTGAACACTTCTGCTTCCCAGGCACAGAGAAGGTGCTAGCAAGGAATTCTCTGCCTGCCTTTCCCCAGTGCTCTGCAAGCTCTCCAGGACAACATAGAATCTGGGGCTCTGTGCTTTCTTTCCTTCTGAACAAGTGTTACTGTTTTCTGCACAAAAGCGATTCTGCGAAGCAATGTGAACAGGCACAGACAAGGTGCTATCAGGGAATTCTCTGCCTGCCTTTCCCCAGTGCTCTGCAAGCTCTCCAGGACAACATAGAATCTGGGGCTCTGTGCTTTCTTTCCTTCTGAACAAGTGTTACTGTTTTCTGCACAAAAGCGATTCTTGCGAAGCAATGTGAACACTTCTGCTTCCCAGGTACAGAGAAGGTGCTATCAGGGAATTCTCTGCCTGCCTTTCCCCAGTGCTCTGCAAGCTCTCCAGGACAACATCAAATCTGGGGCTCTGTGCTTTCTTTCGTTCTGAACAAGTGTTACTGTTTTCTGCACAAAAGCGATTCTTGCGAAGCAATGTGAAGACCTCTGCTTCCCAGGCACAGAGAAGGTGCTAGCAGGGAATTCTCTGCCTGCCTTTCCCCAGTGCTCTGCAAGCTCTCCAAGACAACATAGAATCTGGTGCTCTGTGCTTTCTTTCCTTCTGAACAAGTGTTACTGTTTTCTGCACAAAAGCGATTCTTGCGAAGCAATGTGAACACTTCTGCTTCCCAGGCACAGAGAAGGTGCTAGCAATGAATTCTCTGCCTGCCTTTCCCCAGTGCTCTGCAAGCTCTCGAGGACAACATAAAATCTGGGGCTCTGTGCTTTCTTTCCTTCTGAACAAGTGTTACTGTTTTCTGCACAAAAGCGATTCTGCGAAACAATGTGAACAGACACAGAGAAGGTGCTAGCAGGGAATTCTCTGCCTGCCTTTCCCCAGTGCTCTGCAAGCTCTCCAGGACAACACAGAATCTGGGGCTCTGTGCTTTCTTTCCTTCTGAACAACTGTTACTGTTTTCTGCACAAAAGCGATTCTTGCGAAGCAATGTGAACACTTCTGCTTCCCAGGCACAGAGAAGGTGCTAGCAGGGAATTCTCTGCCTGCCTTTCCCCAGTGCTCTGCAAGCTCTCCAGGACAACATAGAATCTGGGGCTCTGTGCTTTCTTTCCTTCTGAACAAGTGTTACTGTTTTCTGCACAAAAGCGATTCTGCGAAGCAATGTGAACACTTCTGCTTCCCAGGCACAGAGAAGGTGCTAGCAGGGAATTCTCTGCCTGCCTTTCCCCAGTGCTCTGCAAGCTCTCCAGGACAACATAGAATCTGGGGCTCTGTGCTTTCTTTCCTTCTGAACAAGTGTTACTGTTTTCTGCACAAAAGCGATTCTGCAAAGCAATGTGAACAGGCACAGAGAAGGTGCTATCAGGGAATTCTCTGCCTGCCTTTCCCCAGTGCTCTGCAAGCTCTCCAGGACAACATAGAATCTGGGGCTCTGTGCTTTCTTTCCTTCTGAACAAGTGTTACTGTTTTCTGCACAAAAGCGATTCTTGCGAAGCAATGTGAACACTTCTGCTTCCCAGGCACAGAGAAGGTGCTAGAAGGGAATTCTCTGCCTGCCTTTCCCCAGTGCTCTGCAAGCTCTCCAGGACAACATAGAATCTGGGGCTCTGTGCTTTCTTTCGTTCTGAACAAGTGTTAGTGTTTTCTGCACAAAAGCGATTCTGCGAAACAATGTGAACACTTCTGCTTCCCAGGCACAGAGAAGGTGCTAGCAGGGAATTCTCTGCCTGCCTTTCCCCAGTGCTCTGCAAGCTCTCCAAGACAACATAGAATCTGGGGCTCTGTGCTTTCTTTCCTTCTGAACAAGTGTTAGTGTTTTCTGCACAAAAGCGATTCTGCGAAGCAATGTGAACAGGCACAGAGAAGGTGCTATCAGGGAATTCTCTGCCTGCCTTTCCCCAGTGCTCTGCAAGCTCTCCAGGACAACATAAAATCTGGGGCTCTGCGCTGTCTTTCGTTCTGAACAAGTGTTACTGTTTTCTGCACAAAAGCGATTCTTGCGAAGCAATGTGAACACTTCTGCTTCCCAGGCACAGAGAAGGTGCTATCAGGGAATTCTCTGCCTGCCTTTCCCCAGTGCTCTGCAAGCTCTCCAGGACAACATAAAATCTGGGGCTCTGTGCTTTCTTTGCTTCTGAACAAGTGTTACTGTTTTCTGCACAAAAGCGATTCTTGCGAAGCAATGTGAACACTTCTGCTTCCCAGGCACAGAGAAGGTGCTATCAGGGAATTCTCTGCCTGCCTTTCCCCAGTGCTCTGCAAGCTCTCCAGGACAACATAGAATCTGGGGCTCTGTGCTTTCTTTCCTTCTGAACAAGTGTTACTGTTTTCTGCACAAAAGCGATTCTTGCGAAGCAATGTGAACACTTCTGCTTCCCAGGCACAGAGAAGGTGCTAGCAGGGAATTCTCTGCCTGCCTTTCCCCAGTGCTCTGCAAGCTCTCCAGGACAACATAAAATCTGGGGCTCTGTGCTTTCTTTCGTTCTGAACAAGTGTTACTGTTTTCTGCACAAAAGCGATTCTTGCAAAGCAATGTGAACAGGCACAGAGAAGGTGCTATCAGGGAATTCTCTGCCTGCATTTCCCCAGTGCTCTGCAAGCTCTCCAGGACAACATAAAATCTGGGGCTCTGTGCTTTCTTTCGTTCTGAACAAGTGTTAGTGTTTTCTGCACAAAAGCGATTCTTGCGAATCAATGTGAACACTTCTGCTTCCCAGGCACAGAGAAGGTGCTATCAGGGAATTCTCTGCCTGCCTTTCCCCAGTGCTCTGCAAGCTCTCCAGGACAACATAAAATCTGGGGCTCTGTGCTTTCTTTCCTTCTGAACAAGTGTTAGTGTTTTCTGCACAAAAGCGATTCCGCGAAGCAATGTGAACACTTCTGCTTCCCAGGCACAGAGAAGGTGCTAGCAAGGAATTCTCTGCCTGCCTTTCCCCAGTGCTCTGCAAGCTCTCCAGGACAACATAGAATCTGGGGCTCTGTGCTTTCTTTCGTTCTGAACAAGTGTTACTGTTTTCTGCACAAAAGCGATTCTGCGAAGCAATGTGAACAGGCACAGACAAGGTGCTATCAGGGAATTCTCTGCCTGCCTTTCCCCAGTGCTCTGCAAGCTCTCCAGGACAACATAGAATCTGGGGCTCTGTGCTTTCTTTCCTTCTGAACAAGTGTTACTGTTTTCTGCACAAAAGCGATACTTGCGAAGCAATGTGAACACTTCTGCTTCCCAGGTACAGAGAAGGTGCTATCAGGGAATTCTCTGCCTGCCTTTCCCCAGTGCTCTGCAAGCTCTCCAGGACAACATCAAATCTGGGGCTCTGTGCTTTCTTTCGTTCTGAACAAGTGTTACTGTTTTCTGCACAAAAGCGATTCTTGCGAAGCAATGTGAAGACCTCTGCTTCCCAGGCACAGAGAAGGTGCTAGCAGGGAATTCTCTGCCTGCCTTTCCCCAGTGCTCTGCAAGCTCTCCAAGACAACATAGAATCTGGTGCTCTGTGCTTTCTTTCCTTCTGAACAAGTGTTACTGTTTTCTGAACAAAAGCGATTCTGCGAAGCAATGTGAACACTTCTGCTTCCCAGGCACAGAGAAGGTGCTAGCAATGAATTCTCTGCCTGCCTTTCCCCAGTGCTCTGCAAGCTCTCGAGGACAACATAAAATCTGGGGCTCTGTGCTTTCTTTCCTTCTGAACAAGTGTTACTGTTTTCTGCACAAAAGCGATTCTGCGAAACAATGTGAACAGACACAGAGAAGGTGCTAGCAGGGAATTCTCTGCCTGCCTTTCCCCAGTGCTCTGCAAGCTCTCCAGTACAACATAGAATCTGGGGCTCTGTGCTTTCTTTCCTTCTGAACAACTGTTACTGTTTTCTGCACAAAAGCGATTCTTGCGAAGCAATGTGAACACTTCTGCTTCCCAGGCACAGAGAAGGTGCTAGCAGGGAATTCTCTGCCTGCCTTTCCCCAGTGCTCTGCAAGCTCTCCAGGACAACATAGAATCTGGGGCTCTGTGCTTTCTTTCGTTCTGAACAAGTGTTAGTGTTTTCTGCACAAAAGCGATTCTGCGAAACAATGTGAACGCTTCTGCTTCCCAGGCACAGAGAAGGTGCTAGCAGGGAATTCTCTGCCTGCCTTTCCCCAGTGCTCTGCAAGCTCTCCAGGACAACATAGAATCTGGGGCTCTGTGCTTTCTTTCCTTCTGAACAAGTGTTACTGTTTTCTGCACAAAAGCGATTCTGCAAAGCAATGTGAACAGGCACAGAGAAGGTGCTAGCAGGGAATTCTCTGCCTGCCTTTCCCCAGTGCTCTGCAAGCTCTCCAGGACAACATAAAATCTGGGGCTCTGCGCTGTCTTTCGTTCTGAACAAGTGTTACTGTTTTCTGCACAAAAGCGATTCTTGCGAAGCAATGTGAACACTTCTGCTTCCCAGGCACAGAGAAGGTGCTATCAGGGAATTCTCTGCCTGCCTTTCCCCAGTGCTCTGCAAGCTCTCCAGGACAACATAGTATCTGGGGCTCTGTGCTTTCTTTCCTTCTGAACAAGTGTTACTGTTTTCTGCACAAAAGCGATTATGCAAAGCAATGTGAACAGGCACAGAGAAGGTGCTATCAGGGAATTCTCTGCCTGCCTTTCCCCAGTGCTCTGCAAGCTCTCCAGGACAACATAGAATCTGGGGCTCTGTGCTTTCTTTCCTTCTGAACAAGTGTTACTGTTTTCTGCACAAAAGCGATTCTTGCGAAGCAATGTGAACACTTCTGCTTCCCAGGCACAGAGAAGGTGCTATCAGGGAATTCTCTGCCTGCCTTTCCCCAGTGCTCTGCAAGCTCTCCAGGACAACATAGAATCTGGGGCTCTGTGCTTTCTTTCCTTCTGAACAAGTGTTACTGTTTTCTGCACAAAAGCGATTCTTGCGAAGCAATGTGAACACTTCTGCTTCCCAGGCACAGAGAAGGTGATATCAGGGAATTCTCTGCCTGCCTTTCCCCAGTGCTCTGCAAGCTCTCCAAGACAACATAGAATCTGGTGCTCTGTGCTTTCTTTCGTTCTGAACAAGTGTTACTGTTTTCTGCACAAAAGCGATTCTTGCGAAGCAATGTGAACAGACACAGAGAAGGTGCTAGCAGGGAATTCTCTGCCTGCCTTTCCCCAGTGCTCTGCAAGCTCTCCAGTACAACATAGAATCTGGGGCTCTGTGCTTTCTTTCCTTCTGAACAACTGTTACTGTTTTCTGCACAAAAGCGATTCTTGCGAAGCAATGTGAACACTTCTGCTTCCCAGGCACAGAGAAGGTGCTAGCAGGGAATTCTCTGCCTGCCTTTCCCCAGTGCTCTGCAAGCTCTCCAGGACAACATAGAATCTGGGGCTCTGTGCTTTCTTTCGTTCTGAACAAGTGTTAGTGTTTTCTGCACAAAAGCGATTCTGCGAAACAATGTGAACACTTCTGCTTCCCAGGCACAGAGAAGGTGCTAGCAGGGAATTCTCTGCCTGCCTTTCCCCAGTGCTCTGCAAGCTCTCCAGGACAACATAGAATCTGGTGCTCTGTGCTTTCTTTCCTTCTGAACAAGTGTTACTGTTTTCTGCACAAAAGCGATTCTGCAAAGCAATGTGAACAGGCACAGAGAAGGTGCTAGCAGGGAATTCTCTGCCTGCCTTTCCCCAGTGCTCTGCAAGCTCTCCAGGACAACATAAAATCTGGGGCTATGCACTGTCTTTCGTTCTGAACAAGTGTTACTGTTTTCTGCACAAAAGCGATTCTTGCGAAGCAATGTGAACACTTCTGCTTCCCAGGCACAGAGAAGGTGCTATCAGGGAATTCTCTGCCTGCCTTTCCCCAGTGCTCTGCAAGCTCTCCAGGACAACATAAAATCTGGGGCTCTGTGCTTTCTTTCCTTCTGAACAAGTGTTACTGTTTTCTGCACAAAAGCGATTCTTGCGAAGCAATGTGAACACTTCTGCTTCCCAGGCACAGAGAAGGTGCTATCAGGGAATTCTCTGCCTGCCTTTCCCCAGTGCTCTGCAAGCTCTCGAGGACAACATAAAATCTGGGGCTCTGTGCTTTCTTTCCTTCTGAACAAGTGTTACTGTTTTCTGCACAAAAGCGATTCTTGCGAAGCGATGTGAACAGACACAGAGAAGGTGCTAGCAGGGAATTCTCTGCCTGCCTTTCCCCAGTGCTCTGCAAGCTCTCCAGGACAACATAGAATCTGGGGCTCTGTGCTTTCTTTCCTTCTGAACAAGTGTTACTGTTTTCTGCACAAAAGCGATTCTTGCGAAGCAATGTGAACACTTCTGCTTCCCAGGCACAGAGAAGGTGCTAGCAGGAAATTCTCTGCCTGCCTTTCCCCAGTGCTCTGCAAGCTCTCCAGGACAACATAGAATCTGGGGCTCTGTGCTTTCTTTCGTTCTGAACAAGTGTTAGTGTTTTCTGCACAAAAGCGATTCTGCGAAACAATGTGAACACTTCTGCTTCCCAGGCACAGAGAAGGTGCTAGCAGGGAATTCTCTGCCTGCCTTTCCCCAGTGCTCTGCAAGCTCTCCAAGACAACATAGAATCTGGGGCTCTGTGCTTTCTTTCCTTCTGAACAAGTGTTAGTGTTTTCTGCACAAAAGCGATTCTGCGAAGCAATGTGAACAGGCACAGAGAAGGTGCTATCAGGGAATTCTCTGCCTGCCTTTCCCCAGTGCTCTGCAAGCTCTCCAGGACAACATAAAATCTGGGGCTCTGCGCTGTCTTTCGTTCTGAACAAGTGTTACTGTTTTCTGCACAAAAGCGATTCTTGCGAAGCAATGTGAACACTTCTGCTTCCCAGGCACAGAGAAGGTGCTAGCAGGAAATTCTCTGCCTGCCTTTCCCCAGTGCTCTGCAAGCTCTCCAGGACAACATAGAATCTGGGGCTCTGTGCTTTCTTTCGTTCTGAACAAGTGTTAGTGTTTTCTGCACAAAAGCGATTCTTGCGAAGCAATGTGAACACTTCTGCTTCCCAGGCACAGAGAAGGTGCTAGCAGGGAATTCTCTGCCTGCCTTTCCCCAGTGCTCTGCAAGCTCTCCAGGACAACATAGAATCTGGGGCTCTGTGCTTTCTTTCCTTCTGAACAAGTGTTACTGTTTTCTGCACAAAAGCGATTCTGCAAAGCAATGTGAACAGGCACAGAGAAGGTGCTAGCAGGGAATTCTCTGCCTGCCTTTCCCCAGTGCTCTGCAAGCTCTCCAGGACAACATAAAATCTGGGGCTCTGCGCTGTCTTTCGTTCTGAACAAGTGTTACTGTTTTCTGCACAAAAGCGATTCTTGCGAAGCAATGTGAACACTTCTGCTTCCCAGGCACAGAGAAGGTGCTATCAGGGAATTCTCTGCCTGCCTTTCCCCAGTGCTCTGCAAGCTCTCCAGGACAACATAGAATCTGGGGCTCTGTGCTTTCTTTCGTTCTGAACAAGTGTTACTGTTTTCTGCACAAAAGCGATTCTTGCGAAGCAATGTGAACACTTCTGCTTCCCAGGCACAGAGAAGGTGCTATCAGGGAATTCTCTGCCTGCCTTTCCCCAGTGCTCTGCAAGCTCTCCAGGACAACATAGTATCTGGGGCTCTGTGCTTTCTTTCGTTCTGAACAAGTGTTACTGTTTTCTGCACAAAAGCGATTCTGCAAAGCAATGTGAACAGGCACAGAGAAGGTGCTAGCAGGGAATTCTCTGCCTGCCTTTCCCCAGTGCTCTGCAAGCTCTCCAGGACAACATAGAATCTGGGGCTCTGTGCTTTCTTTCCTTCTGAACAAGTGTTACTGTTTTCTGCACAAAAGCGATTCTTGCGAAGCAATGTGAACACTTCTGCTTCCCAGGCACAGAGAAGGTGCTAGCAGGGAATTCTCTGCCTGCCTTTCCCCAGTGCTCTGCAAGCTCTCCAGGACAACATAGAATCTGGGGCTCTGTGCTTTCTTTCGTTCTGAACAAGTGTTACTGTTTTCTGCACAAAAGCGATTCTTGCGAAGCAATGTGAACACTTCTGCTTCCCAGGCACAGAGAAGGTGATATCAGGGAATTCTCTGCCTGCCTTTCCCCAGTGCTCTGCAAGCTCTCCAAGACAACATAGAATCTGGTGCTCTGTGCTTTCTTTCCTTCTGAACAAGTGTTACTGTTTTCTGCACAAAAGCGATTCTGCGAAGCAATGTGAACACTTCTGCTTCCCAGGCACAGAGAAGGTGCTAGCAAGGAATTCTCTGCCTGCCTTTCCCCAGTGCTCTCAAGCTCTCGAGGACAACATAAAATCTGGGGCTCTGTGCTTTCTTTCCTTCTGAACAAGTGTTACTGTTTTCTGCACAAAAGCGATTCTGCGAAACAATGTGAACAGGCACAGAGAAGGTGCTAGCAGGGAATTCTCTGCCTGCCTTTCCCCAGTGCTCTGCAAGCTCTCCAGGACAACATAGAATCTGGGGCTCTGTGCTTTCTTTCCTTCTGAACAAGTGTTACTGTTTTCTGCACAAAAGCGATTCTTGCGAAGCAATGTGAACACTTCTGCTTCCCAGGCACAGAGAAGGTGCTAGCAGGGAATTCTCTGCCTGCCTTTCCCCAGTGCTCTGCAAGCTCTCCAGGACAACATAGAATCTGGGGCTCTGTGCTTTCTTTCGTTCTGAACAAGTGTTAGTGTTTTCTGCACAAAAGTGATTCTGCGAAACAATGTGAACACTTCTGCTTCCCAGGCACAGAGAAGGTGCTAGCAGGGAATTCTCTGCCTGCCTTTCCCCAGTGCTCTGCAAGCTCTCCAAGACAACATAGAATCTGGGGCTCTGTGCTTTCTTTCCTTCTGAACAAGTGTTAGTGTTTTCTGCACAAAAGCGATTCTGCGAAGCAATGTGAACAGGCACAGAGAAGGTGCTATCAGGGAATTCTCTGCCTGCCTTTCCCCAGTGCTCTGCAAGCTCTCCAGGACAACATAAAATCTGGGGCTCTGCGCTGTCTTTCGTTCTGAACAAGTGTTACTGTTTTCTGCACAAAAGCGATTCTTGCGAAGCAATGTGAACACTTCTGCTTCCCAGGCACAGAGAAGGTGCTATCAGGGAATTCTCTGCCTGCCTTTCCCCAGTGCTCTGCAAGCTCTCCAGGACAACATAAAATCTGGGGCTCTGTGCTTTCTTTGCTTCTGAACAAGTGTTACTGTTTTCTGCACAAAAGCGATTCTTGCGAAGCAATGTGAACACTTCTGCTTCCCAGGCACAGAGAAGGTGCTAGCAGGGAATTCTCTGCCTGCCTTTCCCCAGTGCTCTGCAAGCTCTCCAGGACAACATAAAATCTGGGGCTCTGTGCTTTCTTTCGTTCTGAACAAGTGTTACTGTTTTCTGCACAAAAGTGATTCTGCGAAGCAATGTGAACACTTCTGCTTCCCAGGCACAGAGAAGGTGCTATCAGGGAATTCTCTGCCTGCCTTTCCCCAGTGCTCTGCAAGCTCTCCAGGACAACATAGAATCTGGGGCTCTGTGCTTTCTTTCCTTCTGAACAAGTGTTAGTGTTTTCTGCACAAAAGCGATTCTGCGAAGCAATGTGAACAGGCACAGAGAAGGTGCTAGCAGGGAATTCTCTGCTGCCTTTCCCCAGTGCTCTGCAAGCTCTCCAGGACAACATAAAATCTGGGGCTCTGTGCTTTCTTTCCTTCTGAACAAGTGTTAGTGTTTTCTGCACAAAAGCGATTCTGCGAAGCAATGTGAACACTTCTGCTTCCCAGGCACAGAGAAGGTGCTAGGAAGGAATTCTCTGCCTGCCTTTCCCCAGTGCTCTGCAAGCTCTCCAGGACAACATAGAATCTGGTGCTCTGTGCTTTCTTTCGTTCTGAACAAGTGTTACTGTTTTCTGCACAAAAGCGATTCTGCGAAGCAATGTGAACAGGCACAGAGAAGGTGCTAGCAGGGAATTCTCTGCCTGCCTTTCCCCAGTGCTCTGCAAGCTCTCCAGGACAACATAAAATCTGGGGCTCTGTGCTTTCTTTCCTTCTGAACAAGTGTTACTGTTTTCTGCACAAAAGCGATTCTTGCGAAGCAATGTGAACACTTCTGCTTCCCAGGCACAGAGAAGTTGCTAGCAAGGAATTCTCTGCCTGCCTTTCCCCAGTGCTCTGCAAGCTCTCCAGGACAACATAAAATCTGGGGCTCTGTGCTTTCTTTCGTTCTGAACAAGTGTTACTGTTTTCTGCACAAAAGCGATTCTGCGAAGCAATGTGAACAGGCACAGAGAAGGTGCTAGCAAGGAATTCTCTGCCTGCCTTTCCCCAGTGCTCTGCAAGCTCTCCAGGACAACATAGAATCTGGGGCTCTGTGCTTTCTTTCCTTCTGAACAAGTGTTAGTGTTTTCTGCACAAAAGCGATTCTGCGAAACAATGTGAACACTTCTGCTTCCCAGGCACAGAGAAGGTGCTAGCAGGGAATTCTCTGCCTGCCTTTCCCCAGTGCTCTGCAAGCTCTCCAAGACAACATAGAATCTGGGGCTCTGTGCTTTCTTTCCTTCTGAACAAGTGTTAGTGTTTTCTGCACAAAAGCGATTCTGCGAAGCAATGTGAACAGGCACAGAGAAGGTGCTATCAGGGAATTCTCTGCCTGCCTTTCCCCAGTGCTCTGCAAGCTCTCCAGGACAACATAAAATCTGGGGCTCTGCGCTGTCTTTCGTTCTGAACAAGTGTTAGTGTTTTCTGCACAAAAGCGATTCTTGCGAAGCAATGTGAACACTTCTGCTTCCCAGGCACAGAGAAGGTGCTATCAGGGAATTCTCTGCCTGCCTTTCCCCAGTGCTCTGCAAGCTCTCCAGGACAACATAAAATCTGGGGCTCTGTGCTTTCTTTGCTTCTGAACAAGTGTTACTGTTTTCTGCACAAAAGCGATTCTTGCGAAGCAATGTGAACACTTCTGCTTCCCAGGCACAGAGAAGGTGCTAGCAGGGAATTCTCTGCCTGCCTTTCCCCAGTGCTCTGCAAGCTCTCCAGGACAACATAGAATCTGGGGCTCTGTGCTTTCTTTCGTTCTGAACAAGTGTTACTGTTTTCTGCACAAAAGCGATTCTTGCGAAGCAATGTGAACACTTCTGCTTCCCAGGCACAGAGAAGGTGCTAGCAGGGAATTCTCTGCCTGCCTTTCCCCAGTGCTCTGCAAGCTCTCCAGGACAACAGTGAATCTGGGGCTCTGTGCTTTCTTTCGTTCTGAACAAGTGTTACTGTTTTCTGCACAAAAGCGATTCTTGCGAAGCAATGTGAACAGGCACAGAGAAGGTGCTATCAGGGAATTCTCTGCCTGCATTTCCCCAGTGCTCTGCAAGCTCTCCAGGACAACATAAAATCTGGGGCTCTGTGCTTTCTTTCGTTCTGAACAAGTGTTAGTGTTTTCTGCACAAAAGCGATTCTTGCGAATCAATGTGAACACTTCTGCTTCCCAGGCACAGAGAAGGTGCTAGCAAGGAATTCTCTGCCTGCCTTTCCCCAGTGCTCTGCAAGCTCTCCAGGACAACATAAAATCTGGGGCTCTGTGCTTTCTTTCCTTCTGAACAAGTGTTAGTGTTTTCTGCACAAAAGCGATTCCGCGAAGCAATGTGAACACTTCTGCTTCCCAGGCACAGAGAAGGTGCTAGCAAGGAATTCTCTGCCTGCCTTTCCCCAGTGCTCTGCAAGCTCTCCAGGACAACATAGAATCTGGGGCTCTGTGCTTTCTTTCGTTCTGAACAAGTGTTACTGTTTTCTGCACAAAAGCGATTCTGCGAAGCAATGTGAACAGGCACAGACAAGGTGCTATCAGGGAATTCTCTGCCTGCCTTTCCCCAGTGCTCTGCAAGCTCTCCAGGACAACATAGAATCTGGGGCTCTGTGCTTTCTTTCCTTCTGAACAAGTGTTACTGTTTTCTGCACAAAAGCGATTCTTGCGAAGCAATGTGAACACTTCTGCTTCCCAGGTACAGAGAAGGTGCTATCAGGGAATTCTCTGCCTGCCTTTCCCCAGTGCTCTGCAAGCTCTCCAGGACAACATCAAATCTGGGGCTCTGTGCTTTCTTTCGTTCTGAACAAGTGTTACTGTTTTCTGCACAAAAGCGATTCTTGCGAAGCAATGTGAAGACCTCTGCTTCCCAGGCACAGAGAAGGTGCTAGCAGGGAATTCTCTGCCTGCCTTTCCCCAGTGCTCTGCAAGCTCTCCAAGACAACATAGAATCTGGTACTCTGTGCTTTCTTTCCTTCTGAACAAGTGTTACTGTTTTCTGCACAAAAGCGATTCTGCGAAGCAATGTGAACACTTCTGCTTCCCAGGCACAGAGAAGGTGCTAGCAATGAATTCTCTGCCTGCCTTTCCCCAGTGCTCTGCAAGCTCTCGAGGACAACATAAAATCTGGGGCTCTGTGCTTTCTTTCGTTCTGAACAAGTGTTACTGTTTTCTGCACAAAAGCGATTCTGCGAAACAATGTGAACAGACACAGAGAAGGTGCTAGCAGGGAATTCTCTGCCTGCCTTTCCCCAGTGCTCTGCAAGCTCTCCAGTACAACATAGAATCTGGGGCTCTGTGCTTTCTTTCCTTCTGAACAACTGTTACTGTTTTCTGCACAAAAGCGATTCTTGCGAAGCAATGTGAACACTTCTGCTTCCCAGGCACAGAGAAGGTGCTAGCAGGGAATTCTCTGCCTGCCTTTCCCCAGTGCTCTGCAAGCTCTCCAGTACAACATAGAATCTGGGGCTCTGTGCTTTCTTTCCTTCTGAACAACTGTTACTGTTTTCTGCACAAAAGCGATTCTTGCGAAGCAATGTGAACACTTCTGCTTCCCAGGCACAGAGAAGGTGCTAGCAGGGAATTCTCTGCCTGCCTTTCCCCAGTGCTCTGCAAGCTCTCCAGGACAACATAGAATCTGGGGCTCTGTGCTTTCTTTCGTTCTGAACAAGTGTTAGTGTTTTCTGCACAAAAGCGATTCTGCGAAACAATGTGAACACTTCTGCTTCCCAGGCACAGAGAAGGTGCTAGCAGGGAATTCTCTGCCTGCCTTTCCCCAGTGCTCTGCAAGCTCTCCAGGACAACATAGAATCTGGGGCTCTGTGCTTTCTTTCCTTCTGAACAAGTGTTACTGTTTTCTGCACAAAAGCGATTCTGCAAAGCAATGTGAACAGGCACAGAGAAGGTGCTAGCAGGGAATTCTCTGCCTGCCTTTCCCCAGTGCTCTGCAAGCTCTCCAGGACAACATAAAATCTGGGGCTCTGTGCTTTCTTTCCTTCTGAACAAGTGTTACTGTTTTCTGCACAAAAGCGATTCTTGCGAAGCAATGTGAACACTTCTGCTTCCCAGGCACAGAGAAGGTGCTATCAGGGAATTCTCTGCCTGCCTTTCCCAAGTGCTCTGCAAGCTCTCGAGGACAACATAAAATCTGGGGCTCTGTGCTTTCTTTCCTTCTGAACAAGTGTTACTGTTTTCTGCACAAAAGCGATTCTTGCGAAGCGATGTGAACAGACACAGAGAAGGTGCTAGCAGGGAATTCTCTGCCTGCCTTTCCCCAGTGCTCTGCAAGCTCTCCAGGACAACATAGAATCTGGGGCTCTGTGCTTTCTTTCCTTCTGAACAAGTGTTACTGTTTTCTG
The DNA here is from genome assembly GCF_031877795.1 of Strix aluco. Classification (NCBI taxonomy): domain Eukaryota; kingdom Metazoa; phylum Chordata; class Aves; order Strigiformes; family Strigidae; genus Strix; species Strix aluco. The sequence goes on from NW_027436647.1 coordinate 3,566,501, forward strand.
CACAAAAGCGATTCTTGCGAAGCAATGTGAACACTTCTGCTTCCCAGGCACAGAGAAGGTGCTAGCAGGGAATTCTCTGCCTGCCTTTCCCCAGTGCTCTGCAAGCTCTCCAGGACAACATAGAATCTGGGGCTCTGTGCTTTCTTTCGTTCTGAACAAGTGTTAGTGTTTTCTGCACAAAAGCGATTCTGCGAAACAATGTGAACACTTCTGCTTCCCAGGCACAGAGAAGGTGCTAGCAGGGAATTCTCTGCCTGCCTTTCCCCAGTGCTCTGCAAGCTCTCCAAGACAACATAGAATCTGGGGCTCTGTGCTTTCTTTCCTTCTGAACAAGTGTTAGTGTTTTCTGCACAAAAGCGATTCTGCGAAGCAATGTGAACAGGCACAGAGAAGGTGCTATCAGGGAATTCTCTGCCTGCCTTTCCCCAGTGCTCTGCAAGCTCTCCAGGACAACATAAAATCTGGGGCTCTGCGCTGTCTTTCGTTCTGAACAAGTGTTACTGTTTTCTGCACAAAAGCGATTCTTGCGAAGCAATGTGAACACTTCTGCTTCCCAGGCACAGAGAAGGTGCTATCAGGGAATTCTCTGCCTGCCTTTCCCCAGTGCTCTGCAAGCTCTCCAGGACAACATAGAATCTGGGGCTCTGTGCTTTCTTTCGTTCTGAACAAGTGTTAGTGTTTTCTGCACAAAAGCGATTCTTGCGAAGCAATGTGAACACTTCTGCTTCCCAGGCACAGAGAAGGTGCTAGCAGGGAATTCTCTGCCTGCCTTTCCCCAGTGCTCTGCAAGCTCTCCAGGACAACATAAAATCTGGGGCTCTGTGCTTTCTTTCCTTCTGAACAAGTGTTACTGTTTTCTGCACAAAAGCGATTCTGCAAAGCAATGTGAACAGGCACAGAGAAGGTGCTAGCAGGGAATTCTCTGCCTGCCTTTCCCCAGTGCTCTGCAAGCTCTCCAGGACAACATAAAATCTGGGGCTCTGCGCTGTCTTTCGTTCTGAACAAGTGTTACTGTTTTCTGCACAAAAGCGATTCTTGCGAAGCAATGTGAACACTTCTGCTTCCCAGGCACAGAGAAGGTGCTATCAGGGAATTCTCTGCCTGCCTTTCCCCAGTGCTCTGCAAGCTCTCCAGGACAACATAGTATCTGGGGCTCTGTGCTTTCTTTCCTTCTGAACAAGTGTTACTGTTTTCTGCACAAAAGCGATTCTGCAAAGCAATGTGAACAGGCACAGAGAAGGTGCTAGCAGGGAATTCTCTGCCTGCCTTTCCCCAGTGCTCTGCAAGCTCTCCAGGACAACATAGAATCTGGGGCTCTGTGCTTTCTTTCCTTCTGAACAAGTGTTACTGTTTTCTGCACAAAAGCGATTCTTGCGAAGCAATGTGAACACTTCTGCTTCCCAGGCACAGAGAAGGTGCTAGCAGGGAATTCTCTGCCTGCCTTTCCCCAGTGCTCTGCAAGCTCTCCAGGACAACATAGAATCTGGGGCTCTGTGCTTTCTTTCGTTCTGAACAAGTGTTACTGTTTTCTGCACAAAAGCGATTCTTGCGAAGCAATGTGAACACTTCTGCTTCCCAGGCACAGAGAAGGTGATATCAGGGAATTCTCTGCCTGCCTTTCCCCAGTGCTCTGCAAGCTCTCCAAGACAACATAGAATCTGGTGCTCTGTGCTTTCTTTCCTTCTGAACAAGTGTTACTGTTTTCTGAACAAAAGCGATTCTGCGAAGCAATGTGAACACTTCTGCTTCCCAGGCACAGAGAAGGTGCTAGCAAGGAATTCTCTGCCTGCCTTTCCCCAGTGCTCTCAAGCGCTCGAGGACAACATAAAATCTGGGGCTCTGTGCTTTCTTTCCTTCTGAACAAGTGTTACTGTTTTCTGCACAAAAGCGATTCTGCGAAACAATGTGAACAGGCACAGAGAAGGTGCTAGCAGGGAATTCTCTGCCTGCCTTTCCCCAGTGCTCTGCAAGCTCTCCAGGACAACATAGAATCTGGGGCTCTGTGCTTTCTTTCCTTCTGAACAAGTGTTACTGTTTTCTGCACAAAAGCGATTCTTGCGAAGCAATGTGAACACTTCTGCTTCCCAGGTACAGAGAAGGTGCTAGCAGGGAATTCTCTGCCTGCCTTTCCCCAGTGCTCTGCAAGCTCTCCAGGACAACATAGAATCTGGGGCTCTGTGCTTTCTTTCGTTCTGAACAAGTGTTACTGTTTTCTGCACAAAAGCGATTCTGCGAAACAATGTGAACACTTCTGCTTCCCAGGCACAGAGAAGGTGCTAGCAGGGAATTCTCTGCCTGCCTTTCCCCAGTGCTCTGCAAGCTCTCCAGGACAACATAAAATCTGGGGCTCTGCGCTGTCTTTCGTTCTGAACAAGTGTTACTGTTTTCTGCACAAAAGCGATTCTTGCGAAGCAATGTGAACACTTCTGCTTCCCAGGCACAGAGAAGGTGCTATCAGGGAATTCTCTGCCTGCCTTTCCCCAGTGCTCTGCAAGCTCTCCAGGACAACATAAAATCTGGGGCTCTGTGCTTTCTTTGCTTCTGAACAAGTGTTACTGTTTTCTGCACAAAAGCGATTCTTGCGAAGCAATGTGAACACTTCTGCTTCCCAGGCACAGAGAAGGTGCTAGCAGGGAATTCTCTGCCTGCCTTTCCCCAGTGCTCTGCAAGCTCTCCAGGACAACATAAAATCTGGGGCTCTGTGCTTTCTTTCGTTCTGAACAAGTGTTACTGTTTTCTGCACAAAAGTGATTCTGCGAAGCAATGTGAACACTTCTGCTTCCCAGGCACAGAGAAGGTGCTATCAGGGAATTCTCTGCCTGCCTTTCCCCAGTGCTCTGCAAGCTCTCCAGGACAACATAGAATCTGGGGCTCTGTGCTTTCTTTCCTTCTGAACAAGTGTTACTGTTTTCTGCACAAAAGTGATTCTGCGAAGCAATGTGAACAGGCACAGAGAAGGTGCTAGCAGGGAATTCTCTGCTGCCTTTCCCCAGTGCTCTGCAAGCTCTCCAGGACAACATAAAATCTGGGGCTCTGTGCTTTCTTTCCTTCTGAACAAGTGTTAGTGTTTTCTGCACAAAAGCGATTCTGCGAAGCAATGTGAACACTTCTGCTTCCCAGGCACAGAGAAGGTGCTAGGAAGGAATTCTCTGCCTGCCTTTCCCCAGTGCTCTGCAAGCTCTCCAGGACAACATAAAATCTGGGGCTCTGTGCTTTCTTTCGTTCTGAACAAGTGTTACTGTTTTCTGCACAAAAGCGATTCTGCGAAGCAATGTGAACAGGCACAGAGAAGGTGCTAGCAGGGAATTCTCTGCCTGCCTTTCCCCAGTGCTCTGCAAGCTCTCCAGGACAACATAAAATCTGGGGCTCTGTGCTTTCTTTCCTTCTGAACAAGTGTTAGTGTTTTCTGCACAAAAGCGATTCTTGCGAAGCAATGTGAACACTTCTGCTTCCCAGGCACAGAGAAGTTGCTAGCAAGGAATTCTCTGCCTGCCTTTCCCCAGTGCTCTGCAAGCTCTCCAGGACAACATAAAATCTGGGGCTCTGTGCTTTCTTTCGTTCTGAACAAGTGTTACTGTTTTCTGCACAAAAGCGATTCTGCGAAGCAATGTGAACAGGCACAGAGAAGGTGCTAGCAAGGAATTCTCTGCCTGCCTTTCCCCAGTGCTCTGCAAGCTCTCCAGGACAACATAGAATCTGGGGCTCTGTGCTTTCTTTCCTTCTGAACAAGTGTTACTGTTTTCTGCACAAAAGCGATTCTTGCGAAGCAATGTGAAAACTTCTGCTTCCCAGGTACAGAGAAGGTGCTAGCAGGGAATTCTCTGCCTGCCTTTCCCCAGTGCTCTGCAAGCTCTCCAAGACAACATAGAATCTGGTGCTCTGTGCTTTCTTTCCTTCTGAGCAAGTGTTACTGTTTTCTGCACAAAAGCGATTCTGCGAAGCAATGTGAACACTTCTGCTTCCCAGGCACAGAGAAGGTGCTAGGAAGGAATTCTCTGCCTGCCTTTCCCCAGTGCTCTGCAAGCTCTCGAGGACAACATAATATCTGGGGCTCTGTGCTTTCTTTCCTTCTGAACAAGTGTTACTGTTTTCTGCACAAAAGCGATTCTTGCGAAGCAATGTGAACACTTCTGCTTCCCAGGCACAGAGAAGGTGCTAGCAAGGAATTCTCTGCCTGCCTTTCCCCAGTGCTCTGCAAGCTCTCCAGGACAACATAAAATCTGGGGCTCTGTGCTTTCTTTCCTTCTGAACAAGTGTTACTGTTTTCTGCACAAAAGCGATTCTTGCGAAGCAATGTGAACAGGCACAGAGAAGGTGCTATCAGGGAATTCTCTGCCTGCCTTTCCCCAGTGCTCTGCAAGCTCTCCAGGACAACATAAAATCTGGGGCTCTGTGCTTTCTTTCCTTCTGAACAAGTGTTACTGTTTTCTGCACAAAAGCGATTCTTGCGAAGCAATGTGAACACTTCTGCTTCGCAGGCACAGAGAAGGTGCTATCAGGGAATTCTCTGCCTGCCTTTCCCCAGTGCTCTGCAAGCTCTCCAAGACAACATAGAATCTGGTGCTCTGTGCTTTCTTTCCTTCTGAACAAGTGTTACTGTTTTCTGAACAAAAGCGATTCTTGCGAAGCAATGTGAACACTTCTGCTTCCCAGGCACAGAGAAGGTGCTAGGAAGGAATTCTCTGCCTGCCTTTCCCCAGTGCTCTGCAAGCTCTCGAGGACAACATAATATCTGGGGCTCTGTGCTTTCTTTCCTTCTGAACAAGTGTTACTGTTTTCTGCACAAAAGCGATTCTGCGAAACAATGTGAACAGACACAGAGAAGGTGCTAGCAGGGAATTCTCTGCCTGCCTTTCCCCAGTGCTCTGCAAGCTCTCCAGGACAACATAAAATCTGGGGCTCTGTGCTTTCTTTCCTTCTGAACAAGTGTTACTGTTTTCTGCACAAAAGCGATTCTTGCGAAGCAATGTGAACACTTCTGCTTCCCAGGCACAGAGAAGGTGCTAGCAGGGAATTCTCTGCCTGCCTTTCCCCAGTGCTCTGCAAGCTCTCCAAGACAACATAGAATCTGGTGCTCTGTGCTTTCTTTCCTTCTGAACAAGTGTTACTGTTTTCTGCACAAAAGCGATTCTTGCGAAGCAATGTGAACACTTCTGCTTCCCAGGCACAGAGAAGGTGCTAGCAGGGAATTCTCTGCCTGCCTTTCCCCAGTGCTCTGCAAGCTCTCCAGGACAACATAGAATCTGGGGCTCTGTGCTTTCTTTCCTTCTGAACAAGTGTTACTGTTTTCTGCACAAAAGCGATTCTTGCGAAGCAATGTGAACACTTCTGCTTCCCAGGCACAGAGAAGGTGCTAGCAAGGAATTCTCTGCCTGCCTTTCCCCACTGCTCTGCAAGCTCTCCAGGACAACATAAAATCTGGGGCTCTGTGCTTTCTTTCCTTCTGAACAAGTGTTACTGTTTTCTGCACAAAAGCGATTCTGCGAAGCAATGTGAACAGGCACAGAGAAGGTGCTATCAGGGAATTCTCTGCCTGCCTTTCCCCAGTGCTCTGCAAGCTCTCCAAGACAACATAGAATCTGGTGCTCTGTGCTTTCTTTCCTTCTGAACAAGTGTTACTGTTTTCTGCACAAAAGCGATTCTTGCGAAGCAATGTGAACACTTCTGCTTCCCAGGCACAGAGAAGGTGCTAGCAGGGAATTCTCTGCCTGCCTTTCCCCAGTGCTCTGCAAGCTCTCCAGGACAACATAGAATCTGGGGCTCTGTGCTTTCTTTCCTTCTGAACAAGTGTTACTGTTTTCTGCACAAAAGCGATTCTTGCGAAGCAATGTGAACACTTCTGCTTCCCAGGCACAGAGAAGGTGCTAGCAAGGAATTCTCTGCCTGCCTTTCCCCAGTGCTCTGCAAGCTCTCCAGGACAACATAAAATCTGGGGCTCTGTGCTTTCTTTCCTTCTGAACAAGTGTTACTGTTGTCTGCACAAAAGCGATTCTTGCGAATCAATGTGAACACTTCTGCTTCCCAGGCACAGAGAAGGTGCTAGCAAGGAATTCTCTGCCTGCCTTTCCCCAGTGTTCTGCAAGCTCTCCAGGACAACATAAAATCTGGGGCTCTGTGCTTTCTTTCGTTCTGAACAAGTGTTACTGTTTTCTGCACAAAAGCGATTCTTGCGAAGCAATGTGAACACTTCTGCTTCCCAGGCACAGAGAAGGTGCTAGCAGGGAATTCTCTGCCTGCCTTTCCCCAGTGCTCTGCAAGCTCTCCAAGACAACATAGAATCTGGTGCTCTGTGCTTTCTTTCCTTCTGAACAAGTGTTACTGTTTTCTGCACAAAAGCGATTCTTGCGAAGCAATGTGAACACTTCTGCTTCCCAGGTACAGAGAAGGTGATATCAGGGAATTCTCTGCCTGCCTTTCCCCAGTGCTCTGCAAGCTCTCCAGGACAACATAGAATCTGGGGCTCTGTGCTTTCTTTCCTTCTGAACAAGTGTTACTGTTTTCTGCACAAAAGCGATTCTGCGAAGCAATGTGAACACTTCTGCTTCCCAGGCACAGAGAAGGTGCTAGCAGGGAATTCTCTGCCTGCCTTTCCCCAGTGCTCTGCAAGCTCTCCAGGACAACATAGAATCTGAGGCTCTGTGCTTTCTTTCCTTCTGAACAAGTGTTACTGTTTTCTGCACAAAAGCGATTCTTGCGAAGCAATGTGAACACTTCTGCTTCCCAGGCACAGAGAAGGTGCTAGCAAGGAATTCTCTGCCTGCCTTTCCCCAGTGCTCTGCAAGCTCTCCAAGACAACATAGAATCTGGTGCTCTGTGCTTTCTTTCCTTCTGAACAAGTGTTACTGTTTTCTGAACAAAAGCGATTCTGCGAAGCAATGTGAACACTTCTGCTTCCCAGGCACAGAGAAGGTGCTAGGAAGGAATTCTCTGCCTGCCTTTCCCCAGTGCTCTGCAAGCTCTCGAGGACAACATAATATCTGGGGCTCTGTGCTTTCTTTCCTTCTGAACAAGTGTTACTGTTTTCTGCACAAAAGCGATTCTGCGAAACAATGTGAACAGACACAGAGAAGGTGCTAGCAGGGAATTCTCTGCCTGCCTTTCCCCAGTGCTCTGCAAGCTCTCCAGGACAACATAAAATCTGGGGCTCTGTGCTTTCTTTCCTTCTGAACAAGTGTTACTGTTTTCTGCACAAAAGCGATTCTTGCGAAGCAATGTGAACACTTCTGCTTCCCAGGCACAGAGAAGGTGCTAGCAGGGAATTCTCTGCCTGCCTTTCCCCAGTGCTCTGCAAGCTCTCCAAGACAACATAGAATCTGGTGCTCTGTGCTTTCTTTCATTCTGAACAAGTGTTACTGTTTTCTGCACAAAAGCGATTCTTGCGAAGCAATGTGAACACTTCTGCTTCCCAGGCACAGAGAAGGTGCTATCAGGGAATTCTCTGCCTGCCTTTCCCCAGTGCTCTGCAAGCTCTCCAGGACAACATAGAATCTGGGGCTCTGTGCTTTCTTTCCTTCTGAACAAGTGTTACTGTTTTCTGAACAAAAGCGATTCTGCGAAGCAATGTGAACACTTCTGCTTCCCAGGCACAGAGAAGGTGCTAGGAAGGAATTCTCTGCCTGCCTTTCCCCAGTGCTCTGCAAGCTCTCGAGGACAACATAATATCTGGGGCTCTGTGCTTTCTTTCCTTCTGAACAAGTGTTACTGTTTTCTGCACAAAAGCGATTCTGCGAAACAATGTGAACAGACACAGAGAAGGTGCTAGCAGGGAATTCTCTGCCTGCCTTTCCCCAGTGCTCTGCAAGCTCTCCAGGACAACATAAAATCTGGGGCTCTGTGCTTTCTTTCCTTCTGAACAAGTGTTACTGTTTTCTGCACAAAAGCGATTCTTGCGAAGCAATGTGAACACTTCTGCTTCCCAGGCACAGAGAAGGTGCTAGCAAGGAATTCTCTGCCTGCCTTTCCCCAGTGTTCTGCAAGCTCTCCAGGACAACATAAAATCTGGGGCTCTGTGCTTTCTTTCGTTCTGAACAAGTGTTACTGTTTTCTGCACAAAAGCGATTCTTGCGAAGCAATGTGAACACTTCTGCTTCCCAGGCACAGAGAAGGTGCTAGCAGGGAATTCTCTGCCTGCCTTTCCCCAGTGCTCTGCAAGCTCTCCAAGACAACATAGAATCTGGTGCTCTGTGCTTTCTTTCCTTCTGAACAAGTGTTACTGTTTTCTGCACAAAAGCGATTCTTGCGAAGCAATGTGAACACTTCTGCTTCCCAGGTACAGAGAAGGTGATATCAGGGAATTCTCTGCCTGCCTTTCCCCAGTGCTCTGCAAGCTCTCCAGGACAACATAGAATCTGGGGCTCTGTGCTTTCTTTCCTTCTGAACAAGTGTTACTGTTTTCTGCACAAAAGCGATTCTGCGAAGCAATGTGAACACTTCTGCTTCCCAGGCACAGAGAAGGTGCTAGCAGGGAATTCTCTGCCTGCCTTTCCCCAGTGCTCTGCAAGCTCTCCAGGACAACATAGAATCTGAGGCTCTGTGCTTTCTTTCCTTCTGAACAAGTGTTACTGTTTTCTGCACAAAAGCGATTCTTGCGAAGCAATGTGAACACTTCTGCTTCCCAGGCACAGAGAAGGTGCTAGCAAGGAATTCTCTGCCTGCCTTTCCCCAGTGCTCTGCAAGCTCTCCAAGACAACATAGAATCTGGTGCTCTGTGCTTTCTTTCCTTCTGAACAAGTGTTACTGTTTTCTGAACAAAAGCGATTCTGCGAAGCAATGTGAACACTTCTGCTTCCCAGGCACAGAGAAGGTGCTAGGAAGGAATTCTCTGCCTGCCTTTCCCCAGTGCTCTGCAAGCTCTCGAGGACAACATAATATCTGGGGCTCTGTGCTTTCTTTCCTTCTGAACAAGTGTTACTGTTTTCTGCACAAAAGCGATTCTGCGAAACAATGTGAACAGACACAGAGAAGGTGCTAGCAGGGAATTCTCTGCCTGCCTTTCCCCAGTGCTCTGCAAGCTCTCCAGGACAACATAAAATCTGGGGCTCTGTGCTTTCTTTCCTTCTGAACAAGTGTTACTGTTTTCTGCACAAAAGCGATTCTTGCGAAGCAATGTGAACACTTCTGCTTCCCAGGCACAGAGAAGGTGCTAGCAGGGAATTCTCTGCCTGCCTTTCCCCAGTGCTCTGCAAGCTCTCCAAGACAACATAGAATCTGGTGCTCTGTGCTTTCTTTCATTCTGAACAAGTGTTACTGTTTTCTGCACAAAAGCGATTCTTGCGAAGCAATGTGAACACTTCTGCTTCCCAGGCACAGAGAAGGTGCTATCAGGGAATTCTCTGCCTGCCTTTCCCCAGTGCTCTGCAAGCTCTCCAGGACAACATAGAATCTGGGGCTCTGTGCTTTCTTTCCTTCTGAACAAGTGTTACTGTTTTCTGAACAAAAGCGATTCTGCGAAGCAATGTGAACACTTCTGCTTCCCAGGCACAGAGAAGGTGCTAGGAAGGAATTCTCTGCCTGCCTTTCCCCAGTGCTCTGCAAGCTCTCGAGGACAACATAATATCTGGGGCTCTGTGCTTTCTTTCCTTCTGAACAAGTGTTACTGTTTTCTGCACAAAAGCGATTCTGCGAAACAATGTGAACAGACACAGAGAAGGTGCTAGCAGGGAATTCTCTGCCTGCCTTTCCCCAGTGCTCTGCAAGCTCTCCAGGACAACATAAAATCTGGGGCTCTGTGCTTTCTTTCCTTCTGAACAAGTGTTACTGTTTTCTGCACAAAAGCGATTCTTGCGAAGCAATGTGAACACTTCTGCTTCCCAGGCACAGAGAAGGTGCTAGCAGGGAATTCTCTGCCTGCCTTTCCCCAGTGCTCTGCAAGCTCTCCAGGACAACATAAAATCTGGGGCTCTGTGCTTTCTTTCATTCTGAACAAGTGTTACTGTTTTCTGCACAAAAGCGATTCTTGCGAAGCAATGTGAACACTTCTGCTTCCCAGGCACAGAGAAGGTGCTATCAGGGAATTCTCTGCCTGCCTTTCCCCAGTGCTCTGCAAGCTCTCCAGGACAACATAAAATCTGGGGCTCTGTGCTTTCTTTGCTTCTGAACAAGTGTTACTGTTTTCTGCACAAAAGCGATTCTTGCGAAGCAATGTGAACACTTCTGCTTCCCAGGCACAGAGAAGGTGCTATCAGGGAATTCTCTGCCTGCCTTTCCCCAGTGCTCTGCAAGCTCTCCAGGACAACATAGTATCTGGGGCTCTGTGCTTTCTTTCCTTCTGAACAAGTGTTACTGTTTTCTGCACAAAAGCGATTATGCAAAGCAATGTGAACAGGCACAGAGAAGGTGCTATCAGGGAATTCTCTGCCTGCGTTTCCCCAGTGCTCTGCAAGCTCTGCAGGACAACATAGAATCTGGGGCTCTGTGCTTTCTTTCCTTCTGAACAAGTGTTACTGTTTTCTGCACAAAAGCGATTCTTGCGAAGCAATGTGAACACTTCCGCTTCCCAGGCACAGAGAAGGTGCTATCAGGGAATTCTCTGCCTGCCTTTCCCCAGTGCTCTGCAAGCTCTCCAAGACAACATAGAATCTGGTGCTCTGTGCTTTCTTTCCTTCTGAACAAGTGTTACTGTTTTCTGAACAAAAGCGATTCTTGCGAAGCAATGTGAACACTTCTGCTTCCCAGGCACAGAGAAGGTGCTAGGAAGGAATTCTCTGCCTGCCTTTCCCCAGTGCTCTGCAAGCTCTCGAGGACAACATAATATCTGGGGCTCTGTGCTTTCTTTCCTTCTGAACAAGTGTTACTGTTTTCTGCACAAAAGCGATTCTGCGAAACAATGTGAACAGACACAGAGAAGGTGCTAGCAGGGAATTCTCTGCCTGCCTTTCCCCAGTGCTCTGCAAGCTCTCCAGGACAACATAAAATCTGGGGCTCTGTGCTTTCTTTCCTTCTGAACAAGTGTTACTGTTTTCTGCACAAAAGCGATTCTTGCGAAGCAATGTGAACACTTCTGCTTCCCAGGCACAGAGAAGGTGCTAGCAGGGAATTCTCTGCCTGCCTTTCCCCAGTGCTCTGCAAGCTCTCCAAGACAACATAGAATCTGGTGCTCTGTGCTTTCTTTCCTTCTGAACAAGTGTTACTGTTTTCTGCACAAAAGCGATTCTTGCGAAGCAATGTGAACACTTCTGCTTCCCAGGCACAGAGAAGGTGCTAGCAGGGAATTCTCTGCCTGCCTTTCCCCAGTGCTCTGCAAGCTCTCCAGGACAACATAGAATCTGGGGCTCTGTGCTTTCTTTCCTTCTGAACAAGTGTTACTGTTTTCTGCACAAAAGCGATTCTTGCGAAGCAATGTGAACACTTCTGCTTCCCAGGCACAGAGAAGGTGCTAGCAAGGAATTCTCTGCCTGCCTTTCCCCACTGCTCTGCAAGCTCTCCAGGACAACATAAAATCTGGGGCTCTGTGCTTTCTTTCCTTCTGAACAAGTGTTACTGTTTTCTGCACAAAAGCGATTCTGCGAAGCAATGTGAACAGGCACAGAGAAGGTGCTATCAGGGAATTCTCTGCCTGCCTTTCCCCAGTGCTCTGCAAGCTCTCCAAGACAACATAGAATCTGGTGCTCTGTGCTTTCTTTCCTTCTGAACAAGTGTTACTGTTTTCTGCACAAAAGCGATTCTTGCGAAGCAATGTGAACACTTCTGCTTCCCAGGCACAGAGAAGGTGCTAGCAGGGAATTCTCTGCCTGCCTTTCCCCAGTGCTCTGCAAGCTCTCCAAGACAACATAGAATCTGGTGCTCTGTGCTTTCTTTCCTTCTGAACAAGTGTTACTGTTTTCTGCACAAAAGCGATTCTTGCGAAGCAATGTGAACACTTCTGCTTCCCAGGCACAGAGAAGGTGCTAGCAGGGAATTCTCTGCCTGCCTTTCCCCAGTGCTCTGCAAGCTCTCCAGGACAACATAGAATCTGGGGCTCTGTGCTTTCTTTCCTTCTGAACAAGTGTTACTGTTTTCTGCACAAAAGCGATTCTTGCGAAGCAATGTGAACACTTCTGCTTCCCAGGCACAGAGAAGGTGCTAGCAAGGAATTCTCTGCCTGCCTTTCCCCAGTGCTCTGCAAGCTCTCCAGGACAACATAAAATCTGGGGCTCTGTGCTTTCTTTCCTTCTGAACAAGTGTTACTGTTTTCTGCACAAAAGCGATTCTGCGAAGCAATGTGAACAGGCACAGAGAAGGTGCTATCAGGGAATTCTCTGCCTGCCTTTCCCCAGTGCTCTGCAAGCTCTCCAGGACAACATAAAATCTGGGGCTCTGTGCTTTCTTTCATTCTGAACAAGTGTTACTGTTTTCTGCACAAAAGCGATTCTTGCGAAGCAATGTGAACACTTCTGCTTCCCAGGCACAGAGAAGGTGCTAGCAGGGAATTCTCTGCCTGCCTTTCCCCAGTGCTCTGCAAGCTCTCCAGGACAACATAGAATCTGGGGCTCTGTGCTTTCTTTCGTTCTGAACAAGTGTTACTGTTTTCTGCACAAAAGCGATTCTGCAAAGCAATGTGAACAGGCACAGAGAAGGTGCTAGCAGGGAATTCTCTGCCTGCCTTTCCCCAGTGCTCTGCAAGCTCTCCAGGACAACATAAAATCTGGGGCTCTGTGCTTTCTTTCGTTCTGAACAAGTGTTACTGTTTTCTGCACAAAAGCGATTCTTGCGAAGCAATGTGAACACTTCTGCTTCCCAGGCACAGAGAAGGTGCTATCAGGGAATTCTCTGCCTGCCTTTCCCCAGTGCTCTGCAAGCTCTCCAGGACAACATAAAATCTGGGGCTCTGTGCTTTCTTTGCTTCTGAACAAGTGTTACTGTTTTCTGCACAAAAGCGATTCTTGCGAAGCAATGTGAACACTTCTGCTTCCCAGGCACAGAGAAGGTGCTATCAGGGAATTCTCTGCCTGCCTTTCCCCAGTGCTCTGCAAGCTCTCCAGGACAACATAGTATCTGGGGCTCTGTGCTTTCTTTCCTTCTGAACAAGTGTTACTGTTTTCTGCACAAAAGCGATTATGCAAAGCAATGTGAACAGGCACAGAGAAGGTGCTATCAGGGAATTCTCTGCCTGCGTTTCCCCAGTGCTCTGCAAGCTCTGCAGGACAACATAGAATCTGGGGCTCTGTGCTTTCTTTCCTTCTGAACAAGTGTTACTGTTTTCTGCACAAAAGCGATTCTTGCGAAGCAATGTGAACACTTCCGCTTCCCAGGCACAGAGAAGGTGCTATCAGGGAATTCTCTGCCTGCCTTTCCCCAGTGCTCTGCAAGCTCTCCAAGACAACATAGAATCTGGTGCTCTGTGCTTTCTTTCCTTCTGAACAAGTGTTACTGTTTTCTGAACAAAAGCGATTCTTGCGAAGCAATGTGAACACTTCTGCTTCCCAGGCACAGAGAAGGTGCTAGGAAGGAATTCTCTGCCTGCCTTTCCCCAGTGCTCTGCAAGCTCTCGAGGACAACATAATATCTGGGGCTCTGTGCTTTCTTTCCTTCTGAACAAGTGTTACTGTTTTCTGCACAAAAGCGATTCTGCGAAACAATGTGAACAGACACAGAGAAGGTGCTAGCAGGGAATTCTCTGCCTGCCTTTCCCCAGTGCTCTGCAAGCTCTCCAGGACAACATAAAATCTGGGGCTCTGTGCTTTCTTTCCTTCTGAACAAGTGTTACTGTTTTCTGCACAAAAGCGATTCTTGCGAAGCAATGTGAACACTTCTGCTTCCCAGGCACAGAGAAGGTGCTAGCAGGGAATTCTCTGCCTGCCTTTCCCCAGTGCTCTGCAAGCTCTCCAAGACAACATAGAATCTGGTGCTCTGTGCTTTCTTTCCTTCTGAACAAGTGTTACTGTTTTCTGCACAAAAGCGATTCTTGCGAAGCAATGTGAACACTTCTGCTTCCCAGGCACAGAGAAGGTGCTAGCAGGGAATTCTCTGCCTGCCTTTCCCCAGTGCTCTGCAAGCTCTGCAGGACAACATAGAATCTGGGGCTCTGTGCTTTCTTTCCTTCTGAACAAGTGTTACTGTTTTCTGCACAAAAGCGATTCTTGCGAAGCAATGTGAACACTTCTGCTTCCCAGGCACAGAGAAGGTGCTAGCAAGGAATTCTCTGCCTGCCTTTCCCCACTGCTCTGCAAGCTCTCCAGGACAACATAAAATCTGGGGCTCTGTGCTTTCTTTCCTTCTGAACAAGTGTTACTGTTTTCTGCACAAAAGCGATTCTGCGAAGCAATGTGAACAGGCACAGAGAAGGTGCTATCAGGGAATTCTCTGCCTGCCTTTCCCCAGTGCTCTGCAAGCTCTCCAAGACAACATAGAATCTGGTGCTCTGTGCTTTCTTTCCTTCTGAACAAGTGTTACTGTTTTCTGCACAAAAGCGATTCTTGCGAAGCAATGTGAACACTTCTGCTTCCCAGGCACAGAGAAGGTGCTAGCAGGGAATTCTCTGCCTGCCTTTCCCCAGTGCTCTGCAAGCTCTCCAGGACAACATAGAATCTGGGGCTCTGTGCTTTCTTTCCTTCTGAACAAGTGTTACTGTTTTCTGCACAAAAGCGATTCTTGCGAAGCAATGTGAACACTTCTGCTTCCCAGGCACAGAGAAGGTGCTAGCAAGGAATTCTCTGCCTGCCTTTCCCCAGTGCTCTGCAAGCTCTCCAGGACAACATAAAATCTGGGGCTCTGTGCTTTCTTTCCTTCTGAACAAGTGTTACTGTTGTCTGCACAAAAGCGATTCTTGCGAATCAATGTGAACACTTCTGCTTCCCAGGCACAGAGAAGGTGCTAGCAAGGAATTCTCTGCCTGCCTTTCCCCAGTGTTCTGCAAGCTCTCCAGGACAACATAAAATCTGGGGCTCTGTGCTTTCTTTCGTTCTGAACAAGTGTTACTGTTTTCTGCACAAAAGCGATTCTTGCGAAGCAATGTGAACACTTCTGCTTCCCAGGCACAGAGAAGGTGCTAGCAGGGAATTCTCTGCCTGCCTTTCCCCAGTGCTCTGCAAGCTCTCCAAGACAACATAGAATCTGGTGCTCTGTGCTTTCTTTCCTTCTGAACAAGTGTTACTGTTTTCTGCACAAAAGCGATTCTTGCGAAGCAATGTGAACACTTCTGCTTCCCAGGTACAGAGAAGGTGATATCAGGGAATTCTCTGCCTGCCTTTCCCCAGTGCTCTGCAAGCTCTCCAGGACAACATAGAATCTGGGGCTCTGTGCTTTCTTTCCTTCTGAACAAGTGTTACTGTTTTCTGCACAAAAGCGATTCTGCGAAGCAATGTGAACACTTCTGCTTCCCAGGCACAGAGAAGGTGCTAGCAGGGAATTCTCTGCCTGCCTTTCCCCAGTGCTCTGCAAGCTCTCCAGGACAACATAGAATCTGAGGCTCTGTGCTTTCTTTCCTTCTGAACAAGTGTTACTGTTTTCTGCACAAAAGCGATTCTTGCGAAGCAATGTGAACACTTCTGCTTCCCAGGCACAGAGAAGGTGCTAGCAAGGAATTCTCTGCCTGCCTTTCCCCAGTGCTCTGCAAGCTCTCCAAGACAACATAGAATCTGGTGCTCTGTGCTTTCTTTCCTTCTGAACAAGTGTTACTGTTTTCTGAACAAAAGCGATTCTGCGAAGCAATGTGAACACTTCTGCTTCCCAGGCACAGAGAAGGTGCTAGGAAGGAATTCTCTGCCTGCCTTTCCCCAGTGCTCTGCAAGCTCTCGAGGACAACATAATATCTGGGGCTCTGTGCTTTCTTTCCTTCTGAACAAGTGTTACTGTTTTCTGCACAAAAGCGATTCTGCGAAACAATGTGAACAGACACAGAGAAGGTGCTAGCAGGGAATTCTCTGCCTGCCTTTCCCCAGTGCTCTGCAAGCTCTCCAGGACAACATAAAATCTGGGGCTCTGTGCTTTCTTTCCTTCTGAACAAGTGTTAGTGTTTTCTGCACAAAAGCGATTCTTGCGAAGCAATGTGAACACTTCTGCTTCCCAGGCACAGAGAAGGTGCTAGCAGGGAATTCTCTGCCTGCCTTTCCCCAGTGCTCTGCAAGCTCTCCAAGACAACATAGAATCTGGTGCTCTGTGCTTTCTTTCCTTCTGAACAAGTGTTACTGTTTTCTGCACAAAAGCGATTCTTGCGAAGCAATGTGAACACTTCTGCTTCCCAGGCACAGAGAAGGTGCTAGCAGGGAATTCTCTGCCTGCCTTTCCCCAGTGCTCTGCAAGCTCTCCAGGACAACATAGAATCTGGGGCTCTGTGCTTTCTTTCCTTCTGAACAAGTGTTACTGTTTTCTGCACAAAAGCGATTCTTGCGAAGCAATGTGAACACTTCTGCTTCCCAGGCACAGAGAAGGTGCTAGCAAGGAATTCTCTGCCTGCCTTTCCCCAGTGCTCTGCAAGCTCTCCAGGACAACATAAAATCTGGGGCTCTGTGCTTTCTTTCCTTCTGAACAAGTGTTACTGTTTTCTGCACAAAAGCGATTCTGCGAAGCAATGTGAACAGGCACAGAGAAGGTGCTATCAGGGAATTCTCTGCCTGCCTTTCCCCAGTGCTCTGCAAGCTCTCCAGGACAACATAAAATCTGGGGCTCTGTGCTTTCTTTCCTTCTGAACAAGTGTTACTGTTTTCTGCACAAAAGCGATTCTTGCGAAGCAATGTGAACACTTCTGCTTCCCAGGCACAGAGAAGGTGCTAGCAGGGAATTCTCTGCCTGCCTTTCCCCAGTGCTCTGCAAGCTCTCCAGGACAACATAGAATCTGGGGCTCTGTGCTTTCTTTCGTTCTGAACAAGTGTTACTGTTTTCTGCACAAAAGCGATTCTGCAAAGCAATGTGAACAGGCACAGAGAAGGTGCTATCAGGGAATTCTCTGCCTGCCTTTCCCCAGTGCTCTGCAAGCTCTCCAGGACAACATAAAATCTGGGGCTCTGTGCTTTCTTTCGTTCTGAACAAGTGTTACTGTTTTCTGCACAAAAGCGATTCTTGCGAAGCAATGTGAACACTTCTGCTTCCCAGGCACAGAGAAGGTGCTATCAGGGAATTCTCTGCCTGCCTTTCCCCAGTGCTCTGCAAGCTCTCCAGGACAACATAAAATCTGGGGCTCTGTGCTTTCTTTGCTTCTGAACAAGTGTTACTGTTTTCTGCACAAAAGCGATTCTTGCGAAGCAATGTGAACACTTCTGCTTCCCAGGCACAGAGAAGGTGCTATCAGGGAATTCTCTGCCTGCCTTTCCCCAGTGCTCTGCAAGCTCTCCAGGACAACATAGTATCTGGGGCTCTGTGCTTTCTTTCCTTCTGAACAAGTGTTACTGTTTTCTGCACAAAAGCGATTATGCAAAGCAATGTGAACAGGCACAGAGAAGGTGCTATCAGGGAATTCTCTGCCTGCGTTTCCCCAGTGCTCTGCAAGCTCTGCAGGACAACATAGAATCTGGGGCTCTGTGCTTTCTTTCCTTCTGAACAAGTGTTACTGTTTTCTGCACAAAAGCGATTCTTGCGAAGCAATGTGAACACTTCCGCTTCCCAGGCACAGAGAAGGTGCTATCAGGGAATTCTCTGCCTGCCTTTCCCCAGTGCTCTGCAAGCTCTCCAGGACAACATAGAATCTGGGGCTCTGTGCTTTCTTTCCTTCTGAACAAGTGTTACTGTTTTCTGCACAAAAGCGATTCTTGCGAAGCAATGTGAACACTTCTGCTTCCCAGGCACAGAGAAGGTGATATCAGGGAATTCTCTGCCTGCCTTTCCCCAGTGCTCTGCAAGCTCTCCAAGACAACATAGAATCTGGTGCTCTGTGCTTTCTTTCCTTCTGAACAAGTGTTACTGTTTTCTGCACAAAAGCGATTCTTGCGAAGCAATGTGAACAGACACAGAGAAGGTGCTAGCAGGGAATTCTCTGCCTGCCTTTCCCCAGTGCTCTGCAAGCTCTCCAGTACAACATAGAATCTGGGGCTCTGTGCTTTCTTTCCTTCTGAACAACTGTTACTGTTTTCTGCACAAAAGCGATTCTTGCGAAGCAATGTGAACACTTCTGCTTCCCAGGCACAGAGAAGGTGCTAGCAGGGAATTCTCTGCCTGCCTTTCCCCAGTGCTCTGCAAGCTCTCCAGGACAACATAGAATCTGGGGCTCTGTGCTTTCTTTCCTTCTGAACAAGTGTTAGTGTTTTCTGCACAAAAGCGATTCTGCGAAACAATGTGAACACTTCTGCTTCCCAGGCACAGAGAAGGTGCTATCAGGGAATTCTCTGCCTGCCTTTCCCCAGTGCTCTGCAAGCTCTCCAGGACAACATAGAATCTGGGGCTCTGTGCTTTCTTTCCTTCTGAACAAGTGTTACTGTTTTCTGCACAAAAGTGATTCTGCGAAGCAATGTGAACAGGCACAGAGAAGGTGCTAGCAGGGAATTCTCTGCTGCCTTTCCCCAGTGCTCTGCAAGCTCTCCAGGACAACATAAAATCTGGGGCTCTGTGCTTTCTTTCCTTCTGAACAAGTGTTAGTGTTTTCTGCACAAAAGCGATTCTGCGAAGCAATGTGAACACTTCTGCTTCCCAGGCACAGAGAAGGTGCTAGGAAGGAATTCTCTGCCTGCCTTTCCCCAGTGCTCTGCAAGCTCTCCAGGACAACATAAAATCTGGGGCTCTGTGCTTTCTTTCGTTCTGAACAAGTGTTACTGTTTTCTGCACAAAAGCGATTCTGCGAAGCAATGTGAACAGGCACAGAGAAGGTGCTAGCAGGGAATTCTCTGCCTGCCTTTCCCCAGTGCTCTGCAAGCTCTCCAGGACAACATAAAATCTGGGGCTCTGTGCTTTCTTTCCTTCTGAACAAGTGTTAGTGTTTTCTGCACAAAAGCGATTCTTGCGAAGCAATGTGAACACTTCTGCTTCCCAGGCACAGAGAAGTTGCTAGCAAGGAATTCTCTGCCTGCCTTTCCCCAGTGCTCTGCAAGCTCTCCAGGACAACATAAAATCTGGGGCTCTGTGCTTTCTTTCGTTCTGAACAAGTGTTACTGTTTTCTGCACAAAAGCGATTCTGCGAAGCAATGTGAACAGGCACAGAGAAGGTGCTAGCAAGGAATTCTCTGCCTGCCTTTCCCCAGTGCTCTGCAAGCTCTCCAGGACAACATAGAATCTGGGGCTCTGTGCTTTCTTTCCTTCTGAACAAGTGTTACTGTTTTCTGCACAAAAGCGATTCTTGCGAAGCAATGTGAAAACTTCTGCTTCCCAGGTACAGAGAAGGTGCTAGCAGGGAATTCTCTGCCTGCCTTTCCCCAGTGCTCTGCAAGCTCTCCAAGACAACATAGAATCTGGTGCTCTGTGCTTTCTTTCCTTCTGAGCAAGTGTTACTGTTTTCTGCACAAAAGCGATTCTGCGAAGCAATGTGAACACTTCTGCTTCCCAGGCACAGAGAAGGTGCTAGCAAGGAATTCTCTGCCTGCCTTTCCCCAGTGCTCTGCAAGCTCTCCAGGACAACATAGAATCTGGGGCTCTGTGCTTTCTTTCCTTCTGAACAAGTGTTACTGTTTTCTGCACAAAAGCGATTCTTGCGAAGCAATGTGAACACTTCTGCTTCCCAGGCACAGAGAAGGTGCTATCAGGGAATTCTCTGCCTGCCTTTCCCCAGTGCTCTGCAAGCTCTCCAAGACAACATAGAATCTGGTGCTCTGTGCTTTCTTTCCTTCTGAACAAGTGTTACTGTTTTCTGCACAAAAGCGATTCTGCGAAGCAATGTGAACACTTCTGCTTCCCAGGCACAGAGAAGGTGCTAGCAAGGAATTCTCTGCCTGCCTTTCCCCAGTGCTCTGCAAGCTCTCGAGGACAACATAATATCTGGGGCTCTGTGCTTTCTTTCCTTCTGAACAAGTGTTACTGTTTTCTGCACAAAAGCGATTCTGCGAAACAATGTGAACAGACACAGAGAAGGTGCTAGCAGGGAATTCTCTGCCTGCCTTTCCCCAGTGCTCTGCAAGCTCTCCAGGACAACATAAAATCTGGGGCTCTGTGCTTTCTTTCCTTCTGAACAACTGTTACTGTTTTCTGCACAAAAGCGATTCTTGCGAAGCAATGTGAACACTTCTGCTTCCCAGGCACAGAGAAGGTGCTAGCAGGGAATTCTCTGCCTGCCTTTCCCCAGTGCTCTGCAAGCTCTCCAAGACAACATAGAATCTGGTGCTCTGTGCTTTCTTTCCTTCTGAACAAGTGTTACTGTTTTCTGCACAAAAGCGATTCTTGCGAAGCAATGTGAACACTTCTGCTTCCCAGGCACAGAGAAGGTGATATCAGGGAATTCTCTGCCTGCCTTTCCCCAGTGCTCTGCAAGCTCTCCAGGACAACATAGAATCTGGGGCTCTGTGCTTTCTTTCCTTCTGAACAAGTGTTACTGTTTTCTGCACAAAAGCGATTCTGCGAAGCAATGTGAACACTTCTGCTTCCCAGGCACAGAGAAGGTGCTAGCAGGGAATTCTCTGCCTGCCTTTCCCCAGTGCTCTGCAAGCTCTCCAGGACAACATAGAATCTGGGGCTCTGTGCTTTCTTTCCTTCTGAACAAGTGTTACTGTTTTCTGCACAAAAGCGATTCTTGCGAAGCAATGTGAACACTTCTGCTTCCCAGGCACAGAGAAGGTGCTAGCAAGGAATTCTCTGCCTGCCTTTCCCCAGTGCTCTGCAAGCTCTCCAGGACAACATAAAATCTGGGGCTCTGTGCTTTCTTTCCTTCTGAACAAGTGTTACTGTTTTCTGCACAAAAGCGATTCTTGCGAAGCAATGTGAACAGGCACAGAGAAGGTGCTATCAGGGAATTCTCTGCCTGCCTTTCCCCAGTGCTCTGCAAGCTCTCCAGGACAACATAAAATCTGGGGCTCTGTGCTTTCTTTCCTTCTGAACAAGTGTTACTGTTTTCTGCACAAAAGCGATTCTTGCGAAGCAATGTGAACACTTCTGCTTCGCAGGCACAGAGAAGGTGCTATCAGGGAATTCTCTGCCTGCCTTTCCCCAGTGCTCTGCAAGCTCTCCAAGACAACATAGAATCTGGTGCTCTGTGCTTTCTTTCCTTCTGAACAAGTGTTACTGTTTTCTGAACAAAAGCGATTCTTGCGAAGCAATGTGAACACTTCTGCTTCCCAGGCACAGAGAAGGTGCTAGGAAGGAATTCTCTGCCTGCCTTTCCCCAGTGCTCTGCAAGCTCTCGAGGACAACATAATATCTGGGGCTCTGTGCTTTCTTTCCTTCTGAACAAGTGTTACTGTTTTCTGCACAAAAGCGATTCTTGCGAAGCAATGTGAAAACTTCTGCTTCCCAGGTACAGAGAAGGTGCTAGCAGGGAATTCTCTGCCTGCCTTTCCCCAGTGCTCTGCAAGCTCTCCAAGACAACATAGAATCTGGTGCTCTGTGCTTTCTTTCCTTCTGAGCAAGTGTTACTGTTTTCTGCACAAAAGCGATTCTGCGAAGCAATGTGAACACTTCTGCTTCCCAGGCACAGAGAAGGTGCTAGCAAGGAATTCTCTGCCTGCCTTTCCCCAGTGCTCTGCAAGCTCTCCAGGACAACATAGAATCTGGGGCTCTGTGCTTTCTTTCCTTCTGAACAAGTGTTACTGTTTTCTGCACAAAAGCGATTCTTGCGAAGCAATGTGAACACTTCTGCTTCCCAGGCACAGAGAAGGTGCTATCAGGGAATTCTCTGCCTGCCTTTCCCCAGTGCTCTGCAAGCTCTCCAAGACAACATAGAATCTGGTGCTCTGTGCTTTCTTTCCTTCTGAACAAGTGTTACTGTTTTCTGCACAAAAGCGATTCTGCGAAGCAATGTGAACACTTCTGCTTCCCAGGCACAGAGAAGGTGCTAGCAAGGAATTCTCTGCCTGCCTTTCCCCAGTGCTCTGCAAGCTCTCGAGGACAACATAATATCTGGGGCTCTGTGCTTTCTTTCCTTCTGAACAAGTGTTACTGTTTTCTGCACAAAAGCGATTCTGCGAAACAATGTGAACAGACACAGAGAAGGTGCTAGCAGGGAATTCTCTGCCTGCCTTTCCCCAGTGCTCTGCAAGCTCTCCAGGACAACATAAAATCTGGGGCTCTGTGCTTTCTTTCCTTCTGAACAACTGTTACTGTTTTCTGCACAAAAGCGATTCTTGCGAAGCAATGTGAACACTTCTGCTTCCCAGGCACAGAGAAGGTGCTAGCAGGGAATTCTCTGCCTGCCTTTCCCCAGTGCTCTGCAAGCTCTCCAAGACAACATAGAATCTGGTGCTCTGTGCTTTCTTTCCTTCTGAACAAGTGTTACTGTTTTCTGCACAAAAGCGATTCTTGCGAAGCAATGTGAACACTTCTGCTTCCCAGGCACAGAGAAGGTGATATCAGGGAATTCTCTGCCTGCCTTTCCCCAGTGCTCTGCAAGCTCTCCAGGACAACATAGAATCTGGGGCTCTGTGCTTTCTTTCCTTCTGAACAAGTGTTACTGTTTTCTGCACAAAAGCGATTCTGCGAAGCAATGTGAACACTTCTGCTTCCCAGGCACAGAGAAGGTGCTAGCAGGGAATTCTCTGCCTGCCTTTCCCCAGTGCTCTGCAAGCTCTCCAGGACAACATAGAATCTGGGGCTCTGTGCTTTCTTTCCTTCTGAACAAGTGTTACTGTTTTCTGCACAAAAGCGATTCTTGCGAAGCAATGTGAACACTTCTGCTTCCCAGGCACAGAGAAGGTGCTAGCAAGGAATTCTCTGCCTGCCTTTCCCCAGTGCTCTGCAAGCTCTCCAGGACAACATAAAATCTGGGGCTCTGTGCTTTCTTTCCTTCTGAACAAGTGTTACTGTTTTCTGCACAAAAGCGATTCTTGCGAAGCAATGTGAACAGGCACAGAGAAGGTGCTATCAGGGAATTCTCTGCCTGCCTTTCCCCAGTGCTCTGCAAGCTCTCCAGGACAACATAAAATCTGGGGCTCTGTGCTTTCTTTCCTTCTGAACAAGTGTTACTGTTTTCTGCACAAAAGCGATTCTTGCGAAGCAATGTGAACACTTCTGCTTCGCAGGCACAGAGAAGGTGCTATCAGGGAATTCTCTGCCTGCCTTTCCCCAGTGCTCTGCAAGCTCTCCAAGACAACATAGAATCTGGTGCTCTGTGCTTTCTTTCCTTCTGAACAAGTGTTACTGTTTTCTGCACAAAAGCGATTCTTGCGAAGCAATGTGAACACTTCTGCTTCCCAGGCACAGAGAAGGTGCTAGCAGGGAATTCTCTGCCTGCCTTTCCCCAGTGCTCTGCAAGCTCTCCAGGACAACATAGAATCTGGGGCTCTGTGCTTTCTTTCCTTCTGAACAAGTGTTACTGTTTTCTGCACAAAAGCGATTCTTGCGAAGCAATGTGAACACTTCTGCTTCCCAGGCACAGAGAAGGTGCTAGCAAGGAATTCTCTGCCTGCCTTTCCCCACTGCTCTGCAAGCTCTCCAGGACAACATAAAATCTGGGGCTCTGTGCTTTCTTTCCTTCTGAACAAGTGTTACTGTTTTCTGCACAAAAGCGATTCTGCGAAGCAATGTGAACAGGCACAGAGAAGGTGCTATCAGGGAATTCTCTGCCTGCCTTTCCCCAGTGCTCTGCAAGCTCTCCAGGACAACATAAAATCTGGGGCTCTGTGCTTTCTTTCCTTCTGAACAAGTGTTACTGTTGTCTGCACAAAAGCGATTCTTGCGAATCAATGTGAACACTTCTGCTTCCCAGGCACAGAGAAGGTGCTAGCAAGGAATTCTCTGCCTGCCTTTCCCCAGTGTTCTGCAAGCTCTCCAGGACAACATAAAATCTGGGGCTCTGTGCTTTCTTTCGTTCTGAACAAGTGTTACTGTTTTCTGCACAAAAGCGATTCTTGCGAAGCAATGTGAACACTTCTGCTTCCCAGGCACAGAGAAGGTGCTAGCAGGGAATTCTCTGCCTGCCTTTCCCCAGTGCTCTGCAAGCTCTCCAAGACAACATAGAATCTGGTGCTCTGTGCTTTCTTTCCTTCTGAACAAGTGTTACTGTTTTCTGCACAAAAGCGATTCTTGCGAAGCAATGTGAACACTTCTGCTTCCCAGGTACAGAGAAGGTGATATCAGGGAATTCTCTGCCTGCCTTTCCCCAGTGCTCTGCAAGCTCTCCAGGACAACATAGAATCTGGGGCTCTGTGCTTTCTTTCCTTCTGAACAAGTGTTACTGTTTTCTGCACAAAAGCGATTCTGCGAAGCAATGTGAACACTTCTGCTTCCCAGGCACAGAGAAGGTGCTAGCAGGGAATTCTCTGCCTGCCTTTCCCCAGTGCTCTGCAAGCTCTCCAGGACAACATAGAATCTGGGGCTCTGTGCTTTCTTTCCTTCTGAACAAGTGTTACTGTTTTCTGCACAAAAGCGATTCTTGCGAAGCAATGTGAACACTTCTGCTTCCCAGGCACAGAGAAGGTGCTAGCAGGGAATTCTCTGCCTGCCTTTCCCCAGTGCTCTGCAAGCTCTCCAAGACAACATAGAATCTGGTGCTCTGTGCTTTCTTTCCTTCTGAACAAGTGTTACTGTTTTCTGCACAAAAGCGATTCTTGCGAAGCAATGTGAACACTTCTGCTTCCCAGGCACAGAGAAGGTGATATCAGGGAATTCTCTGCCTGCCTTTCCCCAGTGCTCTGCAAGCTCTCCAGGACAACATAGAATCTGGGGCTCTGTGCTTTCTTTCCTTCTGAACAAGTGTTACTGTTTTCTGCACAAAAGCGATTCTGCGAAGCAATGTGAACACTTCTGCTTCCCAGGCACAGAGAAGGTGCTAGCAGGGAATTCTCTGCCTGCCTTTCCCCAGTGCTCTGCAAGCTCTCCAGGACAACATAGAATCTGGGGCTCTGTGCTTTCTTTCCTTCTGAACAAGTGTTACTGTTTTCTGCACAAAAGCGATTCTTGCGAAGCAATGTGAACACTTCTGCTTCCCAGGCACAGAGAAGGTGCTAGCAAGGAATTCTCTGCCTGCCTTTCCCCAGTGCTCTGCAAGCTCTCCAGGACAACATAAAATCTGGGGCTCTGTGCTTTCTTTCCTTCTGAACAAGTGTTACTGTTTTCTGCACAAAAGCGATTCTTGCGAAGCAATGTGAACAGGCACAGAGAAGGTGCTATCAGGGAATTCTCTGCCTGCCTTTCCCCAGTGCTCTGCAAGCTCTCCAGGACAACATAAAATCTGGGGCTCTGTGCTTTCTTTCCTTCTGAACAAGTGTTACTGTTTTCTGCACAAAAGCGATTCTTGCGAAGCAATGTGAACACTTCTGCTTCGCAGGCACAGAGAAGGTGCTATCAGGGAATTCTCTGCCTGCCTTTCCCCAGTGCTCTGCAAGCTCTCCAAGACAACATAGAATCTGGTGCTCTGTGCTTTCTTTCCTTCTGAACAAGTGTTACTGTTTTCTGCACAAAAGCGATTCTTGCGAAGCAATGTGAACACTTCTGCTTCCCAGGCACAGAGAAGGTGCTAGCAGGGAATTCTCTGCCTGCCTTTCCCCAGTGCTCTGCAAGCTCTCCAGGACAACATAGAATCTGGGGCTCTGTGCTTTCTTTCCTTCTGAACAAGTGTTACTGTTTTCTGCACAAAAGCGATTCTTGCGAAGCAATGTGAACACTTCTGCTTCCCAGGCACAGAGAAGGTGCTAGCAAGGAATTCTCTGCCTGCCTTTCCCCACTGCTCTGCAAGCTCTCCAGGACAACATAAAATCTGGGGCTCTGTGCTTTCTTTCCTTCTGAACAAGTGTTACTGTTTTCTGCACAAAAGCGATTCTGCGAAGCAATGTGAACAGGCACAGAGAAGGTGCTATCAGGGAATTCTCTGCCTGCCTTTCCCCAGTGCTCTGCAAGCTCTCCAGGACAACATAAAATCTGGGGCTCTGTGCTTTCTTTCCTTCTGAACAAGTGTTACTGTTGTCTGCACAAAAGCGATTCTTGCGAATCAATGTGAACACTTCTGCTTCCCAGGCACAGAGAAGGTGCTAGCAAGGAATTCTCTGCCTGCCTTTCCCCAGTGTTCTGCAAGCTCTCCAGGACAACATAAAATCTGGGGCTCTGTGCTTTCTTTCGTTCTGAACAAGTGTTACTGTTTTCTGCACAAAAGCGATTCTTGCGAAGCAATGTGAACACTTCTGCTTCCCAGGCACAGAGAAGGTGCTAGCAGGGAATTCTCTGCCTGCCTTTCCCCAGTGCTCTGCAAGCTCTCCAAGACAACATAGAATCTGGTGCTCTGTGCTTTCTTTCCTTCTGAACAAGTGTTACTGTTTTCTGCACAAAAGCGATTCTTGCGAAGCAATGTGAACACTTCTGCTTCCCAGGTACAGAGAAGGTGATATCAGGGAATTCTCTGCCTGCCTTTCCCCAGTGCTCTGCAAGCTCTCCAGGACAACATAGAATCTGGGGCTCTGTGCTTTCTTTCCTTCTGAACAAGTGTTACTGTTTTCTGCACAAAAGCGATTCTGCGAAGCAATGTGAACACTTCTGCTTCCCAGGCACAGAGAAGGTGCTAGCAGGGAATTCTCTGCCTGCCTTTCCCCAGTGCTCTGCAAGCTCTCCAGGACAACATAGAATCTGGGGCTCTGTGCTTTCTTTCCTTCTGAACAAGTGTTACTGTTTTCTGCACAAAAGCGATTCTTGCGAAGCAATGTGAACACTTCTGCTTCCCAGGCACAGAGAAGGTGCTAGCAAGGAATTCTCTGCCTGCCTTTCCCCAGTGCTCTGCAAGCTCTCCAAGACAACATAGAATCTGGTGCTCTGTGCTTTCTTTCCTTCTGAACAAGTGTTACTGTTTTCTGAACAAAAGCGATTCTGCGAAGCAATGTGAACACTTCTGCTTCCCAGGCACAGAGAAGGTGCTAGGAAGGAATTCTCTGCCTGCCTTTCCCCAGTGCTCTGCAAGCTCTCGAGGACAACATAATATCTGGGGCTCTGTGCTTTCTTTCCTTCTGAACAAGTGTTACTGTTTTCTGCACAAAAGCGATTCTGCGAAACAATGTGAACAGACACAGAGAAGGTGCTAGCAGGGAATTCTCTGCCTGCCTTTCCCCAGTGCTCTGCAAGCTCTCCAGGACAACATAAAATCTGGGGCTCTGTGCTTTCTTTCCTTCTGAACAAGTGTTACTGTTTTCTGCACAAAAGCGATTCTTGCGAAGCAATGTGAACACTTCTGCTTCCCAGGCACAGAGAAGGTGCTAGCAGGGAATTCTCTGCCTGCCTTTCCCCAGTGCTCTGCAAGCTCTCCAAGACAACATAGAATCTGGTGCTCTGTGCTTTCTTTCCTTCTGAACAAGTGTTACTGTTTTCTGCACAAAAGCGATTCTTGCGAAGCAATGTGAACACTTCTGCTTCCCAGGCACAGAGAAGGTGCTAGCAGGGAATTCTCTGCCTGCCTTTCCCCAGTGCTCTGCAAGCTCTCCAGGACAACATAGAATCTGGGGCTCTGTGCTTTCTTTCCTTCTGAACAAGTGTTACTGTTTTCTGCACAAAAGCGATTCTTGCGAAGCAATGTGAACACTTCTGCTTCCCAGGCACAGAGAAGGTGCTAGCAAGGAATTCTCTGCCTGCCTTTCCCCAGTGCTCTGCAAGCTCTCCAGGACAACATAAAATCTGGGGCTCTGTGCTTTCTTTCCTTCTGAACAAGTGTTACTGTTTTCTGCACAAAAGCGATTCTGCGAAGCAATGTGAACAGGCACAGAGAAGGTGCTATCAGGGAATTCTCTGCCTGCCTTTCCCCAGTGCTCTGCAAGCTCTCCAGGACAACATAAAATCTGGGGCTCTGTGCTTTCTTTCATTCTGAACAAGTGTTACTGTTTTCTGCACAAAAGCGATTCTTGCGAAGCAATGTGAACACTTCTGCTTCCCAGGCACAGAGAAGGTGCTAGCAGGGAATTCTCTGCCTGCCTTTCCCCAGTGCTCTGCAAGCTCTCCAGGACAACATAGAATCTGGGGCTCTGTGCTTTCTTTCGTTCTGAACAAGTGTTACTGTTTTCTGCACAAAAGCGATTCTGCAAAGCAATGTGAACAGGCACAGAGAAGGTGCTATCAGGGAATTCTCTGCCTGCCTTTCCCCAGTGCTCTGCAAGCTCTCCAGGACAACATAAAATCTGGGGCTCTGTGCTTTCTTTCGTTCTGAACAAGTGTTACTGTTTTCTGCACAAAAGCGATTCTTGCGAAGCAATGTGAACACTTCTGCTTCCCAGGCACAGAGAAGGTGCTATCAGGGAATTCTCTGCCTGCCTTTCCCCAGTGCTCTGCAAGCTCTCCAGGACAACATAAAATCTGGGGCTCTGTGCTTTCTTTGCTTCTGAACAAGTGTTACTGTTTTCTGCACAAAAGCGATTCTTGCGAAGCAATGTGAACACTTCTGCTTCCCAGGCACAGAGAAGGTGCTATCAGGGAATTCTCTGCCTGCCTTTCCCCAGTGCTCTGCAAGCTCTCCAGGACAACATAGTATCTGGGGCTCTGTGCTTTCTTTCCTTCTGAACAAGTGTTACTGTTTTCTGCACAAAAGCGATTATGCAAAGCAATGTGAACAGGCACAGAGAAGGTGCTATCAGGGAATTCTCTGCCTGCGTTTCCCCAGTGCTCTGCAAGCTCTGCAGGACAACATAGAATCTGGGGCTCTGTGCTTTCTTTCCTTCTGAACAAGTGTTACTGTTTTCTGCACAAAAGCGATTCTTGCGAAGCAATGTGAACACTTCCGCTTCCCAGGCACAGAGAAGGTGCTATCAGGGAATTCTCTGCCTGCCTTTCCCCAGTGCTCTGCAAGCTCTCCAGGACAACATAGAATCTGGGGCTCTGTGCTTTCTTTCCTTCTGAACAAGTGTTACTGTTTTCTGCACAAAAGCGATTCTTGCGAAGCAATGTGAACACTTCTGCTTCCCAGGCACAGAGAAGGTGATATCAGGGAATTCTCTGCCTGCCTTTCCCCAGTGCTCTGCAAGCTCTCCAAGACAACATAGAATCTGGTGCTCTGTGCTTTCTTTCCTTCTGAACAAGTGTTACTGTTTTCTGCACAAAAGCGATTCTTGCGAAGCAATGTGAACAGACACAGAGAAGGTGCTAGCAGGGAATTCTCTGCCTGCCTTTCCCCAGTGCTCTGCAAGCTCTCCAGTACAACATAGAATCTGGGGCTCTGTGCTTTCTTTCCTTCTGAACAACTGTTACTGTTTTCTGCACAAAAGCGATTCTTGCGAAGCAATGTGAACACTTCTGCTTCCCAGGCACAGAGAAGGTGCTAGCAGGGAATTCTCTGCCTGCCTTTCCCCAGTGCTCTGCAAGCTCTCCAGGACAACATAGAATCTGGGGCTCTGTGCTTTCTTTCCTTCTGAACAAGTGTTAGTGTTTTCTGCACAAAAGCGATTCTGCGAAACAATGTGAACACTTCTGCTTCCCAGGCACAGAGAAGGTGCTAGCAGGGAATTCTCTGCCTGCCTTTCCCCAGTGCTCTGCAAGCTCTCCAGGACAACATAGAATCTGGGGCTCTGTGCTTTCTTTCCTTCTGAACAAGTGTTACTGTTTTCTGCACAAAAGCGATTCTGCGAAGCAATGTGAACAGGCACAGAGAAGGTGCTAGCAGGGAATTCTCTGCCTGCCTTTCCCCAGTGCTCTGCAAGCTCTCCAGGACAACATAAAATCTGGGGCTCTGCGCTGTCTTTCGTTCTGAACAAGTGTTACTGTTTTCTGCACAAAAGCGATTCTTGCGAAGCAATGTGAACACTTCTGCTTCCCAGGCACAGAGAAGGTGCTAGCAGGGAATTCTCTGCCTGCCTTTCCCCAGTGCTCTGCAAGCTCTCCAGGACAACATAAAATCTGGGGCTCTGTGCTTTCTTTCGTTCTGAACAAGTGTTACTGTTTTCTGCACAAAAGCGATTCTGCGAAACAATGTGAACACTTCTGCTTCCCAGGCACAGAGAAGGTGCTATCAGGGAATTCTCTGCCTGCCTTTCCCCAGTGCTCTGCAAGCTCTCCAGGACAACATAGTATCTGGGGCTCTGTGCTTTCTTTCCTTCTGAACAAGTGATACTGTTTTCTGCACAAAAGCGATTCTGCAAAGCAATGTGAACAGGCACAGAGAAGGTGCTAGCAGGGAATTCTCTGCCTGCCTTTCCCCAGTGCTCTGCAAGCTCTCCAGGACAACATAGAATCTGGGGCTCTGTGCTTTCTTTCCTTCTGAAAAAGTGTTAGTGTTTTCTGCACAAAAGCGATTCTTGCGAAGCAATGTGAATACTTCTGCTTCCCAGGCACAGAGAAGGTGCTATCAGGGAATTCTCTGCCTGCCTTTCCCCAGTGCTCTGCAAGCTCTCCAGGACAACATAGAATCTGGGGCTCTGTGCTTTCTTTCGTTCTGAACAAGTGTTACTGTTTTCTGCACAAAAGCGATTCTTGCGAAGCAATGTGAACACTTCTGCTTCCCAGGCACAGAGAAGGTGATATCAGGGAATTCTCTGCCTGCCTTTCCCCAGTGTTCTGCAAGCTCTCCAAGACAACATAGAATCTGGTGCTCTGTGCTTTCTTTCCTTCTGAACAAGTGTTACTGTTTTCTGAACAAAAGCGATTCTGCGAAGCAATGTGAACACTTCTGCTTCCCAGGCACAGAGAAGGTGCTAGGAAGGAATTCTCTGCCTGCCTTTCCCCAGTGTTCTGCAAGCTCTCGAGGACAACATAAAATCTGGGGCTCTGTGCTTTCTTTCGTTCTGAACAAGTGTTAGTGTTTTCTGCACAAAAGCGATTCTGCGAAACAATGTGAACAGACACAGAGAAGGTGCTATCAGGGAATTCTCTGCCTGCCTTTCCCCAGTGCTCTGCAAGCTCTCCAGGAAAACATAGAATCTGGGGCTCTGTGCTTTCTTTCCTTCTGAACAAGTGTTACTGTTTTCTGCACAAAAGCGATTCTTGCGAAGCAATGTGAACACTTCTGCTTCCCAGGCACAGAGAAGGTGCTAGAAGGGAATTCTCTGCCTGCCTTTCCCCAGTGCTCTGCAAGCTCTCCAGGACAACATAGAATCTGGGGCTCTGTGCTTTCTTTCGTTCTGAACAAGTGTTAGTGTTTTCTGCACAAAAGCGATTCTGCGAAACAATGTGAATACTTCTGCTTCCCAGGCACAGAGAAGGTGCTAGCAGGGAATTCTCTGCCTGCCTTTCCCCAGTGCTCTGCAAGCTCTCCAAGACAACATAGAATCTGGGGCTCTGTGCTTTCTTTCCTTCTGAACAAGTGTTAGTGTTTTCTGCACAAAAGCGATTCTGCGAAGCAATGTGAACAGGCACAGAGAAGGTGCTATCAGGGAATTCTCTGCCTGCCTTTCCCCAGTGCTCTGCAAGCTCTCCAGGACAACATAAAATCTGGGGCTCTGCGCTGTCTTTCGTTCTGAACAAGTGTTAGTGTTTTCTGCACAAAAGCGATTCTTGCGAAGCAATGTGAACACTTCTGCTTCCCAGGCACAGAGAAGGTGCTATCAGGGAATTCTCTGCCTGCCTTTCCCCAGTGCTCTGCAAGCTCTCCAGGACAACATAAAATCTGGGGCTCTGTGCTTTCTTTCCTTCTGAACAAGTGTTACTGTTTTCTGCACAAAAGCGATTCTTGCGAAGCAATGTGAACACTTCTGCTTCCCAGGCACAGAGAAGGTGCTAGCAGGGAATTCTCTGCCTGCCTTTCCCCAGTGCTCTGCAAGCTCTCGAGGACAACATAAAATCTGGGGCTCTGTGCTTTCTTTCCTTCTGAACAAGTGTTACTGTTTTCTGCACAAAAGCGATTCTGCGAAACAATGTGAACAGACACAGAGAAGGTGCTAGCAGGGAATTCTCTGCCTGCCTTTCCCCAGTGCTCTGCAAGCTCTCCAGTACAACATAGAATCTGGGGCTCTGTGCTTTCTTTCCTTCTGAACAACTGTTACTGTTTTCTGCACAAAAGCGATTCTTGCGAAGCAATGTGAACACTTCTGCTTCCCAGGCACAGAGAAGGTGCTAGCAGGGAATTCTCTGCCTGCCTTTCCCCAGTGCTCTGCAAGCTCTCCAGGACAACATAGAATCTGGGGCTCTGTGCTTTCTTTCGTTCTGAACAAGTGTTAGTGTTTTCTGCACAAAAGCGATTCTGCGAAGCAATGTGAACACTTCTGCTTCCCAGGCACAGAGAAGGTGCTAGCAGGGAATTCTCTGCCTGCCTTTCCCCAGTGCTCTGCAAGCTCTCCAGGACAACATAGAATCTGGGGCTCTGTGCTTTCTTTCCTTCTGAAAAAGTGTTAGTGTTTTCTGCACAAAAGCGATTCTTGCGAAGCAATGTGAACACTTCTGCTTCCCAGGCACAGAGAAGGTGCTAGCAGGGAATTCTCTGCCTGCCTTTCCCCAGTGCTCTGCAAGCTCTCCAAGACAACATAGAATCTGGGGCTCTGTGCTTTCTTTCCTTCTGAACAAGTGTTACTGTTTTCTGCACAAAAGCGATTCTGCGAAGCAATGTGAACAGGCACAGAGAAGGTGCTATCAGGGAATTCTCTGCCTGCCTTTCCCCAGTGCTCTGCAAGCTCTCCAGGACAACATAAAATCTGGGGCTCTGCGCTGTCTTTCGTTCTGAACAAGTGTTACTGTTTTCTGCACAAAAGCGATTCTTGCGAAGCAATGTGAACACTTCTGCTTCCCAGGCACAGAGAAGGTGCTATCAGGGAATTCTCTGCCTGCCTTTCCCCAGTGCTCTGCAAGCTCTCCAGGACAACATAGAATCTGGGGCTCTGTGCTTTCTTTGCTTCTGAACAAGTGTTACTGTTTTCTGCACAAAAGCGATTCTTGCGAAGCAATGTGAACACTTCTGCTTCCCAGGCACAGAGAAGGTGCTATCAGGGAATTCTCTGCCTGCCTTTCCCCAGTGCTCTGCAAGCTCTCCAGGACAACATAGAATCTGGGGCTCTGTGCTTTCTTTCGTTCTGAACAAGTGTTACTGTTTTCTGCACAAAAGCGATTCTTGCGAAGCAATGTGAACACTTCTGCTTCCCAGGCACAGAGAAGGTGCTAGCAGGGAATTCTCTGCCTGCCTTTCCCCAGTGCTCTGCAAGCTCTCCAGGACAACAGTGAATCTGGGGCTCTGTGCTTTCTTTCGTTCTGAACAAGTGTTACTGTTTTCTGCACAAAAGCGATTCTTGCGAAGCAATGTGAACAGGCACAGAGAAGGTGCTATCAGGGAATTCTCTGCCTGCATTTCCCCAGTGCTCTGCAAGCTCTCCAGGACAACATAAAATCTGGGGCTCTGTGCTTTCTTTCGTTCTGAACAAGTGTTAGTGTTTTCTGCACAAAAGCGATTCTTGCGAATCAATGTGAACACTTCTGCTTCCCAGGCACAGAGAAGGTGCTAGCAAGGAATTCTCTGCCTGCCTTTCCCCAGTGCTCT
Organism: Strix aluco; assembly: GCF_031877795.1. NCBI lineage: Eukaryota > Metazoa > Chordata > Aves > Strigiformes > Strigidae > Strix > Strix aluco. The sequence continues at coordinate 3,599,838 of NW_027436647.1, forward strand.
GCAAGCTCTCCAGGACAACATAAAATCTGGGGCTCTGTGCTTTCTTTCCTTCTGAACAAGTGTTAGTGTTTTCTACACAAAAGCGATTCCGCGAAGCAATGTGAACACTTCTGCTTCCCAGGCACAGAGAAGGTGCTAGCAAGGAATTCTCTGCCTGCCTTTCCCCAGTGCTCTGCAAGCTCTCCAGGACAACATAGAATCTGGGGCTCTGTGCTTTCTTTCGTTCTGAACAAGTGTTACTGTTTTCTGCACAAAAGCGATTCTGCGAAGCAATGTGAACAGGCACAGACAAGGTGCTATCAGGGAATTCTCTGCCTGCCTTTCCCCAGTGCTCTGCAAGCTCTCCAGGACAACATAGAATCTGGGGCTCTGTGCTTTCTTTCCTTCTGAACAAGTGTTACTGTTTTCTGCACAAAAGCGATTCTTGCGAAGCAATGTGAACACTTCTGCTTCCCAGGCACAGAGAAGGTGCTAGCAGGGAATTCTCTGCCTGCCTTTCCCCAGTGCTCTGCAAGCTCTCCAGGACAACATCAAATCTGGGGCTCTGTGCTTTCTTTCGTTCTGAACAAGTGTTACTGTTTTCTGCACAAAAGCGATTCTTGCGAAGCAATGTGAAGACCTCTGCTTCCCAGGCACAGAGAAGGTGCTAGCAGGGAATTCTCTGCCTGCCTTTCCCCAGTGCTCTGCAAGCTCTCCAAGACAACATAGAATCTGGTGCTCTGTGCTTTCTTTCCTTCTGAACAAGTGTTACTGTTTTCTGCACAAAAGCGATTCTGCGAAGCAATGTGAACACTTCTGCTTCCCAGGCACAGAGAAGGTGCTAGCAATGAATTCTCTGCCTGCCTTTCCCCAGTGCTCTGCAAGCTCTCGAGGACAACATAAAATCTGGGGCTCTGTGCTTTCTTTCCTTCTGAACAAGTGTTACTGTTTTCTGCACAAAAGCGATTCTGCGAAACAATGTGAACAGACACAGAGAAGGTGCTAGCAGGGAATTCTCTGCCTGCCTTTCCCCAGTGCTCTGCAAGCTCTCCAGTACAACATAGAATCTGGGGCTCTGTGCTTTCTTTCCTTCTGAACAACTGTTACTGTTTTCTGCACAAAAGCGATTCTGCGAAGCAATGTGAACACTTCTGCTTCCCAGGCACAGAGAAGGTGCTAGCAGGGAATTCTCTGCCTGCCTTTCCCCAGTGCTCTGCAAGCTCTCCAGTACAACATAGAATCTGGGGCTCTGTGCTTTCTTTCCTTCTGAACAACTGTTACTGTTTTCTGCACAAAAGCGATTCTTGCGAAGCAATGTGAACACTTCTGCTTCCCAGGCACAGAGAAGGTGCTAGCAGGGAATTCTCTGCCTGCCTTTCCCCAGTGCTCTGCAAGCTCTCCAGGACAACATAGAATCTGGGGCTCTGTGCTTTCTTTCGTTCTGAACAAGTGTTAGTGTTTTCTGCACAAAAGCGATTCTGCGAAGCAATGTGAACACTTCTGCTTCCCAGGCACAGAGAAGGTGCTAGCAGGGAATTCTCTGCCTGCCTTTCCCCAGTGCTCTGCAAGCTCTCCAGGACAACATAGAATCTGGGGCTCTGTGCTTTCTTTCCTTCTGAAAAAGTGTTAGTGTTTTCTGCACAAAAGCGATTCTTGCGAAGCAATGTGAACACTTCTGCTTCCCAGGCACAGAGAAGGTGCTAGCAGGGAATTCTCTGCCTGCCTTTCCCCAGTGCTCTGCAAGCTCTCCAAGACAACATAGAATCTGGGGCTCTGTGCTTTCTTTCCTTCTGAACAAGTGTTACTGTTTTCTGCACAAAAGCGATTCTGCGAAGCAATGTGAACAGGCACAGAGAAGGTGCTATCAGGGAATTCTCTGCCTGCCTTTCCCCAGTGCTCTGCAAGCTCTCCAGGACAACATAAAATCTGGGGCTCTGCGCTGTCTTTCGTTCTGAACAAGTGTTACTGTTTTCTGCACAAAAGCGATTCTTGCGAAGCAATGTGAACACTTCTGCTTCCCAGGCACAGAGAAGGTGCTATCAGGGAATTCTCTGCCTGCCTTTCCCCAGTGCTCTGCAAGCTCTCCAGGACAACATAGAATCTGGGGCTCTGTGCTTTCTTTGCTTCTGAACAAGTGTTACTGTTTTCTGCACAAAAGCGATTCTTGCGAAGCAATGTGAACACTTCTGCTTCCCAGGCACAGAGAAGGTGCTATCAGGGAATTCTCTGCCTGCCTTTCCCCAGTGCTCTGCAAGCTCTCCAGGACAACATAGAATCTGGGGCTCTGTGCTTTCTTTCGTTCTGAACAAGTGTTACTGTTTTCTGCACAAAAGCGATTCTTGCGAAGCAATGTGAACACTTCTGCTTCCCAGGCACAGAGAAGGTGCTAGCAGGGAATTCTCTGCCTGCCTTTCCCCAGTGCTCTGCAAGCTCTCCAGGACAACAGTGAATCTGGGGCTCTGTGCTTTCTTTCGTTCTGAACAAGTGTTACTGTTTTCTGCACAAAAGCGATTCTTGCGAAGCAATGTGAACAGGCACAGAGAAGGTGCTATCAGGGAATTCTCTGCCTGCATTTCCCCAGTGCTCTGCAAGCTCTCCAGGACAACATAAAATCTGGGGCTCTGTGCTTTCTTTCGTTCTGAACAAGTGTTAGTGTTTTCTGCACAAAAGCGATTCTTGCGAATCAATGTGAACACTTCTGCTTCCCAGGCACAGAGAAGGTGCTAGCAAGGAATTCTCTGCCTGCCTTTCCCCAGTGCTCTGCAAGCTCTCCAGGACAACATAAAATCTGGGGCTCTGTGCTTTCTTTCCTTCTGAACAAGTGTTAGTGTTTTCTACACAAAAGCGATTCCGCGAAGCAATGTGAACACTTCTGCTTCCCAGGCACAGAGAAGGTGCTAGCAAGGAATTCTCTGCCTGCCTTTCCCCAGTGCTCTGCAAGCTCTCCAGGACAACATAGAATCTGGGGCTCTGTGCTTTCTTTCGTTCTGAACAAGTGTTACTGTTTTCTGCACAAAAGCGATTCTGCGAAGCAATGTGAACAGGCACAGACAAGGTGCTATCAGGGAATTCTCTGCCTGCCTTTCCCCAGTGCTCTGCAAGCTCTCCAGGACAACATAGAATCTGGGGCTCTGTGCTTTCTTTCCTTCTGAACAAGTGTTACTGTTTTCTGCACAAAAGCGATTCTTGCGAAGCAATGTGAACACTTCTGCTTCCCAGGCACAGAGAAGGTGCTAGCAGGGAATTCTCTGCCTGCCTTTCCCCAGTGCTCTGCAAGCTCTCCAGGACAACATCAAATCTGGGGCTCTGTGCTTTCTTTCGTTCTGAACAAGTGTTACTGTTTTCTGCACAAAAGCGATTCTGCGAAGCAATGTGAACAGGCACAGACAAGGTGCTATCAGGGAATTCTCTGCCTGCCTTTCCCCAGTGCTCTGCAAGCTCTCCAGGACAACATAGAATCTGGGGCTCTGTGCTTTCTTTCCTTCTGAACAAGTGTTACTGTTTTCTGCACAAAAGCGATTCTTGCGAAGCAATGTGAACACTTCTGCTTCCCAGGCACAGAGAAGGTGCTAGCAGGGAATTCTCTGCCTGCCTTTCCCCAGTGCTCTGCAAGCTCTCCAGTACAACATAGAATCTGGGGCTCTGTGCTTTCTTTCCTTCTGAACAACTGTTACTGTTTTCTGCACAAAAGCGATTCTTGCGAAGCAATGTGAACACTTCTGCTTCCCAGGCACAGAGAAGGTGCTAGCAGGGAATTCTCTGCCTGCCTTTCCCCAGTGCTCTGCAAGCTCTCCAGGACAACATAGAATCTGGGGCTCTGTGCTTTCTTTCGTTCTGAACAAGTGTTAGTGTTTTCTGCACAAAAGCGATTCTGCGAAGCAATGTGAACACTTCTGCTTCCCAGGCACAGAGAAGGTGCTAGCAGGGAATTCTCTGCCTGCCTTTCCCCAGTGCTCTGCAAGCTCTCCAGGACAACATAGAATCTGGGGCTCTGTGCTTTCTTTCCTTCTGAAAAAGTGTTAGTGTTTTCTGCACAAAAGCGATTCTTGCGAAGCAATGTGAACACTTCTGCTTCCCAGGCACAGAGAAGGTGCTAGCAGGGAATTCTCTGCCTGCCTTTCCCCAGTGCTCTGCAAGCTCTCCAAGACAACATAGAATCTGGGGCTCTGTGCTTTCTTTCCTTCTGAACAAGTGTTACTGTTTTCTGCACAAAAGCGATTCTGCGAAGCAATGTGAACAGGCACAGAGAAGGTGCTATCAGGGAATTCTCTGCCTGCCTTTCCCCAGTGCTCTGCAAGCTCTCCAGGACAACATAAAATCTGGGGCTCTGCGCTGTCTTTCGTTCTGAACAAGTGTTACTGTTTTCTGCACAAAAGCGATTCTTGCGAAGCAATGTGAACACTTCTGCTTCCCAGGCACAGAGAAGGTGCTATCAGGGAATTCTCTGCCTGCCTTTCCCCAGTGCTCTGCAAGCTCTCCAGGACAACATAGAATCTGGGGCTCTGTGCTTTCTTTGCTTCTGAACAAGTGTTACTGTTTTCTGCACAAAAGCGATTCTTGCGAAGCAATGTGAACACTTCTGCTTCCCAGGCACAGAGAAGGTGCTATCAGGGAATTCTCTGCCTGCCTTTCCCCAGTGCTCTGCAAGCTCTCCAGGACAACATAGAATCTGGGGCTCTGTGCTTTCTTTCGTTCTGAACAAGTGTTACTGTTTTCTGCACAAAAGCGATTCTTGCGAAGCAATGTGAACACTTCTGCTTCCCAGGCACAGAGAAGGTGCTAGCAGGGAATTCTCTGCCTGCCTTTCCCCAGTGCTCTGCAAGCTCTCCAGGACAACAGTGAATCTGGGGCTCTGTGCTTTCTTTCGTTCTGAACAAGTGTTACTGTTTTCTGCACAAAAGCGATTCTTGCGAAGCAATGTGAACAGGCACAGAGAAGGTGCTATCAGGGAATTCTCTGCCTGCATTTCCCCAGTGCTCTGCAAGCTCTCCAGGACAACATAAAATCTGGGGCTCTGTGCTTTCTTTCGTTCTGAACAAGTGTTAGTGTTTTCTGCACAAAAGCGATTCTTGCGAATCAATGTGAACACTTCTGCTTCCCAGGCACAGAGAAGGTGCTAGCAAGGAATTCTCTGCCTGCCTTTCCCCAGTGCTCTGCAAGCTCTCCAGGACAACATAAAATCTGGGGCTCTGTGCTTTCTTTCCTTCTGAACAAGTGTTAGTGTTTTCTACACAAAAGCGATTCCGCGAAGCAATGTGAACACTTCTGCTTCCCAGGCACAGAGAAGGTGCTAGCAAGGAATTCTCTGCCTGCCTTTCCCCAGTGCTCTGCAAGCTCTCCAGGACAACATAGAATCTGGGGCTCTGTGCTTTCTTTCGTTCTGAACAAGTGTTACTGTTTTCTGCACAAAAGCGATTCTGCGAAGCAATGTGAACAGGCACAGACAAGGTGCTATCAGGGAATTCTCTGCCTGCCTTTCCCCAGTGCTCTGCAAGCTCTCCAGGACAACATAGAATCTGGGGCTCTGTGCTTTCTTTCCTTCTGAACAAGTGTTACTGTTTTCTGCACAAAAGCGATTCTTGCGAAGCAATGTGAACACTTCTGCTTCCCAGGCACAGAGAAGGTGCTAGCAGGGAATTCTCTGCCTGCCTTTCCCCAGTGCTCTGCAAGCTCTCCAGGACAACATCAAATCTGGGGCTCTGTGCTTTCTTTCGTTCTGAACAAGTGTTACTGTTTTCTGCACAAAAGCGATTCTTGCGAAGCAATGTGAAGACCTCTGCTTCCCAGGCACAGAGAAGGTGCTAGCAGGGAATTCTCTGCCTGCCTTTCCCCAGTGCTCTGCAAGCTCTCCAAGACAACATAGAATCTGGTGCTCTGTGCTTTCTTTCCTTCTGAACAAGTGTTACTGTTTTCTGCACAAAAGCGATTCTGCGAAGCAATGTGAACACTTCTGCTTCCCAGGCACAGAGAAGGTGCTAGCAATGAATTCTCTGCCTGCCTTTCCCCAGTGCTCTGCAAGCTCTCGAGGACAACATAAAATCTGGGGCTCTGTGCTTTCTTTCCTTCTGAACAAGTGTTACTGTTTTCTGCACAAAAGCGATTCTGCGAAACAATGTGAACAGACACAGAGAAGGTGCTAGCAGGGAATTCTCTGCCTGCCTTTCCCCAGTGCTCTGCAAGCTCTCCAGTACAACATAGAATCTGGGGCTCTGTGCTTTCTTTCCTTCTGAACAACTGTTACTGTTTTCTGCACAAAAGCGATTCTGCGAAGCAATGTGAACACTTCTGCTTCCCAGGCACAGAGAAGGTGCTAGCAGGGAATTCTCTGCCTGCCTTTCCCCAGTGCTCTGCAAGCTCTCCAGGACAACATAGAATCTGGGGCTCTGTGCTTTCTTTCCTTCTGAACAAGTGTTACTGTTTTCTGCACAAAAGCGATTCTGCGAAGCAATGTGAACAGGCACAGAGAAGGTGCTAGCAGGGAATTCTCTGCCTGCCTTTCCCCAGTGCTCTGCAAGCTCTCCAGGACAACATAAAATCTGGGGCTATGCGCTGTCTTTCGTTCTGAACAAGTGTTACTGTTTTCTGCACAAAAGCGATTCTTGCGAAGCAATGTGAACACTTCTGCTTCCCAGGCACAGAGAAGGTGCTAGCAGGGAATTCTCTGCCTGCCTTTCCCCAGTGCTCTGCAAGCTCTCCAGGACAACATAAAATCTGGGGCTCTGTGCTTTCTTTCGTTCTGAACAAGTGTTACTGTTTTCTGCACAAAAGCGATTCTGCGAAACAATGTGAACACTTCTGCTTCCCAGGCACAGAGAAGGTGCTATCAGGGAATTCTCTGCCTGCCTTTCCCCAGTGCTCTGCAAGCTCTCCAGGACAACATAGTATCTCGGGCTCTGTGCTTTCTTTCCTTCTGAACAAGTGTTACTGTTTTCTGCACAAAAGCGATTCTGCAAAGCAAAGTGAACAGGCACAGAGAAGGTGCTATCAGGGAATTCTCTGCCTGCCTTTCCCCAGTGCTCTGCAAGCTCTCCAGGACAACATAGAATCTGGGGCTCTGTGCTTTCTTTCCTTCTGAAAAAGTGTTAGTGTTTTCTGCACAAAAGCGATTCTTGCGAAGCAATGTGAACACTTCTGCTTCCCAGGCACAGAGAAGGTGCTATCAGGGAATTCTCTGCCTGCCTTTCCCCAGTGCTCTGCAAGCTCTCGAGGACAACATAAAATCTGGGGCTCTGTGCTTTCTTTCGTTCTGAACAAGTGTTAGTGTTTTCTGCACAAAAGCGATTCTGCGAAACAATGTGAACAGACACAGAGAAGGTGCTATCAGGGAATTCTCTGCCTGCCTTTCCCCAGTGCTCTGCAAGCTCTCCAGGAAAACATAGAATCTGGGGCTCTGTGCTTTCTTTCCTTCTGAACAAGTGTTACTGTTTTCTGCACAAAAGCGATTCTTGCGAAGCAATGTGAACACTTCTGCTTCCCAGGCACAGAGAAGGTGCTAGAAGGGAATTCTCTGCCTGCCTTTCCCCAGTGCTCTGCAAGCTCTCCAGGACAACATAGAATCTGGGGCTCTGTGCTTTCTTTCGTTCTGAACAAGTGTTAGTGTTTTCTGCACAAAAGCGATTCTGCGAAACAATGTGAATACTTCTGCTTCCCAGGCACAGAGAAGGTGCTAGCAGGGAATTCTCTGCCTGCCTTTCCCCAGTGCTCTGCAAGCTCTCCAAGACAACATAGAATCTGGGGCTCTGTGCTTTCTTTCCTTCTGAACAAGTGTTAGTGTTTTCTGCACAAAAGCGATTCTGCGAAGCAATGTGAACAGGCACAGAGAAGGTGCTATCAGGGAATTCTCTGCCTGCCTTTCCCCAGTGCTCTGCAAGCTCTCCAGGACAACATAAAATCTGGGGCTCTGCGCTGTCTTTCGTTCTGAACAAGTGTTAGTGTTTTCTGCACAAAAGCGATTCTTGCGAAGCAATGTGAACACTTCTGCTTCCCAGGCACAGAGAAGGTGCTATCAGGGAATTCTCTGCCTGCCTTTCCCCAGTGCTCTGCAAGCTCTCCAGGACAACATAAAATCTGGGGCTCTGTGCTTTCTTTCCTTCTGAACAAGTGTTACTGTTTTCTGCACAAAAGCGATTCTTGCGAAGCAATGTGAACACTTCTGCTTCCCAGGCACAGAGAAGGTGCTAGCAGGGAATTCTCTGCCTGCCTTTCCCCAGTGCTCTGCAAGCTCTCGAGGACAACATAAAATCTGGGGCTCTGTGCTTTCTTTCCTTCTGAACAAGTGTTACTGTTTTCTGCACAAAAGCGATTCTGCGAAACAATGTGAACAGACACAGAGAAGGTGCTAGCAGGGAATTCTCTGCCTGCCTTTCCCCAGTGCTCTGCAAGCTCTCCAGTACAACATAGAATCTGGGGCTCTGTGCTTTCTTTCCTTCTGAACAACTGTTACTGTTTTCTGCACAAAAGCGATTCTTGCGAAGCAATGTGAACACTTCTGCTTCCCAGGCACAGAGAAGGTGCTAGCAGGGAATTCTCTGCCTGCCTTTCCCCAGTGCTCTGCAAGCTCTCCAGGACAACATAGAATCTGGGGCTCTGTGCTTTCTTTCGTTCTGAACAAGTGTTAGTGTTTTCTGCACAAAAGCGATTCTGCGAAGCAATGTGAACACTTCTGCTTCCCAGGCACAGAGAAGGTGCTAGCAGGGAATTCTCTGCCTGCCTTTCCCCAGTGCTCTGCAAGCTCTCCAGGACAACATAGAATCTGGGGCTCTGTGCTTTCTTTCCTTCTGAAAAAGTGTTAGTGTTTTCTGCACAAAAGCGATTCTTGCGAAGCAATGTGAACACTTCTGCTTCCCAGGCACAGAGAAGGTGCTAGCAGGGAATTCTCTGCCTGCCTTTCCCCAGTGCTCTGCAAGCTCTCCAAGACAACATAGAATCTGGGGCTCTGTGCTTTCTTTCCTTCTGAACAAGTGTTACTGTTTTCTGCACAAAAGCGATTCTGCGAAGCAATGTGAACAGGCACAGAGAAGGTGCTATCAGGGAATTCTCTGCCTGCCTTTCCCCAGTGCTCTGCAAGCTCTCCAGGACAACATAAAATCTGGGGCTCTGCGCTGTCTTTCGTTCTGAACAAGTGTTACTGTTTTCTGCACAAAAGCGATTCTTGCGAAGCAATGTGAACACTTCTGCTTCCCAGGCACAGAGAAGGTGCTATCAGGGAATTCTCTGCCTGCCTTTCCCCAGTGCTCTGCAAGCTCTCCAGGACAACATAGAATCTGGGGCTCTGTGCTTTCTTTGCTTCTGAACAAGTGTTACTGTTTTCTGCACAAAAGCGATTCTTGCGAAGCAATGTGAACACTTCTGCTTCCCAGGCACAGAGAAGGTGCTATCAGGGAATTCTCTGCCTGCCTTTCCCCAGTGCTCTGCAAGCTCTCCAGGACAACATAGAATCTGGGGCTCTGTGCTTTCTTTCGTTCTGAACAAGTGTTACTGTTTTCTGCACAAAAGCGATTCTTGCGAAGCAATGTGAACACTTCTGCTTCCCAGGCACAGAGAAGGTGCTAGCAGGGAATTCTCTGCCTGCCTTTCCCCAGTGCTCTGCAAGCTCTCCAGGACAACAGTGAATCTGGGGCTCTGTGCTTTCTTTCGTTCTGAACAAGTGTTACTGTTTTCTGCACAAAAGCGATTCTTGCGAAGCAATGTGAACAGGCACAGAGAAGGTGCTATCAGGGAATTCTCTGCCTGCATTTCCCCAGTGCTCTGCAAGCTCTCCAGGACAACATAAAATCTGGGGCTCTGTGCTTTCTTTCGTTCTGAACAAGTGTTAGTGTTTTCTGCACAAAAGCGATTCTTGCGAATCAATGTGAACACTTCTGCTTCCCAGGCACAGAGAAGGTGCTAGCAAGGAATTCTCTGCCTGCCTTTCCCCAGTGCTCTGCAAGCTCTCCAGGACAACATAAAATCTGGGGCTCTGTGCTTTCTTTCCTTCTGAACAAGTGTTAGTGTTTTCTACACAAAAGCGATTCCGCGAAGCAATGTGAACACTTCTGCTTCCCAGGCACAGAGAAGGTGCTAGCAAGGAATTCTCTGCCTGCCTTTCCCCAGTGCTCTGCAAGCTCTCCAGGACAACATAGAATCTGGGGCTCTGTGCTTTCTTTCGTTCTGAACAAGTGTTACTGTTTTCTGCACAAAAGCGATTCTGCGAAGCAATGTGAACAGGCACAGACAAGGTGCTATCAGGGAATTCTCTGCCTGCCTTTCCCCAGTGCTCTGCAAGCTCTCCAGGACAACATAGAATCTGGGGCTCTGTGCTTTCTTTCCTTCTGAACAAGTGTTACTGTTTTCTGCACAAAAGCGATTCTTGCGAAGCAATGTGAACACTTCTGCTTCCCAGGCACAGAGAAGGTGCTAGCAGGGAATTCTCTGCCTGCCTTTCCCCAGTGCTCTGCAAGCTCTCCAGGACAACATCAAATCTGGGGCTCTGTGCTTTCTTTCGTTCTGAACAAGTGTTACTGTTTTCTGCACAAAAGCGATTCTTGCGAAGCAATGTGAAGACCTCTGCTTCCCAGGCACAGAGAAGGTGCTAGCAGGGAATTCTCTGCCTGCCTTTCCCCAGTGCTCTGCAAGCTCTCCAAGACAACATAGAATCTGGTGCTCTGTGCTTTCTTTCCTTCTGAACAAGTGTTACTGTTTTCTGCACAAAAGCGATTCTGCGAAGCAATGTGAACACTTCTGCTTCCCAGGCACAGAGAAGGTGCTAGCAATGAATTCTCTGCCTGCCTTTCCCCAGTGCTCTGCAAGCTCTCGAGGACAACATAAAATCTGGGGCTCTGTGCTTTCTTTCCTTCTGAACAAGTGTTACTGTTTTCTGCACAAAAGCGATTCTGCGAAACAATGTGAACAGACACAGAGAAGGTGCTAGCAGGGAATTCTCTGCCTGCCTTTCCCCAGTGCTCTGCAAGCTCTCCAGTACAACATAGAATCTGGGGCTCTGTGCTTTCTTTCCTTCTGAACAACTGTTACTGTTTTCTGCACAAAAGCGATTCTGCGAAGCAATGTGAACACTTCTGCTTCCCAGGCACAGAGAAGGTGCTAGCAGGGAATTCTCTGCCTGCCTTTCCCCAGTGCTCTGCAAGCTCTCCAGGACAACATAGAATCTGGGGCTCTGTGCTTTCTTTCCTTCTGAACAAGTGTTACTGTTTTCTGCACAAAAGCGATTCTGCGAAGCAATGTGAACAGGCACAGAGAAGGTGCTAGCAGGGAATTCTCTGCCTGCCTTTCCCCAGTGCTCTGCAAGCTCTCCAGGACAACATAAAATCTGGGGCTATGCGCTGTCTTTCGTTCTGAACAAGTGTTACTGTTTTCTGCACAAAAGCGATTCTTGCGAAGCAATGTGAACACTTCTGCTTCCCAGGCACAGAGAAGGTGCTAGCAGGGAATTCTCTGCCTGCCTTTCCCCAGTGCTCTGCAAGCTCTCCAGGACAACATAAAATCTGGGGCTCTGTGCTTTCTTTCGTTCTGAACAAGTGTTACTGTTTTCTGCACAAAAGCGATTCTGCGAAACAATGTGAACACTTCTGCTTCCCAGGCACAGAGAAGGTGCTATCAGGGAATTCTCTGCCTGCCTTTCCCCAGTGCTCTGCAAGCTCTCCAGGACAACATAGTATCTCGGGCTCTGTGCTTTCTTTCCTTCTGAACAAGTGTTACTGTTTTCTGCACAAAAGCGATTCTGCAAAGCAAAGTGAACAGGCACAGAGAAGGTGCTATCAGGGAATTCTCTGCCTGCCTTTCCCCAGTGCTCTGCAAGCTCTCCAGGACAACATAGAATCTGGGGCTCTGTGCTTTCTTTCCTTCTGAAAAAGTGTTAGTGTTTTCTGCACAAAAGCGATTCTTGCGAAGCAATGTGAACACTTCTGCTTCCCAGGCACAGAGAAGGTGCTATCAGGGAATTCTCTGCCTGCCTTTCCCCAGTGCTCTGCAAGCTCTCCAGGACAACATAAAATCTGGGGCTCTGCGCTGTCTTTCGTTCTGAACAAGTGTTAGTGTTTTCTGCACAAAAGCGATTCTTGCGAAGCAATGTGAACACTTCTGCTTCCCAGGCACAGAGAAGGTGCTATCAGGGAATTCTCTGCCTGCCTTTCCCCAGTGCTCTGCAAGCTCTCCAGGACAACATAAAATCTGGGGCTCTGTGCTTTCTTTCCTTCTGAACAAGTGTTACTGTTTTCTGCACAAAAGCGATTCTTGCGAAGCAATGTGAACACTTCTGCTTCCCAGGCACAGAGAAGGTGCTAGCAGGGAATTCTCTGCCTGCCTTTCCCCAGTGCTCTGCAAGCTCTCCAGGACAACATAGAATCTGGGGCTCTGTGCTTTCTTTCGTTCTGAACAAGTGTTACTGTTTTCTGCACAAAAGCGATTCTTGCGAAGCAATGTGAACACTTCTGCTTCCCAGGCACAGAGAAGGTGCTAGCAGGGAATTCTCTGCCTGCCTTTCCCCAGTGCTCTGCAAGCTCTCCAGGACAACAGTGAATCTGGGGCTCTGTGCTTTCTTTCCTTCTGAACAAGTGTTACTGTTTTCTGCACAAAAGCGATTCTGCGAAGCAATGTGAACAGGCACAGACAAGGTGCTATCAGGGAATTCTCTGCCTGCCTTTCCCCAGTGCTCTGCAAGCTCTCCAGGACAACATAGAATCTGGGGCTCTGTGCTTTCTTTCCTTCTGAACAAGTGTTACTGTTTTCTGCACAAAAGCGATTCTTGCGAAGCAATGTGAACACTTCTGCTTCCCAGGTACAGAGAAGGTGCTATCAGGGAATTCTCTGCCTGCCTTTCCCCAGTGCTCTGCAAGCTCTCCAGGACAACATCAAATCTGGGGCTCTGTGCTTTCTTTCGTTCTGAACAAGTGTTACTGTTTTCTGCACAAAAGCGATTCTTGCGAAGCAATGTGAAGACCTCTGCTTCCCAGGCACAGAGAAGGTGCTAGCAGGGAATTCTCTGCCTGCCTTTCCCCAGTGCTCTGCAAGCTCTCCAAGACAACATAGAATCTGGTGCTCTGTGCTTTCTTTCCTTCTGAACAAGTGTTACTGTTTTCTGCACAAAAGCGATTCTGCGAAGCAATGTGAACACTTCTGCTTCCCAGGCACAGAGAAGGTGCTAGCAATGAATTCTCTGCCTGCCTTTCCCCAGTGCTCTGCAAGCTCTCGAGGACAACATAAAATCTGGGGCTCTGTGCTTTCTTTCCTTCTGAACAAGTGTTACTGTTTTCTGCACAAAAGCGATTCTGCGAAACAATGTGAACAGACACAGAGAAGGTGCTAGCAGGGAATTCTCTGCCTGCCTTTCCCCAGTGCTCTGCAAGCTCTCCAGTACAACATAGAATCTGGGGCTCTGTGCTTTCTTTCCTTCTGAACAACTGTTACTGTTTTCTGCACAAAAGCGATTCTTGCGAAGCAATGTGAACACTTCTGCTTCCCAGGCACAGAGAAGGTGCTAGCAGGGAATTCTCTGCCTGCCTTTCCCCAGTGCTCTGCAAGCTCTCCAGGACAACATAGAATCTGGGGCTCTGTGCTTTCTTTCGTTCTGAACAAGTGTTAGTGTTTTCTGCACAAAAGCGATTCTGCGAAGCAATGTGAACACTTCTGCTTCCCAGGCACAGAGAAGGTGCTAGCAGGGAATTCTCTGCCTGCCTTTCCCCAGTGCTCTGCAAGCTCTCCAGGACAACATAGAATCTGGGGCTCTGTGCTTTCTTTCCTTCTGAAAAAGTGTTAGTGTTTTCTGCACAAAAGCGATTCTTGCGAAGCAATGTGAACACTTCTGCTTCCCAGGCACAGAGAAGGTGCTAGCAGGGAATTCTCTGCCTGCCTTTCCCCAGTGCTCTGCAAGCTCTCCAAGACAACATAGAATCTGGGGCTCTGTGCTTTCTTTCCTTCTGAACAAGTGTTAGTGTTTTCTGCACAAAAGCGATTCTGCGAAGCAATGTGAACAGGCACAGAGAAGGTGCTATCAGGGAATTCTCTGCCTGCCTTTCCCCAGTGCTCTGCAAGCTCTCCAGGACAACATAAAATCTGGGGCTCTGCGCTGTCTTTCGTTCTGAACAAGTGTTACTGTTTTCTGCACAAAAGCGATTCTTGCGAAGCAATGTGAACACTTCTGCTTCCCAGGCACAGAGAAGGTGCTATCAGGGAATTCTCTGCCTGCCTTTCCCCAGTGCTCTGCAAGCTCTCCAGGACAACATAGAATCTGGGGCTCTGTGCTTTCTTTGCTTCTGAACAAGTGTTACTGTTTTCTGCACAAAAGCGATTCTTGCGAAGCAATGTGAACACTTCTGCTTCCCAGGCACAGAGAAGGTGCTAGCAGGGAATTCTCTGCCTGCCTTTCCCCAGTGCTCTGCAAGCTCTCCAGGACAACATAGAATCTGGGGCTCTGTGCTTTCTTTCGTTCTGAACAAGTGTTACTGTTTTCTGCACAAAAGCGATTCTTGCGAAGCAATGTGAACACTTCTGCTTCCCAGGCACAGAGAAGGTGCTAGCAGGGAATTCTCTGCCTGCCTTTCCCCAGTGCTCTGCAAGCTCTCCAGGACAACAGTGAATCTGGGGCTCTGTGCTTTCTTTCGTTCTGAACAAGTGTTACTGTTTTCTGCACAAAAGCGATTCTTGCGAAGCAATGTGAACAGGCACAGAGAAGGTGCTATCAGGGAATTCTCTGCCTGCATTTCCCCAGTGCTCTGCAAGCTCTCCAGGACAACATAAAATCTGGGGCTCTGTGCTTTCTTTCGTTCTGAACAAGTGTTAGTGTTTTCTGCACAAAAGCGATTCTTGCGAATCAATGTGAACACTTCTGCTTCCCAGGCACAGAGAAGGTGCTAGCAAGGAATTCTCTGCCTGCCTTTCCCCAGTGCTCTGCAAGCTCTCCAGGACAACATAAAATCTGGGGCTCTGTGCTTTCTTTCCTTCTGAACAAGTGTTAGTGTTTTCTACACAAAAGCGATTCCGCGAAGCAATGTGAACACTTCTGCTTCCCAGGCACAGAGAAGGTGCTAGCAAGGAATTCTCTGCCTGCCTTTCCCCAGTGCTCTGCAAGCTCTCCAGGACAACATAGAATCTGGGGCTCTGTGCTTTCTTTCGTTCTGAACAAGTGTTACTGTTTTCTGCACAAAAGCGATTCTGCGAAGCAATGTGAACAGGCACAGACAAGGTGCTATCAGGGAATTCTCTGCCTGCCTTTCCCCAGTGCTCTGCAAGCTCTCCAGGACAACATAGAATCTGGGGCTCTGTGCTTTCTTTCCTTCTGAACAAGTGTTACTGTTTTCTGCACAAAAGCGATTCTTGCGAAGCAATGTGAACACTTCTGCTTCCCAGGTACAGAGAAGGTGCTATCAGGGAATTCTCTGCCTGCCTTTCCCCAGTGCTCTGCAAGCTCTCCAGGACAACATCAAATCTGGGGCTCTGTGCTTTCTTTCGTTCTGAACAAGTGTTACTGTTTTCTGCACAAAAGCGATTCTTGCGAAGCAATGTGAAGACCTCTGCTTCCCAGGCACAGAGAAGGTGCTAGCAGGGAATTCTCTGCCTGCCTTTCCCCAGTGCTCTGCAAGCTCTCCAAGACAACATAGAATCTGGTGCTCTGTGCTTTCTTTCCTTCTGAACAAGTGTTACTGTTTTCTGCACAAAAGCGATTCTGCGAAGCAATGTGAACACTTCTGCTTCCCAGGCACAGAGAAGGTGCTAGCAATGAATTCTCTGCCTGCCTTTCCCCAGTGCTCTGCAAGCTCTCGAGGACAACATAAAATCTGGGGCTCTGTGCTTTCTTTCCTTCTGAACAAGTGTTACTGTTTTCTGCACAAAAGCGATTCTGCGAAACAATGTGAACAGACACAGAGAAGGTGCTAGCAGGGAATTCTCTGCCTGCCTTTCCCCAGTGCTCTGCAAGCTCTCCAGTACAACATAGAATCTGGGGCTCTGTGCTTTCTTTCCTTCTGAACAACTGTTACTGTTTTCTGCACAAAAGCGATTCTGCGAAGCAATGTGAACACTTCTGCTTCCCAGGCACAGAGAAGGTGCTAGCAGGGAATTCTCTGCCTGCCTTTCCCCAGTGCTCTGCAAGCTCTCCAGGACAACATAGAATCTGGGGCTCTGTGCTTTCTTTCGTTCTGAACAAGTGTTAGTGTTTTCTGCACAAAAGCGATTCTGCGAAGCAATGTGAACACTTCTGCTTCCCAGGCACAGAGAAGGTGCTAGCAGGGAATTCTCTGCCTGCCTTTCCCCAGTGCTCTGCAAGCTCTCCAGGACAACATAGAATCTGGGGCTCTGTGCTTTCTTTCCTTCTGAACAAGTGTTACTGTTTTCTGCACAAAAGCGATTCTGCAAAGCAATGTGAACAGGCACAGAGAAGGTGCTATCAGGGAATTCTCTGCCTGCCTTTCCCCAGTGCTCTGCAAGCTCTCCAGGACAACATAGAATCTGGGGCTCTGTGCTTTCTTTCCTTCTGAAAAAGTGTTAGTGTTTTCTGCACAAAAGCGATTCTTGCGAAGCAATGTGAACACTTCTGCTTCCCAGGCACAGAGAAGGTGCTATCAGGGAATTCTCTGCCTGCCTTTCCCCAGTGCTCTGCAAGCTCTCCAGGACAACATAGAATCTGGGGCTCTGTGCTTTCTTTCCTTCTGAACAAGTGTTACTGTTTTCTGCACAAAAGCGATTCTTGCGAAGCAATGTGAACACTTCTGCTTCCCAGGCACAGAGAAGGTGATATCAGGGAATTCTCTGCCTGCCTTTCCCCAGTGCTCTGCAAGCTCTCCAAGACAACATAGAATCTGGTGCTCTGTGCTTTCTTTCCTTCTGAACAAGTGTTACTGTTTTCTGAACAAAAGCGATTCTGCGAAGCAATGTGAACACTTCTGCTTCCCAGGCACAGAGAAGGTGCTAGGAAGGAATTCTCTGCCTGCCTTTCCCCAGTGCTCTGCAAGCTCTCGAGGACAACATAAAATCTGGGGCTCTGTGCTTTCTTTCGTTCTGAACAAGTGTTAGTGTTTTCTGCACAAAAGCGATTCTGCGAAACAATGTGAACAGACACAGAGAAGGTGCTATCAGGGAATTCTCTGCCTGCCTTTCCCCAGTGCTCTGCAAGCTCTCCAGGACAACATAGAATCTGGGGCTCTGTGCTTTCTTTCCTTCTGAACAAGTGTTACTGTTTTCTGCACAAAAGCGATTCTGCGAAGCAATGTGAACACTTCTGCTTCCCAGGCACAGAGAAGGTGCTAGCAGGGAATTCTCTGCCTGCCTTTCCCCAGTGCTCTGCAAGCTCTCCAAGACAACATAGAATCTGGGGCTCTGTGCTTTCTTTCCTTCTGAACAAGTGTTAGTGTTTTCTGCACAAAAGCGATTCTGCGAAGCAATGTGAACAGGCACAGAGAAGGTGCTATCAGGGAATTCTCTGCCTGCCTTTCCCCAGTGCTCTGCAAGCTCTCCAGGACAACATAAAATCTGGGGCTCTGTGCTTTCTTTCGTTCTGAACAAGTGTTACTGTTTTCTGCACAAAAGCGATTCTTGCGAAGCAATGTGAACACTTCTGCTTCCCAGGCACAGAGAAGGTGCTATCAGGGAATTCTCTGCCTGCCTTTCCCCAGTGCTCTGCAAGCTCTCCAGGACAACATAAAATCTGGGGCTCTGTGCTTTCTTTGCTTCTGAACAAGTGTTACTGTTTTCTGCACAAAAGCGATTCTTGCGAAGCAATGTGAACACTTCTGCTTCCCAGGCACAGAGAAGGTGCTAGCAGGGAATTCTCTGCCTGCCTTTCCCCAGTGCTCTGCAAGCTCTCCAGGACAACATAGAATCTGGGGCTCTGTGCTTTCTTTCGTTCTGAACAAGTGTTACTGTTTTCTGCACAAAAGCGATTCTTGCGAAGCAATGTGAACACTTCTGCTTCCCAGGCACAGAGAAGGTGCTAGCAGGGAATTCTCTGCCTGCCTTTCCCCAGTGCTCTGCAAGCTCTCCAGGACAACAGTGAATCTGGGGCTCTGTGCTTTCTTTCGTTCTGAACAAGTGTTACTGTTTTCTGCACAAAAGCGATTCTTGCGAAGCAATGTGAACAGGCACAGAGAAGGTGCTATCAGGGAATTCTCTGCCTGCATTTCCCCAGTGCTCTGCAAGCTCTCCAGGACAACATAAAATCTGGGGCTCTGTGCTTTCTTTCGTTCTGAACAAGTGTTAGTGTTTTCTGCACAAAAGCGATTCTTGCGAATCAATGTGAACACTTCTGCTTCCCAGGCACAGAGAAGGTGCTAGCAAGGAATTCTCTGTCTGCCTTTCCCCAGTGCTCTGCAAGCTCTCCAGGACAACATAAAATCTGGGGCTCTGTGCTTTCTTTCCTTCTGAACAAGTGTTAGTGTTTTCTACACAAAAGCGATTCCGCGAAGCAATGTGAACACTTCTGCTTCCCAGGCACAGAGAAGGTGCTAGCAAGGAATTCTCTGCCTGCCTTTCCCCAGTGCTCTGCAAGCTCTCCAGGACAACATAGAATCTGGGGCTCTGTGCTTTCTTTCGTTCTGAACAAGTGTTACTGTTTTCTGCACAAAAGCGATTCTGCGAAGCAATGTGAACAGGCACAGACAAGGTGCTATCAGGGAATTCTCTGCCTGCCTTTCCCCAGTGCTCTGCAAGCTCTCCAGGACAACATAGAATCTGGGGCTCTGTGCTTTCTTTCCTTCTGAACAAGTGTTACTGTTTTCTGCACAAAAGCGATTCTTGCGAAGCAATGTGAACACTTCTGCTTCCCAGGTACAGAGAAGGTGCTATCAGGGAATTCTCTGCCTGCCTTTCCCCAGTGCTCTGCAAGCTCTCCAGGACAACATCAAATCTGGGGCTCTGTGCTTTCTTTCCTTCTGAACAAGTGTTACTGTTTTCTGCACAAAAGCGATTCTTGCGAAGCAATGTGAAGACCTCTGCTTCCCAGGCACAGAGAAGGTGCTATCAGGGAATTCTCTGCCTGCCTTTCCCCAGTGCTCTGCAAGCTCTCCAAGACAACATAGAATCTGGTGCTCTGTGCTTTCTTTCCTTCTGAACAAGTGTTACTGTTTTCTGCACAAAAGCGATTCTGCGAAGCAATGTGAACACTTCTGCTTCCCAGGCACAGAGAAGGTGCTAGCAATGAATTCTCTGCCTGCCTTTCCCCAGTGCTCTGCAAGCTCTCGAGGACAACATAAAATCTGGGGCTCTGTGCTTTCTTTCCTTCTGAACAAGTGTTACTGTTTTCTGCACAAAAGCGATTCTGCGAAACAATGTGAACAGACACAGAGAAGGTGCTAGCAGGGAATTCTCTGCCTGCCTTTCCCCAGTGCTCTGCAAGCTCTCCAGTACAACATAGAATCTGGGGCTCTGTGCTTTCTTTCCTTCTGAACAACTGTTACTGTTTTCTGCACAAAAGCGATTCTTGCGAAGCAATGTGAACACTTCTGCTTCCCAGGCACAGAGAAGGTGCTAGCAGGGAATTCTCTGCCTGCCTTTCCCCAGTGCTCTGCAAGCTCTCCAGGACAACATAGAATCTGGGGCTCTGTGCTTTCTTTCGTTCTGAACAAGTGTTAGTGTTTTCTGCACAAAAGCGATTCTGCGAAGCAATGTGAACACTTCTGCTTCCCAGGCACAGAGAAGGTGCTAGCAGGGAATTCTCTGCCTGCCTTTCCCCAGTGCTCTGCAAGCTCTCCAGGACAACATAGAATCTGGGGCTCTGTGCTTTCTTTCCTTCTGAACAAGTGTTACTGTTTTCTGCACAAAAGCGATTCTGCAAAGCAATGTGAACAGGCACAGAGAAGGTGCTATCAGGGAATTCTCTGCCTGCCTTTCCCCAGTGCTCTGCAAGCTCTCCAGGACAACATAGAATCTGGGGCTCTGTGCTTTCTTTCCTTCTGAAAAAGTGTTAGTGTTTTCTGCACAAAAGCGATTCTTGCGAAGCAATGTGAACACTTCTGCTTCCCAGGCACAGAGAAGGTGCTATCAGGGAATTCTCTGCCTGCCTTTCCCCAGTGCTCTGCAAGCTCTCCAGGACAACATAGAATCTGGGGCTCTGTGCTTTCTTTCCTTCTGAACAAGTGTTACTGTTTTCTGCACAAAAGCGATTCTTGCGAAGCAATGTGAACACTTCTGCTTCCCAGGCACAGAGAAGGTGATATCAGGGAATTCTCTGCCTGCCTTTCCCCAGTGCTCTGCAAGCTCTCCAAGACAACATAGAATCTGGTGCTCTGTGCTTTCTTTCCTTCTGAACAAGTGTTACTGTTTTCTGAACAAAAGCGATTCTGCGAAGCAATGTGAACACTTCTGCTTCCCAGGCACAGAGAAGGTGCTAGGAAGGAATTCTCTGCCTGCCTTTCCCCAGTGCTCTGCAAGCTCTCGAGGACAACATAAAATCTGGGGCTCTGTGCTTTCTTTCGTTCTGAACAAGTGTTAGTGTTTTCTGCACAAAAGCGATTCTGCGAAACAATGTGAACAGACACAGAGAAGGTGCTATCAGGGAATTCTCTGCCTGCCTTTCCCCAGTGCTCTGCAAGCTCTCCAGGACAACATAGAATCTGGGGCTCTGTGCTTTCTTTCCTTCTGAACAAGTGTTACTGTTTTCTGCACAAAAGCGATTCTGCGAAACAATGTGAACACTTCTGCTTCCCAGGCACAGAGAAGGTGCTAGCAGGGAATTCTCTGCCTGCCTTTCCCCAGTGGTCTGCAAGCTCTCCAGGACAACATAAAATCTGGGGCTCTGCGCTGTCTTTCGTTCTGAACAAGTGTTACTGTTTTCTGCACAAAAGCGATTCTTGCGAAGCAATGTGAACACTTCTGCTTCCCAGGCACAGAGAAGGTGCTATCAGGGAATTCTCTGCCTGCCTTTCCCCAGTGCTCTGCAAGCTCTCCAGTACAACATAGAATCTGGGGCTCTGTGCTTTCTTTCCTTCTGAACAACTGTTACTGTTTTCTGCACAAAAGCGATTCTTGCGAAGCAATGTGAACACTTCTGCTTCCCAGGCACAGAGAAGGTGCTAGCAGGGAATTCTCTGCCTGCCTTTCCCCAGTGCTCTGCAAGCTCTCCAGGACAACATAGAATCTGGGGCTCTGTGCTTTCTTTCGTTCTGAACAAGTGTTAGTGTTTTCTGCACAAAAGCGATTCTGCGAAGCAATGTGAACACTTCTGCTTCCCAGGCACAGAGAAGGTGCTAGCAGGGAATTCTCTGCCTGCCTTTCCCCAGTGCTCTGCAAGCTCTCCAGGACAACATAGAATCTGGGGCTCTGTGCTTTCTTTCCTTCTGAACAAGTGTTACTGTTTTCTGCACAAAAGCGATTCTGCAAAGCAATGTGAACAGGCACAGAGAAGGTGCTATCAGGGAATTCTCTGCCTGCCTTTCCCCAGTGCTCTGCAAGCTCTCCAGGACAACATAGAATCTGGGGCTCTGTGCTTTCTTTCCTTCTGAAAAAGTGTTAGTGTTTTCTGCACAAAAGCGATTCTTGCGAAGCAATGTGAACACTTCTGCTTCCCAGGCACAGAGAAGGTGCTATCAGGGAATTCTCTGCCTGCCTTTCCCCAGTGCTCTGCAAGCTCTCCAGGACAACATAGAATCTGGGGCTCTGTGCTTTCTTTCCTTCTGAACAAGTGTTACTGTTTTCTGCACAAAAGCGATTCTTGCGAAGCAATGTGAACACTTCTGCTTCCCAGGCACAGAGAAGGTGATATCAGGGAATTCTCTGCCTGCCTTTCCCCAGTGCTCTGCAAGCTCTCCAAGACAACATAGAATCTGGTGCTCTGTGCTTTCTTTCCTTCTGAACAAGTGTTACTGTTTTCTGCACAAAAGCGATTCTGCGAAGCAATGTGAACACTTCTGCTTCCCAGGCACAGAGAAGGTGCTAGCAATGAATTCTCTGCCTGCCTTTCCCCAGTGCTCTGCAAGCTCTCGAGGACAACATAAAATCTGGGGCTCTGTGCTTTCTTTCCTTCTGAACAAGTGTTACTGTTTTCTGCACAAAAGCGATTCTGCGAAACAATGTGAACAGACACAGAGAAGGTGCTAGCAGGGAATTCTCTGCCTGCCTTTCCCCAGTGCTCTGCAAGCTCTCCAGTACAACATAGAATCTGGGGCTCTGTGCTTTCTTTCCTTCTGAACAACTGTTACTGTTTTCTGCACAAAAGCGATTCTTGCGAAGCAATGTGAACACTTCTGCTTCCCAGGCACAGAGAAGGTGCTAGCAGGGAATTCTCTGCCTGCCTTTCCCCAGTGCTCTGCAAGCTCTCCAGGACAACATAGAATCTGGGGCTCTGTGCTTTCTTTCGTTCTGAACAAGTGTTAGTGTTTTCTGCACAAAAGCGATTCTGCGAAGCAATGTGAACACTTCTGCTTCCCAGGCACAGAGAAGGTGCTAGCAGGGAATTCTCTGCCTGCCTTTCCCCAGTGCTCTGCAAGCTCTCCAGGACAACATAGAATCTGGGGCTCTGTGCTTTCTTTCCTTCTGAACAAGTGTTACTGTTTTCTGCACAAAAGCGATTCTGCAAAGCAATGTGAACAGGCACAGAGAAGGTGCTATCAGGGAATTCTCTGCCTGCCTTTCCCCAGTGCTCTGCAAGCTCTCCAGGACAACATAGAATCTGGGGCTCTGTGCTTTCTTTCCTTCTGAAAAAGTGTTAGTGTTTTCTGCACAAAAGCGATTCTTGCGAAGCAATGTGAACACTTCTGCTTCCCAGGCACAGAGAAGGTGCTATCAGGGAATTCTCTGCCTGCCTTTCCCCAGTGCTCTGCAAGCTCTCCAGGACAACATAGAATCTGGGGCTCTGTGCTTTCTTTCCTTCTGAACAAGTGTTACTGTTTTCTGCACAAAAGCGATTCTTGCGAAGCAATGTGAACACTTCTGCTTCCCAGGCACAGAGAAGGTGATATCAGGGAATTCTCTGCCTGCCTTTCCCCAGTGCTCTGCAAGCTCTCCAAGACAACATAGAATCTGGTGCTCTGTGCTTTCTTTCCTTCTGAACAAGTGTTACTGTTTTCTGAACAAAAGCGATTCTGCGAAGCAATGTGAACACTTCTGCTTCCCAGGCACAGAGAAGGTGCTAGGAAGGAATTCTCTGCCTGCCTTTCCCCAGTGCTCTGCAAGCTCTCGAGGACAACATAAAATCTGGGGCTCTGTGCTTTCTTTCGTTCTGAACAAGTGTTAGTGTTTTCTGCACAAAAGCGATTCTGCGAAACAATGTGAACAGACACAGAGAAGGTGCTATCAGGGAATTCTCTGCCTGCCTTTCCCCAGTGCTCTGCAAGCTCTCCAGGACAACATAAAATCTGGGGCTCTGTGCTTTCTTTCGTTCTGAACAAGTGTTACTGTTTTCTGCACAAAAGCGATTCTTGCGAAGCAATGTGAACAGGCACAGAGAAGGTGCTATCAGGGAATTCTCTGCCTGCATTTCCCCAGTGCTCTGCAAGCTCTCCAGGACAACATAGAATCTGGGGCTCTGTGCTTTCTTTCCTTCTGAACAAGTGTTACTGTTTTCTGCACAAAAGCGATACTTGCGAAGCAATGTGAACACTTCTGCTTCCCAGGTACAGAGAAGGTGCTATCAGGGAATTCTCTGCCTGCCTTTCCCCAGTGCTCTGCAAGCTCTCCAGGACAACATCAAATCTGGGGCTCTGTGCTTTCTTTCGTTCTGAACAAGTGTTACTGTTTTCTGCACAAAAGCGATTCTTGCGAAGCAATGTGAAGACCTCTGCTTCCCAGGCACAGAGAAGGTGCTAGCAGGGAATTCTCTGCCTGCCTTTCCCCAGTGCTCTGCAAGCTCTCCAAGACAACATAGAATCTGGTGCTCTGTGCTTTCTTTCCTTCTGAACAAGTGTTACTGTTTTCTGAACAAAAGCGATTCTGCGAAGCAATGTGAACACTTCTGCTTCCCAGGCACAGAGAAGGTGCTAGCAATGAATTCTCTGCCTGCCTTTCCCCAGTGCTCTGCAAGCTCTCGAGGACAACATAAAATCTGGGGCTCTGTGCTTTCTTTCCTTCTGAACAAGTGTTACTGTTTTCTGCACAAAAGCGATTCTGCGAAACAATGTGAACAGACACAGAGAAGGTGCTAGCAGGGAATTCTCTGCCTGCCTTTCCCCAGTGCTCTGCAAGCTCTCCAGTACAACATAGAATCTGGGGCTCTGTGCTTTCTTTCCTTCTGAACAACTGTTACTGTTTTCTGCACAAAAGCGATTCTTGCGAAGCAATGTGAACACTTCTGCTTCCCAGGCACAGAGAAGGTGCTAGCAGGGAATTCTCTGCCTGCCTTTCCCCAGTGCTCTGCAAGCTCTCCAGGACAACATAGAATCTGGGGCTCTGTGCTTTCTTTCGTTCTGAACAAGTGTTAGTGTTTTCTGCACAAAAGCGATTCTGCGAAACAATGTGAACGTTTCTGCTTCCCAGGCACAGAGAAGGTGCTAGCAGGGAATTCTCTGCCTGCCTTTCCCCAGTGCTCTGCAAGCTCTCCAGGACAACATAGAATCTGGGGCTCTGTGCTTTCTTTCCTTCTGAACAAGTGTTACTGTTTTCTGCACAAAAGCGATTCTGCAAAGCAATGTGAACAGGCACAGAGAAGGTGCTAGCAGGGAATTCTCTGCCTGCCTTTCCCCAGTGCTCTGCAAGCTCTCCAGGACAACATAAAATCTGGGGCTCTGCGCTGTCTTTCGTTCTGAACAAGTGTTACTGTTTTCTGCACAAAAGCGATTCTTGCGAAGCAATGTGAACACTTCTGCTTCCCAGGCACAGAGAAGGTGCTATCAGGGAATTCTCTGCCTGCCTTTCCCCAGTGCTCTGCAAGCTCTCCAGGACAACATAGTATCTGGGGCTCTGTGCTTTCTTTCCTTCTGAACAAGTGTTACTGTTTTCTGCACAAAAGCGATTATGCAAAGCAATGTGAACAGGCACAGAGAAGGTGCTATCAGGGAATTCTCTGCCTGCCTTTCCCCAGTGCTCTGCAAGCTCTCCAGGACAACATAGAATCTGGGGCTCTGTGCTTTCTTTCCTTCTGAACAAGTGTTACTGTTTTCTGCACAAAAGCGATTCTTGCGAAGCAATGTGAACACTTCTGCTTCCCAGGCACAGAGAAGGTGCTATCAGGGAATTCTCTGCCTGCCTTTCCCCAGTGCTCTGCAAGCTCTCCAGGACAACATAGAATCTGGGGCTCTGTGCTTTCTTTCCTTCTGAACAAGTGTTACTGTTTTCTGCACAAAAGCGATTCTTGCGAAGCAATGTGAACACTTCTGCTTCCCAGGCACAGAGAAGGTGATATCAGGGAATTCTCTGCCTGCCTTTCCCCAGTGCTCTGCAAGCTCTCCAGGACAACATAGAATCTGGGGCTCTGTGCTTTCTTTCGTTCTGAACAAGTGTTACTGTTTTCTGCACAAAAGCGATTCTTGCGAAGCAATGTGAACAGACACAGAGAAGGTGCTAGCAGGGAATTCTCTGCCTGCCTTTCCCCAGTGCTCTGCAAGCTCTCCAGTACAACATAGAATCTGGGGCTCTGTGCTTTCTTTCCTTCTGAACAACTGTTACTGTTTTCTGCACAAAAGCGATTCTTGCGAAGCAATGTGAACACTTCTGCTTCCCAGGCACAGAGAAGGTGCTAGCAGGGAATTCTCTGCCTGCCTTTCCCCAGTGCTCTGCAAGCTCTCCAGGACAACATAGAATCTGGGGCTCTGTGCTTTCTTTCGTTCTGAACAAGTGTTAGTGTTTTCTGCACAAAAGCGATTCTGCGAAACAATGTGAACACTTCTGCTTCCCAGGCACAGAGAAGGTGCTAGCAGGGAATTCTCTGCCTGCCTTTCCCCAGTGCTCTGCAAGCTCTCCAGGACAACATAGAATCTGGGGCTCTGTGCTTTCTTTCCTTCTGAACAAGTGTTACTGTTTTCTGCACAAAAGCGATTCTGCAAAGCAATGTGAACAGGCACAGAGAAGGTGCTAGCAGGGAATTCTCTGCCTGCCTTTCCCCAGTGCTCTGCAAGCTCTCCAGGACAACATAAAATCTGGGGCTATGCACTGTCTTTCGTTCTGAACAAGTGTTACTGTTTTCTGCACAAAAGCGATTCTTGCGAAGCAATGTGAACACTTCTGCTTCCCAGGCACAGAGAAGGTGCTATCAGGGAATTCTCTGCCTGCCTTTCCCCAGTGCTCTGCAAGCTCTCCAGGACAACATAAAATCTGGGGCTCTGTGCTTTCTTTCCTTCTGAACAAGTGTTACTGTTTTCTGCACAAAAGCGATTCTTGCGAAGCAATGTGAACACTTCTGCTTCCCAGGCACAGAGAAGGTGCTATCAGGGAATTCTCTGCCTGCCTTTCCCCAGTGCTCTGCAAGCTCTCGAGGACAACATAAAATCTGGGGCTCTGTGCTTTCTTTCCTTCTGAACAAGTGTTACTGTTTTCTGCACAAAAGCGATTCTTGCGAAGCGATGTGAACAGACACAGAGAAGGTGCTAGCAGGGAATTCTCTGCCTGCCTTTCCCCAGTGCTCTGCAAGCTCTCCAGGACAACATAGAATCTGGGGCTCTGTGCTTTCTTTCCTTCTGAACAAGTGTTACTGTTTTCTGCACAAAAGCGATTCTTGCGAAGCAATGTGAACACTTCTGCTTCCCAGGCACAGAGAAGGTGCTAGCAGGGAATTCTCTGCCTGCCTTTCCCCAGTGCTCTGCAAGCTCTCCAGGACAACATAGAATCTGGGGCTCTGTGCTTTCTTTCGTTCTGAACAAGTGTTAGTGTTTTCTGCACAAAAGCGATTCTGCGAAACAATGTGAACACTTCTGCTTCCCAGGCACAGAGAAGGTGCTAGCAGGGAATTCTCTGCCTGCCTTTCCCCAGTGCTCTGCAAGCTCTCCAAGACAACATAGAATCTGGGGCTCTGTGCTTTCTTTCCTTCTGAACAAGTGTTAGTGTTTTCTGCACAAAAGCGATTCTGCGAAGCAATGTGAACAGGCACAGAGAAGGTGCTATCAGGGAATTCTCTGCCTGCCTTTCCCCAGTGCTCTGCAAGCTCTCCAGGACAACATAAAATCTGGGGCTCTGCGCTGTCTTTCGTTCTGAACAAGTGTTACTGTTTTCTGCACAAAAGCGATTCTTGCGAAGCAATGTGAACACTTCTGCTTCCCAGGCACAGAGAAGGTGCTAGCAGGAAATTCTCTGCCTGCCTTTCCCCAGTGCTCTGCAAGCTCTCCAGGACAACATAGAATCTGGGGCTCTGTGCTTTCTTTCGTTCTGAACAAGTGTTAGTGTTTTCTGCACAAAAGCGATTCTTGCGAAGCAATGTGAACACTTCTGCTTCCCAGGCACAGAGAAGGTGCTAGCAGGGAATTCTCTGCCTGCCTTTCCCCAGTGCTCTGCAAGCTCTCCAGGACAACATAGAATCTGGGGCTCTGTGCTTTCTTTCCTTCTGAACAAGTGTTACTGTTTTCTGCACAAAAGCGATTCTGCAAAGCAATGTGAACAGGCACAGAGAAGGTGCTAGCAGGGAATTCTCTGCCTGCCTTTCCCCAGTGCTCTGCAAGCTCTCCAGGACAACATAAAATCTGGGGCTCTGCGCTGTCTTTCGTTCTGAACAAGTGTTACTGTTTTCTGCACAAAAGCGATTCTTGCGAAGCAATGTGAACACTTCTGCTTCCCAGGCACAGAGAAGGTGCTATCAGGGAATTCTCTGCCTGCCTTTCCCCAGTGCTCTGCAAGCTCTCCAGGACAACATAGAATCTGGGGCTCTGTGCTTTCTTTCGTTCTGAACAAGTGTTACTGTTTTCTGCACAAAAGCGATTCTTGCGAAGCAATGTGAACACTTCTGCTTCCCAGGCACAGAGAAGGTGCTATCAGGGAATTCTCTGCCTGCCTTTCCCCAGTGCTCTGCAAGCTCTCCAGGACAACATAGTATCTGGGGCTCTGTGCTTTCTTTCCTTCTGAACAAGTGTTACTGTTTTCTGCACAAAAGCGATTCTGCAAAGCAATGTGAACAGGCACAGAGAAGGTGCTAGCAGGGAATTCTCTGCCTGCCTTTCCCCAGTGCTCTGCAAGCTCTCCAGGACAACATAGAATCTGGGGCTCTGTGCTTTCTTTCCTTCTGAACAAGTGTTACTGTTTTCTGCACAAAAGCGATTCTTGCGAAGCAATGTGAACACTTCTGCTTCCCAGGCACAGAGAAGGTGCTAGCAGGGAATTCTCTGCCTGCCTTTCCCCAGTGCTCTGCAAGCTCTCCAGGACAACATAGAATCTGGGGCTCTGTGCTTTCTTTCGTTCTGAACAAGTGTTACTGTTTTCTGCACAAAAGCGATTCTGCGAAGCAATGTGAACAGGCACAGAGAAGGTGCTAGCAGGGAATTCTCTGCCTGCCTTTCCCCAGTGCTCTGCAAGCTCTCCAGGACAACATAAAATCTGGGGCTCTGTGCTTTCTTTCCTTCTGAACAAGTGTTAGTGTTTTCTGCACAAAAGCGATTCTTGCGAAGCAATGTGAACACTTCTGCTTCCCAGGCACAGAGAAGTTGCTAGCAAGGAATTCTCTGCCTGCCTTTCCCCAGTGCTCTGCAAGCTCTCCAGGACAACATCAAATCTGGGGCTCTGTGCTTTCTTTCCTTCTGAACAGGTGTTACTGTTTTCTGCACAAAAGCGATTCTTGCGAAGCAATGTGAACACTTCTGCTTCCCAGGTACAGAGAAGGTGCTAGCAGGGAATTCTCTGCCTGCCTTTCCCCAGTGCTCTGCAAGCTCTCCAAGACAACATAGAATCTGGTGCTCTGTGCTTTCTTTCCTTCTGAGCAAGTGTTACTGTTTTCTGCACAAAAGCGATTCTGCGAAGCAATGTGAACACTTCTGCTTCCCACGCACAGAGAAGGTGCTAGCAAGGAATTCTCTGCCTGCCTTTCCCCAGTGCTCTGCAAGCTCTCCAGGACAACATAGAATCTGGGGCTCTGTGCTTTCTTTCCTTCTGAACAAGTGTTACTGTTTTCTGCACAAAAGCGATTCTTGCGAAGCAATGTGAACACTTCTGCTTCCCAGGCACAGAGAAGGTGCTATCAGGGAATTCTCTGCCTGCCTTTCCCCAGTGCTCTGCAAGCTCTCCAAGACAACATAGAATCTGGTGCTCTGTGCTTTCTTTCCTTCTGAACAAGTGTTACTGTTTTCTGCACAAAAGCGATTCTGCGAAGCAATGTGAACACTTCTGCTTCCCAGGCACAGAGAAGGTGCTAGGAAGGAATTCTCTGCCTGCCTTTCCCCAGTGCTCTGCAAGCTCTCGAGGACAACATAATATCTGGGGCTCTGTGCTTTCTTTCCTTCTGAACAAGTGTTACTGTTTTCTGCACAAAAGCGATTCTGCGAAACAATGTGAACAGACACAGAGAAGGTGCTAGCAGGGAATTCTCTGCCTGCCTTTCCCCAGTGCTCTGCAAGCTCTCCAGGACAACATAAAATCTGGGGCTCTGTGCTTTCTTTCCTTCTGAACAACTGTTACTGTTTTCTGCACAAAAGCGATTCTTGCGAAGCAATGTGAACACTTCTGCTTCCCAGGCACAGAGAAGGTGCTAGCAGGGAATTCTCTGCCTGCCTTTCCCCAGTGCTCTGCAAGCTCTCCAAGACAACATAGAATCTGGTGCTCTGTGCTTTCATTCCTTCTGAACAAGTGTTACTGTTTTCTGCACAAAAGCGATTCTTGCGAAGCAATGTGAACACTTCTGCTTCCCAGGCACAGAGAAGGTGATATCAGGGAATTCTCTGCCTGCCTTTCCCCAGTGCTCTGCAAGCTCTCCAGGACAACATAGAATCTGGGGCTCTGTGCTTTCTTTCCTTCTGAACAAGTGTTACTGTTTTCTGCACAAAAGCGATTCTGCGAAGCAATGTGAACACTTCTGCTTCCCAGGCACAGAGAAGGTGCTAGCAGGGAATTCTCTGCCTGCCTTTCCCCAGTGCTCTGCAAGCTCTCCAGGACAACATAGAATCTGGGGCTCTGTGCTTTCTTTCCTTCTGAACAAGTGTTACTGTTTTCTGCACAAAAGCGATTCTTGCGAAGCAATGTGAACACTTCTGCTTCCCAGGCACAGAGAAGGTGCTAGCAAGGAATTCTCTGCCTGCCTTTCCCCAGTGCTCTGCAAGCTCTCCAGGACAACATAAAATCTGGGGCTCTGTGCTTTCTTTCCTTCTGAACAAGTGTTACTGTTTTCTGCACAAAAGCGATTCTTGCGAAGCAATGTGAACAGGCACAGAGAAGGTGCTATCAGGGAATTCTCTGCCTGCCTTTCCCCAGTGCTCTGCAAGCTCTCCAGGACAACATAAAATCTGGGGCTCTGTGCTTTCTTTCCTTCTGAACAAGTGTTACTGTTTTCTGCACAAAAGCGATTCTTGCGAAGCAATGTGAACACTTCTGCTTCGCAGGCACAGAGAAGGTGCTATCAGGGAATTCTCTGCCTGCCTTTCCCCAGTGCTCTGCAAGCTCTCCAAGACAACATAGAATCTGGTGCTCTGTGCTTTCTTTCCTTCTGAACAAGTGTTACTGTTTTCTGAACAAAAGCGATTCTGCGAAGCAATGTGAACACTTCTGCTTCCCAGGCACAGAGAAGGTGGTAGGAAGGAATTCTCTGCCTGCCTTTCCCCAGTGCTCTGCAAGCTCTCGAGGACAACATAATATCTGGGGCTCTGTGCTTTCTTTCCTTCTGAACAAGTGTTAGTGTTTTCTGCACAAAAGCGATTCTGCGAAACAATGTGAACAGACACAGAGAAGGTGCTAGCAGGGAATTCTCTGCCTGCCTTTCCCCAGTGCTCTGCAAGCTCTCCAGGACAACATAAAATCTGGGGCTCTGTGCTTTCTTTCCTTCTGAACAAGTGTTACTGTTTTCTGCACAAAAGCGATTCTTGCGAAGCAATGTGAACACTTCTGCTTCCCAGGCACAGAGAAGGTGCTAGCAGGGAATTCTCTGCCTGCCTTTCCCCAGTGCTCTGCAAGCTCTCCAAGACAACATAGAATCTGGTGCTCTGTGCTTTCTTTCCTTCTGAACAAGTGTTACTGTTTTCTGCACAAAAGCGATTCTTGCGAAGCAATGTGAACACTTCTGCTTCCCAGGCACAGAGAAGGTGCTAGCAGGGAATTCTCTGCCTGCCTTTCCCCAGTGCTCTGCAAGCTCTCCAGGACAACATAGAATCTGGGGCTCTGTGCTTTCTTTCCTTCTGAACAAGTGTTACTGTTTTCTGCACAAAAGCGATTCTTGCGAAGCAATGTGAACACTTCTGCTTCCCAGGCACAGAGAAGGTGCTAGCAAGGAATTCTCTGCCTGCCTTTCCCCAGTGCTCTGCAAGCTCTCCAGGACAACATAAAATCTGGGGCTCTGTGCTTTCTTTCCTTCTGAACAAGTGTTACTGTTTTCTGCACAAAAGCGATTCTGCGAAGCAATGTGAACAGGCACAGAGAAGGTGCTATCAGGGAATTCTCTGCCTGCCTTTCCCCAGTGCTCTGCAAGCTCTCGAGGACAACATAGAATCTGGGGCTCTGTGCTTTCTTTCGTTCTGAACAAGTGTTACTGTTTTCTGAACAAAAGCGATTCTGCGAAACAATGTGAACAGACACAGAGAAGGTGCTAGCAGGGAATTCTCTGCCTGCCTTTCCCCAGTGCTCTGCAAGCTCTCCAGGACAACATAGAATCTGGGGCTCTGCGCTGTCTTTCGTTCTGAACAAGTGTTACTGTTTTCTGCACAAAAGCGATTCTTGCGAAGCAATGTGAACACTTCTGCTTCCCAGGCACAGAGAAGGTGCTATCAGGGAATTCTCTGCCTGCCTTTCCCCAGTGCTCTGCAAGCTCTCCAGGACAACATAAAATCTGGGGCTCTGTGCTTTCTTTCCTTCTGAACAAGTGTTACTGTTTTCTGCACAAAAGCGATTCTTGCGAAGCAATGTGAACACTTCTGCTTCCCAGGCACAGAGAAGGTGCTATCAGGGAATTCTCTGCCTGCCTTTCCCCAGTGCTCTGCAAGCTCTCCAGGACAACATAGTATCTGGGGCTCTGTGCTTTCTTTCCTTCTGAACAAGTGTTACTGTTTTCTGCACAAAAGCGATTCTGCAAAGCAATGTGAACAGGCACAGAGAAGGTGCTAGCAGGGAATTCTCTGCCTGCCTTTCCCCAGTGCTCTGCAAGCTCTCCAGGACAACATAGAATCTGGGGCTCTGTGCTTTCTTTCGTTCTGAACAAGTGTTACTGTTGTCTGCACAAAAGCGATTCTTGCGAATCAATGTGAACACTTCTGCTTCCCAGGCACAGAGAAGGTGCTAGCAAGGAATTCTCTGCCTGCCTTTCCCCAGTGCTCTGCAAGCTCTCCAGGACAACATAAAATCTGGGGCTCTGTGCTTTCTTTCCTTCTGAACAAGTGTTACTGTTTTCTGCACAAAAGCGATTCTGCGAAGCAATGTGAACAGGCACAGACAAGGTGCTATCAGGGAATTCTCTGCCTGCCTTTCCCCAGTGCTCTGCAAGCTCTCCAGGACAACATAGAATCTGGGGCTCTGTGCTTTCTTTCCTTCTGAACAAGTGTTACTGTTTTCTGCACAAAAGCGATTCTTGCGAAGCAATGTGAACACTTCTGCTTCCCAGGTACAGAGAAGGTGCTATCAGGGAATTCTCTGCCTGCCTTTCCCCAGTGCTCTGCAAGCTCTCCAGGACAACATAAAATCTGGGGCTCTGTGCTTTCTTTCCTTCTGAACAAGTGTTACTGTTTTCTGCACAAAAGCGATTCTTGCGAAGCAATGTGAAGACCTCTGCTTCCCAGGCACAGAGAAGGTGCTAGCAGGGAATTCTCTGCCTGCCTTTCCCCAGTGCTCTGCAAGCTCTCCAGGACAACATAGAATCTGGTGCTCTGTGCTTTCTTTCCTTCTGAACAAGTGTTACTGTTTTCTGAACAAAAGCGATTCTTGCGAAGCAATGTGAACAGGCACAGAGAAGGTGCTATCAGGGAATTCTCTGCCTGCCTTTCCCCAGTGCTCTGCAAGCTCTCCAGGACAACATAAAATCTGGGGCTCTGTGCTTTCTTTCGTTCTGAACAAGTGTTACTGTTGTCTGCACAAAAGCGATTCTTGCGAATCAATGTGAACACTTCTGCTTCCCAGGCACAGAGAAGGTGCTAGCAAGGAATTCTCTGCCTGCCTTTCCCCAGTGCTCTGCAAGCTCTCCAGGACAACATAAAATCTGGGGCTCTGTGCTTTCTTTCCTTCTGAACAAGTGTTAGTGTTTTCTGCACAAAAGCGATTCCGCGAAGCAATGTGAACACTTCTGCTTCCCAGGCACAGAGAAGGTGCTAGCAAGGAATTCTCTGCCTGCCTTTCCCCAGTGCTCTGCAAGCTCTCCAGGACAACATAGAATCTGGGGCTCTGTGCTTTCTTTCGTTCTGAACAAGTGTTACTGTTTTCTGCACAAAAGCGATTCTTGCGAAGCAATGTGAACACTTCTGCTTCCCAGGTACAGAGAAGGTGCTATCAGGGAATTCTCTGCCTGCCTTTCCCCAGTGCTCTGCAAGCTCTCCAGGACAACATAGAATCTGGGGCTCTGTGCTTTCTTTCCTTCTGAACAAGTGTTACTGTTTTCTGCACAAAAGCGATTCTTGCGAAGCAATGTGAACACTTCTGCTTCCCAGGTACAGAGAAGGTGCTATCAGGGAATTCTCTGCCTGCCTTTCCCCAGTGCTCTGCAAGCTCTCCAGGACAACATAAAATCTGGGGCTCTGTGCTTTCTTTCCTTCTGAACAAGTGTTACTGTTTTCTGCACAAAAGCGATTCTTGCGAAGCAATGTGAAGACCTCTGCTTCCCAGGCACAGAGAAGGTGCTAGCAGGGAATTCTCTGCCTGCCTTTCCCCAGTGCTCTGCAAGCTCTCCAGGACAACATAGAATCTGGTGCTCTGTGCTTTCTTTCCTTCTGAACAAGTGTTACTGTTTTCTGAACAAAAGCGATTCTGCGAAGCAATGTGAACAGGCACAGAGAAGGTGCTATCAGGGAATTCTCTGCCTGCCTTTCCCCAGTGCTCTGCAAGCTCTCCAGGACAACATAAAATCTGGGGCTCTGTGCTTTCTTTCGTTCTGAACAAGTGTTACTGTTGTCTGCACAAAAGCGATTCTTGCGAATCAATGTGAACACTTCTCCTTCCCAGGCACAGAGAAGGTGCTAGCAAGGAATTCTCTGCCTGCCTTTCCCCAGTGCTCTGCAAGCTCTCCAGGACAACATAAAATCTGGGGCTCTGTGCTTTCTTTCCTTCTGAACAAGTGTTAGTGTTTTCTGCACAAATGCGATTCCGCGAAGCAATGTGAACACTTCTGCTTCCCAGGCACAGAGAAGGTGCTAGCAAGGAATTCTCTGCCTGCCTTTCCCCAGTGCTCTGCAAGCTCTCCAGGACAACATAGAATCTGGGGCTCTGTGCTTTCTTTCGTTCTGAACAAGTGTTAATGTTTTCTGCACAAAAGCGATTCTTGCGAAGCAATGTGAACAGGCACAGACAAGGTGCTATCAGGGAATTCTCTGCCTGCCTTTCCCCAGTGCTCTGCAAGCTCTCCAGGACAACATAAAATCTGGGGCTCTGCGCTGTCTTTCGTTCTGAACAAGTGTTACTGTTTTCTGCACAAAAGCGATTCTTGCGAAGCAATGTGAACACTTCTGCTTCCCAGGCACAGAGAAGGTGCTATCAGTGAATTCTCTGCCTGCCTTTCCCCAGTGCTCTGCAAGCTCTCCAGGACAACATAAAATCTGGGGCTCTGTGCTTTCTTTCCTTCTGAACAAGTGTTACTGTTTTCTGCACAAAAGCGATTCTTGCGAAGCAATGTGAACACTTCTTCTTCCCAGGCACAGAGAAGGTGCTATCAGGGAATTCTCTGCCTGCCTTTCCCCAGTGCTCTGCAAGCTCTCCAGGACAACATAGAATCTGGGGCTCTGTGCTTTCTTTCGTTCTGAACAAGTGTTACTGTTTTCTGCACAAAAGCGATTCTTGCGAAGCAATGTGAACACTTCTGCTTCCCAGGCACAGAGAAGGTGCTAGCAGGGAATTCTCTGCCTGCCTTTCCCCAGTGCTCTGCAAGCTCTCCAGGACAACAGTGAATCTGGGGCTCTGTGCTTTCTTTCGTTCTGAACAAGTGTTACTGTTTTCTGCACAAAAGCGATTCTTGCGAAGCAATGTGAACAGGCACAGAGAAGGTGCTATCAGGGAATTCTCTGCCTGCCTTTCCCCAGTGCTCTGCAAGCTCTCGAGGACAACATAAAATCTGGGGCTCTGTGCTTTCTTTCCTTCTGAACAAGTGTTAGTGTTTTCTGCACAAAAGCGATTCCGCGAAGCAATGTGAACACTTCTGCTTCCCAGGCACAGAGAAGGTGCTAGCAAGGAATTCTCTGCCTGCCTTTCCCCAGTGCTCTGCAAGCTCTCCAGGACAACATAGAATCTGGGGCTCTGTGCTTTCTTTCCTTCTGAACAAGTGTTACTGTTTTCTGCACAAAAGCGATTCTGCGAAGCAATGTGAACAGGCACAGACAAGGTGCTAGCAGGGAATTCTCTGCCTGCCTTTCCCCAGTGCTCTGCAAGCTCTCCAGGACAACATAGAATCTGGGGCTCTGTGCTTTCTTTCCTTCTGAACAACTGTTACTGTTTTCTGCACAAAAGCGATTCTTGCGAAGCAATGTGAACACTTCTGCTTCCCAGGTACAGAGAAGGTGCTATCAGGGAATTCTCTGCCTGCCTTTCCCCAGTGCTCTGCAAGCTCTCCAGGACAACATCAAATCTGGGGCTCTGTGCTTTCTTTCGTTCTGAACAAGTGTTACTGTTTTCTGCACAAAAGCGATTCTTGCGAAGCAATGTGAAGACTTCTGCTTCCCAGGCACAGAGAAGGTGCTAGCAGGGAATTCTCTGCCTGCCTTTCCCCAGTGCTCTGCAAGCTCTCCAAGACAACATAGAATCTGGTGCTCTGTGCTTTCTTTCGTTCTGAACAAGTGTTACTGTTTTCTGAACAAAAGCGATTCTGCGAAGCACTGTGAACACTTCTGCTTCCCAGGCACAGAGAAGGTGCTAGCAAGGAATTCTCTGCCTGCCTTTCCCCAGTGCTCTGCAAGCTCTCCAAGACAACATAAAATCTGGGGCTCTGTGCTTTCTTTCCTTCTGAACAAGTGTTACTGTTTTCTGCACAAAAGCGATTCTGCGAAACAATGTGAACAGACACAGAGAAGGTGCTAGCAGGGAATTCTCTGCCTGCCTTTCCCCAGTGCTCTGCAAGCTCTCCAGGACAACATAGAATCTGGGGCTCTGTGCTTTCTTTCGTTCTGAACAAGTGTTAGTGTTTTCTGCACAAAAGCGATTCTGCGAAACAATGTGAACACTTCTGCTTCCCAGGCACAGAGAAGGTGCTAGCAGGGAATTCTCTGCCTGCCTTTCCCCAGTGCTCTGCAAGCTCTCCAGGACAACATAGAATCTGGGGCTCTGTGCTTTCTTTCCTTCTGAACAAGTGTTACTGTTTTCTGCACAAAAGCGATTCTTGCGAAGCAATGTGAACAGGCACAGAGAAGGTGCTAGCAGGGAATTCTCTGCCTGCCTTTCCCCAGTGCTCTGCAAGCTCTCCAGGACAACATAAAATCTGGGGCTCTGCGCTGTCTTTCGTTCTGAACAAGTGTTACTGTTTTCTGCACAAAAGCGATTCTTGCGAAGCAATGTGAACACTTCTGCTTCCCAGGCACAGAGAAGGTGCTATCAGGGAATTCTCTGCCTGCCTTTCCCCAGTGCTCTGCAAGCTCTCCAGGACAACATAAAATCTGGGGCTCTGTGCTTTCTTTCCTTCTGAACAAGTGTTACTGTTTTCTGCACAAAAGCGATTCTTGCGAAGCAATGTGAACACTTCTGCTTCCCAGGCACAGAGAAGGTGCTATCAGGGAATTCTCTGCCTGCCTTTCCCCAGTGCTCTGCAAGCTCTCCAGGACAACATAGTATCTGGGGCTCTGTGCTTTCTTTCCTTCTGAACAAGTGTTACTGTTTTCTGCACAAAAGCGATTCTGCAAAGCAATGTGAACAGGCACAGAGAAGGTGCTATCAGGGAATTCGCTGCCTGCCTTTCCCCAGTGCTCTGCAAGCTCTCCAGGACAACATAGTATCTGGGGCTCTGTGCTTTCTTTCCTTCTGAACAAGTGTTACTGTTTTCTGCACAAAAGCGATTCTGCAAAGCAATGTGAACAGGCACAGAGAAGGTGCTAGCAGGGAATTCTCTGCCTGCCTTTCCCCAGTGCTCTGCAAGCTCTCCAGGACAACATAGAATCTGGGGCTCTGTGCTTTCTTTCCTTCTGAACAAGTGTTACTGTTTTCTGCACAAAAGCGATTCTTGCGAAGCAATGTGAACACTTCTGCTTCCCAGGCACAGAGAAGGTGCTAGCAGGGAATTCTCTGCCTGCCTTTCCCCAGTGCTCTGCAAGCTCTCCAGGACAACATAGAATCTGGGGCTCTGTGCTTTCTTTCGTTCTGAACAAGTGTTACTGTTTTCTGCACAAAAGCGATTCTTGCGAAGCAATGTGAACACTTCTGCTTCCCAGGTACAGAGAAGGTGCTAGCAGGGAATTCTCTGCCTGCCTTTCCCCAGTGCTCTGCAAGCTCTCCAGGACAACATCAAATCTGGGGCTCTGTGCTTTCTTTCGTTCTGAACAAGTGTTAGTGTTTTCTGCACAAAAGCGATTCTTGCGAAGCAATGTGAAGACCTCTGCTTCCCAGGCACAGAGAAGGTGCTAGCAGGGAATTCTCTGCCTGCCTTTCCCCAGTGCTCTGCAAGCTCTCCAAGACAACATAGAATCTGGTGCTCTGTGCTTTCTTTCGTTCTGAACAAGTGTTACTGTTTTCTGAACAAAAGCGATTCTGCGAAGCACTGTGAACACTTCTGCTTCCCAGGCACAGAGAAGGTGCTAGCAAGGAATTCTCTGCCTGCCTTTCCCCAGTGCTCTGCAAGCTCTCCAAGACAACATAAAATCTGGGGCTCTGTGCTTTCTTTCCTTCTGAACAAGTGTTACTGTTTTCTGCACAAAAGCGATTCTGCGAAACAATGTGAACAGACACAGAGAAGGTGCTAGCAGGGAATTCTCTGCCTGCCTTTCCCCAGTGCTCTGCAAGCTCTCCAGGACAACATAAAATCTGGGGCTCTGTGCTTTCTTTCGTTCTGAACAAGTGTTAGTGTTTTCTGCACAAAAGCGATTCTGCGAAGCAATGTGAACACTTCTGCTTCCCAGGCACAGAGAAGGTGCTAGCAGGGAATTCTCTGCCTGCCTTTCCCCAGTGCTCTGCAAGCTCTCCAGGACAACATAGAATCTGGGGCTCTGTGCTTTCTTTCCTTCTGAACAAGTGTTACTGTTTTCTGCACAAAAGCGATTCTGCAAAGCAATGTGAACAGGCACAGAGAAGGTGCTAGCAGGGAATTCTCTGCCTGCCTTTCCCCAGTGCTCTGCAAGCTCTCCAGGACAACATAAAATCTGGGGCTATGCGCTGTCTTTCGTTCTGAACAAGTGTTACTGTTTTCTGCACAAAAGCGATTCTTGCGAAGCAATGTGAACACTTCTGCTTCCCAGGCACAGAGAAGGTGCTATCAGGGAATTCTCTGCCTGCCTTTCCCCAGTGCTCTGCAAGCTCTCCAGGACAACATAAAATCTGGGGCTCTGTGCTTTCTTTCCTTCTGAACAAGTGTTACTGTTTTCTGCACAAAAGCGAT
This sequence comes from Strix aluco, assembly GCF_031877795.1. Lineage (NCBI taxonomy): Eukaryota > Metazoa > Chordata > Aves > Strigiformes > Strigidae > Strix > Strix aluco. Next base: position 3,638,488 of record NW_027436647.1, read on the forward strand.
TCTTGCGAAGCAATGTGAACACTTCTGCTTCCCAGGCACAGAGAAGGTGCTATCAGGGAATTCTCTGCCTGCCTTTCCCCAGTGCTCTGCAAGCTCTCCAGGACAACATAGTATCTGGGGCTCTGTGCTTTCTTTCCTTCTGAACAAGTGTTACTGTTTTCTGCACAAAAGCGATTCTGCAAAGCAATGTGAACAGGCACAGAGAAGGTGCTAGCAGGGAATTCTCTGCCTGCCTTTCCCCAGTGCTCTGCAAGCTCTCCAGGACAACATAGTATCTGGGGCTCTGTGCTTTCTTTCCTTCTGAACAAGTGTTACTGTTTTCTGCACAAAAGCGATTCTGCAAAGCAATGTGAACAGGCACAGAGAAGGTGCTAGCAGGGAATTCTCTGCCTGCCTTTCCCCAGTGCTCTGCAAGCTCTCCAGGACAACATAAAATCTGGGGCTATGCGCTGTCTTTCGTTCTGAACAAGTGTTACTGTTTTCTGCACAAAAGCGATTCTTGCGAAGCAATGTGAACACTTCTGCTTCCCAGGCACAGAGAAGGTGCTATCAGGGAATTCTCTGCCTGCCTTTCCCCAGTGCTCTGCAAGCTCTCCAGGACAACATAGTATCTGGGGCTCTGTGCTTTCTTTCCTTCTGAACAAGTGTTACTGTTTTCTGCACAAAAGCGATTCTGCAAAGCAATGTGAACAGGCACAGAGAAGGTGCTATCAGGGAATTCTCTGCCTGCCTTTCCCCAGTGCTCTGCAAGCTCTCCAGGACAACATAGAATCTGGGGCTCTGTGCTTTCTTTCCTTCTGAACAAGTGTTACTGTTTTCTGCACAAAAGCGATTCTTGCGAAGCAATGTGAACACTTCTGCTTCCCAGGCACAGAGAAGGTGCTAGCAGGGAATTCTCTGCCTGCCTTTCCCCAGTGCTCTGCAAGCTCTCCAGGACAACATAGAATCTGGGGCTCTGTGCTTTCTTTCGTTCTGAACAAGTGTTACTGTTTTCTGCACAAAAGCGATTCTTGCGAAGCAATGTGAACACTTCTGCTTCCCAGGCACAGAGAAGGTGATATCAGGGAATTCTCTGCCTGCCTTTCCCCAGTGCTCTGCAAGCTCTCCAAGACAACATAGAATCTGGTGCTCTGTGCTTTCTTTCCTTCTGAACAAGTGTTACTGTTTTCTGAACAAAAGCGATTCTGCGAAGCAATGTGAACACTTCTGCTTCCCAGGCACAGAGAAGGTGCTAGGAAGGAATTCTCTGCCTGCCTTTCCCCAGTGCTCTGCAAGCTCTCGAGGACAACATAAAATCTGGGGCTCTGTGCTTTCTTTCCTTCTGAACAAGTGTTACTGTTTTCTGCACAAAAGCGATTCTGCGAAACAATGTGAACAGACACAGAGAAGGTGCTAGCAGGGAATTCTCTGCCTGCCTTTCCCCAGTGCTCTGCAAGCTCTCGAGGACAACATAGAATCTGGGGCTCTGTGCTTTCTTTCCTTCTGAACAAGTGTTACTGTTTTCTGCACAAAAGCGATTCTTGCGAAGCAATGTGAACACTTCTGCTTCCCAGGCACAGAGAAGGTGCTAGCAGGGAATTCTCTGCCTGCCTTTCCCCAGTGCTCTGCAAGCTCTCCAGGACAACATCAAATCTGGGGCTCTGTGCTTTCTTTCGTTCTGAACAAGTGTTACTGTTTTCTGCACAAAAGCGATTCTTGCGAAGCAATGTGAAGACCTCTGCTTCCCAGGCACAGAGAAGGTGCTAGCAGGGAATTCTCTGCCTGCCTTTCCCCAGTGCTCTGCAAGCTCTCCAAGACAACATAGAATCTGGTGCTCTGTGCTTTCTTTCGTTCTGAACAAGTGTTACTGTTTTCTGAACAAAAGCGATTCTGCGAAGCACTGTGAAGACCTCTGCTTCCCAGGCACAGAGAAGGTGCTAGCAAGGAATTCTCTGCCTGCCTTTCCCCAGTGCTCTGCAAGCTCTCCAAGACAACATAAAATCTGGGGCTCTGTGCTTTCTTTCCTTCTGAACAAGTGTTACTGTTTTCTGCACAAAAGCGATTCTGCGAAACAATGTGAACAGACACAGAGAAGGTGCTAGCAGGGAATTCTCTGCCTGCCTTTCCCCAGTGCTCTGCAAGCTCTCCAGGACAACATAAAATCTGGGGCTCTGTGCTTTCTTTCGTTCTGAACAAGTGTTAGTGTTTTCTGCACAAAAGCGATTCTGCGAAACAATGTGAACACTTCTGCTTCCCAGGCACAGAGAAGGTGCTAGCAGGGAATTCTCTGCCTGCCTTTCCCCAGTGCTCTGCAAGCTCTCCAGGACAACATAGAATCTGGGGCTCTGTGCTTTCTTTCCTTCTGAACAAGTGTTACTGTTTTCTGCACAAAAGCGATTCTGCAAAGCAATGTGAACAGGCACAGAGAAGGTGCTAGCAGGGAATTCTCTGCCTGCCTTTCCCCAGTGCTCTGCAAGCTCTCCAGGACAACATAAAATCTGGGGCTATGCGCTGTCTTTCGTTCTGAACAAGTGTTACTGTTTTCTGCACAAAAGCGATTCTTGCGAAGCAATGTGAACACTTCTGCTTCCCAGGCACAGAGAAGGTGCTATCAGGGAATTCTCTGCCTGCCTTTCCCCAGTGCTCTGCAAGCTCTCCAGGACAACATAAAATCTGGGGCTCTGTGCTTTCTTTCCTTCTGAACAAGTGTTACTGTTTTCTGCACAAAAGCGATTCTTGCGAAGCAATGTGAACACTTCTGCTTCCCAGGCACAGAGAAGGTGCTATCAGGGAATTCTCTGCCTGCCTTTCCCCAGTGCTCTGCAAGCTCTCCAGGACAACATAGTATCTGGGGCTCTGTGCTTTCTTTCCTTCTGAACAAGTGTTACTGTTTTCTGCACAAAAGCGATTCTGCAAAGCAATGTGAACAGGCACAGAGAAGGTGCTATCAGGGAATTCTCTGCCTGCCTTTCCCCAGTGCTCTGCAAGCTCTCCAGGACAACATAGTATCTGGGGCTCTGTGCTTTCTTTCCTTCTGAACAAGTGTTACTGTTTTCTGCACAAAAGCGATTCTGCAAAGCAATGTGAACAGGCACAGAGAAGGTGCTATCAGGGAATTCTCTGCCTGCCTTTCCCCAGTGCTCTGCAAGCTCTCCAGGACAACATAGAATCTGGGGCTCTGTGCTTTCTTTCCTTCTGAACAAGTGTTACTGTTTTCTGCACAAAAGCGATTCTTGCGAAGCAATGTGAACACTTCTGCTTCCCAGGCACAGAGAAGGTGCTAGCAGGGAATTCTCTGCCTGCCTTTCCCCAGTGCTCTGCAAGCTCTCCAGGACAACATAGAATCTGGGGCTCTGTGCTTTCTTTCGTTCTGAACAAGTGTTACTGTTTTCTGCACAAAAGCGATTCTTGCGAAGCAATGTGAACACTTCTGCTTCCCAGGCACAGAGAAGGTGATATCAGGGAATTCTCTGCCTGCCTTTCCCCAGTGCTCTGCAAGCTCTCCAAGACAACATAGAATCTGGTGCTCTGTGCTTTCTTTCCTTCTGAACAAGTGTTACTGTTTTCTGAACAAAAGCGATTCTGCGAAGCAATGTGAACACTTCTGCTTCCCAGGCACAGAGAAGGTGCTAGGAAGGAATTCTCTGCCTGCCTTTCCCCAGTGCTCTGCAAGCTCTCGAGGACAACATAAAATCTGGGGCTCTGTGCTTTCTTTCCTTCTGAACAAGTGTTACTGTTTTCTGCACAAAAGCGATTCTGCGAAACAATGTGAACAGACACAGAGAAGGTGCTAGCAGGGAATTCTCTGCCTGCCTTTCCCCAGTGCTCTGCAAGCTCTCGAGGACAACATAGAATCTGGGGCTCTGTGCTTTCTTTCCTTCTGAACAAGTGTTACTGTTTTCTGCACAAAAGCGATTCTTGCGAAGCAATGTGAACACTTCTGCTTCCCAGGCACAGAGAAGGTGCTAGCAGGGAATTCTCTGCCTGCCTTTCCCCAGTGCTCTGCAAGCTCTCCAGGACAACATAGTATCTGGGGCTCTGTGCTTTCTTTCCTTCTGAACAAGTGTTACTGTTTTCTGCACAAAAGCGATTCTGCAAAGCAATGTGAACAGGCACAGAGAAGGTGCTATCAGGGAATTCTCTGCCTGCCTTTCCCCAGTGCTCTGCAAGCTCTCCAGGACAACATAGAATCTGGGGCTCTGTGCTTTCTTTCCTTCTGAACAAGTGTTACTGTTTTCTGCACAAAAGCGATTCTTGCGAAGCAATGTGAACACTTCTGCTTCCCAGGCACAGAGAAGGTGCTAGCAGGGAATTCTCTGCCTGCCTTTCCCCAGTGCTCTGCAAGCTCTCCAGGACAACATAGAATCTGGGGCTCTGTGCTTTCTTTCGTTCTGAACAAGTGTTACTGTTTTCTGCACAAAAGCGATTCTTGCGAAGCAATGTGAACACTTCTGCTTCCCAGGCACAGAGAAGGTGATATCAGGGAATTCTCTGCCTGCCTTTCCCCAGTGCTCTGCAAGCTCTCCAAGACAACATAGAATCTGGTGCTCTGTGCTTTCTTTCCTTCTGAACAAGTGTTACTGTTTTCTGAACAAAAGCGATTCTGCGAAGCAATGTGAACACTTCTGCTTCCCAGGCACAGAGAAGGTGCTAGGAAGGAATTCTCTGCCTGCCTTTCCCCAGTGCTCTGCAAGCTCTCGAGGACAACATAAAATCTGGGGCTCTGTGCTTTCTTTCCTTCTGAACAAGTGTTACTGTTTTCTGCACAAAAGCGATTCTGCGAAACAATGTGAACAGACACAGAGAAGGTGCTAGCAGGGAATTCTCTGCCTGCCTTTCCCCAGTGCTCTGCAAGCTCTCGAGGACAACATAGAATCTGGGGCTCTGTGCTTTCTTTCCTTCTGAACAAGTGTTACTGTTTTCTGCACAAAAGCGATTCTTGCGAAGCAATGTGAACACTTCTGCTTCCCAGGCACAGAGAAGGTGCTAGCAGGGAATTCTCTGCCTGCCTTTCCCCAGTGCTCTGCAAGCTCTCCAGGACAACATCAAATCTGGGGCTCTGTGCTTTCTTTCGTTCTGAACAAGTGTTACTGTTTTCTGCACAAAAGCGATTCTTGCGAAGCAATGTGAAGACCTCTGCTTCCCAGGCACAGAGAAGGTGCTAGCAGGGAATTCTCTGCCTGCCTTTCCCCAGTGCTCTGCAAGCTCTCCAAGACAACATAGAATCTGGTGCTCTGTGCTTTCTTTCGTTCTGAACAAGTGTTACTGTTTTCTGAACAAAAGCGATTCTGCGAAGCACTGTGAAGACCTCTGCTTCCCAGGCACAGAGAAGGTGCTAGCAAGGAATTCTCTGCCTGCCTTTCCCCAGTGCTCTGCAAGCTCTCCAAGACAACATAAAATCTGGGGCTCTGTGCTTTCTTTCCTTCTGAACAAGTGTTACTGTTTTCTGCACAAAAGCGATTCTGCGAAACAATGTGAACAGACACAGAGAAGGTGCTAGCAGGGAATTCTCTGCCTGCCTTTCCCCAGTGCTCTGCAAGCTCTCCAGGACAACATAAAATCTGGGGCTCTGTGCTTTCTTTCGTTCTGAACAAGTGTTAGTGTTTTCTGCACAAAAGCGATTCTGCGAAACAATGTGAACACTTCTGCTTCCCAGGCACAGAGAAGGTGCTAGCAGGGAATTCTCTGCCTGCCTTTCCCCAGTGCTCTGCAAGCTCTCCAGGACAACATAGAATCTGGGGCTCTGTGCTTTCTTTCCTTCTGAACAAGTGTTACTGTTTTCTGCACAAAAGCGATTCTGCAAAGCAATGTGAACAGGCACAGAGAAGGTGCTAGCAGGGAATTCTCTGCCTGCCTTTCCCCAGTGCTCTGCAAGCTCTCCAGGACAACATAAAATCTGGGGCTATGCGCTGTCTTTCGTTCTGAACAAGTGTTACTGTTTTCTGCACAAAAGCGATTCTTGCGAAGCAATGTGAACACTTCTGCTTCCCAGGCACAGAGAAGGTGCTATCAGGGAATTCTCTGCCTGCCTTTCCCCAGTGCTCTGCAAGCTCTCCAGGACAACATAAAATCTGGGGCTCTGTGCTTTCTTTCCTTCTGAACAAGTGTTACTGTTTTCTGCACAAAAGCGATTCTTGCGAAGCAATGTGAACACTTCTGCTTCCCAGGCACAGAGAAGGTGCTATCAGGGAATTCTCTGCCTGCCTTTCCCCAGTGCTCTGCAAGCTCTCCAGGACAACATAGTATCTGGGGCTCTGTGCTTTCTTTCCTTCTGAACAAGTGTTACTGTTTTCTGCACAAAAGCGATTCTGCAAAGCAATGTGAACAGGCACAGAGAAGGTGCTATCAGGGAATTCTCTGCCTGCCTTTCCCCAGTGCTCTGCAAGCTCTCCAGGACAACATAGTATCTGGGGCTCTGTGCTTTCTTTCCTTCTGAACAAGTGTTACTGTTTTCTGCACAAAAGCGATTCTGCAAAGCAATGTGAACAGGCACAGAGAAGGTGCTAGCAGGGAATTCTCTGCCTGCCTTTCCCCAGTGCTCTGCAAGCTCTCCAGGACAACATAAAATCTGGGGCTATGCGCTGTCTTTCGTTCTGAACAAGTGTTACTGTTTTCTGCACAAAAGCGATTCTTGCGAAGCAATGTGAACACTTCTGCTTCCCAGGCACAGAGAAGGTGCTATCAGGGAATTCTCTGCCTGCCTTTCCCCAGTGCTCTGCAAGCTCTCCAGGACAACATAAAATCTGGGGCTCTGTGCTTTCTTTCCTTCTGAACAAGTGTTACTGTTTTCTGCACAAAAGCGATTCTTGCGAAGCAATGTGAACACTTCTGCTTCCCAGGCACAGAGAAGGTGCTAGCAGGGAATTCTCTGCCTGCCTTTCCCCAGTGCTCTGCAAGCTCTCCAGGACAACATAGTATCTGGGGCTCTGTGCTTTCTTTCCTTCTGAACAAGTGTTACTGTTTTCTGCACAAAAGCGATTCTGCAAAGCAATGTGAACAGGCACAGAGAAGGTGCTATCAGGGAATTCTCTGCCTGCCTTTCCCCAGTGCTCTGCAAGCTCTCCAGGACAACATAGAATCTGGGGCTCTGTGCTTTCTTTCCTTCTGAACAAGTGTTACTGTTTTCTGCACAAAAGCGATTCTTGCGAAGCAATGTGAACACTTCTGCTTCCCAGGCACAGAGAAGGTGCTAGCAGGGAATTCTCTGCCTGCCTTTCCCCAGTGCTCTGCAAGCTCTCCAGGACAACATAGAATCTGGGGCTCTGTGCTTTCTTTCGTTCTGAACAAGTGTTACTGTTTTCTGCACAAAAGCGATTCTTGCGAAGCAATGTGAACACTTCTGCTTCCCAGGCACAGAGAAGGTGATATCAGGGAATTCTCTGCCTGCCTTTCCCCAGTGCTCTGCAAGCTCTCCAGGACAACATAGAATCTGGTGCTCTGTGCTTTCTTTCCTTCTGAACAAGTGTTACTGTTTTCTGAACAAAAGCGATTCTGCGAAGCAATGTGAACACTTCTGCTTCCCAGGCACAGAGAAGGTGCTAGGAAGGAATTCTCTGCCTGCCTTTCCCCAGTGCTCTGCAAGCTCTCGAGGACAACATAAAATCTGGGGCTCTGTGCTTTCTTTCCTTCTGAACAAGTGTTACTGTTTTCTGCACAAAAGCGATTCTGCGAAACAATGTGAACAGACACAGAGAAGGTGCTAGCAGGGAATTCTCTGCCTGCCTTTCCCCAGTGCTCTGCAAGCTCTCGAGGACAACATAGAATCTGGGGCTCTGTGCTTTCTTTCCTTCTGAACAAGTGTTACTGTTTTCTGCACAAAAGCGATTCTTGCGAAGCAATGTGAACACTTCTGCTTCCCAGGCACAGAGAAGGTGCTAGCAGGGAATTCTCTGCCTGCCTTTCCCCAGTGCTCTGCAAGCTCTCCAGGACAACATAGAATCTGGGGCTCTGTGCTTTCTTTCGTTCTGAACAAGTGTTAGTGTTTTCTGCACAAAAGCGATTCTGCGAAACAATGTGAACACTTCTGCTTCCCAGGCACAGAGAAGGTGCTAGCAGGGAATTCTCTGCCTGCCTTTCCCCAGTGCTCTGCAAGCTCTCCAGGACAACATAGAATCTGGGGCTCTGTGCTTTCTTTCGTTCTGAACAAGTGTTAGTGTTTTCTGCACAAAAGCGATTCTGCAAAACAATGTGAACACTCTGCTTCCCAGGCACAGAGAAGGTGCTAGCAGGGAATTCTCTGCTGCCTTTCCCCAGTGCTCTGCAAGCTCTCCAGGACAACATAAAATCTGGGGCTCTGTGCTTTCTTTCCTTCTGAACAAGTATTAGTGTTTTCTGCACAAAAGCGATTCTGCGAAGCAATGTGAACACTTCTGCTTCCCAGGCACAGAGAAGGTGCTAGCAAGGAATTCTCTGCCTGCCTTTCCCCAGTGCTCTGCAAGCTCTCCAGGACAACATAAAATCTGGGGCTCTGTGCTTTCTTTCCTTCTGAACAAGTGTTACTGTTTTCTGCACAAAAGCGATTCTGCGAAGCAATGTGAACAGGCACAGAGAAGGTGCTAGCAGGGAATTCTCTGCCTGCCTTTCCCCAGTGCTCTGCAAGCTCTCCAGGACAACATAAAATCTGGGGCTCTGTGCTTTCTTTCCTTCTGAACAAGTGTTAGTGTTTTCTGCACAAAAGCGATTCTGCGAAACAATGTGAACACTTCTGCTTCCCAGGCACAGAGAAGGTGCTAGCAGGGAATTCTCTGCCTGCCTTTCCCCAGTGCTCTGCAAGCTCTCCAGGACAACATAGAATCTGGGGCTCTGTGCTTTCTTTCGTTCTGAACAAGTGTTACTGTTTTCTGCACAAAAGCGATTCTTGCGAAGCAATGTGAACACTTCTGCTTCCCAGGTACAGAGAAGGTGCTAGCAGGGAATTCTCTGCCTGCCTTTCCCCAGTGCTCTGCAAGCTCTCCAGGACAACATAGAATCTGGGGCTCTGTGCTTTCTTTCCTTCTGAACAAGTGTTACTGTTTTCTGCACAAAAGCGATTCTGCGAAGCAATGTGAACAGGCACAGAGAAGGTGCTAGCAGGGAATTCTCTGCCTGCCTTTCCCCAGTGCTCTGCAAGCTCTCCAGGACAACATAAAATCTGGGGCTATGCGCTGTCTTTCGTTCTGAACAAGTGTTACTGTTTTCTGCACAAAAGCGATTCTTGCGAAGCAATGTGAACACTTCTGCTTCCCAGGCACAGAGAAGGTGCTAGCAGGGAATTCTCTGCCTGCCTTTCCCCAGTGCTCTGCAAGCTCTCCAGGACAACATAAAATCTGGGGCTCTGTGCTTTCTTTCGTTCTGAACAAGTGTTACTGTTTTATGCACAAAAGCGATTCTGCGAAACAATGTGAACACTTCTGCTTCCCAGGCACAGAGAAGGTGCTATCAGGGAATTCTCTGCCTGCCTTTCCCCAGTGCTCTGCAAGCTCTCCAGGACAACATAGTATCTGGGGCTCTGTGCTTTCTTTCCTTCTGAACAAGTGTTACTGTTTTCTGCACAAAAGCGATTCTGCAAAGCAAAGTGAACAGGCACAGAGAAGGTGCTATCAGGGAATTCTCTGCCTGCCTTTCCCCAGTGCTCTGCAAGCTCTCCAGGACAACATAGAATCTGGGGCTCTGTGCTTTCTTTCCTTCTGAAAAAGTGTTAGTGTTTTCTGCACAAAAGCGATTCTTGCGAAGCAATGTGAACACTTCTGCTTCCCAGGCACAGAGAAGGTGCTATCAGGGAATTCTCTGCCTGCCTTTCCCCAGTGCTCTGCAAGCTCTCCAGGACAACATAGAATCTGGGGCTCTGTGCTTTCTTTCGTTCTGAACAAGTGTTACTGTTTTCTGCACAAAAGCGATTCTTGCGAAGCAATGTGAACACTTCTGCTTCCCAGGCACAGAGAAGGTGATATCAGGGAATTCTCTGCCTGCCTTTCCCCAGTGTTCTGCAAGCTCTCCAAGACAACATAGAATCTGGTGCTCTGTGCTTTCTTTCCTTCTGAACAAGTGTTACTGTTTTCTGAACAAAAGCGATTCTGCGAAGCAATGTGAACACTTCTGCTTCCCAGGCACAGAGAAGGTGCTAGGAAGGAATTCTCTGCCTGCCTTTCCCCAGTGCTCTGCAAGCTCTCGAGGACAACATAAAATCTGGGGCTCTGTGCTTTCTTTCGTTCTGAACAAGTGTTAGTGTTTTCTGCACAAAAGCGATTCTGCGAAACAATGTGAACACTTCTGCTTCCCAGGCACAGAGAAGGTGCTAGCAGGGAATTCTCTGCCTGCCTTTCCCCAGTGCTCTGCAAGCTCTCCAAGACAACATAGAATCTGGGGCTCTGTGCTTTCTTTCCTTCTGAACAAGTGTTAGTGTTTTCTGCACAAAAGCGATTCTGCGAAGCAATGTGAACAGGCACAGAGAAGGTGCTATCAGGGAATTCTCTGCCTGCCTTTCCCCAGTGCTCTGCAAGCTCTCCAGGACAACATAAAATCTGGGGCTCTGCGCTGTCTTTCGTTCTGAACAAGTGTTAGTGTTTTCTGCACAAAAGCGATTCTTGCGAAGCAATGTGAACACTTCTGCTTCCCAGGCACAGAGAAGGTGCTATCAGGGAATTCTCTGCCTGCCTTTCCCCAGTGCTCTGCAAGCTCTCCAGGACAACATAAAATCTGGGGCTCTGTGCTTTCTTTCCTTCTGAACAAGTGTTACTGTTTTCTGCACAAAAGCGATTCTTGCGAAGCAATGTGAACACTTCTGCTTCCCAGGCACAGAGAAGGTGCTAGCAGGGAATTCTCTGCCTGCCTTTCCCCAGTGCTCTGCAAGCTCTCCAGGACAACATAGAATCTGGGGCTCTGTGCTTTCTTTCGTTCTGAACAAGTGTTACTGTTTTCTGCACAAAAGCGATTCTTGCGAAGCAATGTGAACACTTCTGCTTCCCAGGCACAGAGAAGGTGCTAGCAGGGAATTCTCTGCCTGCCTTTCCCCAGTGCTCTGCAAGCTCTCCAGGACAACAGTGAATCTGGGGCTCTGTGCTTTCTTTCCTTCTGAACAAGTGTTACTGTTTTCTGCACAAAAGCGATTCTGCGAAGCAATGTGAACAGGCACAGACAAGGTGCTATCAGGGAATTCTCTGCCTGCCTTTCCCCAGTGCTCTGCAAGCTCTCCAGGACAACATAGAATCTGGGGCTCTGTGCTTTCTTTCCTTCTGAACAAGTGTTACTGTTTTCTGCACAAAAGCGATTCTTGCGAAGCAATGTGAACACTTCTGCTTCCCAGGTACAGAGAAGGTGCTATCAGGGAATTCTCTGCCTGCCTTTCCCCAGTGCTCTGCAAGCTCTCCAGGACAACATCAAATCTGGGGCTCTGTGCTTTCTTTCGTTCTGAACAAGTGTTACTGTTTTCTGCACAAAAGCGATTCTTGCGAAGCAATGTGAAGACCTCTGCTTCCCAGGCACAGAGAAGGTGCTAGCAGGGAATTCTCTGCCTGCCTTTCCCCAGTGCTCTGCAAGCTCTCCAAGACAACATAGAATCTGGTGCTCTGTGCTTTCTTTCCTTCTGAACAAGTGTTACTGTTTTCTGCACAAAAGCGATTCTGCGAAGCAATGTGAACACTTCTGCTTCCCAGGCACAGAGAAGGTGCTAGCAATGAATTCTCTGCCTGCCTTTCCCCAGTGCTCTGCAAGCTCTCGAGGACAACATAAAATCTGGGGCTCTGTGCTTTCTTTCCTTCTGAACAAGTGTTACTGTTTTCTGCACAAAAGCGATTCTGCGAAACAATGTGAACAGACACAGAGAAGGTGCTAGCAGGGAATTCTCTGCCTGCCTTTCCCCAGTGCTCTGCAAGCTCTCCAGTACAACATAGAATCTGGGGCTCTGTGCTTTCTTTCCTTCTGAACAACTGTTACTGTTTTCTGCACAAAAGCGATTCTTGCGAAGCAATGTGAACACTTCTGCTTCCCAGGCACAGAGAAGGTGCTAGCAGGGAATTCTCTGCCTGCCTTTCCCCAGTGCTCTGCAAGCTCTCCAGGACAACATAGAATCTGGGGCTCTGTGCTTTCTTTCGTTCTGAACAAGTGTTAGTGTTTTCTGCACAAAAGCGATTCTGCGAAGCAATGTGAACACTTCTGCTTCCCAGGCACAGAGAAGGTGCTAGCAGGGAATTCTCTGCCTGCCTTTCCCCAGTGCTCTGCAAGCTCTCCAGGACAACATAGAATCTGGGGCTCTGTGCTTTCTTTCCTTCTGAAAAAGTGTTAGTGTTTTCTGCACAAAAGCGATTCTTGCGAAGCAATGTGAACACTTCTGCTTCCCAGGCACAGAGAAGGTGCTAGCAGGGAATTCTCTGCCTGCCTTTCCCCAGTGCTCTGCAAGCTCTCCAAGACAACATAGAATCTGGGGCTCTGTGCTTTCTTTCCTTCTGAACAAGTGTTAGTGTTTTCTGCACAAAAGCGATTCTGCGAAGCAATGTGAACAGGCACAGAGAAGGTGCTATCAGGGAATTCTCTGCCTGCCTTTCCCCAGTGCTCTGCAAGCTCTCCAGGACAACATAAAATCTGGGGCTCTGCGCTGTCTTTCGTTCTGAACAAGTGTTACTGTTTTCTGCACAAAAGCGATTCTTGCGAAGCAATGTGAACACTTCTGCTTCCCAGGCACAGAGAAGGTGCTATCAGGGAATTCTCTGCCTGCCTTTCCCCAGTGCTCTGCAAGCTCTCCAGGACAACATAGAATCTGGGGCTCTGTGCTTTCTTTGCTTCTGAACAAGTGTTACTGTTTTCTGCACAAAAGCGATTCTTGCGAAGCAATGTGAACACTTCTGCTTCCCAGGCACAGAGAAGGTGCTAGCAGGGAATTCTCTGCCTGCCTTTCCCCAGTGCTCTGCAAGCTCTCCAGGACAACATAGAATCTGGGGCTCTGTGCTTTCTTTCGTTCTGAACAAGTGTTACTGTTTTCTGCACAAAAGCGATTCTTGCGAAGCAATGTGAACACTTCTGCTTCCCAGGCACAGAGAAGGTGCTAGCAGGGAATTCTCTGCCTGCCTTTCCCCAGTGCTCTGCAAGCTCTCCAGGACAACAGTGAATCTGGGGCTCTGTGCTTTCTTTCGTTCTGAACAAGTGTTACTGTTTTCTGCACAAAAGCGATTCTTGCGAAGCAATGTGAACAGGCACAGAGAAGGTGCTATCAGGGAATTCTCTGCCTGCATTTCCCCAGTGCTCTGCAAGCTCTCCAGGACAACATAAAATCTGGGGCTCTGTGCTTTCTTTCGTTCTGAACAAGTGTTAGTGTTTTCTGCACAAAAGCGATTCTTGCGAATCAATGTGAACACTTCTGCTTCCCAGGCACAGAGAAGGTGCTAGCAAGGAATTCTCTGCCTGCCTTTCCCCAGTGCTCTGCAAGCTCTCCAGGACAACATAAAATCTGGGGCTCTGTGCTTTCTTTCCTTCTGAACAAGTGTTAGTGTTTTCTACACAAAAGCGATTCCGCGAAGCAATGTGAACACTTCTGCTTCCCAGGCACAGAGAAGGTGCTAGCAAGGAATTCTCTGCCTGCCTTTCCCCAGTGCTCTGCAAGCTCTCCAGGACAACATAGAATCTGGGGCTCTGTGCTTTCTTTCGTTCTGAACAAGTGTTACTGTTTTCTGCACAAAAGCGATTCTGCGAAGCAATGTGAACAGGCACAGACAAGGTGCTATCAGGGAATTCTCTGCCTGCCTTTCCCCAGTGCTCTGCAAGCTCTCCAGGACAACATAGAATCTGGGGCTCTGTGCTTTCTTTCCTTCTGAACAAGTGTTACTGTTTTCTGCACAAAAGCGATTCTTGCGAAGCAATGTGAACACTTCTGCTTCCCAGGTACAGAGAAGGTGCTATCAGGGAATTCTCTGCCTGCCTTTCCCCAGTGCTCTGCAAGCTCTCCAGGACAACATCAAATCTGGGGCTCTGTGCTTTCTTTCGTTCTGAACAAGTGTTACTGTTTTCTGCACAAAAGCGATTCTTGCGAAGCAATGTGAAGACCTCTGCTTCCCAGGCACAGAGAAGGTGCTAGCAGGGAATTCTCTGCCTGCCTTTCCCCAGTGCTCTGCAAGCTCTCCAAGACAACATAGAATCTGGTGCTCTGTGCTTTCTTTCCTTCTGAACAAGTGTTACTGTTTTCTGCACAAAAGCGATTCTGCGAAGCAATGTGAACACTTCTGCTTCCCAGGCACAGAGAAGGTGCTAGCAATGAATTCTCTGCCTGCCTTTCCCCAGTGCTCTGCAAGCTCTCGAGGACAACATAAAATCTGGGGCTCTGTGCTTTCTTTCCTTCTGAACAAGTGTTACTGTTTTCTGCACAAAAGCGATTCTGCGAAACAATGTGAACAGACACAGAGAAGGTGCTAGCAGGGAATTCTCTGCCTGCCTTTCCCCAGTGCTCTGCAAGCTCTCCAGTACAACATAGAATCTGGGGCTCTGTGCTTTCTTTCCTTCTGAACAACTGTTACTGTTTTCTGCACAAAAGCGATTCTGCGAAGCAATGTGAACACTTCTGCTTCCCAGGCACAGAGAAGGTGCTAGCAGGGAATTCTCTGCCTGCCTTTCCCCAGTGCTCTGCAAGCTCTCCAGGACAACATAGAATCTGGGGCTCTGTGCTTTCTTTCGTTCTGAACAAGTGTTAGTGTTTTCTGCACAAAAGCGATTCTGCGAAGCAATGTGAACACTTCTGCTTCCCAGGCACAGAGAAGGTGCTAGCAGGGAATTCTCTGCCTGCCTTTCCCCAGTGCTCTGCAAGCTCTCCAGGACAACATAGAATCTGGGGCTCTGTGCTTTCTTTCCTTCTGAACAAGTGTTACTGTTTTCTGCACAAAAGCGATTCTGCAAAGCAATGTGAACAGGCACAGAGAAGGTGCTATCAGGGAATTCTCTGCCTGCCTTTCCCCAGTGCTCTGCAAGCTCTCCAGGACAACATAGAATCTGGGGCTCTGTGCTTTCTTTCCTTCTGAAAAAGTGTTAGTGTTTTCTGCACAAAAGCGATTCTTGCGAAGCAATGTGAACACTTCTGCTTCCCAGGCACAGAGAAGGTGCTATCAGGGAATTCTCTGCCTGCCTTTCCCCAGTGCTCTGCAAGCTCTCCAGGACAACATAGAATCTGGGGCTCTGTGCTTTCTTTCCTTCTGAACAAGTGTTACTGTTTTCTGCACAAAAGCGATTCTTGCGAAGCAATGTGAACACTTCTGCTTCCCAGGCACAGAGAAGGTGATATCAGGGAATTCTCTGCCTGCCTTTCCCCAGTGCTCTGCAAGCTCTCCAAGACAACATAGAATCTGGTGCTCTGTGCTTTCTTTCCTTCTGAACAAGTGTTACTGTTTTCTGAACAAAAGCGATTCTGCGAAGCAATGTGAACACTTCTGCTTCCCAGGCACAGAGAAGGTGCTAGGAAGGAATTCTCTGCCTGCCTTTCCCCAGTGCTCTGCAAGCTCTCGAGGACAACATAAAATCTGGGGCTCTGTGCTTTCTTTCGTTCTGAACAAGTGTTAGTGTTTTCTGCACAAAAGCGATTCTGCGAAACAATGTGAACAGACACAGAGAAGGTGCTATCAGGGAATTCTCTGCCTGCCTTTCCCCAGTGCTCTGCAAGCTCTCCAGGACAACATAGAATCTGGGGCTCTGTGCTTTCTTTCCTTCTGAACAAGTGTTACTGTTTTCTGCACAAAAGCGATTCTGCGAAACAATGTGAACACTTCTGCTTCCCAGGCACAGAGAAGGTGCTAGCAGGGAATTCTCTGCCTGCCTTTCCCCAGTGCTCTGCAAGCTCTCCAAGACAACATAGAATCTGGGGCTCTGTGCTTTCTTTCCTTCTGAACAAGTGTTAGTGTTTTCTGCACAAAAGCGATTCTGCGAAGCAATGTGAACAGGCACAGAGAAGGTGCTATCAGGGAATTCTCTGCCTGCCTTTCCCCAGTGCTCTGCAAGCTCTCCAGGACAACATAAAATCTGGGGCTCTGTGCTTTCTTTCGTTCTGAACAAGTGTTACTGTTTTCTGCACAAAAGCGATTCTTGCGAAGCAATGTGAACACTTCTGCTTCCCAGGCACAGAGAAGGTGCTATCAGGGAATTCTCTGCCTGCCTTTCCCCAGTGCTCTGCAAGCTCTCCAGGACAACATAAAATCTGGGGCTCTGTGCTTTCTTTGCTTCTGAACAAGTGTTACTGTTTTCTGCACAAAAGCGATTCTTGCGAAGCAATGTGAACACTTCTGCTTCCCAGGCACAGAGAAGGTGCTAGCAGGGAATTCTCTGCCTGCCTTTCCCCAGTGCTCTGCAAGCTCTCCAGGACAACATAGAATCTGGGGCTCTGTGCTTTCTTTCGTTCTGAACAAGTGTTACTGTTTTCTGCACAAAAGCGATTCTTGCGAAGCAATGTGAACACTTCTGCTTCCCAGGCACAGAGAAGGTGCTAGCAGGGAATTCTCTGCCTGCCTTTCCCCAGTGCTCTGCAAGCTCTCCAGGACAACAGTGAATCTGGGGCTCTGTGCTTTCTTTCGTTCTGAACAAGTGTTACTGTTTTCTGCACAAAAGCGATTCTTGCGAAGCAATGTGAACAGGCACAGAGAAGGTGCTATCAGGGAATTCTCTGCCTGCATTTCCCCAGTGCTCTGCAAGCTCTCCAGGACAACATAAAATCTGGGGCTCTGTGCTTTCTTTCGTTCTGAACAAGTGTTAGTGTTTTCTGCACAAAAGCGATTCTTGCGAATCAATGTGAACACTTCTGCTTCCCAGGCACAGAGAAGGTGCTAGCAAGGAATTCTCTGTCTGCCTTTCCCCAGTGCTCTGCAAGCTCTCCAGGACAACATAAAATCTGGGGCTCTGTGCTTTCTTTCCTTCTGAACAAGTGTTAGTGTTTTCTACACAAAAGCGATTCCGCGAAGCAATGTGAACACTTCTGCTTCCCAGGCACAGAGAAGGTGCTAGCAAGGAATTCTCTGCCTGCCTTTCCCCAGTGCTCTGCAAGCTCTCCAGGACAACATAGAATCTGGGGCTCTGTGCTTTCTTTCGTTCTGAACAAGTGTTACTGTTTTCTGCACAAAAGCGATTCTGCGAAGCAATGTGAACAGGCACAGACAAGGTGCTATCAGGGAATTCTCTGCCTGCCTTTCCCCAGTGCTCTGCAAGCTCTCCAGGACAACATAGAATCTGGGGCTCTGTGCTTTCTTTCCTTCTGAACAAGTGTTACTGTTTTCTGCACAAAAGCGATTCTTGCGAAGCAATGTGAACACTTCTGCTTCCCAGGTACAGAGAAGGTGCTATCAGGGAATTCTCTGCCTGCCTTTCCCCAGTGCTCTGCAAGCTCTCCAGGACAACATCAAATCTGGGGCTCTGTGCTTTCTTTCGTTCTGAACAAGTGTTACTGTTTTCTGCACAAAAGCGATTCTTGCGAAGCAATGTGAAGACCTCTGCTTCCCAGGCACAGAGAAGGTGCTAGCAGGGAATTCTCTGCCTGCCTTTCCCCAGTGCTCTGCAAGCTCTCCAAGACAACATAGAATCTGGTGCTCTGTGCTTTCTTTCCTTCTGAACAAGTGTTACTGTTTTCTGCACAAAAGCGATTCTGCGAAGCAATGTGAACACTTCTGCTTCCCAGGCACAGAGAAGGTGCTAGCAATGAATTCTCTGCCTGCCTTTCCCCAGTGCTCTGCAAGCTCTCGAGGACAACATAAAATCTGGGGCTCTGTGCTTTCTTTCCTTCTGAACAAGTGTTACTGTTTTCTGCACAAAAGCGATTCTGCGAAACAATGTGAACAGACACAGAGAAGGTGCTAGCAGGGAATTCTCTGCCTGCCTTTCCCCAGTGCTCTGCAAGCTCTCCAGTACAACATAGAATCTGGGGCTCTGTGCTTTCTTTCCTTCTGAACAACTGTTACTGTTTTCTGCACAAAAGCGATTCTTGCGAAGCAATGTGAACACTTCTGCTTCCCAGGCACAGAGAAGGTGCTAGCAGGGAATTCTCTGCCTGCCTTTCCCCAGTGCTCTGCAAGCTCTCCAGGACAACATAGAATCTGGGGCTCTGTGCTTTCTTTCGTTCTGAACAAGTGTTAGTGTTTTCTGCACAAAAGCGATTCTGCGAAGCAATGTGAACACTTCTGCTTCCCAGGCACAGAGAAGGTGCTAGCAGGGAATTCTCTGCCTGCCTTTCCCCAGTGCTCTGCAAGCTCTCCAGGACAACATAGAATCTGGGGCTCTGTGCTTTCTTTCCTTCTGAACAAGTGTTACTGTTTTCTGCACAAAAGCGATTCTGCAAAGCAATGTGAACAGGCACAGAGAAGGTGCTATCAGGGAATTCTCTGCCTGCCTTTCCCCAGTGCTCTGCAAGCTCTCCAGGACAACATAGAATCTGGGGCTCTGTGCTTTCTTTCCTTCTGAAAAAGTGTTAGTGTTTTCTGCACAAAAGCGATTCTTGCGAAGCAATGTGAACACTTCTGCTTCCCAGGCACAGAGAAGGTGCTATCAGGGAATTCTCTGCCTGCCTTTCCCCAGTGCTCTGCAAGCTCTCCAGGACAACATAGAATCTGGGGCTCTGTGCTTTCTTTCCTTCTGAACAAGTGTTACTGTTTTCTGCACAAAAGCGATTCTTGCGAAGCAATGTGAACACTTCTGCTTCCCAGGCACAGAGAAGGTGATATCAGGGAATTCTCTGCCTGCCTTTCCCCAGTGCTCTGCAAGCTCTCCAAGACAACATAGAATCTGGTGCTCTGTGCTTTCTTTCCTTCTGAACAAGTGTTACTGTTTTCTGAACAAAAGCGATTCTGCGAAGCAATGTGAACACTTCTGCTTCCCAGGCACAGAGAAGGTGCTAGGAAGGAATTCTCTGCCTGCCTTTCCCCAGTGCTCTGCAAGCTCTCGAGGACAACATAAAATCTGGGGCTCTGTGCTTTCTTTCGTTCTGAACAAGTGTTAGTGTTTTCTGCACAAAAGCGATTCTGCGAAACAATGTGAACAGACACAGAGAAGGTGCTATCAGGGAATTCTCTGCCTGCCTTTCCCCAGTGCTCTGCAAGCTCTCCAGGACAACATAGAATCTGGGGCTCTGTGCTTTCTTTCCTTCTGAACAAGTGTTACTGTTTTCTGCACAAAAGCGATTCTGCGAAACAATGTGAACACTTCTGCTTCCCAGGCACAGAGAAGGTGCTAGCAGGGAATTCTCTGCCTGCCTTTCCCCAGTGGTCTGCAAGCTCTCCAGGACAACATAAAATCTGGGGCTCTGCGCTGTCTTTCGTTCTGAACAAGTGTTACTGTTTTCTGCACAAAAGCGATTCTTGCGAAGCAATGTGAACACTTCTGCTTCCCAGGCACAGAGAAGGTGCTATCAGGGAATTCTCTGCCTGCCTTTCCCCAGTGCTCTGCAAGCTCTCCAGGACAACATAAAATCTGGGGCTCTGTGCTTTCTTTGCTTCTGAACAAGTGTTACTGTTTTCTGCACAAAAGCGATTCTTGCGAAGCAATGTGAACACTTCTGCTTCCCAGGCACAGAGAAGGTGCTAGCAGGGAATTCTCTGCCTGCCTTTCCCCAGTGCTCTGCAAGCTCTCCAGGACAACATAAAATCTGGGGCTCTGTGCTTTCTTTCGTTCTGAACAAGTGTTACTGTTTTCTGCACAAAAGCGATTCTTGCGAAGCAATGTGAACAGGCACAGAGAAGGTGCTATCAGGGAATTCTCTGCCTGCATTTCCCCAGTGCTCTGCAAGCTCTCCAGGACAACATAAAATCTGGGGCTCTGTGCTTTCTTTCGTTCTGAACAAGTGTTAGTGTTTTCTGCACAAAAGCGATTCTGCGAAGCAATGTGAACACTTCTGCTTCCCAGGCACAGAGAAGGTGCTAGCAAGGAATTCTCTGCCTGCCTTTCCCCAGTGCTCTGCAAGCTCTCCAGGACAACATAAAATCTGGGGCTCTGTGCTTTCTTTCCTTCTGAACAAGTGTTAGTGTTTTCTACACAAAAGCGATTCCGCGAAGCAATGTGAACACTTCTGCTTCCCAGGCACAGAGAAGGTGCTAGCAAGGAATTCTCTGCCTGCCTTTCCCCAGTGCTCTGCAAGCTCTCCAGGACAACATAGAATCTGGGGCTCTGTGCTTTCTTTCGTTCTGAACAAGTGTTACTGTTTTCTGCACAAAAGCGATTCTGCGAAGCAATGTGAACAGGCACAGACAAGGTGCTATCAGGGAATTCTCTGCCTGCCTTTCCCCAGTGCTCTGCAAGCTCTCCAGGACAACATAGAATCTGGGGCTCTGTGCTTTCTTTCCTTCTGAACAAGTGTTACTGTTTTCTGCACAAAAGCGATACTTGCGAAGCAATGTGAACACTTCTGCTTCCCAGGTACAGAGAAGGTGCTATCAGGGAATTCTCTGCCTGCCTTTCCCCAGTGCTCTGCAAGCTCTCCAGGACAACATCAAATCTGGGGCTCTGTGCTTTCTTTCGTTCTGAACAAGTGTTACTGTTTTCTGCACAAAAGCGATTCTTGCGAAGCAATGTGAAGACCTCTGCTTCCCAGGCACAGAGAAGGTGCTAGCAGGGAATTCTCTGCCTGCCTTTCCCCAGTGCTCTGCAAGCTCTCCAAGACAACATAGAATCTGGTGCTCTGTGCTTTCTTTCCTTCTGAACAAGTGTTACTGTTTTCTGAACAAAAGCGATTCTGCGAAGCAATGTGAACACTTCTGCTTCCCAGGCACAGAGAAGGTGCTAGCAATGAATTCTCTGCCTGCCTTTCCCCAGTGCTCTGCAAGCTCTCGAGGACAACATAAAATCTGGGGCTCTGTGCTTTCTTTCCTTCTGAACAAGTGTTACTGTTTTCTGCACAAAAGCGATTCTGCGAAACAATGTGAACAGACACAGAGAAGGTGCTAGCAGGGAATTCTCTGCCTGCCTTTCCCCAGTGCTCTGCAAGCTCTCCAGTACAACATAGAATCTGGGGCTCTGTGCTTTCTTTCCTTCTGAACAACTGTTACTGTTTTCTGCACAAAAGCGATTCTTGCGAAGCAATGTGAACACTTCTGCTTCCCAGGCACAGAGAAGGTGCTAGCAGGGAATTCTCTGCCTGCCTTTCCCCAGTGCTCTGCAAGCTCTCCAGGACAACATAGAATCTGGGGCTCTGTGCTTTCTTTCGTTCTGAACAAGTGTTAGTGTTTTCTGCACAAAAGCGATTCTGCGAAACAATGTGAACGTTTCTGCTTCCCAGGCACAGAGAAGGTGCTAGCAGGGAATTCTCTGCCTGCCTTTCCCCAGTGCTCTGCAAGCTCTCCAGGACAACATAGAATCTGGGGCTCTGTGCTTTCTTTCCTTCTGAACAAGTGTTACTGTTTTCTGCACAAAAGCGATTCTGCAAAGCAATGTGAACAGGCACAGAGAAGGTGCTAGCAGGGAATTCTCTGCCTGCCTTTCCCCAGTGCTCTGCAAGCTCTCCAGGACAACATAAAATCTGGGGCTCTGCGCTGTCTTTCGTTCTGAACAAGTGTTACTGTTTTCTGCACAAAAGCGATTCTTGCGAAGCAATGTGAACACTTCTGCTTCCCAGGCACAGAGAAGGTGCTATCAGGGAATTCTCTGCCTGCCTTTCCCCAGTGCTCTGCAAGCTCTCCAGGACAACATAGTATCTGGGGCTCTGTGCTTTCTTTCCTTCTGAACAAGTGTTACTGTTTTCTGCACAAAAGCGATTATGCAAAGCAATGTGAACAGGCACAGAGAAGGTGCTATCAGGGAATTCTCTGCCTGCCTTTCCCCAGTGCTCTGCAAGCTCTCCAGGACAACATAGAATCTGGGGCTCTGTGCTTTCTTTCCTTCTGAACAAGTGTTACTGTTTTCTGCACAAAAGCGATTCTTGCGAAGCAATGTGAACACTTCTGCTTCCCAGGCACAGAGAAGGTGCTATCAGGGAATTCTCTGCCTGCCTTTCCCCAGTGCTCTGCAAGCTCTCCAGGACAACATAGAATCTGGGGCTCTGTGCTTTCTTTCCTTCTGAACAAGTGTTACTGTTTTCTGCACAAAAGCGATTCTTGCGAAGCAATGTGAACACTTCTGCTTCCCAGGCACAGAGAAGGTGATATCAGGGAATTCTCTGCCTGCCTTTCCCCAGTGCTCTGCAAGCTCTCCAGGACAACATAGAATCTGGGGCTCTGTGCTTTCTTTCGTTCTGAACAAGTGTTACTGTTTTCTGCACAAAAGCGATTCTTGCGAAGCAATGTGAACAGACACAGAGAAGGTGCTAGCAGGGAATTCTCTGCCTGCCTTTCCCCAGTGCTCTGCAAGCTCTCCAGTACAACATAGAATCTGGGGCTCTGTGCTTTCTTTCCTTCTGAACAACTGTTACTGTTTTCTGCACAAAAGCGATTCTTGCGAAGCAATGTGAACACTTCTGCTTCCCAGGCACAGAGAAGGTGCTAGCAGGGAATTCTCTGCCTGCCTTTCCCCAGTGCTCTGCAAGCTCTCCAGGACAACATAGAATCTGGGGCTCTGTGCTTTCTTTCGTTCTGAACAAGTGTTAGTGTTTTCTGCACAAAAGCGATTCTGCGAAACAATGTGAACACTTCTGCTTCCCAGGCACAGAGAAGGTGCTAGCAGGGAATTCTCTGCCTGCCTTTCCCCAGTGCTCTGCAAGCTCTCCAGGACAACATAGAATCTGGGGCTCTGTGCTTTCTTTCCTTCTGAACAAGTGTTACTGTTTTCTGCACAAAAGCGATTCTGCAAAGCAATGTGAACAGGCACAGAGAAGGTGCTAGCAGGGAATTCTCTGCCTGCCTTTCCCCAGTGCTCTGCAAGCTCTCCAGGACAACATAAAATCTGGGGCTATGCACTGTCTTTCGTTCTGAACAAGTGTTACTGTTTTCTGCACAAAAGCGATTCTTGCGAAGCAATGTGAACACTTCTGCTTCCCAGGCACAGAGAAGGTGCTATCAGGGAATTCTCTGCCTGCCTTTCCCCAGTGCTCTGCAAGCTCTCCAGGACAACATAAAATCTGGGGCTCTGTGCTTTCTTTCCTTCTGAACAAGTGTTACTGTTTTCTGCACAAAAGCGATTCTTGCGAAGCAATGTGAACACTTCTGCTTCCCAGGCACAGAGAAGGTGCTATCAGGGAATTCTCTGCCTGCCTTTCCCCAGTGCTCTGCAAGCTCTCGAGGACAACATAAAATCTGGGGCTCTGTGCTTTCTTTCCTTCTGAACAAGTGTTACTGTTTTCTGCACAAAAGCGATTCTTGCGAAGCGATGTGAACAGACACAGAGAAGGTGCTAGCAGGGAATTCTCTGCCTGCCTTTCCCCAGTGCTCTGCAAGCTCTCCAGGACAACATAGAATCTGGGGCTCTGTGCTTTCTTTCCTTCTGAACAAGTGTTACTGTTTTCTGCACAAAAGCGATTCTTGCGAAGCAATGTGAACACTTCTGCTTCCCAGGCACAGAGAAGGTGCTAGCAGGGAATTCTCTGCCTGCCTTTCCCCAGTGCTCTGCAAGCTCTCCAGGACAACATAGAATCTGGGGCTCTGTGCTTTCTTTCGTTCTGAACAAGTGTTAGTGTTTTCTGCACAAAAGCGATTCTGCGAAACAATGTGAACACTTCTGCTTCCCAGGCACAGAGAAGGTGCTAGCAGGGAATTCTCTGCCTGCCTTTCCCCAGTGCTCTGCAAGCTCTCCAAGACAACATAGAATCTGGGGCTCTGTGCTTTCTTTCCTTCTGAACAAGTGTTAGTGTTTTCTGCACAAAAGCGATTCTGCGAAGCAATGTGAACAGGCACAGAGAAGGTGCTATCAGGGAATTCTCTGCCTGCCTTTCCCCAGTGCTCTGCAAGCTCTCCAGGACAACATAAAATCTGGGGCTCTGCGCTGTCTTTCGTTCTGAACAAGTGTTACTGTTTTCTGCACAAAAGCGATTCTTGCGAAGCAATGTGAACACTTCTGCTTCCCAGACACAGAGAAGGTGCTAGCAGGAAATTCTCTGCCTGCCTTTCCCCAGTGCTCTGCAAGCTCTCCAGGACAACATAGAATCTGGGGCTCTGTGCTTTCTTTCGTTCTGAACAAGTGTTAGTGTTTTCTGCACAAAAGCGATTCTTGCGAAGCAATGTGAACACTTCTGCTTCCCAGGCACAGAGAAGGTGCTAGCAGGGAATTCTCTGCCTGCCTTTCCCCAGTGCTCTGCAAGCTCTCCAGGACAACATAGAATCTGGGGCTCTGTGCTTTCTTTCCTTCTGAACAAGTGTTACTGTTTTCTGCACAAAAGCGATTCTGCAAAGCAATGTGAACAGGCACAGAGAAGGTGCTAGCAGGGAATTCTCTGCCTGCCTTTCCCCAGTGCTCTGCAAGCTCTCCAGGACAACATAAAATCTGGGGCTCTGCGCTGTCTTTCGTTCTGAACAAGTGTTACTGTTTTCTGCACAAAAGCGATTCTTGCGAAGCAATGTGAACACTTCTGCTTCCCAGGCACAGAGAAGGTGCTATCAGGGAATTCTCTGCCTGCCTTTCCCCAGTGCTCTGCAAGCTCTCCAGGACAACATAGAATCTGGGGCTCTGTGCTTTCTTTCGTTCTGAACAAGTGTTACTGTTTTCTGCACAAAAGCGATTCTTGCGAAGCAATGTGAACACTTCTGCTTCCCAGGCACAGAGAAGGTGCTATCAGGGAATTCTCTGCCTGCCTTTCCCCAGTGCTCTGCAAGCTCTCCAGGACAACATAGTATCTGGGGCTCTGTGCTTTCTTTCCTTCTGAACAAGTGTTACTGTTTTCTGCACAAAAGCGATTCTGCAAAGCAATGTGAACAGGCACAGAGAAGGTGCTAGCAGGGAATTCTCTGCCTGCCTTTCCCCAGTGCTCTGCAAGCTCTCCAGGACAACATAGAATCTGGGGCTCTGTGCTTTCTTTCCTTCTGAACAAGTGTTACTGTTTTCTGCACAAAAGCGATTCTTGCGAAGCAATGTGAACACTTCTGCTTCCCAGGCACAGAGAAGGTGCTAGCAGGGAATTCTCTGCCTGCCTTTCCCCAGTGCTCTGCAAGCTCTCCAGGACAACATAGAATCTGGGGCTCTGTGCTTTCTTTCGTTCTGAACAAGTGTTACTGTTTTCTGCACAAAAGCGATTCTGCGAAGCAATGTGAACAGGCACAGAGAAGGTGCTAGCAGGGAATTCTCTGCCTGCCTTTCCCCAGTGCTCTGCAAGCTCTCCAGGACAACATAAAATCTGGGGCTCTGTGCTTTCTTTCCTTCTGAACAAGTGTTAGTGTTTTCTGCACAAAAGCGATTCTTGCGAAGCAATGTGAACACTTCTGCTTCCCAGGCACAGAGAAGTTGCTAGCAAGGAATTCTCTGCCTGCCTTTCCCCAGTGCTCTGCAAGCTCTCCAGGACAACATCAAATCTGGGGCTCTGTGCTTTCTTTCCTTCTGAACAGGTGTTACTGTTTTCTGCACAAAAGCGATTCTTGCGAAGCAATGTGAACACTTCTGCTTCCCAGGTACAGAGAAGGTGCTAGCAGGGAATTCTCTGCCTGCCTTTCCCCAGTGCTCTGCAAGCTCTCCAAGACAACATAGAATCTGGTGCTCTGTGCTTTCTTTCCTTCTGAGCAAGTGTTACTGTTTTCTGCACAAAAGCGATTCTGCGAAGCAATGTGAACACTTCTGCTTCCCACGCACAGAGAAGGTGCTAGCAAGGAATTCTCTGCCTGCCTTTCCCCAGTGCTCTGCAAGCTCTCCAGGACAACATAGAATCTGGGGCTCTGTGCTTTCTTTCCTTCTGAACAAGTGTTACTGTTTTCTGCACAAAAGCGATTCTTGCGAAGCAATGTGAACACTTCTGCTTCCCAGGCACAGAGAAGGTGCTATCAGGGAATTCTCTGCCTGCCTTTCCCCAGTGCTCTGCAAGCTCTCCAAGACAACATAGAATCTGGTGCTCTGTGCTTTCTTTCCTTCTGAACAAGTGTTACTGTTTTCTGCACAAAAGCGATTCTGCGAAGCAATGTGAACACTTCTGCTTCCCAGGCACAGAGAAGGTGCTAGGAAGGAATTCTCTGCCTGCCTTTCCCCAGTGCTCTGCAAGCTCTCGAGGACAACATAATATCTGGGGCTCTGTGCTTTCTTTCCTTCTGAACAAGTGTTACTGTTTTCTGCACAAAAGCGATTCTGCGAAACAATGTGAACAGACACAGAGAAGGTGCTAGCAGGGAATTCTCTGCCTGCCTTTCCCCAGTGCTCTGCAAGCTCTCCAGGACAACATAAAATCTGGGGCTCTGTGCTTTCTTTCGTTCTGAACAAGTGTTACTGTTTTCTGCACAAAAGCGATTCTTGCGAAGCAATGTGAACACTTCTGCTTCCCAGGCACAGAGAAGGTGCTAGCAGGGAATTCTCTGCCTGCCTTTCCCCAGTGCTCTGCAAGCTCTCCAAGACAACATAGAATCTGGTGCTCTGTGCTTTCTTTCCTTCTGAACAAGTGTTACTGTTTTCTGCACAAAAGCGATTCTTGCGAAGCAATGTGAACACTTCTGCTTCCCAGGCACAGAGAAGGTGATATCAGGGAATTCTCTGCCTGCCTTTCCCCAGTGCTCTGCAAGCTCTCCAGGACAACATAGAATCTGGGGCTCTGTGCTTTCTTTCCTTCTGAACAAGTGTTACTGTTTTCTGCACAAAAGCGATTCTGCGAAGCAATGTGAACACTTCTGCTTCCCAGGCACAGAGAAGGTGCTAGCAGGGAATTCTCTGCCTGCCTTTCCCCAGTGCTCTGCAAGCTCTCCAGGACAACATAGAATCTGGGGCTCTGTGCTTTCTTTCCTTCTGAACAAGTGTTACTGTTTTCTGCACAAAAGCGATTCTTGCGAAGCAATGTGAACACTTCTGCTTCCCAGGCACAGAGAAGGTGCTAGCAAGGAATTCTCTGCCTGCCTTTCCCCAGTGCTCTGCAAGCTCTCCAGGACAACATAAAATCTGGGGCTCTGTGCTTTCTTTCCTTCTGAACAAGTGTTACTGTTTTCTGCACAAAAGCGATTCTTGCGAAGCAATGTGAACACTTCTGCTTCCCAGGCACAGAGAAGGTGCTATCAGGGAATTCTCTGCCTGCCTTTCCCCAGTGCTCTGCAAGCTCTCCAGGACAACATAGAATCTGGGGCTCTGTGCTTTCTTTCGTTCTGAACAAGTGTTACTGTTTTCTGCACAAAAGCGATTCTTGCGAAGCAATGTGAACACTTCTGCTTCCCAGGCACAGAGAAGGTGCTATCAGGGAATTCTCTGCCTGCCTTTCCCCAGTGCTCTGCAAGCTCTCCAGGACAACATAGTATCTGGGGCTCTGTGCTTTCTTTCCTTCTGAACAAGTGTTACTGTTTTCTGCACAAAAGCGATTCTGCAAAGCAATGTGAACAGGCACAGAGAAGGTGCTAGCAGGGAATTCTCTGCCTGCCTTTCCCCAGTGCTCTGCAAGCTCTCCAGGACAACATAGAATCTGGGGCTCTGTGCTTTCTTTCCTTCTGAACAAGTGTTACTGTTTTCTGCACAAAAGCGATTCTTGCGAAGCAATGTGAACACTTCTGCTTCCCAGGCACAGAGAAGGTGCTAGCAGGGAATTCTCTGCCTGCCTTTCCCCAGTGCTCTGCAAGCTCTCCAGGACAACATAGAATCTGGGGCTCTGTGCTTTCTTTCGTTCTGAACAAGTGTTACTGTTTTCTGCACAAAAGCGATTCTGCGAAGCAATGTGAACAGGCACAGAGAAGGTGCTAGCAGGGAATTCTCTGCCTGCCTTTCCCCAGTGCTCTGCAAGCTCTCCAGGACAACATAAAATCTGGGGCTCTGTGCTTTCTTTCCTTCTGAACAAGTGTTAGTGTTTTCTGCACAAAAGCGATTCTTGCGAAGCAATGTGAACACTTCTGCTTCCCAGGCACAGAGAAGTTGCTAGCAAGGAATTCTCTGCCTGCCTTTCCCCAGTGCTCTGCAAGCTCTCCAGGACAACATCAAATCTGGGGCTCTGTGCTTTCTTTCCTTCTGAACAGGTGTTACTGTTTTCTGCACAAAAGCGATTCTTGCGAAGCAATGTGAACACTTCTGCTTCCCAGGTACAGAGAAGGTGCTAGCAGGGAATTCTCTGCCTGCCTTTCCCCAGTGCTCTGCAAGCTCTCCAAGACAACATAGAATCTGGTGCTCTGTGCTTTCTTTCCTTCTGAGCAAGTGTTACTGTTTTCTGCACAAAAGCGATTCTGCGAAGCAATGTGAACACTTCTGCTTCCCACGCACAGAGAAGGTGCTAGCAAGGAATTCTCTGCCTGCCTTTCCCCAGTGCTCTGCAAGCTCTCCAGGACAACATAGAATCTGGGGCTCTGTGCTTTCTTTCCTTCTGAACAAGTGTTACTGTTTTCTGCACAAAAGCGATTCTTGCGAAGCAATGTGAACACTTCTGCTTCCCAGGCACAGAGAAGGTGCTATCAGGGAATTCTCTGCCTGCCTTTCCCCAGTGCTCTGCAAGCTCTCCAAGACAACATAGAATCTGGTGCTCTGTGCTTTCTTTCCTTCTGAACAAGTGTTACTGTTTTCTGCACAAAAGCGATTCTGCGAAGCAATGTGAACACTTCTGCTTCCCAGGCACAGAGAAGGTGCTAGGAAGGAATTCTCTGCCTGCCTTTCCCCAGTGCTCTGCAAGCTCTCGAGGACAACATAATATCTGGGGCTCTGTGCTTTCTTTCCTTCTGAACAAGTGTTACTGTTTTCTGCACAAAAGCGATTCTGCGAAACAATGTGAACAGACACAGAGAAGGTGCTAGCAGGGAATTCTCTGCCTGCCTTTCCCCAGTGCTCTGCAAGCTCTCCAGGACAACATAAAATCTGGGGCTCTGTGCTTTCTTTCGTTCTGAACAAGTGTTACTGTTTTCTGCACAAAAGCGATTCTTGCGAAGCAATGTGAACACTTCTGCTTCCCAGGCACAGAGAAGGTGCTAGCAGGGAATTCTCTGCCTGCCTTTCCCCAGTGCTCTGCAAGCTCTCCAAGACAACATAGAATCTGGTGCTCTGTGCTTTCTTTCCTTCTGAACAAGTGTTACTGTTTTCTGCACAAAAGCGATTCTTGCGAAGCAATGTGAACACTTCTGCTTCCCAGGCACAGAGAAGGTGATATCAGGGAATTCTCTGCCTGCCTTTCCCCAGTGCTCTGCAAGCTCTCCAGGACAACATAGAATCTGGGGCTCTGTGCTTTCTTTCCTTCTGAACAAGTGTTACTGTTTTCTGCACAAAAGCGATTCTGCGAAGCAATGTGAACACTTCTGCTTCCCAGGCACAGAGAAGGTGCTAGCAGGGAATTCTCTGCCTGCCTTTCCCCAGTGCTCTGCAAGCTCTCCAGGACAACATAGAATCTGGGGCTCTGTGCTTTCTTTCCTTCTGAACAAGTGTTACTGTTTTCTGCACAAAAGCGATTCTTGCGAAGCAATGTGAACACTTCTGCTTCCCAGGCACAGAGAAGGTGCTAGCAAGGAATTCTCTGCCTGCCTTTCCCCAGTGCTCTGCAAGCTCTCCAGGACAACATAAAATCTGGGGCTCTGTGCTTTCTTTCCTTCTGAACAAGTGTTACTGTTTTCTGCACAAAAGCGATTCTTGCGAAGCAATGTGAACAGGCACAGAGAAGGTGCTATCAGGGAATTCTCTGCCTGCCTTTCCCCAGTGCTCTGCAAGCTCTCCAGGACAACATAAAATCTGGGGCTCTGTGCTTTCTTTCCTTCTGAACAAGTGTTACTGTTTTCTGCACAAAAGCGATTCTTGCGAAGCAATGTGAACACTTCTGCTTCGCAGGCACAGAGAAGGTGCTATCAGGGAATTCTCTGCCTGCCTTTCCCCAGTGCTCTGCAAGCTCTCCAAGACAACATAGAATCTGGTGCTCTGTGCTTTCTTTCCTTCTGAACAAGTGTTACTGTTTTCTGAACAAAAGCGATTCTGCGAAGCAATGTGAACACTTCTGCTTCCCAGGCACAGAGAAGGTGGTAGGAAGGAATTCTCTGCCTGCCTTTCCCCAGTGCTCTGCAAGCTCTCGAGGACAACATAATATCTGGGGCTCTGTGCTTTCTTTCCTTCTGAACAAGTGTTAGTGTTTTCTGCACAAAAGCGATTCTGCGAAACAATGTGAACAGACACAGAGAAGGTGCTAGCAGGGAATTCTCTGCCTGCCTTTCCCCAGTGCTCTGCAAGCTCTCCAGGACAACATAAAATCTGGGGCTCTGTGCTTTCTTTCCTTCTGAACAAGTGTTACTGTTTTCTGCACAAAAGCGATTCTTGCGAAGCAATGTGAACACTTCTGCTTCCCAGGCACAGAGAAGGTGCTAGCAGGGAATTCTCTGCCTGCCTTTCCCCAGTGCTCTGCAAGCTCTCCAAGACAACATAGAATCTGGTGCTCTGTGCTTTCTTTCCTTCTGAACAAGTGTTACTGTTTTCTGCACAAAAGCGATTCTTGCGAAGCAATGTGAACACTTCTGCTTCCCAGGCACAGAGAAGGTGCTAGCAGGGAATTCTCTGCCTGCCTTTCCCCAGTGCTCTGCAAGCTCTCCAGGACAACATAGAATCTGGGGCTCTGTGCTTTCTTTCCTTCTGAACAAGTGTTACTGTTTTCTGCACAAAAGCGATTCTTGCGAAGCAATGTGAACACTTCTGCTTCCCAGGCACAGAGAAGGTGCTAGCAAGGAATTCTCTGCCTGCCTTTCCCCAGTGCTCTGCAAGCTCTCCAGGACAACATAAAATCTGGGGCTCTGTGCTTTCTTTCCTTCTGAACAAGTGTTACTGTTTTCTGCACAAAAGCGATTCTGCGAAGCAATGTGAACAGGCACAGAGAAGGTGCTATCAGGGAATTCTCTGCCTGCCTTTCCCCAGTGCTCTGCAAGCTCTCCAGGACAACATAAAATCTGGGGCTCTGTGCTTTCTTTCCTTCTGAACAAGTGTTACTGTTGTCTGCACAAAAGCGATTCTTGCGAATCAATGTGAACACTTCTGCTTCCCAGGCACAGAGAAGGTGCTAGCAAGGAATTCTCTGCCTGCCTTTCCCCAGTGTTCTGCAAGCTCTCCAGGACAACATAAAATCTGGGGCTCTGTGCTTTCTTTCGTTCTGAACAAGTGTTACTGTTTTCTGCACAAAAGCGATTCTTGCGAAGCAATGTGAACACTTCTGCTTCCCAGGCACAGAGAAGGTGCTAGCAGGGAATTCTCTGCCTGCCTTTCCCCAGTGCTCTGCAAGCTCTCCAAGACAACATAGAATCTGGTGCTCTGTGCTTTCTTTCCTTCTGAACAAGTGTTACTGTTTTCTGCACAAAAGCGATTCTTGCGAAGCAATGTGAACACTTCTGCTTCCCAGGCACAGAGAAGGTGCTATCAGGGAATTCTCTGCCTGCCTTTCCCCAGTGCTCTGCAAGCTCTCGAGGACAACATAGAATCTGGGGCTCTGTGCTTTCTTTCGTTCTGAACAAGTGTTACTGTTTTCTGAACAAAAGCGATTCTGCGAAACAATGTGAACAGACACAGAGAAGGTGCTAGCAGGGAATTCTCTGCCTGCCTTTCCCCAGTGCTCTGCAAGCTCTCCAGGACAACATAAAATCTGGGGCTCTGTGCTTTCTTTCCTTCTGAACAAGTGTTACTGTTTTCTGCACAAAAGCGATTCTTGCGAAGCAATGTGAACACTTCTGCTTCCCAGGCACAGAGAAGGTGCTAGCAGGGAATTCTCTGCCTGCCTTTCCCCAGTGCTCTGCAAGCTCTCCAAGACAACATAGAATCTGGTGCTCTGTGCTTTCTTTCCTTCTGAACAAGTGTTACTGTTTTCTGCACAAAAGCGATTCTTGCGAAGCAATGTGAACACTTCTGCTTCCCAGGCACAGAGAAGGTGCTAGCAGGGAATTCTCTGCCTGCCTTTCCCCAGTGCTCTGCAAGCTCTCCAGGACAACATAGAATCTGGGGCTCTGTGCTTTCTTTCCTTCTGAACAAGTGTTACTGTTTTCTGCACAAAAGCGATTCTTGCGAAGCAATGTGAACACTTCTGCTTCCCAGGCACAGAGAAGGTGCTAGCAAGGAATTCTCTGCCTGCCTTTCCCCAGTGCTCTGCAAGCTCTCCAGGACAACATAAAATCTGGGGCTCTGTGCTTTCTTTCCTTCTGAACAAGTGTTACTGTTTTCTGCACAAAAGCGATTCTGCGAAGCAATGTGAACAGGCACAGAGAAGGTGCTATCAGGGAATTCTCTGCCTGCCTTTCCCCAGTGCTCTGCAAGCTCTCCAGGACAACATAAAATCTGGGGCTCTGTGCTTTCTTTCCTTCTGAACAAGTGTTACTGTTGTCTGCACAAAAGCGATTCTTGCGAATCAATGTGAACACTTCTGCTTCCCAGGCACAGAGAAGGTGCTAGCAAGGAATTCTCTGCCTGCCTTTCCCCAGTGTTCTGCAAGCTCTCCAGGACAACATAAAATCTGGGGCTCTGTGCTTTCTTTCGTTCTGAACAAGTGTTACTGTTTTCTGCACAAAAGCGATTCTTGCGAAGCAATGTGAACACTTCTGCTTCCCAGGCACAGAGAAGGTGCTAGCAGGGAATTCTCTGCCTGCCTTTCCCCAGTGCTCTGCAAGCTCTCCAAGACAACATAGAATCTGGTGCTCTGTGCTTTCTTTCCTTCTGAACAAGTGTTACTGTTTTCTGCACAAAAGCGATTCTTGCGAAGCAATGTGAACACTTCTGCTTCCCAGGCACAGAGAAGGTGCTATCAGGGAATTCTCTGCCTGCCTTTCCCCAGTGCTCTGCAAGCTCTCGAGGACAACATAGAATCTGGGGCTCTGTGCTTTCTTTCGTTCTGAACAAGTGTTACTGTTTTCTGAACAAAAGCGATTCTGCGAAACAATGTGAACAGACACAGAGAAGGTGCTAGCAGGGAATTCTCTGCCTGCCTTTCCCCAGTGCTCTGCAAGCTCTCCAGGACAACATAGAATCTGGGGCTCTGCGCTGTCTTTCGTTCTGAACAAGTGTTACTGTTTTCTGCACAAAAGCGATTCTTGCGAAGCAATGTGAACACTTCTGCTTCCCAGGCACAGAGAAGGTGCTATCAGGGAATTCTCTGCCTGCCTTTCCCCAGTGCTCTGCAAGCTCTCCAGGACAACATAAAATCTGGGGCTCTGTGCTTTCTTTCCTTCTGAACAAGTGTTACTGTTTTCTGCACAAAAGCGATTCTTGCGAAGCAATGTGAACACTTCTGCTTCCCAGGCACAGAGAAGGTGCTATCAGGGAATTCTCTGCCTGCCTTTCCCCAGTGCTCTGCAAGCTCTCCAGGACAACATAGTATCTGGGGCTCTGTGCTTTCTTTCCTTCTGAACAAGTGTTACTGTTTTCTGCACAAAAGCGATTCTGCAAAGCAATGTGAACAGGCACAGAGAAGGTGCTAGCAGGGAATTCTCTGCCTGCCTTTCCCCAGTGCTCTGCAAGCTCTCCAGGACAACATAGAATCTGGGGCTCTGTGCTTTCTTTCGTTCTGAACAAGTGTTACTGTTGTCTGCACAAAAGCGATTCTTGCGAATCAATGTGAACACTTCTGCTTCCCAGGCACAGAGAAGGTGCTAGCAAGGAATTCTCTGCCTGCCTTTCCCCAGTGCTCTGCAAGCTCTCCAGGACAACATAAAATCTGGGGCTCTGTGCTTTCTTTCCTTCTGAACAAGTGTTACTGTTTTCTGCACAAAAGCGATTCTGCGAAGCAATGTGAACAGGCACAGACAAGGTGCTATCAGGGAATTCTCTGCCTGCCTTTCCCCAGTGCTCTGCAAGCTCTCCAGGACAACATAGAATCTGGGGCTCTGTGCTTTCTTTCCTTCTGAACAAGTGTTACTGTTTTCTGCACAAAAGCGATTCTTGCGAAGCAATGTGAACACTTCTGCTTCCCAGGTACAGAGAAGGTGCTATCAGGGAATTCTCTGCCTGCCTTTCCCCAGTGCTCTGCAAGCTCTCCAGGACAACATAAAATCTGGGGCTCTGTGCTTTCTTTCCTTCTGAACAAGTGTTACTGTTTTCTGCACAAAAGCGATTCTTGCGAAGCAATGTGAAGACCTCTGCTTCCCAGGCACAGAGAAGGTGCTAGCAGGGAATTCTCTGCCTGCCTTTCCCCAGTGCTCTGCAAGCTCTCCAGGACAACATAGAATCTGGTGCTCTGTGCTTTCTTTCCTTCTGAACAAGTGTTACTGTTTTCTGAACAAAAGCGATTCTTGCGAAGCAATGTGAACAGGCACAGAGAAGGTGCTATCAGGGAATTCTCTGCCTGCCTTTCCCCAGTGCTCTGCAAGCTCTCCAGGACAACATAAAATCTGGGGCTCTGTGCTTTCTTTCGTTCTGAACAAGTGTTACTGTTGTCTGCACAAAAGCGATTCTTGCGAATCAATGTGAACACTTCTGCTTCCCAGGCACAGAGAAGGTGCTAGCAAGGAATTCTCTGCCTGCCTTTCCCCAGTGCTCTGCAAGCTCTCCAGGACAACATAAAATCTGGGGCTCTGTGCTTTCTTTCCTTCTGAACAAGTGTTAGTGTTTTCTGCACAAAAGCGATTCCGCGAAGCAATGTGAACACTTCTGCTTCCCAGGCACAGAGAAGGTGCTAGCAAGGAATTCTCTGCCTGCCTTTCCCCAGTGCTCTGCAAGCTCTCCAGGACAACATAGAATCTGGGGCTCTGTGCTTTCTTTCGTTCTGAACAAGTGTTACTGTTTTCTGCACAAAAGCGATTCTTGCGAAGCAATGTGAACACTTCTGCTTCCCAGGTACAGAGAAGGTGCTATCAGGGAATTCTCTGCCTGCCTTTCCCCAGTGCTCTGCAAGCTCTCCAGGACAACATAGAATCTGGGGCTCTGTGCTTTCTTTCCTTCTGAACAAGTGTTACTGTTTTCTGCACAAAAGCGATTCTTGCGAAGCAATGTGAACACTTCTGCTTCCCAGGTACAGAGAAGGTGCTATCAGGGAATTCTCTGCCTGCCTTTCCCCAGTGCTCTGCAAGCTCTCCAGGACAACATAAAATCTGGGGCTCTGTGCTTTCTTTCCTTCTGAACAAGTGTTACTGTTTTCTGCACAAAAGCGATTCTTGCGAAGCAATGTGAAGACCTCTGCTTCCCAGGCACAGAGAAGGTGCTAGCAGGGAATTCTCTGCCTGCCTTTCCCCAGTGCTCTGCAAGCTCTCCAGGACAACATAGAATCTGGGGCTCTGTGCTTTCTTTCCTTCTGAACAAGTGTTACTGTTTTCTGAACAAAAGCGATTCTGCGAAGCAATGTGAACAGGCACAGAGAAGGTGCTATCAGGGAATTCTCTGCCTGCCTTTCCCCAGTGCTCTGCAAGCTCTCCAGGACAACATAAAATCTGGGGCTCTGTGCTTTCTTTCGTTCTGAACAAGTGTTACTGTTGTCTGCACAAAAGCGATTCTTGCGAATCAATGTGAACACTTCTCCTTCCCAGGCACAGAGAAGGTGCTAGCAAGGAATTCTCTGCCTGCCTTTCCCCAGTGCTCTGCAAGCTCTCCAGGACAACATAAAATCTGGGGCTCTGTGCTTTCTTTCCTTCTGAACAAGTGTTAGTGTTTTCTGCACAAATGCGATTCCGCGAAGCAATGTGAACACTTCTGCTTCCCAGGCACAGAGAAGGTGCTAGCAAGGAATTCTCTGCCTGCCTTTCCCCAGTGCTCTGCAAGCTCTCCAGGACAACATAGAATCTGGGGCTCTGTGCTTTCTTTCGTTCTGAACAAGTGTTAATGTTTTCTGCACAAAAGCGATTCTTGCGAAGCAATGTGAACAGGCACAGACAAGGTGCTATCAGGGAATTCTCTGCCTGCCTTTCCCCAGTGCTCTGCAAGCTCTCCAGGACAACATAAAATCTGGGGCTCTGCGCTGTCTTTCGTTCTGAACAAGTGTTACTGTTTTCTGCACAAAAGCGATTCTTGCGAAGCAATGTGAACACTTCTGCTTCCCAGGCACAGAGAAGGTGCTATCAGTGAATTCTCTGCCTGCCTTTCCCCAGTGCTCTGCAAGCTCTCCAGGACAACATAAAATCTGGGGCTCTGTGCTTTCTTTCCTTCTGAACAAGTGTTACTGTTTTCTGCACAAAAGCGATTCTTGCGAAGCAATGTGAACACTTCTTCTTCCCAGGCACAGAGAAGGTGCTATCAGGGAATTCTCTGCCTGCCTTTCCCCAGTGCTCTGCAAGCTCTCCAGGACAACATAGAATCTGGGGCTCTGTGCTTTCTTTCGTTCTGAACAAGTGTTACTGTTTTCTGCACAAAAGCGATTCTTGCGAAGCAATGTGAACACTTCTGCTTCCCAGGCACAGAGAAGGTGCTAGCAGGGAATTCTCTGCCTGCCTTTCCCCAGTGCTCTGCAAGCTCTCCAGGACAACAGTGAATCTGGGGCTCTGTGCTTTCTTTCGTTCTGAACAAGTGTTACTGTTTTCTGCACAAAAGCGATTCTTGCGAAGCAATGTGAACAGGCACAGAGAAGGTGCTATCAGGGAATTCTCTGCCTGCCTTTCCCCAGTGCTCTGCAAGCTCTCGAGGACAACATAAAATCTGGGGCTCTGTGCTTTCTTTCCTTCTGAACAAGTGTTAGTGTTTTCTGCACAAAAGCGATTCCGCGAAGCAATGTGAACACTTCTGCTTCCCAGGCACAGAGAAGGTGCTAGCAAGGAATTCTCTGCCTGCCTTTCCCCAGTGCTCTGCAAGCTCTCCAGGACAACATAGAATCTGGGGCTCTGTGCTTTCTTTCCTTCTGAACAAGTGTTACTGTTTTCTGCACAAAAGCGATTCTGCGAAGCAATGTGAACAGGCACAGACAAGGTGCTAGCAGGGAATTCTCTGCCTGCCTTTCCCCAGTGCTCTGCAAGCTCTCCAGGACAACATAGAATCTGGGGCTCTGTGCTTTCTTTCCTTCTGAACAACTGTTACTGTTTTCTGCACAAAAGCGATTCTTGCGAAGCAATGTGAACACTTCTGCTTCCCAGGTACAGAGAAGGTGCTATCAGGGAATTCTCTGCCTGCCTTTCCCCAGTGCTCTGCAAGCTCTCCAGGACAACATCAAATCTGGGGCTCTGTGCTTTCTTTCGTTCTGAACAAGTGTTACTGTTTTCTGCACAAAAGCGATTCTTGCGAAGCAATGTGAAGACTTCTGCTTCCCAGGCACAGAGAAGGTGCTAGCAGGGAATTCTCTGCCTGCCTTTCCCCAGTGCTCTGCAAGCTCTCCAAGACAACATAGAATCTGGTGCTCTGTGCTTTCTTTCGTTCTGAACAAGTGTTACTGTTTTCTGAACAAAAGCGATTCTGCGAAGCACTGTGAACACTTCTGCTTCCCAGGCACAGAGAAGGTGCTAGCAAGGAATTCTCTGCCTGCCTTTCCCCAGTGCTCTGCAAGCTCTCCAAGACAACATAAAATCTGGGGCTCTGTGCTTTCTTTCCTTCTGAACAAGTGTTACTGTTTTCTGCACAAAAGCGATTCTGCGAAACAATGTGAACAGACACAGAGAAGGTGCTAGCAGGGAATTCTCTGCCTGCCTTTCCCCAGTGCTCTGCAAGCTCTCCAGGACAACATAGAATCTGGGGCTCTGTGCTTTCTTTCGTTCTGAACAAGTGTTAGTGTTTTCTGCACAAAAGCGATTCTGCGAAACAATGTGAACACTTCTGCTTCCCAGGCACAGAGAAGGTGCTAGCAGGGAATTCTCTGCCTGCCTTTCCCCAGTGCTCTGCAAGCTCTCCAGGACAACATAGAATCTGGGGCTCTGTGCTTTCTTTCCTTCTGAACAAGTGTTACTGTTTTCTGCACAAAAGCGATTCTGCAAAGCAATGTGAACAGGCACAGAGAAGGTGCTAGCAGGGAATTCTCTGCCTGCCTTTCCCCAGTGCTCTGCAAGCTCTCCAGGACAACATAAAATCTGGGGCTCTGCGCTGTCTTTCGTTCTGAACAAGTGTTACTGTTTTCTGCACAAAAGCGATTCTTGCGAAGCAATGTGAACACTTCTGCTTCCCAGGCACAGAGAAGGTGCTATCAGGGAATTCTCTGCCTGCCTTTCCCCAGTGCTCTGCAAGCTCTCCAGGACAACATAAAATCTGGGGCTCTGTGCTTTCTTTCCTTCTGAACAAGTGTTACTGTTTTCTGCACAAAAGCGATTCTTGCGAAGCAATGTGAACACTTCTGCTTCCCAGGCACAGAGAAGGTGCTATCAGGGAATTCTCTGCCTGCCTTTCCCCAGTGCTCTGCAAGCTCTCCAGGACAACATAGTATCTGGGGCTCTGTGCTTTCTTTCCTTCTGAACAAGTGTTACTGTTTTCTGCACAAAAGCGATTCTGCAAAGCAATGTGAACAGGCACAGAGAAGGTGCTATCAGGGAATTCGCTGCCTGCCTTTCCCCAGTGCTCTGCAAGCTCTCCAGGACAACATAGTATCTGGGGCTCTGTGCTTTCTTTCCTTCTGAACAAGTGTTACTGTTTTCTGCACAAAAGCGATTCTGCAAAGCAATGTGAACAGGCACAGAGAAGGTGCTAGCAGGGAATTCTCTGCCTGCCTTTCCCCAGTGCTCTGCAAGCTCTCCAGGACAACATAGAATCTGGGGCTCTGTGCTTTCTTTCCTTCTGAACAAGTGTTACTGTTTTCTGCACAAAAGCGATTCTTGCGAAGCAATGTGAACACTTCTGCTTCCCAGGCACAGAGAAGGTGCTAGCAGGGAATTCTCTGCCTGCCTTTCCCCAGTGCTCTGCAAGCTCTCCAGGACAACATAGAATCTGGGGCTCTGTGCTTTCTTTCGTTCTGAACAAGTGTTACTGTTTTCTGCACAAAAGCGATTCTTGCGAAGCAATGTGAACACTTCTGCTTCCCAGGTACAGAGAAGGTGCTAGCAGGGAATTCTCTGCCTGCCTTTCCCCAGTGCTCTGCAAGCTCTCCAGGACAACATCAAATCTGGGGCTCTGTGCTTTCTTTCCTTCTGAACAAGTGTTACTGTTTTCTGCACAAAAGCGATTCTTGCGAAGCAATGTGAAGACCTCTGCTTCCCAGGCACAGAGAAGGTGCTAGCAGGGAATTCTCTGCCTGCCTTTCCCCAGTGCTCTGCAAGCTCTCCAAGACAACATAGAATCTGGTGCTCTGTGCTTTCTTTCGTTCTGAACAAGTGTTACTGTTTTCTGAACAAAAGCGATTCTGCGAAGCACTGTGAACACTTCTGCTTCCCAGGCACAGAGAAGGTGCTAGCAAGGAATTCTCTGCCTGCCTTTCCCCAGTGCTCTGCAAGCTCTCCAAGACAACATAAAATCTGGGGCTCTGTGCTTTCTTTCCTTCTGAACAAGTGTTACTGTTTTCTGCACAAAAGCGATTCTGCGAAACAATGTGAACAGACACAGAGAAGGTGCTAGCAGGGAATTCTCTGCCTGCCTTTCCCCAGTGCTCTGCAAGCTCTCCAGGACAACATAAAATCTGGGGCTCTGTGCTTTCTTTCGTTCTGAACAAGTGTTAGTGTTTTCTGCACAAAAGCGATTCTGCGAAACAATGTGAACACTTCTGCTTCCCAGGCACAGAGAAGGTGCTAGCAGGGAATTCTCTGCCTGCCTTTCCCCAGTGCTCTGCAAGCTCTCCAGGACAACATAGAATCTGGGGCTCTGTGCTTTCTTTCCTTCTGAACAAGTGTTACTGTTTTCTGCACAAAAGCGATTCTGCAAAGCAATGTGAACAGGCACAGAGAAGGTGCTAGCAGGGAATTCTCTGCCTGCCTTTCCCCAGTGCTCTGCAAGCTCTCCAGGACAACATAAAATCTGGGGCTATGCGCTGTCTTTCGTTCTGAACAAGTGTTACTGTTTTCTGCACAAAAGCGATTCTTGCGAAGCAATGTGAACACTTCTGCTTCCCAGGCACAGAGAAGGTGCTATCAGGGAATTCTCTGCCTGCCTTTCCCCAGTGCTCTGCAAGCTCTCCAGGACAACATAAAATCTGGGGCTCTGTGCTTTCTTTCCTTCTGAACAAGTGTTACTGTTTTCTGCACAAAAGCGATTCTTGCGAAGCAATGTGAACACTTCTGCTTCCCAGGCACAGAGAAGGTGCTATCAGGGAATTCTCTGCCTGCCTTTCCCCAGTGCTCTGCAAGCTCTCCAGGACAACATAGTATCTGGGGCTCTGTGCTTTCTTTCCTTCTGAACAAGTGTTACTGTTTTCTGCACAAAAGCGATTCTGCAAAGCAATGTGAACAGGCACAGAGAAGGTGCTAGCAGGGAATTCTCTGCCTGCCTTTCCCCAGTGCTCTGCAAGCTCTCCAGGACAACATAGTATCTGGGGCTCTGTGCTTTCTTTCCTTCTGAACAAGTGTTACTGTTTTCTGCACAAAAGCGATTCTGCAAAGCAATGTGAACAGGCACAGAGAAGGTGCTAGCAGGGAATTCTCTGCCTGCCTTTCCCCAGTGCTCTGCAAGCTCTCCAGGACAACATAAAATCTGGGGCTATGCGCTGTCTTTCGTTCTGAACAAGTGTTACTGTTTTCTGCACAAAAGCGATTCTTGCGAAGCAATGTGAACACTTCTGCTTCCCAGGCACAGAGAAGGTGCTATCAGGGAATTCTCTGCCTGCCTTTCCCCAGTGCTCTGCAAGCTCTCCAGGACAACATAGTATCTGGGGCTCTGTGCTTTCTTTCCTTCTGAACAAGTGTTACTGTTTTCTGCACAAAAGCGATTCTGCAAAGCAATGTGAACAGGCACAGAGAAGGTGCTATCAGGGAATTCTCTGCCTGCCTTTCCCCAGTGCTCTGCAAGCTCTCCAGGACAACATAGAATCTGGGGCTCTGTGCTTTCTTTCCTTCTGAACAAGTGTTACTGTTTTCTGCACAAAAGCGATTCTTGCGAAGCAATGTGAACACTTCTGCTTCCCAGGCACAGAGAAGGTGCTAGCAGGGAATTCTCTGCCTGCCTTTCCCCAGTGCTCTGCAAGCTCTCCAGGACAACATAGAATCTGGGGCTCTGTGCTTTCTTTCGTTCTGAACAAGTGTTACTGTTTTCTGCACAAAAGCGATTCTTGCGAAGCAATGTGAACACTTCTGCTTCCCAGGCACAGAGAAGGTGATATCAGGGAATTCTCTGCCTGCCTTTCCCCAGTGCTCTGCAAGCTCTCCAAGACAACATAGAATCTGGTGCTCTGTGCTTTCTTTCCTTCTGAACAAGTGTTACTGTTTTCTGAACAAAAGCGATTCTGCGAAGCAATGTGAACACTTCTGCTTCCCAGGCACAGAGAAGGTGCTAGGAAGGAATTCTCTGCCTGCCTTTCCCCAGTGCTCTGCAAGCTCTCGAGGACAACATAAAATCTGGGGCTCTGTGCTTTCTTTCCTTCTGAACAAGTGTTACTGTTTTCTGCACAAAAGCGATTCTGCGAAACAATGTGAACAGACACAGAGAAGGTGCTAGCAGGGAATTCTCTGCCTGCCTTTCCCCAGTGCTCTGCAAGCTCTCGAGGACAACATAGAATCTGGGGCTCTGTGCTTTCTTTCCTTCTGAACAAGTGTTACTGTTTTCTGCACAAAAGCGATTCTTGCGAAGCAATGTGAACACTTCTGCTTCCCAGGCACAGAGAAGGTGCTAGCAGGGAATTCTCTGCCTGCCTTTCCCCAGTGCTCTGCAAGCTCTCCAGGACAACATCAAATCTGGGGCTCTGTGCTTTCTTTCGTTCTGAACAAGTGTTACTGTTTTCTGCACAAAAGCGATTCTTGCGAAGCAATGTGAAGACCTCTGCTTCCCAGGCACAGAGAAGGTGCTAGCAGGGAATTCTCTGCCTGCCTTTCCCCAGTGCTCTGCAAGCTCTCCAAGACAACATAGAATCTGGTGCTCTGTGCTTTCTTTCGTTCTGAACAAGTGTTACTGTTTTCTGAACAAAAGCGATTCTGCGAAGCACTGTGAAGACCTCTGCTTCCCAGGCACAGAGAAGGTGCTAGCAAGGAATTCTCTGCCTGCCTTTCCCCAGTGCTCTGCAAGCTCTCCAAGACAACATAAAATCTGGGGCTCTGTGCTTTCTTTCCTTCTGAACAAGTGTTACTGTTTTCTGCACAAAAGCGATTCTGCGAAACAATGTGAACAGACACAGAGAAGGTGCTAGCAGGGAATTCTCTGCCTGCCTTTCCCCAGTGCTCTGCAAGCTCTCCAGGACAACATAAAATCTGGGGCTCTGTGCTTTCTTTCGTTCTGAACAAGTGTTAGTGTTTTCTGCACAAAAGCGATTCTGCGAAACAATGTGAACACTTCTGCTTCCCAGGCACAGAGAAGGTGCTATCAGGGAATTCTCTGCCTGCCTTTCCCCAGTGCTCTGCAAGCTCTCCAGGACAACATAGAATCTGGGGCTCTGTGCTTTCTTTCCTTCTGAACAAGTGTTACTGTTTTCTGCACAAAAGCGATTCTGCAAAGCAATGTGAACAGGCACAGAGAAGGTGCTAGCAGGGAATTCTCTGCCTGCCTTTCCCCAGTGCTCTGCAAGCTCTCCAGGACAACATAAAATCTGGGGCTATGCGCTGTCTTTCGTTCTGAACAAGTGTTACTGTTTTCTGCACAAAAGCGATTCTTGCGAAGCAATGTGAACACTTCTGCTTCCCAGGCACAGAGAAGGTGCTATCAGGGAATTCTCTGCCTGCCTTTCCCCAGTGCTCTGCAAGCTCTCCAGGACAACATAAAATCTGGGGCTCTGTGCTTTCTTTCCTTCTGAACAAGTGTTACTGTTTTCTGCACAAAAGCGATTCTTGCGAAGCAATGTGAACACTTCTGCTTCCCAGGCACAGAGAAGGTGCTATCAGGGAATTCTCTGCCTGCCTTTCCCCAGTGCTCTGCAAGCTCTCCAGGACAACATAGTATCTGGGGCTCTGTGCTTTCTTTCCTTCTGAACAAGTGTTACTGTTTTCTGCACAAAAGCGATTCTGCAAAGCAATGTGAACAGGCACAGAGAAGGTGCTATCAGGGAATTCTCTGCCTGCCTTTCCCCAGTGCTCTGCAAGCTCTCCAGGACAACATAGTATCTGGGGCTCTGTGCTTTCTTTCCTTCTGAACAAGTGTTACTGTTTTCTGCACAAAAGCGATTCTGCAAAGCAATGTGAACAGGCACAGAGAAGGTGCTAGCAGGGAATTCTCTGCCTGCCTTTCCCCAGTGCTCTGCAAGCTCTCCAGGACAACATAAAATCTGGGGCTATGCGCTGTCTTTCGTTCTGAACAAGTGTTACTGTTTTCTGCACAAAAGCGATTCTTGCGAAGCAATGTGAACACTTCTGCTTCCCAGGCACAGAGAAGGTGCTATCAGGGAATTCTCTGCCTGCCTTTCCCCAGTGCTCTGCAAGCTCTCCAGGACAACATAGTATCTGGGGCTCTGTGCTTTCTTTCCTTCTGAACAAGTGTTACTGTTTTCTGCACAAAAGCGATTCTGCAAAGCAATGTGAACAGGCACAGAGAAGGTGCTATCAGGGAATTCTCTGCCTGCCTTTCCCCAGTGCTCTGCAAGCTCTCCAGGACAACATAGTATCTGGGGCTCTGTGCTTTCTTTCCTTCTGAACAAGTGTTACTGTTTTCTGCACAAAAGCGATTCTGCAAAGCAATGTGAACAGGCACAGAGAAGGTGCTAGCAGGGAATTCTCTGCCTGCCTTTCCCCAGTGCTCTGCAAGCTCTCCAGGACAACATAAAATCTGGGGCTATGCGCTGTCTTTCGTTCTGAACAAGTGTTACTGTTTTCTGCACAAAAGCGATTCTTGCGAAGCAATGTGAACACTTCTGCTTCCCAGGTACAGAGAAGGTGCTAGCAGGGAATTCTCTGCCTGCCTTTCCCCAGTGCTCTGCAAGCTCTCCAGGACAACATCAAATCTGGGGCTCTGTGCTTTCTTTCGTTCTGAACAAGTGTTAGTGTTTTCTGCACAAAAGCGATTCTTGCGAAGCAATGTGAAGACCTCTGCTTCCCAGGCACAGAGAAGGTGCTAGCAGGGAATTCTCTGCCTGCCTTTCCCCAGTGCTCTGCAAGCTCTCCAAGACAACATAGAATCTGGTGCTCTGTGCTTTCTTTCGTTCTGAACAAGTGTTACTGTTTTCTGAACAAAAGCGATTCTGCGAAGCACTGTGAACACTTCTGCTTCCCAGGCACAGAGAAGGTGCTAGCAAGGAATTCTCTGCCTGCCTTTCCCCAGTGCTCTGCAAGCTCTCCAAGACAACATAAAATCTGGGGCTCTGTGCTTTCTTTCCTTCTGAACAAGTGTTACTGTTTTCTGCACAAAAGCGATTCTGCGAAACAATGTGAACAGACACAGAGAAGGTGCTAGCAGGGAATTCTCTGCCTGCCTTTCCCCAGTGCTCTGCAAGCTCTCCAGGACAACATAAAATCTGGGGCTCTGTGCTTTCTTTCGTTCTGAACAAGTGTTAGTGTTTTCTGCACAAAAGCGATTCTGCGAAACAATGTGAACACTTCTGCTTCCCAGGCACAGAGAAGGTGCTAGCAGGGAATTCTCTGCCTGCCTTTCCCCAGTGCTCTGCAAGCTCTCCAGGACAACATAGAATCTGGGGCTCTGTGCTTTCTTTCCTTCTGAACAAGTGTTACTGTTTTCTGCACAAAAGCGATTCTGCAAAGCAATGTGAACAGGCACAGAGAAGGTGCTAGCAGGGAATTCTCTGCCTGCCTTTCCCCAGTGCTCTGCAAGCTCTCCAGGACAACATAAAATCTGGGGCTATGCGCTGTCTTTCGTTCTGAACAAGTGTTACTGTTTTCTGCACAAAAGCGATTCTTGCGAAGCAATGTGAACACTTCTGCTTCCCAGGCACAGAGAAGGTGCTATCAGGGAATTCTCTGCCTGCCTTTCCCCAGTGCTCTGCAAGCTCTCCAGGACAACATAAAATCTGGGGCTCTGTGCTTTCTTTCCTTCTGAACAAGTGTTACTGTTTTCTGCACAAAAGCGATTCTTGCGAAGCAATGTGAACACTTCTGCTTCCCAGGCACAGAGAAGGTGCTATCAGGGAATTCTCTGCCTGCCTTTCCCCAGTGCTCTGCAAGCTCTCCAGGACAACATAGTATCTGGGGCTCTGTGCTTTCTTTCCTTCTG
Source organism: Strix aluco (assembly GCF_031877795.1). Lineage (NCBI taxonomy): Eukaryota > Metazoa > Chordata > Aves > Strigiformes > Strigidae > Strix > Strix aluco. The sequence continues at coordinate 3,683,461 of NW_027436647.1, forward strand.
AACAAGTGTTACTGTTTTCTGCACAAAAGCGATTCTGCAAAGCAATGTGAACAGGCACAGAGAAGGTGCTAGCAGGGAATTCTCTGCCTGCCTTTCCCCAGTGCTCTGCAAGCTCTCCAGGACAACATAGTATCTGGGGCTCTGTGCTTTCTTTCCTTCTGAACAAGTGTTACTGTTTTCTGCACAAAAGCGATTCTGCAAAGCAATGTGAACAGGCACAGAGAAGGTGCTAGCAGGGAATTCTCTGCCTGCCTTTCCCCAGTGCTCTGCAAGCTCTCCAGGACAACATAAAATCTGGGGCTATGCGCTGTCTTTCGTTCTGAACAAGTGTTACTGTTTTCTGCACAAAAGCGATTCTTGCGAAGCAATGTGAACACTTCTGCTTCCCAGGCACAGAGAAGGTGCTATCAGGGAATTCTCTGCCTGCCTTTCCCCAGTGCTCTGCAAGCTCTCCAGGACAACATAGTATCTGGGGCTCTGTGCTTTCTTTCCTTCTGAACAAGTGTTACTGTTTTCTGCACAAAAGCGATTCTGCAAAGCAATGTGAACAGGCACAGAGAAGGTGCTATCAGGGAATTCTCTGCCTGCCTTTCCCCAGTGCTCTGCAAGCTCTCCAGGACAACATAGAATCTGGGGCTCTGTGCTTTCTTTCCTTCTGAACAAGTGTTACTGTTTTCTGCACAAAAGCGATTCTTGCGAAGCAATGTGAACACTTCTGCTTCCCAGGCACAGAGAAGGTGCTAGCAGGGAATTCTCTGCCTGCCTTTCCCCAGTGCTCTGCAAGCTCTCCAGGACAACATAGAATCTGGGGCTCTGTGCTTTCTTTCGTTCTGAACAAGTGTTACTGTTTTCTGCACAAAAGCGATTCTTGCGAAGCAATGTGAACACTTCTGCTTCCCAGGCACAGAGAAGGTGATATCAGGGAATTCTCTGCCTGCCTTTCCCCAGTGCTCTGCAAGCTCTCCAAGACAACATAGAATCTGGTGCTCTGTGCTTTCTTTCCTTCTGAACAAGTGTTACTGTTTTCTGAACAAAAGCGATTCTGCGAAGCAATGTGAACACTTCTGCTTCCCAGGCACAGAGAAGGTGCTAGGAAGGAATTCTCTGCCTGCCTTTCCCCAGTGCTCTGCAAGCTCTCGAGGACAACATAAAATCTGGGGCTCTGTGCTTTCTTTCCTTCTGAACAAGTGTTACTGTTTTCTGCACAAAAGCGATTCTGCGAAACAATGTGAACAGACACAGAGAAGGTGCTAGCAGGGAATTCTCTGCCTGCCTTTCCCCAGTGCTCTGCAAGCTCTCGAGGACAACATAGAATCTGGGGCTCTGTGCTTTCTTTCCTTCTGAACAAGTGTTACTGTTTTCTGCACAAAAGCGATTCTTGCGAAGCAATGTGAACACTTCTGCTTCCCAGGCACAGAGAAGGTGCTAGCAGGGAATTCTCTGCCTGCCTTTCCCCAGTGCTCTGCAAGCTCTCCAGGACAACATCAAATCTGGGGCTCTGTGCTTTCTTTCGTTCTGAACAAGTGTTACTGTTTTCTGCACAAAAGCGATTCTTGCGAAGCAATGTGAAGACCTCTGCTTCCCAGGCACAGAGAAGGTGCTAGCAGGGAATTCTCTGCCTGCCTTTCCCCAGTGCTCTGCAAGCTCTCCAAGACAACATAGAATCTGGTGCTCTGTGCTTTCTTTCGTTCTGAACAAGTGTTACTGTTTTCTGAACAAAAGCGATTCTGCGAAGCACTGTGAAGACCTCTGCTTCCCAGGCACAGAGAAGGTGCTAGCAAGGAATTCTCTGCCTGCCTTTCCCCAGTGCTCTGCAAGCTCTCCAAGACAACATAAAATCTGGGGCTCTGTGCTTTCTTTCCTTCTGAACAAGTGTTACTGTTTTCTGCACAAAAGCGATTCTGCGAAACAATGTGAACAGACACAGAGAAGGTGCTAGCAGGGAATTCTCTGCCTGCCTTTCCCCAGTGCTCTGCAAGCTCTCCAGGACAACATCAAATCTGGGGCTCTGTGCTTTCTTTCGTTCTGAACAAGTGTTAGTGTTTTCTGCACAAAAGCGATTCTGCGAAACAATGTGAACACTTCTGCTTCCCAGGCACAGAGAAGGTGCTATCAGGGAATTCTCTGCCTGCCTTTCCCCAGTGCTCTGCAAGCTCTCCAGGACAACATAGAATCTGGGGCTCTGTGCTTTCTTTCCTTCTGAACAAGTGTTACTGTTTTCTGCACAAAAGCGATTCTGCAAAGCAATGTGAACAGGCACAGAGAAGGTGCTAGCAGGGAATTCTCTGCCTGCCTTTCCCCAGTGCTCTGCAAGCTCTCCAGGACAACATAAAATCTGGGGCTATGCGCTGTCTTTCGTTCTGAACAAGTGTTACTGTTTTCTGCACAAAAGCGATTCTTGCGAAGCAATGTGAACACTTCTGCTTCCCAGGCACAGAGAAGGTGCTATCAGGGAATTCTCTGCCTGCCTTTCCCCAGTGCTCTGCAAGCTCTCCAGGACAACATAAAATCTGGGGCTCTGTGCTTTCTTTCCTTCTGAACAAGTGTTACTGTTTTCTGCACAAAAGCGATTCTTGCGAAGCAATGTGAACACTTCTGCTTCCCAGGCACAGAGAAGGTGCTATCAGGGAATTCTCTGCCTGCCTTTCCCCAGTGCTCTGCAAGCTCTCCAGGACAACATAGTATCTGGGGCTCTGTGCTTTCTTTCCTTCTGAACAAGTGTTACTGTTTTCTGCACAAAAGCGATTCTGCAAAGCAATGTGAACAGGCACAGAGAAGGTGCTATCAGGGAATTCTCTGCCTGCCTTTCCCCAGTGCTCTGCAAGCTCTCCAGGACAACATAGTATCTGGGGCTCTGTGCTTTCTTTCCTTCTGAACAAGTGTTACTGTTTTCTGCACAAAAGCGATTCTGCAAAGCAATGTGAACAGGCACAGAGAAGGTGCTAGCAGGGAATTCTCTGCCTGCCTTTCCCCAGTGCTCTGCAAGCTCTCCAGGACAACATAAAATCTGGGGCTATGCGCTGTCTTTCGTTCTGAACAAGTGTTACTGTTTTCTGCACAAAAGCGATTCTTGCGAAGCAATGTGAACACTTCTGCTTCCCAGGCACAGAGAAGGTGCTATCAGGGAATTCTCTGCCTGCCTTTCCCCAGTGCTCTGCAAGCTCTCCAGGACAACATAAAATCTGGGGCTCTGTGCTTTCTTTCCTTCTGAACAAGTGTTACTGTTTTCTGCACAAAAGCGATTCTTGCGAAGCAATGTGAACACTTCTGCTTCCCAGGCACAGAGAAGGTGCTAGCAGGGAATTCTCTGCCTGCCTTTCCCCAGTGCTCTGCAAGCTCTCCAGGACAACATAGTATCTGGGGCTCTGTGCTTTCTTTCCTTCTGAACAAGTGTTACTGTTTTCTGCACAAAAGCGATTCTGCAAAGCAATGTGAACAGGCACAGAGAAGGTGCTATCAGGGAATTCTCTGCCTGCCTTTCCCCAGTGCTCTGCAAGCTCTCCAGGACAACATAGAATCTGGGGCTCTGTGCTTTCTTTCCTTCTGAACAAGTGTTACTGTTTTCTGCACAAAAGCGATTCTTGCGAAGCAATGTGAACACTTCTGCTTCCCAGGCACAGAGAAGGTGCTAGCAGGGAATTCTCTGCCTGCCTTTCCCCAGTGCTCTGCAAGCTCTCCAGGACAACATAGAATCTGGGGCTCTGTGCTTTCTTTCGTTCTGAACAAGTGTTACTGTTTTCTGCACAAAAGCGATTCTTGCGAAGCAATGTGAACACTTCTGCTTCCCAGGCACAGAGAAGGTGATATCAGGGAATTCTCTGCCTGCCTTTCCCCAGTGCTCTGCAAGCTCTCCAGGACAACATAGAATCTGGTGCTCTGTGCTTTCTTTCCTTCTGAACAAGTGTTACTGTTTTCTGAACAAAAGCGATTCTGCGAAGCAATGTGAACACTTCTGCTTCCCAGGCACAGAGAAGGTGCTAGGAAGGAATTCTCTGCCTGCCTTTCCCCAGTGCTCTGCAAGCTCTCGAGGACAACATAAAATCTGGGGCTCTGTGCTTTCTTTCCTTCTGAACAAGTGTTACTGTTTTCTGCACAAAAGCGATTCTGCGAAACAATGTGAACAGACACAGAGAAGGTGCTAGCAGGGAATTCTCTGCCTGCCTTTCCCCAGTGCTCTGCAAGCTCTCGAGGACAACATAGAATCTGGGGCTCTGTGCTTTCTTTCCTTCTGAACAAGTGTTACTGTTTTCTGCACAAAAGCGATTCTTGCGAAGCAATGTGAACACTTCTGCTTCCCAGGCACAGAGAAGGTGCTAGCAGGGAATTCTCTGCCTGCCTTTCCCCAGTGCTCTGCAAGCTCTCCAGGACAACATAGAATCTGGGGCTCTGTGCTTTCTTTCGTTCTGAACAAGTGTTAGTGTTTTCTGCACAAAAGCGATTCTGCGAAACAATGTGAACACTTCTGCTTCCCAGGCACAGAGAAGGTGCTAGCAGGGAATTCTCTGCCTGCCTTTCCCCAGTGCTCTGCAAGCTCTCCAGGACAACATAGAATCTGGGGCTCTGTGCTTTCTTTCGTTCTGAACAAGTGTTAGTGTTTTCTGCACAAAAGCGATTCTGCAAAACAATGTGAACACTCTGCTTCCCAGGCACAGAGAAGGTGCTAGCAGGGAATTCTCTGCTGCCTTTCCCCAGTGCTCTGCAAGCTCTCCAGGACAACATAAAATCTGGGGCTCTGTGCTTTCTTTCCTTCTGAACAAGTATTAGTGTTTTCTGCACAAAAGCGATTCTGCGAAGCAATGTGAACACTTCTGCTTCCCAGGCACAGAGAAGGTGCTAGCAAGGAATTCTCTGCCTGCCTTTCCCCAGTGCTCTGCAAGCTCTCCAGGACAACATAAAATCTGGGGCTCTGTGCTTTCTTTCCTTCTGAACAAGTGTTACTGTTTTCTGCACAAAAGCGATTCTGCGAAGCAATGTGAACAGGCACAGAGAAGGTGCTAGCAGGGAATTCTCTGCCTGCCTTTCCCCAGTGCTCTGCAAGCTCTCCAGGACAACATAAAATCTGGGGCTCTGTGCTTTCTTTCCTTCTGAACAAGTGTTAGTGTTTTCTGCACAAAAGCGATTCTGCGAAACAATGTGAACACTTCTGCTTCCCAGGCACAGAGAAGGTGCTAGCAGGGAATTCTCTGCCTGCCTTTCCCCAGTGCTCTGCAAGCTCTCCAGGACAACATAGAATCTGGGGCTCTGTGCTTTCTTTCGTTCTGAACAAGTGTTACTGTTTTCTGCACAAAAGCGATTCTTGCGAAGCAATGTGAACACTTCTGCTTCCCAGGTACAGAGAAGGTGCTAGCAGGGAATTCTCTGCCTGCCTTTCCCCAGTGCTCTGCAAGCTCTCCAGGACAACATAGAATCTGGGGCTCTGTGCTTTCTTTCCTTCTGAACAAGTGTTAGTGTTTTCTGCACAAAAGCGATTCTGCGAAGCAATGTGAACAGGCACAGAGAAGGTGCTAGCAGGGAATTCTCTGCTGCCTTTCCCCAGTGCTCTGCAAGCTCTCCAGGACAACATAAAATCTGGGGCTCTGTGCTTTCTTTCCTTCTGAACAAGTGTTACTGTTTTCTGCACAAAAGCGATTCTGCGAAGCAATGTGAACACTTCTGCTTCCCAGGCACAGAGAAGGTGCTAGCAAGGAATTCTCTGCCTGCCTTTCCCCAGTGCTCTGCAAGCTCTCCAGGACAACATAAAATCTGGGGCTCTGTGCTTTCTTTCCTTCTGAACAAGTGTTACTGTTTTCTGCACAAAAGCGATTCTGCGAAGCAATGTGAACAGGCACAGAGAAGGTGCTATCAGGGAATTCTCTGCCTGCCTTTCCCCAGTGCTCTGCAAGCTCTCCAGGACAACATAAAATCTGGGGCTCTGTGCTTTCTTTCCTTCTGAACAAGTGTTAGTGTTTTCTGCACAAAAGCGATTCTGCGAAACAATGTGAACACTTCTGCTTCCCAGGCACAGAGAAGGTGCTAGCAGGGAATTCTCTGCCTGCCTTTCCCCAGTGCTCTGCAAGCTCTCCAGGACAACATAGAATCTGGGGCTCTGTGCTTTCTTTCGTTCTGAACAAGTGTTACTGTTTTCTGCACAAAAGCGATTCTGCGAAGCAATGTGAACAGGCACAGACAAGGTGCTATCAGGGAATTCTCTGCCTGCCTTTCCCCAGTGCTCTGCAAGCTCTCCAGGACAACATAAAATCTGGGGCTCTGTGCTTTCTTTGCTTCTGAACAAGTGTTACTGTTTTCTGCACCAAAGCGATTCTTGAGAAGCAATGTGAACACTTCTGCTTCCCAGGCACAGAGAAGGTGCTATCAGGGAATTCTCTGCCTGCCTTTCCCCAGTGCTCTGCAAGCTCTCCAGGACAACATAGAATCTGGGGCTCTGTGCTTTCTTTCCTTCTGAACAAGTGTTACTGTTTTCTGCACAAAAGCGATTCTTGCGAAGCAATGTGAACACTTCTGCTTCCCAGGCACAGAGAAGGTGCTAGCAGGGAATTCTCTGCCTGCCTTTCCCCAGTGCTCTGCAAGCTCTCCAGGACAACATAAAATCTGGGGCTCTGTGCTTTCTTTGCTTCTGAACAAGTGTTACTGTTTTCTGCACAAAAGCGATTCTTGCGAAGCAATGTGAACACTTCTGCATCCCAGGCACAGAGAAGGTGCTATCAGGGAATTCTCTGCCTGCCTTTCCCCAGTGCTCTGCAAGCTCTCCAGGACAACATAGTATCTGGGGCTCTGTGCTTTCTTTCCTTCTGAACAAGTGTTACTGTTTTCTGCACAAAAGCGATTCTGCAAAGCAATGTGAACAGGCACAGAGAAGGTGCTATCAGGGAATTCTCTGCCTGCCTTTCCCCAGTGCTCTGCAAGCTCTCCAGGACAACATAGAATCTGGGGCTCTGTGCTTTCTTTCCTTCTGAACAAGTGTTACTGTTTTCTGCACAAAAGCGATTCTTGCGAAGCAATGTGAACACTTCTGCTTCCCAGGCACAGAGAAGGTGCTAGCAGGGAATTCTCTGCCTGCCTTTCCCCAGTGCTCTGCAAGCTCTCCAGGACAACATAGAATCTGGGGCTCTGTGCTTTCTTTCGTTCTGAACAAGTGTTACTGTTTTCTGCACAAAAGCGATTCTTGCGAAGCAATGTGAACACTTCTGCTTCCCAGGCACAGAGAAGGTGATATCAGGGAATTCTCTGCCTGCCTTTCCCCAGTGCTCTGCAAGCTCTCCAGGACAACATAGAATCTGGTGCTCTGTGCTTTCTTTCCTTCTGAACAAGTGTTACTGTTTTCTGAACAAAAGCGATTCTGCGAAGCAATGTGAACACTTCTGCTTCCCAGGCACAGAGAAGGTGCTAGGAAGGAATTCTCTGCCTGCCTTTCCCCAGTGCTCTGCAAGCTCTCGAGGACAACATAAAATCTGGGGCTCTGTGCTTTCTTTCCTTCTGAACAAGTGTTACTGTTTTCTGCACAAAAGCGATTCTGCGAAACAATGTGAACAGACACAGAGAAGGTGCTAGCAGGGAATTCTCTGCCTGCCTTTCCCCAGTGCTCTGCAAGCTCTCGAGGACAACATAGAATCTGGGGCTCTGTGCTTTCTTTCCTTCTGAACAAGTGTTACTGTTTTCTGCACAAAAGCGATTCTTGCGAAGCAATGTGAACACTTCTGCTTCCCAGGCACAGAGAAGGTGCTAGCAGGGAATTCTCTGCCTGCCTTTCCCCAGTGCTCTGCAAGCTCTCCAGGACAACATAGAATCTGGGGCTCTGTGCTTTCTTTCGTTCTGAACAAGTGTTAGTGTTTTCTGCACAAAAGCGATTCTGCGAAACAATGTGAACACTTCTGCTTCCCAGGCACAGAGAAGGTGCTATCAGGGAATTCTCTGCTGCCTTTCCCCAGTGCTCTGCAAGCTCTCCAGGACAACATAGAATCTGGGGCTCTGTGCTTTCTTTCGTTCTGAACAAGTGTTAGTGTTTTCTGCACAAAAGCGATTCTGCAAAACAATGTGAACACTTCTGCTTCCCAGGCACAGAGAAGGTGCTAGCAGGGAATTCTCTGCTGCCTTTCCCCAGTGCTCTGCAAGCTCTCCAGGACAACATAAAATCTGGGGCTCTGTGCTTTCTTTCCTTCTGAACAAGTGTTAGTGTTTTCTGCACAAAAGCGATTCTGCGAAGCAATGTGAACACTTCTGCTTCCCAGGCACAGAGAAGGTGCTAGCAAGGAATTCTCTGCCTGCCTTTCCCCAGTGCTCTGCAAGCTCTCCAGGACAACATAAAATCTGGGGCTCTGTGCTTTCTTTCCTTCTGAACAAGTGTTACTGTTTTCTGCACAAAAGCGATTCTGCGAAGCAATGTGAACAGGCACAGAGAAGGTGCTATCAGGGAATTCTCTGCCTGCCTTTCCCCAGTGCTCTGCAAGCTCTCCAGGACAACATAAAATCTGGGGCTCTGTGCTTTCTTTCCTTCTGAACAAGTGTTAGTGTTTTCTGCACAAAAGCGATTCTGCGAAACAATGTGAACACTTCTGCTTCCCAGGCACAGAGAAGGTGCTAGCAGGGAATTCTCTGCCTGCCTTTCCCCAGTGCTCTGCAAGCTCTCCAGGACAACATAGAATCTGGGGCTCTGTGCTTTCTTTCGTTCTGAACAAGTGTTACTGTTTTCTGCACAAAAGCGATTCTTGCGAAGCAATGTGAACACTTCTGCTTCCCAGGTACAGAGAAGGTGCTAGCAGGGAATTCTCTGCCTGCCTTTCCCCAGTGCTCTGCAAGCTCTCCAGGACAACATAGAATCTGGGGCTCTGTGCTTTCTTTCCTTCTGAACAAGTGTTAGTGTTTTCTGCACAAAAGCGATTCTGCGAAGCAATGTGAACAGGCACAGAGAAGGTGCTAGCAGGGAATTCTCTGCTGCCTTTCCCCAGTGCTCTGCAAGCTCTCCAGGACAACATAAAATCTGGGGCTCTGTGCTTTCTTTCCTTCTGAACAAGTGTTACTGTTTTCTGCACAAAAGCGATTCTGCGAAGCAATGTGAACACTTCTGCTTCCCAGGCACAGAGAAGGTGCTAGCAAGGAATTCTCTGCCTGCCTTTCCCCAGTGCTCTGCAAGCTCTCCAGGACAACATAAAATCTGGGGCTCTGTGCTTTCTTTCCTTCTGAACAAGTGTTACTGTTTTCTGCACAAAAGCGATTCTGCGAAGCAATGTGAACAGGCACAGAGAAGGTGCTATCAGGGAATTCTCTGCCTGCCTTTCCCCAGTGCTCTGCAAGCTCTCCAGGACAACATAAAATCTGGGGCTCTGTGCTTTCTTTCCTTCTGAACAAGTGTTAGTGTTTTCTGCACAAAAGCGATTCTGCGAAACAATGTGAACACTTCTGCTTCCCAGGCACAGAGAAGGTGCTAGCAGGGAATTCTCTGCCTGCCTTTCCCCAGTGCTCTGCAAGCTCTCCAGGACAACATAGAATCTGGGGCTCTGTGCTTTCTTTCGTTCTGAACAAGTGTTACTGTTTTCTGCACAAAAGCGATTCTGCGAAGCAATGTGAACAGGCACAGACAAGGTGCTATCAGGGAATTCTCTGCCTGCCTTTCCCCAGTGCTCTGCAAGCTCTCCAGGACAACATAAAATCTGGGGCTCTGTGCTTTCTTTGCTTCTGAACAAGTGTTACTGTTTTCTGCACCAAAGCGATTCTTGCGAAGCAATGTGAACACTTCTGCTTCCCAGGCACAGAGAAGGTGCTATCAGGGAATTCTCTGCCTGCCTTTCCCCAGTGCTCTGCAAGCTCTCCAGGACAACATAGAATCTGGGGCTCTGTGCTTTCTTTGCTTCTGAACAAGTGTTACTGTTTTCTGCACAAAAGCGATTCTTGCGAAGCAATGTGAACACTTCTGCTTCCCAGGCACAGAGAAGGTGCTATCAGGGAATTCTCTGCCTGCCTTTCCCCAGTGCTCTGCAAGCTCTCGAGGACAACATAGAATCTGGGGCTCTGTGCTTTCTTTCCTTCTGAACAAGTGTTACTGTTTTCTGCACAAAAGCGATTCTTGCGAAGCAATGTGAACACTTCTGCTTCCCAGGCACAGAGAAGGTGCTAGCAGGGAATTCTCTGCCTGCCTTTCCCCAGTGCTCTGCAAGCTCTCCAGGACAACATAAAATCTGGGGCTCTGTGCTTTCTTTCCTTCTGAACAAGTGTTAGTGTTTTCTGCACAAAAGCGATTCTGCGAAGCAATGTGAACACTTCTGCTTCCCAGGCACAGAGAAGGTGCTATCAGGGAATTCTCTGCCTGCCTTTCCCCAGTGCTCTGCAAGCTCTCCAGGACAACATAGAATCTGGGGCTCTGTGCTTTCTTTCCTTCTGAACAAGTGTTAGTGTTTTCTGCACAAAAGCGATTCTGCGAAGCAATGTGAACACTTCTGCTTCCCAGGCACAGAGAAGGTGATATCAGGGAATTCTCTGCCTGCCTTTCCCCAGTGCTCTGCAAGCTCTCCAAGACAACATAGAATCTGGTGCTCTGTGCTTTCTTTCCTTCTGAACAAGTGTTACTGTTTTCTGAACAAAAGCGATTCTGCGAAGCAATGTGAACACTTCTGCTTCCCAGGCACAGAGAAGGTGCTAGGAAGGAATTCTCTGCCTGCCTTTCCCCAGTGCTCTGCAAGCTCTCGAGGACAACATAAAATCTGGGGCTCTGTGCTTTCTTTCCTTCTGAACAAGTGTTACTGTTTTCTGCACAAAAGCGATTCTGCGAAACAATGTGAACAGACACAGAGAAGGTGCTATCAGGGAATTCTCTGCCTGCCTTTCCCCAGTGCTCTGCAAGCTCTCGAGGACAACATAGAATCTGGGGCTCTGTGCTTTCTTTCCTTCTGAACAAGTGTTACTGTTTTCTGCACAAAAGCGATTCTTGCGAAGCAATGTGAACACTTCTGCTTCCCAGGCACAGAGAAGGTGCTAGCAGGGAATTCTCTGCCTGCCTTTCCCCAGTGCTCTGCAAGCTCTCCAGGACAACAGAGAATCTGGGGCTCTGTGCTTTCTTTCGTTCTGAACAAGTGTTAGTGTTTTCTGCACAAAAGCGATTCTGCGAAACAATGTGAACACTTCTGCTTCCCAGGCACAGAGAAGGTGCTAGCAGGGAATTCTCTGCCTGCCTTTCCCCAGTGCTCTGCAAGCTCTCCAGGACAACATAAAATCTGGGGCTCTGTGCTTTCTTTGCTTCTGAACAAGTGTTACTGTTTTCTGCACAAAAGCGATTCTTGCGAAGCAATGTGAACACTTCTGCTTCCCAGGCACAGAGAAGGTGCTAGCAGGGAATTCTCTGCCTGCCTTTCCCCAGTGCTCTGCAAGCTCTCCAGGACAACATAGAATCTGGGGCTCTGTGCTTTCTTTCGTTCTGAACAAGTGTTACTGTTTTCTGCACAAAAGCGATTCTTGCGAAGCAATGTGAACACTTCTGCTTCCCAGGCACAGAGAAGGTGCTAGCAGGGAATTCTCTGCCTGCCTTTCCCCAGTGCTCTGCAAGCTCTCCAGGACAACATAGAATCTGGGGCTCTGTGCTTTCTTTCGTTCTGAACAAGTGTTAGTGTTTTCTGCACAAAAGTGATTCTGCGAAGCAATGTGAACAGGCACAGAGAAGGTGCTAGCAGGGAATTCTCTGCCTGCCTTTCCCCAGTGCTCTGCAAGCTCTCCAGGACAACATAAAATCTGGGGCTCTGTGCTTTCTTTCCTTCTGAACAAGTGTTAGTGTTTTCTGCACAAAAGCGATTCTGCGAAGCAATGTGAACACTTCTGCTTCCCAGGCACAGAGAAGGTGCTAGCAAGGAATTCTCTGCCTGCCTTTCCCCAGTGCTCTGCAAGCTCTCCAGGACAACATAAAATCTGGGGCTCTGTGCTTTCTTTCGTTCTGAACAAGTGTTACTGTTTTCTGCACAAAAGCGATTCTGCGAAGCAATGTGAACAGGCACAGAGAAGGTGCTAGCAGGGAATTCTCTGCCTGCCTTTCCCCAGTGCTCTGCAAGCTCTCCAGGACAACATAAAATCTGGGGCTCTGTGCTTTCTTTCCTTCTGAACAAGTGTTACTGTTTTCTGCACAAAAGCGATTCTTGCGAAGCAATGTGAACACTTCTGCTTCCCAGGTACAGAGAAGGTGCTAGCAGGGAATTCTCTGCTGCCTTTCCCCAGTGCTCTGCAAGCTCTCCAGGACAACATAGAATCTGGGGCTCTGTGCTTTCTTTCCTTCTGAACAAGTGTTAGTGTTTTCTGCACAAAAGCGATTCTGCGAAGCAATGTGAACAGGCACAGAGAAGGTGCTAGCAGGGAATTCTCTGCTGCCTTTCCCCAGTGCTCTGCAAGCTCTCCAGGACAACATAAAATCTGGGGCTCTGTGCTTTCTTTCCTTCTGAACAAGTGTTAGTGTTTTCTGCACAAAAGCGATTCTGCGAAGCAATGTGAACACTTCTGCTTCCCAGGTACAGAGAAGGTGCTATCAGGGAATTCTCTGCCTGCCTTTCCCCAGTGCTCTGCAAGCTCTCCAAGACAACATAGAATCTGGTGCTCTGTGCTTTCTTTCCTTCTGAACAAGTGTTACTGTTTTCTGAACAAAAGCGATTCTGCGAAGCAATGTGAACACTTCTGCTTCCCAGGCACAGAGAAGGTGCTAGGAAGGAATTCTCTGCCTGCCTTTCCCCAGTGCTCTGCAAGCTCTCGAGGACAACATAAAATCTGGGGCTCTGTGCTTTCTTTCCTTCTGAACAAGTGTTACTGTTTTCTGCACAAAAGCGATTCTGCGAAACAATGTGAACAGACACAGAGAAGGTGCTATCAGGGAATTCTCTGCCTGCCTTTCCCCAGTGCTCTGCAAGCTCTCGAGGACAACATAGAATCTGGGGCTCTGTGCTTTCTTTCCTTCTGAACAAGTGTTACTGTTTTCTGCACAAAAGCGATTCTTGCGAAGCAATGTGAACACTTCTGCTTCCCAGGCACAGAGAAGGTGCTAGCAGGGAATTCTCTGCCTGCCTTTCCCCAGTGCTCTGCAAGCTCTCCAGGACAACAGAGAATCTGGGGCTCTGTGCTTTCTTTCGTTCTGAACAAGTGTTAGTGTTTTCTGCACAAAAGCGATTCTGCGAAACAATGTGAACACTTCTGCTTCCCAGGCACAGAGAAGGTGCTAGCAGGGAATTCTCTGCTGCCTTTCCCCAGTGCTCTGCAAGCTCTCCAGGACAACATAGAATCTGGGGCTCTGTGCTTTCTTTCCTTCTGAACAAGTGTTACTGTTTTCTGCACAAAAGCGATTCTGCGAAGCAATGTGAACAGGCACAGAGAAGGTGCTATCAGGGAATTCTCTGCCTGCCTTTCCCCAGTGCTCTGCAAGCTCTCCAGGACAACATAAAATCTGGGGCTCTGTGCTTTCTTTCCTTCTGAACAAGTGTTAGTGTTTTCTGCACAAAAGCGATTCTGCGAAACAATGTGAACACTTCTGCTTCCCAGGCACAGAGAAGGTGCTAGCAGGGAATTCTCTGCCTGCCTTTCCCCAGTGCTCTGCAAGCTCTCCAGGACAACATAGAATCTGGGGCTCTGTGCTTTCTTTCGTTCTGAACAAGTGTTACTGTTTTCTGCACAAAAGCGATTCTTGCGAAGCAATGTGAACACTTCTGCTTCCCAGGTACAGAGAAGGTGCTAGCAGGGAATTCTCTGCCTGCCTTTCCCCAGTGCTCTGCAAGCTCTCCAGGACAACATAGAATCTGGGGCTCTGTGCTTTCTTTCCTTCTGAACAAGTGTTAGTGTTTTCTGCACAAAAGCGATTCTGCGAAGCAATGTGAACAGGCACAGAGAAGGTGCTAGCAGGGAATTCTCTGCTGCCTTTCCCCAGTGCTCTGCAAGCTCTCCAGGACAACATAAAATCTGGGGCTCTGTGCTTTCTTTCCTTCTGAACAAGTGTTACTGTTTTCTGCACAAAAGCGATTCTGCGAAGCAATGTGAACACTTCTGCTTCCCAGGCACAGAGAAGGTGCTAGCAAGGAATTCTCTGCCTGCCTTTCCCCAGTGCTCTGCAAGCTCTCCAGGACAACATAAAATCTGGGGCTCTGTGCTTTCTTTCCTTCTGAACAAGTGTTACTGTTTTCTGCACAAAAGCGATTCTGCGAAACAATGTGAACAGACACAGAGAAGGTGCTATCAGGGAATTCTCTGCCTGCCTTTCCCCAGTGCTCTGCAAGCTCTCCAGGACAACATAAAATCTGGGGCTCTGTGCTTTCTTTCCTTCTGAACAAGTGTTAGTGTTTTCTGCACAAAAGCGATTCTGCGAAACAATGTGAACACTTCTGCTTCCCAGGCACAGAGAAGGTGCTAGCAGGGAATTCTCTGCCTGCCTTTCCCCAGTGCTCTGCAAGCTCTCCAGGACAACATAGAATCTGGGGCTCTGTGCTTTCTTTCGTTCTGAACAAGTGTTACTGTTTTCTGCACAAAAGCGATTCTGCGAAGCAATGTGAACAGGCACAGACAAGGTGCTATCAGGGAATTCTCTGCCTGCCTTTCCCCAGTGCTCTGCAAGCTCTCCAGGACAACATAAAATCTGGGGCTCTGTGCTTTCTTTGCTTCTGAACAAGTGTTACTGTTTTCTGCACCAAAGCGATTCTTGAGAAGCAATGTGAACACTTCTGCTTCCCAGGCACAGAGAAGGTGCTATCAGGGAATTCTCTGCCTGCCTTTCCCCAGTGCTCTGCAAGCTCTCCAGGACAACATAGAATCTGGGGCTCTGTGCTTTCTTTCCTTCTGAACAAGTGTTACTGTTTTCTGCACAAAAGCGATTCTTGCGAAGCAATGTGAACACTTCTGCTTCCCAGGCACAGAGAAGGTGCTAGCAGGGAATTCTCTGCCTGCCTTTCCCCAGTGCTCTGCAAGCTCTCCAGGACAACATAAAATCTGGGGCTCTGTGCTTTCTTTCCTTCTGAACAAGTGTTACTGTTTTCTGCACAAAAGCGATTCTTGCGAAGCAATGTGAACACTTCTGCTTCCCAGGCACAGAGAAGGTGCTATCAGGGAATTCTCTGCCTGCCTTTCCCCAGTGCTCTGCAAGCTCTCCAGGACAACATAGTATCTGGGGCTCTGTGCTTTCTTTCCTTCTGAACAAGTGTTACTGTTTTCTGCACAAAAGCGATTCTGCAAAGCAATGTGAACAGGCACAGAGAAGGTGCTATCAGGGAATTCTCTGCCTGCCTTTCCCCAGTGCTCTGCAAGCTCTCCAGGACAACATAGAATCTGGGGCTCTGTGCTTTCTTTCCTTCTGAACAACTGTTACTGTTTTCTGCACAAAAGCGATTCTTGCGAAGCAATGTGAACACTTCTGCTTCCCAGGCACAGAGAAGGTGCTAGCAGGGAATTCTCTGCCTGCCTTTCCCCAGTGCTCTGCAAGCTCTCCAGGACAACATAGAATCTGGGGCTCTGTGCTTTCTTTCGTTCTGAACAAGTGTTACTGTTTTCTGCACAAAAGCGATTCTTGCGAAGCAATGTGAACACTTCTGCTTCCCAGGCACAGAGAAGGTGATATCAGGGAATTCTCTGCCTGCCTTTCCCCAGTGCTCTGCAAGCTCTCCAGGACAACATAGAATCTGGTGCTCTGTGCTTTCTTTCCTTCTGAACAAGTGTTACTGTTTTCTGAACAAAAGCGATTCTGCGAAGCAATGTGAACACTTCTGCTTCCCAGGCACAGAGAAGGTGCTAGGAAGGAATTCTCTGCCTGCCTTTCCCCAGTGCTCTGCAAGCTCTCGAGGACAACATAAAATCTGGGGCTCTGTGCTTTCTTTCCTTCTGAACAAGTGTTACTGTTTTCTGCACAAAAGCGATTCTGCGAAACAATGTGAACAGACACAGAGAAGGTGCTAGCAGGGAATTCTCTGCCTGCCTTTCCCCAGTGCTCTGCAAGCTCTCGAGGACAACATAGAATCTGGGGCTCTGTGCTTTCTTTCCTTCTGAACAAGTGTTACTGTTTTCTGCACAAAAGCGATTCTTGCGAAGCAATGTGAACACTTCTGCTGCCCAGGCACAGAGAAGGTGCTAGCAGGGAATTCTCTGCCTGCCTTTCCCCAGTGCTCTGCAAGCTCTCCAGGACAACATAGAATCTGGGGCTCTGTGCTTTCTTTCGTTCTGAACAAGTGTTAGTGTTTTCTGCACAAAAGCGATTCTGCGAAACAATGTGAACACTTCTGCTTCCCAGGCACAGAGAAGGTGCTAGCAGG
This sequence comes from Strix aluco, assembly GCF_031877795.1. Classification (NCBI taxonomy): domain Eukaryota; kingdom Metazoa; phylum Chordata; class Aves; order Strigiformes; family Strigidae; genus Strix; species Strix aluco. The sequence continues at coordinate 3,699,702 of NW_027436647.1, forward strand.
GAATTCTCTGCTGCCTTTCCCCAGTGCTCTGCAAGCTCTCCAGGACAACATAGAATCTGGGGCTCTGTGCTTTCTTTCGTTCTGAACAAGTGTTAGTGTTTTCTGCACAAAAGCGATTCTGCAAAACAATGTGAACACTTCTGCTTCCCAGGCACAGAGAAGGTGCTAGCAGGGAATTCTCTGCTGCCTTTCCCCAGTGCTCTGCAAGCTCTCCAGGACAACATAAAATCTGGGGCTCTGTGCTTTCTTTCCTTCTGAACAAGTGTTAGTGTTTTCTGCACAAAAGCGATTCTGCGAAGCAATGTGAACACTTCTGCTTCCCAGGCACAGAGAAGGTGCTAGCAAGGAATTCTCTGCCTGCCTTTCCCCAGTGCTCTGCAAGCTCTCCAGGACAACATAAAATCTGGGGCTCTGTGCTTTCTTTCCTTCTGAACAAGTGTTACTGTTTTCTGCACAAAAGCGATTCTGCGAAGCAATGTGAACAGGCACAGAGAAGGTGCTATCAGGGAATTCTCTGCCTGCCTTTCCCCAGTGCTCTGCAAGCTCTCCAGGACAACATAAAATCTGGGGCTCTGTGCTTTCTTTCCTTCTGAACAAGTGTTAGTGTTTTCTGCACAAAAGCGATTCTGCGAAACAATGTGAACACTTCTGCTTCCCAGGCACAGAGAAGGTGCTAGCAGGGAATTCTCTGCCTGCCTTTCCCCAGTGCTCTGCAAGCTCTCCAGGACAACATAGAATCTGGGGCTCTGTGCTTTCTTTCGTTCTGAACAAGTGTTACTGTTTTCTGCACAAAAGCGATTCTTGCGAAGCAATGTGAACACTTCTGCTTCCCAGGTACAGAGAAGGTGCTAGCAGGGAATTCTCTGCCTGCCTTTCCCCAGTGCTCTGCAAGCTCTCCAGGACAACATAGAATCTGGGGCTCTGTGCTTTCTTTCCTTCTGAACAAGTGTTAGTGTTTTCTGCACAAAAGCGATTCTGCGAAGCAATGTGAACAGGCACAGAGAAGGTGCTAGCAGGGAATTCTCTGCTGCCTTTCCCCAGTGCTCTGCAAGCTCTCCAGGACAACATAAAATCTGGGGCTCTGTGCTTTCTTTCCTTCTGAACAAGTGTTACTGTTTTCTGCACAAAAGCGATTCTGCGAAGCAATGTGAACACTTCTGCTTCCCAAGCACAGAGAAGGTGCTAGCAAGGAATTCTCTGCCTGCCTTTCCCCAGTGCTCTGCAAGCTCTCCAGGACAACATAAAATCTGGGGCTCTGTGCTTTCTTTCCTTCTGAACAAGTGTTACTGTTTTCTGCACAAAAGCGATTCTGCGAAGCAATGTGAACAGGCACAGAGAAGGTGCTATCAGGGAATTCTCTGCCTGCCTTTCCCCAGTGCTCTGCAAGCTCTCCAGGACAACATAAAATCTGGGGCTCTGTGCTTTCTTTCCTTCTGAACAAGTGTTAGTGTTTTCTGCACAAAAGCGATTCTGCGAAACAATGTGAACACTTCTGCTTCCCAGGCACAGAGAAGGTGCTAGCAGGGAATTCTCTGCCTGCCTTTCCCCAGTGCTCTGCAAGCTCTCCAGGACAACATAGAATCTGGGGCTCTGTGCTTTCTTTCGTTCTGAACAAGTGTTACTGTTTTCTGCACAAAAGCGATTCAGCGAAGCAATGTGAACAGGCACAGACAAGGTGCTATCAGGGAATTCTCTGCCTGCCTTTCCCCAGTGCTCTGCAAGCTCTCCAGGACAACATAAAATCTGGGGCTCTGTGCTTTCTTTGCTTCTGAACAAGTGTTACTGTTTTCTGCACCAAAGCGATTCTTGCGAAGCAATGTGAACACTTCTGCTTCCCAGGCACAGAGAAGGTGCTATCAGGGAATTCTCTGCCTGCCTTTCCCCAGTGCTCTGCAAGCTCTCCAGGACAACATAAAATCTGGGGCTCTGCGCTGTCTTTCGTTCTGAACAAGTGTTACTGTTTTCTGCACAAAAGCGATTCTTGCGAAGCAATGTGAACACTTCTGCTTCCCAGGCACAGAGAAGGTGCTATCAGGGAATTCTCTGCCTGCCTTTCCCCAGTGCTCTGCAAGCTCTCCAGGACAACATAGAATCTGGGGCTCTGTGCTTTCTTTCCTTCTGAACAAGTGTTACTGTTTTCTGCACAAAAGCGATTCTTGCGAAGCAATGTGAACACTTCTGCTTCCCAGGCACAGAGAAGGTGCTAGCAGGGAATTCTCTGCCTGCCTTTCCCCAGTGCTCTGCAAGCTCTCCAGGACAACATAAAATCTGGGGCTCTGTGCTTTCTTTCGTTCTGAACAAGTGTTACTGTTTTCTGCACAAAAGTGATTCTGCGAAGCAATGTGAACACTTCTGCTTCCCAGGCACAGAGAAGGTGCTATCAGGGAATTCTCTGCCTGCCTTTCCCCAGTGGTCTGCAAGCTCTCCAGGACAACATAGAATCTGGGGCTCTGTGCTTTCTTTCCTTCTGAACAAGTGTTAGTGTTTTCTGCACAAAAGCGATTCTGCGAAGCAATGTGAACACTTCTGCTTCCCAGGCACAGAGAAGGTGATATCAGGGAATTCTCTGCCTGCCTTTCCCCAGTGCTCTGCAAGCTCTCCAAGACAACATAGAATCTGGTGCTCTGTGCTTTCTTTCCTTCTGAACAAGTGTTACTGTTTTCTGAACAAAAGCGATTCTGCGAAGCAATGTGAACACTTCTGCTTCCCAGGCACAGAGAAGGTGCTAGCAAGGAATTCTCTGCCTGCCTTTCCCCAGTGCTCTGCAAGCTCTCCAGGACAACATAAAATCTGGGGCTCTGTGCTTTCTTTCCTTCTGAACAAGTGTTACTGTTTTCTGCACAAAAGCGATTCTGCGAAGCAATGTGAACAGGCACAGAGAAGGTGCTATCAGGGAATTCTCTGCCTGCCTTTCCCCAGTGCTCTGCAAGCTCTCCAGGACAACATAAAATCTGGGGCTCTGTGCTTTCTTTCCTTCTGAACAAGTGTTAGTGTTTTCTGCACAAAAGCGATTCTGCGAAGCAATGTGAACACTTCTGCTTCCCAGGCACAGAGAAGGTGATATCAGGGAATTCTCTGCCTGCCTTTCCCCAGTGCTCTGCAAGCTCTCCAGGACAACATAAAATCTGGGGCTCTGTGCTTTCTTTCCTTCTGAACAAGTGTTAGTGTTTTCTGCACAAAAGCGATTCTGCGAAGCAATGTGAACACTTCTGCTTCCCAGGCACAGAGAAGGTGCTAGCAAGGAATTCTCTGCCTGCCTTTCCCCAGTGCTCTGCAAGCTCTCCAGGACAACATAAAATCTGGGGCTCTGTGCTTTCTTTCCTTCTGAACAAGTGTTACTGTTTTCTGCACAAAAGCGATTCTGCGAAGCAATGTGAACAGGCACAGAGAAGGTGCTATCAGGGAATTCTCTGCCTGCCTTTCCCCAGTGCTCTGCAAGCTCTCCAGGACAACATAAAATCTGGGGCTCTGTGCTTTCTTTCCTTCTGAACAAGTGTTAGTGTTTTCTGCACAAAAGCGATTCTGCGAAACAATGTGAACACTTCTGCTTCCCAGGCACAGAGAAGGTGCTAGCAGGGAATTCTCTGCCTGCCTTTCCCCAGTGCTCTGCAAGCTCTCCAGGACAACATAGAATCTGGGGCTCTGTGCTTTCTTTCGTTCTGAACAAGTGTTACTGTTTTCTGCACAAAAGCGATTCTTGCGAAGCAATGTGAACACTTCTGCTTCCCAGGTACAGAGAAGGTGCTAGCAGGGAATTCTCTGCCTGCCTTTCCCCAGTGCTCTGCAAGCTCTCCAGGACAACATAGAATCTGGGGCTCTGTGCTTTCTTTCCTTCTGAACAAGTGTTAGTGTTTTCTGCACAAAAGCGATTCTGCGAAGCAATGTGAACAGGCACAGAGAAGGTGCTAGCAGGGAATTCTCTGCTGCCTTTCCCCAGTGCTCTGCAAGCTCTCCAGGACAACATAAAATCTGGGGCTCTGTGCTTTCTTTCCTTCTGAACAAGTGTTACTGTTTTCTGCACAAAAGCGATTCTGCGAAGCAATGTGAACACTTCTGCTTCCCAGGCACAGAGAAGGTGCTAGCAAGGAATTCTCTGCCTGCCTTTCCCCAGTGCTCTGCAAGCTCTCCAGGACAACATAAAATCTGGGGCTCTGTGCTTTCTTTCCTTCTGAACAAGTGTTACTGTTTTCTGCACAAAAGCGATTCTGCGAAGCAATGTGAACAGGCACAGAGAAGGTGCTATCAGGGAATTCTCTGCCTGCCTTTCCCCAGTGCTCTGCAAGCTCTCCAGGACAACATAAAATCTGGGGCTCTGTGCTTTCTTTCCTTCTGAACAAGTGTTAGTGTTTTCTGCACAAAAGCGATTCTGCGAAACAATGTGAACACTTCTGCTTCCCAGGCACAGAGAAGGTGCTAGCAGGGAATTCTCTGCCTGCCTTTCCCCAGTGCTCTGCAAGCTCTCCAGGACAACATAGAATCTGGGGCTCTGTGCTTTCTTTCGTTCTGAACAAGTGTTACTGTTTTCTGCACAAAAGCGATTCTGCGAAGCAATGTGAACAGGCACAGACAAGGTGCTATCAGGGAATTCTCTGCCTGCCTTTCCCCAGTGCTCTGCAAGCTCTCCAGGACAACATAAAATCTGGGGCTCTGTGCTTTCTTTGCTTCTGAACAAGTGTTACTGTTTTCTGCACCAAAGCGATTCTTGCGAAGCAATGTGAACACTTCTGCTTCCCAGGCACAGAGAAGGTGCTATCAGGGAATTCTCTGCCTGCCTTTCCCCAGTGCTCTGCAAGCTCTCCAGGACAACATAAAATCTGGGGCTCTGCGCTGTCTTTCGTTCTGAACAAGTGTTACTGTTTTCTGCACAAAAGCGATTCTTGCGAAGCAATGTGAACACTTCTGCTTCCCAGGCACAGAGAAGGTGCTATCAGGGAATTCTCTGCCTGCCTTTCCCCAGTGCTCTGCAAGCTCTCCAGGACAACATAGAATCTGGGGCTCTGTGCTTTCTTTCCTTCTGAACAAGTGTTACTGTTTTCTGCACAAAAGCGATTCTTGCGAAGCAATGTGAACACTTCTGCTTCCCAGGCACAGAGAAGGTGCTAGCAGGGAATTCTCTGCCTGCCTTTCCCCAGTGCTCTGCAAGCTCTCCAGGACAACATAAAATCTGGGGCTCTGTGCTTTCTTTCCTTCTGAACAAGTGTTAGTGTTTTCTGCACAAAAGTGATTCTGCGAAGCAATGTGAACACTTCTGCTTCCCAGGCACAGAGAAGGTGCTATCAGGGAATTCTCTGCCTGCCTTTCCCCAGTGGTCTGCAAGCTCTCCAGGACAACATAGAATCTGGGGCTCTGTGCTTTCTTTCCTTCTGAACAAGTGTTAGTGTTTTCTGCACAAAAGCGATTCTGCGAAGCAATGTGAACACTTCTGCTTCCCAGGCACAGAGAAGGTGATATCAGGGAATTCTCTGCCTGCCTTTCCCCAGTGCTCTGCAAGCTCTCCAAGACAACATAGAATCTGGTGCTCTGTGCTTTCTTTCCTTCTGAACAAGTGTTACTGTTTTCTGAACAAAAGCGATTCTGCGAAGCAATGTGAACACTTCTGCTTCCCAGGCACAGAGAAGGTGCTAGCAAGGAATTCTCTGCCTGCCTTTCCCCAGTGCTCTGCAAGCTCTCCAGGACAACATAAAATCTGGGGCTCTGTGCTTTCTTTCCTTCTGAACAAGTGTTACTGTTTTCTGCACAAAAGCGATTCTGCGAAGCAATGTGAACAGGCACAGAGAAGGTGCTATCAGGGAATTCTCTGCCTGCCTTTCCCCAGTGCTCTGCAAGCTCTCCAGGACAACATAAAATCTGGGGCTCTGTGCTTTCTTTCCTTCTGAACAAGTGTTAGTGTTTTCTGCACAAAAGCGATTCTGCGAAACAATGTGAACACTTCTGCTTCCCAGGCACAGAGAAGGTGCTATCAGGGAATTCTCTGCCTGCCTTTCCCCAGTGCTCTGCAAGCTCTCCAGGACAACATAAAATCTGGGGCTCTGTGCTTTCTTTCCTTCTGAACAAGTGTTACTGTTTTCTGCACAAAAGCGATTCTGCGAAGCAATGTGAACAGGCACAGACAAGGTGCTATCAGGGAATTCTCTGCCTGCCTTTCCCCAGTGCTCTGCAAGCTCTCCAGGACAACATAAAATCTGGGGCTCTGTGCTTTCTTTGCTTCTGAACAAGTGTTACTGTTTTCTGCACCAAAGCGATTCTTGCGAAGCAATGTGAACACTTCTGCTTCCCAGGCACAGAGAAGGTGCTATCAGGGAATTCTCTGCCTGCCTTTCCCCAGTGCTCTGCAAGCTCTCCAGGACAACATAAAATCTGGGGCTCTGCGCTGTCTTTCGTTCTGAACAAGTGTTACTGTTTTCTGCACAAAAGCGATTCTTGCGAAGCAATGTGAACACTTCTGCTTCCCAGGCACAGAGAAGGTGCTATCAGGGAATTCTCTGCCTGCCTTTCCCCAGTGCTCTGCAAGCTCTCCAGGACAACATAGAATCTGGGGCTCTGTGCTTTCTTTCCTTCTGAACAAGTGTTACTGTTTTCTGCACAAAAGCGATTCTTGCGAAGCAATGTGAACACTTCTGCTTCCCAGGCACAGAGAAGGTGCTAGCAGGGAATTCTCTGCCTGCCTTTCCCCAGTGCTCTGCAAGCTCTCCAGGACAACATAAAATCTGGGGCTCTGTGCTTTCTTTCCTTCTGAACAAGTGTTAGTGTTTTCTGCACAAAAGTGATTCTGCGAAGCAATGTGAACACTTCTGCTTCCCAGGCACAGAGAAGGTGCTATCAGGGAATTCTCTGCCTGCCTTTCCCCAGTGGTCTGCAAGCTCTCCAGGACAACATAGAATCTGGGGCTCTGTGCTTTCTTTCCTTCTGAACAAGTGTTAGTGTTTTCTGCACAAAAGCGATTCTGCGAAGCAATGTGAACACTTCTGCTTCCCAGGCACAGAGAAGGTGATATCAGGGAATTCTCTGCCTGCCTTTCCCCAGTGCTCTGCAAGCTCTCCAAGACAACATAGAATCTGGTGCTCTGTGCTTTCTTTCCTTCTGAACAAGTGTTACTGTTTTCTGAACAAAAGCGATTCTGCGAAGCAATGTGAACACTTCTGCTTCCCAGGCACAGAGAAGGTGCTAGGAAGGAATTCTCTGCCTGCCTTTCCCCAGTGCTCTGCAAGCTCTCGAGGACAACATAAAATCTGGGGCTCTGTGCTTTCTTTCCTTCTGAACAAGTGTTACTGTTTTCTGCACAAAGGCGATTCTGCGAAACAATGTGAACAGACACAGAGAAGGTGCTATCAGGGAATTCTCTGCCTGCCTTTCCCCAGTGCTCTGCAAGCTCTCGAGGACAACATAGAATCTGGGGCTCTGTGCTTTCTTTCCTTCTGAACAAGTGTTACTGTTTTCTGCACAAAAGCGATTCTTGCGAAGCAATGTGAACACTTCTGCTTCCCAGGCACAGAGAAGGTGCTAGCAGGGAATTCTCTGCCTGCCTTTCCCCAGTGCTCTGCAAGCTCTCCAGGACAACAGAGAATCTGGGGCTCTGTGCTTTCTTTCGTTCTGAACAAGTGTTAGTGTTTTCTGCACAAAAGCGATTCTGCGAAACAATGTGAACACTTCTGCTTCCCAGGCACAGAGAAGGTGCTAGCAGGGAATTCTCTGCCTGCCTTTCCCCAGTGCTCTGCAAGCTCTCCAGGACAACATAAAATCTGGGGCTCTGTGCTTTCTTTGCTTCTGAACAAGTGTTACTGTTTTCTGCACAAAAGCGATTCTTGCGAAGCAATGTGAACACTTCTGCTTCCCAGGCACAGAGAAGGTGCTAGCAGGGAATTCTCTGCCTGCCTTTCCCCAGTGCTCTGCAAGCTCTCCAGGACAACATAGAATCTGGGGCTCTGTGCTTTCTTTCGTTCTGAACAAGTGTTACTGTTTTCTGCACAAAAGCGATTCTGCGAAGCAATGTGAACAGGCACAGAGAAGGTGCTATCAGGGAATTCTCTGCCTGCCTTTCCCCAGTGCTCTGCAAGCTCTCCAGGACAACATAAAATCTGGGGCTCTGTGCTTTCTTTCCTTCTGAACAAGTGTTAGTGTTTTCTGCACAAAAGCGATTCTGCGAAACAATGTGAACACTTCTGCTTCCCAGGCACAGAGAAGGTGCTATCAGGGAATTCTCTGCCTGCCTTTCCCCAGTGCTCTGCAAGCTCTCCAGGACAACATAAAATCTGGGGCTCTGTGCTTTCTTTCCTTCTGAACAAGTGTTACTGTTTTCTGCACAAAAGCGATTCTGCGAAGCAATGTGAACAGGCACAGACAAGGTGCTATCAGGGAATTCTCTGCCTGCCTTTCCCCAGTGCTCTGCAAGCTCTCCAGGACAACATAAAATCTGGGGCTCTGTGCTTTCTTTGCTTCTGAACAAGTGTTACTGTTTTCTGCACCAAAGCGATTCTTGCGAAGCAATGTGAACACTTCTGCTTCCCAGGCACAGAGAAGGTGCTATCAGGGAATTCTCTGCCTGCCTTTCCCCAGTGCTCTGCAAGCTCTCCAGGACAACATAAAATCTGGGGCTCTGCGCTGTCTTTCGTTCTGAACAAGTGTTACTGTTTTCTGCACAAAAGCGATTCTTGCGAAGCAATGTGAACACTTCTGCTTCCCAGGCACAGAGAAGGTGCTATCAGGGAATTCTCTGCCTGCCTTTCCCCAGTGCTCTGCAAGCTCTCCAGGACAACATAGAATCTGGGGCTCTGTGCTTTCTTTCCTTCTGAACAAGTGTTACTGTTTTCTGCACAAAAGCGATTCTTGCGAAGCAATGTGAACACTTCTGCTTCCCAGGCACAGAGAAGGTGCTAGCAGGGAATTCTCTGCCTGCCTTTCCCCAGTGCTCTGCAAGCTCTCCAGGACAACATAAAATCTGGGGCTCTGTGCTTTCTTTCCTTCTGAACAAGTGTTAGTGTTTTCTGCACAAAAGTGATTCTGCGAAGCAATGTGAACACTTCTGCTTCCCAGGCACAGAGAAGGTGCTATCAGGGAATTCTCTGCCTGCCTTTCCCCAGTGGTCTGCAAGCTCTCCAGGACAACATAGAATCTGGGGCTCTGTGCTTTCTTTCCTTCTGAACAAGTGTTAGTGTTTTCTGCACAAAAGCGATTCTGCGAAGCAATGTGAACACTTCTGCTTCCCAGGCACAGAGAAGGTGATATCAGGGAATTCTCTGCCTGCCTTTCCCCAGTGCTCTGCAAGCTCTCCAAGACAACATAGAATCTGGTGCTCTGTGCTTTCTTTCCTTCTGAACAAGTGTTACTGTTTTCTGAACAAAAGCGATTCTGCGAAGCAATGTGAACACTTCTGCTTCCCAGGCACAGAGAAGGTGCTAGGAAGGAATTCTCTGCCTGCCTTTCCCCAGTGCTCTGCAAGCTCTCGAGGACAACATAAAATCTGGGGCTCTGTGCTTTCTTTCCTTCTGAACAAGTGTTACTGTTTTCTGCACAAAGGCGATTCTGCGAAACAATGTGAACAGACACAGAGAAGGTGCTATCAGGGAATTCTCTGCCTGCCTTTCCCCAGTGCTCTGCAAGCTCTCGAGGACAACATAGAATCTGGGGCTCTGTGCTTTCTTTCCTTCTGAACAAGTGTTACTGTTTTCTGCACAAAAGCGATTCTTGCGAAGCAATGTGAACACTTCTGCTTCCCAGGCACAGAGAAGGTGCTAGCAGGGAATTCTCTGCCTGCCTTTCCCCAGTGCTCTGCAAGCTCTCCAGGACAACAGAGAATCTGGGGCTCTGTGCTTTCTTTCGTTCTGAACAAGTGTTAGTGTTTTCTGCACAAAAGCGATTCTGCGAAACAATGTGAACACTTCTGCTTCCCAGGCACAGAGAAGGTGCTAGCAGGGAATTCTCTGCCTGCCTTTCCCCAGTGCTCTGCAAGCTCTCCAGGACAACATAAAATCTGGGGCTCTGTGCTTTCTTTGCTTCTGAACAAGTGTTACTGTTTTCTGCACAAAAGCGATTCTTGCGAAGCAATGTGAACACTTCTGCTTCCCAGGCACAGAGAAGGTGCTAGCAGGGAATTCTCTGCCTGCCTTTCCCCAGTGCTCTGCAAGCTCTCCAGGACAACATAGAATCTGGGGCTCTGTGCTTTCTTTCGTTCTGAACAAGTGTTACTGTTTTCTGCACAAAAGCGATTCTTGCGAAGCAATGTGAACACTTCTGCTTCCCAGGCACAGAGAAGGTGCTAGCAGGGAATTCTCTGCCTGCCTTTCCCCAGTGCTCTGCAAGCTCTCCAGGACAACATAGAATCTGGGGCTCTGTGCTTTCTTTCGTTCTGAACAAGTGTTAGTGTTTTCTGCACAAAAGTGATTCTGCGAAGCAATGTGAACAGGCACAGAGAAGGTGCTAGCAGGGAATTCTCTGCCTGCCTTTCCCCAGTGCTCTGCAAGCTCTCCAGGACAACATAAAATCTGGGGCTCTGTGCTTTCTTTCGTTCTGAACAAGTGTTACTGTTTTCTGCACAAAAGCGATTCTGCGAAACAATGTGAACACTTCTGCTTCCCAGGCACAGAGAAGGTGCTAGCAAGGAATTCTCTGCCTGCCTTTCCCCAGTGCTCTGCAAGCTCTCCAGGACAACATAAAATCTGGGGCTCTGTGCTTTCTTTCGTTCTGAACAAGTGTTACTGTTTTCTGCACAAAAGCGATTCTGCGAAGCAATGTGAACAGGCACAGAGAAGGTGCTAGCAGGGAATTCTCTGCCTGCCTTTCCCCAGTGCTCTGCAAGCTCTCCAGGACAACATAAAATCTGGGGCTCTGTGCTTTCTTTCCTTCTGAACAAGTGTTACTGTTTTCTGCACAAAAGCGATTCTGCGAAACAATGTGAACACTTCTGCTTCCCAGGCACAGAGAAGGTGCTAGCAAGGAATTCTCTGCCTGCCTTTCCCCAGTGCTCTGCAAGCTCTCCAGGACAACATAAAATCTGGGGCTCTGTGCTTTCTTTCGTTCTGAACAAGTGTTACTGTTTTCTGCACAAAAGCGATTCTGCGAAGCAATGTGAACAGGCACAGAGAAGGTGCTAGCAGGGAATTCTCTGCCTGCCTTTCCCCAGTGCTCTGCAAGCTCTCCAGGACAACATAAAATCTGGGGCTCTGTGCTTTCTTTCCTTCTGAACAAGTGTTACTGTTTTCTGCACAAAAGCGATTCTTGCGAAGCAATGTGAACACTTCTGCTTCCCAGGTACAGAGAAGGTGCTAGCAGGGAATTTTCTGCTGCCTTTCCCCAGTGCTCTGCAAGCTCTCCAGGACAACATAGAATCTGGGGCTCTGTGCTTTCTTTCCTTCTGAACAAGTGTTAGTGTTTTCTGCACAAAAGCGATTCTGCGAAGCAATGTGAACAGGCACAGAGAAGGTGCTAGCAGGGAATTCTCTGCTGCCTTTCCCCAGTGCTCTGCAAGCTCTCCAGGACAACATAAAATCTGGGGCTCTGTGCTTTCTTTCCTTCTGAACAAGTGTTAGTGTTTTCTGCACAAAAGCGATTCTGCGAAGCAATGTGAACACTTCTGCTTCCCAGGTACAGAGAAGGTGCTAGCAGGGAATTCTCTGCTGCCTTTCCCCAGTGCTCTGCAAGCTCTCCAGGACAACATAGAATCTGGGGCTCTGTGCTTTCTTTCCTTCTGAACAAGTGTTAGTGTTTTCTGCACAAAAGTGATTCTGCGAAGCAATGTGAACACTTCTGCTTCCCAGGCACAGAGAAGGTGCTATCAGGGAATTCTCTGCCTGCCTTTCCCCAGTGCTCTGCAAGCTCTCCAGGACAACATAGAATCTGGGGCTCTGTGCTTTCTTTCCTTCTGAACAAGTGTTAGTGTTTTCTGCACAAAAGCGATTCTGCGAAGCAATGTGAACACTTCTGCTTCCCAGGCACAGAGAAGGTGATATCAGGGAATTCTCTGCCTGCCTTTCCCCAGTGCTCTGCAAGCTCTCCAAGACAACATAGAATCTGGTGCTCTGTGCTTTCTTTCCTTCTGAACAAGTGTTACTGTTTTCTGAACAAAAGCGATTCTGCGAAGCAATGTGAACACTTCTGCTTCCCAGGCACAGAGAAGGTGCTAGGAAGGAATTCTCTGCCTGCCTTTCCCCAGTGCTCTGCAAGCTCTCGAGGACAACATAAAATCTGGGGCTCTGTGCTTTCTTTCCTTCTGAACAAGTGTTACTGTTTTCTGCACAAAAGCGATTCTGCGAAACAATGTGAACAGACACAGAGAAGGTGCTATCAGGGAATTCTCTGCCTGCCTTTCCCCAGTGCTCTGCAAGCTCTCGAGGACAACATAGAATCTGGGGCTCTGTGCTTTCTTTCCTTCTGAACAAGTGTTACTGTTTTCTGCACAAAAGCGATTCTTGCGAAGCAATGTGAACACTTCTGCTTCCCAGGCACAGAGAAGGTGCTAGCAGGGAATTCTCTGCCTGCCTTTCCCCAGTGCTCTGCAAGCTCTCCAGGACAACAGAGAATCTGGGGCTCTGTGCTTTCTTTCGTTCTGAACAAGTGTTAGTGTTTTCTGCACAAAAGCGATTCTGCGAAACAATGTGAACACTTCTGCTTCCCAGGCACAGAGAAGGTGCTAGCAGGGAATTCTCTGCCTGCCTTTCCCCAGTGCTCTGCAAGCTCTCCAGGACAACATAAAATCTGGGGCTCTGTGCTTTCTTTGCTTCTGAACAAGTGTTACTGTTTTCTGCACAAAAGCGATTCTTGCGAAGCAATGTGAACACTTCTGCTTCCCAGGCACAGAGAAGGTGCTAGCAGGGAATTCTCTGCCTGCCTTTCCCCAGTGCTCTGCAAGCTCTCCAGGACAACATAGAATCTGGGGCTCTGTGCTTTCTTTCGTTCTGAACAAGTGTTACTGTTTTCTGCACAAAAGCGATTCTTGCGAAGCAATGTGAACACTTCTGCTTCCCAGGCACAGAGAAGGTGCTAGCAGGGAATTCTCTGCCTGCCTTTCCCCAGTGCTCTGCAAGCTCTCCAGGACAACATAGAATCTGGGGCTCTGTGCTTTCTTTCGTTCTGAACAAGTGTTAGTGTTTTCTGCACAAAAGTGATTCTGCGAAGCAATGTGAACAGGCACAGAGAAGGTGCTAGCAGGGAATTCTCTGCCTGCCTTTCCCCAGTGCTCTGCAAGCTCTCCAGGACAACATAAAATCTGGGGCTCTGTGCTTTCTTTCGTTCTGAACAAGTGTTACTGTTTTCTGCACAAAAGCGATTCTGCGAAGCAATGTGAACAGGCACAGAGAAGGTGCTAGCAGGGAATTCTCTGCCTGCCTTTCCCCAGTGCTCTGCAAGCTCTCCAGGACAACATAAAATCTGGGGCTCTGTGCTTTCTTTCCTTCTGAACAAGTGTTACTGTTTTCTGCACAAAAGCGATTCTTGCGAAGCAATGTGAACACTTCTGCTTCCCAGGTACAGAGAAGGTGCTAGCAGGGAATTCTCTGCTGCCTTTCCCCAGTGCTCTGCAAGCTCTCCAGGACAACATAGAATCTGGGGCTCTGTGCTTTCTTTCCTTCTGAACAAGTGTTAGTGTTTTCTGCACAAAAGCGATTCTGCGAAGCAATGTGAACAGGCACAGAGAAGGTGCTAGCAGGGAATTCTCTGCTGCCTTTCCCCAGTGCTCTGCAAGCTCTCCAGGACAACATAAAATCTGGGGCTCTGTGCTTTCTTTCCTTCTGAACAAGTGTTAGTGTTTTCTGCACAAAAGCGATTCTGCGAAGCAATGTGAACACTTCTGCTTCCCAGGCACAGAGAAGGTGCTAGCAAGGAATTCTCTGCCTGCCTTTCCCCAGTGCTCTGCAAGCTCTCCAGGACAACAGAGAATCTGGGGCTCTGTGCTTTCTTTCCTTCTGAACAAGTGTTAGTGTTTTCTGCACAAAAGCGATTCTGCGAAACAATGTGAACACTTCTGCTTCCCAGGCACAGAGAAGGTGCTAGCAGGGAATTCTCTGCCTGCCTTTCCCCAGTGCTCTGCAAGCTCTCCAGGACAACATAAAATCTGGGGCTCTGTGCTTTCTTTGCTTCTGAACAAGTGTTACTGTTTTCTGCACAAAAGCGATTCTTGCGAAGCAATGTGAACACTTCTGCTTCCCAGGCACAGAGAAGGTGCTAGCAGGGAATTCTCTGCCTGCCTTTCCCCAGTGCTCTGCAAGCTCTCCAGGACAACATAGAATCTGGGGCTCTGTGCTTTCTTTCGTTCTGAACAAGTGTTACTGTTTTCTGCACAAAAGCGATTCTTGCGAAGCAATGTGAACACTTCTGCTTCCCAGGCACAGAGAAGGTGCTATCAGGGAATTCTCTGCCTGCCTTTCCCCAGTGCTCTGCAAGCTCTCCAGGACAACATAGAATCTGGGGCTCTGTGCTTTCTTTCGTTCTGAACAAGTGTTAGTGTTTTCTGCACAAAAGTGATTCTGCGAAGCAATGTGAACAGGCACAGAGAAGGTGCTAGCAGGGAATTCTCTGCCTGCCTTTCCCCAGTGCTCTGCAAGCTCTCCAGGACAACATAAAATCTGGGGCTCTGTGCTTTCTTTCCTTCTGAACAAGTGTTAGTGTTTTCTGCACAAAAGCGATTCTGCGAAGCAATGTGAACACTTCTGCTTCCCAGGCACAGAGAAGGTGCTATCAGGGAATTCTCTGCCTGCCTTTCCCCAGTGCTCTGCAAGCTCTCCAGGACAACATAAAATCTGGGGCTCTGTGCTTTCTTTCGTTCTGAACAAGTGTTACTGTTTTCTGCACAAAAGCGATTATGCGAAGCAATGTGAACAGGCACAGAGAAGGTGCTAGCAGGGAATTCTCTGCCTGCCTTTCCCCAGTGCTCTGCAAGCTCTCCAGGACAACATAAAATCTGGGGCTCTGTGCTTTCTTTCCTTCTGAACAAGTGTTACTGTTTTCTGCACAAAAGCGATTCTTGCGAAGCAATGTGAACACTTCTGCTTCCCAGGTACAGAGAAGGTGCTAGCAGGGAATTCTCTGCTGCCTTTCCCCAGTGCTCTGCAAGCTCTCCAGGACAACATAGAATCTGGGGCTCTGTGCTTTCTTTCCTTCTGAACAAGTGTTAGTGTTTTCTGCACAAAAGCGATTCTGCGAAGCAATGTGAACAGGCACAGAGAAGGTGCTAGCAGGGAATTCTCTGCTGCCTTTCCCCAGTGCTCTGCAAGCTCTCCAGGACAACATAAAATCTGGGGCTCTGTGCTTTCTTTCCTTCTGAACAAGTGTTAGTGTTTTCTGCACAAAAGCGATTCTGCGAAGCAATGTGAACACTTCTGCTTCCCAGGCACAGAGAAGGTGCTAGCAAGGAATTCTCTGCCTGCCTTTCCCCAGTGCTCTGCAAGCTCTCCAGGACAACATAAAATCTGGGGCTCTGTGCTTTCTTTCCTTCTGAACAAGTGTTACTGTTTTCTGCACAAAAGCGATTCTGCGAAGCAATGTGAACAGGCACAGAGAAGGTGCTAGCAGGGAATTCTCTGCCTGCCTTTCCCCAGTGCTCTGCAAGCTCTCCAGGACAACATAAAATCTGGGGCTCTGTGCTTTCTTTCCTTCTGAACAAGTGTTAGTGTTTTCTGCACAAAAGCGATTCTGCGAAACAATGTGAACACTTCTGCTTCCCAGGCACAGAGAAGGTGCTAGCAGGGAATTCTCTGCCTGCCTTTCCCCAGTGCTCTGCAAGCTCTCCAGGACAACATAGAATCTGGGGCTCTGTGCTTTCTTTCGTTCTGAACAAGTGTTACTGTTTTCTGCACAAAAGCGATTCTTGCGAAGCAATGTGAACACTTCTGCTTCCCAGGCACAGAGAAGGTGCTATCAGGGAATTCTCTGCCTGCCTTTCCCCAGTGCTCTGCAAGCTCTCCAGGACAACATAGAATCTGGGGCTCTGTGCTTTCTTTCCTTCTGAACAAGTGTTAGTGTTTTCTGCACAAAAGCGATTCTGCGAAGCAATGTGAACAGGCACAGAGAAGGTGCTAGCAGGGAATTCTCTGCTGCCTTTCCCCAGTGCTCTGCAAGCTCTCCAGGACAACATAAAATCTGGGGCTCTGTGCTTTCTTTCCTTCTGAACAAGTGTTACTGTTTTCTGCACAAAAGCGATTCTGCGAAGCAATGTGAACACTTCTGCTTCCCAGGCACAGAGAAGGTGCTAGCAAGGAATTCTCTGCCTGCCTTTCCCCAGTGCTCTGCAAGCTCTCCAGGACAACATAAAATCTGGGGCTCTGTGCTTTCTTTCCTTCTGAACAAGTGTTAGTGTTTTCTGCACAAAAGCGATTCTGCGAAACAATGTGAACACTTCTGCTTCCCAGGCACAGAGAAGGTGCTAGCAGGGAATTCTCTGCCTGCCTTTCCCCAGTGCTCTGCAAGCTCTCGAGGACAACATAGAATCTGGGGCTCTGTGCTTTCTTTCGTTCTGAACAAGTGTTACTGTTTTCTGCACAAAAGCGATTCTGCGAAGCAATGTGAACAGGCACAGACAAGGTGCTATCAGGGAATTCTCTGCCTGCCTTTCCCCAGTGCTCTGCAAGCTCTCCAGGACAACATAAAATCTGGGGCTCTGTGCTTTCTTTCCTTCTGAACAAGTGTTAGTGTTTTCTGCACAAAAGCGATTCTGCGAAGCAATGTGAACACTTCTGCTTCCCAGGTACAGAGAAGGTGCTAGCAGGGAATTCTCTGCTGCCTTTCCCCAGTGCTCTGCAAGCTCTCCAGGACAACATAGAATCTGGGGCTCTGTGCTTTCTTTCCTTCTGAACAAGTGTTAGTGTTTTCTGCACAAAAGTGATTCTGCGAAGCAATGTGAACACTTCTGCTTCCCAGGCACAGAGAAGGTGCTATCAGGGAATTCTCTGCCTGCCTTTCCCCAGTGCTCTGCAAGCTCTCCAGGACAACATAGAATCTGGGGCTCTGTGCTTTCTTTCCTTCTGAACAAGTGTTAGTGTTTTCTGCACAAAAGCGATTCTGCGAAGCAATGTGAACACTTCTGCTTCCCAGGCACAGAGAAGGTGATATCAGGGAATTCTCTGCCTGCCTTTCCCCAGTGCTCTGCAAGCTCTCCAAGACAACATAGAATCTGGTGCTCTGTGCTTTCTTTCCTTCTGAACAAGTGTTACTGTTTTCTGAACAAAAGCGATTCTGCGAAGCAATGTGAACACTTCTGCTTCCCAGGCACAGAGAAGGTGCTAGGAAGGAATTCTCTGCCTGCCTTTCCCCAGTGCTCTGCAAGCTCTCGAGGACAACATAAAATCTGGGGCTCTGTGCTTTCTTTCCTTCTGAACAAGTGTTACTGTTTTCTGCACAAAAGCGATTCTGCGAAACAATGTGAACAGACACAGAGAAGGTGCTATCAGGGAATTCTCTGCCTGCCTTTCCCCAGTGCTCTGCAAGCTCTCGAGGACAACATAGAATCTGGGGCTCTGTGCTTTCTTTCCTTCTGAACAAGTGTTACTGTTTTCTGCACAAAAGCGATTCTTGCGAAGCAATGTGAACACTTCTGCTTCCCAGGCACAGAGAAGGTGCTAGCAGGGAATTCTCTGCCTGCCTTTCCCCAGTGCTCTGCAAGCTCTCCAGGACAACAGAGAATCTGGGGCTCTGTGCTTTCTTTCGTTCTGAACAAGTGTTAGTGTTTTCTGCACAAAAGCGATTCTGCGAAACAATGTGAACACTTCTGCTTCCCAGGCACAGAGAAGGTGCTAGCAGGGAATTCTCTGCCTGCCTTTCCCCAGTGCTCTGCAAGCTCTCCAGGACAACATAAAATCTGGGGCTCTGTGCTTTCTTTGCTTCTGAACAAGTGTTACTGTTTTCTGCACAAAAGCGATTCTTGCGAAGCAATGTGAACACTTCTGCTTCCCAGGCACAGAGAAGGTGCTAGCAGGGAATTCTCTGCCTGCCTTTCCCCAGTGCTCTGCAAGCTCTCCAGGACAACATAGAATCTGGGGCTCTGTGCTTTCTTTCGTTCTGAACAAGTGTTACTGTTTTCTGCACAAAAGCGATTCTTGCGAAGCAATGTGAACACTTCTGCTTCCCAGGCACAGAGAAGGTGCTAGCAGGGAATTCTCTGCCTGCCTTTCCCCAGTGCTCTGCAAGCTCTCCAGGACAACATAGAATCTGGGGCTCTGTGCTTTCTTTCGTTCTGAACAAGTGTTAGTGTTTTCTGCACAAAAGTGATTCTGCGAAGCAATGTGAACAGGCACAGAGAAGGTGCTAGCAGGGAATTCTCTGCCTGCCTTTCCCCAGTGCTCTGCAAGCTCTCCAGGACAACATAAAATCTGGGGCTCTGTGCTTTCTTTCCTTCTGAACAAGTGTTAGTGTTTTCTGCACAAAAGCGATTCTGCGAAGCAATGTGAACACTTCTGCTTCCCAGGCACAGAGAAGGTGCTAGCAAGGAATTCTCTGCCTGCCTTTCCCCAGTGCTCTGCAAGCTCTCCAGGACAACATAAAATCTGGGGCTCTGTGCTTTCTTTCGTTCTGAACAAGTGTTACTGTTTTCTGCACAAAAGCGATTCTGCGAAGCAATGTGAACAGGCACAGAGAAGGTGCTAGCAGGGAATTCTCTGCCTGCCTTTCCCCAGTGCTCTGCAAGCTCTCCAGGACAACATAAAATCTGGGGCTCTGTGCTTTCTTTCCTTCTGAACAAGTGTTACTGTTTTCTGCACAAAAGCGATTCTTGCGAAGCAATGTGAACACTTCTGCTTCCCAGGTACAGAGAAGGTGCTAGCAGGGAATTCTCTGCTGCCTTTCCCCAGTGCTCTGCAAGCTCTCCAGGACAACATAGAATCTGGGGCTCTGTGCTTTCTTTCCTTCTGAACAAGTGTTAGTGTTTTCTGCACAAAAGCGATTCTGCGAAGCAATGTGAACAGGCACAGAGAAGGTGCTAGCAGGGAATTCTCTGCTGCCTTTCCCCAGTGCTCTGCAAGCTCTCCAGGACAACATAAAATCTGGGGCTCTGTGCTTTCTTTCCTTCTGAACAAGTGTTAGTGTTTTCTGCACAAAAGCGATTCTGCGAAGCAATGTGAACACTTCTGCTTCCCAGGCACAGAGAAGGTGCTAGCAAGGAATTCTCTGCCTGCCTTTCCCCAGTGCTCTGCAAGCTCTCCAGGACAACAGAGAATCTGGGGCTCTGTGCTTTCTTTCCTTCTGAACAAGTGTTAGTGTTTTCTGCACAAAAGCGATTCTGCGAAACAATGTGAACACTTCTGCTTCCCAGGCACAGAGAAGGTGCTAGCAGGGAATTCTCTGCCTGCCTTTCCCCAGTGCTCTGCAAGCTCTCCAGGACAACATAAAATCTGGGGCTCTGTGCTTTCTTTGCTTCTGAACAAGTGTTACTGTTTTCTGCACAAAAGCGATTCTTGCGAAGCAATGTGAACACTTCTGCTTCCCAGGCACAGAGAAGGTGCTAGCAGGGAATTCTCTGCCTGCCTTTCCCCAGTGCTCTGCAAGCTCTCCAGGACAACATAGAATCTGGGGCTCTGTGCTTTCTTTCGTTCTGAACAAGTGTTACTGTTTTCTGCACAAAAGCGATTCTTGCGAAGCAATGTGAACACTTCTGCTTCCCAGGCACAGAGAAGGTGCTATCAGGGAATTCTCTGCCTGCCTTTCCCCAGTGCTCTGCAAGCTCTCCAGGACAACATAGAATCTGGGGCTCTGTGCTTTCTTTCGTTCTGAACAAGTGTTAGTGTTTTCTGCACAAAAGTGATTCTGCGAAGCAATGTGAACAGGCACAGAGAAGGTGCTAGCAGGGAATTCTCTGCCTGCCTTTCCCCAGTGCTCTGCAAGCTCTCCAGGACAACATAGAATCTGGGGCTCTGTGCTTTCTTTCCTTCTGAACAAGTGTTAGTGTTTTCTGCACAAAAGCGATTCTGCGAAGCAATGTGAACACTTCTGCTTCCCAGGCACAGAGAAGGTGCTATCAGGGAATTCTCTGCCTGCCTTTCCCCAGTGCTCTGCAAGCTCTCCAGGACAACATAAAATCTGGGGCTCTGTGCTTTCTTTCGTTCTGAACAAGTGTTACTGTTTTCTGCACAAAAGCGATTATGCGAAGCAATGTGAACAGGCACAGAGAAGGTGCTAGCAGGGAATTCTCTGCCTGCCTTTCCCCAGTGCTCTGCAAGCTCTCCAGGACAACATAAAATCTGGGGCTCTGTGCTTTCTTTCCTTCTGAACAAGTGTTACTGTTTTCTGCACAAAAGCGATTCTTGCGAAGCAATGTGAACACTTCTGCTTCCCAGGTACAGAGAAGGTGCTAGCAGGGAATTCTCTGCTGCCTTTCCCCAGTGCTCTGCAAGCTCTCCAGGACAACATAGAATCTGGGGCTCTGTGCTTTCTTTCCTTCTGAACAAGTGTTAGTGTTTTCTGCACAAAAGCGATTCTGCGAAGCAATGTGAACAGGCACAGAGAAGGTGCTAGCAGGGAATTCTCTGCTGCCTTTCCCCAGTGCTCTGCAAGCTCTCCAGGACAACATAAAATCTGGGGCTCTGTGCTTTCTTTCCTTCTGAACAAGTGTTAGTGTTTTCTGCACAAAAGCGATTCTGCGAAGCAATGTGAACACTTCTGCTTCCCAGGCACAGAGAAGGTGCTAGCAAGGAATTCTCTGCCTGCCTTTCCCCAGTGCTCTGCAAGCTCTCCAGGACAACATAAAATCTGGGGCTCTGTGCTTTCTTTCCTTCTGAACAAGTGTTACTGTTTTCTGCACAAAAGCGATTCTGCGAAGCAATGTGAACAGACACAGAGAAGGTGCTAGCAGGGAATTCTCTGCCTGCCTTTCCCCAGTGCTCTGCAAGCTCTCCAGGACAACATAAAATCTGGGGCTCTGTGCTTTCTTTCCTTCTGAACAAGTGTTAGTGTTTTCTGCACAAAAGCGATTCTGCGAAACAATGTGAACACTTCTGCTTCCCAGGCACAGAGAAGGTGCTAGCAGGGAATTCTCTGCCTGCCTTTCCCCAGTGCTCTGCAAGCTCTCCAGGACAACATAGAATCTGGGGCTCTGTGCTTTCTTTCGTTCTGAACAAGTGTTACTGTTTTCTGCACAAAAGCGATTCTTGCGAAGCAATGTGAACACTTCTGCTTCCCAGGCACAGAGAAGGTGCTATCAGGGAATTCTCTGCCTGCCTTTCCCCAGTGCTCTGCAAGCTCTCCAGGACAACATAGAATCTGGGGCTCTGTGCTTTCTTTCCTTCTGAACAAGTGTTAGTGTTTTCTGCACAAAAGCGATTCTGCGAAGCAATGTGAACAGGCACAGAGAAGGTGCTAGCAGGGAATTCTCTGCTGCCTTTCCCCAGTGCTCTGCAAGCTCTCCAGGACAACATAAAATCTGGGGCTCTGTGCTTTCTTTCCTTCTGAACAAGTGTTACTGTTTTCTGCACAAAAGCGATTCTGCGAAGCAATGTGAACACTTCTGCTTCCCAGGCACAGAGAAGGTGCTAGCAAGGAATTCTCTGCCTGCCTTTCCCCAGTGCTCTGCAAGCTCTCCAGGACAACATAAAATCTGGGGCTCTGTGCTTTCTTTCCTTCTGAACAAGTGTTAGTGTTTTCTGCACAAAAGCGATTCTGCGAAACAATGTGAACACTTCTGCTTCCCAGGCACAGAGAAGGTGCTAGCAGGGAATTCTCTGCCTGCCTTTCCCCAGTGCTCTGCAAGCTCTCGAGGACAACATAGAATCTGGGGCTCTGTGCTTTCTTTCGTTCTGAACAAGTGTTACTGTTTTCTGCACAAAAGCGATTCTGCGAAGCAATGTGAACAGGCACAGACAAGGTGCTATCAGGGAATTCTCTGCCTGCCTTTCCCCAGTGCTCTGCAAGCTCTCCAGGACAACATAAAATCTGGGGCTCTGCGCTGTCTTTCGTTCTGAACAAGTGTTACTGTTTTCTGCACAAAAGCGATTCTTGCGAAGCAATGTGAACACTTCTGCTTCCCAGGCACAGAGAAGGTGCTATCAGGGAATTCTCTGCCTGCCTTTCCCCAGTGCTCTGCAAGCTCTCCAGGACAACATAAAATCTGGGGCTCTGTGCTTTCTTTGCTTCTGAACAAGTGTTACTGTTTTCTGCACAAAAGCGATTCTTGCGAAGCAATGTGAACACTTCTGCTTCCCAGGCACAGAGAAGGTGCTAGCAGGGAATTCTCTGCCTGCCTTTCCCCAGTGCTCTGCAAGCTCTCCAGGACAACATAGAATCTGGGGCTCTGTGCTTTCTTTCCTTCTGAACAAGTGTTACTGTTTTCTGCACAAAAGCGATTCTTGCGAAGCAATGTGAACACTTCTGCTTCCCAGGCACAGAGAAGGTGCTAGCAGGGAATTCTCTGCCTGCCTTTCCCCAGTGCTCTGCAAGCTCTCCAGGACAACATAAAATCTGGGGCTCTGTGCTTTCTTTCCTTCTGAACAAGTGTTAGTGTTTTCTGCACAAAAGTGATTCTGCGAAGCAATGTGAACACTTCTGCTTCCCAGGCACAGAGAAGGTGCTATCAGGGAATTCTCTGCCTGCCTTTCCCCAGTGCTCTGCAAGCTCTCCAGGACAACATAGAATCTGGGGCTCTGTGCTTTCTTTCGTTCTGAACAAGTGTTAGTGTTTTCTGCACAAAAGCGATTCTGCGAAGCAATGTGAACAGGCACAGAGAAGGTGCTAGCAGGGAATTCTCTGCCTGCCTTTCCCCAGTGCTCTGCAAGCTCTCCAGGACAACATAAAATCTGGGGCTCTGTGCTTTCTTTCCTTCTGAACAAGTGTTAGTGTTTTCTGCACAAAAGCGATTCTGCGAAGCAATGTGAACACTTCTGCTTCCCAGGCACAGAGAAGGTGCTAGCAAGGAATTCTCTGCCTGCCTTTCCCCAGTGCTCTGCAAGCTCTCCAGGACAACATAAAATCTGGGGCTCTGTGCTTTCTTTCGTTCTGAACAAGTGTTACTGTTTTCTGCACAAAAGCGATTCTGCGAAGCAATGTGAACAGGCACAGAGAAGGTGCTAGCAGGGAATTCTCTGCCTGCCTTTCCCCAGTGCTCTGCAAGCTCTCGAGGACAACATAAAATCTGGGGCTCTGTGCTTTCTTTCCTTCTGAACAAGTGTTACTGTTTTCTGCACAAAAGCGATTCTGCGAAGCAATGTGAACAGGCACAGAGAAGGTGCTATCAGGGAATTCTCTGCCTGCCTTTCCCCAGTGCTCTGCAAGCTCTCCAGGACAACATAAAATCTGGGGCTCTGTGCTTTCTTTCCTTCTGAACAACTGTTACTGTTTTCTGCACAAAAGCGATTCTTGCGAAGCAATGTGAACACTTCTGCTTCCCAGGCACAGAGAAGGTGCTAGCAGGGAATTCTCTGCCTGCCTTTCCCCAGTGCTCTGCAAGCTCTCCAGGACAACATAGAATCTGGGGCTCTGTGCTTTCTTTCCTTCTGAACAAGTGTTACTGTTTTCTGCACAAAAGCGATTCTGCGAAACAATGTGAACAGGCACAGAGAAGGTGCTATCAGGGAATTCTCTGCCTGCCTTTCCCCAGTGCTCTGCAAGCTCTCCAGGACAACATAGTATCTGGGGCTCTGTGCTTTCTTTCCTTCTGAACAACTGTTACTGTTTTCTGCACAAAAGCGATTCTGCAAAGCAATGTGAACAGGCACAGAGAAGGTGCTATCAGGGAATTCTCTGCCTGCCTTTCCCCAGTGCTCTGCAAGCTCTCCAGGACAACATAGAATCTGGGGCTCTGTGCTTTCTTTCCTTCTGAACAAGTGTTACTGTTTTCTGCACAAAAGCGATTCTTGCGAAGCAATGTGAACACTTCTGCTTCCCAGGCACAGAGAAGGTGCTAGCAGGGAATTCTCTGCCTGCCTTTCCCCAGTGCTCTGCAAGCTCTCCAGGACAACATAGAATCTGGGGCTCTGTGCTTTCTTTCCTTCTGAACAAGTGTTACTGTTTTCTGCACAAATGCGATTCTTGCGAAGCAATGTGAACACTTCTGCTTCCCAGGCACAGAGAAGGTGATATCAGGGAATTCTCTGCCTGCCTTTCCCCAGTGCTCTGCAAGCTCTCCAAGACAACATAGAATCTGGTGCTCTGTGCTTTCTTTCCTTCTGAACAAGTGTTAGTGTTTTCTGCACAAAAGCGATTCTGCGAAGCAATGTGAACACTTCTGCTTCCCAGGCACAGAGAAGGTGCTAGCAGGGAATTCTCTGCCTGCCTTTCCCCAGTGCTCTGCAAGCTCTCCAGGACAACATAGAATCTGGGGCTCTGTGCTTTCTTTCGTTCTGAACAAGTGTTAGTGTTTTCTGCACAAAAGCGATTCTGCGAAACAATGTGAACACTTCTGCTTCCCAGGCACAGAGAAGGTGCTAGCAGGGAATTCTCTGCTGCCTTTCCCCAGTGCTCTGCAAGCTCTCCAGGACAACATAGAATCTGGGGCTCTGTGCTTTCTTTCGTTCTGAACAAGTGTTATTGTTTTCTGCACAAAAGCGATTCTGCAAAACAATGTGAACACTTCTGCTTCCCAGGCACAGAGAAGGTGCTAGCAGGGAATTCTCTGCTGCCTTTCCCCAGTGCTCTGCAAGCTCTCCAGGACAACATAAAATCTGGGGCTCTGTGCTTTCTTTCCTTCTGAACAAGTGTTAGTGTTTTCTGCACAAAAGCGATTCTGCGAAGCAATGTGAACACTTCTGCTTCCCAGGCACAGAGAAGGTGCTAGCAAGGAATTCTCTGCCTGCCTTTCCCCAGTGCTCTGCAAGCTCTCCAGGACAACATAAAATCTGGGGCTCTGTGCTTTCTTTCCTTCTGAACAAGTGTTACTGTTTTCTGCACAAAAGCGATTCTGCGAAGCAATGTGAACAGGCACAGAGAAGGTGCTAGCAGGGAATTCTCTGCCTGCCTTTCCCCAGTGCTCTGCAAGCTCTCCAGGACAACATAAAATCTGGGGCTCTGTGCTTTCTTTCCTTCTGAACAAGTGTTAGTGTTTTCTGCACAAAAGCGATTCTGCGAAACAATGTGAACACTTCTGCTTCCCAGGCACAGAGAAGGTGCTAGCAGGGAATTCTCTGCCTGCCTTTCCCCAGTGCTCTGCAAGCTCTCCAGGACAACATAGAATCTGGGGCTCTGTGCTTTCTTTCGTTCTGAACAAGTGTTACTGTTTTCTGCACAAAAGCGATTCTGCGAAGCAATGTGAACAGGCACAGACAAGGTGCTATCAGGGAATTCTCTGCCTGCCTTTCCCCAGTGCTCTGCAAGCTCTCCAGGACAACATAAAATCTGGGGCTCTGCGCTGTCTTTCGTTCTGAACAAGTGTTACTGTTTTCTGCACAAAAGCGATTCTTGCGAAGCAATGTGAACACTTCTGCTTCCCAGGCACAGAGAAGGTGCTATCAGGGAATTCTCTGCCTGCCTTTCCCCAGTGCTCTGCAAGCTCTCCAGGACAACATAAAATCTGGGGCTCTGTGCTTTCTTTGCTTCTGAACAAGTGTTACTGTTTTCTGCACAAAAGCGATTCTTGCGAAGCAATGTGAACACTTCTGCTTCCCAGGCACAGAGAAGGTGCTAGCAGGGAATTCTCTGCCTGCCTTTCCCCAGTGCTCTGCAAGCTCTCCAGGACAACATAGAATCTGGGGCTCTGTGCTTTCTTTCCTTCTGAACAAGTGTTACTGTTTTCTGCACAAAAGCGATTCTTGCGAAGCAATGTGAACACTTCTGCTTCCCAGGCACAGAGAAGGTGCTAGCAGGGAATTCTCTGCCTGCCTTTCCCCAGTGCTCTGCAAGCTCTCCAGGACAACATAAAATCTGGGGCTCTGTGCTTTCTTTCCTTCTGAACAAGTGTTAGTGTTTTCTGCACAAAAGTGATTCTGCGAAGCAATGTGAACACTTCTGCTTCCCAGGCACAGAGAAGGTGCTATCAGGGAATTCTCTGCCTGCCTTTCCCCAGTGCTCTGCAAGCTCTCCAGGACAACATAGAATCTGGGGCTCTGTGCTTTCTTTCGTTCTGAACAAGTGTTAGTGTTTTCTGCACAAAAGCGATTCTGCGAAGCAATGTGAACAGGCACAGAGAAGGTGCTAGCAGGGAATTCTCTGCTGCCTTTCCCCAGTGCTCTGCAAGCTCTCCAGGACAACATAAAATCTGGGGCTCTGTGCTTTCTTTCCTTCTGAACAAGTGTTAGTGTTTTCTGCACAAAAGCGATTCTGCGAAGCAATGTGAACACTTCTGCTTCCCAGGCACAGAGAAGGTGCTATCAGGGAATTCTCTGCCTGCCTTTCCCCAGTGCTCTGCAAGCTCTCCAGGACAACATAGAATCTGGGGCTCTGTGCTTTCTTTCGTTCTGAACAAGTGTTAGTGTTTTCTGCACAAAAGCGATTCTGCGAAGCAATGTGAACAGGCACAGAGAAGGTGCTAGCAGGGAATTCTCTGCTGCCTTTCCCCAGTGCTCTGCAAGCTCTCCAGGACAACATAAAATCTGGGGCTCTGTGCTTTCTTTCCTTCTGAACAAGTGTTACTGTTTTCTGCACAAAAGCGATTCTTGCGAAGCAATGTGAACACTTCTGCTTCCCAGGCACAGAGAAGGTGCTAGCAGGGAATTCTCTGCCTGCCTTTCCCCAGTGCTCTGCAAGCTCTCCAGGACAACATAGAATCTGGGGCTCTGTGCTTTCTTTCGTTCTGAACAAGTGTTAGTGTTTTCTGCACAAAAGCGATTCTGCGAAACAATGTGAACACTTCTGCTTCCCAGGCACAGAGAAGGTGCTAGCAGGGAATTCTCTGCTGCCTTTCCCCAGTGCTCTGCAAGCTCTCCAGGACAACATAGAATCTGGGGCTCTGTGCTTTCTTTCGTTCTGAACAAGTGTTATTGTTTTCTGCACAAAAGCGATTCTGCAAAACAATGTGAACACTTCTGCTTCCCAGGCACAGAGAAGGTGCTAGCAGGGAATTCTCTGCTGCCTTTCCCCAGTGCTCTGCAAGCTCTCCAGGACAACATAAAATCTGGGGCTCTGTGCTTTCTTTCCTTCTGAACAAGTGTTAGTGTTTTCTGCACAAAAGCGATTCTGCGAAGCAATGTGAACACTTCTGCTTCCCAGGCACAGAGAAGGTGCTAGCAAGGAATTCTCTGCCTGCCTTTCCCCAGTGCTCTGCAAGCTCTCCAGGACAACATAAAATCTGGGGCTCTGTGCTTTCTTTCCTTCTGAACAAGTGTTACTGTTTTCTGCACAAAAGCGATTCTGCGAAGCAATGTGAACAGGCACAGAGAAGGTGCTATCAGGGAATTCTCTGCCTGCCTTTCCCCAGTGCTCTGCAAGCTCTCCAGGACAACATAAAATCTGGGGCTCTGTGCTTTCTTTCCTTCTGAACAAGTGTTAGTGTTTTCTGCACAAAAGCGATTCTGCGAAACAATGTGAACACTTCTGCTTCCCAGGCACAGAGAAGGTGCTAGCAGGGAATTCTCTGCCTGCCTTTCCCCAGTGCTCTGCAAGCTCTCCAGGACAACATAGAATCTGGGGCTCTGTGCTTTCTTTCGTTCTGAACAAGTGTTACTGTTTTCTGCACAAAAGCGATTCTGCGAAGCAATGTGAACAGGCACAGACAAGGTGCTATCAGGGAATTCTCTGCCTGCCTTTCCCCAGTGCTCTGCAAGCTCTCCAGGACAACATAAAATCTGGGGCTCTGCGCTGTCTTTCGTTCTGAACAAGTGTTACTGTTTTCTGCACAAAAGCGATTCTTGCGAAGCAATGTGAACACTTCTGCTTCCCAGGCACAGAGAAGGTGCTATCAGGGAATTCTCTGCCTGCCTTTCCCCAGTGCTCTGCAAGCTCTCCAGGACAACATAAAATCTGGGGCTCTGTGCTTTCTTTGCTTCTGAACAAGTGTTACTGTTTTCTGCACAAAAGCGATTCTTGCGAAGCAATGTGAACACTTCTGCTTCCCAGGCACAGAGAAGGTGCTAGCAGGGAATTCTCTGCCTGCCTTTCCCCAGTGCTCTGCAAGCTCTCCAGGACAACATAGAATCTGGGGCTCTGTGCTTTCTTTCCTTCTGAACAAGTGTTACTGTTTTCTGCACAAAAGCGATTCTTGCGAAGCAATGTGAACACTTCTGCTTCCCAGGCACAGAGAAGGTGCTAGCAGGGAATTCTCTGCCTGCCTTTCCCCAGTGCTCTGCAAGCTCTCCAGGACAACATAAAATCTGGGGCTCTGTGCTTTCTTTCCTTCTGAACAAGTGTTAGTGTTTTCTGCACAAAAGTGATTCTGCGAAGCAATGTGAACACTTCTGCTTCCCAGGCACAGAGAAGGTGCTATCAGGGAATTCTCTGCCTGCCTTTCCCCAGTGCTCTGCAAGCTCTCCAGGACAACATAGAATCTGGGGCTCTGTGCTTTCTTTCGTTCTGAACAAGTGTTAGTGTTTTCTGCACAAAAGCGATTCTGCGAAGCAATGTGAACAGGCACAGAGAAGGTGCTAGCAGGGAATTCTCTGCTGCCTTTCCCCAGTGCTCTGCAAGCTCTCCAGGACAACATAAAATCTGGGGCTCTGTGCTTTCTTTCCTTCTGAACAAGTGTTAGTGTTTTCTGCACAAAAGCGATTCTGCGAAACAATGTGAACACTTCTGCTTCCCAGGCACAGAGAAGGTGCTAGCAGGGAATTCTCTGCCTGCCTTTCCCCAGTGCTCTGCAAGCTCTCCAGGACAACATAGAATCTGGGGCTCTGTGCTTTCTTTCGTTCTGAACAAGTGTTACTGTTTTCTGCACAAAAGCGATTCTGCGAAGCAATGTGAACAGGCACAGACAAGGTGCTATCAGGGAATTCTCTGCCTGCCTTTCCCCAGTGCTCTGCAAGCTCTCCAGGACAACATAAAATCTGGGGCTCTGCGCTGTCTTTCGTTCTGAACAAGTGTTACTGTTTTCTGCACAAAAGCGATTCTTGCGAAGCAATGTGAACACTTCTGCTTCCCAGGCACAGAGAAGGTGCTATCAGGGAATTCTCTGCCTGCCTTTCCCCAGTGCTCTGCAAGCTCTCCAGGACAACATAAAATCTGGGGCTCTGTGCTTTCTTTGCTTCTGAACAAGTGTTACTGTTTTCTGCACAAAAGCGATTCTTGCGAAGCAATGTGAACACTTCTGCTTCCCAGGCACAGAGAAGGTGCTATCAGGGAATTCTCTGCCTGCCTTTCCCCAGTGCTCTGCAAGCTCTCCAGGACAACATAGAATCTGGGGCTCTGTGCTTTCTTTCCTTCTGAACAAGTGTTACTGTTTTCTGCACAAAAGCGATTCTTGCGAAGCAATGTGAACACTTCTGCTTCCCAGGCACAGAGAAGGTGCTAGCAGGGAATTCTCTGCCTGCCTTTCCCCAGTGCTCTGCAAGCTCTCCAGGACAACATAAAATCTGGGGCTCTGTGCTTTCTTTCCTTCTGAACAAGTGTTAGTGTTTTCTGCACAAAAGTGATTCTGCGAAGCAATGTGAACACTTCTGCTTCCCAGGCACAGAGAAGGTGCTATCAGGGAATTCTCTGCCTGCCTTTCCCCAGTGCTCTGCAAGCTCTCCAGGACAACATAGAATCTGGGGCTCTGTGCTTTCTTTCGTTCTGAACAAGTGTTAGTGTTTTCTGCACAAAAGCGATTCTGCGAAGCAATGTGAACAGGCACAGAGAAGGTGCTAGCAGGGAATTCTCTGCCTGCCTTTCCCCAGTGCTCTGCAAGCTCTCCAGGACAACATAAAATCTGGGGCTCTGTGCTTTCTTTCCTTCTGAACAAGTGTTAGTGTTTTCTGCACAAAAGCGATTCTGCGAAGCAATGTGAACACTTCTGCTTCCCAGGCACAGAGAAGGTGCTAGCAAGGAATTCTCTGCCTGCCTTTCCCCAGTGCTCTGCAAGCTCTCCAGGACAACATAAAATCTGGGGCTCTGTGCTTTCTTTCGTTCTGAACAAGTGTTACTGTTTTCTGCACAAAAGCGATTCTGCGAAGCAATGTGAACAGGCACAGAGAAGGTGCTAGCAGGGAATTCTCTGCCTGCCTTTCCCCAGTGCTCTGCAAGCTCTCGAGGACAACATAAAATCTGGGGCTCTGTGCTTTCTTTCCTTCTGAACAAGTGTTACTGTTTTCTGCACAAAAGCGATTCTGCGAAGCAATGTGAACAGGCACAGAGAAGGTGCTATCAGGGAATTCTCTGCCTGCCTTTCCCCAGTGCTCTGCAAGCTCTCCAGGACAACATAAAATCTGGGGCTCTGTGCTTTCTTTCCTTCTGAACAACTGTTACTGTTTTCTGCACAAAAGCGATTCTTGCGAAGCAATGTGAACACTTCTGCTTCCCAGGCACAGAGAAGGTGCTAGCAGGGAATTCTCTGCCTGCCTTTCCCCAGTGCTCTGCAAGCTCTCCAGGACAACATAGAATCTGGTGCTCTGTGCTTTCTTTCCTTCTGAACAAGTGTTACTGTTTTCTGCACAAAAGCGATTCTGCGAAACAATGTGAACAGGCACAGAGAAGGTGCTATCAGGGAATTCTCTGCCTGCCTTTCCCCAGTGCTCTGCAAGCTCTCCAGGACAACATAGTATCTGGGGCTCTGTGCTTTCTTTCCTTCTGAACAACTGTTACTGTTTTCTGCACAAAAGCGATTCTGCAAAGCAATGTGAACAGGCACAGAGAAGGTGCTATCAGGGAATTCTCTGCCTGCCTTTCCCCAGTGCTCTGCAAGCTCTCCAGGACAACATAGAATCTGGGGCTCTGTGCTTTCTTTCCTTCTGAACAAGTGTTACTGTTTTCTGCACAAAAGCGATTCTTGCGAAGCAATGTGAACACTTCTGCTTCCCAGGCACAGAGAAGGTGCTAGCAGGGAATTCTCTGCCTGCCTTTCCCCAGTGCTCTGCAAGCTCTCCAGGACAACATAGAATCTGGGGCTCTGTGCTTTCTTTCCTTCTGAACAAGTGTTACTGTTTTCTGCACAAATGCGATTCTTGCGAAGCAATGTGAACACTTCTGCTTCCCAGGCACAGAGAAGGTGATATCAGGGAATTCTCTGCCTGCCTTTCCCCAGTGCTCTGCAAGCTCTCCAAGACAACATAGAATCTGGTGCTCTGTGCTTTCTTTCCTTCTGAACAAGTGTTACTGTTTTCTGAACAAAAGCGATTCTGCGAAGCAATGTGAACACTTCTGCTTCCCAGGCACAGAGAAGGTGCTAGCAAGGAATTCTCTGCCTGCCTTTCCCCAGTGCTCTGCAAGCTCTCGAGGACAACATAAAATCTGGGGCTCTGTGCTTTCTTTCCTTCTGAACAAGTGTTACTGTTTTCTGCACAAAAGCGATTCTGCGAAACAATGTGAACAGACACAGAGAAGGTGCTAGCAGGGAATTCTCTGCCTGCCTTTCCCCAGTGCTCTGCAAGCTCTCGAGGACAACATAGAATCTGGGGCTCTTTGCTTTCTTTCCTTCTGAACAAGTGTTACTGTTTTCTGCACAAAAGCGATTCTTGCGAAGCAATGTGAACACTTCTGCTTCCCAGGCACAGAGAAGGTGCTAGCAGGGAATTCTCTGCCTGCCTTTCCCCAGTGCTCTGCAAGCTCTCCAGGACAACATAGAATCTGGGGCTCTGTGCTTTCTTTCGTTCTGAACAAGTGTTAGTGTTTTCTGCACAAAAGCGATTCTGCGAAACAATGTGAACACTTCTGCTTCCCAGGCACAGAGAAGGTGCTAGCAGGGAATTCTCTGCTGCCTTTCCCCAGTGCTCTGCAAGCTCTCCAGGACAACATAGAATCTGGGGCTCTGTGCTTTCTTTCGTTCTGAACAAGTGTTATTGTTTTCTGCACAAAAGCGATTCTGCAAAACAATGTGAACACTTCTGCTTCCCAGGCACAGAGAAGGTGCTAGCAGGGAATTCTCTGCTGCCTTTCCCCAGTGCTCTGCAAGCTCTCCAGGACAACATAAAATCTGGGGCTCTGTGCTTTCTTTCCTTCTGAACAAGTGTTAGTGTTTTCTGCACAAAAGCGATTCTGCGAAGCAATGTGAACACTTCTGCTTCCCAGGCACAGAGAAGGTGCTAGCAAGGAATTCTCTGCCTGCCTTTCCCCAGTGCTCTGCAAGCTCTCCAGGACAACATAAAATCTGGGGCTCTGTGCTTTCTTTCCTTCTGAACAAGTGTTACTGTTTTCTGCACAAAAGCGATTCTGCGAAGCAATGTGAACAGGCACAGAGAAGGTGCTAGCAGGGAATTCTCTGCCTGCCTTTCCCCAGTGCTCTGCAAGCTCTCCAGGACAACATAAAATCTGGGGCTCTGTGCTTTCTTTCCTTCTGAACAAGTGTTAGTGTTTTCTGCACAAAAGCGATTCTGCGAAACAATGTGAACACTTCTGCTTCCCAGGCACAGAGAAGGTGCTAGCAGGGAATTCTCTGCCTGCCTTTCCCCAGTGCTCTGCAAGCTCTCCAGGACAACATAGAATCTGGGGCTCTGTGCTTTCTTTCGTTCTGAACAAGTGTTACTGTTTTCTGCACAAAAGCGATTCTGCGAAGCAATGTGAACAGGCACAGACAAGGTGCTATCAGGGAATTCTCTGCCTGCCTTTCCCCAGTGCTCTGCAAGCTCTCCAGGACAACATAAAATCTGGGGCTCTGCGCTGTCTTTCGTTCTGAACAAGTGTTACTGTTTTCTGCACAAAAGCGATTCTTGCGAAGCAATGTGAACACTTCTGCTTCCCAGGCACAGAGAAGGTGCTATCAGGGAATTCTCTGCCTGCCTTTCCCCAGTGCTCTGCAAGCTCTCCAGGACAACATAAAATCTGGGGCTCTGTGCTTTCTTTGCTTCTGAACAAGTGTTACTGTTTTCTGCACAAAAGCGATTCTTGCGAAGCAATGTGAACACTTCTGCTTCCCAGGCACAGAGAAGGTGCTAGCAGGGAATTCTCTGCCTGCCTTTCCCCAGTGCTCTGCAAGCTCTCCAGGACAACATAGAATCTGGGGCTCTGTGCTTTCTTTCCTTCTGAACAAGTGTTACTGTTTTCTGCACAAAAGCGATTCTTGCGAAGCAATGTGAACACTTCTGCTTCCCAGGCACAGAGAAGGTGCTAGCAGGGAATTCTCTGCCTGCCTTTCCCCAGTGCTCTGCAAGCTCTCCAGGACAACATAAAATCTGGGGCTCTGTGCTTTCTTTCCTTCTGAACAAGTGTTAGTGTTTTCTGCACAAAAGTGATTCTGCGAAGCAATGTGAACACTTCTGCTTCCCAGGCACAGAGAAGGTGCTATCAGGGAATTCTCTGCCTGCCTTTCCCCAGTGCTCTGCAAGCTCTCCAGGACAACATAGAATCTGGGGCTCTGTGCTTTCTTTCGTTCTGAACAAGTGTTAGTGTTTTCTGCACAAAAGCGATTCTGCGAAGCAATGTGAACAGGCACAGAGAAGGTGCTAGCAGGGAATTCTCTGCTGCCTTTCCCCAGTGCTCTGCAAGCTCTCCAGGACAACATAAAATCTGGGGCTCTGTGCTTTCTTTCCTTCTGAACAAGTGTTAGTGTTTTCTGCACAAAAGCGATTCTGCGAAGCAATGTGAACACTTCTGCTTCCCAGGCACAGAGAAGGTGCTATCAGGGAATTCTCTGCCTGCCTTTCCCCAGTGCTCTGCAAGCTCTCCAGGACAACATAGAATCTGGGGCTCTGTGCTTTCTTTCGTTCTGAACAAGTGTTAGTGTTTTCTGCACAAAAGCGATTCTGCGAAGCAATGTGAACAGGCACAGAGAAGGTGCTAGCAGGGAATTCTCTGCTGCCTTTCCCCAGTGCTCTGCAAGCTCTCCAGGACAACATAAAATCTGGGGCTCTGTGCTTTCTTTCCTTCTGAACAAGTGTTACTGTTTTCTGCACAAAAGCGATTCTTGCGAAGCAATGTGAACACTTCTGCTTCCCAGGCACAGAGAAGGTGCTAGCAGGGAATTCTCTGCCTGCCTTTCCCCAGTGCTCTGCAAGCTCTCCAGGACAACATAGAATCTGGGGCTCTGTGCTTTCTTTCGTTCTGAACAAGTGTTAGTGTTTTCTGCACAAAAGCGATTCTGCGAAACAATGTGAACACTTCTGCTTCCCAGGCACAGAGAAGGTGCTAGCAGGGAATTCTCTGCTGCCTTTCCCCAGTGCTCTGCAAGCTCTCCAGGACAACATAGAATCTGGGGCTCTGTGCTTTCTTTCGTTCTGAACAAGTGTTATTGTTTTCTGCACAAAAGCGATTCTGCAAAACAATGTGAACACTTCTGCTTCCCAGGCACAGAGAAGGTGCTAGCAGGGAATTCTCTGCTGCCTTTCCCCAGTGCTCTGCAAGCTCTCCAGGACAACATAAAATCTGGGGCTCTGTGCTTTCTTTCCTTCTGAACAAGTGTTAGTGTTTTCTGCACAAAAGCGATTCTGCGAAGCAATGTGAACACTTCTGCTTCCCAGGCACAGAGAAGGTGCTAGCAAGGAATTCTCTGCCTGCCTTTCCCCAGTGCTCTGCAAGCTCTCCAGGACAACATAAAATCTGGGGCTCTGTGCTTTCTTTCCTTCTGAACAAGTGTTACTGTTTTCTGCACAAAAGCGATTCTGCGAAGCAATGTGAACAGGCACAGAGAAGGTGCTATCAGGGAATTCTCTGCCTGCCTTTCCCCAGTGCTCTGCAAGCTCTCCAGGACAACATAAAATCTGGGGCTCTGTGCTTTCTTTCCTTCTGAACAAGTGTTAGTGTTTTCTGCACAAAAGCGATTCTGCGAAACAATGTGAACACTTCTGCTTCCCAGGCACAGAGAAGGTGCTAGCAGGGAATTCTCTGCCTGCCTTTCCCCAGTGCTCTGCAAGCTCTCCAGGACAACATAGAATCTGGGGCTCTGTGCTTTCTTTCGTTCTGAACAAGTGTTAGTGTTTTCTGCACAAAAGCGATTCTGCGAAGCAATGTGAACAGGCACAGACAAGGTGCTATCAGGGAATTCTCTGCCTGCCTTTCCCCAGTGCTCTGCAAGCTCTCCAGGACAACATAAAATCTGGGGCTCTGCGCTGTCTTTCGTTCTGAACAAGTGTTACTGTTTTCTGCACAAAAGCGATTCTTGCGAAGCAATGTGAACACTTCTGCTTCCCAGGCACAGAGAAGGTGCTATCAGGGAATTCTCTGCCTGCCTTTCCCCAGTGCTCTGCAAGCTCTCCAGGACAACATAAAATCTGGGGCTCTGTGCTTTCTTTGCTTCTGAACAAGTGTTACTGTTTTCTGCACAAAAGCGATTCTTGCGAAGCAATGTGAACACTTCTGCTTCCCAGGCACAGAGAAGGTGCTAGCAGGGAATTCTCTGCCTGCCTTTCCCCAGTGCTCTGCAAGCTCTCCAGGACAACATAGAATCTGGGGCTCTGTGCTTTCTTTCCTTCTGAACAAGTGTTACTGTTTTCTGCACAAAAGCGATTCTTGCGAAGCAATGTGAACACTTCTGCTTCCCAGGCACAGAGAAGGTGCTAGCAGGGAATTCTCTGCCTGCCTTTCCCCAGTGCTCTGCAAGCTCTCCAGGACAACATAAAATCTGGGGCTCTGTGCTTTCTTTCCTTCTGAACAAGTGTTAGTGTTTTCTGCACAAAAGTGATTCTGCGAAGCAATGTGAACACTTCTGCTTCCCAGGCACAGAGAAGGTGCTATCAGGGAATTCTCTGCCTGCCTTTCCCCAGTGCTCTGCAAGCTCTCCAGGACAACATAGAATCTGGGGCTCTGTGCTTTCTTTCGTTCTGAACAAGTGTTAGTGTTTTCTGCACAAAAGCGATTCTGCGAAGCAATGTGAACAGGCACAGAGAAGGTGCTAGCAGGGAATTCTCTGCTGCCTTTCCCCAGTGCTCTGCAAGCTCTCCAGGACAACATAAAATCTGGGGCTCTGTGCTTTCTTTCCTTCTGAACAAGTGTTAGTGTTTTCTGCACAAAAGCGATTCTGCGAAACAATGTGAACACTTCTGCTTCCCAGGCACAGAGAAGGTGCTAGCAGGGAATTCTCTGCCTGCCTTTCCCCAGTGCTCTGCAAGCTCTCCAGGACAACATAGAATCTGGGGCTCTGTGCTTTCTTTCGTTCTGAACAAGTGTTACTGTTTTCTGCACAAAAGCGATTCTGCGAAGCAATGTGAACAGGCACAGACAAGGTGCTATCAGGGAATTCTCTGCCTGCCTTTCCCCAGTGCTCTGCAAGCTCTCCAGGACAACATAAAATCTGGGGCTCTGCGCTGTCTTTCGTTCTGAACAAGTGTTACTGTTTTCTGCACAAAAGCGATTCTTGCGAAGCAATGTGAACACTTCTGCTTCCCAGGCACAGAGAAGGTGCTATCAGGGAATTCTCTGCCTGCCTTTCCCCAGTGCTCTGCAAGCTCTCCAGGACAACATAAAATCTGGGGCTCTGTGCTTTCTTTGCTTCTGAACAAGTGTTACTGTTTTCTGCACAAAAGCGATTCTTGCGAAGCAATGTGAACACTTCTGCTTCCCAGGCACAGAGAAGGTGCTATCAGGGAATTCTCTGCCTGCCTTTCCCCAGTGCTCTGCAAGCTCTCCAGGACAACATAGAATCTGGGGCTCTGTGCTTTCTTTCCTTCTGAACAAGTGTTACTGTTTTCTGCACAAAAGCGATTCTTGCGAAGCAATGTGAACACTTCTGCTTCCCAGGCACAGAGAAGGTGCTAGCAGGGAATTCTCTGCCTGCCTTTCCCCAGTGCTCTGCAAGCTCTCCAGGACAACATAAAATCTGGGGCTCTGTGCTTTCTTTCCTTCTGAACAAGTGTTAGTGTTTTCTGCACAAAAGTGATTCTGCGAAGCAATGTGAACACTTCTGCTTCCCAGGCACAGAGAAGGTGCTATCAGGGAATTCTCTGCCTGCCTTTCCCCAGTGCTCTGCAAGCTCTCCAGGACAACATAGAATCTGGGGCTCTGTGCTTTCTTTCGTTCTGAACAAGTGTTAGTGTTTTCTGCACAAAAGCGATTCT
This sequence comes from Strix aluco, assembly GCF_031877795.1. NCBI lineage: Eukaryota > Metazoa > Chordata > Aves > Strigiformes > Strigidae > Strix > Strix aluco. The sequence goes on from NW_027436647.1 coordinate 3,736,583, forward strand.
GCGAAGCAATGTGAACAGGCACAGAGAAGGTGCTAGCAGGGAATTCTCTGCCTGCCTTTCCCCAGTGCTCTGCAAGCTCTCCAGGACAACATAAAATCTGGGGCTCTGTGCTTTCTTTCCTTCTGAACAAGTGTTAGTGTTTTCTGCACAAAAGCGATTCTGCGAAGCAATGTGAACACTTCTGCTTCCCAGGCACAGAGAAGGTGCTAGCAAGGAATTCTCTGCCTGCCTTTCCCCAGTGCTCTGCAAGCTCTCCAGGACAACATAAAATCTGGGGCTCTGTGCTTTCTTTCGTTCTGAACAAGTGTTACTGTTTTCTGCACAAAAGCGATTCTGCGAAGCAATGTGAACAGGCACAGAGAAGGTGCTAGCAGGGAATTCTCTGCCTGCCTTTCCCCAGTGCTCTGCAAGCTCTCGAGGACAACATAAAATCTGGGGCTCTGTGCTTTCTTTCCTTCTGAACAAGTGTTACTGTTTTCTGCACAAAAGCGATTCTGCGAAGCAATGTGAACAGGCACAGAGAAGGTGCTATCAGGGAATTCTCTGCCTGCCTTTCCCCAGTGCTCTGCAAGCTCTCCAGGACAACATAAAATCTGGGGCTCTGTGCTTTCTTTCCTTCTGAACAACTGTTACTGTTTTCTGCACAAAAGCGATTCTTGCGAAGCAATGTGAACACTTCTGCTTCCCAGGCACAGAGAAGGTGCTAGCAGGGAATTCTCTGCCTGCCTTTCCCCAGTGCTCTGCAAGCTCTCCAGGACAACATAGAATCTGGTGCTCTGTGCTTTCTTTCCTTCTGAACAAGTGTTACTGTTTTCTGCACAAAAGCGATTCTGCGAAACAATGTGAACAGGCACAGAGAAGGTGCTATCAGGGAATTCTCTGCCTGCCTTTCCCCAGTGCTCTGCAAGCTCTCCAGGACAACATAGTATCTGGGGCTCTGTGCTTTCTTTCCTTCTGAACAACTGTTACTGTTTTCTGCACAAAAGCGATTCTGCAAAGCAATGTGAACAGGCACAGAGAAGGTGCTATCAGGGAATTCTCTGCCTGCCTTTCCCCAGTGCTCTGCAAGCTCTCCAGGACAACATAGAATCTGGGGCTCTGTGCTTTCTTTCCTTCTGAACAAGTGTTACTGTTTTCTGCACAAAAGCGATTCTTGCGAAGCAATGTGAACACTTCTGCTTCCCAGGCACAGAGAAGGTGCTAGCAGGGAATTCTCTGCCTGCCTTTCCCCAGTGCTCTGCAAGCTCTCCAGGACAACATAGAATCTGGGGCTCTGTGCTTTCTTTCCTTCTGAACAAGTGTTACTGTTTTCTGCACAAATGCGATTCTTGCGAAGCAATGTGAACACTTCTGCTTCCCAGGCACAGAGAAGGTGATATCAGGGAATTCTCTGCCTGCCTTTCCCCAGTGCTCTGCAAGCTCTCCAAGACAACATAGAATCTGGTGCTCTGTGCTTTCTTTCCTTCTGAACAAGTGTTACTGTTTTCTGAACAAAAGCGATTCTGCGAAGCAATGTGAACACTTCTGCTTCCCAGGCACAGAGAAGGTGCTAGCAAGGAATTCTCTGCCTGCCTTTCCCCAGTGCTCTGCAAGCTCTCGAGGACAACATAAAATCTGGGGCTCTGTGCTTTCTTTCCTTCTGAACAAGTGTTACTGTTTTCTGCACAAAAGCGATTCTGCGAAACAATGTGAACAGACACAGAGAAGGTGCTAGCAGGGAATTCTCTGCCTGCCTTTCCCCAGTGCTCTGCAAGCTCTCGAGGACAACATAGAATCTGGGGCTCTTTGCTTTCTTTCCTTCTGAACAAGTGTTACTGTTTTCTGCACAAAAGCGATTCTTGCGAAGCAATGTGAACACTTCTGCTTCCCAGGCACAGAGAAGGTGCTAGCAGGGAATTCTCTGCCTGCCTTTCCCCAGTGCTCTGCAAGCTCTCCAGGACAACATAGAATCTGGGGCTCTGTGCTTTCTTTCGTTCTGAACAAGTGTTAGTGTTTTCTGCACAAAAGCGATTCTGCGAAACAATGTGAACACTTCTGCTTCCCAGGCACAGAGAAGGTGCTAGCAGGGAATTCTCTGCTGCCTTTCCCCAGTGCTCTGCAAGCTCTCCAGGACAACATAGAATCTGGGGCTCTGTGCTTTCTTTCGTTCTGAACAAGTGTTATTGTTTTCTGCACAAAAGCGATTCTGCAAAACAATGTGAACACTTCTGCTTCCCAGGCACAGAGAAGGTGCTAGCAGGGAATTCTCTGCTGCCTTTCCCCAGTGCTCTGCAAGCTCTCCAGGACAACATAAAATCTGGGGCTCTGTGCTTTCTTTCCTTCTGAACAAGTGTTAGTGTTTTCTGCACAAAAGCGATTCTGCGAAGCAATGTGAACACTTCTGCTTCCCAGGCACAGAGAAGGTGCTAGCAAGGAATTCTCTGCCTGCCTTTCCCCAGTGCTCTGCAAGCTCTCCAGGACAACATAAAATCTGGGGCTCTGTGCTTTCTTTCCTTCTGAACAAGTGTTACTGTTTTCTGCACAAAAGCGATTCTGCGAAGCAATGTGAACAGGCACAGAGAAGGTGCTATCAGGGAATTCTCTGCCTGCCTTTCCCCAGTGCTCTGCAAGCTCTCCAGGACAACATAAAATCTGGGGCTCTGTGCTTTCTTTCCTTCTGAACAAGTGTTAGTGTTTTCTGCACAAAAGCGATTCTGCGAAACAATGTGAACACTTCTGCTTCCCAGGCACAGAGAAGGTGCTAGCAGGGAATTCTCTGCCTGCCTTTCCCCAGTGCTCTGCAAGCTCTCCAGGACAACATAGAATCTGGGGCTCTGTGCTTTCTTTCGTTCTGAACAAGTGTTACTGTTTTCTGCACAAAAGCGATTCTGCGAAGCAATGTGAACAGGCACAGACAAGGTGCTATCAGGGAATTCTCTGCCTGCCTTTCCCCAGTGCTCTGCAAGCTCTCCAGGACAACATAAAATCTGGGGCTCTGCGCTGTCTTTCGTTCTGAACAAGTGTTACTGTTTTCTGCACAAAAGCGATTCTTGCGAAGCAATGTGAACACTTCTGCTTCCCAGGCACAGAGAAGGTGCTATCAGGGAATTCTCTGCCTGCCTTTCCCCAGTGCTCTGCAAGCTCTCCAGGACAACATAAAATCTGGGGCTCTGTGCTTTCTTTGCTTCTGAACAAGTGTTACTGTTTTCTGCACAAAAGCGATTCTTGCGAAGCAATGTGAACACTTCTGCTTCCCAGGCACAGAGAAGGTGCTAGCAGGGAATTCTCTGCCTGCCTTTCCCCAGTGCTCTGCAAGCTCTCCAGGACAACATAGAATCTGGGGCTCTGTGCTTTCTTTCCTTCTGAACAAGTGTTACTGTTTTCTGCACAAAAGCGATTCTTGCGAAGCAATGTGAACACTTCTGCTTCCCAGGCACAGAGAAGGTGCTAGCAGGGAATTCTCTGCCTGCCTTTCCCCAGTGCTCTGCAAGCTCTCCAGGACAACATAAAATCTGGGGCTCTGTGCTTTCTTTCCTTCTGAACAAGTGTTAGTGTTTTCTGCACAAAAGTGATTCTGCGAAGCAATGTGAACACTTCTGCTTCCCAGGCACAGAGAAGGTGCTATCAGGGAATTCTCTGCCTGCCTTTCCCCAGTGCTCTGCAAGCTCTCCAGGACAACATAGAATCTGGGGCTCTGTGCTTTCTTTCGTTCTGAACAAGTGTTAGTGTTTTCTGCACAAAAGCGATTCTGCGAAGCAATGTGAACAGGCACAGAGAAGGTGCTAGCAGGGAATTCTCTGCTGCCTTTCCCCAGTGCTCTGCAAGCTCTCCAGGACAACATAAAATCTGGGGCTCTGTGCTTTCTTTCCTTCTGAACAAGTGTTAGTGTTTTCTGCACAAAAGCGATTCTGCGAAGCAATGTGAACACTTCTGCTTCCCAGGCACAGAGAAGGTGATATCAGGGAATTCTCTGCCTGCCTTTCCCCAGTGCTCTGCAAGCTCTCCAAGACAACATAGAATCTGGTGCTCTGTGCTTTCTTTCCTTCTGAACAAGTGTTACTGTTTTCTGAACAAAAGCGATTCTGCGAAGCAATGTGAACACTTCTGCTTCCCAGGCACAGACAAGGTGCTAGGAAGGAATTCTCTGCCTGCCTTTCCCCAGTGCTCTGCAAGCTCTCGAGGACAACATAAAATCTGGGGCTCTGTGCTTTCTTTCCTTCTGAACAAGTGTTAATGTTTTCTGCACAAAAGCGATTCTGCGAAACAATGTGAACAGACACAGAGAAGGTGCTAGCAGGGAATTCTCTGCCTGCCTTTCCCCAGTGCTCTGCAAGCTCTCGAGGACAACATAGAATCTGGGGCTCTGTGCTTTCTTTCCTTCTGAACAAGTGTTAGTGTTTTCTGCACAAAAGCGATTCTTGCGAAGCAATGTGAACACTTCTGCTTCCCAGGCACAGAGAAGGTGCTAGCAGGGAATTCTCTGCCTGCCTTTCCCCAGTGCTCTGCAAGCTCTCCAGGACAACATAAAATCTGGGGCTCTGTGCTTTCTTTCGTTCTGAACAAGTGTTACTGTTTTCTGCACAAAAGCGATTCTTGCGAAGAAATGTGAACACATCTGCTTCCCAGGCACAGAGAAGGTGCTAGCAGGGAATTCTCTGCCTGCCTTTCCCCAGTGCTCTGCAAGCTCTCCAGGACAACATAGAATCTGGGGCTCTGTGCTTTCTTTCGTTCTGAACAAGTGTTACTGTTTTCTGCACAAAAGCGATTCTTGCGAAGCAATGTGAACACTTCTGCTTCCCAGGCACAGAGAAGGTGCTATCAGGGAATTCTCTGCCTGCCTTTCCCCAGTGCTCTGCAAGCTCTCCAGGACAACATAGAATCTGGGGCTCTGTGCTTTCTTTCGTTCTGAACAAGTGTTAGTGTTTTCTGCACAAAAGTGATTCTGCGAAGCAATGTGAACAGGCACAGAGAAGGTGCTAGCAGGGAATTCTCTGCCTGCCTTTCCCCAGTGCTCTGCAAGCTCTCCAGGACAACATAAAATCTGGGGCTCTGTGCTTTCTTTCCTTCTGAACAAGTGTTAGTGTTTTCTGCACAAAAGCGATTCTGCGAAGCAATGTGAACACTTCTGCTTCCCAGGCACAGAGAAGGTGCTAGCAGGGAATTCTCTGCCTGCCTTTCCCCAGTGCTCTGCAAGCTCTCCAGGACAACATAAAATCTGGGGCTCTGTGCTTTCTTTCCTTCTGAACAAGTGTTAGTGTTTTCTGCACAAAAGCGATTCTGCGAAACAATGTGAACACTTCTGCTTCCCAGGCACAGAGAAGGTGCTAGCAGGGAATTCTCTGCCTGCCTTTCCCCAGTGCTCTGCAAGCTCTCGAGGACAACATAGAATCTGGGGCTCTGTGCTTTCTTTCGTTCTGAACAAGTGTTACTGTTTTCTGCACAAAAGCGATTCTGCGAAGCAATGTGAACAGGCACAGACAAGGTGCTATCAGGGAATTCTCTGCCTGCCTTTCCCCAGTGCTCTGCAAGCTCTCCAGGACAACATAGAATCTGGGGCTCTGTGCTTTCTTTCGTTCTGAACAAGTGTTGCTGTTTTCTGCACAAAAGCGATTCTTGCGAAGCAATGTGAACACTTCTGCTTCCCAGGCACAGAGAAGGTGCTATCAGGGAATTCTCTGCCTGCCTTTCCCCAGTGCTCTGCAAGCTCTCCAGGACAACATAAAATCTGGGGCTCTGTGCTTTCTTTGCTTCTGAACAAGTGTTACTGTTTTCTGCACAAAAGCGATTCTTGCGAAGCAATGTGAACACTTCTGCTTCCCAGGCACAGAGAAGGTGCTATCAGGGAATTCTCTGCCTGCCTTTCCCCAGTGCTCTGCAAGCTCTCCAGGACAACATAAAATCTGGGGCTCTGTGCTTTCTTTCGTTCTGAACAAGTGTTAGTGTTTTCTGCACAAAAGCGATTCTGCGAAGCAATGTGAACAGGCACAGAGAAGGTGCTAGCAGGGAATTCTCTGCTGCCTTTCCCCAGTGCTCTGCAAGCTCTCCAGGACAACATAAAATCTGGGGCTCTGTGCTTTCTTTCCTTCTGAACAAGTGTTAGTGTTTTCTGCACAAAAGCGATTCTGCGAAGCAATGTGAACACTTCTGCTTCCCAGGCACAGAGAAGGTGCTAGCAAGGAATTCTCTGCTGCCTTTCCCCAGTGCTCTGCAAGCTCTCCAGGACAACATAAAATCTGGGGCTCTGTGCTTTCTTTGCTTCTGAACAAGTGTTAGTGTTTTCTGCACAAAAGCGATTCTGCGAAGCAATGTGAACACTTCTGCTTCCCAGGCACAGAGAAGGTGCTAGCAAGGAATTCTCTGCCTGCCTTTCCCCAGTGCTCTGCAAGCTCTCCAGGACAACATAAAATCTGGGGCTCTGTGCTTTCTTTCCTTCTGAACAAGTGTTACTGTTTTCTGCACAAAAGCGATTCTGCGAAGCAATGTGAACAGGCACAGAGAAGGTGCTATCAGGGAATTCTCTGCCTGCCTTTCCCCAGTGCTCTGCAAGCTCTCCAGGACAACATAAAATCTGGGGCTCTGTGCTTTCTTTCCTTCTGAACAAGTGTTAGTGTTTTCTGCACAAAAGCGATTCTGCGAAACAATGTGAACACTTCTGCTTCCCAGGCACAGAGAAGGTGCTATCAGGGAATTCTCTGCCTGCCTTTCCCCAGTGCTCTGCAAGCTCTCCAGGACAACATAGAATCTGGGGCTCTGTGCTTTCTTTCGTTCTGAACAAGTGTTACTGTTTTCTGCACAAAAGCGATTCTTGCGAAGCAATGTGAACACTTCTGCTTCCCAGGTACAGAGAAGGTGCTAGCAGGGAATTCTCTGCCTGCCTTTCCCCAGTGCTCTGCAAGCTCTCCAGGACAACATAGAATCTGGGGCTCTATGCTTTCTTTCCTTCTGAACAAGTGTTAGTGTTTTCTGCACAAAAGCGATTCTGCGAAGCAATGTGAACAGGCACAGAGAAGGTGCTAGCAGGGAATTCTCTGCTGCCTTTCCCCAGTGCTCTGCAAGCTCTCCAGGACAACATAAAATCTGGGGCTCTGTGCTTTCTTTCCTTCTGAACAAGTGTTACTGTTTTCTGCACAAAAGCGATTCTGCGAAGCAATGTGAACACTTCTGCTTCCCAGGCACAGAGAAGGTGCTAGCAAGGAATTCTCTGCCTGCCTTTCCCCAGTGCTCTGCAAGCTCTCCAGGACAACATAAAATCTGGGGCTCTGTGCTTTCTTTCCTTCTGAACAAGTGTTACTGTTTTCTGCACAAAAGCGATTCTGCGAAGCAATGTGAACAGGCACAGAGAAGGTGCTATCAGGGAATTCTCTGCCTGCCTTTCCCCAGTGCTCTGCAAGCTCTCCAGGACAACATAAAATCTGGGGCTCTGTGCTTTCTTTCCTTCTGAACAAGTGTTAGTGTTTTCTGCACAAAAGCGATTCTGCGAAGCAATGTGAACACTTCTGCTTCCCAGGCACAGAGAAGGTGCTAGGAAGGAATTCTCTGCCTGCCTTTCCCCAGTGCTCTGCAAGCTCTCGAGGACAACATAAAATCTGGGGCTCTGTGCTTTCTTTCCTTCTGAACAAGTGTTACTGTTTTCTGCACAAAAGCGATTCTGCGAAACAATGTGAACAGACACAGAGAAGGTGCTATCAGGGAATTCTCTGCCTGCCTTTCCCCAGTGCTCTGCAAGCTCTCGAGGACAACATAAAATCTGGGGCTCTGTGCTTTCTTTCCTTCTGAACAAGTGTTACTGTTTTCTGCACAAAAGCGATTCTTGCGAAGCAATGTGAACACTTATGCTTCCCAGGCACAGAGAAGGTGCTAGCAGGGAATTCTCTGCCTGCCTTTCCCCAGTGCTCTGCAAGCTCTCCAGGACAACTGAGAATCTGGGGCTCTGTGCTTTCTTTCGTTCTGAACAAGTGTTAGTGTTTTCTGCACAAAAGCGATTCTGCGAAACAATGTGAACACTTCTGCTTCCCAGGCACAGAGAAGGTGCTAGCAGGGAATTCTCTGCCTGCCTTTCCCCAGTGCTCTGCAAGCTCTCCAGGACAACATAAAATCTGGGGCTCTGTGCTTTCTTTGCTTCTGAACAAGTGTTACTGTTTTCTGCACAAAAGCGATTCTTGCGAAGCAATGTGAACACTTCTGCTTCCCAGGCACAGAGAAGGTGCTAGCAGGGAATTCTCTGCCTGCCTTTCCCCAGTGCTCTGCAAGCTCTCCAGGACAACATAGAATCTGGGGCTCTGTGCTTTCTTTCGTTCTGAACAAGTGTTACTGTTTTCTGCACAAAAGCGATTCTTGCGAAGCAATGTGAACACTTCTGCTTCCCAGGCACAGAGAAGGTGCTAGCAGGGAATTCTCTGCCTGCCTTTCCCCAGTGCTCTGCAAGCTCTCCAGGACAACATAGAATCTGGGGCTCTGTGCTTTCTTTCGTTCTGAACAAGTGTTAGTGTTTTCTGCACAAAAGTGATTCTGCGAAGCAATGTGAACAGGCACAGAGAAGGTGCTAGCAGGGAATTCTCTGCCTGCCTTTCCCCAGTGCTCTGTAAGCTCTCCAGGACAACATAAAATCTGGGGCTCTGTGCTTTCTTTCCTTCTGAACAAGTGTTAGTGTTTTCTGCACAAAAGCGATTCTGCGAAGCAATGTGAACACTTCTGCTTCCCAGGCACAGAGAAGGTGCTAGCAAGGAATTCTCTGCCTGCCTTTCCCCAGTGCTCTGCAAGCTCTCCAGGACAACATAAAATCTGGGGCTCTGTGCTTTCTTTCGTTCTGAACAAGTGTTACTGTTTTCTGCACAAAAGCGATTCTGCGAAGCAATGTGAACAGGCACAGAGAAGGTGCTAGCAGGGAATTCTCTGCCTGCCTTTCCCCAGTGCTCTGCAAGCTCTCCAGGACAACATAAAATCTGGGGCTCTGTGCTTTCTTTCCTTCTGAACAAGTGTTACTGTTTTCTTCACAAAAGCGATTCTTGCGAAGCAATGTGAACACTTCTGCTTCCCAGGTACAGAGAAGGTGCTAGCAGCGAATTCTCTGCTGCCTTTCCCCAGTGCTCTGCAAGCTCTCCAGGACAACATAGAATCTGGGGCTCTGTGCTTTCTTTCCTTCTGAACAAGTGTTAGTGTTTTCTGCACAAAAGCGATTCTGCGAAGCAATGTGAACAGGCACAGAGAAGGTGCTAGCAGGGAATTCTCTGCTGCCTTTCCCCAGTGCTCTGCAAGCTCTCCAGGACAACATAAAATCTGGGGCTCTGTGCTTTCTTTCCTTCTGAACAAGTGTTAGTGTTTTCTGCACAAAAGCGATTCTGCGAAGCAATGTGAACACTTCTGCTTCCCAGGCACAGAGAAGGTGCTAGCAAGGAATTCTCTGCCTGCCTTTCCCCAGTGCTCTGCAAGCTCTCCAGGACAACAGAGAATCTGGGGCTCTGTGCTTTCTTTCCTTCTGAACAAGTGTTAGTGTTTTCTGCACAAAAGCGATTCTGCGAAACAATGTGAACACTTCTGCTTCCCAGGCACAGAGAAGGTGCTAGCAGGGAATTCTCTGCCTGCCTTTCCCCAGTGCTCTGCAAGCTCTCCAGGACAACATAAAATCTGGGGCTCTGTGCTTTCTTTGCTTCTGAACAAGTGTTACTGTTTTCTGCACAAAAGCGATTCTTACGAAGCAATGTGAACACTTCTGCTTCCCAGGCACAGAGAAGGTGCTATCAGGGAATTCTCTGCCTGCCTTTCCCCAGTGCTCTGCAAGCTCTCCAGGACAACATAGAATCTGGGGCTCTGTGCTTTCTTTCGTTCTGAACAAGTGTTACTGTTTTCTGCACAAAAGCGATTCTTGCGAAGCAATGTGAACACTTCTGCTTCCCAGGCACAGAGAAGGTGCTAGCAGGGAATTCTCTGCCTGCCTTTCCCCAGTGCTCTGCAAGCTCTCCAGGACAACATAGAATCTGGGGCTCTGTGCTTTCTTTCGTTCTGAACAAGTGTTAGTGTTTTCTGCACAAAAGTGATTCTGCGAAGCAATGTGAACAGGCACAGAGAAGGTGCTAGCAGGGAATTCTCTGCCTGCCTTTCCCCAGTGCTCTGCAAGCTCTCCAGGACAACATAAAATCTGGGGCTCTGTGCTTTCTTTCCTTCTGAACAAGTGTTAGTGTTTTCTGCACAAAAGCGATTCTGCGAAGCAATGTGAACACTTCTGCTTCCCAGGCACAGAGAAGGTGCTATCAGGGAATTCTCTGCCTGCCTTTCCCCAGTGCTCTGCAAGCTCTCCAGGACAACATAAAATCTGGGGCTCTGTGCTTTCTTTCGTTCTGAACAAGTGTTACTGTTTTCTGCACAAAAGCGATTATGCGAAGCAATGTGAACAGGCACAGAGAAGGTGCTAGCAGGGAATTCTCTGCCTGCCTTTCCCCAGTGCTCTGCAAGCTCTCCAGGACAACATAGAATCTGGGGCTCTGTGCTTTCTTTCCTTCTGAACAAGTGTTACTGTTTTCTGCACAAAAGCGATTCTTGCGAAGCAATGTGAACACTTATGCTTCCCAGGCACAGAGAAGGTGCTAGCAGGGAATTCTCTGCCTGCCTTTCCCCAGTGCTCTGCAAGCTCTCCAGGACAACTGAGAATCTGGGGCTCTGTGCTTTCTTTCGTTCTGAACAAGTGTTAGTGTTTTCTGCACAAAAGCGATTCTGCGAAACAATGTGAACACTTCTGCTTCCCAGGCACAGAGAAGGTGCTAGCAGGGAATTCTCTGCCTGCCTTTCCCCAGTGCTCTGCAAGCTCTCCAGGACAACATAAAATCTGGGGCTCTGTGCTTTCTTTGCTTCTGAACAAGTGTTACTGTTTTCTGCACAAAAGCGATTCTTGCGAAGCAATGTGAACACTTCTGCTTCCCAGGCACAGAGAAGGTGCTAGCAGGGAATTCTCTGCCTGCCTTTCCCCAGTGCTCTGCAAGCTCTCCAGGACAACATAGAATCTGGGGCTCTGTGCTTTCTTTCGTTCTGAACAAGTGTTACTGTTTTCTGCACAAAAGCGATTCTTGCGAAGCAATGTGAACACTTCTGCTTCCCAGGCACAGAGAAGGTGCTAGCAGGGAATTCTCTGCCTGCCTTTCCCCAGTGCTCTGCAAGCTCTCCAGGACAACATAGAATCTGGGGCTCTGTGCTTTCTTTCGTTCTGAACAAGTGTTAGTGTTTTCTGCACAAAAGTGATTCTGCGAAGCAATGTGAACAGGCACAGAGAAGGTGCTAGCAGGGAATTCTCTGCCTGCCTTTCCCCAGTGCTCTGTAAGCTCTCCAGGACAACATAAAATCTGGGGCTCTGTGCTTTCTTTCCTTCTGAACAAGTGTTAGTGTTTTCTGCACAAAAGCGATTCTGCGAAGCAATGTGAACACTTCTGCTTCCCAGGCACAGAGAAGGTGCTAGCAAGGAATTCTCTGCCTGCCTTTCCCCAGTGCTCTGCAAGCTCTCCAGGACAACATAAAATCTGGGGCTCTGTGCTTTCTTTCGTTCTGAACAAGTGTTACTGTTTTCTGCACAAAAGCGATTCTGCGAAGCAATGTGAACAGGCACAGAGAAGGTGCTAGCAGGGAATTCTCTGCCTGCCTTTCCCCAGTGCTCTGCAAGCTCTCCAGGACAACATAAAATCTGGGGCTCTGTGCTTTCTTTCCTTCTGAACAAGTGTTACTGTTTTCTTCACAAAAGCGATTCTTGCGAAGCAATGTGAACACTTCTGCTTCCCAGGTACAGAGAAGGTGCTAGCAGCGAATTCTCTGCTGCCTTTCCCCAGTGCTCTGCAAGCTCTCCAGGACAACATAGAATCTGGGGCTCTGTGCTTTCTTTCCTTCTGAACAAGTGTTAGTGTTTTCTGCACAAAAGCGATTCTGCGAAGCAATGTGAACAGGCACAGAGAAGGTGCTAGCAGGGAATTCTCTGCTGCCTTTCCCCAGTGCTCTGCAAGCTCTCCAGGACAACATAAAATCTGGGGCTCTGTGCTTTCTTTCCTTCTGAACAAGTGTTAGTGTTTTCTGCACAAAAGCGATTCTGCGAAGCAATGTGAACACTTCTGCTTCCCAGGCACAGAGAAGGTGCTAGCAAGGAATTCTCTGCCTGCCTTTCCCCAGTGCTCTGCAAGCTCTCCAGGACAACAGAGAATCTGGGGCTCTGTGCTTTCTTTCCTTCTGAACAAGTGTTAGTGTTTTCTGCACAAAAGCGATTCTGCGAAACAATGTGAACACTTCTGCTTCCCAGGCACAGAGAAGGTGCTAGCAGGGAATTCTCTGCCTGCCTTTCCCCAGTGCTCTGCAAGCTCTCCAGGACAACATAAAATCTGGGGCTCTGTGCTTTCTTTGCTTCTGAACAAGTGTTACTGTTTTCTGCACAAAAGCGATTCTTACGAAGCAATGTGAACACTTCTGCTTCCCAGGCACAGAGAAGGTGCTATCAGGGAATTCTCTGCCTGCCTTTCCCCAGTGCTCTGCAAGCTCTCCAGGACAACATAGAATCTGGGGCTCTGTGCTTTCTTTCGTTCTGAACAAGTGTTACTGTTTTCTGCACAAAAGCGATTCTTGCGAAGCAATGTGAACACTTCTGCTTCCCAGGCACAGAGAAGGTGCTAGCAGGGAATTCTCTGCCTGCCTTTCCCCAGTGCTCTGCAAGCTCTCCAGGACAACATAGAATCTGGGGCTCTGTGCTTTCTTTCGTTCTGAACAAGTGTTAGTGTTTTCTGCACAAAAGTGATTCTGCGAAGCAATGTGAACAGGCACAGAGAAGGTGCTAGCAGGGAATTCTCTGCCTGCCTTTCCCCAGTGCTCTGCAAGCTCTCCAGGACAACATAAAATCTGGGGCTCTGTGCTTTCTTTCCTTCTGAACAAGTGTTAGTGTTTTCTGCACAAAAGCGATTCTGCGAAGCAATGTGAACACTTCTGCTTCCCAGGCACAGAGAAGGTGCTATCAGGGAATTCTCTGCCTGCCTTTCCCCAGTGCTCTGCAAGCTCTCCAGGACAACATAAAATCTGGGGCTCTGTGCTTTCTTTCGTTCTGAACAAGTGTTACTGTTTTCTGCACAAAAGCGATTATGCGAAGCAATGTGAACAGGCACAGAGAAGGTGCTAGCAGGGAATTCTCTGCCTGCCTTTCCCCAGTGCTCTGCAAGCTCTCCAGGACAACATAAAATCTGGGGCTCTGTGCTTTCTTTCCTTCTGAACAAGTGTTACTGTTTTCTGCACAAAAGCGATTCTTGCGAAGCAATGTGAACACTTCTGCTTCCCAGGTACAGAGAAGGTGCTAGCAGGGAATTCTCTGCTGCCTTTCCCCAGTGCTCTGCAAGCTCTCCAGGACAACATAGAATCTGGGGCTCTGTGCTTTCTTTCCTTCTGAACAAGTGTTAGTGTTTTCTGCACAAAAGCGATTCTGCGAAGCAATGTGAACAGGCACAGAGAAGGTGCTAGCAGGGAATTCTCTGCTGCCTTTCCCCAGTGCTCTGCAAGCTCTCCAGGACAACATAAAATCTGGGGCTCTGTGCTTTCTTTCCTTCTGAACAAGTGTTAGTGTTTTCTGCACAAAAGCGATTCTGCGAAGCAATGTGAACACTTCTGCTTCCCAGGCACAGAGAAGGTGCTAGCAAGGAATTCTCTGCCTGCCTTTCCCCAGTGCTCTGCAAGCTCTCCAGGACAACATAAAATCTGGGGCTCTGTGCTTTCTTTCCTTCTGAACAAGTGTTACTGTTTTCTGCACAAAAGCGATTCTGCGAAGCAATGTGAACAGGCACAGAGAAGGTGCTATCAGGGAATTCTCTGCCTGCCTTTCCCCAGTGCTCTGCAAGCTCTCCAGGACAACATAAAATCTGGGGCTCTGTGCTTTCTTTCCTTCTGAACAAGTGTTAGTGTTTTCTGCACAAAAGCGATTCTGCGAAACAATGTGAACACTTCTGCTTCCCAGGCACAGAGAAGGTGCTAGCAGGGAATTCTCTGCCTGCCTTTCCCCAGTGCTCTGCAAGCTCTCCAGGACAACATAGAATCTGGGGCTCTGTGCTTTCTTTCGTTCTGAACAAGTGTTACTGTTTTCTGCACAAAAGCGATTCTTGCGAAGCAATGTGAACACTTCTGCTTCCCAGGCACAGAGAAGGTGCTATCAGGGAATTCTCTGCCTGCCTTTCCCCAGTGCTCTGCAAGCTCTCCAGGACAACATAGAATCTGGGGCTCTGTGCTTTCTTTCCTTCTGAACAAGTGTTAGTGTTTTCTGCACAAAAGCGATTCTGCGAAGCAATGTGAACAGGCACAGAGAAGGTGCTAGCAGGGAATTCTCTGCTGCCTTTCCCCAGTGCTCTGCAAGCTCTCCAGGACAACATAAAATCTGGGGCTCTGTGCTTTCTTTCCTTCTGAACAAGTGTTACTGTTTTCTGCACAAAAGCGATTCTGCGAAGCAATGTGAACACTTCTGCTTCCCAGGCACAGAGAAGGTGCTAGCAAGGAATTCTCTGCCTGCCTTTCCCCAGTGCTCTGCAAGCTCTCCAGGACAACATAAAATCTGGGGCTCTGTGCTTTCTTTCGTTCTGAACAAGTGTTACTGTTTTCTGCACAAAAGCGATTCTGCGAAGCAATGTGAACAGGCACAGAGAAGGTGCTAGCAGGGAATTCTCTGCCTGCCTTTCCCCAGTGCTCTGCAAGCTCTCGAGGACAACATAAAATCTGGGGCTCTGTGCTTTCTTTCCTTCTGAACAAGTGTTACTGTTTTCTGCACAAAAGCGATTCTGCGAAGCAATGTGAACAGGCACAGAGAAGGTGCTATCAGGGAATTCTCTGCCTGCCTTTCCCCAGTGCTCTGCAAGCTCTCCAGGACAACATAAAATCTGGGGCTCTGTGCTTTCTTTCGTTCTGAACAAGTGTTACTGTTTTCTGCACAAAAGCGATTCTTGCGAAGCAATGTGAACACTTCTGCTTCCCAGGCACAGAGAAGGTGCTAGCAGGGAATTCTCTGCCTGCCTTTCCCCAGTGCTCTGCAAGCTCTCCAGGACAACATAGAATCTGGTGCTCTGTGCTTTCTTTCCTTCTGAACAAGTGTTACTGTTTTCTGCACAAAAGCGATTCTGCGAAACAATGTGAACAGGCACAGAGAAGGTGCTATCAGGGAATTCTCTGCCTGCCTTTCCCCAGTGCTCTGCAAGCTCTCCAGGACAACATAGTATCTGGGGCTCTGTGCTTTCTTTCCTTCTGAACAACTGTTACTGTTTTCTGCACAAAAGCGATTCTGCAAAGCAATGTGAACAGGCACAGAGAAGGTGCTATCAGGGAATTCTCTGCCTGCCTTTCCCCAGTGCTCTGCAAGCTCTCCAGGACAACATAGAATCTGGGGCTCTGTGCTTTCTTTCCTTCTGAACAAGTGTTACTGTTTTCTGCACAAAAGCGATTCTTGCGAAGCAATGTGAACACTTCTGCTTCCCAGGCACAGAGAAGGTGCTAGCAGGGAATTCTCTGCCTGCCTTTCCCCAGTGCTCTGCAAGCTCTCCAGGACAACATAGAATCTGGGGCTCTGTGCTTTCTTTCCTTCTGAACAAGTGTTACTGTTTTCTGCACAAATGCGATTCTTGCGAAGCAATGTGAACACTTCTGCTTCCCAGGCACAGAGAAGGTGATATCAGGGAATTCTCTGCCTGCCTTTCCCCAGTGCTCTGCAAGCTCTCCAAGACAACATAGAATCTGGTGCTCTGTGCTTTCTTTCCTTCTGAACAAGTGTTACTGTTTTCTGAACAAAAGCGATTCTGCGAAGCAATGTGAACACTTCTGCTTCCCAGGCACAGAGAAGGTGCTAGGAAGGAATTCTCTGCCTGCCTTTCCCCAGTGCTCTGCAAGCTCTCGAGGACAACATAAAATCTGGGGCTCTGTGCTTTCTTTCCTTCTGAACAAGTGTTACTGTTTTCTGCACAAAAGCGATTCTGCGAAACAATGTGAACAGACACAGAGAAGGTGCTAGCAGGGAATTCTCTGCCTGCCTTTCCCCAGTGCTCTGCAAGCTCTCGAGGACAACATAGAATCTGGTTCTCTGTGCTTTCTTTCCTTCTGAACAAGTGTTACTGTTTTCTGCACAAAAGCGATTCTTGCGAAGCAATGTGAACACTTCTGCTTCCCAGGCACAGAGAAGGTGCTAGCAGGGAATTCTCTGCCTGCCTTTCCCCAGTGCTCTGCAAGCTCTCCAGGACAACATAGAATCTGGGGCTCTGTGCTTTCTTTCGTTCTGAACAAGTGTTACTGTTTTCTGCACAAAAGCGATTCTGCGAAACAATGTGAACACTTCTGCTTCCCAGGCACAGAGAAGGTGCTAGCAGGGAATTCTCTGCTGCCTTTCCCCAGTGCTCTGCAAGCTCTCCAGGACAACATAGAATCTGGGGCTCTGTGCTTTCTTTCGTTCTGAACAAGTGTTAGTGTTTTCTGCACAAAAGCGATTCTGCAAAACAATGTGAACACTTCTGCTTCCCAGGCACAGAGAAGGTGCTAGCAGGGAATTCTCTGCTGCCTTTCCCCAGTGCTCTGCAAGCTCTCCAGGACAACATAAAATCTGGGGCTCTGTGCTTTCTTTCCTTCTGAACAAGTGTTAGTGTTTTCTGCACAAAAGCGATTCTGCGAAGCAATGTGAACACTTCTGCTTCCCAGGCACAGAGAAGGTGCTAGCAAGGAATTCTCTGCCTGCCTTTCCCCAGTGCTCTGCAAGCTCTCGAGGACAACATAAAATCTGGGGCTCTGTGCTTTCTTTCCTTCTGAACAAGTGTTACTGTTTTCTGCACAAAAGCGATTCTGCGAAGCAATGTGAACAGGCACAGAGAAGGTGCTATCAGGGAATTCTCTGCCTGCCTTTCCCCAGTGCTCTGCAAGCTCTCCAGGACAACATAAAATCTGGGGCTCTGTGCTTTCTTTCCTTCTGAACAAGTGTTAGTGTTTTCTGCACAAAAGCGATTCTGCGAAACAATGTGAACACTTCTGCTTCCCAGGCACAGAGAAGGTGCTATCAGGGAATTCTCTGCCTGCCTTTCCCCAGTGCTCTGCAAGCTCTCCAGGACAACATAGAATCTGGGGCTCTGTGCTTTCTTTCGTTCTGAACAAGTGTTAGTGTTTTCTGCACAAAAGTGATTCTGCGAAGCAATGTGAACAGGCACAGAGAAGGTGCTAGCAGGGAATTCTCTGCCTGCCTTTCCCCAGTGCTCTGTAAGCTCTCCAGGACAACATAAAATCTGGGGCTCTGTGCTTTCTTTCCTTCTGAACAAGTGTTAGTGTTTTCTGCACAAAAGCGATTCTGCGAAGCAATGTGAACACTTCTGCTTCCCAGGCACAGAGAAGGTGCTAGCAAGGAATTCTCTGCCTGCCTTTCCCCAGTGCTCTGCAAGCTCTCCAGGACAACATAAAATCTGGGGCTCTGTGCTTTCTTTCGTTCTGAACAAGTGTTACTGTTTTCTGCACAAAAGCGATTCTGCGAAGCAATGTGAACAGGCACAGAGAAGGTGCTAGCAGGGAATTCTCTGCCTGCCTTTCCCCAGTGCTCTGCAAGCTCTCCAGGACAACATAAAATCTGGGGCTCTGTGCTTTCTTTCCTTCTGAACAAGTGTTACTGTTTTCTTCACAAAAGCGATTCCTGCGAAGCAATGTGAACACTTCTGCTTCCCAGGTACAGAGAAGGTGCTAGCAGCGAATTCTCTGCTGCCTTTCCCCAGTGCTCTGCAAGCTCTCCAGGACAACATAGAATCTGGGGCTCTGTGCTTTCTTTCCTTCTGAACAAGTGTTAGTGTTTTCTGCACAAAAGCGATTCTGCGAAGCAATGTGAACATGCACAGAGAAGGTGCTAGCAGGGAATTCTCTGCTGCCTTTCCCCAGTGCTCTGCAAGCTCTCCAGGACAACATAAAATCTGGGGCTCTGTGCTTTCTTTCCTTCTGAACAAGTGTTAGTGTTTTCTGCACAAAAGCGATTCTGCGAAGCAATGTGAACACTTCTGCTTCCCAGGCACAGAGAAGGTGCTAGCAAGGAATTCTCTGCCTGCCTTTCCCCAGTGCTCTGCAAGCTCTCCAGGACAACAGAGAATCTGGGGCTCTGTGCTTTCTTTCCTTCTGAACAAGTGTTAGTGTTTTCTGCACAAAAACGATTCTGCGAAACAATGTGAACACTTCTGCTTCCCAGGCACAGAGAAGGTGCTAGCAGGGAATTCTCTGCCTGCCTTTCCCCAGTGCTCTGCAAGCTCTCCAGGACAACATAAAATCTGGGGCTCTGTGCTTTCTTTGCTTCTGAACAAGTGTTACTGTTTTCTGCACAAAAGCGATTCTTGCGAAGCAATGTGAACACTTCTGCTTCCCAGGCACAGAGAAGGTGCTAGCAGGGAATTCTCTGCCTGCCTTTCCCCAGTGCTCTGCAAGCTCTCCAGGACAACATAGAATCTGGGGCTCTGTGCTTTCTTTCGTTCTGAACAAGTGTTACTGTTTTCTGCACAAAAGCGATTCTTGCGAAGCAATGTGAACACTTCTGCTTCCCAGGCACAGAGAAGGTGCTATCAGGGAATTCTCTGCCTGCCTTTCCCCAGTGCTCTGCAAGCTCTCCAGGACAACATAGAATCTGGGGCTCTGTGCTTTCTTTCGTTCTGAACAAGTGTTAGTGTTTTCTGCACAAAAGTGATTCTGCGAAGCAATGTGAACAGGCACAGAGAAGGTGCTAGCAGGGAATTCTCTGCCTGCCTTTCCCCAGTGCTCTGCAAGCTCTCCAGGACAACATAATATCTGGGGCTCTGTGCTTTCTTTCCTTCTGAACAAGTGTTAGTGTTTTCTGCACAAAAGCGATTCTGCGAAGCAATGTGAACACTTCTGCTTCCCAGGCACAGAGAAGGTGCTAGCAGGGAATTCTCTGCCTGCCTTTCCCCAGTGCTCTGCAAGCTCTCCAGGACAACATAAAATCTGGGGCTCTGTGCTTTCTTTCGTTCTGAACAAGTGTTACTGTTTTCTGCACAAAAGCGATTATGCGAAGCAATGTGAACAGGCACAGAGAAGGTGCTAGCAGGGAATTCTCTGCCTGCCTTTCCCCAGTGCTCTGCAAGCTCTCCAGGACAACATAAAATCTGGGGCTCTGTGCTTTCTTTCCTTCTGAACAAGTGTTAGTGTTTTCTGCACAAAAGCGATTCTGCGAAGCAATGTGAACAGGCACAGAGAAGGTGCTAGCAGGGAATTCTCTGCTGCCTTTCCCCAGTGCTCTGCAAGCTCTCCAGGACAACATAAAATCTGGGGCTCTGTGCTTTCTTTCCTTCTGAACAAGTGTTAGTGTTTTCTGCACAAAAGCGATTCTGCGAAGCAATGTGAACACTTCTGCTTCCCAGGCACAGAGAAGGTGCTAGCAAGGAATTCTCTGCCTGCCTTTCCCCAGTGCTCTGCAAGCTCTCCAGGACAACATAAAATCTGGGGCTCTGTGCTTTCTTTCGTTCTGAACAAGTGTTACTGTTTTCTGCACAAAAGCGATTCTGCGAAGCAATGTGAACAGGCACAGAGAAGGTGCTATCAGGGAATTCTCTGCCTGCCTTTCCCCAGTGCTCTGCAAGCTCTCCAGGACAACATAAAATCTGGGGCTCTGTGCTTTCTTTCCTTCTGAACAAGTGTTAGTGTTTTCTGCACAAAAGCGATTCTGCGAAACAATGTGAACACTTCTGCTTCCCAGGCACAGAGAAGGTGCTAGCAGGGAATTCTCTGCCTGCCTTTCCCCAGTGCTCTGCAAGCTCTCCAGGACAACATAGAATCTGGGGCTCTGTGCTTTCTTTCGTTCTGAACAAGTGTTACTGTTTTCTGCACAAAAGCGATTCTTGCGAAGCAATGTGAACACTTCTGCTTCCCAGGCACAGAGAAGGTGCTATCAGGGAATTCTCTGCCTGCCTTTCCCCAGTGCTCTGCAAGCTCTCCAGGACAACATAGAATCTGGGGCTCTGTGCTTTCTTTCCTTCTGAACAAGTGTTAGTGTTTTCTGCACAAAAGCGATTCTGCGAAGCAATGTGAACAGGCACAGAGAAGGTGCTAGCAGGGAATTCTCTGCTGCCTTTCCCCAGTGCTCTGCAAGCTCTCCAGGACAACATAAAATCTGGGGCTCTGTGCTTTCTTTCCTTCTGAACAAGTGTTACTGTTTTCTGCACAAAAGCGATTCTGCGAAGCAATGTGAACACTTCTGCTTCCCAGGCACAGAGAAGGTGCTAGCAAGGAATTCTCTGCCTGCCTTTCCCCAGTGCTCTGCAAGCTCTCCAGGACAACATAAAATCTGGGGCTCTGTGCTTTCTTTCCTTCTGAACAAGTGTTAGTGTTTTCTGCACAAAAGCGATTCTGCGAAACAATGTGAACACTTCTGCTTCCCAGGCACAGAGAAGGTGCTAGCAGGGAATTCTCTGCCTGCCTTTCCCCAGTGCTCTGCAAGCTCTCGAGGACAACATAGAATCTGGGGCTCTGTGCTTTCTTTCGTTCTGAACAAGTGTTACTGTTTTCTGCACAAAAGCGATTCTGCGAAGCAATGTGAACAGGCACAGACAAGGTGCTATCAGGGAATTCTCTGCCTGCCTTTCCCCAGTGCTCTGCAAGCTCTCCAGGACAACATAGAATCTGGGGCTCTGTGCTTTCTTTCCTTCTGAACAAGTGTTACTGTTTTCTGCACAAAAGCGATTCTTGCGAAGCAATGTGAACACTTCTGCTTCCCAGGCACAGAGAAGGTGCTATCAGGGAATTCTCTGCCTGCCTTTCCCCAGTGCTCTGCAAGCTCTCCAGGACAACATAAAATCTGGGGCTCTGTGCTTTCTTTCCTTCTGAACAAGTGTTAGTGTTTTCTGCACAAAAGTGATTCTGCGAAGCAATGTGAACACTTCTGCTTCCCAGGCACAGAGAAGGTGCTATCAGGGAATTCTCTGCCTGCCTTTCCCCAGTGCTCTGCAAGCTCTCCAGGACAACATAGAATCTGGGGCTCTGTGCTTTCTTTCGTTCTGAACAAGTGTTAGTGTTTTCTGCACAAAAGCGATTCTGCGAAGCAATGTGAACAGGCACAGAGAAGGTGCTAGCAGGGAATTCTCTGCCTGCCTTTCCCCAGTGCTCTGCAAGCTCTCCAGGACAACATAAAATCTGGGGCTCTGTGCTTTCTTTCCTTCTGAACAAGTGTTAGTGTTTTCTGCACAAAAGCGATTCTGCGAAGCAATGTGAACACTTCTGCTTCCCAGGCACAGAGAAGGTGCTAGCAAGGAATTCTCTGCCTGCCTTTCCCCAGTGCTCTGCAAGCTCTCGAGGACAACATAAAATCTGGGGCTCTGTGCTTTCTTTCCTTCTGAACAAGTGTTACTGTTTTCTGCACAAAAGCGATTCTGCGAAACAATGTGAACAGACACAGAGAAGGTGCTAGCAGGGAATTCTCTGCCTGCCTTTCCCCAGTGCTCTGCAAGCTCTCGAGGACAACATAGAATCTGGTTCTCTGTGCTTTCTTTCCTTCTGAACAAGTGTTACTGTTTTCTGCACAAAAGCGATTCTTGCGAAGCAATGTGAACACTTCTGCTTCCCAGGCACAGAGAAGGTGCTAGCAGGGAATTCTCTGCCTGCCTTTCCCCAGTGCTCTGCAAGCTCTCCAGGACAACATAGAATCTGGGGCTCTGTGCTTTCTTTCGTTCTGAACAAGTGTTAGTGTTTTCTGCACAAAAGCGATTCTGCGAAACAATGTGAACACTTCTGCTTCCCAGGCACAGAGAAGGTGCTAGCAGGGAATTCTCTGCTGCCTTTCCCCAGTGCTCTGCAAGCTCTCCAGGACAACATAGAATCTGGGGCTCTGTGCTTTCTTTCGTTCTGAACAAGTGTTAGTGTTTTCTGCACAAAAGCGATTCTGCAAAACAATGTGAACACTTCTGCTTCCCAGGCACAGAGAAGGTGCTAGCAGGGAATTCTCTGCTGCCTTTCCCCAGTGCTCTGCAAGCTCTCCAGGACAACATAAAATCTGGGGCTCTGTGCTTTCTTTCCTTCTGAACAAGTGTTAGTGTTTTCTGCACAAAAGCGATTCTGCGAAGCAATGTGAACACTTCTGCTTCCCAGGCACAGAGAAGGTGCTAGCAAGGAATTCTCTGCCTGCCTTTCCCCAGTGCTCTGCAAGCTCTCCAGGACAACATAAAATCTGGGGCTCTGTGCTTTCTTTCCTTCTGAACAAGTGTTACTGTTTTCTGCACAAAAGCGATTCTGCGAAGCAATGTGAACAGGCACAGAGAAGGTGCTATCAGGGAATTCTCTGCCTGCCTTTCCCCAGTGCTCTGCAAGCTCTCCAGGACAACATAAAATCTGGGGCTCTGTGCTTTCTTTCCTTCTGAACAAGTGTTAGTGTTTTCTGCACAAAAGCGATTCTGCGAAACAATGTGAACACTTCTGCTTCCCAGGCACAGAGAAGGTGCTAGCAGGGAATTCTCTGCCTGCCTTTCCCCAGTGCTCTGCAAGCTCTCCAGGACAACATAGAATCTGGGGCTCTGTGCTTTCTTTCGTTCTGAACAAGTGTTAGTGTTTTCTGCACAAAAGTGATTCTGCGAAGCAATGTGAACAGGCACAGAGAAGGTGCTAGCAGGGAATTCTCTGCCTGCCTTTCCCCAGTGCTCTGTAAGCTCTCCAGGACAACATAAAATCTGGGGCTCTGTGCTTTCTTTCCTTCTGAACAAGTGTTAGTGTTTTCTGCACAAAAGCGATTCTGCGAAGCAATGTGAACACTTCTGCTTCCCAGGCACAGAGAAGGTGCTAGCAAGGAATTCTCTGCCTGCCTTTCCCCAGTGCTCTGCAAGCTCTCCAGGACAACATAAAATCTGGGGCTCTGTGCTTTCTTTCGTTCTGAACAAGTGTTACTGTTTTCTGCACAAAAGCGATTCTGCGAAGCAATGTGAACAGGCACAGAGAAGGTGCTAGCAGGGAATTCTCTGCCTGCCTTTCCCCAGTGCTCTGCAAGCTCTCCAGGACAACATAAAATCTGGGGCTCTGTGCTTTCTTTCCTTCTGAACAAGTGTTACTGTTTTCTTCACAAAAGCGATTCTTGCGAAGCAATGTGAACACTTCTGCTTCCCAGGTACAGAGAAGGTGCTAGCAGCGAATTCTCTGCTGCCTTTCCCCAGTGCTCTGCAAGCTCTCCAGGACAACATAGAATCTGGGGCTCTGTGCTTTCTTTCCTTCTGAACAAGTGTTAGTGTTTTCTGCACAAAAGCGATTCTGCGAAGCAATGTGAACAGGCACAGAGAAGGTGCTAGCAGGGAATTCTCTGCTGCCTTTCCCCAGTGCTCTGCAAGCTCTCCAGGACAACATAAAATCTGGGGCTCTGTGCTTTCTTTCCTTCTGAACAAGTGTTAGTGTTTTCTGCACAAAAGCGATTCTGCGAAGCAATGTGAACACTTCTGCTTCCCAGGCACAGAGAAGGTGCTAGCAAGGAATTCTCTGCCTGCCTTTCCCCAGTGCTCTGCAAGCTCTCCAGGACAACAGAGAATCTGGGGCTCTGTGCTTTCTTTCCTTCTGAACAAGTGTTAGTGTTTTCTGCACAAAAGCGATTCTGCGAAACAATGTGAACACTTCTGCTTCCCAGGCACAGAGAAGGTGCTAGCAAGGAATTCTCTGCCTGCCTTTCCCCAGTGCTCTGCAAGCTCTCGAGGACAACATAAAATCTGGGGCTCTGTGCTTTCTTTCCTTCTGAACAAGTGTTACTGTTTTCTGCACAAAAGCGATTCTGCGAAACAATGTGAACAGACACAGAGAAGGTGCTAGCAGGGAATTCTCTGCCTGCCTTTCCCCAGTGCTCTGCAAGCTCTCGAGGACAACATAGAATCTGGGGCTCTTTGCTTTCTTTCCTTCTGAACAAGTGTTACTGTTTTCTGCACAAAAGCGATTCTTGCGAAGCAATGTGAACACTTCTGCTTCCCAGGCACAGAGAAGGTGCTAGCAGGGAATTCTCTGCCTGCCTTTCCCCAGTGCTCTGCAAGCTCTCCAGGACAACATAGAATCTGGGGCTCTGTGCTTTCTTTCGTTCTGAACAAGTGTTAGTGTTTTCTGCACAAAAGCGATTCTGCGAAACAATGTGAACACTTCTGCTTCCCAGGCACAGAGAAGGTGCTAGCAGGGAATTCTCTGCTGCCTTTCCCCAGTGCTCTGCAAGCTCTCCAGGACAACATAGAATCTGGGGCTCTGTGCTTTCTTTCGTTCTGAACAAGTGTTATTGTTTTCTGCACAAAAGCGATTCTGCAAAACAATGTGAACACTTCTGCTTCCCAGGCACAGAGAAGGTGCTAGCAGGGAATTCTCTGCTGCCTTTCCCCAGTGCTCTGCAAGCTCTCCAGGACAACATAAAATCTGGGGCTCTGTGCTTTCTTTCCTTCTGAACAAGTGTTAGTGTTTTCTGCACAAAAGCGATTCTGCGAAGCAATGTGAACACTTCTGCTTCCCAGGCACAGAGAAGGTGCTAGCAAGGAATTCTCTGCCTGCCTTTCCCCAGTGCTCTGCAAGCTCTCCAGGACAACATAAAATCTGGGGCTCTGTGCTTTCTTTCCTTCTGAACAAGTGTTACTGTTTTCTGCACAAAAGCGATTCTGCGAAGCAATGTGAACAGGCACAGAGAAGGTGCTATCAGGGAATTCTCTGCCTGCCTTTCCCCAGTGCTCTGCAAGCTCTCCAGGACAACATAAAATCTGGGGCTCTGTGCTTTCTTTCCTTCTGAACAAGTGTTAGTGTTTTCTGCACAAAAGCGATTCTGCGAAACAATGTGAACACTTCTGCTTCCCAGGCACAGAGAAGGTGCTAGCAGGGAATTCTCTGCCTGCCTTTCCCCAGTGCTCTGCAAGCTCTCCAGGACAACATAGAATCTGGGGCTCTGTGCTTTCTTTCGTTCTGAACAAGTGTTACTGTTTTCTGCACAAAAGCGATTCTGCGAAGCAATGTGAACAGGCACAGACAAGGTGCTATCAGGGAATTCTCTGCCTGCCTTTCCCCAGTGCTCTGCAAGCTCTCCAGGACAACATAAAATCTGGGGCTCTGCGCTGTCTTTCGTTCTGAACAAGTGTTACTGTTTTCTGCACAAAAGCGATTCTTGCGAAGCAATGTGAACACTTCTGCTTCCCAGGCACAGAGAAGGTGCTAGCAGGGAATTCTCTGCCTGCCTTTCCCCAGTGCTCTGCAAGCTCTCCAGGACAACATAGAATCTGGGGCTCTGTGCTTTCTTTCCTTCTGAACAAGTGTTACTGTTTTCTGCACAAAAGCGATTCTTGCGAAGCAATGTGAACACTTCTGCTTCCCAGGCACAGAGAAGGTGCTAGCAGGGAATTCTCTGCCTGCCTTTCCCCAGTGCTCTGCAAGCTCTCCAGGACAACATAAAATCTGGGGCTCTGTGCTTTCTTTCCTTCTGAACAAGTGTTAGTGTTTTCTGCACAAAAGTGATTCTGCGAAGCAATGTGAACACTTCTGCTTCCCAGGCACAGAGAAGGTGCTATCAGGGAATTCTCTGCCTGCCTTTCCCCAGTGCTCTGCAAGCTCTCCAGGACAACATAGAATCTGGGGCTCTGTGCTTTCTTTCGTTCTGAACAAGTGTTAGTGTTTTCTGCACAAAAGCGATTCTGCGAAGCAATGTGAACAGGCACAGAGAAGGTGCTAGCAGGGAATTCTCTGCTGCCTTTCCCCAGTGCTCTGCAAGCTCTCCAGGACAACATAAAATCTGGGGCTCTGTGCTTTCTTTCCTTCTGAACAAGTGTTAGTGTTTTCTGCACAAAAGCGATTCTGCGAAGCAATGTGAACACTTCTGCTTCCCAGGCACAGAGAAGGTGATATCAGGGAATTCTCTGCCTGCCTTTCCCCAGTGCTCTGCAAGCTCTCCAAGACAACATAGAATCTGGTGCTCTGTGCTTTCTTTCCTTCTGAACAAGTGTTACTGTTTTCTGAACAAAAGCGATTCTGCGAAGCAATGTGAACACTTCTGCTTCCCAGGCACAGACAAGGTGCTAGGAAGGAATTCTCTGCCTGCCTTTCCCCAGTGCTCTGCAAGCTCTCGAGGACAACATAAAATCTGGGGCTCTGTGCTTTCTTTCCTTCTGAACAAGTGTTAATGTTTTCTGCACAAAAGCGATTCTGCGAAACAATGTGAACAGACACAGAGAAGGTGCTAGCAGGGAATTCTCTGCCTGCCTTTCCCCAGTGCTCTGCAAGCTCTCGAGGACAACATAGAATCTGGGGCTCTGTGCTTTCTTTCCTTCTGAACAAGTGTTAGTGTTTTCTGCACAAAAGCGATTCTTGCGAAGCAATGTGAACACTTCTGCTTCCCAGGCACAGAGAAGGTGCTAGCAGGGAATTCTCTGCCTGCCTTTCCCCAGTGCTCTGCAAGCTCTCCAGGACAACATAAAATCTGGGGCTCTGTGCTTTCTTTCGTTCTGAACAAGTGTTACTGTTTTCTGCACAAAAGCGATTCTTGCGAAGAAATGTGAACACATCTGCTTCCCAGGCACAGAGAAGGTGCTAGCAGGGAATTCTCTGCCTGCCTTTCCCCAGTGCTCTGCAAGCTCTCCAGGACAACATAGAATCTGGGGCTCTGTGCTTTCTTTCGTTCTGAACAAGTGTTACTGTTTTCTGCACAAAAGCGATTCTTGCGAAGCAATGTGAACACTTCTGCTTCCCAGGCACAGAGAAGGTGCTATCAGGGAATTCTCTGCCTGCCTTTCCCCAGTGCTCTGCAAGCTCTCCAGGACAACATAGAATCTGGGGCTCTGTGCTTTCTTTCGTTCTGAACAAGTGTTAGTGTTTTCTGCACAAAAGTGATTCTGCGAAGCAATGTGAACAGGCACAGAGAAGGTGCTAGCAGGGAATTCTCTGCCTGCCTTTCCCCAGTGCTCTGCAAGCTCTCCAGGACAACATAAAATCTGGGGCTCTGTGCTTTCTTTCCTTCTGAACAAGTGTTAGTGTTTTCTGCACAAAAGCGATTCTGCGAAGCAATGTGAACACTTCTGCTTCCCAGGCACAGAGAAGGTGCTAGCAGGGAATTCTCTGCCTGCCTTTCCCCAGTGCTCTGCAAGCTCTCCAGGACAACATAAAATCTGGGGCTCTGTGCTTTCTTTCCTTCTGAACAAGTGTTAGTGTTTTCTGCACAAAAGCGATTCTGCGAAACAATGTGAACACTTCTGCTTCCCAGGCACAGAGAAGGTGCTAGCAGGGAATTCTCTGCCTGCCTTTCCCCAGTGCTCTGCAAGCTCTCGAGGACAACATAGAATCTGGGGCTCTGTGCTTTCTTTCGTTCTGAACAAGTGTTACTGTTTTCTGCACAAAAGCGATTCTGCGAAGCAATGTGAACAGGCACAGACAAGGTGCTATCAGGGAATTCTCTGCCTGCCTTTCCCCAGTGCTCTGCAAGCTCTCCAGGACAACATAGAATCTGGGGCTCTGTGCTTTCTTTCGTTCTGAACAAGTGTTGCTGTTTTCTGCACAAAAGCGATTCTTGCGAAGCAATGTGAACACTTCTGCTTCCCAGGCACAGAGAAGGTGCTATCAGGGAATTCTCTGCCTGCCTTTCCCCAGTGCTCTGCAAGCTCTCCAGGACAACATAAAATCTGGGGCTCTGTGCTTTCTTTCCTTCTGAACAAGTGTTACTGTTTTCTGCACAAAAGCGATTCTTGCGAAGCAATGTGAACACTTCTGCTTCCCAGGCACAGAGAAGGTGCTATCAGGGAATTCTCTGCCTGCCTTTCCCCAGTGCTCTGCAAGCTCTCCAGGACAACATAAAATCTGGGGCTCTGTGCTTTCTTTCGTTCTGAACAAGTGTTAGTGTTTTCTGCACAAAAGCGATTCTGCGAAGCAATGTGAACAGGCACAGAGAAGGTGCTAGCAGGGAATTCTCTGCTGCCTTTCCCCAGTGCTCTGCAAGCTCTCCAGGACAACATAAAATCTGGGGCTCTGTGCTTTCTTTCCTTCTGAACAAGTGTTAGTGTTTTCTGCACAAAAGCGATTCTGCGAAGCAATGTGAACACTTCTGCTTCCCAGGCACAGAGAAGGTGCTAGCAAGGAATTCTCTGCTGCCTTTCCCCAGTGCTCTGCAAGCTCTCCAGGACAACATAAAATCTGGGGCTCTGTGCTTTCTTTGCTTCTGAACAAGTGTTAGTGTTTTCTGCACAAAAGCGATTCTGCGAAGCAATGTGAACACTTCTGCTTCCCAGGCACAGAGAAGGTGCTAGCAAGGAATTCTCTGCCTGCCTTTCCCCAGTGCTCTGCAAGCTCTCCAGGACAACATAAAATCTGGGGCTCTGTGCTTTCTTTCCTTCTGAACAAGTGTTACTGTTTTCTGCACAAAAGCGATTCTGCGAAGCAATGTGAACAGGCACAGAGAAGGTGCTATCAGGGAATTCTCTGCCTGCCTTTCCCCAGTGCTCTGCAAGCTCTCCAGGACAACATAAAATCTGGGGCTCTGTGCTTTCTTTCCTTCTGAACAAGTGTTAGTGTTTTCTGCACAAAAGCGATTCTGCGAAGCAATGTGAACACTTCTGCTTCCCAGGCACAGAGAAGGTGCTAGGAAGGAATTCTCTGCCTGCCTTTCCCCAGTGCTCTGCAAGCTCTCGAGGACAACATAAAATCTGGGGCTCTGTGCTTTCTTTCCTTCTGAACAAGTGTTACTGTTTTCTGCACAAAAGCGATTCTGCGAAACAATGTGAACAGACACAGAGAAGGTGCTATCAGGGAATTCTCTGCCTGCCTTTCCCCAGTGCTCTGCAAGCTCTCGAGGACAACATAGAATCTGGGGCTCTGTGCTTTCTTTCCTTCTGAACAAGTGTTACTGTTTTCTGCACAAAAGCGATTCTTGCGAAGCAATGTGAACACTTCTGCTTCCCAGGCACAGAGAAGGTGCTAGCAGGGAATTCTCTGCCTGCCTTTCCCCAGTGCTCTGCAAGCTCTCCAGGACAACAGAGAATCTGGGGCTCTGTGCTTTCTTTCGTTCTGAACAAGTGTTAGTGTTTTCTGCACAAAAGCGATTCTGCGAAACAATGTGAACACTTCTGCTTCCCAGGCACAGAGAAGGTGCTAGCAGGGAATTCTCTGCCTGCCTTTCCCCAGTGCTCTGCAAGCTCTCCAGGACAACATAAAATCTGGGGCTCTGTGCTTTCTTTGCTTCTGAACAAGTGTTACTGTTTTCTGCACAAAAGCGATTCTTGCGAAGCAATGTGAACACTTCTGCTTCCCAGGCACAGAGAAGGTGCTAGCAGGGAATTCTCTGCCTGCCTTTCCCCAGTGCTCTGCAAGCTCTCCAGGACAACATAGAATCTGGGGCTCTGTGCTTTCTTTCGTTCTGAACAAGTGTTACTGTTTTCTGCACAAAAGCGATTCTTGCGAAGCAATGTGAACACTTCTGCTTCCCAGGCACAGAGAAGGTGCTAGCAGGGAATTCTCTGCCTGCCTTTCCCCAGTGCTCTGCAAGCTCTCCAGGACAACATAGAATCTGGGGCTCTGTGCTTTCTTTCGTTCTGAACAAGTGTTAGTGTTTTCTGCACAAAAGTGATTCTGCGAAGCAATGTGAACAGGCACAGAGAAGGTGCTAGCAGGGAATTCTCTGCCTGCCTTTCCCCAGTGCTCTGTAAGCTCTCCAGGACAACATAAAATCTGGGGCTCTGTGCTTTCTTTCCTTCTGAACAAGTGTTAGTGTTTTCTGCACAAAAGCGATTCTGCGAAGCAATGTGAACACTTCTGCTTCCCAGGCACAGAGAAGGTGCTAGCAAGGAATTCTCTGCCTGCCTTTCCCCAGTGCTCTGCAAGCTCTCCAGGACAACATAAAATCTGGGGCTCTGTGCTTTCTTTCGTTCTGAACAAGTGTTACTGTTTTCTGCACAAAAGCGATTCTGCGAAGCAATGTGAACAGGCACAGAGAAGGTGCTAGCAGGGAATTCTCTGCCTGCCTTTCCCCAGTGCTCTGCAAGCTCTCCAGGACAACATAAAATCTGGGGCTCTGTGCTTTCTTTCCTTCTGAACAAGTGTTACTGTTTTCTTCACAAAAGCGATTCTTGCGAAGCAATGTGAACACTTCTGCTTCCCAGGTACAGAGAAGGTGCTAGCAGCGAATTCTCTGCTGCCTTTCCCCAGTGCTCTGCAAGCTCTCCAGGACAACATAGAATCTGGGGCTCTGTGCTTTCTTTCCTTCTGAACAAGTGTTAGTGTTTTCTGCACAAAAGCGATTCTGCGAAGCAATGTGAACAGGCACAGAGAAGGTGCTAGCAGGGAATTCTCTGCTGCCTTTCCCCAGTGCTCTGCAAGCTCTCCAGGACAACATAAAATCTGGGGCTCTGTGCTTTCTTTCCTTCTGAACAAGTGTTAGTGTTTTCTGCACAAAAGCGATTCTGCGAAGCAATGTGAACACTTCTGCTTCCCAGGCACAGAGAAGGTGCTAGCAAGGAATTCTCTGCCTGCCTTTCCCCAGTGCTCTGCAAGCTCTCCAGGACAACAGAGAATCTGGGGCTCTGTGCTTTCTTTCCTTCTGAACAAGTGTTAGTGTTTTCTGCACAAAAGCGATTCTGCGAAACAATGTGAACACTTCTGCTTCCCAGGCACAGAGAAGGTGCTAGCAGGGAATTCTCTGCCTGCCTTTCCCCAGTGCTCTGCAAGCTCTCCAGGACAACATAAAATCTGGGGCTCTGTGCTTTCTTTGCTTCTGAACAAGTGTTACTGTTTTCTGCACAAAAGCGATTCTTACGAAGCAATGTGAACACTTCTGCTTCCCAGGCACAGAGAAGGTGCTAGCAGGGAATTCTCTGCCTGCCTTTCCCCAGTGCTCTGCAAGCTCTCCAGGACAACATAGAATCTGGGGCTCTGTGCTTTCTTTCGTTCTGAACAAGTGTTACTGTTTTCTGCACAAAAGCGATTCTTGCGAAGCAATGTGAACACTTCTGCTTCCCAGGCACAGAGAAGGTGCTAGCAGGGAAATCTCTGCCTGCCTTTCCCCAGTGCTCTGCAAGCTCTCCAGGACAACATAGAATCTCGGGCTCTGTGCTTTCTTTCGTTCTGAACAAGTGTTAGTGTTTTCTGCACAAAAGTGATTCTGCGAAGCAATGTGAACAGGCACAGAGAAGGTGCTAGCAGGGAATTCTCTGCCTGCCTTTCCCCAGTGCTCTGCAAGCTCTCCAGGACAACATAAAATCTGGGGCTCTGTGCTTTCTTTCCTTCTGAACAAGTGTTAGTGTTTTCTGCACAAAAGCGATTCTGCGAAGCAATGTGAACACTTCTGCTTCCCAGGCACAGAGAAGGTGCTATCAGGGAATTCTCTGCCTGCCTTTCCCCAGTGCTCTGCAAGCTCTCCAGGACAACATAAAATCTGGGGCTCTGTGCTTTCTTTCGTTCTGAACAAGTGTTACTGTTTTCTGCACAAAAGCGATTATGCGAAGCAATGTGAACAGGCACAGAGAAGGTGCTAGCAGGGAATTCTCTGCCTGCCTTTCCCCAGTGCTCTGCAAGCTCTCCAGGACAACATAAAATCTGGGGCTCTGTGCTTTCTTTCCTTCTGAACAAGTGTTACTGTTTTCTGCACAAAAGCGATTCTTGCGAAGCAATGTGAACACTTCTGCTTCCCAGGTACAGAGAAGGTGCTAGCAGGGAATTCTCTGCTGCCTTTCCCCAGTGCTCTGCAAGCTCTCCAGGACAACATAGAATCTGGGGCTCTGTGCTTTCTTTCCTTCTGAACAAGTGTTAGTGTTTTCTGCACAAAAGCGATTCTGCGAAGCAATGTGAACAGGCACAGAGAAGGTGCTAGCAGGGAATTCTCTGCTGCCTTTCCCCAGTGCTCTGCAAGCTCTCCAGGACAACATAAAATCTGGGGCTCTGTGCTTTCTTTCCTTCTGAACAAGTGTTAGTGTTTTCTGCACAAAAGCGATTCTGCGAAGCAATGTGAACACTTCTGCTTCCCAGGCACAGAGAAGGTGCTAGCAAGGAATTCTCTGCCTGCCTTTCCCCAGTGCTCTGCAAGCTCTCCAGGACAACATAAAATCTGGGGCTCTGTGCTTTCTTTCCTTCTGAACAAGTGTTACTGTTTTCTGCACAAAAGCGATTCTGCGAAGCAATGTGAACAGGCACAGAGAAGGTGCTATCAGGGAATTCTCTGCCTGCCTTTCCCCAGTGCTCTGCAAGCTCTCCAGGACAACATAAAATCTGGGGCTCTGTGCTTTCTTTCCTTCTGAACAAGTGTTAGTGTTTTCTGCAC
The DNA here is from genome assembly GCF_031877795.1 of Strix aluco. Classification (NCBI taxonomy): domain Eukaryota; kingdom Metazoa; phylum Chordata; class Aves; order Strigiformes; family Strigidae; genus Strix; species Strix aluco. Next base: position 3,768,768 of record NW_027436647.1, read on the forward strand.
AAAAGCGATTCTGCGAAACAATGTGAACACTTCTGCTTCCCAGGCACAGAGAAGGTGCTAGCAGGGAATTCTCTGCCTGCCTTTCCCCAGTGCTCTGCAAGCTCTCCAGGACAACATAGAATCTGGGGCTCTGTGCTTTCTTTCGTTCTGAACAAGTGTTACTGTTTTCTGCACAAAAGCGATTCTTGCGAAGCAATGTGAACACTTCTGCTTCCCAGGCACAGAGAAGGTGCTATCAGGGAATTCTCTGCCTGCCTTTCCCCAGTGCTCTGCAAGCTCTCCAGGACAACATAGAATCTGGGGCTCTGTGCTTTCTTTCCTTCTGAACAAGTGTTAGTGTTTTCTGCACAAAAGCGATTCTGCGAAGCAATGTGAACAGGCACAGAGAAGGTGCTAGCAGGGAATTCTCTGCTGCCTTTCCCCAGTGCTCTGCAAGCTCTCCAGGACAACATAAAATCTGGGGCTCTGTGCTTTCTTTCCTTCTGAACAAGTGTTACTGTTTTCTGCACAAAAGCGATTCTGCGAAGCAATGTGAACACTTCTGCTTCCCAGGCACAGAGAAGGTGCTAGCAAGGAATTCTCTGCCTGCCTTTCCCCAGTGCTCTGCAAGCTCTCCAGGACAACATAAAATCTGGGGCTCTGTGCTTTCTTTCCTTCTGAACAAGTGTTAGTGTTTTCTGCACAAAAGCGATTCTGCGAAACAATGTGAACACTTCTGCTTCCCAGGCACAGAGAAGGTGCTAGCAGGGAATTCTCTGCCTGCCTTTCCCCAGTGCTCTGCAAGCTCTCGAGGACAACATAGAATCTGGGGCTCTGTGCTTTCTTTCGTTCTGAACAAGTGTTACTGTTTTCTGCACAAAAGCGATTCTGCGAAGCAGTGTGAACAGGCACAGACAAGGTGCTATCAGGGAATTCTCTGCCTGCCTTTCCCCAGTGCTCTGCAAGCTCTCCAGGACAACATCAAATCTGGGGCTCTGCGCTGTCTTTCGTTCTGAACAAGTGTTACTGTTTTCTGCACAAAAGCGATTCTTGCGAAGCAATGTGAACACTTCTGCTTCCCAGGCACAGAGAAGGTGCTATCAGGGAATTCTCTGCCTGCCTTTCCCCAGTGCTCTGCAAGCTCTCCAGGACAACATAAAATCTGGGGCTCTGTGCTTTCTTTGCTTCTGAACAAGTGTTACTGTTTTCTGCACAAAAGCGATTCTTGCGAAGCAATGTGAACACTTCTGCTTCCCAGGCACAGAGAAGGTGCTATCAGGGAATTCTCTGCCTGCCTTTCCCCAGTGCTCTGCAAGCTCTCCAGGACAACATAGAATCTGGGGCTCTGTGCTTTCTTTCCTTCTGAACAAGTGTTACTGTTTTCTGCACAAAAGCGATTCTTGCGAAGCAATGTGAACACTTCTGCTTCCCAGGCACAGAGAAGGTGCTAGCAGGGAATTCTCTGCCTGCCTTTCCCCAGTGCTCTGCAAGCTCTCCAGGACAACATAAAATCTGGGGCTCTGTGCTTTCTTTCCTTCTGAACAAGTGTTAGTGTTTTCTGCACAAAAGTGATTCTGCGAAGCAATGTGAACACTTCTGCTTCCCAGGCACAGAGAAGGTGCTATCAGGGAATTCTCTGCCTGCCTTTCCCCAGTGCTCTGCAAGCTCTCCAGGACAACATAGAATCTGGGGCTCTGTGCTTTCTTTCGTTCTGAACAAGTGTTAGTGTTTTCTGCACAAAAGCGATTCTGCGAAGCAATGTGAACAGGCACAGAGAAGGTGCTAGCAGGGAATTCTCTGCCTGCCTTTCCCCAGTGCTCTGCAAGCTCTCCAGGACAACATAAAATCTGGGGCTCTGTGCTTTCTTTCCTTCTGAACAAGTGTTAGTGTTTTCTGCACAAAAGCGATTCTGCGAAGCAATGTGAACACTTCTGCTTCCCAGGCACAGAGAAGGTGCTAGCAAGGAATTCTCTGCCTGCCTTTCCCCAGTGCTCTGCAAGCTCTCCAGGACAACATAAAATCTGGGGCTCTGTGCTTTCTTTCGTTCTGAACAAGTGTTACTGTTTTCTGCACAAAAGCGATTCTGCGAAGCAATGTGAACAGGCACAGAGAAGGTGCTAGCAGGGAATTCTCTGCCTGCCTTTCCCCAGTGCTCTGCAAGCTCTCGAGGACAACATAAAATCTGGGGCTCTGTGCTTTCTTTCCTTCTGAACAAGTGTTACTGTTTTCTGCACAAAAGCGATTCTGCGAAGCAATGTGAACAGGCACAGAGAAGGTGCTATCAGGGAATTCTCTGCCTGCCTTTCCCCAGTGCTCTGCAAGCTCTCCAGGACAACATAAAATCTGGGGCTCTGTGCTTTCTTTCCTTCTGAACAACTGTTACTGTTTTCTGCACAAAAGCGATTCTTGCGAAGCAATGTGAACACTTCTGCTTCCCAGGCACAGAGAAGGTGCTAGCAGGGAATTCTCTGCCTGCCTTTCCCCAGTGCTCTGCAAGCTCTCCAGGACAACATAGAATCTGGTGCTCTGTGCTTTCTTTCCTTCTGAACAAGTGTTACTGTTTTCTGCACAAAAGCGATTCTGCGAAACAATGTGAACAGGCACAGAGAAGGTGCTATCAGGGAATTCTCTGCCTGCCTTTCCCCAGTGCTCTGCAAGCTCTCCAGGACAACATAGTATCTGGGGCTCTGTGCTTTCTTTCCTTCTGAACAACTGTTACTGTTTTCTGCACAAAAGCGATTCTGCAAAGCAATGTGAACAGGCACAGAGAAGGTGCTATCAGGGAATTCTCTGCCTGCCTTTCCCCAGTGCTCTGCAAGCTCTCCAGGACAACATAGAATCTGGGGCTCTGTGCTTTCTTTCCTTCTGAACAAGTGTTACTGTTTTCTGCACAAAAGCGATTCTTGCGAAGCAATGTGAACACTTCTGCTTCCCAGGCACAGAGAAGGTGCTAGCAGGGAATTCTCTGCCTGCCTTTCCCCAGTGCTCTGCAAGCTCTCCAGGACAACATAGAATCTGGGGCTCTGTGCTTTCTTTCCTTCTGAACAAGTGTTACTGTTTTCTGCACAAATGCGATTCTTGCGAAGCAATGTGAACACTTCTGCTTCCCAGGCACAGAGAAGGTGATATCAGGGAATTCTCTGCCTGCCTTTCCCCAGTGCTCTGCAAGCTCTCCAAGACAACATAGAATCTGGTGCTCTGTGCTTTCTTTCCTTCTGAACAAGTGTTACTGTTTTCTGAACAAAAGCGATTCTGCGAAGCAATGTGAACACTTCTGCTTCCCAGGCACAGAGAAGGTGCTAGGAAGGAATTCTCTGCCTGCCTTTCCCCAGTGCTCTGCAAGCTCTCGAGGACAACATAAAATCTGGGGCTCTGTGCTTTCTTTCCTTCTGAACAAGTGTTACTGTTTTCTGCACAAAAGCGATTCTGCGAAACAATGTGAACAGACACAGAGAAGGTGCTAGCAGGGAATTCTCTGCCTGCCTTTCCCCAGTGCTCTGCAAGCTCTCGAGGACAACATAGAATCTGGTTCTCTGTGCTTTCTTTCCTTCTGAACAAGTGTTACTGTTTTCTGCACAAAAGCGATTCTTGCGAAGCAATGTGAACACTTCTGCTTCCCAGGCACAGAGAAGGTGCTAGCAGGGAATTCTCTGCCTGCCTTTCCCCAGTGCTCTGCAAGCTCTCCAGGACAACATAGAATCTGGGGCTCTGTGCTTTCTTTCCTTCTGAACAAGTGTTACTGTTTTCTGCACAAAAGCGATTCTGCGAAACAATGTGAACACTTCTGCTTCCCAGGCACAGAGAAGGTGCTAGCAGGGAATTCTCTGCTGCCTTTCCCCAGTGCTCTGCAAGCTCTCCAGGACAACATAGAATCTGGGGCTCTGTGCTTTCTTTCGTTCTGAACAAGTGTTAGTGTTTTCTGCACAAAAGCGATTCTGCAAAACAATGTGAACACTTCTGCTTCCCAGGCACAGAGAAGGTGCTAGCAGGGAATTCTCTGCTGCCTTTCCCCAGTGCTCTGCAAGCTCTCCAGGACAACATAAAATCTGGGGCTCTGTGCTTTCTTTCCTTCTGAACAAGTGTTAGTGTTTTCTGCACAAAAGCGATTCTGCGAAGCAATGTGAACACTTCTGCTTCCCAGGCACAGAGAAGGTGCTAGCAAGGAATTCTCTGCCTGCCTTTCCCCAGTGCTCTGCAAGCTCTCGAGGACAACATAAAATCTGGGGCTCTGTGCTTTCTTTCCTTCTGAACAAGTGTTACTGTTTTCTGCACAAAAGCGATTCTGCGAAGCAATGTGAACAGGCACAGAGAAGGTGCTATCAGGGAATTCTCTGCCTGCCTTTCCCCAGTGCTCTGCAAGCTCTCCAGGACAACATAAAATCTGGGGCTCTGTGCTTTCTTTCCTTCTGAACAAGTGTTAGTGTTTTCTGCACAAAAGCGATTCTGCGAAACAATGTGAACACTTCTGCTTCCCAGGCACAGAGAAGGTGCTATCAGGGAATTCTCTGCCTGCCTTTCCCCAGTGCTCTGCAAGCTCTCCAGGACAACATAGAATCTGGGGCTCTGTGCTTTCTTTCGTTCTGAACAAGTGTTAGTGTTTTCTGCACAAAAGTGATTCTGCGAAGCAATGTGAACAGGCACAGAGAAGGTGCTAGCAGGGAATTCTCTGCCTGCCTTTCCCCAGTGCTCTGTAAGCTCTCCAGGACAACATAAAATCTGGGGCTCTGTGCTTTCTTTCCTTCTGAACAAGTGTTAGTGTTTTCTGCACAAAAGCGATTCTGCGAAGCAATGTGAACACTTCTGCTTCCCAGGCACAGAGAAGGTGCTAGCAAGGAATTCTCTGCCTGCCTTTCCCCAGTGCTCTGCAAGCTCTCCAGGACAACATAAAATCTGGGGCTCTGTGCTTTCTTTCGTTCTGAACAAGTGTTACTGTTTTCTGCACAAAAGCGATTCTGCGAAGCAATGTGAACAGGCACAGAGAAGGTGCTAGCAGGGAATTCTCTGCCTGCCTTTCCCCAGTGCTCTGCAAGCTCTCCAGGACAACATAAAATCTGGGGCTCTGTGCTTTCTTTCCTTCTGAACAAGTGTTACTGTTTTCTTCACAAAAGCGATTCCTGCGAAGCAATGTGAACACTTCTGCTTCCCAGGTACAGAGAAGGTGCTAGCAGCGAATTCTCTGCTGCCTTTCCCCAGTGCTCTGCAAGCTCTCCAGGACAACATAGAATCTGGGGCTCTGTGCTTTCTTTCCTTCTGAACAAGTGTTAGTGTTTTCTGCACAAAAGCGATTCTGCGAAGCAATGTGAACATGCACAGAGAAGGTGCTAGCAGGGAATTCTCTGCTGCCTTTCCCCAGTGCTCTGCAAGCTCTCCAGGACAACATAAAATCTGGGGCTCTGTGCTTTCTTTCCTTCTGAACAAGTGTTAGTGTTTTCTGCACAAAAGCGATTCTGCGAAGCAATGTGAACACTTCTGCTTCCCAGGCACAGAGAAGGTGCTAGCAAGGAATTCTCTGCCTGCCTTTCCCCAGTGCTCTGCAAGCTCTCCAGGACAACAGAGAATCTGGGGCTCTGTGCTTTCTTTCCTTCTGAACAAGTGTTAGTGTTTTCTGCACAAAAGCGATTCTGCGAAACAATGTGAACACTTCTGCTTCCCAGGCACAGAGAAGGTGCTAGCAGGGAATTCTCTGCCTGCCTTTCCCCAGTGCTCTGCAAGCTCTCCAGGACAACATAAAATCTGGGGCTCTGTGCTTTCTTTGCTTCTGAACAAGTGTTACTGTTTTCTGCACAAAAGCGATTCTTGCGAAGCAATGTGAACACTTCTGCTTCCCAGGCACAGAGAAGGTGCTAGCAGGGAATTCTCTGCCTGCCTTTCCCCAGTGCTCTGCAAGCTCTCCAGGACAACATAGAATCTGGGGCTCTGTGCTTTCTTTCGTTCTGAACAAGTGTTACTGTTTTCTGCACAAAAGCGATTCTTGCGAAGCAATGTGAACACTTCTGCTTCCCAGGCACAGAGAAGGTGCTATCAGGGAATTCTCTGCCTGCCTTTCCCCAGTGCTCTGCAAGCTCTCCAGGACAACATAGAATCTGGGGCTCTGTGCTTTCTTTCCTTCTGAACAAGTGTTAGTGTTTTCTGCACAAAAGCGATTCTGCGAAGCAATGTGAACAGGCACAGAGAAGGTGCTATCAGGGAATTCTCTGCCTGCCTTTCCCCAGTGCTCTGCAAGCTCTCCAGGACAACATAATATCTGGGGCTCTGTGCTTTCTTTCCTTCTGAACAAGTGTTAGTGTTTTCTGCACAAAAGCGATTCTGCGAAGCAATGTGAACACTTCTGCTTCCCAGGCACAGAGAAGGTGCTAGCAGGGAATTCTCTGCCTGCCTTTCCCCAGTGCTCTGCAAGCTCTCCAGGACAACATAAAATCTGGGGCTCTGTGCTTTCTTTCGTTCTGAACAAGTGTTACTGTTTTCTGCACAAAAGCGATTATGCGAAGCAATGTGAACAGGCACAGAGAAGGTGCTAGCAGGGAATTCTCTGCCTGCCTTTCCCCAGTGCTCTGCAAGCTCTCCAGGACAACATAAAATCTGGGGCTCTGTGCTTTCTTTCCTTCTGAACAAGTGTTAGTGTTTTCTGCACAAAAGCGATTCTGCGAAGCAATGTGAACAGGCACAGAGAAGGTGCTAGCAGGGAATTCTCTGCTGCCTTTCCCCAGTGCTCTGCAAGCTCTCCAGGACAACATAAAATCTGGGGCTCTGTGCTTTCTTTCCTTCTGAACAAGTGTTAGTGTTTTCTGCACAAAAGCGATTCTGCGAAGCAATGTGAACACTTCTGCTTCCCAGGCACAGAGAAGGTGCTAGCAAGGAATTCTCTGCCTGCCTTTCCCCAGTGCTCTGCAAGCTCTCCAGGACAACATAAAATCTGGGGCTCTGTGCTTTCTTTCGTTCTGAACAAGTGTTACTGTTTTCTGCACAAAAGCGATTCTGCGAAGCAATGTGAACAGGCACAGAGAAGGTGCTATCAGGGAATTCTCTGCCTGCCTTTCCCCAGTGCTCTGCAAGCTCTCCAGGACAACATAAAATCTGGGGCTCTGTGCTTTCTTTCCTTCTGAACAAGTGTTAGTGTTTTCTGCACAAAAGCGATTCTGCGAAACAATGTGAACACTTCTGCTTCCCAGGCACAGAGAAGGTGCTAGCAGGGAATTCTCTGCCTGCCTTTCCCCAGTGCTCTGCAAGCTCTCCAGGACAACATAGAATCTGGGGCTCTGTGCTTTCTTTCGTTCTGAACAAGTGTTACTGTTTTCTGCACAAAAGCGATTCTTGCGAAGCAATGTGAACACTTCTGCTTCCCAGGCACAGAGAAGGTGCTATCAGGGAATTCTCTGCCTGCCTTTCCCCAGTGCTCTGCAAGCTCTCCAGGACAACATAGAATCTGGGGCTCTGTGCTTTCTTTCCTTCTGAACAAGTGTTAGTGTTTTCTGCACAAAAGCGATTCTGCGAAGCAATGTGAACAGGCACAGAGAAGGTGCTAGCAGGGAATTCTCTGCTGCCTTTCCCCAGTGCTCTGCAAGCTCTCCAGGACAACATAAAATCTGGGGCTCTGTGCTTTCTTTCCTTCTGAACAAGTGTTACTGTTTTCTGCACAAAAGCGATTCTGCGAAGCAATGTGAACACTTCTGCTTCCCAGGCACAGAGAAGGTGCTAGCAAGGAATTCTCTGCCTGCCTTTCCCCAGTGCTCTGCAAGCTCTCCAGGACAACATAAAATCTGGGGCTCTGTGCTTTCTTTCCTTCTGAACAAGTGTTAGTGTTTTCTGCACAAAAGCGATTCTGCGAAACAATGTGAACACTTCTGCTTCCCAGGCACAGAGAAGGTGCTAGCAGGGAATTCTCTGCCTGCCTTTCCCCAGTGCTCTGCAAGCTCTCGAGGACAACATAGAATCTGGGGCTCTGTGCTTTCTTTCGTTCTGAACAAGTGTTACTGTTTTCTGCACAAAAGCGATTCTGCGAAGCAATGTGAACAGGCACAGACAAGGTGCTATCAGGGAATTCTCTGCCTGCCTTTCCCCAGTGCTCTGCAAGCTCTCCAGGACAACATAGAATCTGGGGCTCTGTGCTTTCTTTCCTTCTGAACAAGTGTTACTGTTTTCTGCACAAAAGCGATTCTTGCGAAGCAATGTGAACACTTCTGCTTCCCAGGCACAGAGAAGGTGCTATCAGGGAATTCTCTGCCTGCCTTTCCCCAGTGCTCTGCAAGCTCTCCAGGACAACATAAAATCTGGGGCTCTGTGCTTTCTTTCCTTCTGAACAAGTGTTAGTGTTTTCTGCACAAAAGTGATTCTGCGAAGCAATGTGAACACTTCTGCTTCCCAGGCACAGAGAAGGTGCTATCAGGGAATTCTCTGCCTGCCTTTCCCCAGTGCTCTGCAAGCTCTCCAGGACAACATAGAATCTGGGGCTCTGTGCTTTCTTTCGTTCTGAACAAGTGTTAGTGTTTTCTGCACAAAAGCGATTCTGCGAAGCAATGTGAACAGGCACAGAGAAGGTGCTAGCAGGGAATTCTCTGCCTGCCTTTCCCCAGTGCTCTGCAAGCTCTCCAGGACAACATAAAATCTGGGGCTCTGTGCTTTCTTTCCTTCTGAACAAGTGTTAGTGTTTTCTGCACAAAAGCGATTCTGCGAAGCAATGTGAACACTTCTGCTTCCCAGGCACAGAGAAGGTGCTAGCAAGGAATTCTCTGCCTGCCTTTCCCCAGTGCTCTGCAAGCTCTCGAGGACAACATAAAATCTGGGGCTCTGTGCTTTCTTTCCTTCTGAACAAGTGTTACTGTTTTCTGCACAAAAGCGATTCTGCGAAACAATGTGAACAGACACAGAGAAGGTGCTAGCAGGGAATTCTCTGCCTGCCTTTCCCCAGTGCTCTGCAAGCTCTCGAGGACAACATAGAATCTGGTTCTCTGTGCTTTCTTTCCTTCTGAACAAGTGTTACTGTTTTCTGCACAAAAGCGATTCTTGCGAAGCAATGTGAACACTTCTGCTTCCCAGGCACAGAGAAGGTGCTAGCAGGGAATTCTCTGCCTGCCTTTCCCCAGTGCTCTGCAAGCTCTCCAGGACAACATAGAATCTGGGGCTCTGTGCTTTCTTTCGTTCTGAACAAGTGTTAGTGTTTTCTGCACAAAAGCGATTCTGCGAAACAATGTGAACACTTCTGCTTCCCAGGCACAGAGAAGGTGCTAGCAGGGAATTCTCTGCTGCCTTTCCCCAGTGCTCTGCAAGCTCTCCAGGACAACATAGAATCTGGGGCTCTGTGCTTTCTTTCGTTCTGAACAAGTGTTAGTGTTTTCTGCACAAAAGCGATTCTGCAAAACAATGTGAACACTCCTGCTTCCCAGGCACAGAGAAGGTGCTAGCAGGGAATTCTCTGCTGCCTTTCCCCAGTGCTCTGCAAGCTCTCCAGGACAACATAAAATCTGGGGCTCTGTGCTTTCTTTCCTTCTGAACAAGTGTTAGTGTTTTCTGCACAAAAGCGATTCTGCGAAGCAATGTGAACACTTCTGCTTCCCAGGCACAGAGAAGGTGCTAGCAAGGAATTCTCTGCCTGCCTTTCCCCAGTGCTCTGCAAGCTCTCCAGGACAACATAAAATCTGGGGCTCTGTGCTTTCTTTCCTTCTGAACAAGTGTTACTGTTTTCTGCACAAAAGCGATTCTGCGAAGCAATGTGAACAGGCACAGAGAAGGTGCTATCAGGGAATTCTCTGCCTGCCTTTCCCCAGTGCTCTGCAAGCTCTCCAGGACAACATAAAATCTGGGGCTCTGTGCTTTCTTTCCTTCTGAACAAGTGTTAGTGTTTTCTGCACAAAAGCGATTCTGCGAAACAATGTGAACACTTCTGCTTCCCAGGCACAGAGAAGGTGCTAGCAGGGAATTCTCTGCCTGCCTTTCCCCAGTGCTCTGCAAGCTCTCCAGGACAACATAGAATCTGGGGCTCTGTGCTTTCTTTCGTTCTGAACAAGTGTTAGTGTTTTCTGCACAAAAGTGATTCTGCGAAGCAATGTGAACAGGCACAGAGAAGGTGCTAGCAGGGAATTCTCTGCCTGCCTTTCCCCAGTGCTCTGTAAGCTCTCCAGGACAACATAAAATCTGGGGCTCTGTGCTTTCTTTCCTTCTGAACAAGTGTTAGTGTTTTCTGCACAAAAGCGATTCTGCGAAGCAATGTGAACACTTCTGCTTCCCAGGCACAGAGAAGGTGCTAGCAAGGAATTCTCTGCCTGCCTTTCCCCAGTGCTCTGCAAGCTCTCCAGGACAACATAAAATCTGGGGCTCTGTGCTTTCTTTCGTTCTGAACAAGTGTTACTGTTTTCTGCACAAAAGCGATTCTGCGAAGCAATGTGAACAGGCACAGAGAAGGTGCTAGCAGGGAATTCTCTGCCTGCCTTTCCCCAGTGCTCTGCAAGCTCTCCAGGACAACATAAAATCTGGGGCTCTGTGCTTTCTTTCCTTCTGAACAAGTGTTACTGTTTTCTTCACAAAAGCGATTCTTGCGAAGCAATGTGAACACTTCTGCTTCCCAGGTACAGAGAAGGTGCTAGCAGCGAATTCTCTGCTGCCTTTCCCCAGTGCTCTGCAAGCTCTCCAGGACAACATAGAATCTGGGGCTCTGTGCTTTCTTTCCTTCTGAACAAGTGTTAGTGTTTTCTGCACAAAAGCGATTCTGCGAAGCAATGTGAACAGGCACAGAGAAGGTGCTAGCAGGGAATTCTCTGCTGCCTTTCCCCAGTGCTCTGCAAGCTCTCCAGGACAACATAAAATCTGGGGCTCTGTGCTTTCTTTCCTTCTGAACAAGTGTTAGTGTTTTCTGCACAAAAGCGATTCTGCGAAGCAATGTGAACACTTCTGCTTCCCAGGCACAGAGAAGGTGCTAGCAAGGAATTCTCTGCCTGCCTTTCCCCAGTGCTCTGCAAGCTCTCCAGGACAACAGAGAATCTGGGGCTCTGTGCTTTCTTTCCTTCTGAACAAGTGTTAGTGTTTTCTGCACAAAAGCGATTCTGCGAAACAATGTGAACACTTCTGCTTCCCAGGCACAGAGAAGGTGCTAGCAGGGAATTCTCTGCCTGCCTTTCCCCAGTGCTCTGCAAGCTCTCCAGGACAACATAAAATCTGGGGCTCTGTGCTTTCTTTGCTTCTGAACAAGTGTTACTGTTTTCTGCACAAAAGCGATTCTTGCGAAGCAATGTGAACACTTCTGCTTCCCAGGCACAGAGAAGGTGCTAGCAGGGAATTCTCTGCCTGCCTTTCCCCAGTGCTCTGCAAGCTCTCCAGGACAACATAGAATCTGGGGCTCTGTGCTTTCTTTCGTTCTGAACAAGTGTTACTGTTTTCTGCACAAAAGCGATTCTTGCGAAGCAATGTGAACACTTCTGCTTCCCAGGCACAGAGAAGGTGCTATCAGGGAATTCTCTGCCTGCCTTTCCCCAGTGCTCTGCAAGCTCTCCAGGACAACATAGAATCTGGGGCTCTGTGCTTTCTTTCGTTCTGAACAAGTGTTAGTGTTTTCTGCACAAAAGTGATTCTGCGAAGCAATGTGAACAGGCACAGAGAAGGTGCTAGCAGGGAATTCTCTGCCTGCCTTTCCCCAGTGCTCTGCAAGCTCTCCAGGACAACATAAAATCTGGGGCTCTGTGCTTTCTTTCCTTCTGAACAAGTGTTAGTGTTTTCTGCACAAAAGCGATTCTGCGAAGCAATGTGAACACTTCTGCTTCCCAGGCACAGAGAAGGTGCTATCAGGGAATTCTCTGCCTGCCTTTCCCCAGTGCTCTGCAAGCTCTCCAGGACAACATAAAATCTGGGGCTCTGTGCTTTCTTTCGTTCTGAACAAGTGTTACTGTTTTCTGCACAAAAGCGATTATGCGAAGCAATGTGAACAGGCACAGAGAAGGTGCTAGCAGGGAATTCTCTGCCTGCCTTTCCCCAGTGCTCTGCAAGCTCTCCAGGACAACATAAAATCTGGGGCTCTGTGCTTTCTTTCGTTCTGAACAAGTGTTACTGTTTTCTGCACAAAAGCGATTCTTGCGAAACAATGTGAACACTTCTGCTTCCCAGGTACAGAGAAGGTGCTAGCAGGGAATTCTCTGCTGCCTTTCCCCAGTGCTCTGCAAGCTCTCCAGGACAACATAGAATCTGGGGCTCTGTGCTTTCTTTCCTTCTGAACAAGTGTTAGTGTTTTCTGCACAAAAGCGATTCTGCGAAGCAATGTGAACAGGCACAGAGAAGGTGCTAGCAGGGAATTCTCTGCTGCCTTTCCCCAGTGCTCTGCAAGCTCTCCAGGACAACATAAAATCTGGGGCTCTGTGCTTTCTTTCCTTCTGAACAAGTGTTAGTGTTTTCTGCACAAAAGCGATTCTGCAAAGCAATGTGAACACTTCTGCTTCCCAGGCACAGAGAAGGTGCTAGCAAGGAATTCTCTGCCTGCCTTTCCCCAGTGCTCTGCAAGCTCTCCAGGACAACATAAAATCTGGGGCTCTGTGCTTTCTTTCCTTCTGAACAAGTGTTAGTGTTTTCTGCACAAAAGCGATTCTGCGAAACAATGTGAACACTTCTGCTTCCCAGGCACAGAGAAGGTGCTAGCAGGGAATTCTCTGCCTGCCTTTCCCCAGTGCTCTGCAAGCTCTCGAGGACAACATAGAATCTGGGGCTCTGTGCTTTCTTTCGTTCTGAACAAGTGTTACTGTTTTCTGCACAAAAGCGATTCTGCGAAGCAATGTGAACAGGCACAGACAAGGTGCTATCAGGGAATTCTCTGCCTGCCTTTCCCCAGTGCTCTGCAAGCTCTCCAGGACAACATAGAATCTGGGGCTCTGTGCTTTCTTTCCTTCTGAACAAGTGTTACTGTTTTCTGCACAAAAGCGATTCTTGCGAAGCAATGTGAACACTTCTGCTTCCCAGGCACAGAGAAGGTGCTATCAGGGAATTCTCTGCCTGCCTTTCCCCAGTGCTCTGCAAGCTCTCCAGGACAACATAAAATCTGGGGCTCTGTGCTTTCTTTCCTTCTGAACAAGTGTTAGTGTTTTCTGCACAAAAGTGATTCTGCGAAGCAATGTGAACACTTCTGCTTCCCAGGCACAGAGAAGGTGCTATCAGGGAATTCTCTGCCTGCCTTTCCCCAGTGCTCTGCAAGCTCTCCAGGACAACATAGAATCTGGGGCTCTGTGCTTTCTTTCGTTCTGAACAAGTGTTAGTGTTTTCTGCACAAAAGCGATTCTGCGAAGCAATGTGAACAGGCACAGAGAAGGTGCTAGCAGGGAATTCTCTGCCTGCCTTTCCCCAGTGCTCTGCAAGCTCTCCAGGACAACATAAAATCTGGGGCTCTGTGCTTTCTTTCCTTCTGAACAAGTGTTAGTGTTTTCTGCACAAAAGCGATTCTGCGAAGCAATGTGAACACTTCTGCTTCCCAGGCACAGAGAAGGTGCTAGCAAGGAATTCTCTGCCTGCCTTTCCCCAGTGCTCTGCAAGCTCTCGAGGACAACATAAAATCTGGGGCTCTGTGCTTTCTTTCCTTCTGAACAAGTGTTACTGTTTTCTGCACAAAAGCGATTCTGCGAAACAATGTGAACAGACACAGAGAAGGTGCTAGCAGGGAATTCTCTGCCTGCCTTTCCCCAGTGCTCTGCAAGCTCTCGAGGACAACATAGAATCTGGTTCTCTGTGCTTTCTTTCCTTCTGAACAAGTGTTACTGTTTTCTGCACAAAAGCGATTCTTGCGAAGCAATGTGAACACTTCTGCTTCCCAGGCACAGAGAAGGTGCTAGCAGGGAATTCTCTGCCTGCCTTTCCCCAGTGCTCTGCAAGCTCTCCAGGACAACATAGAATCTGGGGCTCTGTGCTTTCTTTCGTTCTGAACAAGTGTTAGTGTTTTCTGCACAAAAGCGATTCTGCGAAACAATGTGAACACTTCTGCTTCCCAGGCACAGAGAAGGTGCTAGCAGGGAATTCTCTGCTGCCTTTCCCCAGTGCTCTGCAAGCTCTCCAGGACAACATAGAATCTGGGGCTCTGTGCTTTCTTTCGTTCTGAACAAGTGTTAGTGTTTTCTGCACAAAAGCGATTCTGCAAAACAATGTGAACACTTCTGCTTCCCAGGCACAGAGAAGGTGCTAGCAGGGAATTCTCTGCTGCCTTTCCCCAGTGCTCTGCAAGCTCTCCAGGACAACATAAAATCTGGGGCTCTGTGCTTTCTTTCCTTCTGAACAAGTGTTAGTGTTTTCTGCACAAAAGCGATTCTGCGAAGCAATGTGAACACTTCTGCTTCCCAGGCACAGAGAAGGTGCTAGCAAGGAATTCTCTGCCTGCCTTTCCCCAGTGCTCTGCAAGCTCTCCAGGACAACATAAAATCTGGGGCTCTGTGCTTTCTTTCCTTCTGAACAAGTGTTACTGTTTTCTGCACAAAAGCGATTCTGCGAAGCAATGTGAACAGGCACAGAGAAGGTGCTATCAGGGAATTCTCTGCCTGCCTTTCCCCAGTGCTCTGCAAGCTCTCCAGGACAACATAAAATCTGGGGCTCTGTGCTTTCTTTCCTTCTGAACAAGTGTTAGTGTTTTCTGCACAAAAGCGATTCTGCGAAACAATGTGAACACTTCTGCTTCCCAGGCACAGAGAAGGTGCTAGCAAGGAATTCTCTGCCTGCCTTTCCCCAGTGCTCTGCAAGCTCTCCAGGACAACATAAAATCTGGGGCTCTGTGCTTTCTTTCGTTCTGAACAAGTGTTACTGTTTTCTGCACAAAAGCGATTCTGCGAAGCAATGTGAACAGGCACAGAGAAGGTGCTAGCAGGGAATTCTCTGCCTGCCTTTCCCCAGTGCTCTGCAAGCTCTCCAGGACAACATAAAATCTGGGGCTCTGTGCTTTCTTTCCTTCTGAACAAGTGTTACTGTTTTCTTCACAAAAGCGATTCTTGCGAAGCAATGTGAACACTTCTGCTTCCCAGGTACAGAGAAGGTGCTAGCAGCGAATTCTCTGCTGCCTTTCCCCAGTGCTCTGCAAGCTCTCCAGGACAACATAGAATCTGGGGCTCTGTGCTTTCTTTCCTTCTGAACAAGTGTTAGTGTTTTCTGCACAAAAGCGATTCTGCGAAGCAATGTGAACAGGCACAGAGAAGGTGCTAGCAGGGAATTCTCTGCTGCCTTTCCCCAGTGCTCTGCAAGCTCTCCAGGACAACATAAAATCTGGGGCTCTGTGCTTTCTTTCCTTCTGAACAAGTGTTAGTGTTTTCTGCACAAAAGCGATTCTGCGAAGCAATGTGAACACTTCTGCTTCCCAGGCACAGAGAAGGTGCTAGCAAGGAATTCTCTGCCTGCCTTTCCCCAGTGCTCTGCAAGCTCTCCAGGACAACAGAGAATCTGGGGCTCTGTGCTTTCTTTCCTTCTGAACAAGTGTTAGTGTTTTCTGCACAAAAGCGATTCTGCGAAACAATGTGAACACTTCTGCTTCCCAGGCACAGAGAAGGTGCTAGCAGGGAATTCTCTGCCTGCCTTTCCCCAGTGCTCTGCAAGCTCTCCAGGACAACATAAAATCTGGGGCTCTGTGCTTTCTTTGCTTCTGAACAAGTGTTACTGTTTTCTGCACAAAAGCGATTCTTGCGAAGCAATGTGAACACTTCTGCTTCCCAGGCACAGAGAAGGTGCTAGCAGGGAATTCTCTGCCTGCCTTTCCCCAGTGCTCTGCAAGCTCTCCAGGACAACATAGAATCTGGGGCTCTGTGCTTTCTTTCGTTCTGAACAAGTGTTACTGTTTTCTGCACAAAAGCGATTCTTGCGAAGCAATGTGAACACTTCTGCTTCCCAGGCACAGAGAAGGTGCTATCAGGGAATTCTCTGCCTGCCTTTCCCCAGTGCTCTGCAAGCTCTCCAGGACAACATAGAATCTGGGGCTCTGTGCTTTCTTTCGTTCTGAACAAGTGTTAGTGTTTTCTGCACAAAAGTGATTCTGCGAAGCAATGTGAACAGGCACAGAGAAGGTGCTAGCAGGGAATTCTCTGCCTGCCTTTCCCCAGTGCTCTGCAAGCTCTCCAGGACAACATAAAATCTGGGGCTCTGTGCTTTCTTTCCTTCTGAACAAGTGTTAGTGTTTTCTGCACAAAAGCGATTCTGCGAAGCAATGTGAACACTTCTGCTTCCCAGGGACAGAGAAGGTGCTATCAGGGAATTCTCTGCCTGCCTTTCCCCAGTGCTCTGCAAGCTCTCCAGGACAACATAAAATCTGGGGCTCTGTGCTTTCTTTCGTTCTGAACAAGTGTTACTGTTTTCTGCACAAAAGCGATTATGCGAAGCAATGTGAACAGGCACAGAGAAGGTGCTAGCAGGGAATTCTCTGCCTGCCTT
Source organism: Strix aluco (assembly GCF_031877795.1). Lineage (NCBI taxonomy): Eukaryota > Metazoa > Chordata > Aves > Strigiformes > Strigidae > Strix > Strix aluco. The sequence continues at coordinate 3,785,106 of NW_027436647.1, forward strand.
TCCCCAGTGCTCTGCAAGCTCTCCAGGACAACATAAAATCTGGGGCTCTGTGCTTTCTTTCCTTCTGAACAAGTGTTACTGTTTTCTGCACAAAAGCGATTCTTGCGAAACAATGTGAACACTTCTGCTTCCCAGGTACAGAGAAGGTGCTAGCAGGGAATTCTCTGCTGCCTTTCCCCAGTGCTCTGCAAGCTCTCCAGGACAACATAGAATCTGGGGCTCTGTGCTTTCTTTCCTTCTGAACAAGTGTTAGTGTTTTCTGCACAAAAGCGATTCTGCGAAGCAATGTGAACAGGCACAGAGAAGGTGCTAGCAGGGAATTCTCTGCTGCCTTTCCCCAGTGCTCTGCAAGCTCTCCAGGACAACATAAAATCTGGGGCTCTGTGCTTTCTTTCCTTCTGAACAAGTGTTAGTGTTTTCTGCACAAAAGCGATTCTGCGAAGCAATGTGAACACTTCTGCTTCCCAGGCACAGAGAAGGTGCTAGCAAGGATTTCTCTGCCTGCCTTTCCCCAGTGCTCTAAAAGCTCTCCAGGACAACATAGAATCTGGGGCTCTGTGCTTTCTTTCCTTCTGAACAAGTGTTAGTGTTTTCTGCACAAAAGCGATTCTGCGAAGCAATGTGAACAGGCACAGAGAAGGTGCTAGCAGGGAATTCTCTGCTGCCTTTCCCCAGTGCTCTGCAAGCTCTCCAGGACAACATAAAATCTGGGGCTCTGTGCTTTCTTTCCTTCTGAACAAGTGTTAGTGTTTTCTGCACAAAAGCGATTCTGCGAAGCAATGTGAACACTTCTGCTTCCCAGGCACAGAGAAGGTGCTAGCAAGGAATTCTCTGCCTGCCTTTCCCCAGTGCTCTGCAAGCTCTCCAGGACAACATAAAATCTGGGGCTCTGTGCTTTCTTTCCTTCTGAACAAGTGTTACTGTTTTCTGCACAAAAGCGATTCTGCGAAGCAATGTGAACAGGCACAGAGAAGGTGCTATCAGGGAATTCTCTGCCTGCCTTTCCCCAGTGCTCTGCAAGCTCTCCAGGACAACATAAAATCTGGGGCTCTGTGCTTTCTTTCCTTCTGAACAAGTGTTAGTGTTTTCTGCACAAAAGCGATTCTGCGAAACAATGTGAACACTTCTGCTTCCCAGGCACAGAGAAGGTGCTAGCAGGGAATTCTCTGCCTGCCTTTCCCCAGTGCTCTGCAAGCTCTCCAGGACAACATAGAATCTGGGGCTCTGTGCTTTCTTTCGTTCTGAACAAGTGTTACTGTTTTCTGCACAAAAGCGATTCTTGCGAAGCAATGTGAACACTTCTGCTTCCCAGGCACAGAGAAGGTGCTATCAGGGAATTCTCTGCCTGCCTTTCCCCAGTGCTCTGCAAGCTCTCCAGGACAACATAGAATCTGGGGCTCTGTGCTTTCTTTCCTTCTGAACAAGTGTTAGTGTTTTCTGCACAAAAGCGATTCTGCGAAGCAATGTGAACAGGCACAGAGAAGGTGCTAGCAGGGAATTCTCTGCTGCCTTTCCCCAGTGCTCTGCAAGCTCTCCAGGACAACATAAAATCTGGGGCTCTGTGCTTTCTTTCCTTCTGAACAAGTGTTACTGTTTTCTGCACAAAAGCGATTCTGCGAAGCAATGTGAACACTTCTGCTTCCCAGGCACAGAGAAGGTGCTAGCAAGGAATTCTCTGCCTGCCTTTCCCCAGTGCTCTGCAAGCTCTCCAGGACAACATAAAATCTGGGGCTCTGTGCTTTCTTTCCTTCTGAACAAGTGTTAGTGTTTTCTGCACAAAAGCGATTCTGCGAAACAATGTGAACACTTCTGCTTCCCAGGCACAGAGAAGGTGCTAGCAGGGAATTCTCTGCCTGCCTTTCCCCAGTGCTCTGCAAGCTCTCGAGGACAACATAGAATCTGGGGCTCTGTGCTTTCTTTCGTTCTGAACAAGTGTTACTGTTTTCTGCACAAAAGCGATTCTGCGAAGCAATGTGAACAGGCACAGACAAGGTGCTATCAGGGAATTCTCTGCCTGCCTTTCCCCAGTGCTCTGCAAGCTCTCCAGGACAACATAGAATCTGGGGCTCTGTGCTTTCTTTCCTTCTGAACAAGTGTTACTGTTTTCTGCACAAAAGCGATTCTTGCGAAGCAATGTGAACACTTCTGCTTCCCAGGCACAGAGAAGGTGCTATCAGGGAATTCTCTGCCTGCCTTTCCCCAGTGCTCTGCAAGCTCTCCAGGACAACATAAAATCTGGGGCTCTGTGCTTTCTTTCCTTCTGAACAAGTGTTAGTGTTTTCTGCACAAAAGTGATTCTGCGAAGCAATGTGAACACTTCTGCTTCCCAGGCACAGAGAAGGTGCTATCAGGGAATTCTCTGCCTGCCTTTCCCCAGTGCTCTGCAAGCTCTCCAGGACAACATAGAATCTGGGGCTCTGTGCTTTCTTTCGTTCTGAACAAGTGTTAGTGTTTTCTGCACAAAAGCGATTCTGCGAAGCAATGTGAACAGGCACAGAGAAGGTGCTAGCAGGGAATTCTCTGCCTGCCTTTCCCCAGTGCTCTGCAAGCTCTCCAGGACAACATAAAATCTGGGGCTCTGTGCTTTCTTTCCTTCTGAACAAGTGTTAGTGTTTTCTGCACAAAAGCGATTCTGCGAAGCAATGTGAACACTTCTGCTTCCCAGGCACAGAGAAGGTGCTAGCAAGGAATTCTCTGCCTGCCTTTCCCCAGTGCTCTGCAAGCTCTCGAGGACAACATAAAATCTGGGGCTCTGTGCTTTCTTTCCTTCTGAACAAGTGTTACTGTTTTCTGCACAAAAGCGATTCTGCGAAACAATGTGAACAGACACAGAGAAGGTGCTAGCAGGGAATTCTCTGCCTGCCTTTCCCCAGTGCTCTGCAAGCTCTCGAGGACAACATAGAATCTGGTTCTCTGTGCTTTCTTTCCTTCTGAACAAGTGTTACTGTTTTCTGCACAAAAGCGATTCTTGCGAAGCAATGTGAACACTTCTGCTTCCCAGGCACAGAGAAGGTGCTAGCAGGGAATTCTCTGCCTGCCTTTCCCCAGTGCTCTGCAAGCTCTCCAGGACAACATAGAATCTGGGGCTCTGTGCTTTCTTTCGTTCTGAACAAGTGTTAGTGTTTTCTGCACAAAAGCGATTCTGCGAAACAATGTGAACACTTCTGCTTCCCAGGCACAGAGAAGGTGCTAGCAGGGAATTCTCTGCTGCCTTTCCCCAGTGCTCTGCAAGCTCTCCAGGACAACATAGAATCTGGGGCTCTGTGCTTTCTTTCGTTCTGAACAAGTGTTAGTGTTTTCTGCACAAAAGCGATTCTGCAAAACAATGTGAACACTTCTGCTTCCCAGGCACAGAGAAGGTGCTAGCAGGGAATTCTCTGCTGCCTTTCCCCAGTGCTCTGCAAGCTCTCCAGGACAACATAAAATCTGGGGCTCTGTGCTTTCTTTCCTTCTGAACAAGTGTTAGTGTTTTCTGCACAAAAGCGATTCTGCGAAGCAATGTGAACACTTCTGCTTCCCAGGCACAGAGAAGGTGCTAGCAAGGAATTCTCTGCCTGCCTTTCCCCAGTGCTCTGCAAGCTCTCCAGGACAACATAAAATCTGGGGCTCTGTGCTTTCTTTCCTTCTGAACAAGTGTTACTGTTTTCTGCACAAAAGCGATTCTGCGAAGCAATGTGAACAGGCACAGAGAAGGTGCTATCAGGGAATTCTCTGCCTGCCTTTCCCCAGTGCTCTGCAAGCTCTCCAGGACAACATAAAATCTGGGGCTCTGTGCTTTCTTTCCTTCTGAACAAGTGTTAGTGTTTTCTGCACAAAAGCGATTCTGCGAAACAATGTGAACACTTCTGCTTCCCAGGCACAGAGAAGGTGCTAGCAGGGAATTCTCTGCCTGCCTTTCCCCAGTGCTCTGCAAGCTCTCCAGGACAACATAGAATCTGGGGCTCTGTGCTTTCTTTCGTTCTGAACAAGTGTTAGTGTTTTCTGCACAAAAGTGATTCTGCGAAGCAATGTGAACAGGCACAGAGAAGGTGCTAGCAGGGAATTCTCTGCCTGCCTTTCCCCAGTGCTCTGTAAGCTCTCCAGGACAACATAAAATCTGGGGCTCTGTGCTTTCTTTCCTTCTGAACAAGTGTTAGTGTTTTCTGCACAAAAGCGATTCTGCGAAGCAATGTGAACACTTCTGCTTCCCAGGCACAGAGAAGGTGCTAGCAAGGAATTCTCTGCCTGCCTTTCCCCAGTGCTCTGCAAGCTCTCCAGGACAACATAAAATCTGGGGCTCTGTGCTTTCTTTCGTTCTGAACAAGTGTTACTGTTTTCTGCACAAAAGCGATTCTGCGAAGCAATGTGAACAGGCACAGAGAAGGTGCTAGCAGGGAATTCTCTGCCTGCCTTTCCCCAGTGCTCTGCAAGCTCTCCAGGACAACATAAAATCTGGGGCTCTGTGCTTTCTTTCCTTCTGAACAAGTGTTACTGTTTTCTTCACAAAAGCGATTCTTGCGAAGCAATGTGAACACTTCTGCTTCCCAGGTACAGAGAAGGTGCTAGCAGCGAATTCTCTGCTGCCTTTCCCCAGTGCTCTGCAAGCTCTCCAGGACAACATAGAATCTGGGGCTCTGTGCTTTCTTTCCTTCTGAACAAGTGTTAGTGTTTTCTGCACAAAAGCGATTCTGCGAAGCAATGTGAACAGGCACAGAGAAGGTGCTAGCAGGGAATTCTCTGCTGCCTTTCCCCAGTGCTCTGCAAGCTCTCCAGGACAACATAAAATCTGGGGCTCTGTGCTTTCTTTCCTTCTGAACAAGTGTTAGTGTTTTCTGCACAAAAGCGATTCTGCGAAGCAATGTGAACACTTCTGCTTCCCAGGCACAGAGAAGGTGCTAGCAAGGAATTCTCTGCCTGCCTTTCCCCAGTGCTCTGCAAGCTCTCCAGGACAACAGAGAATCTGGGGCTCTGTGCTTTCTTTCCTTCTGAACAAGTGTTAGTGTTTTCTGCACAAAAGCGATTCTGCGAAACAATGTGAACACTTCTGCTTCCCAGGCACAGAGAAGGTGCTAGCAGGGAATTCTCTGCCTGCCTTTCCCCAGTGCTCTGCAAGCTCTCCAGGACAACATAAAATCTGGGGCTCTGTGCTTTCTTTGCTTCTGAACAAGTGTTACTGTTTTCTGCACAAAAGCGATTCTTGCGAAGCAATGTGAACACTTCTGCTTCCCAGGCACAGAGAAGGTGCTAGCAGGGAATTCTCTGCCTGCCTTTCCCCAGTGCTCTGCAAGCTCTCCAGGACAACATAGAATCTGGGGCTCTGTGCTTTCTTTCGTTCTGAACAAGTGTTACTGTTTTCTGCACAAAAGCGATTCTTGCGAAGCAATGTGAACACTTCTGCTTCCCAGGCACAGAGAAGGTGCTATCAGGGAATTCTCTGCCTGCCTTTCCCCAGTGCTCTGCAAGCTCTCCAGGACAACATAGAATCTGGGGCTCTGTGCTTTCTTTCGTTCTGAACAAGTGTTAGTGTTTTCTGCACAAAAGTGATTCTGCGAAGCAATGTGAACAGGCACAGAGAAGGTGCTAGCAGGGAATTCTCTGCCTGCCTTTCCCCAGTGCTCTGCAAGCTCTCCAGGACAACATAAAATCTGGGGCTCTGTGCTTTCTTTCCTTCTGAACAAGTGTTAGTGTTTTCTGCACAAAAGCGATTCTGCGAAGCAATGTGAACACTTCTGCTTCCCAGGCACAGAGAAGGTGCTATCAGGGAATTCTCTGCCTGCCTTTCCCCAGTGCTCTGCAAGCTCTCCAGGACAACATAAAATCTGGGGCTCTGTGCTTTCTTTCGTTCTGAACAAGTGTTACTGTTTTCTGCACAAAAGCGATTATGCGAAGCAATGTGAACAGGCACAGAGAAGGTGCTAGCAGGGAATTCTCTGCCTGCCTTTCCCCAGTGCTCTGCAAGCTCTCCAGGACAACATAAAATCTGGGGCTCTGTGCTTTCTTTCCTTCTGAACAAGTGTTACTGTTTTCTGCACAAAAGCGATTCTGCGAAGCAATGTGAACACTTCTGCTTCCCAGGTACAGAGAAGGTGCTAGCAGGGAATTCTCTGCTGCCTTTCCCCAGTGCTCTGCAAGCTCTCCAGGACAACATAGAATCTGGGGCTCTGTGCTTTCTTTCCTTCTGAACAAGTGTTAGTGTTTTCTGCACAAAAGCGATTCTGCGAAGCAATGTGAACAGGCACAGAGAAGGTGCTAGCAGGGAATTCTCTGCTGCCTTTCCCCAGTGCTCTGCAAGCTCTCCAGGACAACATAAAATCTGGGGCTCTGTGCTTTCTTTCCTTCTGAACAAGTGTTAGTGTTTTCTGCACAAAAGCGATTCTGCGAAGCAATGTGAACACTTCTGCTTCCCAGGCACAGAGAAGGTGCTAGCAAGGAATTCTCTGCCTGCCTTTCCCCAGTGCTCTGCAAGCTCTCCAGGACAACATAAAATCTGGGGCTCTGTGCTTTCTTTCCTTCTGAACAAGTGTTACTGTTTTCTGCACAAAAGCGATTCTGCGAAGCAATGTGAACAGGCACAGAGAAGGTGCTATCAGGGAATTCTCTGCCTGCCTTTCCCCAGTGCTCTGCAAGCTCTCCAGGACAACATAAAATCTGGGGCTCTGTGCTTTCTTTCCTTCTGAACAAGTGTTAGTGTTTTCTGCACAAAAGCGATTCTGCGAAACAATGTGAACACTTCTGCTTCCCAGGCACAGAGAAGGTGCTAGCAGGGAATTCTCTGCCTGCCTTTCCCCAGTGCTCTGCAAGCTCTCCAGGACAACATAGAATCTGGGGCTCTGTGCTTTCTTTCGTTCTGAACAAGTGTTACTGTTTTCTGCACAAAAGCGATTCTTGCGAAGCAATGTGAACACTTCTGCTTCCCAGGTACAGAGAAGGTGCTATCAGGGAATTCTCTGCCTGCCTTTCCCCAGTGCTCTGCAAGCTCTCCAGGACAACATAGAATCTGGGGCTCTGTGCTTTCTTTCCTTCTGAACAAGTGTTAGTGTTTTCTGCACAAAAGCGATTCTGCGAAGCAATGTGAACAGGCACAGAGAAGGTGCTAGCAGGGAATTCTCTGCTGCCTTTCCCCAGTGCTCTGCAAGCTCTCCAGGACAACATAAAATCTGGGGCTCTGTGCTTTCTTTCCTTCTGAACAAGTGTTACTGTTTTCTGCACAAAAGCGATTCTGCGAAGCAATGTGAACACTTCTGCTTCCCAGGCACAGAGAAGGTGCTAGCAAGGAATTCTCTGCCTGCCTTTCCCCAGTGCTCTGCAAGCTCTCCAGGACAACATAAAATCTGGGGCTCTGTGCTTTCTTTCCTTCTGAACAAGTGTTAGTGTTTTCTGCACAAAAGCGATTCTGCGAAACAATGTGAACACTTCTGCTTCCCAGGCACAGAGAAGGTGCTAGCAGGGAATTCTCTGCCTGCCTTTCCCCAGTGCTCTGCAAGCTCTCCAGGACAACATAGAATCTGGGGCTCTGTGCTTTCTTTCGTTCTGAACAAGTGTTACTGTTTTCTGCACAAAAGCGATTCTGCGAAGCAATGTGAACAGGCACAGACAAGGTGCTATCAGGGAATTCTCTGCCTGCCTTTCCCCAGTGCTCTGCAAGCTCTCCAGGACAACATAAAATCTGGGGCTCTGCGCTGTCTTTCGTTCTGAACAAGTGTTACTGTTTTCTGCACAAAAGCGATTCTTGCGAAGCAATGTGAACACTTCTGCTTCCCAGGCACAGAGAAGGTGCTATCAGGGAATTCTCTGCCTGCCTTTCCCCAGTGCTCTGCAAGCTCTCCAGGACAACATAAAATCTGGGGCTCTGTGCTTTCTTTGCTTCTGAACAAGTGTTACTGTTTTCTGCACAAAAGCGATTCTTGCGAAGCAATGTGAACACTTCTGCTTCCCAGGCACAGAGAAGGTGCTATCAGGGAATTCTCTGCCTGCCTTTCCCCAGTGCTCTGCAAGCTCTCCAGGACAACATAGAATCTGGGGCTCTGTGCTTTCTTTCCTTCTGAACAAGTGTTACTGTTTTCTGCACAAAAGCGATTCTTGCGAAGCAATGTGAACACTTCTGCTTCCCAGGCACAGAGAAGGTGCTAGCAGGGAATTCTCTGCCTGCCTTTCCCCAGTGCTCTGCAAGCTCTCCAGGACAACATAAAATCTGGGGCTCTGTGCTTTCTTTCCTTCTGAACAAGTGTTAGTGTTTTCTGCACAAAAGTGATTCTGCGAAGCAATGTGAACACTTCTGCTTCCCAGGCACAGAGAAGGTGCTATCAGGGAATTCTCTGCCTGCCTTTCCCCAGTGCTCTGCAAGCTCTCCAGGACAACATAGAATCTGGGGCTCTGTGCTTTCTTTCGTTCTGAACAAGTGTTAGTGTTTTCTGCACAAAAGCGATTCTGCGAAGCAATGTGAACAGGCACAGAGAAGGTGCTAGCAGGGAATTCTCTGCCTGCCTTTCCCCAGTGCTCTGCAAGCTCTCCAGGACAACATAAAATCTGGGGCTCTGTGCTTTCTTTCCTTCTGAACAAGTGTTAGTGTTTTCTGCACAAAAGCGATTCTGCGAAGCAATGTGAACACTTCTGCTTCCCAGGCACAGAGAAGGTGCTAGCAAGGAATTCTCTGCCTGCCTTTCCCCAGTGCTCTGCAAGCTCTCCAGGACAACATAAAATCTGGGGCTCTGTGCTTTCTTTCGTTCTGAACAAGTGTTACTGTTTTCTGCACAAAAGCGATTCTGCGAAGCAATGTGAACAGGCACAGAGAAGGTGCTAGCAGGGAATTCTCTGCCTGCCTTTCCCCAGTGCTCTGCAAGCTCTCGAGGACAACATAAAATCTGGGGCTCTGTGCTTTCTTTCCTTCTGAACAAGTGTTACTGTTTTCTGCACAAAAGCGATTCTGCGAAGCAATGTGAACAGGCACAGAGAAGGTGCTATCAGGGAATTCTCTGCCTGCCTTTCCCCAGTGCTCTGCAAGCTCTCCAGGACAACATAAAATCTGGGGCTCTGTGCTTTCTTTCCTTCTGAACAACTGTTACTGTTTTCTGCACAAAAGCGATTCTTGCGAAGCAATGTGAACACTTCTGCTTCCCAGGCACAGAGAAGGTGCTAGCAGGGAATTCTCTGCCTGCCTTTCCCCAGTGCTCTGCAAGCTCTCCAGGACAACATAGAATCTGGTGCTCTGTGCTTTCTTTCCTTCTGAACAAGTGTTACTGTTTTCTGCACAAAAGCGATTCTGCGAAACAATGTGAACAGGCACAGAGAAGGTGCTATCAGGGAATTCTCTGCCTGCCTTTCCCCAGTGCTCTGCAAGCTCTCCAGGACAACATAGTATCTGGGGCTCTGTGCTTTCTTTCCTTCTGAACAACTGTTACTGTTTTCTGCACAAAAGCGATTCTTGCGAAGCAATGTGAACACTTCTGCTTCCCAGGCACAGAGAAGGTGCTAGCAGGGAATTCTCTGCCTGCCTTTCCCCAGTGCTCTGCAAGCTCTCCAGGACAACATAGAATCTGGGGCTCTGTGCTTTCTTTCCTTCTGAACAAGTGTTACTGTTTTCTGCACAAATGCGATTCTTGCGAAGCAATGTGAACACTTCTGCTTCCCAGGCACAGAGAAGGTGCTATCAGGGAATTCTCTGCCTGCCTTTCCCCAGTGCTCTGCAAGCTGTCCAAGACAACATAGAATCTGGTGCTCTGTGCTTTCTTTCCTTCTGAACAAGTGTTACTGTTTTCTGCACAAAAGCGATTCTGCGAAGCAATGTGAACACTTCTGCTTCCCAGGCACAGAGAAGGTGCTAGGAAGGAATTCTCTGCCTGCCTTTCCCCAGTGCTCTGCAAGCTCTCGAGGACAACATAAAATCTGGGGCTCTGTGCTTTCTTTCCTTCTGAACAAGTGTTACTGTTTTCTGCACAAAAGCGATTCTGCGAAACAATGTGAACAGACACAGAGAAGGTGCTAGCAGGGAATTCTCTGCCTGCCTTTCCCCAGTGCTCTGCAAGCTCTCGAGGACAACATAGAATCTGGGGCTCTGTGCTTTCTTTCCTTCTGAACAAGTGTTACTGTTTTCTGCACAAAAGCGATTCTTGCGAAGCAATGTGAACACTTCTGCTTCCCAGGCACAGAGAAGGTGCTAGCAGGGAATTCTCTGCCTGCCTTTCCCCAGTGCTCTGCAAGCTCTCCAGGACAACATAGAATCTGGGGCTCTGTGCTTTCTTTCGTTCTGAACAAGTGTTAGTGTTTTCTGCACAAAAGCGATTCTGCGAAACAATGTGAACACTTCTGCTTCCCAGGCACAGAGAAGGTGCTAGCAGGGAATTCTCTGCTGCCTTTCCCCAGTGCTCTGCAAGCTCTCCAGGACAACATAGAATCTGGGGCTCTGTGCTTTCTTTCGTTCTGAACAAGTGTTAGTGTTTTCTGCACAAAAGCGATTCTGCAAAACAATGTGAACACTTCTGCTTCCCAGGCACAGAGAAGGTGCTAGCAGGGAATTCTCTGCTGCCTTTCCCCAGTGCTCTGCAAGCTCTCCAGGACAACATAAAATCTGGGGCTCTGTGCTTTCTTTCCTTCTGAACAAGTGTTAGTGTTTTCTGCACAAAAGCGATTCTGCGAAGCAATGTGAACACTTCTGCTTCCCAGGCACAGAGAAGGTGCTAGCAAGGAATTCTCTGCCTGCCTTTCCCCAGTGCTCTGCAAGCTCTCGAGGACAACATAAAATCTGGGGCTCTGTGCTTTCTTTCGTTCTGAACAAGTGTTACTGTTTTCTGCACAAAAGCGATTCTGCGAAGCAATGTGAACAGGCACAGAGAAGGTGCTATCAGGGAATTCTCTGCCTGCCTTTCCCCAGTGCTCTGCAAGCTCTCCAGGACAACATAAAATCTGGGGCTCTGTGCTTTCTTTCCTTCTGAACAAGTGTTACTGTTTTCTGCACAAAAGCGATTCTGCGAAACAATGTGAACACTTCTGCTTCCCAGGCACAGAGAAGGTGCTAGCAGGGAATTCTCTGCCTGCCTTTCCCCAGTGCTCTGCAAGCTCTCCAGGACAACATAGAATCTGGGGCTCTGTGCTTTCTTTCGTTCTGAACAAGTGTTACTGTTTTCTGCACAAAAGCGATTCTGCGAAGCAATGTGAACAGGCACAGACAAGGTGCTATCAGGGAATTCTCTGCCTGCCTTTCCCCAGTGCTCTGCAAGCTCTCCAGGACAACATAAAATCTGGGGCTCTGCGCTGTCTTTCGTTCTGAACAAGTGTTACTGTTTTCTGCACAAAAGCGATTCTTGCGAAGCAATGTGAACACTTCTGCTTCCCAGGCACAGAGAAGGTGCTATCAGGGAATTCTCTGCCTGCCTTTCCCCAGTGCTCTGCAAGCTCTCCAGGACAACATAAAATCTGGGGCTCTGTGCTTTCTTTGCTTCTGAACAAGTGTTACTGTTTTCTGCACAAAAGCGATTCTTGCGAAGCAATGTGAACACTTCTGCTTCCCAGGCACAGAGAAGGTGCTAGCAGGGAATTCTCTGCCTGCCTTTCCCCAGTGCTCTGCAAGCTCTCCAGGACAACATAGAATCTGGGGCTCTGTGCTTTCTTTCCTTCTGAACAAGTGTTACTGTTTTCTGCACAAAAGCGATTCTTGCGAAGCAATGTGAACACTTCTGCTTCCCAGGCACAGAGAAGGTGCTAGCAGGGAATTCTCTGCCTGCCTTTCCCCAGTGCTCTGCAAGCTCTCCAGGACAACATAAAATCTGGGGCTCTGTGCTTTCTTTCCTTCTGAACAAGTGTTAGTGTTTTCTGCACAAAAGTGATTCTGCGAAGCAATGTGAACACTTCTGCTTCCCAGGCACAGAGAAGGTGCTATCAGGGAATTCTCTGCCTGCCTTTCCCCAGTGCTCTGCAAGCTCTCCAGGACAACATAGAATCTGGGGCTCTGTGCTTTCTTTCGTTCTGAACAAGTGTTAGTGTTTTCTGCACAAAAGCGATTCTGCGAAGCAATGTGAACAGGCACAGAGAAGGTGCTAGCAGGGAATTCTCTGCTGCCTTTCCCCAGTGCTCTGCAAGCTCTCCAGGACAACATAAAATCTGGGGCTCTGTGCTTTCTTTCCTTCTGAACAAGTGTTAGTGTTTTCTGCACAAAAGCGATTCTGCGAAGCAATGTGAACACTTCTGCTTCCCAGGCACAGAGAAGGTGATATCAGGGAATTCTCTGCCTGCCTTTCCCCAGTGCTCTGCAAGCTCTCCAAGACAACATAGAATCTGGTGCTCTGTGCTTTCTTTCCTTCTGAACAAGTGTTACTGTTTTCTGAACAAAAGCGATTCTGCGAAGCAATGTGAACACTTCTGCTTCCCAGGCACAGAGAAGGTGCTAGGAAGGAATTCTCTGCCTGCCTTTCCCCAGTGCTCTGCAAGCTCTCGAGGACAACATAAAATCTGGGGCTCTGTGCTTTCTTTCCTTCTGAACAAGTGTTAATGTTTTCTGCACAAAAGCGATTCTGCGAAACAATGTGAACAGACACAGAGAAGGTGCTAGCAGGGAATTCTCTGCCTGCCTTTCCCCAGTGCTCTGCAAGCTCTCGAGGACAACATAGAATCTGGGGCTCTGTGCTTTCTTTCCTTCTGAACAAGTGTTACTGTTTTCTGCACAAAAGCGATTCTTGCGAAGCAATGTGAACACTTCTGCTTCCCAGGCACAGAGAAGGTGCTAGCAGGGAATTCTCTGCCTGCCTTTCCCCAGTGCTCTGCAAGCTCTCCAGGACAACATAAAATCTGGGGCTCTGTGCTTTCTTTCCTTCTGAACAAGTGTTAGTGTTTTCTGCACAAAAGCGATTCTGCGAAACAATGTGAACACTTCTGCTTCCCAGGCACAGAGAAGGTGCTAGCAGGGAATTCTCTGCCTGCCTTTCCCCAGTGCTCTGCAAGCTCTCGAGGACAACATAGAATCTGGGGCTCTGTGCTTTCTTTCGTTCTGAACAAGTGTTACTGTTTTCTGCACAAAAGCGATTCTGCGAAGCAATGTGAACAGGCACAGACAAGGTGCTATCAGGGAATTCTCTGCCTGCCTTTCCCCAGTGCTCTGCAAGCTCTCCAGGACAACATAGAATCTGGGGCTCTGTGCTTTCTTTCGTTCTGAACAAGTGTTGCTGTTTTCTGCACAAAAGCGATTCTTGCGAAGCAATGTGAACACTTCTGCTTCCCAGGCACAGAGAAGGTGCTATCAGGGAATTCTCTGCCTGCCTTTCCCCAGTGCTCTGCAAGCTCTCCAGGACAACATAAAATCTGGGGCTCTGTGCTTTCTTTGCTTCTGAACAAGTGTTACTGTTTTCTGCACAAAAGCGATTCTTGCGAAGCAATGTGAACACTTCTGCTTCCCAGGCACAGAGAAGGTGCTATCAGGGAATTCTCTGCCTGCCTTTCCCCAGTGCTCTGCAAGCTCTCCAGGACAACATAGAATCTGGGGCTCTGTGCTTTCTTTCCTTCTGAACAAGTGTTACTGTTTTCTGCACAAAAGCGATTTTTGCGAAGCAATGTGAACACTTCTGCTTCCCAGGCACAGAGAAGGTGCTATCAGGGAATTCTCTGCCTGCCTTTCCCCAGTGCTCTGCAAGCTCTCCAGGACAACATAAAATCTGGGGCTCTGTGCTTTCTTTCCTTCTGAACAAGTGTTACTGTTTTCTGCACAAAAGCGATTCTGCGAAGCAATGTGAACAGGCACAGAGAAGGTGCTAGCAGGGAATTCTCTGCTGCCTTTCCCCAGTGCTCTGCAAGCTCTCCAGGACAACATAAAATCTGGGGCTCTGTGCTTTCTTTCCTTCTGAACAAGTGTTAGTGTTTTCTGCACAAAAGCGATTCTGCGAAGCAATGTGAACACTTCTGCTTCCCAGGCACAGAGAAGGTGCTAGCAAGGAATTCTCTGCCTGCCTTTCCCCAGTGCTCTGCAAGCTCTCCAGGACAACATAAAATCTGGGGCTCTGTGCTTTCTTTCGTTCTGAACAAGTGTTACTGTTTTCTGCACAAAAGCGATTCTGCGAAGCAATGTGAACAGGCACAGAGAAGGTGCTAGCAGGGAATTCTCTGCCTGCCTTTCCCCAGTGCTCTGCAAGCTCTCCAGGACAACATAAAATCTGGGGCTCTGTGCTTTCTTTCCTTCTGAACAAGTGTTACTGTTTTCTGCACAAAAGCGATTCTGCGAAGCAATGTGAACAGGCACAGAGAAGGTGCTATCAGGGAATTCTCTGCCTGCCTTTCCCCAGTGCTCTGCAAGCTCTCCAGGACAACATAAAATCTGGGGCTCTGTGCTTTCTTTCCTTCTGAACAAGTGTTACTGTTTTCTGCACAAAAGCGATTCTTGCGAAGCAATGTGAACACTTCTGCTTCCCAGGTACAGAGAAGGTGCTAGCAGGGAATTCTCTGCCTGCCTTTCCCCAGTGCTCTGCAAGCTCTCCAAGACAACATAGAATCTGGGGCTCTGTGCTTTCTTTCCTTCTGAAAAAGTGTTACTGTTTTCTGAACAAAAGCGATTCTGCGAAGCAATGTGAACACTTCTGCTTCCCAGGCACAGAGAAGGTGCTAGGAAGGAATTCTCTGCCTGCCTTTCCCCAGTGCTCTGCAAGCTCTCCAGGACAACATAAAATCTGGGGCTCTGTGCTTTCTTTCCTTCTGAACAAGTGTTACTGTTTTCTGCACAAAAGCGATTCTTGCGAAGCAATGTGAACACTTCTGCTTCCCAGGCACAGAGAAGGTGCTAGCAGGGAATTCTCTGCCTGCCTTTCCCCAGTGCTCTGCAAGCTCTCCAGGACAACATAGAATCTGGTGCTCTGTGCTTTCTTTCCTTCTGAACAAGTGTTACTGTTTTCTGCACAAAAGCGATTCTTGCGAAGCAATGTGAACACTTCTGCTTCCCAGGCACAGAGAAGGTGCTAGCAAGGAATTCTCTGCCTGCCTTTCCCCAGTGCTCTGCAAGCTCTCGAGGACAACATAAAATCTGGGGCTCTGTGCTTTCTTTCCTTCTGAACAAGTGTTACTGTTTTCTGCACAAAAGCGATTCTGCGAAACAATGTGAACAGACACAGAGAAGGTGCTAGCAGGGAATTCTCTGCCTGCCTTTCCCCAGTGCTCTGCAAGCTCTCCAGGACAACATAAAATCTGGGGCTCTGTGCTTTCTTTCCTTCTGAACAACTGTTACTGTTTTCTGCACAAAAGCGATTCTTGCGAAGCAATGTGAACACTTCTGCTTCCCAGGCACAGAGAAGGTGCTAGCAGGGAATTCTCTGCCTGCCTTTCCCCAGTGCTCTGCAAGCTCTCCAGGACAACATAGAATCTGGTGCTCTGTGCTTTCTTTCCTTCTGAACAAGTGTTACTGTTTTCTGCACAAAAGCGATTCTGCGAAACAATGTGAACAGGCACAGAGAAGGTGCTATCAGGGAATTCTCTGCCTGCCTTTCCCCAGTGCTCTGCAAGCTCTCCAGGACAACATAGTATCTGGGGCTCTGTGCTTTCTTTCCTTCTGAACAACTGTTACTGTTTTCTGCACAAAAGCGATTCTGCAAAGCAATGTGAACAGGCACAGAGAAGGTGCTATCAGGGAATTCTCTGCCTGCCTTTCCCCAGTGCTCTGCAAGCTCTCCAGGACAACATAGAATCTGGGGCTCTGTGCTTTCTTTCCTTCTGAACAAGTGTTACTGTTTTCTGCACAAAAGCGATTCTTGCGAAGCAATGTGAACACTTCTGCTTCCCAGGCACAGAGAAGGTGCTAGCAGGGAATTCTCTGCCTGCCTTTCCCCAGTGCTCTGCAAGCTCTCCAGGACAACATAGAATCTGGGGCTCTGTGCTTTCTTTCCTTCTGAACAAGTGTTACTGTTTTCTGAACAAAAGCGATTCTGCGAAGCAATGTGAACACTTCTGCTTCCCAGGCACAGAGAAGGTGCTAGGAAGGAATTCTCTGCCTGCCTTTCCCCAGTGCTCTGCAAGCTCTCGAGGACAACATAAAATCTGGGGCTCTGTGCTTTCTTTCGTTCTGAACAAGTGTTAGTGTTTTCTGCACAAAAGCGATTCTGCGAAACAATGTGAACACTTCTGCTTCCCAGGCACAGAGAAGGTGCTAGCAGGGAATTCTCTGCTGCCTTTCCCCAGTGCTCTGCAAGCTCTCCAGGACAACATAGAATCTGGGGCTCTGTGCTTTCTTTCGTTCTGAACAAGTGTTAGTGTTTTCTGCACAAAAGCGATTCTGCGAAGCAATGTGAACACTTCTGCTTCCCAGGCACAGAGAAGGTGCTAGCAAGGAATTCTCTGCCTGCCTTTCCCCAGTGCTCTGCAAGCTCTCCAGGACAACATAAAATCTGGGGCTCTGTGCTTTCTTTCCTTCTGAACAAGTGTTACTGTTTTCTGCACAAAAGCGATTCTGCGAAGCAATGTGAACAGGCACAGAGAAGGTGCTAGCAGGGAATTCTCTGCTGCCTTTCCCCAGTGCTCTGCAAGCTCTCCAGGACAATATAAAATCTGGGGCTCTGTGCTTTCTTTCCTTCTGAACAAGTGTTACTGTTTTCTGCACAAAAGCGATTCTGCGAAGCAATGTGAACACTTCTGCTTCCCAGGCACAGAGAAGGTGCTAGCAAGGAATTCTCTGCCTGCCTTTCCCCAGTGCTCTGCAAGCTCTCCAGGACAACATAAAATCTGGGGCTCTGTGCTTTCTTTCCTTCTGAACAAGTGTTACTGTTTTCTGCACAAAAGCGATTCTGCGAAGCAATGTGAACAGGCACAGAGAAGGTGCTATCAGGGAATTCTCTGCCTGCCTTTCCCCAGTGCTCTGCAAGCTCTCCAGGACAACATAAAATCTGGGGCTCTGTGCTTTCTTTCCTTCTGAACAAGTGTTAGTGTTTTCTGCACAAAAGCGATTCTGCGAAACAATGTGAACACTTCTGCTTCCCAGGCACAGAGAAGGTGCTATCAGGGAATTCTCTGCCTGCCTTTCCCCAGTGCTCTGCAAGCTCTCCAGGACAACATAGAATCTGGGGCTCTGTGCTTTCTTTCGTTCTGAACAAGTGTTACTGTTTTCTGCACAAAAGCGATTCTGCGAAGCAATGTGAACAGGCACAGACAAGGTGCTATCAGGGAATTCTCTGCCTGCCTTTCCCCAGTGCTCTGCAAGCTCTCCAGGACAACATAAAATCTGGGGCTCTGCGCTGTCTTTCGTTCTGAACAAGTGTTACTGTTTTCTGCACAAAAGCGATTCTTGCGAAGCAATGTGAACACTTCTGCTTCCCAGGCACAGAGAAGGTGCTATCAGGGAATTCTGTGCCTGCCTTTCCCCAGTGCTCTGCAAGCTCTCCAGGACAACATAAAATCTGGGGCTCTGTGCTTTCTTTCCTTCTGAACAAGTGTTACTGTTTTCTGCACAAAAGCGATTCTGCGAAACAATGTGAACAGGCACAGAGAAGGTGCTAGCAGGGAATTCTCTGCCTGCCTTTCCCCAGTGCTCTGCAAGCTCTCCAGGACAACATAGAATCTGGGGCTCTGTGCTTTCTTTCCTTCTGAACAAGTGTTACTGTTTTCTGCACAAAAGCGATTCTTGCGAAGCAATGTGAACACTTCTGCTTCCCAGGCACAGAGAAGGTGCTAGCAGGGAATTCTCTGCCTGCCTTTCCCCAGTGCTCTGCAAGCTCTCCAGGACAACATAGAATCTGGGGCTCTGTGCTTTCTTTCGTTCTGAACAAGTGTTAGTGTTTTCTGCACAAAAGCGATTCTGCGAAACAATGTGAACACTTCTGCTTCCCAGGCACAGAGAAGGTGCTAGCAGGGAATTCTCTGCCTGCCTTTCCCCAGTGCTCTGCAAGCTCTCCAGGACAACATAGAATCTGGGGCTCTGTGCTTTCTTTCGTTCTGAACAAGTGTTAGTGTTTTCTGCACAAAAGCGATTCTGCAAAACAATGTGAACACTTCTGCTTCCCAGGCACAGAGAAGGTGCTAGCAGGGAATTCTCTGCTGCCTTTCCCCAGTGCTCTGCAAGCTCTCCAGGACAACATAAAATCTGGGGCTCTGTGCTTTCTTTCCTTCTGAACAAGTGTTAGTGTTTTCTGCACAAAAGCGATTCTGCGAAGCAATGTGAACACTTCTGCTTCCCAGGCACAGAGAAGGTGCTAGCAAGGAATTCTCTGCCTGCCTTTCCCCAGTGCTCTGCAAGCTCTCCAGGACAACATAAAATCTGGGGCTCTGTGCTTTCTTTCCTTCTGAACAAGTGTTACTGTTTTCTGCACAAAAGCGATTCTGCGAAGCAATGTGAACAGGCACAGAGAAGGTGCTATCAGGGAATTCTCTGCCTGCCTTTCCCCAGTGCTCTGCAAGCTCTCCAGGACAACATAAAATCTGGGGCTCTGTGCTTTCTTTCCTTCTGAACAAGTGTTAGTGTTTTCTGCACAAAAGCGATTCTGCGAAACAATGTGAACACTTCTGCTTCCCAGGCACAGAGAAGGTGCTAGCAGGGAATTCTCTGCCTGCCTTTCCCCAGTGCTCTGCAAGCTCTCCAGGACAACATAGAATCTGGGGCTCTGTGCTTTCTTTCGTTCTGAACAAGTGTTACTGTTTTCTGCACAAAAGCGATTCTGCGAAGCAATGTGAACAGGCACAGACAAGGTGCTATCAGGGAATTCTCTGCCTGCCTTTCCCCAGTGCTCTGCAAGCTCTCCAGGACAACATAAAATCTGGGGCTCTGCGCTGTCTTTCGTTCTGAACAAGTGTTACTGTTTTCTGCACAAAAGCGATTCTTGCGAAGCAATGTGAACACTTCTGCTTCCCAGGCACAGAGAAGGTGCTATCAGGGAATTCTCTGCCTGCCTTTCCCCAGTGCTCTGCAAGCTCTCCAGGACAACATAAAATCTGGGGCTCTGTGCTTTCTTTGCTTCTGAACAAGTGTTACTGTTTTCTGCACAAAAGCGATTCTTGCGAAGCAATGTGAACACTTCTGCTTCCCAGGCACAGAGAAGGTGCTAGCAGGGAATTCTCTGCCTGCCTTTCCCCAGTGCTCTGCAAGCTCTCCAGGACAACATAGAATCTGGGGCTCTGTGCTTTCTTTCGTTCTGAACAAGTGTTAGTGTTTTCTGCACAAAAGCGATTCTTGCGAAGCAATGTGAACACTTCTGCTTCCCAGGCACAGAGAAGGTGCTAGCAGGGAATTCTCTGCCTGCCTTTCCCCACTGCTCTGCAAGCTCTCCAGGACAACATAAAATCTGGGGCTCTGTGCTTTCTTTCCTTCTGAACAAGTGTTAGTGTTTTCTGCACAAAAGCGATTCTGCGAAACAATGTGAACACTTCTGCTTCCCAGGCACAGAGAAGGTGCTAGCAGGGAATTCTCTGCCTGCCTTTCCCCAGTGCTCTGCAAGCTCTCCAGGACAACATAGAATCTGGGGCTCTGTGCTTTCTTTCCTTCTGAACAAGTGTTACTGTTTTCTGCACAAAAGCGATTCTGCGAAGCAATGTGAACAGGCACAGAGAAGGTGCTAGCAGGGAATTCTCTGCTGCCTTTCCCCAGTGCTCTGCAAGCTCTCCAGGACAACATAAAATCTGGGGCTCTGTGCTTTCTTTCCTTCTGAACAAGTGTTAGTGTTTTCTGCACAAAAGCGATTCTGCGAAGCAATGTGAACACTTCTGCTTCCCAGGCACAGAGAAGGTGATATCAGGGAATTCTCTGCCTGCCTTTCCCCAGTGCTCTGCAAGCTCTCCAAGACAACATAGAATCTGGTGCTCTGTGCTTTCTTTCCTTCTGAACAAGTGTTACTGTTTTCTGAACAAAAGCGATTCTGCGAAGCAATGTGAACACTTCTGCTTCCCAGGCACAGAGAAGGTGCTAGGAAGGAATTCTCTGCCTGCCTTTCCCCAGTGCTCTGCAAGCTCTCGAGGACAACATAAAATCTGGGGCTCTGTGCTTTCTTTCCTTCTGAACAAGTGTTAATGTTTTCTGCACAAAAGCGATTCTGCGAAACAATGTGAACAGACACAGAGAAGGTGCTAGCAGGGAATTCTCTGCCTGCCTTTCCCCAGTGCTCTGCAAGCTCTCGAGGACAACATAGAATCTGGGGCTCTGTGCTTTCTTTCCTTCTGAACAAGTGTTACTGTTTTCTGCACAAAAGCGATTCTTGCGAAGCAATGTGAACACTTCTGCTTCCCAGGCACAGAGAAGGTGCTAGCAGGGAATTCTCTGCCTGCCTTTCCCCAGTGCTCTGCAAGCTCTCCAGGACAAAAGAGAATCTGGGGCTCTGTGCTTTCTTTCGTTCTGAACAAGTGTTAGTGTTTTCTGCACAAAAGCGATTCTGCGAAACAATGTGAACACTTCTGCTTCCCAGGCACAGAGAAGGTGCTAGCAGGGAATTCTCTGCCTGCCTTTCCCCAGTGCTCTGCAAGCTCTCCAGGACAACATAAAATCTGGGGCTCTGTGCTTTCTTTGCTTCTGAACAAGTGTTACTGTTTTCTGCACAAAAGCGATTCTTGCGAAGCAATGTGAACACTTCTGCTTCCCAGGCACAGAGAAGGTGCTAGCAGGGAATTCTCTGCCTGCCTTTCCCCAGTGCTCTGCAAGCTCTCCAGGACAACAGTGAATCTGGGGCTCTGTGCTTTCTTTCGTTCTGAACAAGTGTTACTGTTTTCTGCACAAAAGCGATTCTGCGAAGCAATGTGAACACTTCTGCTTCCCAGGCACAGAGAAGGTGCTATCAGGGAATTCTCTGCCTGCCTTTCCCCAGTGCTCTGCAAGCTCTCCAGGACAACATAGAATCTGGGGCTCTGTGCTTTCTTTCGTTCTGAACAAGTGTTAGTGTTTTCTGCACAAAAGTGATTCTGCGAAGCAATGTGAACAGGCACAGAGAAGGTGCTAGCAGGGAATTCTCTGCCTGCCTTTCCCCAGTGCTCTGCAAGCTCTCCAGGACAACATAAAATCTGGGGCTCTGTGCTTTCTTTCCTTCTGAACAAGTGTTAGTGTTTTCTGCACAAAAGCGATTCTGCGAAACAATGTGAACACTTCTGCTTCCCAGGCACAGAGAAGGTGCTAGCAGGGAATTCTCTGCCTGCCTTTCCCCAGTGCTCTGCAAGCTCTCGAGGACAACATAGAATCTGGGGCTCTGTGCTTTCTTTCGTTCTGAACAAGTGTTACTGTTTTCTGCACAAAAGCGATTCTGCGAAGCAATGTGAACAGGCACAGACAAGGTGCTATCAGGGAATTCTCTGCCTGCCTTTCCCCAGTGCTCTGCAAGCTCTCCAGGACAACATAGAATCTGGGGCTCTGTGCTTTCTTTCGTTCTGAACAAGTGTTACTGTTTTCTGCACAAAAGCGATTCTTGCGAAGCAATGTGAACACTTCTGCTTCCCAGGCACAGAGAAGGTGCTATCAGGGAATTCTCTGCCTGCCTTTCCCCAGTGCTCTGCAAGCTCTCCAGGACAACATAAAATCTGGGGCTCTGTGCTTTCTTTCCTTCTGAACAAGTGTTACTGTTTTCTGCACAAAAGCGATTCTTGCGAAGCAATGTGAACACTTCTGCTTCCCAGGCACAGAGAAGGTGCTATCAGGGAATTCTCTGCCTGCCTTTCCCCAGTGCTCTGCAAGCTCTCCAGGACAACATAGAATCTGGGGCTCTGTGCTTTCTTTCCTTCTGAACAAGTGTTACTGTTTTCTGCACAAAAGCGATTCTTGCGAAGCAATGTGAACACTTCTGCTTCCCAGGCACAGAGAAGGTGCTAGCAGGGAATTCTCTGCCTGCCTTTCCCCAGTGCTCTGCAAGCTCTCCAGGACAACATAAAATCTGGGGCTCTGTGCTTTCTTTCCTTCTGAACAAGTGTTAGTGTTTTCTGCACAAAAGTGATTCTGCGAAGCAATGTGAACACTTCTGCTTCCCAGGCACAGAGAAGGTGCTAGCAAGGAATTCTCTGCCTGCCTTTCCCCAGTGCTCTGCAAGCTCTCCAGGACAACATAAAATCTGGGGCTCTGTGCTTTCTTTCGTTCTGAACAAGTGTTACTGTTTTCTGCACAAAAGCGATTCTGCGAAGCAATGTGAACAGGCACAGAGAAGGTGCTAGCAGGGAATTCTCTGCCTGCCTTTCCCCAGTGCTCTGCAAGCTCTCCAGGACAACATAAAATCTGGGGCTCTGTGCTTTCTTTCCTTCTGAACAAGTGTTACTGTTTTCTGCACAAAAGCGATTCTGCGAAGCAATGTGAACAGGCACAGAGAAGGTGCTATCAGGGAATTCTCTGCCTGCCTTTCCCCAGTGCTCTGCAAGCTTTCCAGGACAACATAAAATCTGGGGCTCTGTGCTTTCTTTCCTTCTGAACAAGTGTTACTGTTTTCTGCACAAAAGCGATTCTTGCGAAGCAATGTGAACACTTCTGCTTCCCAGGTACAGAGAAGGTGCTAGCAGGGAATTCTCTGCCTGCCTTTCCCCAGTGCTCTGCAAGCTCTCCAAGACAACATAGAATCTGGGGCTCTGTGCTTTCTTTCCTTCTGAAAAAGTGTTACTGTTTTCTGAACAAAAGCGATTCTGCGAAGCAATGTGAACACTTCTGCTTCCCAGGCACAGAGAAGGTGCTAGGAAGGAATTCTCTGCCTGCCTTTCCCCAGTGCTCTGCAAGCTCTCGAGGACAACATAAAATCTGGGGCTCTGTGCTTTCTTTCCTTCTGAACAAGTGTTACTGTTTTCTGCACAAAAGCGATTCTGCGAAACAATGTGAACAGACACAGAGAAGGTGCTAGCAGGGAATTCTCTGCCTGCCTTTCCCCAGTGCTCTGCAAGCTCTCCAGGACAACATAAAATCTGGGGCTCTGTGCTTTCTTTCCTTCTGAACAACTGTTACTGTTTTCTGCACAAAAGCGATTCTTGCGAAGCAATGTGAACACTTCTGCTTCCCAGGCACAGAGAAGGTGCTAGCAGGGAATTCTCTGCCTGCCTTTCCCCAGTGCTCTGCAAGCTCTCCAGGACAACATAGAATCTGGGGCTCTGTGCTTTCTTTCGTTCTGAACAAGTGTTACTGTTTTCTGCACAAAAGCGATTCTTGCGAAGCAATGTGAACACTTCTGCTTCCCAGGCACAGAGAAGGTGCTAGCAAGGAATTCTCTGCCTGCCTTTCCCCAGTGCTCTGCAAGCTCTCGAGGACAACATAAAATCTGGGGCTCTGTGCTTTCTTTCCTTCTGAACAAGTGTTACTGTTTTCTGCACAAAAGCGATTCTGCGAAACAATGTGAACAGGCACAGAGAAGGTGCTAGCAGGGAATTCTCTGCCTGCCTTTCCCCAGTGCTCTGCAAGCTCTCCAGGACAACATAGTATCTGGGGCTCTGTGCTTTCTTTCCTTCTGAACAACTGTTACTGTTTTCTGCACAAAAGCGATTCTGCAAAGCAATGTGAACAGGCACAGAGAAGGTGCTATCAGGGAATTCTCTGCCTGCCTTTCCCCAGTGCTCTGCAAGCTCTCCAGGACAACATAGAATCTGGGGCTCTGTGCTTTCTTTCCTTCTGAACAAGTGTTACTGTTTTCTGCACAAAAGCGATTCTTGCGAAGCAATGTGAACACTTCTGCTTCCCAGGCACAGAGAAGGTGCTAGCAGGGAATTCTCTGCCTGCCTTTCCCCAGTGCTCTGCAAGCTCTCCAGGACAACATAGAATCTGGGGCTCTGTGCTTTCTTTCGTTCTGAACAAGTGTTACTGTTTTCTGCACAAAAGCGATTCTTGCGAAGCAATGTGAACACTTCTGCTTCCCAGGCACAGAGAAGGTGATATCAGGGAATTCTCTGCCTGCCTTTCCCCAGTGCTCTGCAAGCTCTCCAAGACAACATAGAATCTGGTGCTCTGTGCTTTCTTTCCTTCTGAACAAGTGTTACTGTTTTCTGAACAAAAGCGATTCTGCGAAGCAATGTGAACACTTCTGCTTCCCAGGCACAGAGAAGGTGCTATCAGGGAATTCTCTGCCTGCCTTTCCCCAGTGCTCTGCAAGCTCTCGAGGACAACATAAAATCTGGGGCTCTGTGCTTTCTTTCCTTCTGAACAAGTGTTACTGTTTTCTGCACAAAAGCGATTCTGCGAAACAATGTGAACAGACACAGAGAAGGTGCTAGCAGGGAATTCTCTGCCTGCCTTTCCCCAGTGCTCTGCAAGCTCTCGAGGACAACATAGAATCTGGGGCTCTGTGCTTTCTTTCCTTCTGAACAAGTGTTACTGTTTTCTGCACAAAAGCGATTCTTGCGAAGCAATGTGAACACTTCTGCTTCCCAGGCACAGAGAAGGTGCTAGCAGGGAATTCTCTCCCTGCCTTTCCCCAGTGCTCTGCAAGCTCTCCAGGACAACATAGAATCTGGGGCTCTGTGCTTTCTTTCGTTCTGAACAAGTGTTAGTGTTTTCTGCACAAAAGCGATTCTGCGAAACAATGTGAACACTTCTGCTTCCCAGGCACAGAGAAGGTGCTAGCAGGGAATTCTCTGCTGCCTTTCCCCAGTGCTCTGCAAGCTCTCGAGGACAACATAAAATCTGGGGCTCTGTGCTTTCTTTCCTTCTGAACAAGTGTTAGTGTTTTCTGCACAAAAGCGATTCTTGCGAAGCAATGTGAACACTTCTGCTTCCCAGGCACAGAGAAGGTGCTAGCAAGGAATTCTCTGCCTGCCTTTCCCCAGTGCTCTGCAAGCTCTCGAGGACAACATAAAATCTGGGGCTCTGTGCTTTCTTTCCTTCTGAACAAGTGTTACTGTTTTCTGCACAAAAGCGATTCTGCGAAACAATGTGAACAGACACAGAGAAGGTGCTAGCAGGGAATTCTCTGCCTGCCTTTCCCCAGTACTCTGCAAGCTCTCCAGGACAACATAAAATCTGGGGCTCTGTGCTTTCTTTCCTTCTGAACAACTGTTACTGTTTTCTGCACAAAAGCGATTCTTGCGAAGCAATGTGAACACTTCTGCTTCCCAGGCACAGAGAAGGTGCTAGCAGGGAATTCTCTGCCTGCCTTTCCCCAGTGCTCTGCAAGCTCTCCAGGACAACATAGAATCTGGTGCTCTGTGCTTTCTTTCCTTCTGAACAAGTGTTACTGTTTTCTGCACAAAAGCGATTCTGCGAAACAATGTGAACAGGCACAGAGAAGGTGCTATCAGGGAATTCTCTGCCTGCCTTTCCCCAGTGCTCTGCAAGCTCTCCAGGACAACATAGTATCTGGGGCTCTGTGCTTTCTTTCCTTCTGAACAACTGTTACTGTTTTCTGCACAAAAGCGATTCTGCAAAGCAATGTGAACAGGCACAGAGAAGGTGCTATCAGGGAATTCTCTGCCTGCCTTTCCCCAGTGCTCTGCAAGCTCTCCAGGACAACATAGAATCTGGGGCTCTGTGCTTTCTTTCCTTCTGAACAAGTGTTACTGTTTTCTGCACAAAAGCGATTCTTGCGAAGCAATGTGAACACTTCTGCTTCCCAGGCACAGAGAAGGTGCTATCAGGGAATTCTCTGCCTGCCTTTCCCCAGTGCTCTGCAAGCTCTCCAGGACAACATAGAATCTGGGGCTCTGTGCTTTCTTTCGTTCTGAACAAGTGTTACTGTTTTCTGCACAAAAGCGATTCTTGCGAAGCAATGTGAACACTTCTGCTTCCCAGGCACAGAGAAGGTGATATCAGGGAATTCTCTGCCTGCCTTTCCCCAGTGCTCTGCAAGCTCTCGAGGACAACATAAAATCTGGGGCTCTGTGCTTTCTTTCCTTCTGAACAAGTGTTACTGTTTTCTGCACAAAAGCGATTCTGCGAAACAATGTGAACAGACACAGAGAAGGTGCTAGCAGGGAATTCTCTGCCTGCCTTTCCCCAGTGCTCTGCAAGCTCTCGAGGACAACATAGAATCTGGGGCTCTGTGCTTTCTTTCCTTCTGAACAAGTGTTACTGTTTTCTGCACAAAAGCGATTCTTGCGAAGCAATGTGAACACTTCTGCTTCCCAGGCACAGAGAAGGTGCTAGCAGGGAATTCTCTGCCTGCCTTTCCCCAGTGCTCTGCAAGCTCTCCAGGACAACATAGAATCTGGGGCTCTGTGCTTTCTTTCGTTCTGAACAAGTGTTACTGTTTTCTGCACAAAAGCGATTCTGCGAAACAATGTGAACACTTCTGCTTCCCAGGCACAGAGAAGGTGCTAGCAGGGAATTCTCTGCTGCCTTTCCCCAGTGCTCTGCAAGCTCTCCAGGACAACATAGAATCTGGGGCTCTGTGCTTTCTTTCGTTCTGAACAAGTGTTAGTGTTTTCTGCACAAAAGCGATTCTGCAAAACAATGTGAACACTTCTGCTTCCCAGGCACAGAGAAGGTGCTAGCAGGGAATTCTCTGCTGCCTTTCCCCAGTGCTCTGCAAGCTCTCCAGGACAACATAAAATCTGGGGCTCTGTGCTTTCTTTCCTTCTGAACAAGTGTTACTGTTTTCTGCACAAAAGCGATTCTGCGAAACAATGTGAACACTTCTGCTTCCCAGGCACAGAGAAGGTGCTAGCAGGGAATTCTCTGCCTGCCTTTCCCCAGTGCTCTGCAAGCTCTCCAGGACAACATAGAATCTGGGGCTCTGTGCTTTCTTTCGTTCTGAACAAGTGTTACTGTTTTCTGCACAAAAGCGATTCTGCGAAGCAATGTGAACAGGCACAGACAAGGTGCTATCAGGGAATTCTCTGCCTGCCTTTCCCCAGTGCTCTGCAAGCTCTCCAGGACAACATAAAATCTGGGGCTCTGCGCTGTCTTTCGTTCTGAACAAGTGTTACTGTTTTCTGCACAAAAGCGATTCTTGCGAAGCAATGTGAACACTTCTGCTTCCCAGGCACAGAGAAGGTGCTATCAGGGAATTCTCTGCCTGCCTTTCCCCAGTGCTCTGCAAGCTCTCCAGGACAACATAAAATCTGGGGCTCTGTGCTTTCTTTGCTTCTGAACAAGTGTTACTGTTTTCTGCACAAAAGCGATTCTTGCGAAGCAATGTGAACACTTCTGCTTCCCAGGCACAGAGAAGGTGCTAGCAGGGAATTCTCTGCCTGCCTTTCCCCAGTGCTCTGCAAGCTCTCCAGGACAACATAGAATCTGGGGCTCTGTGCTTTCTTTCCTTCTGAACAAGTGTTACTGTTTTCTGCACAAAAGCGATTCTTGCGAAGCAATGTGAACACTTCTGCTTCCCAGGCACAGAGAAGGTGCTAGCAGGGAATTCTCTGCCTGCCTTTCCCCAGTGCTCTGCAAGCTCTCCAGGACAACATAAAATCTGGGGCTCTGTGCTTTCTTTCCTTCTGAACAAGTGTTAGTGTTTTCTGCACAAAAGCGATTCTGCGAAACAATGTGAACACTTCTGCTTCCCAGGCACAGAGAAGGTGCTAGCAGGGAATTCTCTGCCTGCCTTTCCCCAGTGCTCTGCAAGCTCTCCAGGACAACATAGAATCTGGGGCTCTGTGCTTTCTTTCGTTCTGAACAAGTGTTACTGTTTTCTGCACAAAAGCGATTCTGCGAAGCAATGTGAACAGGCACAGACAAGGTGCTATCAGGGAATTCTCTGCCTGCCTTTCCCCAGTGCTCTGCAAGCTCTCCAGGACAACATAAAATCTGGGGCTCTGCGCTGTCTTTCGTTCTGAACAAGTGTTACTGTTTTCTGCACAAAAGCGATTCTTGCGAAGCAATGTGAACACTTCTGCTTCCCAGGCACAGAGAAGGTGCTATCAGGGAATTCTCTGCCTGCCTTTCCCCAGTGCTCTGCAAGCTCTCCAGGACAACATAGAATCTGGGGCTCTGTGCTTTCTTTCGTTCTGAACAAGTGTTAGTGTTTTCTGCACAAAAGCGATTCTGCAAAACAATGTGAACACTTCTGCTTCCCAGGCACAGAGAAGGTGCTAGCAAGGAATTCTCTGCCTGCCTTTCCCCAGTGCTCTGCAAGCTCTCCAGGACAACATAAAATCTGGGGCTCTGTGCTTTCTTTCCTTCTGAACAAGTGTTACTGTTTTCTGCACAAAAGCGATTCTGCGAAGCAATGTGAACAGGCACAGAGAAGGTGCTAGCAGGGAATTCTCTGCTGTCTTTCCCCAGTGCTCTGCAAGCTCTCCAGGACAACATAAAATCTGGGGCTCTGTGCTTTCTTTCCTTCTGAACAAGTGTTACTGTTTTCTGCACAAAAGCGATTCTGCGAAGCAATGTGAACAGGCACAGAGAAGGTGCTATCAGGGAATTCTCTGCCTGCCTTTCCCCAGTGCTCTGCAAGCTCTCCAGGACAACATAAAATCTGGGGCTCTGTGCTTTCTTTCCTTCTGAACAAGTGTTAGTGTTTTCTGCACAAAAGCGATTCTGCGAAACAATGTGAACACTTCTGCTTCCCAGGCACAGAGAAGGTGCTAGCAGGGAATTCTCTGCCTGCCTTTCCCCAGTGCTCTGCAAGCTCTCCAGGACAACATAGAATCTGGGGCTCTGTGCTTTCTTTCGTTCTGAACAAGTGTTACTGTTTTCTGCACAAAAGCGATTCTGCGAAGCAATGTGAACAGGCACAGACAAGGTGCTATCAGGGAATTCTCTGCCTGCCTTTCCCCAGTGCTCTGCAAGCTCTCCAGGACAACATAAAATCTGGGGCTCTGCGCTGTCTTTCGTTCTGAACAAGTGTTACTGTTTTCTGCACAAAAGCGATTCTTGCGAAGCAATGTGAACACTTCTGCTTCCCAGGCACAGAGAAGGTGCTATCAGGGAATTCTCTGCCTGCCTTTCCCCAGTGCTCTGCAAGCTCTCCAGGACAACATAAAATCTGGGGCTCTGTGCTTTCTTTGCTTCTGAACAAGTGTTACTGTTTTCTGCACAAAAGCGATTCTTGCGAAGCAATGTGAACACTTCTGCTTCCCAGGCACAGAGAAGGTGCTAGCAGGGAATTCTCTGCCTGCCTTTCCCCAGTGCTCTGCAAGCTCTCCAGGACAACATAGAATCTGGGGCTCTGTGCTTTCTTTCCTTCTGAACAAGTGTTACTGTTTTCTGCACAAAAGCGATTCTTGCGAAGCAATGTGAACACTTCTGCTTCCCAGGCACAGAGAAGGTGCTAGCAGGGAATTCTCTGCCTGCCTTTCCCCAGTGCTCTGCAAGCTCTCCAGGACAACATAAAATCTGGGGCTCTGTGCTTTCTTTCCTTCTGAACAAGTGTTAGTGTTTTCTGCACAAAAGCGATTCTGCGAAACAATGTGAACACTTCTGCTTCCCAGGCACAGAGAAGGTGCTAGCAGGGAATTCTCTGCCTGCCTTTCCCCAGTGCTCTGCAAGCTCTCCAGGACAACATAGAATCTGGGGCTCTGTGCTTTCTTTCCTTCTGAACAAGTGTTACTGTTTTCTGCACAAAAGCGATTCTTGCGAAGCAATGTGAACACTTCTGCTTCCCAGGCACAGAGAAGGTGCTAGCAGGGAATTCTCTGCCTGCCTTTCCCCAGTGCTCTGCAAGCTCTCCAGGACAACATAGAATCTGGGGCTCTGTGCTTTCTTTCCTTCTGAACAAGTGTTACTGTTTTCTGCACAAAAGCGATTCTTGCGAAGCAATGTGAACACTTCTGCTTCCCAGGCACAGAGAAGGTGCTAGCAGGGAATTCTCTGCCTGCCTTTCCCCAGTGCTCTGCAAGCTCTCCAGGACAACATAAAATCTGGGGCTCTGTGCTTTCTTTCCTTCTGAACAAGTGTTAGTGTTTTCTGCACAAAAGTGATTCTGCGAAGCAATGTGAACACTTCTGCTTCCCAGGCACAGAGAAGGTGCTATCAGGGAATTCTCTGCCTGCCTTTCCCCAGTGCTCTGCAAGCTCTCCAGGACAACATAGAATCTGGGGCTCTGTGCTTTCTTTCGTTCTGAACAAGTGTTAGTGTTTTCTGCACAAAAGCGATTCTGCGAAACAATGTGAACACTTCTGCTTCCCAGGCACAGAGAAGGTGCTAGCAGGGAATTCTCTGCTGCCTTTCCCCAGTGCTCTGCAAGCTCTCCAGGACAACATAGAATCTGGGGCTCTGTGCTTTCTTTCGTTCTGAACAAGTGTTAGTGTTTTCTGCACAAAAGCGATTCTGCAAAACAATGTGAACACTTCTGCTTCCCAGGCACAGAGAAGGTGCTAGCAGGGAATTCTCTGCTGCCTTTCCCCAGTGCTCTGCAAGCTCTCCAGGACAACATAAAATCTGGGGCTCTGTGCTTTCTTTCCTTCTGAACAAGTGTTAGTGTTTTCTGCACAAAAGCGATTCTGCGAAGCAATGTGAACACTTCTGCTTCCCAGGCACAGAGAAGGTGCTAGCAAGGAATTCTCTGCCTGCCTTTCCCCAGTGCTCTGCAAGCTCTCCAGGACAACATAAAATCTGGGGCTCTGTGCTTTCTTTCCTTCTGAACAAGTGTTACTGTTTTCTGCACAAAAGCGATTCTGCGAAACAATGTGAACACTTCTGCTTCCCAGGCACAGAGAAGGTGCTAGCAGGGAATTCTCTGCCTGCCTTTCCCCAGTGCTCTGCAAGCTCTCCAGGACAACATAGAATCTGGGGCTCTGTGCTTTCTTTCGTTCTGAACAAGTGTTACTGTTTTCTGCACAAAAGCGATTCTGCGAAGCAATGTGAACAGGCACAGACAAGGTGCTATCAGGGAATTCTCTGCCTGCCTTTCCCCAGTGCTCTGCAAGCTCTCCAGGACAACATAAAATCTGGGGCTCTGCGCTGTCTTTCGTTCTGAACAAGTGTTACTGTTTTCTGCACAAAAGCGATTCTTGCGAAGCAATGTGAACACTTCTGCTTCCCAGGCACAGAGAAGGTGCTATCAGGGAATTCTCTGCCTGCCTTTCCCCAGTGCTCTGCAAGCTCTCCAGGACAACATAAAATCTGGGGCTCTGTGCTTTCTTTGCTTCTGAACAAGTGTTACTGTTTTCTGCACAAAAGCGATTCTTGCGAAGCAATGTGAACACTTCTGCTTCCCAGGCACAGAGAAGGTGCTATCAGGGAATTCTCTGCCTGCCTTTCCCCAGTGCTCTGCAAGCTCTCCAGGACAACATAGAATCTGGGGCTCTGTGCTTTCTTTCCTTCTGAACAAGTGTTACTGTTTTCTGCACAAAAGCGATTCTTGCGAAGCAATGTGAACACTTCTGCTTCCCAGGCACAGAGAAGGTGCTAGCAGGGAATTCTCTGCCTGCCTTTCCCCAGTGCTCTGCAAGCTCTCCAGGACAACATAAAATCTGGGGCTCTGTGCTTTCTTTCCTTCTGAACAAGTGTTAGTGTTTTCTGCACAAAAGCGATTCTGCGAAACAATGTGAACACTTCTGCTTCCCAGGCACAGAGAAGGTGCTAGCAGGGAATTCTCTGCCTGCCTTTCCCCAGTGCTCTGCAAGCTCTCCAGGACAACATAGAATCTGGGGCTCTGTGCTTTCTTTCGTTCTGAACAAGTGTTACTGTTTTCTGCAGAAAAGCGATTCTGCGAAGCAATGTGAACAGGCACAGACAAGGTGCTATCAGGGAATTCTCTGCCTGCCTTTCCCCAGTGCTCTGCAAGCTCTCCAGGACAACATAAAATCTGGGGCTCTGTGCTTTCTTTCGTTCTGAACAAGTGTTACTGTTTTCTGCACAAAAGCGATTCTTGCGAAGCAATGTGAACACTTCTGCTTCCCAGGCACAGAGAAGGTGCTATCAGGGAATTCTCTGCCTGCCTTTCCCCAGTGCTCTGCAAGCTCTCCAGGACAACATAGAATCTGGGGCTCTGTGCTTTCTTTCGTTCTGAACAAGTGTTAGTGTTTTCTGCACAAAAGCGATTCTGCAAAACAATGTGAACACTTCTGCTTCCCAGGCACAGAGAAGGTGCTAGCAGGGAATTCTCTGCTGCCTTTCCCCAGTGCTCTGCAAGCTCTCCAGGACAACATAAAATCTGGGGCTCTGTGCTTTCTTTCCTTCTGAACAAGTGTTAGTGTTTTCTGCACAAAAGCGATTCTGCGAAGCAATGTGAACACTTCTGCTTCCCAGGCACAGAGAAGGTGCTAGCAAGGAATTCTCTGCCTGCCTTTCCCCAGTGCTCTGCAAGCTCTCCAGGACAACATAAAATCTGGGGCTCTGTGCTTTCTTTCCTTCTGAACAAGTGTTACTGTTTTCTGCACAAAAGCGATTCTGCGAAGCAATGTGAACAGGCACAGAGAAGGTGCTAGCAGGGAATTCTCTGCTGTCTTTCCCCAGTGCTCTGCAAGCTCTCCAGGACAACATAAAATCTGGGGCTCTGTGCTTTCTTTCCTTCTGAACAAGTGTTACTGTTTTCTGCACAAAAGCGATTCTGCGAAGCAATGTGAACACTTCTGCTTCCCAGGCACAGAGAAGGTGCTAGCAAGGAATTCTCTGCCTGCCTTTCCCCAGTGCTCTGCAAGCTCTCCAGGACAACATAAAATCTGGGGCTCTGTGCTTTCTTTCCTTCTGAACAAGTGTTACTGTTTTCTGCACAAAAGCGATTCTGCGAAGCAATGTGAACAGGCACAGAGAAGGTGCTAGCAGGGAATTCTCTGCCTGCCTTTCCCCAGTGCTCTGCAAGCTCTCCAGGACAACATAAAATCTGGGGCTCTGTGCTTTCTTTCCTTCTGAACAAGTGTTAGTGTTTTCTGCACAAAAGCGATTCTGCGAAACAATGTGAACACTTCTGCTTCCCAGGCACAGAGAAGGTGCTAGCAGGGAATTCTCTGCCTGCCTTTCCCCAGTGCTCTGCAAGCTCTCCAGGACAACATAGAATCTGGGGCTCTGTGCTTTCTTTCGTTCTGAACAAGTGTTACTGTTTTCTGCACAAAAGCGATTCTGCGAAGCAATGTGAACAGGCACAGACAAGGTGCTATCAGGGAATTCTCTGCCTGCCTTTCCCCAGTGCTCTGCAAGCTCTCCAGGACAACATAAAATCTGGGGCTCTGCGCTGTCTTTCGTTCTGAACAAGTGTTACTGTTTTCTGCACAAAAGCGATTCTTGCGAAGCAATGTGAACACTTCTGCTTCCCAGGCACAGAGAAGGTGCTATCAGGGAATTCTCTGCCTGCCTTTCCCCAGTGCTCTGCAAGCTCTCCAGGACAACATAAAATCTGGGGCTCTGTGCTTTCTTTGCTTCTGAACAAGTGTTACTGTTTTCTGCACAAAAGCGATTCTTGCGAAGCAATGTGAACACTTCTGCTTCCCAGGCACAGAGAAGGTGCTAGCAGGGAATTCTCTGCCTGCCTTTCCCCAGTGCTCTGCAAGCTCTCCAGGACAACATAGAATCTGGGGCTCTGTGCTTTCTTTCCTTCTGAACAAGTGTTACTGTTTTCTGCACAAAAGCGATTCTTGCGAAGCAATGTGAACACTTCTGCTTCCCAGGCACAGAGAAGGTGCTAGCAGGGAATTCTCTGCCTGCCTTTCCCCAGTGCTCTGCAAGCTCTCCAGGACAACATAGAATCTGGGGCTCTGTGCTTTCTTTCCTTCTGAACAAGTGTTAGTGTTTTCTGCACAAAAGCGATTCTGCGAAACAATGTGAACACTTCTGCTTCCCAGGCACAGAGAAGGTGCTAGCAGGGAATTCTCTGCCTGCCTTTCCCCAGTGCTCTGCAAGCTCTCCAGGACAACATAGAATCTGGGGCTCTGTGCTTTCTTTCGTTCTGAACAAGTGTTACTGTTTTCTGCACAAAAGCGATTCTGCGAAGCAATGTGAACAGACACAGAGAAGGTGCTAGCAGGGAATTCTCTGCCTGCCTTTCCCCAGTGCTCTGCAAGCTCTCCAGGACAACATAAAATCTGGGGCTCTGCGCTGTCTTTCGTTCTGAACAAGTGTTACTGTTTTCTGCACAAAAGCGATTCTTGCGAAGCAATGTGAACACTTCTGCTTCCCAGGCACAGAGAAGGTGCTAGCAGGGAATTCTCTGCCTGCCTTTCCCCAGTGCTCTGCAAGCTCTCCAGGACAACATAAAATCTGGGGCTCTGTGCTTTCTTTCCTTCTGAACAAGTGTTACTGTTTTCTGCACAAAAGCGATTCTTGCGAATCAATGTGAACACTTCTGCTTCCCAGGCACAGAGAAGGTGCTAGCAGGGAATTCTCTGCCTGCCTTTCCCCAGTGCTCTGCAAGCTCTCCAGGACAACATAGAATCTGGGGCTCTGTGCTTTCTTTCCTTCTGAACAAGTGTTACTGTTTTCTGCACAAAAGCGATTCTTGCGAAGCAATGTGAACACTTCTGCTTCCCAGGCACAGAGAAGGTGCTAGCAGGGAATTCTCTGCCTGCCTTTCCCCAGTGCTCTGCAAGCTCTCCAGGACAACATAAAATCTGGGGCTCTGTGCTTTCTTTCCTTCTGAACAAGTGTTACTGTTTTCTGCACAAAAGTGATTCTGCGAAGCAATGTGAACACTTCTGCTTCCCAGGCACAGAGAAGGTGCTAGCAGGGAATTCTCTGCCTGCCTTTCCCCAGTGCTCTGCAAGCTCTCCAGGACAACATAGAATCTGGGGCTCTGTGCTTTCTTTCGTTCTGAACAAGTGTTAGTGTTTTCTGCACAAAAGCGATTCTGCGAAGCAATGTGAACAGGCACAGAGAAGGTGCTAGCAGGGAATTCTCTGCCTGCCTTTCCCCAGTGCTCTGCAAGCTCTCCAGGACAACATAAAATCTGGGGCTCTGTGCTTTCTTTCCTTCTGAACAAGTGTTAGTGTTTTCTGCACAAAAGCGATTCTGCGAAGCAATGTGAACACTTCTGCTTCCCAGGCACAGAGAAGGTGATATCAGGGAATTCTCTGCCTGCCTTTCCCCAGTGCTCTGCAAGCTCTCCAAGACAACATAGAATCTGGTGCTCTGTGCTTTCTTTCCTTCTGAACAAGTGTTACTGTTTTCTGAACAAAAGCGATTCTGCGAAGCAATGTGAACACTTCTGCTTCCCAGGCACAGAGAAGGTGCTAGGAAGGAATTCTCTGCCTGCCTTTCCCCAGTGCTCTGCAAGCTCTCGAGGACAACATAAAATCTGGGGCTCTGTGCTTTCTTTCCTTCTGAACAAGTGTTACTGTTTTCTGCACAAAAGCGATTCTGCGAAACAATGTGAACACTTCCGCTTCCCAGGCACAGAGAAGGTGCTAGCAGGGAATTCTCTGCCTGCCTTTCCCCAGTGCTCTGCAAGCTCTCCAGGACAACATAGAATCTGGGGCTCTGTGCTTTCTTTCGTTCTGAACAAGTGTTACTGTTTTCTGCACAAAAGCGATTCTGCGAAGCAATGTGAACAGGCACAGACAAGGTGCTATCAGGGAATTCTCTGCCTGCCTTTCCCCAGTGCTCTGCAAGCTCTCCAGGACAACATCAAATCTGGGGCTCTGCGCTGTCTTTCGTTCTGAACAAGTGTTACTGTTTTCTGCACAAAAGCGATTCTTGCGAAGCAATGTGAACACTTCTGCTTCCCAGGCACAGAGAAGGTGCTAGCAGGGAATTCTCTGCCTGCCTTTCCCCAGTGCTCTGCAAGCTCTCCAGGACAACATAAAATCTGGGGCTCTGTGCTTTCTTTCCTTCTGAACAAGTGTTAGTGTTTTCTGCACAAAAGCGATTCTGCGAAACAATGTGAACACTTCTGCTTCCCAGGCACAGAGAAGGTGCTAGCAGGGAATTCTCTGCCTGCCTTTCCCCAGTGCTCTGCAAGCTCTCCAGGACAACATAGAATCTGGGGCTCTGTGCTTTCTTTCGTTCTGAACAAGTGTTACTGTTTTCTGCACAAAAGCGATTCTGCGAAGCAATGTGAACAGGCACAGACAAGGTGCTATCAGGGAATTCTCTGCCTGCCTTTCCCCAGTGCTCTGCAAGCTCTCCAGGACAACATAAAATCTGGGGCTCTGCGCTGTCTTTCGTTCTGAACAAGTGTTACTGTTTTCTGCACAAAAGCGATTCTTGCGAAGCAATGTGAACACTTCTGCTTCCCAGGCACAGAGAAGGTGCTAGCAGGGAATTCTCTGCCTGCCTTTCCCCAGTGCTCTGCAAGCTCTCCAGGACAACATAAAATCTGGGGCTCTGTGCTTTCTTTCCTTCTGAACAAGTGTTACTGTTTTCTGCACAAAAGCGATTCTTGCGAATCAATGTGAACACTTCTGCTTCCCAGGCACAGAGAAGGTGCTAGCAGGGAATTCTCTGCCTGCCTTTCCCCAGTGCTCTGCAAGCTCTCCAGGACAACATAGAATCTGGGGCTCTGTGCTTTCTTTCCTTCTGAACAAGTGTTACTGTTTTCTGCACAAAAGCGATTCTTGCGAAGCAATGTGAACACTTCTGCTTCCCAGGCACAGAGAAGGTGCTAGCAGGGAATTCTCTGCCTGCCTTTCCCCAGTGCTCTGCAAGCTCTCCAGGACAACATAAAATCTGGGGCTCTGTGCTTTCTTTCCTTCTGAACAAGTGTTACTGTTTTCTGCACAAAAGTGATTCTGCGAAGCAATGTGAACACTTCTGCTTCCCAGGCACAGAGAAGGTGCTATCAGGGAATTCTCTGCCTGCCTTTCCCCAGTGCTCTGCAAGCTCTCCAGGACAACATAGAATCTGGGGCTCTGTGCTTTCTTTCGTTCTGAACAAGTGTTAGTGTTTTCTGCACAAAAGCGATTCTGCGAAGCAATGTGAACAGGCACAGAGAAGGTGCTAGCAGGGAATTCTCTGCCTGCCTTTCCCCAGTGCTCTGCAAGCTCTCCAGGACAACATAAAATCTGGGGCTCTGTGCTTTCTTTCCTTCTGAACAAGTGTTAGTGTTTTCTGCACAAAAGCGATTCTGCGAAGCAATGTGAACACTTCTGCTTCCCAGGCACAGAGAAGGTGATATCAGGGAATTCTCTGCCTGCCTTTCCCCAGTGCTCTGCAAGCTCTCCAAGACAACATAGAATCTGGTGCTCTGTGCTTTCTTTCCTTCTGAACAAGTGTTACTGTTTTCTGAACAAAAGCGATTCTGCGAAGCAATGTGAACACTTCTGCTTCCCAGGCACAGAGAAGGTGCTAGGAAGGAATTCTCTGCCTGCCTTTCCCCAGTGCTCTGCAAGCTCTCGAGGACAACATAAAATCTGGGGCTCTGTGCTTTCTTTCCTTCTGAACAAGTGTTACTGTTTTCTGCACAAAAGCGATTCTGCGAAACAATGTGAACACTTCCGCTTCCCAGGCACAGAGAAGGTGCTAGCAGGGAATTCTCTGCCTGCCTTTCCCCAGTGCTCTGCAAGCTCTCCAGGACAACATAGAATCTGGGGCTCTGTGCTTTCTTTCGTTCTGAACAAGTGTTACTGTTTTCTGCACAAAAGCGATTCTGCGAAGCAATGTGAACAGGCACAGACAAGGTGCTATCAGGGAATTCTCTGCCTGCCTTTCCCCAGTGCTCTGCAAGCTCTCCAGGACAACATCAAATCTGGGGCTCTGCGCTGTCTTTCGTTCTGAACAAGTGTTACTGTTTTCTGCACAAAAGCGATTCTTGCGAAGCAATGTGAACACTTCTGCTTCCCAGGCACAGAGAAGGTGCTAGCAGGGAATTCTCTGCCTGCCTTTCCCCAGTGCTCTGCAAGCTCTCCAGGACAACATAAAATCTGGGGCTCTGTGCTTTCTTTCCTTCTGAACAAGTGTTAGTGTTTTCTGCACAAAAGCGATTCTGCGAAACAATGTGAACACTTCTGCTTCCCAGGCACAGAGAAGGTGCTAGCAGGGAATTCTCTGCCTGCCTTTCCCCAGTGCTCTGCAAGCTCTCCAGGACAACATAGAATCTGGGGCTCTGTGCTTTCTTTCGTTCTGAACAAGTGTTACTGTTTTCTGCACAAAAGCGATTCTGCGAAGCAATGTGAACAGGCACAGACAAGGTGCTATCAGGGAATTCTCTGCCTGCCTTTCCCCAGTGCTCTGCAAGCTCTCCAGGACAACATAAAATCTGGGGCTCTGCGCTGTCTTTCGTTCTGAACAAGTGTTACTGTTTTCTGCACAAAAGCGATTCTTGCGAAGCAATGTGAACACTTCTGCTTCCCAGGCACAGAGAAGGTGCTAGCAGGGAATTCTCTGCCTGCCTTTCCCCAGTGCTCT
The DNA here is from genome assembly GCF_031877795.1 of Strix aluco. NCBI lineage: Eukaryota > Metazoa > Chordata > Aves > Strigiformes > Strigidae > Strix > Strix aluco. The sequence goes on from NW_027436647.1 coordinate 3,823,057, forward strand.
GCAAGCTCTCCAGGACAACATAAAATCTGGGGCTCTGTGCTTTCTTTGCTTCTGAACAAGTGTTACTGTTTTCTGCACAAAAGCGATTCTTGCGAAGCAATGTGAACACTTCTGCTTCCCAGGCACAGAGAAGGTGCTAGCAGGGAATTCTCTGCCTGCCTTTCCCCAGTGCTCTGCAAGCTCTCCAGGACAACATAGAATCTGGGGCTCTGTGCTTTCTTTCCTTCTGAACAAGTGTTACTGTTTTCTGCACAAAAGCGATTCTTGCGAAGCAATGTGAACACTTCTGCTTCCCAGGCACAGAGAAGGTGCTATCAGGGAATTCTCTGCCTGCCTTTCCCCAGTGCTCTGCAAGCTCTCCAGGACAACATAAAATCTGGGGCTCTGTGCTTTCTTTCCTTCTGAACAAGTGTTAGTGTTTTCTGCACAAAAGTGATTCTGCGAAGCAATGTGAACACTTCTGCTTCCCAGGCACAGAGAAGGTGCTATCAGGGAATTCTCTGCCTGCCTTTCCCCAGTGCTCTGCAAGCTCTCCAGGACAACATAGAATCTGGGGCTCTGTGCTTTCTTTCGTTCTGAACAAGTGTTAGTGTTTTCTGCACAAAAGCGATTCTGCGAAGCAATGTGAACAGGCACAGAGAAGGTGCTAGCAGGGAATTCTCTGCCTGCCTTTCCCCAGTGCTCTGCAAGCTCTCCAGGACAACATAAAATCTGGGGCTCTGTGCTTTCTTTCCTTCTGAACAAGTGTTAGTGTTTTCTGCACAAAAGCGATTCTGCGAAGCAATGTGAACACTTCTGCTTCCCAGGCACAGAGAAGGTGATATCAGGGAATTCTCTGCCTGCCTTTCCCCAGTGCTCTGCAAGCTCTCCAAGACAACATAGAATCTGGTGCTCTGTGCTTTCTTTCCTTCTGAACAAGTGTTACTGTTTTCTGAACAAAAGCGATTCTGCGAAGCAATGTGAACACTTCTGCTTCCCAGGCACAGAGAAGGTGCTAGGAAGGAATTCTCTGCCTGCCTTTCCCCAGTGCTCTGCAAGCTCTCCAGGACAACATAAAATCTGGGGCTCTGTGCTTTCTTTCGTTCTGAACAAGTGTTAGTGTTTTCTGCACAAAAGTGATTCTGCGAAGCAATGTGAACAGGCACAGAGAAGGTGCTAGCAGGGAATTCTCTGCCTGCCTTTCCCCAGTGCTCTGCAAGCTCTCCAGGACAACAGCAAATCTGGGGCTCTGTGCTTTCTTTCCTTCTGAACAAGTGTTAGTGTTTTCTGCACAAAAGCGATTCTGCGAAGCAATGTGAACACTTCTGCTTCCCAGGCACAGAGAAGGTGCTAGCAAGGAATTCTCTGCCTGCCTTTCCCCAGTGCTCTGCAAGCTCTCCAGGACAACATAAAATCTGGGGCTCTGTGCTTTCTTTCGTTCTGAACAAGTGTTACTGTTTTCTGCACAAAAGCGATTCTGCGAAGCAATGTGAACAGGCACAGAGAAGGTGCTAGCAGGGAATTCTCTGCCTGCCTTTCCCCAGTGCTCTGCAAGCTCTCCAGGACAACATAAAATCTGGGGCTCTGTGCTTTCTTTCCTTCTGAACAAGTGTTACTGTTTTCTGCACAAAAGCGATTCTTGCGAAGCAATGTGAACACTTCTGCTTCCCAGGTACAGAGAAGGTCCTAGCAGGGAATTCTCTGCTGCCTTTCCCCAGTGCTCTGCAAGCTCTCCAGGACAACATAGAATCTGGGGCTCTGTGCTTTCTTTCCTTCTGAACAAGTGTTAGTGTTTTCTGCACAAAAGCGATTCTGCGAAGCAATGTGAACAGGCACAGAGAAGGTGCTAGCAGGGAATTCTCTGCTGCCTTTCCCCAGTGCTCTGCAAGCTCTCCAGGACAACATAAAATCTGGGGCTCTGTGCTTTCTTTCCTTCTGAACAAGTGTTACTGTTTTCTGCACAAAAGCGATTCTGCGAAGCAATGTGAACACTTCTGCTTCCCAGGCACAGAGAAGGTGCTAGCAAGGAATTCTCTGCCTGCCTTTCCCCAGTGCTCTGCAAGCTCTCCAGGACAACATAAAATCTGGGGCTCTGTGCTTTCTTTCCTTCTGAACAAGTGTTACTGTTTTCTGCACAAAAGCGATTCTGCGAAGCAATGTGAACAGGCACAGAGAAGGTGCTAGCAGGGAATTCTCTGCCTGCCTTTCCCCAGTGCTCTGCAAGCTCTCCAGGACAACATAAAATCTGGGGCTCTGTGCTTTCTTTCCTTCTGAACAAGTGTTAGTGTTTTCTGCACAAAAGCGATTCTGCGAAACAATGTGAACACTTCTGCTTCCCAGGCACAGAGAAGGTGCTAGCAGGGAATTCTCTGCCTGCCTTTCCCCAGTGCTCTGCAAGCTCTCCAGGACAACATAGAATCTGGGGCTCTGTGCTTTCTTTCGTTCTGAACAAGTGTTACTGTTTTCTGCACAAAAGCGATTCTTGCGAAGCAATGTGAACACTTCTGCTTCCCAGGCACAGAGAAGGTGCTATCAGGGAATTCTCTGCCTGCCTTTCCCCAGTGCTCTGCAAGCTCTCCAGGACAACATAGAATCTGGGGCTCTGTGCTTTCTTTCCTTCTGAACAAGTGTTAGTGTTTTCTGCACAAAAGCGATTCTGCGAAGCAATGTGAACAGGCACAGAGAATGTGCTAGCAGGGAATTCTCTGCTGCCTTTCCCCAGTGCTCTGCAAGCTCTCCAGGACAACATAAAATCTGGGGCTCTGTGCTTTCTTTCCTTCTGAACAAGTGTTACTGTTTTCTGCACAAAAGCGATTCTGCGAAGCAATGTGAACACTTCTGCTTCCCAGGCACAGAGAAGGTGCTAGCAAGGAATTCTCTGCCTGCCTTTCCCCAGTGCTCTGCAAGCTCTCCAGGACAACATAAAATCTGGGGCTCTGTGCTTTCTTTCCTTCTGAACAAGTGTTAGTGTTTTCTGCACAAAAGCGATTCTGCGAAACAATGTGAACACTTCTGCTTCCCAGGCACAGAGAAGGTGCTAGCAGGGAATTCTCTGCCTGCCTTTCCCCAGTGCTCTGCAAGCTCTCGAGGACAACATAGAATCTGGGGCTCTGTGCTTTCTTTCGTTCTGAACAAGTGTTACTGTTTTCTGCACAAAAGCGATTCTGCGAAGCAATGTGAACAGGCACAGACAAGGTGCTATCAGGGAATTCTCTGCCTGCCTTTCCCCAGTGCTCTGCAAGCTCTCCAGGACAACATAAAATCTGGGGCTCTGCGCTGTCTTTCGTTCTGAACAAGTGTTACTGTTTTCTGCACAAAAGCGATTCTTGCGAAGCAATGTGAACACTTCTGCTTCCCAGGCACAGAGAAGGTGCTATCAGGGAATTCTCTGCCTGCCTTTCCCCAGTGCTCTGCAAGCTCTCCAGGACAACATAAAATCTGGGGCTCTGTGCTTTCTTTCCTTCTGAACAAGTGTTACTGTTTTCTGCACAAAAGCGATTCTTGCGAAGCAATGTGAACACTTCTGCTTCCCAGGCACAGAGAAGGTGCTATCAGGGAATTCTCTGCCTGCCTTTCCCCAGTGCTCTGCAAGCTCTCCAGGACAACATAGAATCTGGGGCTCTGTGCTTTCTTTCCTTCTGAACAAGTGTTACTGTTTTCTGCACAAAAGCGATTCTTGCGAAGCAATGTGAACACTTCTGCTTCCCAGGCACAGAGAAGGTGCTAGCAGGGAATTCTCTGCCTGCCTTTCCCCAGTGCTCTGCAAGCTCTCCAGGACAACATAAAATCTGGGGCTCTGTGCTTTCTTTCCTTCTGAACAAGTGTTAGTGTTTTCTGCACAAAAGTGATTCTGCGAAGCAATGTGAACACTTCTGCTTCCCAGGCACAGAGAAGGTGCTATCAGGGAATTCTCTGCCTGCCTTTCCCCAGTGCTCTGCAAGCTCTCCAGGACAACATAGAATCTGGGGCTCTGTGCTTTCTTTCGTTCTGAACAAGTGTTAGTGTTTTCTGCACAAAAGCGATTCTGCGAAGCAATGTGAACAGGCACAGAGAAGGTGCTAGCAGGGAATTCTCTGCTGCCTTTCCCCAGTGCTCTGCAAGCTCTCCAGGACAACATAAAATCTGGGGCTCTGTGCTTTCTTTCGTTCTGAACAAGTGTTAGAGTTTTCTGCACAAAAGCGATTCTTGCGAAGCAATGTGAACACTTCTGCTTCCCAGGTACAGAGAAGGTGCTAGCAGGGAATTCTCTGCCTGCCTTTCCCCAGTGCTCTGCAAGCTCTCCAGGACAACATAAAATCTGGGGCTCTGTGCTTTCTTTCCTTCTGAACAAGTGTTACTGTTTTCTGCACAAAAGCTATTCTGCGAAGCAATGTGAACAGGCACAGAGAAGGTGCTATCAGGGAATTCTCTGCCTGCCTTTCCCCAGTGCTCTGCAAGCTCTCCAGGACAACATAAAATCTGGGGCTCTGTGCTTTCTTTCCTTCTGAACAAGTGTTACTGTTTTCTGCACAAAAGCGATTCTTGCGAAGCAATGTGAACACTTCTGCTTCCCAGGTACAGAGAAGGTGCTAGCAGGGAATTCTCTGCCTGCCTTTCCCCAGTGCTCTGCAAGCTCTCCAAGACAACATAGAATCTGGGGCTCTGTGCTTTCTTTCCTTCTGAAAAAGTGTTACTGTTTTCTGAACAAAAGCGATTCTGCGAAGCAATGTGAACACTTCTGCTTCCCAGGCACAGAGAAGGTGCTAGGAAGGAATTCTCTGCCTGCCTTTCCCCAGTGCTCTGCAAGCTCTCGAGGACAACATAAAATCTGGGGCTCTGTGCTTTCTTTCCTTCTGAACAAGTGTTACTGTTTTCTGCACAAAAGCGATTCTGCGAAACAATGTGAACAGACACAGAGAAGGTGCTAGCAGGGAATTCTCTGCCTGCCTTTCCCCAGTGCTCTGCAAGCTCTCCAGGACAACATAAAATCTGGGGCTCTGTGCTTTCTTTCCTTCTGAACAAGTGTTACTGTTTTCTGCACAAAAGCGATTCTTGCGAAGCAATGTGAACACTTCTGCTTCCCAGGCACAGAGAAGGTGCTAGCAAGGAATTCTCTGCCTGCCTTTCCCCAGTGGTCTGCAAGCTCTCCAGGACAACATCAAATCTGGGGCTCTGTGCTTTCTTTCCTTCTGAACAAGTGTTACTGTTTTCTGCACAAAAGCGATTCTGCGAAGCAATGTGAACAGGCACAGAGAAGGTGCTATCAGGGAATTCTCTGCCTGCCTTTCCCCAGTGCTCTGCAAGCTCTCCAGGACAACATCAAATCTGGGGCTCTGTGCTTTCTTTCCTTCTGAACAAGTGTTACTGTTTTCTGCACAAAAGCGATTCTTGCGAAGCAATGTGAACACTTCTGCTTCCCAGGCGCAGAGAAGGTGCTAGCAGGGAATTCTCTGCCTGCCTTTCCCCAGTGCTCTGCAAGCTCTCCAGGACAACATAGAATCTGGTGCTCTGTGCTTTCTTTCCTTCTGAAAAAGTGTTACTGTTTTCTGCACAAAAGCGATTCTGCGAAGCAATGTGAACACTTCTGCTTCCCAGGCACAGAGAAGGTGCTAGCAAGGAATTCTCTGCCTGCCTTTCCCCAGTGCTCTGCAAGCTCTCCAGGACAACATAGAATCTGGGGCTCTGTGCTTTCTTTCCTTCTGAACAAGTGTTACTGTTTTCTGCACAAAAGCGATTCTTGCGAAGCAATGTGAACACTTCTGCTTCCCAGGCACAGAGAAGGTGATATCAGGGAATTCTCTGCCTGCCTTTCCCCAGTGCTCTGCAAGCTCTCCAGGACAACATAGAATCTGGTGCTCTGTGCTTTCTTTCCTTCTGAACAAGTGTTACTGTTTTCTGAACAAAAGCGATTCTGCGAAGCAATGTGAACACTTCTGCTTCCCAGGCACAGAGAAGGTGCTAGGAAGGAATTCTCTGCCTGCCTTTCCCCAGTGCTCTGCAAGCTCTCCAGGACAACATAATATCTGGGGCTCTGTGCTTTCTTTCCTTCTGAACAAGTGTTACTGTTTTCTGCACAAAAGCGATTCTGCGAAACAATGTGAACAGACACAGAGAAGGTGCTAGCAGGGAATTCTCTGCCTGCCTTTCCCCAGTGCTCTGCAAGCTCTCCAGGACAACATAAAATCTGGGGCTCTGTGCTTTCTTTCCTTCTGAACAAGTGTTACTGTTTTCTGCACAAAAGCGATTCTTGCGAAGCAATGTGAACACTTCTGCTTCCAGGCACAGAGAAGGTGCTAGCAAGGAATTCTCTGCCTGCCTTTCCCCAGTGGTCTGCAAGCTCTCCAGGACAACATAGAATCTGGGGCTCTGTGCTTTCTTTCCTTCTGAACAAGTGTTACTGTTTTCTGCACAAAAGCGATTCTGCGAAGCAATGTGAACAGGCACAGACAAGGTGCTATCAGGGAATTCTCTGCCTGCCTTTCCCCAGTGCTCTGCAAGCTCTCCAGGACAACATCAAATCTGGGGCTCTGTGCTTTCTTTCGTTCTGAACAAGTGTTACTGTTTTCTGCACAAAAGCGATTCTTGCGAAGCAATGTGAACACTTCTGCTTCCCAGGCACAGAGAAGGTGCTATCAGGGAATTCTCTGCCTGCCTTTCCCCAGTGCTCTGCAAGCTCTCCAGGACAACATAGAATCTGGTGCTCTGTGCTTTCTTTCCTTCTGAAAAAGTGTTACTGTTTTCTGCACAAAAGCGATTCTGCGAAGCAATGTGAACACTTCTGCTTCCCAGGCACAGAGAAGGTGCTAGCAAGGAATTCTCTGCCTGCCTTTCCCCAGTGCTCTGCAAGCTCTCCAGGACAACATAGAATCTGGGGCTCTGTGCTTTCTTTCCTTCTGAACAAGTGTTACTGTTTTCTGCACAAAAGCGATTCTTGCGAAGCAATGTGAACACTTCTGCTTCCCAGGCACAGAGAAGGTGATATCAGGGAATTCTCTGCCTGCCTTTCCCCAGTGCTCTGCAAGCTCTCCAGGACAACATAGAATCTGGGGCTCTGTACTTTCTTTCCTTCTGAACAAGTGTTAGTGTTTTCTGCACAAAAGCGATTCTGCGAAGCAATGTGAACACTTCTGCTTCCCAGGCACAGAGAAGGTGCTAGGAAGGAATTCTCTGCCTGCCTTTCCCCAGTGCTCTGCAAGCTCTCGAGGACAACATAATATCTGGGGCTCTGTGCTTTCTTTCCTTCTGAACAAGTGTTATTGTTTTCTGCACAAAAGCGATTCTGCGAAACAATGTGAACAGACACAGAGAAGGTGCTAGCAGGGAATTCTCTGCCTGCCTTTCCCCAGTGCTCTGCAAGCTCTCCAGGACAACATAGAATCTGGGGCTCTGTGCTTTCTTTCGTTCTGAACAAGTGTTACTGTTTTCTGCACAAAAGCGATTCTTGCGAAGCAATGTGAACACTTCTGCTTCCCAGGCACAGAGAAGGTGCTAGCAGGGAATTCTCTGCCTGCCTTTCCCCAGTGTTCTGCAAGCTCTCCAGGACAACATAAAATCTGGGGCTCTGTGCTTTCTTTCGTTCTGAACAAGTGTTACTGTTTTCTGCACAAAAGCGATTCTGCGAAGCAATGTGAACACTTCTGCTTCCCAGGCACAGAGAAGGTGCTAGCAGGGAATTCTCTGCCTGCCTTTCCCCAGTGCTCTGCAAGCTCTCCAGGACAACATAGAATCTGGGGCTCTGTGCTTTCTTTCGTTCTGAACAACTGTTACTGTTTTCTGCACAAAAGCGATTCTTGCGAAGCAATGTGAACACTTCTGCTTCCCAGGCACAGAGAAGGTGCTAGCAAGGAATTCTCTGCCTGCCTTTCCCCAGTGCTCTGCAAGCTCTGCAGGACAACATAGAATCTGGGGCTCTGTGCTTTCTTTCCTTCTGAACAAGTGTTACTGTTTTCTGCACAAAAGCGATTCTGCGAAACAATGTGAATAGACACAGAGAAGGTGCTAGCAGGGAATTCTCTGCCTGCCTTTCCCCAGTGCTCTGCAAGCTCTCCAGGACAACATAGAATCTGGGGCTCTGTGCTTTCTTTCCTTCTGAACAAGTGTTACTGTTTTCTGCACAAAAGCGATTCTTGCGAAGCAATGTGAACACTTCTGCTTCCCAGGCACAGAGAAGGTGCTAGCAGGGAATTCTCTGCCTGCCTTTCCCCAGTGCTCTGCAAGCTCTCCAGGACAACATAGAATCTGGGGCTCTGTGCTTTCTTTCCTTCTGAACAAGTGTTACTGTTGTCTGCACAAAAGCGATTCTTGCGAATCAATGTGAACACTTCTGCTTCCCAGGCACAGAGAAGGTGCTAGGAAGGAATTCTCTGCCTGCCTTTCCCCAGTGCTCTGCAAGCTCTCCAGGACAACATAAAATCTGGGGCTCTGTGCTTTCTTTCCTTCTGAACAAGTGTTACTGTTTTCTGCACAAAAGCGATTCTGCGAAGCAATGTGAACAGGCACAGAGAAGGTGCTATCAGGGAATTCTCTGCCTGCCTTTCCCCAGTGCTCTGCAAGCTCTCCAGGACAACATAAAATCTGGGGCTCTGTGCTTTCTTTCCTTCTGAACAAGTGTTACTGTTGTCTGCACAAAAGCGATTCTTGCGAATCAATGTGAACACTTCTGCTTCCCAGGCACAGAGAAGGTGCTAGCAAGGAATTCTCTGCCTGCCTTTCCCCAGTGTTCTGCAAGCTCTCCAGGACAACATCAAATCTGGGGCTCTGTGCTTTCTTTCGTTCTGAACAAGTGTTAGTGTTTTCTGCACAAAAGCAATTCTTGCGAAGCAATGTGAACACTTCTGCTTCCCAGGCACAGAGAAGGTGCTAGCAGGGAATTCTCTGCCTGCCTTTCCCCAGTGCTCTGCAAGCTCTCCAGGACAACATCAAATCTGGGGCTCTGTGCTTTCTTTCCTTCTGAACAAGTGTTAGTGTTTTCTGCACAAAAGCGATTCTTGCGAAGCAATGTCAACAATTCTGCTTCCCAGGCACAGAGAAGGTGCTAGCAAGGAATTCTCTGCCTGCCTTTCCCCAGTGCTCTGCAAGCTCTCCAGGACAACATAAAATCTGGGGCTCTGTGCTTTCTTTCCTTCTGAACAAGTGTTAGTGTTTTCTGCACAAAAGCGATTCTTGCGAAGCAATGTGAACACTTCTGCTTCCCAGGCACAGAGAAGGTGCTAGCAGGGAATTCTCTGCCTGCCTTTCCCCAGTGCTCTGCAAGCTCTCCAGGACAACATAGAATCTGGGGCTCTGTGCTTTCTTTCGTTCTGAACAAGTGTTACTGTTTTCTGCACAAAAGCGATTCTTGCGAAGCAATGTGAACACTTCTGCTTCCCAGGCACAGAGAAGGTGCTATCAGGGAATTCTCTGCCTGCCTTTCCCCAGTGCTCTGCAAGCTCTCCAGGACAACATAGAATCTGGGGCTCTGTGCTTTCTTTCGTTCTGAACAAGTGTTAGTGTTTTCTGCACAAAAGTGATTCTGCGAAGCAATGTGAACAGGCACAGAGAAGGTGCTAGCAGGGAATTCTCTGCCTGCCTTTCCCCAGTGCTCTGCAAGCTCTCCAGGACAACATAAAATCTGGGGCTCTGTGCTTTCTTTCCTTCTGAACAAGTGTTAGTGTTTTCTGCACAAAAGCGATTCTGCGAAGCAATGTGAACACTTCTGCTTCCCAGGCACAGAGAAGGTGCTAGCAAGGAATTCTCTGCCTGCCTTTCCCCAGTGCTCTGCAAGCTCTCCAGGACAACATAAAATCTGGGGCTCTGTGCTTTCTTTCGTTCTGAACAAGTGTTACTGTTTTCTGCACAAAAGCGATTCTGCGAAGCAATGTGAACAGGCACAGAGAAGGTGCTAGCAGGGAATTCTCTGCCTGCCTTTCCCCAGTGCTCTGCAAGCTCTCCAGGACAACATAAAATCTGGGGCTCTGTGCTTTCTTTCCTTCTGAACAAGTGTTACTCTTTTCTGCACAAAAGCGATTCTTGCGAAGCAATGTGAACACTTCTGCTTCCCAGGTACAGAGAAGGTCCTAGCAGGGAATTCTCTGCTGCCTTTCCCCAGTGCTCTGCAAGCTCTCCAGGACAACATAGAATCTGGGGCTCTGTGCTTTCTTTCGTTCTGAACAAGTGTTAGTGTTTTCTGCACAAAAGCGATTCTGCGAAGCAATGTGAACAGGCACAGAGAAGGTGCTAGCAGGGAATTCTCTGCTGCCTTTCCCCAGTGCTCTGCAAGCTCTCCAGGACAACATAAAATCTGGGGCTCTGTGCTTTCTTTCCTTCTGAACAAGTGTTACTGTTTTCTGCACAAAAGCGATTCTGCGAAGCAATGTGAACACTTCTGCTTCCCAGGCACAGAGAAGGTGCTAGCAAGGAATTCTCTGCCTGCCTTTCCCCAGTGCTCTGCAAGCTCTGCAGGACAACATAAAATCTGGGGCTCTGTGCTTTCTTTCCTTCTGAACAAGTGTTACTGTTTTCTGCACAAAAGCGATTCTGCGAAGCAATGTGAACAGGCACAGAGAAGGTGCTATCAGGGAATTCTCTGCCTGCCTTTCCCCAGTGCTCTGCAAGCTCTCCAGGACAACATAAAATCTGGGGCTCTGTGCTTTCTTTCCTTCTGAACAAGTGTTAGTGTTTTCTGCACAAAAGCGATTCTGCGAAACAATGTGAACACTTCTGCTTCCCAGGCACAGAGAAGGTGCTAGCAGGGAATTCTCTGCCTGCCTTTCCCCAGTGCTCTGCAAGCTCTCCAGGACAACATAGAATCTGGGGCTCTGTGCTTTCTTTCGTTCTGAACAAGTGTTACTGTTTTCTGCACAAAAGCGATTCTTGCGAAGCAATGTGAACACTTCTGCTTCCCAGGCACAGAGAAGGTGCTAGCAGGGAATTCTCTGCCTGCCTTTCCCCAGTGCTCTGCAAGCTCTCCAGGACAACATAGAATCTGGGGCTCTGTGCTTTCTTTCCTTCTGAACAAGTGTTAGTGTTTTCTGCACAAAAGCGATTCTGCGAAGCAATGTGAACAGGCACAGAGAATGTGCTAGCAGGGAATTCTCTGCTGCCTTTCCCCAGTGCTCTGCAAGCTCTCCAGGACAACATAAAATCTGGGGCTCTGTGCTTTCTTTCCTTCTGAACAAGTGTTACTGTTTTCTGCACAAAAGCGATTCTGCGAAGCAATGTGAACACTTCTGCTTCCCAGGCACAGAGAAGGTGCTAGCAAGGAATTCTCTGCCTGCCTTTCCCCAGTGCTCTGCAAGCTCTCCAGGACAACAGCAAATCTGGGGCTGTGTGCTTTCTTTCCTTCTGAACAAGTGTTAGTGTTTTCTGCACAAAAGCGATTCTGCGAAACAATGTGAACACTTCTGCTTCCCAGGCACAGAGAAGGTGCTATCAGGGAATTCTCTGCCTGCCTTTCCCCAGTGCTCTGCAAGCTCTCCAGGACAACATCAAATCTGGGGCTCTGTGCTTTCTTTCCTTCTGAACAAGTGTTACTGTTTTCTGCACAAAAGCGATTCTTGCGAAGCAATGTGAACACTTCTGCTTCCCAGGCGCAGAGAAGGTGCTAGCAGGGAATTCTCTGCCTGCCTTTCCCCAGTGCTCTGCAAGCTCTCCAAGACAACATAGAATCTGGTGCTCTGTGCTTTCTTTCCTTCTGAAAAAGTGTTACTGTTTTCTGCACAAAAGCGATTCTGCGAAGCAATGTGAACACTTCTGCTTCCCAGGCACAGAGAAGGTGCTAGCAAGGAATTCTCTGCCTGCCTTTCCCCAGTGCTCTGCAAGCTCTCCAGGACAACATAGAATCTGGGGCTCTGTGCTTTCTTTCCTTCTGAACAAGTGTTACTGTTTTCTGCACAAAAGTGATTCTTGCGAAGCAATGTGAACACTTCTGCTTCCCAGGCACAGAGAAGGTGATATCAGGGAATTCTCTGCCTGCCTTTCCCCAGTGCTCTGCAAGCTCTCCAGGACAACATAGAATCTGGTGCTCTGTGCTTTCTTTCCTTCTGAACAAGTGTTACTGTTTTCTGAACAAAAGCGATTCTGCGAAGCAATGTGAACACTTCTGCTTCCCAGGCACAGAGAAGGTGCTAGGAAGGAATTCTCTGCCTGCCTTTCCCCAGTGCTCTGCAAGCTCTCCAGGACAACATAATATCTGGGGCTCTGTGCTTTCTTTCCTTCTGAACAAGTGTTACTGTTTTCTGCACAAAAGCGATTCTGCGAAACAATGTGAACAGACACAGAGAAGGTGCTAGCAGGGAATTCTCTGCCTGCCTTTCCCCAGTGCTCTGCAAGCTCTCCAGGACAACATAAAATCTGGGGCTCTGTGCTTTCTTTCCTTCTGAACAAGTGTTACTGTTTTCTGCACAAAAGCGATTCTTGCGAAGCAATGTGAACACTTCTGCTTCCAGGCACAGAGAAGGTGCTAGCAAGGAATTCTCTGCCTGCCTTTCCCCAGTGCTCTGCAAGCTCTCCAGGACAACATAGAATCTGGGGCTCTGTGCTTTCTTTCCTTCTGAACAAGTGTTACTGTTTTCTGCACAAAAGCGATTCTGCGAAGCAATGTGAACAGGCACAGACAAGGTGCTATCAGGGAATTCTCTGCCTGCCTTTCCCCAGTGCTCTGCAAGCTCTCCAGGACAACATCAAATCTGGGGCTCTGTGCTTTCTTTCGTTCTGAACAAGTGTTACTGTTTTCTGCACAAAAGCGATTCTTGCGAAGCAATGTGAACACTTCTGCTTCCCAGGCACAGAGAAGGTGCTAGCAGGGAATTCTCTGCCTGCCTTTCCCCAGTGCTCTGCAAGCTCTCCAGGACAACATAGAATCTGGGGCTCTGTGCTTTCTTTCCTTCTGAAAAAGTGTTACTGTTTTCTGCACAAAAGCGATTCTGCGAAGCAATGTGAACACTTCTGCTTCCCAGGCACAGAGAAGGTGCTAGCAAGGAATTCTCTGCCTGCCTTTCCCCAGTGCTCTGCAAGCTCTCCAGGACAACATAGAATCTGGGGCTCTGTGCTTTCTTTCCTTCTGAACAAGTGTTACTGTTTTCTGCACAAAAGCGATTCTTGCGAAGCAATGTGAACACTTCTGCTTCCCAGGCACAGAGAAGGTGCTATCAGGGAATTCTCTGCCTGCCTTTCCCCAGTGCTCTGCAAGCTCTCCAGGACAACATAGAATCTGGGGCTCTGTGCTTTCTTTCCTTCTGAACAAGTGTTAGTGTTTTCTGCACAAAAGCGATTCTGCGAAGCAATGTGAACACTTCTGCTTCCCAGGCACAGAGAAGGTGCTAGGAAGGAATTCTCTGCCTGCCTTTCCCCAGTGCTCTGCAAGCTCTCGAGGACAACATAATATCTGGGGCTCTGTGCTTTCTTTCCTTCTGAACAAGTGTTACTGTTTTCTGCACAAAAGCGATTCTGCGAAACAATGTGAACAGACACAGAGAAGGTGCTAGCAGGGAATTCTCTGCCTGCCTTTCCCCAGTGCTCTGCAAGCTCTCCAGGACAACATAGAATCTGGGGCTCTGTGCTTTCTTTCGTTCTGAACAAGTGTTACTGTTTTCTGCACAAAAGCGATTCTTGCGAAGCAATGTGAACACTTCTGCTTCCCAGGCACAGAGAAGGTGCTAGCAGGGAATTCTCTGCCTGCCTTTCCCCAGTGTTCTGCAAGCTCTCCAGGACAACATAAAATCTGGGGCTCTGTGCTTTCTTTCGTTCTGAACAAGTGTTACTGTTTTCTGCACAAAAGCGATTCTGCGAAGCAATGTGAACACTTCTGCTTCCCAGGCACAGAGAAGGTGCTAGCAGGGAATTCTCTGCCTGCCTTTCCCCAGTGCTCTGCAAGCTCTCCAGGACAACATAGAATCTGGGGCTCTGTGCTTTCTTTCGTTCTGAACAACTGTTACTGTTTTCTGCACAAAAGCGATTCTTGCGAAGCAATGTGAACACTTCTGCTTCCCAGGCACAGAGAAGGTGCTAGCAAGGAATTCTCTGCCTGCCTTTCCCCAGTGCTCTGCAAGCTCTGCAGGACAACATAGAATCTGGGGCTCTGTGCTTTCTTTCCTTCTGAACAAGTGTTACTGTTTTCTGCACAAAAGCGATTCTGCGAAACAATGTGAATAGACACAGAGAAGGTGCTAGCAGGGAATTCTCTGCCTGCCTTTCCCCAGTGCTCTGCAAGCTCTCCAGGACAACATAGAATCTGGGGCTCTGTGCTTTCTTTCCTTCTGAACAAGTGTTACTGTTTTCTGCACAAAAGCGATTCTTGCGAAGCAATGTGAACACTTCTGCTTCCCAGGCACAGAGAAGGTGCTAGCAGGGAATTCTCTGCCTGCCTTTCCCCAGTGCTCTGCAAGCTCTCCAGGACAACATAGAATCTGGGGCTCTGTGCTTTCTTTCCTTCTGAACAAGTGTTACTGTTGTCTGCACAAAAGCGATTCTTGCGAATCAATGTGAACACTTCTGCTTCCCAGGCACAGAGAAGGTGCTAGCAAGGAATTCTCTGCCTGCCTTTCCCCAGTGCTCTGCAAGCTCTCCAGGACAACATAAAATCTGGGGCTCTGTGCTTTCTTTCCTTCTGAACAAGTGTTACTGTTTTCTGCACAAAAGCGATTCTGCGAAGCAATGTGAACAGGCACAGAGAAGGTGCTATCAGGGAATTCTCTGCCTGCCTTTCCCCAGTGCTCTGCAAGCTCTCCAGGACAACATAAAATCTGGGGCTCTGTGCTTTCTTTCCTTCTGAACAAGTGTTACTGTTGTCTGCACAAAAGCGATTCTTGCGAATCAATGTGAACACTTCTGCTTCCCAGGCACAGAGAAGGTGCTAGCAAGGAATTCTCTGCCTGCCTTTCCCCAGTGTTCTGCAAGCTCTCCAGGACAACATCAAATCTGGGGCTCTGTGCTTTCTTTCGTTCTGAACAAGTGTTAGTGTTTTCTGCACAAAAGCAATTCTTGCGAAGCAATGTGAACACTTCTGCTTCCCAGGCACAGAGAAGGTGCTAGCAGGGAATTCTCTGCCTGCCTTTCCCCAGTGCTCTGCAAGCTCTCCAGGACAACATCAAATCTGGGGCTCTGTGCTTTCTTTCCTTCTGAACAAGTGTTAGTGTTTTCTGCACAAAAGCGATTCTTGCGAAGCAATGTCAACAATTCTGCTTCCCAGGCACAGAGAAGGTGCTAGCAAGGAATTCTCTGCCTGCCTTTCCCCAGTGCTCTGCAAGCTCTCCAGGACAACATAAAATCTGGGGCTCTGTGCTTTCTTTCGTTCTGAACAAGTGTTAGTGTTTTCTGCACAAAAGCGATTCTTGCGAAGCAATGTGAACACTTCTGCTTCCCAGGCACAGAGAAGGTGCTAGCAGGGAATTCTCTGCCTGCCTTTCCCCAGTGCTCTGCAAGCTCTCCAGGACAACATAGAATCTGGGGCTCTGTGCTTTCTTTCGTTCTGAACAAGTGTTACTGTTTTCTGCACAAAAGCGATTCTTGCGAAGCAATGTGAACACTTCTGCTTCCCAGGCACAGAGAAGGTGCTATCAGGGAATTCTCTGCCTGCCTTTCCCCAGTGGTCTGCAAGCTCTCCAGGACAACATAGAATCTGGGGCTCTGTGCTTTCTTTCGTTCTGAACAAGTGTTAGTGTTTTCTGCACAAAAGTGATTCTGCGAAGCAATGTGAACAGGCACAGAGAAGGTGCTAGCAGGGAATTCTCTGCCTGCCTTTCCCCAGTGCTCTGCAAGCTCTCCAGGACAACATAAAATCTGGGGCTCTGTGCTTTCTTTCCTTCTGAACAAGTGTTAGTGTTTTCTGCACAAAAGCGATTCTGCGAAGCAATGTGAACACTTCTGCTTCCCAGGCACAGAGAAGGTGCTAGCAAGGAATTCTCTGCCTGCCTTTCCCCAGTGCTCTGCAAGCTCTCCAGGACAACATAAAATCTGGGGCTCTGTGCTTTCTTTCGTTCTGAACAAGTGTTACTGTTTTCTGCACAAAAGCGATTCTGCGAAGCAATGTGAACAGGCACAGAGAAGGTGCTAGCAGGGAATTCTCTGCCTGCCTTTCCCCAGTGCTCTGCAAGCTCTCCAGGACAACATAAAATCTGGGGCTCTGTGCTTTCTTTCCTTCTGAACAAGTGTTACTCTTTTCTGCACAAAAGCGATTCTTGCGAAGCAATGTGAACACTTCTGCTTCCCAGGTACAGAGAAGGTCCTAGCAGGGAATTCTCTGCTGCCTTTCCCCAGTGCTCTGCAAGCTCTCCAGGACAACATAGAATCTGGGGCTCTGTGCTTTCTTTCGTTCTGAACAAGTGTTAGTGTTTTCTGCACAAAAGCGATTCTGCGAAGCAATGTGAACAGGCACAGAGAAGGTGCTAGCAGGGAATTCTCTGCTGCCTTTCCCCAGTGCTCTGCAAGCTCTCCAGGACAACATAAAATCTGGGGCTCTGTGCTTTCTTTCCTTCTGAACAAGTGTTACTGTTTTCTGCACAAAAGCGATTCTGCGAAGCAATGTGAACACTTCTGCTTCCCAGGCACAGAGAAGGTGCTAGCAAGGAATTCTCTGCCTGCCTTTCCCCAGTGCTCTGCAAGCTCTGCAGGACAACATAAAATCTGGGGCTCTGTGCTTTCTTTCCTTCTGAACAAGTGTTACTGTTTTCTGCACAAAAGCGATTCTGCGAAGCAATGTGAACAGGCACAGAGAAGGTGCTATCAGGGAATTCTCTGCCTGCCTTTCCCCAGTGCTCTGCAAGCTCTCCAGGACAACATAAAATCTGGGGCTCTGTGCTTTCTTTCCTTCTGAACAAGTGTTAGTGTTTTCTGCACAAAAGCGATTCTGCGAAACAATGTGAACACTTCTGCTTCCCAGGCACAGAGAAGGTGCTAGCAGGGAATTCTCTGCCTGCCTTTCCCCAGTGCTCTGCAAGCTCTCCAGGACAACATAGAATCTGGGGCTCTGTGCTTTCTTTCGTTCTGAACAAGTGTTACTGTTTTCTGCACAAAAGCGATTCTTGCGAAGCAATGTGAACACTTCTGCTTCCCAGGCACAGAGAAGGTGCTATCAGGGAATTCTCTGCCTGCCTTTCCCCAGTGCTCTGCAAGCTCTCCAGGACAACATAGAATCTGGGGCTCTGTGCTTTCTTTCCTTCTGAACAAGTGTTAGTGTTTTCTGCACAAAAGCGATTCTGCGAAGCAATGTGAACAGGCACAGAGAATGTGCTAGCAGGGAATTCTCTGCTGCCTTTCCCCAGTGCTCTGCAAGCTCTCCAGGACAACATAAAATCTGGGGCTCTGTGCTTTCTTTCCTTCTGAACAAGTGTTACTGTTTTCTGCACAAAAGCGATTCTGCGAAGCAATGTGAACACTTCTGCTTCCCAGGCACAGAGAAGGTGCTAGCAAGGAATTCTCTGCCTGCCTTTCCCCAGTGCTCTGCAAGCTCTCCAGGACAACAGCAAATCTGGGGCTGTGTGCTTTCTTTCCTTCTGAACAAGTGTTAGTGTTTTCTGCACAAAAGCGATTCTGCGAAACAATGTGAACACTTCTGCTTCCCAGGCACAGAGAAGGTGCTAGCAGGGAATTCTCTGCCTGCCTTTCCCCAGTGCTCTGCAAGCTCTCGAGGACAACATAGAATCTGGGGCTCTGTGCTTTCTTTCGTTCTGAACAAGTGTTACTGTTTTCTGCACAAAAGCGATTCTTGCGAAGCAATGTGAACACTTCTGCTTCCCAGGCACAGAGAAGGTGATATCAGGGAATTCTCTGCCTGCCTTTCCCCAGTGCTCTGCAAGCTCTCCAGGACAACATAGAATCTGGGGCTCTGTGCTTTCTTTCCTTCTGAACAAGTGTTAGTGTTTTCTGCACAAAAGCGATTCTGCGAAGCAATGTGAACACTTCTGCTTCCCAGGCACAGAGAAGGTGCTAGGAAGGAATTCTCTGCCTGCCTTTCCCCAGTGCTCTGCAAGCTCTCGAGGACAACATAGAATCTGGGTCTCTGTGCTTTCTTTCCTTCTGAACAAGTGTTACTGTTTTCTGCACAAAAGCGATTCTTGCGAAGCAATGTGAACACTTCTGCTTCCCAGGCACAGAGAAGGTGATATCAGGGAATTCTCTGCCTGCCTTTCCCCAGTGCTCTGCAAGCTCTCCAGGACAACATAGAATCTGGGGCTCTGTGCTTTCTTTCCTTCTGAACAAGTGTTAGTGTTTTCTGCACAAAAGCGATTCTGCGAAGCAATGTGAACACTTCTGCTTCCCAGGCACAGAGAAGGTGCTAGGAAGGAATTCTCTGCCTGCCTTTCCCCAGTGCTCTGCAAGCTCTCGAGGACAACATAATATCTGGGGCTCTGTGCTTTCTTTCCTTCTGAACAAGTGTTACTGTTTTCTGCACAAAAGCGATTCTGCGAAACAATGTGAACAGACACAGAGAAGGTGCTAGCAGGGAATTCTCTGCCTGCCTTTCCCCAGTGCTCTGCAAGCTCTCCAGGACAACATAGAATCTGGGGCTCTGTGCTTTCTTTCCTTCTGAACAAGTGTTACTGTTTTCTGCACAAAAGCGATTCTTGCGAAGCAATGTGAACACTTCTGCTTCCCAGGCACAGAGAAGGTGCTAGCAGGGAATTCTCTGCCTGCCTTTCCCCAGTGCTCTGCAAGCTCTCCAGGACAACATAGAATCTGGGGCTCTGTGCTTTCTTTCGTTCTGAACAAGTGTTACTGTTTTCTGCACAAAAGCGATTCTTGCGAAGCAATGTGAACACTTCTGCTTCCCAGGCACAGAGAAGGTGCTATCAGGGAATTCTCTGCCTGCCTTTCCCCAGTGGTCTGCAAGCTCTCCAGGACAACATAGAATCTGGGGCTCTGTGCTTTCTTTCGTTCTGAACAAGTGTTAGTGTTTTCTGCACAAAAGTGATTCTGCGAAGCAATGTGAACAGGCACAGAGAAGGTGCTAGCAGGGAATTCTCTGCCTGCCTTTCCCCAGTGCTCTGCAAGCTCTCCAGGACAACATAAAATCTGGGGCTCTGTGCTTTCTTTCCTTCTGAACAAGTGTTAGTGTTTTCTGCACAAAAGCGATTCTGCGAAGCAATGTGAACACTTCTGCTTCCCAGGCACAGAGAAGGTGCTAGCAAGGAATTCTCTGCCTGCCTTTCCCCAGTGCTCTGCAAGCTCTCCAGGACAACATAAAATCTGGGGCTCTGTGCTTTCTTTCGTTCTGAACAAGTGTTACTGTTTTCTGCACAAAAGCGATTCTGCGAAGCAATGTGAACAGGCACAGAGAAGGTGCTAGCAGGGAATTCTCTGCCTGCCTTTCCCCAGTGCTCTGCAAGCTCTCCAGGACAACATAAAATCTGGGGCTCTGTGCTTTCTTTCCTTCTGAACAAGTGTTACTCTTTTCTGCACAAAAGCGATTCTTGCGAAGCAATGTGAACACTTCTGCTTCCCAGGTACAGAGAAGGTCCTAGCAGGGAATTCTCTGCTGCCTTTCCCCAGTGCTCTGCAAGCTCTCCAGGACAACATAGAATCTGGGGCTCTGTGCTTTCTTTCGTTCTGAACAAGTGTTAGTGTTTTCTGCACAAAAGCGATTCTGCGAAGCAATGTGAACAGGCACAGAGAAGGTGCTAGCAGGGAATTCTCTGCTGCCTTTCCCCAGTGCTCTGCAAGCTCTCCAGGACAACATAAAATCTGGGGCTCTGTGCTTTCTTTCCTTCTGAACAAGTGTTACTGTTTTCTGCACAAAAGCGATTCTGCGAAGCAATGTGAACACTTCTGCTTCCCAGGCACAGAGAAGGTGCTAGCAAGGAATTCTCTGCCTGCCTTTCCCCAGTGCTCTGCAAGCTCTCCAGGACAACATAAAATCTGGGGCTCTGTGCTTTCTTTCCTTCTGAACAAGTGTTACTGTTTTCTGCACAAAAGCGATTCTGCGAAGCAATGTGAACAGGCACAGAGAAGGTGCTAGCAGGGAATTCTCTGCCTGCCTTTCCCCAGTGCTCTGCAAGCTCTCCAGGACAACATAAAATCTGGGGCTCTGTGCTTTCTTTCCTTCTGAACAAGTGTTAGTGTTTTCTGCACAAAAGCGATTCTGCGAAACAATGTGAACACTTCTGCTTCCCAGGCACAGAGAAGGTGCTAGCAGGGAATTCTCTGCCTGCCTTTCCCCAGTGCTCTGCAAGCTCTCCAGGACAACATAGAATCTGGGGCTCTGTGCTTTCTTTCGTTCTGAACAAGTGTTACTGTTTTCTGCACAAAAGCGATTCTTGCGAAGCAATGTGAACACTTCTGCTTCCCAGGCACAGAGAAGGTGCTATCAGGGAATTCTCTGCCTGCCTTTCCCCAGTGCTCTGCAAGCTCTCCAGGACAACATAGAATCTGGGGCTCTGTGCTTTCTTTCCTTCTGAACAAGTGTTAGTGTTTTCTGCACAAAAGCGATTCTGCGAAGCAATGTGAACAGGCACAGAGAATGTGCTAGCAGGGAATTCTCTGCTGCCTTTCCCCAGTGCTCTGCAAGCTCTCCAGGACAACATAAAATCTGGGGCTCTGTGCTTTCTTTCCTTCTGAACAAGTGTTACTGTTTTCTGCACAAAAGCGATTCTGCGAAGCAATGTGAACACTTCTGCTTCCCAGGCACAGAGAAGGTGCTAGCAAGGAATTCTCTGCCTGCCTTTCCCCAGTGCTCTGCAAGCTCTCCAGGACAACATAAAATCTGGGGCTCTGTGCTTTCTTTCCTTCTGAACAAGTGTTAGTGTTTTCTGCACAAAAGCGATTCTGCGAAACAATGTGAACACTTCTGCTTCCCAGGCACAGAGAAGGTGCTAGCAGGGAATTCTCTGCCTGCCTTTCCCCAGTGCTCTGCAAGCTCTCGAGGACAACATAGAATCTGGGGCTCTGTGCTTTCTTTCGTTCTGAACAAGTGTTAGAGTTTTCTGCACAAAAGCGATTCTGCGAAGCAATGTGAACAGGCACAGACAAGGTGCTATCAGGGAATTCTCTGCCTGCCTTTCCCCAGTGCTCTGCAAGCTCTCCAGGACAACATAAAATCTGGGGCTCTGCGCTGTCTTTCGTTCTGAACAAGTGTTACTGTTTTCTGCACAAAAGCGATTCTTGCGAAGCAATGTGAACACTTCTGCTTCCCAGGCACAGAGAAGGTGCTATCAGGGAATTCTCTGCCTGCCTTTCCCCAGTGCTCTGCAAGCTCTCCAGGACAACATAAAATCTGGGGCTCTGTGCTTTCTTTCCTTCTGAACAAGTGTTACTGTTTTCTGCACAAAAGCGATTCTTGCGAAGCAATGTGAACACTTCTGCTTCCCAGGCACAGAGAAGGTGCTATCAGGGAATTCTCTGCCTGCCTTTCCCCAGTGCTCTGCAAGCTCTCCAGGACAACATAGAATCTGGGGCTCTGTGCTTTCTTTCCTTCTGAACAAGTGTTACTGTTTTCTGCACAAAAGCGATTCTTGCGAAGCAATGTGAACACTTCTGCTTCCCAGGCACAGAGAAGGTGCTAGCAGGGAATTCTCTGCCTGCCTTTCCCCAGTGCTCTGCAAGCTCTCCAGGACAACATAAAATCTGGGGCTCTGTGCTTTCTTTCCTTCTGAACAAGTGTTACTGTTTTCTGCACAAAAGCGATTCTGCGAAGCAATGTGAACACTTCTGCTTCCCAGGCACAGAGAAGGTGCTATCAGGGAATTCTCTGCCTGCCTTTCCCCAGTGCTCTGCAAGCTCTCCAGGACAACATAGAATCTGGGGCTCTGTGCTTTCTTTCGTTCTGAACAAGTGTTAGTGTTTTCTGCACAAAAGCGATTCTGCGAAGCAATGTGAACAGGCACAGAGAAGGTGCTAGCAGGGAATTCTCTGCTGCCTTTCCCCAGTGCTCTGCAAGCTCTCCAGGACAACATAAAATCTGGGGCTCTGTGCTTTCTTTCCTTCTGAACAAGTGTTAGTGTTTTCTGCACAAAAGCGATTCTGCGAAGCAATGTGAACACTTCTGCTTCCCAGGCACAGAGAAGGTGCTAGCAAGGAATTCTCTGCCTGCCTTTCCCCAGTGCTCTGCAAGCTCTCCAGGACAACATAATATCTGGGGCTCTGTGCTTTCTTTCCTTCTGAACAAGTGTTACTGTTTTCTGCACAAAAGCGATTCTGCGAAACAATGTGAACAGACACAGAGAAGGTGCTAGCAGGGAATTCTCTGCCTGCCTTTCCCCAGTGCTCTGCAAGCTCTCCAGGACAACATAAAATCTGGGGCTCTGTGCTTTCTTTCCTTCTGAACAAGTGTTACTGTTTTCTGCACAAAAGCGATTCTTGCGAAGCAATGTGAACACTTCTGCTTCCCAGGCACAGAGAAGGTGCTAGCAAGGAATTCTCTGCCTGCCTTTCCCCAGTGGTCTGCAAGCTCTCCAGGACAACATAGAATCTGGGGCTCTGTGCTTTCTTTCCTTCTGAACAAGTGTTACTGTTTTCTGCACAAAAGCGATTCTGCGAAGCAATGTGAACAGGCACAGACAAGGTGCTATCAGGGAATTCTCTGCCTGCCTTTCCCCAGTGCTCTGCAAGCTCTCCAGGACAACATAAAATCTGGGGCTCTGTGCTTTCTTTCCTTCTGAACAAGTGTTACTGTTGTCTGCACAAAAGCGATTCTTGCGAATCAATGTGAACACTTCTGCTTCCCAGGCACAGAGAAGGTGCTAGCAAGGAATTCTCTGCCTGCCTTTCCCCAGTGTTCTGCAAGCTCTCCAGGACAACATCAAATCTGGGGCTCTGTGCTTTCTTTCGTTCTGAACAAGTGTTACTGTTTTCTGCACAAAAGCGATTCTTGCGAAGCAATGTGAACACTTCTGCTTCCCAGGCACAGAGAAGGTGCTAGCAGGGAATTCTCTGCCTGCCTTTCCCCAGTGCTCTGCAAGCTCTCCAGGACAACATAGAATCTGGTGCTCTGTGCTTTCTTTCCTTCTGAAAAAGTGTTACTGTTTTCTGCACAAAAGCGATTCTGCGAAGCAATGTGAACACTTCTGCTTCCCAGGCACAGAGAAGGTGCTAGCAAGGAATTCTCTGCCTGCCTTTCCCCAGTGCTCTGCAAGCTCTCCAGGACAACATAGAATCTGGGGCTCTGTGCTTTCTTTCCTTCTGAACAAGTGTTACTGTTTTCTGCACAAAAGTGATTCTTGCGAAGCAATGTGAACACTTCTGCTTCCCAGGCACAGAGAAGGTGATATCAGGGAATTCTCTGCCTGCCTTTCCCCAGTGCTCTGCAAGCTCTCCAGGACAACATAGAATCTGGGGCTCTGTGCTTTCTTTCCTTCTGAACAAGTGTTAGTGTTTTCTGCACAAAAGCGATTCTGCGAAGCAATGTGAACACTTCTGCTTCCCAGGCACAGAGAAGGTGCTAGGAAGGAATTCTCTGCCTGCCTTTCCCCAGTGCTCTGCAAGCTCTCGAGGACAACATAATATCTGGGGCTCTGTGCTTTCTTTCCTTCTGAACAAGTGTTACTGTTTTCTGCACAAAAGCGATTCTGCGAAACAATGTGAACAGACACAGAGAAGGTGCTAGCAGGGAATTCTCTGCCTGCCTTTCCCCAGTGCTCTGCAAGCTCTCCAGGACAACATAGAATCTGGGGCTCTGTGCTTTCTTTCCTTCTGAACAAGTGTTACTGTTTTCTGCACAAAAGCGATTCTTGCGAAGCAATGTGAACACTTCTGCTTCCCAGGCACAGAGAAGGTGCTAGCAGGGAATTCTCTGCCTGCCTTTCCCCAGTGTTCTGCAAGCTCTCCAGGACAACATAAAATCTGGGGCTCTGTGCTTTCTTTCGTTCTGAACAAGTGTTACTGTTTTCTGCACAAAAGCGATTCTGCGAAGCAATGTGAACACTTCTGCTTCCCAGGCACAGAGAAGGTGCTAGCAGGGAATTCTCTGCCTGCCTTTCCCCAGTGCTCTGCAAGCTCTCCAGGACAACATAGAATCTGGGGCTCTGTGCTTTCTTTCGTTCTGAACAACTGTTACTGTTTTCTGCACAAAAGCGATTCTTGCGAAGCAATGTGAACACTTCTGCTTCCCAGGCACAGAGAAGGTGCTAGCAAGGAATTCTCTGCCTGCCTTTCCCCAGTGCTCTGCAAGCTCTGCAGGACAACATAGAATCTGGGGCTCTGTGCTTTCTTTCCTTCTGAACAAGTGTTACTGTTTTCTGCACAAAAGCGATTCTGCGAAACAATGTGAATAGACACAGAGAAGGTGCTAGCAGGGAATTCTCTGCCTGCCTTTCCCCAGTGCTCTGCAAGCTCTCCAGGACAACATAAAATCTGGGGCTCTGTGCTTTCTTTCGTTCTGAACAAGTGTTACTGTTTTCTGCACAAAAGCGATTCTGCGAAGCAATGTGAACAGGCACAGAGAAGGTGCTATCAGGGAATTCTCTGCCTGCCTTTCCCCAGTGCTCTGCAAGCTCTCCAGGACAACATAAAATCTGGGGCTCTGTGCTTTCTTTCCTTCTGAACAAGTGTTACTGTTTTCTGCACAAAAGCGATTCTTGCGAAGCAATGTGAACACTTCTGCTTCCCAGGCACAGAGAAGGTGCTATCAGGGAATTCTCTGCCTGCCTTTCCCCAGTGCTCTGCAAGCTCTCCAGGACAACATAGAATCTGGGGCTCTGTGCTTTCTTTCCTTCTGAACAAGTGTTAGTGTTTTCTGCACAAAAGCGATTCTTGCGAAGCAATGTGAACACTTCTGCTTCCCAGGCACAGAGAAGGTGCTAGCAGGGAATTCTCTGCCTGCCTTTCCCCAGTGCTCTGCAAGCTCTCCAGGACAACATAAAATCTGGGGCTCTGTGCTTTCTTTCCTTCTGAACAAGTGTTAGTGTTTTCTGCACAAAAGTGATTCTGCGAAGCAATGTGAACACTTCTGCTTCCCAGGCACAGAGAAGGTGCTATCAGGGAATTCTCTGCCTGCCTTTCCCCAGTGCTCTGCAAGCTCTCCAGGACAACATAGAATCTGGGGCTCTGTGCTTTCTTTCGTTCTGAACAAGTGTTAGTGTTTTCTGCACAAAAGCGATTCTGCGAAGCAATGTGAACAGGCACAGAGAAGGTGCTAGCAGGGAATTCTCTGCTGCCTTTCCCCAGTGCTCTGCAAGCTCTCCAGGACAACATAAAATCTGGGGCTCTGTGCTTTCTTTCCTTCTGAACAAGTGTTAGTGTTTTCTGCACAAAAGCGATTCTGCGAAGCAATGTGAACACTTCTGCTTCCCAGGCACAGAGAAGGTGCTAGCAAGGAATTCTCTGCCTGCCTTTCCCCAGTGCTCTGCAAGCTCTCCAGGACAACATAATATCTGGGGCTCTGTGCTTTCTTTCCTTCTGAACAAGTGTTACTGTTTTCTGCACAAAAGCGATTCTGCGAAACAATGTGAACAGACACAGAGAAGGTGCTAGCAGGGAATTCTCTGCCTGCCTTTCCCCAGTGCTCTGCAAGCTCTCCAGGACAACATAAAATCTGGGGCTCTGTGCTTTCTTTCCTTCTGAACAAGTGTTACTGTTTTCTGCACAAAAGCGATTCTTGCGAAGCAATGTGAACACTTCTGCTTCCCAGGCACAGAGAAGGTGCTAGCAAGGAATTCTCTGCCTGCCTTTCCCCAGTGGTCTGCAAGCTCTCCAGGACAACATAGAATCTGGGGCTCTGTGCTTTCTTTCCTTCTGAACAAGTGTTACTGTTTTCTGCACAAAAGCGATTCTGCGAAGCAATGTGAACAGGCACAGACAAGGTGCTATCAGGGAATTCTCTGCCTGCCTTTCCCCAGTGCTCTGCAAGCTCTCCAGGACAACATAAAATCTGGGGCTCTGTGCTTTCTTTCCTTCTGAACAAGTGTTACTGTTGTCTGCACAAAAGCGATTCTTGCGAATCAATGTGAACACTTCTGCTTCCCAGGCACAGAGAAGGTGCTAGCAAGGAATTCTCTGCCTGCCTTTCCCCAGTGTTCTGCAAGCTCTCCAGGACAACATCAAATCTGGGGCTCTGTGCTTTCTTTCGTTCTGAACAAGTGTTACTGTTTTCTGCACAAAAGCGATTCTTGCGAAGCAATGTGAACACTTCTGCTTCCCAGGCACAGAGAAGGTGCTAGCAGGGAATTCTCTGCCTGCCTTTCCCCAGTGCTCTGCAAGCTCTCCAGGACAACATAGAATCTGGTGCTCTGTGCTTTCTTTCCTTCTGAAAAAGTGTTACTGTTTTCTGCACAAAAGCGATTCTGCGAAGCAATGTGAACACTTCTGCTTCCCAGGCACAGAGAAGGTGCTAGCAAGGAATTCTCTGCCTGCCTTTCCCCAGTGCTCTGCAAGCTCTCCAGGACAACATAGAATCTGGGGCTCTGTGCTTTCTTTCCTTCTGAACAAGTGTTACTGTTTTCTGCACAAAAGTGATTCTTGCGAAGCAATGTGAACACTTCTGCTTCCCAGGCACAGAGAAGGTGATATCAGGGAATTCTCTGCCTGCCTTTCCCCAGTGCTCTGCAAGCTCTCCAGGACAACATAGAATCTGGGGCTCTGTGCTTTCTTTCCTTCTGAACAAGTGTTAGTGTTTTCTGCACAAAAGCGATTCTGCGAAGCAATGTGAACACTTCTGCTTCCCAGGCACAGAGAAGGTGCTAGGAAGGAATTCTCTGCCTGCCTTTCCCCAGTGCTCTGCAAGCTCTCGAGGACAACATAATATCTGGGGCTCTGTGCTTTCTTTCCTTCTGAACAAGTGTTACTGTTTTCTGCACAAAAGCGATTCTGCGAAACAATGTGAACAGACACAGAGAAGGTGCTAGCAGGGAATTCTCTGCCTGCCTTTCCCCAGTGCTCTGCAAGCTCTCCAGGACAACATAGAATCTGGGGCTCTGTGCTTTCTTTCCTTCTGAACAAGTGTTACTGTTTTCTGCACAAAAGCGATTCTTGCGAAGCAATGTGAACACTTCTGCTTCCCAGGCACAGAGAAGGTGCTAGCAGGGAATTCTCTGCCTGCCTTTCCCCAGTGTTCTGCAAGCTCTCCAGGACAACATAAAATCTGGGGCTCTGTGCTTTCTTTCGTTCTGAACAAGTGTTACTGTTTTCTGCACAAAAGCGATTCTGCGAAGCAATGTGAACACTTCTGCTTCCCAGGCACAGAGAAGGTGCTAGCAGGGAATTCTCTGCCTGCCTTTCCCCAGTGCTCTGCAAGCTCTCCAGGACAACATAGAATCTGGGGCTCTGTGCTTTCTTTCGTTCTGAACAAGTGTTACTGTTTTCTGCACAAAAGCGATTCTTGCGAAGCAATGTGAACACTTCTGCTTCCCAGGCACAGAGAAGGTGCTAGCAAGGAATTCTCTGCCTGCCTTTCCCCAGTGCTCTGCAAGCTCTCGAGGACAACATAAAATCTGGGGCTCTGTGCTTTCTTTCCTTCTGAACAAGTGTTACTGTTTTCTGCACAAAAGCGATTCTGCGAAACAATGTGAATAGACACAGAGAAGGTGCTAGCAGGGAATTCTCTGCCTGCCTTTCCCCAGTGCTCTGCAAGCTCTCCAGGACAACATAAAATCTGGGGCTCTGTGCTTTCTTTCGTTCTGAACAAGTGTTACTGTTTTCTGCACAAAAGCGATTCTGCGAAGCAATGTGAACAGGCACAGAGAAGGTGCTATCAGGGAATTCTCTGCCTGCCTTTCCCCAGTGCTCTGCAAGCTCTCCAGGACAACATAAAATCTGGGGCTCTGTGCTTTCTTTCGTTCTGAACAAGTGTTACTGTTGTCTGCACAAAAGCGATTCTTGCGAATCAATGTGAACACTTCTGCTTCCCAGGCACAGAGAAGGTGCTAGCAAGGAATTCTCTGCCTGCCTTTCCCCAGTGTTCTGCAAGCTCTCCAGGACAACATCAAATCTGGGGCTCTGTGCTTTCTTTCGTTCTGAACAAGTGTTAGTGTTTTCTGCACAAAAGCAATTCTTGCGAAGCAATGTGAACACTTCTGCTTCCCAGGCACAGAGAAGGTGCTAGCAGGGAATTCTCTGCCTGCCTTTCCCCAGTGCTCTGCAAGCTCTCCAGGACAACATCAAATCTGGGGCTCTGCGCTGTCTTTCGTTCTGAACAAGTGTTACTGTTTTCTGCACAAAAGCGATTCTGCGAAGCAATGTGAACAGTTCTGCTTCCCAGGCACAGAGAAGGTGCTAGCAAGGAATTCTCTGCCTGCCTTTCCCCAGTGCTCTGCAAGCTCTCCAGGACAACATAAAATCTGGGGCTCTGTGCTTTCTTTCCTTCTGAACAAGTGTTAGTGTTTTCTGCACAAAAGCGATTCTTGCGAAGCAATGTGAACACTTCTGCTTCCCAGGCACAGAGAAGGTGCTATCAGGGAATTCTCTGCCTGCCTTTCCCCAGTGCTCTGCAAGCTCTCCAGGACAACATAAAATCTGGGGCTCTGTGCTTTCTTTCGTTCTGAACAAGTGTTACTGTTTTCTGCACAAAAGCGATTCTGCGAAGCAATGTGAACACTTCTGCTTCCCAGGCACAGAGAAGGTGCTAGCAGGGAATTCTCTGCCTGCCTTTCCCCAGTGCTCTGCAAGCTCTCCAGGACAACACAGAATCTGGGGCTCTGTGCTTTCTTTCCTTCTGAACAAGTGTTACTGTTTTCTGCACAAAAGCGACTCTGCAAAGAAATGTGAACAGGCACAGAGAAGGTGCTAGCAGGGAATTCTCTGCCTGCCTTTCCCCAGTGCTCTGCAAGCTCTCGAGGACAACATAAAATCTGGGGCTCTGCGCTGTCTTTCGTTCTGAACAAGTGTTACTGTTTTCTGCACAAAAGCGATTCTGCGAAGCAATGTGAACACTTCTGCTTCCCAGGCACAGAGAAGGTGCTAGCAGGGAATTCTCTGCCTGCCTTTCCCCAGTGCTCTGCAAGCTCTCCAGGACAACATAAAATCTGGGGCTCTGTGCTTTCTTTCGTTCTGAACAAGTGTTACTGTTTTCTGCACAAAAGCGATTCTGCGAAGCAATGTGAACAGGCACAGAGAAGGTGCTATCAGGGAATTCTCTGCCTGCCTTTCCCCAGTGCTCTGCAAGCTCTCCAGGACAACATAAAATCTGGGGCTCTGTGCTTTCTTTCGTTCTGAACAAGTGTTACTGTTGTCTGCACAAAAGCGATTCTTGCGAATCAATGTGAACACTTCTGCTTCCCAGGCACAGAGAAGGTGCTAGCAAGGAATTCTCTGCCTGCCTTTCCCCAGTGTTCTGCAAGCTCTCCAGGACAACATCAAATCTGGGGCTCTGTGCTTTCTTTCGTTCTGAACAAGTGTTAGTGTTTTCTGCACAAAAGCAATTCTTGCGAAGCAATGTGAACACTTCTGCTTCCCAGGCACAGAGAAGGTGCTAGCAGGGAATTCTCTGCCTGCCTTTCCCCAGTGCTCTGCAAGCTCTCCAGGACAACATCAAATCTGGGGCTCTGCGCTGTCTTTCGTTCTGAACAAGTGTTACTGTTTTCTGCACAAAAGCGATTCTGCGAAGCAATGTGAACAGTTCTGCTTCCCAGGCACAGAGAAGGTGCTAGCAAGGAATTCTCTGCCTGCCTTTCCCCAGTGCTCTGCAAGCTCTCCAGGACAACATAAAATCTGGGGCTCTGTGCTTTCTTTCCTTCTGAACAAGTGTTAGTGTTTTCTGCACAAAAGCGATTCTTGCGAAGCAATGTGAACACTTCTGCTTCCCAGGCACAGAGAAGGTGCTATCAGGGAATTCTCTGCCTGCCTTTCCCCAGTGCTCTGCAAGCTCTCCAGGACAACATAAAATCTGGGGCTCTGTGCTTTCTTTCGTTCTGAACAAGTGTTACTGTTTTCTGCACAAAAGCGATTCTGCGAAGCAATGTGAACACTTCTGCTTCCCAGGCACAGAGAAGGTGCTAGCAGGGAATTCTCTGCCTGCCTTTCCCCAGTGCTCTGCAAGCTCTCCAGGACAACACAGAATCTGGGGCTCTGTGCTTTCTTTCCTTCTGAACAAGTGTTACTGTTTTCTGCACAAAAGCGACTCT
Organism: Strix aluco; assembly: GCF_031877795.1. Taxonomy (NCBI): domain Eukaryota; kingdom Metazoa; phylum Chordata; class Aves; order Strigiformes; family Strigidae; genus Strix; species Strix aluco. The sequence goes on from NW_027436647.1 coordinate 3,852,975, forward strand.
GCAAAGAAATGTGAACAGGCACAGAGAAGGTGCTAGCAGGGAATTCTCTGCCTGCCTTTCCCCAGTGCTCTGCAAGCTCTCGAGGACAACATAAAATCTGGGGCTCTGCGCTGTCTTTCGTTCTGAACAAGTGTTACTGTTTTCTGCACAAAAGCGATTCTGCGAAGCAATGTGAACACTTCTGCTTCCCAGGCACAGAGAAGGTGCTAGCAGGGAATTCTCTGCCTGCCTTTCCCCAGTGCTCTGCAAGCTCTCCAAGACAACATAGAATCTGGTGCTCTGTGCTTTCTTTCCTTCTGAACAAGTGTTACTGTTTTCTGAACAAAAGCGATTCTGCGAAGCAATGTGAACACTTCTGCTTCCCAGGCACAGAGAAGGTGCTAGCAAGGAATTCTCTGCCTGCCTTTCCACAGTGCTCTGCAAGCTCTCCAGGACAACATAAAATCTGGGGCTCTGTGCTTTCTTTCCTTCTGAACAAGTGTTAGTGTTTTCTGCACAAAAGCAATTCTTGCGAAGCAATGTGAACACTTCTGCTTCCCAGGCACAGAGAAGGTGCTAGCAAGGAATTCTCTGCCTGCCTTTCCCCAGTGCTCTGCAAGCTCTCCAGGACAACATCAAATCTGGGGCTCTGTGCTTTCTTTCCTTCTGAGCAAGTGTTACTGTTTTCTGCACAAAAGCAATTCTTGCGAAGCAATGTGAACACTTCTGCTTCCCAGGCACAGAGAAGGTGCTAGCAGGGAATTCTCTGCCTGCCTTTCCCCAGTGCTCTGCAAGCTCTCCAGGACAACATAGAATCTGGGGCTCTGTGCTTTCTTTCCTTCTGAACAAGTGTTACTGTTTTCTGCACAAAAGCGATTCTGCGAAACAATGTGAACACTTCTGCTTCCCAGGCACAGAGAAGGTGCTAGCAGGGAATTCTCTGCCTGCCTTTCCCCAGTGCTCTGCAAGCTCTCCAGGACAACATAGAATCTGGGGCTCTGTGCTTTCTTTCCTTCTGAACAAGTGTTACTGTTTTCTGCACAAAAGCGATTCTGCAAAGAAATGTGAACAGGCACAGAGAAGGTGCTAGCAGGGAATTCTCTGCCTGCCTTTCCCCAGTGCTCTGCAAGCTCTGCAGGACAACATAAAATCTGGGGCTCTGTGCTTTCTTTCCTTCTGAACAAGTGTTACTGTTTTCTGCACAAAAGCGATTCTGCGAAGCAATGTGAACACTTCTGCTTCCCAGGCACAGAGAAGGTGCTAGGAAGGAATTCTCTGCCTGCCTTTCCCCAGTGCTCTGCAAGCTCTCCAGGACAACATAAAATCTGGGGCTCTGTGCTTTCTTTCATTCTGAACAAGTGTTACTGTTTTCTGCACAAAAGCGATTCTGCGAAGCAATGTGAACAGGCACAGAGAAGGTGCTATCAGGGAATTCTCTGCCTGCCTTTCCCCAGTGCTCTGCAAGCTCTCCAGGACAACATAAAATCTGGGGCTCTGTGCTTTCTTTCCTTCTGAACAAGTGTTACTGTTTTCTGCACAAAAGCGATTCTGCGAAGCAATGTGAACACTTCTGCTTCCCAGGCAGGGAGAAGGTGCTAGCAGGGAATTCTCTGCCTGCCTTTCCCCAGTGCTCTGCAAGCTCTCCAAGACAACATAGAATCTGGGGCTCTGTGCTTTCTTTCCTTCTGAACAAGTGTTACTGTTTTCTGCACAAAAGCGATTCTGCGAAGCAATGTGAACAGGCACAGAGAAGGTGCTAGCAGGGAATTCTCTGCCTGCCTTTCCCCAGTGCTCTGCAAGCTCTCCAGGACAACATAGAATCTGGGGCTCTGTGCTTTCTTTCGTTCTGAACAAGTGTTACTGTTTTCTGCACAAAAGCGATTCTGCGAAGCAATGTGAACACTTCTGCTTCCCAGGCACAGAGAAGGTGCTAGCAGGGAATTCTCTGCCTGCCTTTCCCCAGTGCTCTGCAAGCTCTCCAGGACAACACAGAATCTGGGGCTCTGTGCTTTCTTTCCTTCTGAACAAGTGTTACTGTTTTCTGCACAAAAGCGACTCTGCAAAGAAATGTGAACAGGCACAGAGAAGGTGCTAGCAGGGAATTCTCTGCCTGCCTTTCCCCAGTGCTCTGCAAGCTCTCGAGGACAACATAAAATCTGGGGCTCTGCGCTGTCTTTCGTTCTGAACAAGTGTTACTGTTTTCTGCACAAAAGCGATTCTGCGAAGCAATGTGAACACTTCTGCTTCCCAGGCACAGAGAAGGTGCTAGCAGGGAATTCTCTGCCTGCCTTTCCCCAGTGCTCTGCAAGCTCTCCAAGACAACATAGAATCTGGTGCTCTGTGCTTTCTTTCCTTCTGAACAAGTGTTACTGTTTTCTGAACAAAAGCGATTCTGCGAAGCAATGTGAACACTTCTGCTTCCCAGGCACAGAGAAGGTGCTAGCAAGGAATTCTCTGCCTGCCTTTCCACAGTGCTCTGCAAGCTCTCCAGGACAACATAAAATCTGGGGCTCTGTGCTTTCTTTCCTTCTGAACAAGTGTTAGTGTTTTCTGCACAAAAGCAATTCTTGCGAAGCAATGTGAACACTTCTGCTTCCCAGGCACAGAGAAGGTGCTAGCAAGGAATTCTCTGCCTGCCTTTCCCCAGTGCTCTGCAAGCTCTCCAGGACAACATCAAATCTGGGGCTCTGTGCTTTCTTTCCTTCTGAGCAAGTGTTACTGTTTTCTGCACAAAAGCAATTCTTGCGAAGCAATGTGAACACTTCTGCTTCCCAGGCACAGAGAAGGTGCTAGCAGGGAATTCTCTGCCTGCCTTTCCCCAGTGCTCTGCAAGCTCTCCAGGACAACATAGAATCTGGGGCTCTGTGCTTTCTTTCCTTCTGAACAAGTGTTACTGTTTTCTGCACAAAAGCGATTCTGCGAAACAATGTGAACACTTCTGCTTCCCAGGCACAGAGAAGGTGCTAGCAGGGAATTCTCTGCCTGCCTTTCCCCAGTGCTCTGCAAGCTCTCCAGGACAACATAGAATCTGGGGCTCTGTGCTTTCTTTCCTTCTGAACAAGTGTTACTGTTTTCTGCACAAAAGCGATTCTGCAAAGAAATGTGAACAGGCACAGAGAAGGTGCTAGCAGGGAATTCTCTGCCTGCCTTTCCCCAGTGCTCTGCAAGCTCTGCAGGACAACATAAAATCTGGGGCTCTGTGCTTTCTTTCCTTCTGAACAAGTGTTACTGTTTTCTGCACAAAAGCGATTCTGCGAAGCAATGTGAACACTTCTGCTTCCCAGGCACAGAGAAGGTGCTAGGAAGGAATTCTCTGCCTGCCTTTCCCCAGTGCTCTGCAAGCTCTCCAGGACAACATAAAATCTGGGGCTCTGTGCTTTCTTTCATTCTGAACAAGTGTTACTGTTTTCTGCACAAAAGCGATTCTGCGAAGCAATGTGAACAGGCACAGAGAAGGTGCTATCAGGGAATTCTCTGCCTGCCTTTCCCCAGTGCTCTGCAAGCTCTCCAGGACAACATAAAATCTGGGGCTCTGTGCTTTCTTTCCTTCTGAACAAGTGTTACTGTTTTCTGCACAAAAGCGATTCTGCGAAGCAATGTGAACACTTCTGCTTCCCAGGCAGGGAGAAGGTGCTAGCAGGGAATTCTCTGCCTGCCTTTCCCCAGTGCTCTGCAAGCTCTCCAAGACAACATAGAATCTGGGGCTCTGTGCTTTCTTTCCTTCTGAACAAGTGTTACTGTTTTCTGCACAAAAGCGATTCTGCGAAGCAATGTGAACAGGCACAGAGAAGGTGCTAGCAGGGAATTCTCTGCCTGCCTTTCCCCAGTGCTCTGCAAGCTCTCCAGGACAACATAGAATCTGGGGCTCTGTGCTTTCTTTCGTTCTGAACAAGTGTTAGTGTTTTCTGCACAAAAGCGATTCTTGCGAAGCAATGTGAACACTTCTGCTTTCCAGGCACAGAGTAGGTGCTATCAGGGAATTCTCTGCCTGCCTTTCCCCAGTGCTCTGCAAGCTCTCCAGGACAACATAGAATCTGGGGCTCTGTGCTTTCTTTCCTTCTGAACAAGTGTTACTGTTTTCTGCACAAAAGCGATTCTGCGAAGCAATGTGAACACTTCTGCTTCCCAGGCAGGGAGAAGGTGCTAGCAGGGAATTCTCTGCCTGCCTTTCCCCAGTGCTCTGCAAGCTCTCCAGGACAACATAGAATCTGGGGCTCTGTGCTTTCTTTCCTTCTGAACAAGTGTTACTGTTTTCTGCACAAAAGCGATTCTGCGAAACAATGTGAACACTTCTGCTTCCCAGGCACAGAGAAGGTGCTAGCAGGGAATTCTCTGCCTGCCTTTCCCCAGTGCTCTGCAAGCTCTCCAGGACAACATAGAATCTGGGGCTCTGTGCTTTCTTTCCTTCTGAACAAGTGTTACTCTTTTCTGCACAAAAGCGATTCTGCGAAGCAATGTGAACAGGCACAGAGAAGGTGCTAGCAGGGAATTCTCTGCCTGCCTTTCCCCAGTGCTCTGCAAGATCTCCAGGACAACATAGAATCTGGGGCTCTGTGCTTTCTTTCGTTCTGAACAAGTGTTAGTGTTTTCTGCACAAAAGCGATTCTGCGAAGCAATGTGAACACTTCTGCTTCCCAGGCACAGAGAAGGTGCTAGCAGGGAATTCTCTGCCTGCCTTTCCCCAGTGCTCTGCAAGATCTCCAGGTCAACATAAAATCTGGGGCTCTGTGCTTTCTTTCCTTCTGAACAAGTGTTACTGTTTTCTGCACAAAAGCGATTCTTGCGAAGCAATGTGAACACTTCTGCTTCCCAGGGACAGAGAAGGTGCTAGCAAGGAATTCTCTGCCTGCCTTTCCCCAGTGCTCTGCAAGCTCTCCAGGACAACATAAAATCTGGGGCTCTGTGCTTTCTTTCCTTCTGAACAAGTGTTACTGTTTTCTGCACAAAAGCGATTCTGCGAAGCAATGTGAACACTTCTGCTTCCCAGGCACAGAGAAGGTGCTAGCAAGGAATTCTCTGCCTGCCTTTCCCCAGTGCTCTGCAAGCTCTCGAGGACAACATAAAATCTGGGGCTCTGTGCTTTCTTTCGTTCTGAACAAGTGTTACTGTTTTCTGCACAAAAGCGATTCTGCGAAGCAATGTGAACAGGCACAGAGAAGGTGCTAGCAGGGAATTCTCTGCCTGCCTTTCCCCAGTGCTCTGCAAGCTCTCCAGAAAAACAGCAAATCTGGGGCTCTGTGCTTTCTTTCCTTCTGAACAACTGTTACTGTTTTCTGCACAAAAGCGATTCTGCGAAGCAATGTGAACACCTCTGCTTCCCAGGCAGGGAGAAGGTGCTAGCAGGGAATTCTCTGCCTGCCTTTCCCCAGTGCTCTGCAAGCTCTCCAAGACAACATAGAATCTGGGGCTCTGTGCTTTCTTTCGTTCTGAACAAGTGTTACTGTTTTCTGCACAAAAGCGATTCTGCGAAGCAATGTGAACAGGCACAGAGAAGGTGCTAGCAGGGAATTCTCTGCCTGCCTTTCCCCAGTGCTCTGCAAGCTCTCCAGGACAACATAGAATCTGGGGCTCTGTGCTTTCTTTCGTTCTGAACAAGTGTTAGTGTTTTCTGCACAAAAGCGATTCTTGCGAAGCAATGTGAACACTTCTGCTTTCCAGGCACAGTGTAGGTGCTATCAGGGAATTCTCTGCCTGCCTTTCCCCAGTGCTCTGCAAGCTCTCCAGGACAACATAGAATCTGGGGCTCTGTGCTTTCTTTCGTTCTGAACAAGTGTTACTGTTTTCTGCACAAAAGCGATTCTGTGAAGCAATGTGAACAGGCACAGAGAAGGTGCTATCAGGGAATTCTCTGCCTGCCTTTCCCCAGTGCTCTGCAAGCTCTCCAGGACAACATAGAATCTGGGGCTCTGTGCTTTCTTTCCTTCTGAACAAGTGTTACTGTTTTCTGCACAAAAGCGATTCTGCGAAGCAATGTGAACACTTCTGCTTCCCAGGCAGGGAGAAGGTGCTAGCAGGGAATTCTCTGCCTGCCTTTCCCCAGTGCTCTGCAAGCTCTCCAGGACAACATAGAATCTGGGGCTCTGTGCTTTCTTTCGTTCTGAACAATTGTTACTGTTTTCTGCACAAAAGCGATTCTGCGAAGCAATGTGAACAGGCACAGAGAAGGTGCTATCAGGGAATTCTCTGCCTGCCTTTCCCCAGTGCTCTGCAAGCTCTCCAGGACAACATAGAATCTGGGGCTCTGTGCTTTCTTTCCTTCTGAACAAGTGTTACTGTTTTCTGCACAAAAGCGATTCTTGCGAAGCAATGTGAACACTTCTGCTTCCCAGGCACAGAGAAGGTGCTAGCAAGGAATTCTCTGCCTGCCTTTCCCCAGTGCTCTGCAAGCTCTCCAAGACAACATAGAATCTGGGGCTCTGTGCTTTCTTTCGTTCTGAACAAGTGTTACTGTTTTCTGCACAAAAGCGATTCTGCGAAGCAATGTGAACACTTCTGCTTCCCAGGCACAGAGAAGGTGCTAGGAAGGAATTCTCTGCCTGCCTTTCCCCAGTGCTCTGCAAGCTCTCCAGGACAACATAGAATCTGGGGCTCTGTGCTTTCTTTCGTTCTGAACAAGTGTTACTGTTTTCTGCACAAAAGCGATTCTGCGAAACAATGTGAACACTTCTGCTTCCCAGGCACAGAGAAGGTGCTAGCAGGGAATTCTCTGCCTGCCTTTCCCCAGTGCTCTGCAAGCTCTCCAGGACAACATAGAATCTGGGGCTCTGTGCTTTCTTTCCTTCTGAACAAGTGTTACTGTTTTCTGCACAAAAGCGATTCTGCGAAGCAATGTGAACACTTCTGCTTCCCAGGCACAGAGAAGGTGCTAGGAAGGAATTCTCTGCCTGCCTTTCCCCAGTGCTCTGCAAGCTCTCCAGGACAACATAAAATCTGGGGCTCTGTGCTTTCTTTCATTCTGAACAAGTGTTACTGTTTTCTGCACAAAAGCGATTCTGCGAAGCAATGTGAACAGGCACAGAGAAGGTGCTATCAGGGAATTCTCTGCCTGCCTTTCCCCAGTGCTCTGCAAGCTCTCCAGGACAACATAAAATCTGGGGCTCTGTGCTTTCTTTCCTTCTGAACAAGTGTTACTGTTTTCTGCACAAAAGCGATTCTGCGAAGCAATGTGAACACTTCTGCTTCCCAGGCAGGGAGAAGGTGCTAGCAGGGAATTCTCTGCCTGCCTTTCCCCAGTGCTCTGCAAGCTCTCCAAGACAACATAGAATCTGGGGCTCTGTGCTTTCTTTCCTTCTGAACAAGTGTTACTGTTTTCTGCACAAAAGCGATTCTGCGAAGCAATGTGAACACTTCTGCTTCCCAGGCACAGAGAAGGTGCTAGCAGGGAATTCTCTGCCTGCCTTTCCCCAGTGCTCTGCAAGCTCTCCAGGACAACATAGAATCTGGGGCTCTGTGCTTTCTTTCGTTCTGAACAACTGTTACTGTTTTCTGCACAAAAGCGATTCTTGCGAAGCAATGTGAACACTTCTGCTTCCCAGGCACAGAGAAGGTGCTAGCAAGGAATTCTCTGCCTGCCTTTCCCCAGTGCTCTGCAAGCTCTGCAGGACAACATAGAATCTGGGGCTCTGTGCTTTCTTTCCTTCTGAACAAGTGTTACTGTTTTCTGCACAAAAGCGATTCTGCGAAACAATGTGAATAGACACAGAGAAGGTGCTAGCAGGGAATTCTCTGCCTGCCTTTCCCCAGTGCTCTGCAAGCTCTCCAGGACAACATCAAATCTGGGGCTCTGTGCTTTCTTTCGTTCTGAACAAGTGTTACTGTTTTCTGCACAAAAGCGATTCTGCGAAGCAATGTGAACAGGCACAGAGAAGGTGCTATCAGGGAATTCTCTGCCTGCCTTTCCCCAGTGCTCTGCAAGCTCTCCAGGACAACATAAAATCTGGGGCTCTGTGCTTTCTTTCGTTCTGAACAAGTGTTACTGTTGTCTGCACAAAAGCGATTCTTGCGAATCAATGTGAACACTTCTGCTTCCCAGGCACAGAGAAGGTGCTAGCAAGGAATTCTCTGCCTGCCTTTCCCCAGTGTTCTGCAAGCTCTCCAGGACAACATCAAATCTGGGGCTCTGTGCTTTCTTTCGTTCTGAACAAGTGTTAGTGTTTTCTGCACAAAAGCAATTCTTGCGAAGCAATGTGAACACTTCTGCTTCCCAGGCACAGAGAAGGTGCTAGCAGGGAATTCTCTGCCTGCCTTTCCCCAGTGCTCTGCAAGCTCTCCAGGACAACATCAAATCTGGGGCTCTGCGCTGTCTTTCGTTCTGAACAAGTGTTACTGTTTTCTGCACAAAAGCGATTCTGCGAAGCAATGTGAACAGTTCTGCTTCCCAGGCACAGAGAAGGTGCTAGCAAGGAATTCTCTGCCTGCCTTTCCCCAGTGCTCTGCAAGCTCTCCAGGACAACATAAAATCTGGGGCTCTGTGCTTTCTTTCCTTCTGAACAAGTGTTAGTGTTTTCTGCACAAAAGCGATTCTTGCGAAGCAATGTGAACACTTCTGCTTCCCAGGCACAGAGAAGGTGCTATCAGGGAATTCTCTGCCTGCCTTTCCCCAGTGCTCTGCAAGCTCTCCAGGACAACATAAAATCTGGGGCTCTGTGCTTTCTTTCGTTCTGAACAAGTGTTACTGTTTTCTGCACAAAAGCGATTCTGCGAAGCAATGTGAACACTTCTGCTTCCCAGGCACAGAGAAGGTGCTAGCAGGGAATTCTCTGCCTGCCTTTCCCCAGTGCTCTGCAAGCTCTCCAGGACAACACAGAATCTGGGGCTCTGTGCTTTCTTTCCTTCTGAACAAGTGTTACTGTTTTCTGCACAAAAGCGACTCTGCAAAGAAATGTGAACAGGCACAGAGAAGGTGCTAGCAGGGAATTCTCTGCCTGCCTTTCCCCAGTGCTCTGCAAGCTCTCGAGGACAACATAAAATCTGGGGCTCTGCGCTGTCTTTCGTTCTGAACAAGTGTTACTGTTTTCTGCACAAAAGCGATTCTGCGAAGCAATGTGAACACTTCTGCTTTCCAGGCACAGTGTAGGTGCTATCAGGGAATTCTCTGCCTGCCTTTCCCCAGTGCTCTGCAAGCTCTCCAGGACAACATAGAATCTGGGGCTCTGTGCTTTCTTTCGTTCTGAACAAGTGTTACTGTTTTCTGCACAAAAGCGATTCTGTGAAGCAATGTGAACAGGCACAGAGAAGGTGCTATCAGGGAATTCTCTGCCTGCCTTTCCCCAGTGCTCTGCAAGCTCTCCAGGACAACATAGAATCTGGGGCTCTGTGCTTTCTTTCCTTCTGAACAAGTGTTACTGTTTTCTGCACAAAAGCGATTCTGCGAAGCAATGTGAACACTTCTGCTTCCCAGGCAGGGAGAAGGTGCTAGCAGGGAATTCTCTGCCTGCCTTTCCCCAGTGCTCTGCAAGCTCTCCAGGACAACATAGAATCTGGGGCTCTGTGCTTTCTTTCGTTCTGAACAATTGTTACTGTTTTCTGCACAAAAGCGATTCTGCGAAGCAATGTGAACAGGCACAGAGAAGGTGCTATCAGGGAATTCTCTGCCTGCCTTTCCCCAGTGCTCTGCAAGCTCTCCAGGACAACATAGAATCTGGGGCTCTGTGCTTTCTTTCCTTCTGAACAAGTGTTACTGTTTTCTGCACAAAAGCGATTCTTGCGAAGCAATGTGAACACTTCTGCTTCCCAGGCACAGAGAAGGTGCTAGCAAGGAATTCTCTGCCTGCCTTTCCCCAGTGCTCTGCAAGCTCTCCAAGACAACATAGAATCTGGGGCTCTGTGCTTTCTTTCGTTCTGAACAAGTGTTACTGTTTTCTGCACAAAAGCGATTCTGCGAAGCAATGTGAACACTTCTGCTTCCCAGGCACAGAGAAGGTGCTAGGAAGGAATTCTCTGCCTGCCTTTCCCCAGTGCTCTGCAAGCTCTCCAGGACAACATAGAATCTGGGGCTCTGTGCTTTCTTTCGTTCTGAACAAGTGTTACTGTTTTCTGCACAAAAGCGATTCTGCGAAACAATGTGAACACTTCTGCTTCCCAGGCACAGAGAAGGTGCTAGCAGGGAATTCTCTGCCTGCCTTTCCCCAGTGCTCTGCAAGCTCTCCAGGACAACATAGAATCTGGGGCTCTGTGCTTTCTTTCCTTCTGAACAAGTGTTACTGTTTTCTGCACAAAAGCGATTCTGCGAAGCAATGTGAACACTTCTGCTTCCCAGGCACAGAGAAGGTGCTAGGAAGGAATTCTCTGCCTGCCTTTCCCCAGTGCTCTGCAAGCTCTCCAGGACAACATAAAATCTGGGGCTCTGTGCTTTCTTTCATTCTGAACAAGTGTTACTGTTTTCTGCAGAAAAGCGATTCTGCGAAGCAATGTGAACAGGCACAGAGAAGGTGCTATCAGGGAATTCTCTGCCTGCCTTTCCCCAGTGCTCTGCAAGCTCTCCAGGACAACATAAAATCTGGGGCTCTGTGCTTTCTTTCCTTCTGAACAAGTGTTACTGTTTTCTGCACAAAAGCGATTCTGCGAAGCAATGTGAACACTTCTGCTTCCCAGGCAGGGAGAAGGTGCTAGCAGGGAATTCTCTGCCTGCCTTTCCCCAGTGCTCTGCAAGCTCTCCAAGACAACATAGAATCTGGGGCTCTGTGCTTTCTTTCCTTCTGAACAAGTGTTACTGTTTTCTGCACAAAAGCGATTCTGCGAAGCAATGTGAACACTTCTGCTTCCCAGGCACAGAGAAGGTGCTAGCAGGGAATTCTCTGCCTGCCTTTCCCCAGTGCTCTGCAAGCTCTCCAGGACAACATAGAATCTGGGGCTCTGTGCTTTCTTTCGTTCTGAACAACTGTTACTGTTTTCTGCACAAAAGCGATTCTTGCGAAGCAATGTGAACACTTCTGCTTCCCAGGCACAGAGAAGGTGCTAGCAAGGAATTCTCTGCCTGCCTTTCCCCAGTGCTCTGCAAGCTCTGCAGGACAACATAGAATCTGGGGCTCTGTGCTTTCTTTCCTTCTGAACAAGTGTTACTGTTTTCTGCACAAAAGCGATTCTGCGAAACAATGTGAATAGACACAGAGAAGGTGCTAGCAGGGAATTCTCTGCCTGCCTTTCCCCAGTGCTCTGCAAGCTCTCCAGGACAACATAAAATCTGGGGCTCTGTGCTTTCTTTCGTTCTGAACAAGTGTTACTGTTTTCTGCACAAAAGCGATTCTGCGAAGCAATGTGAACAGGCACAAAGAAGGTGCTATCAGGGAATTCTCTGCCTGCCTTTCCCCAGTGCTCTGCAAGCTCTCCAGGACAACATAAAATCTGGGGCTCTGTGCTTTCTTTCGTTCTGAACAAGTGTTACTGTTGTCTGCACAAAAGCGATTCTTGCGAATCAATGTGAACACTTCTGCTTCCCAGGCACAGAGAAGGTGCTAGCAAGGAATTCTCTGCCTGCCTTTCCCCAGTGTTCTGCAAGCTCTCCAGGACAACATCAAATCTGGGGCTCTGTGCTTTCTTTCGTTCTGAACAAGTGTTAGTGTTTTCTGCACAAAAGCAATTCTTGCGAAGCAATGTGAACACTTCTGCTTCCCAGGCACAGAGAAGGTGCTAGCAGGGAATTCTCTGCCTGCCTTTCCCCAGTGCTCTGCAAGCTCTCCAGGACAACATCAAATCTGGGGCTCTGCGCTGTCTTTCGTTCTGAACAAGTGTTACTGTTTTCTGCACAAAAGCGATTCTGCGAAGCAATGTGAACAGTTCTGCTTCCCAGGCACAGAGAAGGTGCTAGCAAGGAATTCTCTGCCTGCCTTTCCCCAGTGCTCTGCAAGCTCTCCAGGACAACATAAAATCTGGGGCTCTGTGCTTTCTTTCCTTCTGAACAAGTGTTAGTGTTTTCTGCACAAAAGCGATTCTTGCGAAGCAATGTGAACACTTCTGCTTCCCAGGCACAGAGAAGGTGCTATCAGGGAATTCTCTGCCTGCCTTTCCCCAGTGCTCTGCAAGCTCTCCAGGACAACATAAAATCTGGGGCTCTGTGCTTTCTTTCGTTCTGAACAAGTGTTACTGTTTTCTGCACAAAAGCGATTCTGCGAAGCAATGTGAACACTTCTGCTTCCCAGGCACAGAGAAGGTGCTAGCAGGGAATTCTCTGCCTGCCTTTCCCCAGTGCTCTGCAAGCTCTCCAGGACAACACAGAATCTGGGGCTCTGTGCTTTCTTTCCTTCTGAACAAGTGTTACTGTTTTCTGCACAAAAGCGACTCTGCAAAGAAATGTGAACAGGCACAGAGAAGGTGCTAGCAGGGAATTCTCTGCCTGCCTTTCCCCAGTGCTCTGCAAGCTCTCGAGGACAACATAAAATCTGGGGCTCTGCGCTGTCTTTCGTTCTGAACAAGTGTTACTGTTTTCTGCACAAAAGCGATTCTGCGAAGCAATGTGAACACTTCTGCTTCCCAGGCACAGAGAAGGTGCTAGCAGGGAATTCTCTGCCTGCCTTTCCCCAGTGCTCTGCAAGCTCTCCAAGACAACATAGAATCTGGTGCTCTGTGCTTTCTTTCCTTCTGAACAAGTGTTACTGTTTTCTGAACAAAAGCGATTCTGCGAAGCAATGTGAACACTTCTGCTTCCCAGGCACAGAGAAGGTGCTAGCAAGGAATTCTCTGCCTGCCTTTCCCCAGTGCTCTGCAAGCTCTCCAGGACAACATAAAATCTGGGGCTCTGTGCTTTCTTTCCTTCTGAACAAGTGTTAGTGTTTTCTGCACAAAAGCAATTCTTGCGAAGCAATGTGAACACTTCTGCTTCCCAGGCACAGAGAAGGTGCTAGCAAGGAATTCTCTGCCTGCCTTTCCCCAGTGCTCTGCAAGCTCTCCAGGACAACATCAAATCTGGGGCTCTGTGCTTTCTTTCCTTCTGAGCAAGTGTTACTGTTTTCTGCACAAAAGCAATTCTTGCGAAGCAATGTGAACACTTCTGCTTCCCAGGCACAGAGAAGGTGCTAGCAGGGAATTCTCTGCCTGCCTTTCCCCAGTGCTCTGCAAGCTCTCCAGGACAACATAGAATCTGGGGCTCTGTGCTTTCTTTCCTTCTGAACAAGTGTTACTGTTTTCTGCACAAAAGCGATTCTGCAAAGAAATGTGAACAGGCACAGAGAAGGTGCTAGCAGGGAATTCTCTGCCTGCCTTTCCCCAGTGCTCTGCAAGCTCTCCAGGACAACATAAAATCTGGGGCTCTGTGCTGTCTTTCGTTCTGAACAAGTGTTACTGTTTTCTGCACAAAAGCGATTCTGCGAAGCAATGTGAACACTTCTGCTTCCCAGGCACAGAGAAGGTGCTAGCAAGGAATTCTCTGCCTGCCTTTCCCCAGTGCTCTGCAAGCTCTCCAGGACAACATAGAATCTGGGGCTCTGTGCTTTCTTTCCTTCTGAACAAGTGTTACTGTTTTCTGCACAAAAGCGATTCTGCGAAGCAATGTGAACACTTCTGCTTCCCAGGCACAGAGAAGGTGCTAGGAAGGAATTCTCTGCCTGCCTTTCCCCAGTGCTCTGCAAGCTCTCCAGGACAACATAAAATCTGGGGCTCTGTGCTTTCTTTCCTTCTGAACAAGTGTTACTGTTTTCTGCACAAAAGCGATTCTGCGAAGCAATGTGAACAGGCACAGAGAAGGTGCTATCAGGGAATTCTCTGCCTGCCTTTCCCCAGTGCTCTGCAAGCTCTCCAGGACAACATAAAATCTGGGGCTCTGTGCTTTCTTTCCTTCTGAACAAGTGTTACTGTTTTCTGCACAAAAGCGATTCTGCGAAGCAATGTGAACACTTCTGCTTCCCAGGCAGGGAGAAGGTGCTAGCAGGGAATTCTCTGCCTGCCTTTCCCCAGTGCTCTGCAAGCTCTCCAAGACAACATAGAATCTGGGGCTCTGTGCTTTCTTTCCTTCTGAACAAGTGTTACTGTTTTCTGCACAAAAGCGATTCTGCGAAGCAATGTGAACAGGCACAGAGAAGGTGCTAGCAGGGAATTCTCTGCCTGCCTTTCCCCAGTGCTCTGCAAGCTCTCCAGGACAACATAGAATCTGGGGCTCTGTGCTTTCTTTCGTTCTGAACAAGTGTTAGTGTTTTCTGCACAAAAGCGATTCTTGCGAAGCAATGTGAACACTTCTGCTTTCCAGGCACAGAGTAGGTGCTATCAGGGAATTCTCTGCCTGCCTTTCCCCAGTGCTCTGCAAGCTCTCCAGGACAACATAGAATCTGGGGCTCTGTGCTTTCTTTCCTTCTGAACAAGTGTTACTGTTTTCTGCACAAAAGCGATTCTGCGAAGCAATGTGAACACTTCTGCTTCCCAGGCAGGGAGAAGGTGCTAGCAGGGAATTCTCTGCCTGCCTTTCCCCAGTGCTCTGCAAGCTCTCCAGGACAACATAGAATCTGGGGCTCTGTGCTTTCTTTCCTTCTGAACAAGTGTTACTGTTTTCTGCACAAAAGCGATTCTTCGAAGCAATGTGAACACTTCTGCTTCCCAGGCACAGAGAAGGTGCTAGGAAGGAATTCTCTGCCTGCCTTTCCCCAGTGCTCTGCAAGCTCTCCAGGACAACATAGAATCTGGGGCTCTGTGCTTTCTTTCCTTCTGAACAAGTGTTACTGTTTTCTGCACAAAAGCGATTCTGCGAAGCAATGTGAACAGGCACAGAGAAGGTGCTAGCAGGGAATTCTCTGCCTGCCTTTCCCCAGTGCTCTGCAAGCTCTCCAGGACAACATAGAATCTGGGGCTCTGTGCTTTCTTTCGTTCTGAACAAGTGTTAGTGTTTTCTGCACAAAAGCGATTCTGCGAAGCAATGTGAACACTTCTGCTTCCCAGGCACAGAGAAGGTGCTAGCAGGGAATTCTCTGCCTGCCTTTCCCCAGTGCTCTGCAAGATCTCCAGGTCAACATAAAATCTGGGGCTCTGTGCTTTCTTTCCTTCTGAACAAGTGTTACTGTTTTCTGCACAAAAGCGATTCTTGCGAAGCAATGTGAACACTTCTGCTTCCCAGGGACAGAGAAGGTGCTAGCAAGGAATTCTCTGCCTGCCTTTCCCCAGTGCTCTGCAAGCTCTCCAGGACAACATAAAATCTGGGGCTCTGTGCTTTCTTTCCTTCTGAACAAGTGTTAGTGTTTTCTGCACAAAAGCGATTCTGCGAAGCAATGTGAACACTTCTGCTTCCCAGGCACAGAGAAGGTGCTAGCAAGGAATTCTCTGCCTGCCTTTCCCCAGTGCTCTGCAAGCTCTCGAGGACAACATAAAATCTGGGGCTCTGTGCTTTCTTTCGTTCTGAACAAGTGTTACTGTTTTCTGCACAAAAGCGATTCTGCGAAGCAATGTGAACAGGCACAGAGAAGGTGCTAGCAGGGAATTCTCTGCCTGCCTTTCCCCAGTGCTCTGCAAGCTCTCCAGAAAAACAGCAAATCTGGGGCTCTGTGCTTTCTTTCCTTCTGAACAAGTGTTACTGTTTTCTGCACAAAAGCGATTCTGCGAAGCAATGTGAACAGGCACAGAGAAGGTGCTATCAGGGAATTCTCTGCCTGCCTTTCCCCAGTGCTCTGCAAGCTCTCCAGCACAACATAGAATCTGGGGCTCTGTGCTTTCTTTCGTTCTGAAAAAGTGTTAGAGTTTTCTGCACAAAAGCGATTCTGCGAAGCAATGTGAACAGGCACAGAGAAGGTGCTTGCAGGGAATTCTCTGCTTGCCTTTCCCCAGTGCTCTGCAATCTCTCCAGGACAACATAGAATCTGGGGCTCTGTGCTTTCTTTCGTTCTGAACAAGTGTTAGTGTTTTCTGCACAAAAGCGATTCTTGCGAAGCAATGTGAACACTTCTGCTTTCCAGGCACAGTGTAGGTGCTATCAGGGAATTCTCTGCCTGCCTTTCCCCAGTGCTCTGCAAGCTCTCCAGGACAACATAGAATCTGGGGCTCTGTGCTTTCTTTCGTTCTGAACAAGTGTTACTGTTTTCTGCACAAAAGCGATTCTGTGAAGCAATGTGAACAGGCACAGAGAAGGTGCTATCAGGGAATTCTCTGCCTGCCTTTCCCCAGTGCTCTGCAAGCTCTCCAGGACAACATAGAATCTGGGGCTCTGTGCTTTCTTTCCTTCTGAACAAGTGTTACTGTTTTCTGCACAAAAGCGATTCTGCGAAGCAATGTGAACACTTCTGCTTCCCAGGCAGGGAGAAGGTGCTAGCAGGGAATTCTCTGCCTGCCTTTCCCCAGTGCTCTGCAAGCTCTCCAGGACAACATAGAATCTGGGGCTCTGTGCTTTCTTTCGTTCTGAACAATTGTTACTGTTTTCTGCACAAAAGCGATTCTGCGAAGCAATGTGAACAGGCACAGAGAAGGTGCTATCAGGGAATTCTCTGCCTGCCTTTCCCCAGTGCTCTGCAAGCTCTCCAGGACAACATAGAATCTGGGGCTCTGTGCTTTCTTTCGTTCTGAACAACTGTTACTGTTTTCTGCACAAAAGCGATTCTTGCGAAGCAATGTGAACACTTCTGCTTCCCAGGCACAGAGAAGGTGCTAGCAAGGAATTCTCTGCCTGCCTTTCCCCAGTGCTCTGCAAGCTCTCCAAGACAACATAGAATCTGGGGCTCTGTGCTTTCTTTCGTTCTGAACAAGTGTTACTGTTTTCTGCACAAAAGCGATTCTGCGAAGCAATGTGAACACTTCTGCTTCCCAGGCACAGAGAAGGTGCTAGGAAGGAATTCTCTGCCTGCCTTTCCCCAGTGCTCTGCAAGCTCTCCAGGACAACATAGAATCTGGGGCTCTGTGCTTTCTTTCGTTCTGAACAAGTGTTACTGTTTTCTGCACAAAAGCGATTCTGCGAAACAATGTGAACACTTCTGCTTCCCAGGCACAGAGAAGGTGCTAGCAGGGAATTCTCTGCCTGCCTTTCCCCAGTGCTCTGCAAGCTCTCCAGGACAACATAGAATCTGGGGCTCTGTGCTTTCTTTCCTTCTGAACAAGTGTTACTGTTTTCTGCACAAAAGCGATTCTGCAAAGAAATGTGAACAGGCACAGAGAAGGTGCTAGCAGGGAATTCTCTGCCTGCCTTTCCCCAGTGCTCTGCAAGCTCTCCAGGACAACATAAAATCTGGGGCTCTGTGCTGTCTTTCGTTCTGAACAAGTGTTACTGTTTTCTGCACAAAAGCGATTCTGCGAAGCAATGTGAACACTTCTGCTTCCCAGGCACAGAGAAGGTGCTAGCAAGGAATTCTCTGCCTGCCTTTCCCCAGTGCTCTGCAAGCTCTCCAGGACAACATAGAATCTGGGGCTCTGTGCTTTCTTTCCTTCTGAACAAGTGTTACTGTTTTCTGCACAAAAGCGATTCTGCGAAGCAATGTGAACACTTCTGCTTCCCAGGCACAGAGAAGGTGCTAGGAAGGAATTCTCTGCCTGCCTTTCCCCAGTGCTCTGCAAGCTCTCCAGGACAACATAAAATCTGGGGCTCTGTGCTTTCTTTCATTCTGAACAAGTGTTACTGTTTTCTGCACAAAAGCGATTCTGCGAAGCAATGTGAACAGGCACAGAGAAGGTGCTATCAGGGAATTCTCTGCCTGCCTTTCCCCAGTGCTCTGCAAGCTCTCCAGGACAACATAAAATCTGGGGCTCTGTGCTTTCTTTCCTTCTGAACAAGTGTTACTGTTTTCTGCACAAAAGCGATTCTGCGAAGCAATGTGAACACTTCTGCTTCCCAGGCAGGGAGAAGGTGCTAGCAGGGAATTCTCTGCCTGCCTTTCCCCAGTGCTCTGCAAGCTCTCCAAGACAACATAGAATCTGGGGCTCTGTGCTTTCTTTCCTTCTGAACAAGTGTTACTGTTTTCTGCACAAAAGCGATTCTGCGAAGCAATGTGAACAGGCACAGAGAAGGTGCTAGCAGGGAATTCTCTGCCTGCCTTTCCCCAGTGCTCTGCAAGCTCTCCAGGACAACATAGAATCTGGGGCTCTGTGCTTTCTTTCGTTCTGAACAAGTGTTAGTGTTTTCTGCACAAAAGCGATTCTTGCGAAGCAATGTGAACACTTCTGCTTTCCAGGCACAGAGTAGGTGCTATCAGGGAATTCTCTGCCTGCCTTTCCCCAGTGCTCTGCAAGCTCTCCAGGACAACATAGAATCTGGGGCTCTGTGCTTTCTTTCGTTCTGAACAAGTGTTACTGTTTTTTGCACAAAAGCGATTCTGCGAAGCAATGTGAACAGGCACAGAGAAGGTGCTATCAGGGAATTCTCTGCCTGCCTTTCCCCAGTGCTCTGCAAGCTCTCCAGGACAACATAGAATCTGGGGCTCTGTGCTTTCTTTCCTTCTGAACAAGTGTTACTGTTTTCTGCACAAAAGCGATTCTGCGAAGCAATGTGAACACTTCTGCTTCCCAGGCAGGGAGAAGGTGCTAGCAGGGAATTCTCTGCCTGCCTTTCCCCAGTGCTCTGCAAGCTCTCCAGGACAACATAGAATCTGGGGCTCTGTGCTTTCTTTCCTTCTGAACAAGTGTTACTGTTTTCTGCACAAAAGCGATTCTTCGAAGCAATGTGAACACTTCTGCTTCCCAGGCACAGAGAAGGTGCTAGGAAGGAATTCTCTGCCTGCCTTTCCCCAGTGCTCTGCAAGCTCTCCAGGACAACATAGAATCTGGGGCTCTGTGCTTTCTTTCCTTCTGAACAAGTGTTACTGTTTTCTGCACAAAAGCGATTCTGCGAAGCAATGTGAACAGGCACAGAGAAGGTGCTAGCAGGGAATTCTCTGCCTGCCTTTCCCCAGTGCTCTGCAAGATCTCCAGGACAACATAGAATCTGGGGCTCTGTGCTTTCTTTCGTTCTGAACAAGTGTTAGTGTTTTCTGCACAAAAGCGATTCTGCGAAGCAATGTGAACACTTCTGCTTCCCAGGCACAGAGAAGGTGCTAGCAGGGAATTCTCTGCCTGCCTTTCCCCAGTGCTCTGCAAGATCTCCAGGTCAACATAAAATCTGGGGCTCTGTGCTTTCTTTCCTTCTGAACAAGTGTTACTGTTTTCTGCACAAAAGCGATTCTTGCGAAGCAATGTGAACACTTCTGCTTCCCAGGCACAGAGAAGGTGCTAGCAAGGAATTCTCTGCCTGCCTTTCCCCAGTGCTCTGCAAGCTCTCGAGGACAACATAAAATCTGGGGCTCTGTGCTTTCTTTCGTTCTGAACAAGTGTTAGAGTTTTCTGCACAAAAGCGATTCTGCGAAGCAATGTGAACAGGCACAGAGAAGGTGCTTGCAGGGAATTCTCTGCTTGCCTTTCCCCAGTGCTCTGCAAGCTCTCCAGGACAACATAGAATCTGGGGCTCTGTGCTTTCTTTCGTTCTGAACAACTGTTACTGTTTTCTGCACAAAAGCGATTCTGCGAAGCAATGTGAACACTTCTGCTTCCCAGGCAGGGAGAAGGTGCTAGCAGGGAATTCTCTGCCTGCCTTTCCCCAGTGCTCTGCAAGCTCTCCAAGACAACATAGAATCTGGGGCTCTGTGCTTTCTTTCGTTCTGAACAAGTGTTACTGTTTTCTGCACAAAAGCGATTCTGCGAAGCAATGTGAACAGGCACAGAGAAGGTGCTAGCAGGGAATTCTCTGCCTGCCTTTCCCCAGTGCTCTGCAAGCTCTCCAGGACAACATAGAATCTGGGGCTCTGTGCTTTCTTTCGTTCTGAACAAGTGTTAGTGTTTTCTGCACAAAAGCGATTCTTGCGAAGCAATGTGAACACTTCTGCTTTCCAGGCACAGTGTAGGTGCTATCAGGGAATTCTCTGCCTGCCTTTCCCCAGTGCTCTGCAAGCTCTCCAGGACAACATAGAATCTGGGGCTCTGTGCTTTCTTTCGTTCTGAACAAGTGTTACTGTTTTCTGCACAAAAGCGATTCTGTGAAGCAATGTGAACAGGCACAGAGAAGGTGCTATCAGGGAATTCTCTGCCTGCCTTTCCCCAGTGCTCTGCAAGCTCTCCAGGACAACATAGAATCTGGGGCTCTGTGCTTTCTTTCGTTCTGAACAAGTGTTAGTGTTTTCTGCACAAAAGCGATTCTGCGAAGCAATGTGAACAGGCACAGAGAAGGTGCTAGCAGGGAATTCTCTGCCTGCCTTTCCCCAGTGCTCTGCAAGCTCTCCAAGACAACATAGAATCTGGGGCTCTGTGCTTTCTTTCGTTCTGAACAAGTGTTACTGTTTTCTGCACAAAAGCGATTCTGCGAAGCAATGTGAACACTTCTGCTTCCCAGGCACAGAGAAGGTGCTAGGAAGGAATTCTCTGCCTGCCTTTCCCCAGTGCTCTGCAAGCTCTCCAGGACAACATAGAATCTGGGGCTCTGTGCTTTCTTTCGTTCTGAACAAGTGTTACTGTTTTCTGCACAAAAGCGATTCTGCGAAGCAATGTGAACAGGCACAGAGAAGGTGCTAGCAGGGAATTGTCTGCCTGCCTTTCCCCAGTGCTCTGCAAGATCTCCAGGTCAACATAAAATCTGGGGCTCTGTGCTTTCTTTCCTTCTGAACAAGTGTTACTGTTTTCTGCACAAAAGCGATTCTTGCGAAGCAATGTGAACACTTCTGCTTCCCAGGGACAGAGAAGGTGCTAGCAAGGAATTCTCTGCCTGCCTTTCCCCAGTGCTCTGCAAGCTCTCGAGGACAACATAAAATCTGGGGCTCTGTGCTTTCTTTCGTTCTGAACAAGTGTTACTGTTTTCTGCACAAAAGCGATTCTGCGAAGCAATGTGAACAGGCACAGAGAAGGTGCTAGCAGGGAATTCTCTGCCTGCCTTTCCCCAGTGCTCTGCAAGCTCTCCAGAAAAACAGCAAATCTGGGGCTCTGTGCTTTCTTTCCTTCTGAACAAGTGTTACTGTTTTCTGCACAAAAGCGATTCTGCGAAGCAATGTGAACAGGCACAGAGAAGGTGCTATCAGGGAATTCTCTGCCTGCCTTTCCCCAGTGCTCTGCAAGCTCTCCAGGACAACATAGAATCTGGGGCTCTGTGCTTTCTTTCGTTCTGAACAAGTGTTACTGTTTTCTGCACAAAAGCGATTCTGCGAAGCAATGTGAACAGGCACAGAGAAGGTGCTATCAGGGAATTCTCTGCCTGCCTTTCCCCAGTGCTCTGCAAGCTCTCCAGGGCAACATAAAATCTGGGGCTCTGTGCTTTCTTTCCTTCTGAACAAGTGTTACTGTTTTCTGCACAAAAGCGATTCTGCGAAGCAATGTGAACAGGCACAGAGAAGGTGCTATCAGGGAATTCTCTGCCTGCCTTTCCCAAGTGCTCTGCAAGCTCTCCAGGACAACATAGAATCTGGGGCTCTGTGCTTTCTTTCGTTCTGAACAAGTGTTACTGTTTTCTGCACAAAAGCGATTCTTGCGAAGCAATGTGAACACTTCTGCTTCCCAGGCACAGAGAAGGTGCTAGCAAGGAATTCTCTGCCTGCCTTTCCCCAGTGCTCTGCAAGCTCTCCAGGACAACATAGAATCTAGGGCTCTGTGCTTTCTTTCCTTCTGAACAAGTGTTACTGTTTTCTGCACAAAAGCGATTCTTCGAAGCAATGTGAACACTTCTGCTTCCCAGGCACAGAGAAGGTGCTAGGAAGGAATTCTCTGCCTGCCTTTCCCCAGTGCTCTGCAAGCTCTCCAGGACAACATAAAATCTGGGGCTCTGTGCTTTCTTTCCTTCTGAACAAGTGTTACTGTTTTCTGAACAAAAGCGATTCTGCGAAGCAATGTGAACACTTCTGCTTCCCAGGCACAGAGAAGGTGCTAGCAGGGAATTCTCTGCCTGCCTTTCCCCAGTGCTCTGCAAGCTCTCCAGGACAACATAAAATCTGGGGCTCTGTGCTTTCTTTCGTTCTGAACAAGTGTTACTGTTTTCTGCACAAAAGCGATTCTGCGAAGCAATGTGAACAGCCACAGAGAAGGTGCTATCAGGGAATTCTCTGCCTGCCTTTCCCCAGTGCTCTGCAAGCTCTCCAGGACAACATAGAATCTGGGGCTCTGTGCTTTCTTTCGTTCTGAACAAGTGTTAGTGTTTTCTGCACAAAAGCGATTCTGCGAAGCAATGTGAACAGGCACAGAGAAGGTGCTAGGAAGGAATTCTCTGCCTGCCTTTCCCCAGTGCTCTGCAAGCTCTCCAGGACAACATAAAATCTGGGGCTCTGTGCTTTCTTTCGTTCTGAACAAGTGTTACTGTTTTCTGCACAAAAGCGATTCTTGCGAAGCAATGTGAACACTTCTGCTACCCAGGCACAGAGAAGGTGCTAGCAGGGAATTCTCTGCCTGCCTTTCGCCAGTGCTCTGCAAGCTCTCCAGGACAACATAAAATCTGGGGCTCTGTGCTTTCTTTCGTTCTGAACAAGTGTTACTGTTTTCTGCACAAAAGCGATTCTGCGAAGCAATGTGAACAGGCACAGAGAAGGTGCTATCAGGGAATTCTCTGCCTGCCTTTCCCCAGTGCTCTGCAAGCTCTCCAGGACAACATAGAATCTGGGGCTCTGTGCTTTCTTTCGTTCTGAACAAGTGTTAGTGTTTTCTGCACAAAAGCGATTCTGCGAAGCAATGTGAACAGGCACAGAGAAGGTGCTTGCAGGGAATTCTCTGCCTGCCTTTCCCCAGTGCTCTGCAAGCTCTCCAGGACAACATAAAATCTGGGGCTCTGTGCTTTCTTTCCTTCTGAACAAGTGTTAGTGTTTTCTGCACAAAAGCGATTCTTGCGAAGCAATGTGAACACCTCTGCTTCCCAGGCACAGAGAAGGTGCTAGCAGGGAATTCTCTGCCTGCCTTTCCCCAGTGCTCTGCAAGCTCTCCAAGACAACATAGAATCTGGGGCTCTGTGCTTTCTTTCGTTCTGAACAACTGTTACTGTTTTCTGCACAAAAGCGATTCTTGCGAAGCAATGTGAACACTTCTGCTTCCCAGGCACAGAGAAGGTGCTAGCAAGGAATTCTCTGCCTGCCTTTCCCCAGTGCTCTGCAAGCTCTCCAGGACAACATAGAATCTGGGGCTCTGTGCTTTCTTTCCTTCTGAACAAGTGTTACTGTTTTCTGCACAAAAGCGATTCTTGCGAAGCAATGTGAACACTTCTGCTTCCCAGGCACAGAGAAGGTGCTAGGAAGGAATTCTCTGCCTGCCTTTCCCCAGTGCTCTGCAAGCTCTCCAGAAAAACAGCAAATCTGGGGCTCTGTGCTTTCTTTCGTTCTGAACAAGTGTTACTGTTTTCTGCACAAAAGCGATTCTGCGAAGCAATGTGAACAGGCACAGAGAAGGTGCTAGCAGGGAATTCTCTGCCTGCCTTTCCCCAGTGCTCTGCAAGCTCTCCAGGACAACATAGAATCTGGGGCTCTGTGCTTTCTTTCGTTCTGAACAAGTGTTACTGTTTTCTGCACAAAAGCGATTCTTGCGAAGCAATGTGAACACTTCTGCTTTCCAGGCACAGAGTAGGTGCTATCAGGGAATTCTCTGCCTGCCTTTCCCCAGTGCTCTGCAAGCTCTCCAGGACAACATAGAATCTGGGGCTCTGTGCTTTCTTTCCTTCTGAACAAGTGTTACTGTTTTCTGCACAAAAGCGATTCTGTGAAGCAATGTGAACAGGCACAGAGAAGGTGCTATCAGGGAATTCTCTGCCTGCCTTTCCCCAGTGCTCTGCATGCTCTCCAGAAAAACAGCAAATCTGGGGCTCTGTGCTTTCTTTCCTTCTGAACAAGTGTTACTGTTTTCTGCACAAAAGCGATTCTGCGAAGCAATGTGAACACTTCTGCTTCCCAGGCAGGGAGAAGGTGCTAGCAGGGAATTCTCTGCCTGCCTTTCCCCAGTGCTCTGCAAGCTCTCCAGGACAACATAGAATCTGGGGCTCTGTGCTTTCTTTCCTTCTGAACAAGTGTTACTGTTTTCTGCACAAAAGCGATTCTGCGAAGCAATGTGAACACTTCTGCTTCCCAGGCACAGAGAAGGTGCTAGGAAGGAATTCTCTGCCTGCCTTTCCCCAGTGCTCTGCAAGATCTCCAGGACAACATAGAATCTGGGGCTCTGAGCTTTCTTTCGTTCTGAACAAGTGTTAGTGTTTTCTGCACAAAAGCGATTCTGCGAAGCAATGTGAACACTTCTGCTTCCCAGGCACAGAGAAGGTGCTAGCAGGGAATTCTCTGCCTGCCTTTCCCCAGTGCTCTGCAAGATCTCCAGGTCAACATAAAATCTGGGGCTCTGTGCTTTCTTTCCTTCTGAACAAGTGTTACTGTTTTCTGCACAAAAGCGATTCTTGCGAAGCAATGTGAACACTTCTGCTTCCCAGGGACAGAGAAGGTGCTAGCAAGGAATTCTCTGCCTGCCTTTCCCCAGTGCTCTGCAAGCTCTCGAGGACAACATAAAATCTGGGGCTCTGTGCTTTCTTTCGTTCTGAACAAGTGTTACTGTTTTCTGCACAAAAGCGATTCTGCGAAGCAATGTGAACAGGCACAGAGAAGGTGCTAGCAGGGAATTCTCTGCCTGCCTTTCCCCAGTGCTCTGCAAGCTCTCCAGAAAAACAGCAAATCTGGGGCTCTGTGCTTTCTTTCGTTCTGAACAAGTGTTACTGTTTTCTGCACAAAAGCGATTCTGCGAAGCAATGTGAACAGGCACAGAGAAGGTGCTAGCAGGGAATTCTCTGCCTGCCTTTCCCCAGTGCTCTGCAAGCTCTCCAGGACAACATAGAATCTGGGGCTCTGTGCTTTCTTTCGTTCTGAACAAGTGTTAGTGTTTTCTGCACAGAAGCGATTCTGCGAAGCAATGTGAACAGGCACAGAGAAGGTGCTTGCAGGGAATTCTCTGCTTGCCTTTCCCCAGTGCTCTGCAAGCTCTCCAGGACAACATAGAATCTGGGGCTCTGTGCTTTCTTTCGTTCTGAACAACTGTTACTGTTTTCTGCACAAAAGCGATTCTTGCGAAGCAATGTGAACACTTCTGCTTCCCAGGCACAGAGAAGGTGCTAGCAAGGAATTCTCTGCCTGCCTTTCCCCAGTGCTCTGCAAGCTCTCCAGAAAAACAGCAAATCTGGGGCTCTGTGCTTTCTTTCCTTCTGAACAAGTGTTACTGTTTTCTGCACAAAAGCGATTCTGCGAAGCAATGTGAACACTTCTGCTTCCCAGGCAGGGAGAAGGTGCTAGCAGGGAATTCTCTGCCTGCCTTTCCCCAGTGCTCTGCAAGCTCTCCAGGACAACATAGAATCTGGGGCTCTGTGCTTTCTTTCGTTCTGAACAAGTGTTACTGTTTTCTGCACAAAAGCGATTCTGCGAAGCAATGTGAACAGGCACAGAGAAGGTGCTAGCAGGGAATTCTCTGCCTGCCTTTCCCCAGTGCTCTGCAAGCTCTCCAGGACAACATAGAATCTGGGGCTCTGTGCTTTCTTTCGTTCTGAACAAGTGTTAGTGTTTTCTGCACAAAAGCGATTCTTGCGAAGCAATGTGAACACTTCTGCTTTCCAGGCACAGTGTAGGTGCTATCAGGGAATTCTCTGCCTGCCTTTCCCCAGTGCTCTGCAAGCTCTCCAGGACAACATAGAATCTGGGGCTCTGTGCTTTCTTTCCTTCTGAACAAGTGTTACTGTTTTCTGCACAAAAGCGATTCTGTGAAGCAATGTGAACAGGCACAGAGAAGGTGCTTGCAGGGAATTCTCTGCCTGCCTTTCCCCAGTGCTCTGCAAGCTCTCCAGGACAACATAGAATCTGGGGCTCTGTGCTTTCTTTCCTTCTGAACAAGTGTTACTGTTTTCTGCACAAAAGCGATTCTGCGAAGCAATGTGAACACTTCTGCTTCCCAGGCAGGGAGAAGGTGCTAGCAGGGAATTCTCTGCCTGCCTTTCCCCAGTGCTCTGCAAGCTCTCCAGGACAACATAGAATCTGGGGCTCTGTGCTTTCTTTCGTTCTGAACAATTGTTACTGTTTTCTGCACAAAAGCGATTCTGCGAAGCAATGTGAACAGGCACAGAGAAGGTGCTAGCAGGGAATTCTCTGCCTGCCTTTCCCCAGTGCTCTGCAAGATCTCCAGGACAACATAGAATCTGGGGCTCTGTGCTTTCTTTCGTTCTGAACAAGTGTTAGTGTTTTCTGCACAAAAGCGATTCTGCGAAGCAATGTGAACAGGCACAGAGAAGGTGCTAGCAGGGAATTCTCTGCCTGCCTTTCCCCAGTGCTCTGCAAGCTCTCCAGGACAACATAGAATCTGGGGCTCTGTGCTTTCTTTCGTTCTGAACAACTGTTACTGTTTTCTGCACAAAAGCGATTCTGCGAAGCAATGTGAACACTTCTGCTTCCCAGGCACAGAGAAGGTGCTAGGAAGGAATTCTCTGCCTGCCTTTCCCCAGTGCTCTGCAAGCTCTCCAGGACAACATAGAATCTGGGGCTCTGTGCTTTCTTTCCTTCTGAACAAGTGTTACTGTTTTCTGCACAAAAGCGATTCTGCGAAGCAATGTGAACAGGCACAGAGAAGGTGCTAGCAAGGAATTCTCTGCCTGCCTTTCCCCAGTGCTCTGCAAGATCTCCAGGACAACATAGAATCTGGGGCTCTGTGCTTTCTTTCGTTCTGAACAAGTGTTAGTGTTTTCTGCACAAAAGCGATTCTGCGAAGCAATGTGAACACTTCTGCTTCCCAGGCACAGAGAAGGTGCTAGCAGGGAATTCTCTGCCTGCCTTTCCCCAGTGCTCTGCAAGATCTCCAGGTCAACATAAAATCTGGGGCTCTGTGCTTTCTTTCCTTCTGAACAAGTGTTACTGTTTTCTGCACAAAAGCGATTCTTGCGAAGCAATGTGAACACTTCTGCTTCCCAGGCACAGAGAAGGTGCTAGGAAGGAATTCTCTGCCTGCCTTTCCCCAGTGCTCTGCAAGCTCTCCAGAAAAACAGCAAATCTGGGGCTCTGTGCTTTCTTTCGTTCTGAACAAGTGTTACTGTTTTCTGCACAAAAGCGATTCTGCGAAGCAATGTGAACAGGCACAGAGAAGGTGCTAGCAGGGAATTCTCTGCCTGCCTTTCCCCAGTGCTCTGCAAGCTCTCCAGGACAACATAGAATCTGGGGCTCTGTGCTTTCTTTCGTTCTGAACAAGTGTTACTGTTTTCTGCACAAAAGCGATTCTTGCGAAGCAATGTGAACACTTCTGCTTTCCAGGCACAGAGTAGGTGCTATCAGGGAATTCTCTGCCTGCCTTTCCCCAGTGCTCTGCAAGCTCTCCAGGACAACATAGAATCTGGGGCTCTGTGCTTTCTTTCCTTCTGAACAAGTGTTACTGTTTTCTGCACAAAAGCGATTCTGTGAAGCAATGTGAACAGGCACAGAGAAGGTGCTATCAGGGAATTCTCTGCCTGCCTTTCCCCAGTGCTCTGCATGCTCTCCAGAAAAACAGCAAATCTGGGGCTCTGTGCTTTCTTTCCTTCTGAACAAGTGTTACTGTTTTCTGCACAAAAGCGATTCTGCGAAGCAATGTGAACACTTCTGCTTCCCAGGCAGGGAGAAGGTGCTAGCAGGGAATTCTCTGCCTGCCTTTCCCCAGTGCTCTGCAAGCTCTCCAGGACAACATAGAATCTGGGGCTCTGTGCTTTCTTTCCTTCTGAACAAGTGTTACTGTTTTCTGCACAAAAGCGATTCTTCGAAGCAATGTGAACACTTCTGCTTCCCAGGCACAGAGAAGGTGCTAGGAAGGAATTCTCTGCCTGCCTTTCCCCAGTGCTCTGCAAGATCTCCAGGACAACATAGAATCTGGGGCTCTGAGCTTTCTTTCGTTCTGAACAAGTGTTAGTGTTTTCTGCACAAAAGCGATTCTGCGAAGCAATGTGAACACTTCTGCTTCCCAGGCACAGAGAAGGTGCTAGCAGGGAATTCTCTGCCTGCCTTTCCCCAGTGCTCTGCAAGATCTCCAGGTCAACATAAAATCTGGGGCTCTGTGCTTTCTTTCCTTCTGAACAAGTGTTACTGTTTTCTGCACAAAAGCGATTCTTGCGAAGCAATGTGAACACTTCTGCTTCCCAGGGACAGAGAAGGTGCTAGCAAGGAATTCTCTGCCTGCCTTTCCCCAGTGCTCTGCAAGCTCTCGAGGACAACATAAAATCTGGGGCTCTGTGCTTTCTTTCGTTCTGAACAAGTGTTACTGTTTTCTGCACAAAAGCGATTCTGCGAAGCAATGTGAACAGGCACAGAGAAGGTGCTAGCAGGGAATTCTCTGCCTGCCTTTCCCCAGTGCTCTGCAAGCTCTCCAGAAAAACAGCAAATCTGGGGCTCTGTGCTTTCTTTCGTTCTGAACAAGTGTTACTGTTTTCTGCACAAAAGCGATTCTGCGAAGCAATGTGAACAGGCACAGAGAAGGTGCTAGCAGGGAATTCTCTGCCTGCCTTTCCCCAGTGCTCTGCAAGCTCTCCAGGACAACATAGAATCTGGGGCTCTGTGCTTTCTTTCGTTCTGAACAAGTGTTAGTGTTTTCTGCACAGAAGCGATTCTGCGAAGCAATGTGAACAGGCACAGAGAAGGTGCTTGCAGGGAATTCTCTGCTTGCCTTTCCCCAGTGCTCTGCAAGCTCTCCAGGACAACATAGAATCTGGGGCTCTGTGCTTTCTTTCGTTCTGAACAACTGTTACTGTTTTCTGCACAAAAGCGATTCTTGCGAAGCAATGTGAACACTTCTGCTTCCCAGGCACAGAGAAGGTGCTAGCAAGGAATTCTCTGCCTGCCTTTCCCCAGTGCTCTGCAAGCTCTCCAGAAAAACAGCAAATCTGGGGCTCTGTGCTTTCTTTCCTTCTGAACAAGTGTTACTGTTTTCTGCACAAAAGCGATTCTGCGAAGCAATGTGAACACTTCTGCTTCCCAGGCAGGGAGAAGGTGCTAGCAGGGAATTCTCTGCCTGCCTTTCCCCAGTGCTCTGCAAGCTCTCCAGGACAACATAGAATCTGGGGCTCTGTGCTTTCTTTCGTTCTGAACAAGTGTTACTGTTTTCTGCACAAAAGCGATTCTGCGAAGCAATGTGAACAGGCACAGAGAAGGTGCTAGCAGGGAATTCTCTGCCTGCCTTTCCCCAGTGCTCTGCAAGCTCTCCAGGACAACATAGAATCTGGGGCTCTGTGCTTTCTTTCGTTCTGAACAAGTGTTAGTGTTTTCTGCACAAAAGCGATTCTTGCGAAGCAATGTGAACACTTCTGCTTTCCAGGCACAGTGTAGGTGCTATCAGGGAATTCTCTGCCTGCCTTTCCCCAGTGCTCTGCAAGCTCTCCAGGACAACATAGAATCTGGGGCTCTGTGCTTTCTTTCCTTCTGAACAAGTGTTACTGTTTTCTGCACAAAAGCGATTCTGTGAAGCAATGTGAACAGGCACAGAGAAGGTGCTTGCAGGGAATTCTCTGCCTGCCTTTCCCCAGTGCTCTGCAAGCTCTCCAGGACAACATAGAATCTGGGGCTCTGTGCTTTCTTTCCTTCTGAACAAGTGTTACTGTTTTCTGCACAAAAGCGATTCTGCGAAGCAATGTGAACACTTCTGCTTCCCAGGCAGGGAGAAGGTGCTAGCAGGGAATTCTCTGCCTGCCTTTCCCCAGTGCTCTGCAAGCTCTCCAGGACAACATAGAATCTGGGGCTCTGTGCTTTCTTTCGTTCTGAACAATTGTTACTGTTTTCTGCACAAAAGCGATTCTGCGAAGCAATGTGAACAGGCACAGAGAAGGTGCTAGCAGGGAATTCTCTGCCTGCCTTTCCCCAGTGCTCTGCAAGATCTCCAGGACAACATAGAATCTGGGGCTCTGTGCTTTCTTTCGTTCTGAACAAGTGTTAGTGTTTTCTGCACAAAAGCGATTCTGCGAAGCAATGTGAACAGGCACAGAGAAGGTGCTAGCAGGGAATTCTCTGCCTGCCTTTCCCCAGTGCTCTGCAAGCTCTCCAGGACAACATAGAATCTGGGGCTCTGTGCTTTCTTTCGTTCTGAACAACTGTTACTGTTTTCTGCACAAAAGCGATTCTGCGAAGCAATGTGAACACTTCTGCTTCCCAGGCACAGAGAAGGTGCTAGGAAGGAATTCTCTGCCTGCCTTTCCCCAGTGCTCTGCAAGCTCTCCAGGACAACATAGAATCTGGGGCTCTGTGCTTTCTTTCCTTCTGAACAAGTGTTACTGTTTTCTGCACAAAAGCGATTCTGCGAAGCAATGTGAACAGGCACAGAGAAGGTGCTAGCAAGGAATTCTCTGCCTGCCTTTCCCCAGTGCTCTGCAAGATCTCCAGGACAACATAGAATCTGGGGCTCTGTGCTTTCTTTCGTTCTGAACAAGTGTTAGTGTTTTCTGCACAAAAGCGATTCTGCGAAGCAATGTGAACACTTCTGCTTCCCAGGCACAGAGAAGGTGCTAGCAGGGAATTCTCTGCCTGCCTTTCCCCAGTGCTCTGCAAGATCTCCAGGTCAACATAAAATCTGGGGCTCTGTGCTTTCTTTCCTTCTGAACAAGTGTTACTGTTTTCTGCACAAAAGCGATTCTTGCGAAGCAATGTGAACACTTCTGCTTCCCAGGCACAGAGAAGGTGCTAGCAAGGAATTCTCTGCCTGCCTTTCCCCAGTGCTCTGCAAGCTCTCGAGGACAACATAAAATCTGGGGCTCTGTGCTTTCTTTCGTTCTGAACAAGTGTTACTGTTTTCTGCACAAAAGCGATTCTGCGAAGCAATGTGAACAGGCACAGAGAAGGTGCTAGCAGGGAATTCTCTGCCTGCCTTTCCCCAGTGCTCTGCAAGCTCTCCAGAAAAACAGCAAATCTGGGGCTCTGTGCTTTCTTTCGTTCTGAACAAGTGTTACTGTTTTCTGCACAAAAGCGATTCTGCGAAGCAATGTGAACAGGCACAGAGAAGGTGCTATCAGGGAATTCTCTGCCTGCCTTTCCCCAGTGCTCTGCAAGCTCTCCAGGACAACATAGAATCTGGGGCTCTGTGCTTTCTTTCGTTCTGAACAAGTGTTAGTGTTTTCTGCACAAAAGCGATTCTGCGAAGCAATGTGAACAGGCACAGAGAAGGTGCTAGCAGGGAATTCTCTGCCTGCCTTTCCCCAGTGCTCTGCAAGCTCTCCAGGACAACATAAAATCTGGGGCTCTGTGCTTTCTTTCCTTCTGAACAAGTGTTAGTGTTTTCTGCACAAAAGCGATTCTTGCGAAGCAATGTGAACACTTCTGCTTCCCAGGCACAGAGAAGGTGCTAGCAGGGAATTCTCTGCCTGCCTTTCCCCAGTGCTCTGCAAGCTCTCCAGGACAACATAGAATCTGGGGCTCTGTGCTTTCTTTCGTTCTGAACAAGTGTTACTGTTTTCTGCACAAAAGCGATTCTTGCGAAGCAATGTGAACACTTCTGCTTTCCAGGCACAGAGTAGGTGCTATCAGGGAATTCTCTGCCTGCCTTTCCCCAGTGCTCTGCAAGCTCTCCAGGACAACATAGAATCTGGGGCTCTGTGCTTTCTTTCCTTCTGAACAAGTGTTACTGTTTTCTGCACAAAAGCGATTCTGTGAAGCAATGTGAACAGGCACAGAGAAGGTGCTATCAGGGAATTCTCTGCCTGCCTTTCCCCAGTGCTCTGCATGCTCTCCAGAAAAACAGCAAATCTGGGGCTCTGTGCTTTCTTTCCTTCTGAACAAGTGTTACTGTTTTCTGCACAAAAGCGATTCTGCGAAGCAATGTGAACACTTCTGCTTCCCAGGCAGGGAGAAGGTGCTAGCAGGGAATTCTCTGCCTGCCTTTCCCCAGTGCTCTGCAAGCTCTCCAGGACAACATAGAATCTGGGGCTCTGTGCTTTCTTTCCTTCTGAACAAGTGTTACTGTTTTCTGCACAAAAGCGATTCTTCGAAGCAATGTGAACACTTCTGCTTCCCAGGCACAGAGAAGGTGCTAGGAAGGAATTCTCTGCCTGCCTTTCCCCAGTGCTCTGCAAGATCTCCAGGACAACATAGAATCTGGGGCTCTGAGCTTTCTTTCGTTCTGAACAAGTGTTAGTGTTTTCTGCACAAAAGCGATTCTGCGAAGCAATGTGAACACTTCTGCTTCCCAGGCACAGAGAAGGTGCTAGCAGGGAATTCTCTGCCTGCCTTTCCCCAGTGCTCTGCAAGATCTCCAGGTCAACATAAAATCTGGGGCTCTGTGCTTTCTTTCCTTCTGAACAAGTGTTACTGTTTTCTGCACAAAAGCGATTCTTGCGAAGCAATGTGAACACTTCTGCTTCCCAGGGACAGAGAAGGTGCTAGCAAGGAATTCTCTGCCTGCCTTTCCCCAGTGCTCTGCAAGCTCTCGAGGACAACATAAAATCTGGGGCTCTGTGCTTTCTTTCGTTCTGAACAAGTGTTACTGTTTTCTGCACAAAAGCGATTCTGCGAAGCAATGTGAACAGGCACAGAGAAGGTGCTAGCAGGGAATTCTCTGCCTGCCTTTCCCCAGTGCTCTGCAAGCTCTCCAGAAAAACAGCAAATCTGGGGCTCTGTGCTTTCTTTCGTTCTGAACAAGTGTTACTGTTTTCTGCACAAAAGCGATTCTGCGAAGCAATGTGAACAGGCACAGAGAAGGTGCTATCAGGGAATTCTCTGCCTGCCTTTCCCCAGTGCTCTGCAAGCTCTCCAGGACAACATAGAATCTGGGGCTCTGTGCTTTCTTTCGTTCTGAACAAGTGTTAGTGTTTTCTGCACAGAAGCGATTCTGCGAAGCAATGTGAACAGGCACAGAGAAGGTGCTTGCAGGGAATTCTCTGCTTGCCTTTCCCCAGTGCTCTGCAAGCTCTCCAGGACAACATAGAATCTGGGGCTCTGTGCTTTCTTTCGTTCTGAACAACTGTTACTGTTTTCTGCACAAAAGCGATTCTTGCGAAGCAATGTGAACACTTCTGCTTCCCAGGCACAGAGAAGGTGCTAGCAAGGAATTCTCTGCCTGCCTTTCCCCAGTGCTCTGCAAGCTCTCCAGAAAAACAGCAAATCTGGGGCTCTGTGCTTTCTTTCCTTCTGAACAAGTGTTACTGTTTTCTGCACAAAAGCGATTCTGCGAAGCAATGTGAACACTTCTGCTTCCCAGGCAGGGAGAAGGTGCTAGCAGGGAATTCTCTGCCTGCCTTTCCCCAGTGCTCTGCAAGCTCTCCAAGACAACATAGAATCTGGGGCTCTGTGCTTTCTTTCGTTCTGAACAAGTGTTACTGTTTTCTGCACAAAAGCGATTCTGCGAAGCAATGTGAACAGGCACAGAGAAGGTGCTAGCAGGGAATTCTCTGCCTGCCTTTCCCCAGTGCTCTGCAAGCTCTCCAGGACAACATAGAATCTGGGGCTCTGTGCTTTCTTTCGTTCTGAACAAGTGTTAGTGTTTTCTGCACAAAAGCGATTCTTGCGAAGCAATGTGAACACTTCTGCTTTCCAGGCACAGTGTAGGTGCTATCAGGGAATTCTCTGCCTGCCTTTCCCCAGTGCTCTGCAAGCTCTCCAGGACAACATAGAATCTGGGGCTCTGTGCTTTCTTTCCTTCTGAACAAGTGTTACTGTTTTCTGCACAAAAGCGATTCTGTGAAGCAATGTGAACAGGCACAGAGAAGGTGCTTGCAGGGAATTCTCTGCCTGCCTTTCCCCAGTGCTCTGCAAGCTCTCCAGGACAACATAGAATCTGGGGCTCTGTGCTTTCTTTCCTTCTGAACAAGTGTTACTGTTTTCTGCACAAAAGCGATTCTGCGAAGCAATGTGAACACTTCTGCTTCCCAGGCAGGGAGAAGGTGCTAGCAGGGAATTCTCTGCCTGCCTTTCCCCAGTGCTCTGCAAGCTCTCCAGGACAACATAGAATCTGGGGCTCTGTGCTTTCTTTCGTTCTGAACAATTGTTACTGTTTTCTGCACAAAAGCGATTCTGCGAAGCAATGTGAACAGGCACAGAGAAGGTGCTAGCAGGGAATTCTCTGCCTGCCTTTCCCCAGTGCTCTGCAAGATCTCCAGGACAACATAGAATCTGGGGCTCTGTGCTTTCTTTCGTTCTGAACAAGTGTTAGTGTTTTCTGCACAAAAGCGATTCTGCGAAGCAATGTGAACAGGCACAGAGAAGGTGCTAGCAGGGAATTCTCTGCCTGCCTTTCCCCAGTGCTCTGCAAGCTCTCCAGGACAACATAGAATCTGGGGCTCTGTGCTTTCTTTCGTTCTGAACAACTGTTACTGTTTTCTGCACAAAAGCGATTCTGCGAAGCAATGTGAACACTTCTGCTTCCCAGGCACAGAGAAGGTGCTAGGAAGGAATTCTCTGCCTGCCTTTCCCCAGTGCTCTGCAAGCTCTCCAGGACAACATAGAATCTGGGGCTCTGTGCTTTCTTTCCTTCTGAACAAGTGTTACTGTTTTCTGCACAAAAGCGATTCTGCGAAGCAATGTGAACAGGCACAGAGAAGGTGCTAGCAAGGAATTCTCTGCCTGCCTTTCCCCAGTGCTCTGCAAGATCTCCAGGACAACATAGAATCTGGGGCTCTGTGCTTTCTTTCGTTCTGAACAAGTGTTAGTGTTTTCTGCACAAAAGCGATTCTGCGAAGCAATGTGAACACTTCTGCTTCCCAGGCACAGAGAAGGTGCTAGCAGGGAATTCTCTGCCTGCCTTTCCCCAGTGCTCTGCAAGATCTCCAGGTCAACATAAAATCTGGGGCTCTGTGCTTTCTTTCCTTCTGAACAAGTGTTACTGTTTTCTGCACAAAAGCGATTCTTGCGAAGCAATGTGAACACTTCTGCTTCCCAGGCACAGAGAAGGTGCTAGCAAGGAATTCTCTGCCTGCCTTTCCCCAGTGCTCTGCAAGCTCTCGAGGACAACATAAAATCTGGGGCTCTGTGCTTTCTTTCGTTCTGAACAAGTGTTACTGTTTTCTGCACAAAAGCGATTCTGCGAAGCAATGTGAACAGGCACAGAGAAGGTGCTAGCAGGGAATTCTCTGCCTGCCTTTCCCCAGTGCTCTGCAAGCTCTCCAGAAAAACAGCAAATCTGGGGCTCTGTGCTTTCTTTCGTTCTGAACAAGTGTTACTGTTTTCTGCACAAAAGCGATTCTGCGAAGCAATGTGAACAGGCACAGAGAAGGTGCTATCAGGGAATTCTCTGCCTGCCTTTCCCCAGTGCTCTGCAAGCTCTCCAGGACAACATAGAATCTGGGGCTCTGTGCTTTCTTTCGTTCTGAACAAGTGTTAGTGTTTTCTGCACAAAAGCGATTCTGCGAAGCAATGTGAACAGGCACAGAGAAGGTGCTAGCAGGGAATTCTCTGCCTGCCTTTCCCCAGTGCTCTGCAAGCTCTCCAGGACAACATAAAATCTGGGGCTCTGTGCTTTCTTTCCTTCTGAACAAGTGTTAGTGTTTTCTGCACAAAAGCGATTCTTGCGAAGCAATGTGAACACTTCTGCTTCCCAGGCACAGAGAAGGTGCTAGCAGGGAATTCTCTGCCTGCCTTTCCCCAGTGCTCTGCAAGCTCTCCAGGACAACATAGAATCTGGGGCTCTGTGCTTTCTTTCCTTCTGAACAAGTGTTACTGTTTTCTGCACAAAAGCGATTCTTCGAAGCAATGTGAACACTTCTGCTTCCCAGGCACAGAGAAGGTGCTAGGAAGGAATTCTCTGCCTGCCTTTCCCCAGTGCTCTGCAAGCTCTCCAGGACAACATAAAATCTGGGGCTCTGTGCTTTCTTTCCTTCTGAACAAGTGTTACTGTTTTCTGAACAAAAGCGATTCTGCGAAGCAATGTGAACACTTCTGCTTCCCAGGCACAGAGAAGGTGCTAGCAGGGAATTCTCTGCCTGCCTTTCCCCAGTGCTCTGCAAGCTCTCCAGGACAACATAAAATCTGGGGCTCTGTGCTTTCTTTCGTTCTGAACAAGTGTTACTGTTTTCTGCACAAAAGCGATTCTGCGAAGCAATGTGAACAGGCACAGAGAAGGTGCTATCAGGGAATTCTCTGCCTGCCTTTCCCCAGTGCTCTGCAAGCTCTCCAGGACAACATAAAATCTGGGGCTCTGTGCTTTCTTTCGTTCTGAACAACTGTTACTGTTTTCTGCACAAAAGCGATTCTGCGAAGCAATGTGAACAGGCACAGAGAAGGTGCTATCAGGGAATTCTCTGCCTGCCTTTCCCCAGTGCTCTGCAAGCTCTCCAGGACAACATAGAATCTGGGGCTCTGTGCTTTCTTTCGTTCTGAACAACTGTTACTGTTTTCTGCACAAAAGCGATTCTGCGAAGCAATGTGAACACTTCTGCTTCCCAGGCACAGAGAAGGTGCTAGGAAGGAATTCTCTGCCTGCCTTTCCCCAGTGCTCTGCAAGCTCTCCAGGACAACATAGAATCTGGGGCTCTGTGCTTTCTTTCCTTCTGAACAAGTGTTACTGTTTTCTGCACAAAAGCGATTCTGCGAAGCAATGTGAACAGGCACAGAGAAGGTGCTAGCAAGGAATTCTCTGCCTGCCTTTCCCCAGTGCTCTGCAAGATCTCCAGGACAACATAGAATCTGGGGCTCTGTGCTTTCTTTCGTTCTGAACAAGTGTTAGTGTTTTCTGCACAAAAGCGATTCTGCGAAGCAATGTGAACACTTCTGCTTCCCAGGCACAGAGAAGGTGCTAGCAGGGAATTCTCTGCCTGCCTTTCCCCAGTGCTCTGCAAGATCTCCAGGTCAACATAAAATCTGGGGCTCTGTGCTTTCTTTCCTTCTGAACAAGTGTTACTGTTTTCTGCACAAAAGCGATTCTTGCGAAGCAATGTGAACACTTCTGCTTCCCAGGCACAGAGAAGGTGCTAGCAAGGAATTCTCTGCCTGCCTTTCCCCAGTGCTCTGCAAGCTCTCGAGGACAACATAAAATCTGGGGCTCTGTGCTTTCTTTCGTTCTGAACAAGTGTTACTGTTTTCTGCACAAAAGCGATTCTGCGAAGCAATGTGAACAGGCACAGAGAAGGTGCTAGCAGGGAATTCTCTGCCTGCCTTTCCCCAGTGCTCTGCAAGCTCTCCAGAAAAACAGCAAATCTGGGGCTCTGTGCTTTCTTTCGTTCTGAACAAGTGTTACTGTTTTCTGCACAAAAGCGATTCTGCGAAGCAATGTGAACAGGCACAGAGAAGGTGCTATCAGGGAATTCTCTGCCTGCCTTTCCCCAGTGCTCTGCAAGCTCTCCAGGACAACATAGAATCTGGGGCTCTGTGCTTTCTTTCGTTCTGAACAAGTGTTAGTGTTTTCTGCACAAAAGCGATTCTGCGAAGCAATGTGAACAGGCACAGAGAAGGTGCTAGCAGGGAATTCTCTGCCTGCCTTTCCCCAGTGCTCTGCAAGCTCTCCAGGACAACATAAAATCTGGGGCTCTGTGCTTTCTTTCCTTCTGAACAAGTGTTAGTGTTTTCTGCACAAAAGCGATTCTTGCGAAGCAATGTGAACACTTCTGCTTCCCAGGCACAGAGAAGGTGCTAGCAGGGAATTCTCTGCCTGCCTTTCCCCAGTGCTCTGCAAGCTCTCCAGGACAACATAGAATCTGGGGCTCTGTGCTTTCTTTCCTTCTGAACAAGTGTTACTGTTTTCTGCACAAAAGCGATTCTTCGAAGCAATGTGAACACTTCTGCTTCCCAGGCACAGAGAAGGTGCTAGGAAGGAATTCTCTGCCTGCCTTTCCCCAGTGCTCTGCAAGCTCTCCAGGACAACATAAAATCTGGGGCTCTGTGCTTTCTTTCCTTCTGAACAAGTGTTACTGTTTTCTGAACAAAAGCGATTCTGCGAAGCAATGTGAACACTTCTGCTTCCCAGGCACAGAGAAGGTGCTAGCAGGGAATTCTCTGCCTGCCTTTCCCCAGTGCTCTGCAAGCTCTCCAGGACAACATAAAATCTGGGGCTCTGTGCTTTCTTTCGTTCTGAACAAGTGTTACTGTTTTCTGCACAAAAGCGATTCTGCGAAGCAATGTGAACAGGCACAGAGAAGGTGCTATCAGGGAATTCTCTGCCTGCCTTTCCCCAGTGCTCTGCAAGCTCTCCAGGACAACATCAAATCTGGGGCTCTGTGCTTTCTTTCCTTCTGAACAAGTGTTAGTGTTTTCTGCACAAAAGCGATTCTGCGAAGCAATGTGAACAGGCACAGAGAAGGTGCTAGGAAGGAATTCTCTGCCTGCCTTTCCCCAGTGCTCTGCAAGCTCTCCAGGACAACATAAAATCTGGGGCTCTGTGCTTTCTTTCGTTCTGAACAAGTGTTACTGTTTTCTGCACAAAAGCGATTCTTGCGAAGCAATGTGAACACTTCTGCTTCCCAGGCACAGAGAAGGTGCTAGCAGGGAATTCTCTGCCTGCCTTTCCCCAGTGCTCTGCAAGCTCTCCAGGACAACATAGAATCTGGGGCTCTGTGCTTTCTTTCCTTCTGAACAACTGTTACTGTTTTCTGCACAAAAGCGATTCTTGCGAAGCAATGTGAACACTTCTGCTTCCCAGGCACAGAGAAGGTGCTAGCAGGGAATTCTCTGCCTGCCTTTCCCCAGTGCTCTGCAAGATCTCCAGGACAACATAGAATCTGGGGCTCTGTGCTTTCTTTCGTTCTGAACAAGTGTTACTGTTTTCTGCACAAAAGCGATTCTGCGAAGCAATGTGAACACTTCTGCTTCCCAGGCACAGAGAAGGTGCTAGCAGGGAATTCTCTGCCTGCCTTTCCCCAGTGCTCTGCAAGCTCTCCAGGACAACATAAAATCTGGGGCTCTGTGCTTTCTTTCCTTCTGAACAAGTGTTACTGTTTTCTGCACAAAAGCGATTCTTGCGAAGCAATGTGAACACTTCTGCTTCCCAGGCACAGAGAAGGTGCTAGCAAGGAATTCTCTGCCTGCCTTTCCCCAGTGCTCTGCAAGCTCTCCAGGACAACATAAAATCTGGGGCTCTGTGCTTTCTTTCGTTCTGAACAAGTGTTACTGTTTTCTGCACAAATGCGATTCTGCGAAGCAATGTGAACACTTCTGCTTCCCAGGCACAGAGAAGGTGCTAGCAAGGAATTCTCTGCCTGCCTTTCCCCAGTGCTCTGCAAGCTCTCCAGGACAACATAAAATCTGGGGCTCTGTGCTTTCTTTCGTTCTGAACAAGTGTTACTGTTTTCTGCACAAAAGCGATTGTGCGAGGCAATGTGAACAGGCACAGAGAAGGTGCTAGCAGGGAATTCTCTGCCTGCCTTTCCCCAGTGCTCTGCAAGCTCTCCAGAAAAACAGCAAATCTGGGGCTCTGTGCTTTCTTTCCTTCTGAACAAGTGTTACTGTTTTCTGCACAAAAGCGATTCTGCGAAGCAATGTGAACAGGCACAGAGAAGGTGCTATCAGGGAATTCTCTGCCTGCCTTTCCCCAGTGCTCTGCAAGCTCTCCAGGACAACATAGAATCTGGGGCTCTGTGCTTTCTTTCGTTCTGAACAAGTGTTAGTGTTTTCTGCACAAAAGCGATTCTGCGAAGCAATGTGAACAGGCACAGAGAAGGTGCTAGGAAGGAATTCTCTGCCTGCCTTTCCCCAGTGCTCTGCAAGCTCTCGAGGACAACATAAAATCTGGGGCTCTGTGCTTTCTTTCCTTCTGAACAAGTGTTACTGTTTTCTGCACAAAAGCGATTCTTCGAAGCAATGTGAACACTTCTGCTTCCCAGGCGCAGAGAAGGTGCTAGGAAGGAATTCTCTGCCTGCCTTTCCCCAGTGCTCTGCAAGCTCTCCAGGACAACATAAAATCTGGGGCTCTGTGCTTTCTTTCGTTCTGAACAAGTGTTACTGTTTTCTGCACAAAAGCGATTTTGCGAAGCAACGTGAACAGGCACAGAGAAGGTGCTAGCAGGGAATTCTCTGCCTGCCTTTCCCCAGTGCTCTGCAAGCTCTCCAGGACAACATAGAATCTGGGGCTCTGTGCTTTCTTTCGTTCTGAACAAGTGTTAGTGTTTTCTGCACAAAAGCGATTCTGCGAAGCAATGTGAACACTTCTGCTTCCCAGGCACAGAGAAGGTGCTAGCAGGGAATTCTCTGCCTGCCTTTCCCCAGTGCTCTGCAAGCTCTACAGGTCAACATAAAATCTGGGGCTCTGTGCTTTCTTTCCTTCTGAACAAGAGTTAGTGTTTTCTGCACAAAAGCGATTCTTGCGAAGCAATGTGAACACTTCTGCTTCCCAGGGACAGAGAAGGTGCTAGGAAGGAATTCTCTGCCTGCCTTTCCCCAGTGCTCTGCAAGCTCTCCAGGACAACATAAAATCTGGGGCTCTGTGCTTTCTTTCGTTCTGAACAAGTGTTAGTGTTTTCTGCACAAAAGCGATTCTGCGAAGCAATGTGAACACTTCTGCTTCCCAGGCACAGAGAAGGCGCTAGCAAGGAATTCTCTGCCTGCCTTTCCCCAGTGCTCTGCAAGCTCTCCAGGACAACATAAAATCTGGGGCTCTGTGCTTTCTTTCGTTCTGAACAAGTGTTACTGTTTTCTGCACAAAAGCGATTCTGCGAAGCAATGTGAACAGGCACAGAGAAGGTGCTAGCAGGGAATTCTCTGCCTGCCTTTCCCCAGTGCTCTGCAAGCTCTCCAGAAAAACAGCAAGTCTGGGGCTCTGTGCTTTCTTTCCTTCTGAACAAGTGTTAGTGTTTTCTGCACAAAAGCGATTCTGCGAAGCAATGTGAACAGGCACAGAGAAGGTGCTATCGGTGAATTCTCTGCCTGCCTTTCCCCAGTGCTCTGCAAGCTCTCCAGGACAACAGAGAATCTGGGGCTCTGTGCTTTCTTTCGTTCTGAACAAGTGTTAGTGTTTTCTGCACAAAAGCGATTCTGCGAAGCAATGTGAACAGGCACAGAGAAGGTGCTAGGAAGGAATTCTCTGCCTGCCTTTCCCCAGTGCTCTGCAAGCTCTCCAGGACAACATAAAATCTGGGGCTCTGTGCTTTCTTTCGTTCTGAACAAGTGTTAGTGTTTTCTGCACAAAAGCGATTCTTGCGAAGCAATGTGAACACTTCTGCTTCCCAGGCACAGAGAAGGTGCTAGCAAGGAATTCTCTGCCTGCCTTTCCCCAGTGCTCTGCAAGCTCTCCAGGACAACATAAAATCTGGGGCTCTGTGCTTTCTTTCCTTCTGAACAAGTGTTACTGTTTTCTGCACAAATGCGATTCTGCGAAGCAATGTGAACACTTCTGCTTCCCAGGCACAGAGAAGGTGCTAGCAAGGAATTCTCTGCCTGCCTTTCCCCAGTGCTCTGCAAGCTCTCCAGGACAACATAAAATCTGGGGCTCTGTGCTTTCTTTCGTTCTGAACAAGTGTTACTGTTTTCTGCACAAAAGCGATTCTGCGAAGCAATGTGAACAGGCACAGAGAAGGTGCTAGCAGGGAATTCTCTGCCTGCCTTTCCCCAGTGCTCTGCAAGCTCTCCAGAAAAACAGCAAATCTGGGGCTCTGTGCTTTCTTTCCTTCTGAACAAGTGTTACTGTTTTCTGCACAAAAGCGATTCTGCGAAGCAATGTGAACAGGCACAGAGAAGGTGCTATCAGGGAATTCTCTGCCTGCCTTTCCCCAGTGCTCTGCAAGCTCTCCAGGACAACAGAGAATCTGGGGCTCTGTGCTTTCTTTCGTTCTGAACAACTGTTACTGTTTTCTGCACAAAAGCGATTCTGCGAAGCAATGTGAACAGGCACAGAGAAGGTGCTTGCAGGGAATTCTCTGCCTGCCTTTCCCCAGTGCTCTGCAAGCTCTCCAGGACAACATAAAATCTGGGGCTCTGTGCTTTCTTTCGTTCTGAACAAGTGTTAGTGTTTTCTGCACAAAAGCGATTCTTGCGAAGCAATGTGAACACTTTTCCTTCCCAGGCACAGAGAAGGTGCTAGCAGGGAATTCTCTGCCTGCCTTTCCCCAGTGCTCTGCAAGCTCTCCAGAAAAACAGCAAATCTGGGGCTCTGTGCTTTCTTTCCTTCTGAACAAGTGTTACTGTTTTCTGCACAAAAGCAATTCTTGCGAAGCAATGTGAACACTTCTGCTTCCCAGGCACAGAGAAGGTGCTAGCAGGGAATTCTCTGCCTGCCTTTCCCCAGTGCTCTGCAAGCTCTCCAAGACAACATAGAATCTGGGGCTCTGTGCTTTCTTTCCTTCTGAACAAGTGTTACTGTTTTCTGCACAAAAGCGATTCTGCGAAGCAATGTGAACACTTCTGCTTCCCAGTCACAGAGAAGGTGCTAGGAAGGAATTCTCTGCCTGCCTTTCCCCAGTGCTCTGCAAGCTCTCCAGGACAACATAAAATCTGGGGCTCTGTGCTTTCTTTCGTTCTGAACAAGTGTTACTGTTTTCTGCACAAAAGCGATTCTGCGAAGCAACGCGAACAGGCACAGAGAAGGTGCTAGCAGGGAATTCTCTGCCTGCCTTTCCCCAGTGCTCTGCAAGATCTCCAGGACAACATAGAATCTGGGGCTCTGTGCTTTCTTTCGTTCTGAACAAGTGTTAGTGTTTTCTGCACAAAAGCGATTCTGCGAAGCAATGTGAACACTTCTGCTTCCCAGGCACAGAGAAGGTGCTAGCAGGGAATTCTCTGCCTGCCTTTCCCCAGTGCTCTGCAAGCTCTCCAGGTCAACATAAAATCTGGGGCTCTGTGCTTTCTTTCCTTCTGAACAAGTGTTACTGTTTTCTGCACAAAAGCGATTCTTGCGAAGCAATGTGAACACTTCTGCTTCCCAGGGACAGAGAAGGTGCTAGGAAGGAATTCTCTGCCTGCCTTTCCCCAGTGCTCTGCAAGCTCTCCAGGACAACATAAAATCTGGGGCTCTGTGCTTTCTTTCCTTCTGAACAAGTGTTACTGTTTTCTGCACAAAAGCGATTCTGCGAAGCAATGTGAACACTTCTGCTTCCCAGGCACAGAGAAGGCGCTAGCAAGGAATTCTCTGCCTGCCTTTCCCCAGTGCTCTGCAAGCTCTCCAGGACAACATAAAATCTGGGGCTCTGTGCTTTCTTTCGTTCTGAACAAGTGTTAGTGTTTTCTGCACAAAAGCGATTCTGCGAAGCAATGTGAACAGGCACAGAGAAGGTGCTAGCAGGGAATTCTCTGCCTGCCTTTCCCCAGTGCTCTGCAAGCTCTCCAGAAAAACAGCAAATCTGGGGCTCTGTGCTTTCTTTCCTTCTGAACAAGTGTTACTGTTTTCTGCACAAATGCGATTCTGCGAAGCAATGTGAACACTTCTGCTTCCCAGTCACAGAGAAGGTGCTAGGAAGGAATTCTCTGCCTGCCTTTCCCCAGTGCTCTGCAAGCTCTCCAGGACAACATAAAATCTGGGGCTCTGTGCTTTCTTTCGTTCTGAACAAGTGTTAGTGTTTTCTGCACAAAAGCGATTCTTGCGAAGCAATGTGAACACTTCTGCTTCCCAGGCACAGAGAAGGTGCTAGCAAGGAATTCTCTGCCTGCCTTTCCCCAGTGCTCTGCAAGCTCTCCAGGACAACATAAAATCTGGGGCTCTGTGCTTTCTTTCGTTCTGAACAAGTGTTACTGTTTTCTGCACAAATGCGATTCTGCGAAGCAATGTGAACACTTCTGCTTCCGAGGCACAGAGAAGGTGCTAGCAAGGAATTCTCTGCCTGCCTTTCCCCAGTGCTCTGCAAGCTCTCCAGGACAACATAAAATCTGGGGCTCTGTGCTTTCTTTCATTCTGAACAAGTGTTACTGTTTTCTGCACAAAAGCGATTCTGCGAAGCAATGTGAACAGGCACAGAGAAGGTGCTAGCAGGGAATTCTCTGCCTGCCTTTCCCCAGTGCTCTGCAAGCTCTCCAGAAAAACAGCAAATCTGGGGCTCTGTGCTTTCTTTCCTTCTGAACAAGTGTTACTGTTTTCTGCACAAAAGCGATTCTGCGAAGCAATGTGAACAGGCACAGAGAAGGTGCTATCAGGGAATTCTCTGCCTGCCTTTCCCCAGTGCTCTGCAAGCTCTCCAGGACAACAGAGAATCTGGGGCTCTGTGCTTTCTTTCGTTCTGAACAAGTGTTAGTGTTTTCTGCACAAAAGCGATTCTGCGAAGCAATGTGAACAGGCACAGAGAAGGTGCTTGCAGGGAATTCTCTGCCTGCCTTTCCCCAGTGCTCTGCAAGCTCTCCAGGACAACATAAAATCTGGGGCTCTGTACTTTCTTTCGTTCTGAACAAGTGT
Source organism: Strix aluco (assembly GCF_031877795.1). Taxonomy (NCBI): domain Eukaryota; kingdom Metazoa; phylum Chordata; class Aves; order Strigiformes; family Strigidae; genus Strix; species Strix aluco. Next base: position 3,897,018 of record NW_027436647.1, read on the forward strand.
TAGTGTTTTCTGCACAAAAGCGATTCTGCGAAGCAATGTGAACACTTCTGCTTCCCAGGCACAGAGAAGGTGCTAGCAGGGAATTCTCTGCCTGCCTTTCCCCAGTGCTCTGCAAGCTCTCCAGGACAACATAGAATCTGGGGCTCTGTGCTTTCTTTTGTTCTGAACAACTGTTACTGTTTTCTGCACAAAAGCGATTCTTGCGAAGCAATGTGAACACTTCTGCTTCCCAGGCACAGAGAAGGTGCTAGCAGGGAATTCTCTGCCTGCCTTTCCCCAGTGCTCTGCAAGCTCTCCAAGACAACATAGAATCTGGGGCTCTGTGCTTTCTTTCCTTCTGAACAAGTGTTACTGTTTTCTGCACAAAAGCGATTCTTCGAAGCAATGTGAACACTTCTGCTTCCCAGGCACAGAGAAGGTGCTAGGAAGGAATTCTCTGCCTGCCTTTCCCCAGTGTTCTGCAAGCTCTCCAGGACAACATCAAATCTGGGGCTCTGTGCTTTCTTTCGTTCTGAACAAGTGTTACTGTTTTCTGCACAAAAGCGATTCTGCGAAGCAACGTGAACAGGCACAGAGAAGGTGCTAGCAGGGAATTCTCTGCCTGCCTTTCCCCAGTGCTCTGCAAGATCTCCAGGACAACATAGAATCTGGGGCTCTGTGCTTTCTTTCGTTCTGAACAAGTGTTAGTGTTTTCTGCACAAAAGCGATTCTGCGAAGCAATGTGAACACTTCTGCTTCCCAGGCACAGAGAAGGTGCTATCAGGGAATTCTCTGCCTGCCTTTCCCCAGTGCTCTGCAAGCTCTACAGGTCAACATAAAATCTGGGGCTCTGTGCTTTCTTTCCTTCTGAACAAGTGTTACTGTTTTCTGCACAAAAGCGATTCTTGCGAAGCAATGTGAACACTTCTGCTTCCCAGGGACAGAGAAGGTGCTAGCAGGGAATTCTCTGCCTGCCTTTCCCCAGTGCTCTGCAAGCTCTCCAGGACAACATAAAATCTGGGGCTCTGTGCTTTCTTTCCTTCTGAACAAGTGTTACTGTTTTCTGCACAAAAGCGATTCTGCGAAGCAATGTGAACACTTCTGCTTCCCAGGCACAGAGAAGGCGCTAGCAAGGAATTCTCTGCCTGCCTTTCCCCAGTGCTCTGCAAGCTCTCCAGGACAACATAAAATCTGGGGCTCTGTGCTTTCTTTCGTTCTGAACAAGTGTTACTGTTTTCTGCACAAAAGCGATTCTGCGAAGCAATGTGAACAGGCACAGAGAAGGTGCTAGCAGGGAATTCTCTGCCTGCCTTTCCCCAGTGCTCTGCAAGCTCTCCAGAAAAACAGCAAATCTGGGGCTCTGTGCTTTCTTTCCTTCTGAACAAGTGTTAGTGTTTTCTGCACAAAAGCGATTCTGCGAAGCAATGTGAACAGGCACAGAGAAGGTGCTAGGAAGGAATTCTCTGCCTGCCTTTCCCCAGTGCTCTGCAAGCTCTCCAGGACAACAGAGAATCTGGGGCTCTGTGCTTTCTTTCGTTCTGAACAAGTGTTAGTGTTTTCTGCACAAAAGCGATTCTGCGAAGCAATGTGAACAGCACAGAGAAGGTGCTAGGAAGGAATTCTCTGCCTGCCTTTCCCCAGTGCTCTGCAAGCTCTCCAGGACAACATAAAATCTGGGGCTCTGTGCTTTCTTTCCTTCTGAACAAGTGTTAGTGTTTTCTGCACAAAAGCGATTCTTGCGAAGCAATGTGAACACTTCTGCTTCCCAGGCACAGAGAAGGTGCTAGCAAGGAATTCTCTGCCTGCCTTTCCCCAGTGCTCTGCAAGCTCTCCAGGACAACATAAAATCTGGGGCTCTGTGCTTTCTTTCCTTCTGAACAAGTGTTACTGTTTTCTGCACAAATGCGATTCTGCGAAGCAATGTGAACACTTCTGCTTCCCAGGCACAGAGAAGGTGCTAGGAAGGAATTCTCTGCCTGCCTTTCCCCAGTGCTCTGCAAGCTCTCCAGGACAACATAAAATCTGGGGCTCTGTGCTTTCTTTCGTTCTGAACAAGTGTTACTGTTTTCTGCACAAAAGCGATTCTGCGAAGCAATGTGAACAGGCACAGAGAAGGTGCTAGCAGGGAATTCTCTGCCTGCCTTTCCCCAGTGCTCTGCAAGCTCTCCAGAAAAACAGCAAATCTGGGGCTCTGTGCTTTCTTTCCTTCTGAACAAGTGTTACTGTTTTCTGCACAAAAGCGATTCTGCGAAGCAATGTGAACAGGCACAGAGAAGGTGCTATCAGGGAATTCTCTGCCTGCCTTTCCCCAGTGCTCTGCAAGCTCTCCAGGACAACAGAGAATCTGGGGCTCTGTGCTTTCTTTCGTTCTGAACAAGTGTTACTGTTTTCTGCACAAAAGCGATTCTTGCGAAGCAATGTGAACACTTCTGCTTCCCAGGCACAGAGAAGGTGCTAGCAGGGAATTCTCTGCCTGCCTTTCCCCAGTGCTCTGCAAGCTCTCCAAGACAACATAGAATCTGGGGCTCTGTGCTTTCTTTCCTTCTGAACAAGTGTTACTGTTTTCTGCACAAAAGCGATTCTTCGAAGCAATGTGAACACTTCTGCTTCCCAGTCACAGAGAAGGTGCTAGGAAGGAATTCTCTGCCTGCCTTTCCCCAGTGCTCTGCAAGCTCTCCAGGACAACATAAAATCTGGGGCTCTGTGCTTTCTTTCCTTCTGAACAAGTGTTACTGTTTTCTGCACAAAAGCGATTCTGCGAAGCAACGTGAACAGGCACAGAGAAGGTGCTAGCAGGGAATTCTCTGCCTGCCTTTCCCCAGTGCTCTGCAAGATCTCCAGGACAACATAGAATCTGGGGCTCTGTGCTTTCTTTCGTTCTGAACAAGTGTTAGTGTTTTCTGCACAAAAGCGATTCTTGCGAAGCAATGTGAACACTTCTGCTTCCCAGGCACAGAGAAGGTGCTAGCAGGGAATTCTCTGCCTGCCTTTCCCCAGTGCTCTGCAAGCTCTCCAGGACAACATAAAATCTGGGGCTCTGTGCTTTCTTTCGTTCTGAACAAGTGTTACTGTTTTCTGCACAAAAGCGATTCTGCGAAGCAATGTGAACACTTCTGCTTCCCAGGCACAGAGAAGGCGCTAGCAAGGAATTCTCTGCCTGCCTTTCCCCAGTGCTCTGCAAGCTCTCCAGGACAACATAAAATCTGGGGCTCTGTGCTTTCTTTCGTTCTGAACAAGTGTTAGTGTTTTCTGCACAAAAGCGATTCTGCGAAGCAATGTGAACAGGCACAGAGAAGGTGCTAGCAGGGAATTCTCTGCCTGCCTTTCCCCAGTGCTCTGCAAGCTCTCCAGGACAACATAAAATCTGGGGCTCTGTGCTTTCTTTCCTTCTGAACAAGTGTTAGTGTTTTCTGCACAAAAGCGATTCTTGCGAAGCAATGTGAACACTTCTGCTTCCCAGGCACAGAGAAGGTGCTAGCAGGGAATTCTCTGCCTGCCTTTCCCCAGTGCTCTGCAAGCTCTCCAGGACAACATAGAATCTGGGGCTCTGTGCTTTCTTTCCTTCTGAACAAGTGTTACTGTTTTCTGCACAAAAGCGATTCTTCGAAGCAATGTGAACACTTCTGCTTCCCAGGCACAGAGAAGGTGCTAGGAAGGAATTCTCTGCCTGCCTTTCCCCAGTGCTCTGCAAGCTCTCCAGGACAACATAAAATCTGGGGCTCTGTGCTTTCTTTCCTTCTGAACAAGTGTTACTGTTTTCTGAACAAAAGCGATTCTGCGAAGCAATGTGAACACTTCTGCTTCCCAGGCACAGAGAAGGTGCTAGCAGGGAATTCTCTGCCTGCCTTTCCCCAGTGCTCTGCAAGCTCTCCAGGACAACATAAAATCTGGGGCTCTGTGCTTTCTTTCGTTCTGAACAAGTGTTACTGTTTTCTGCACAAAAGCGATTCTGCGAAGCAATGTGAACAGGCACAGAGAAGGTGCTATCAGGGAATTCTCTGCCTGCCTTTCCCCAGTGCTCTGCAAGCTCTCCAGGACAACATCAAATCTGGGGCTCTGTGCTTTCTTTCCTTCTGAACAAGTGTTAGTGTTTTCTGCACAAAAGCGATTCTGCGAAGCAATGTGAACAGGCACAGAGAAGGTGCTAGGAAGGAATTCTCTGCCTGCCTTTCCCCAGTGCTCTGCAAGCTCTCCAGGACAACATAAAATCTGGGGCTCTGTGCTTTCTTTCGTTCTGAACAAGTGTTACTGTTTTCTGCACAAAAGCGATTCTTGCGAAGCAATGTGAACACTTCTGCTTCCCAGGCACAGAGAAGGTGCTAGCAGGGAATTCTCTGCCTGCCTTTCCCCAGTGCTCTGCAAGCTCTCCAGGACAACATAGAATCTGGGGCTCTGTGCTTTCTTTCCTTCTGAACAACTGTTACTGTTTTCTGCACAAAAGCGATTCTTGCGAAGCAATGTGAACACTTCTGCTTCCCAGGCACAGAGAAGGTGCTAGCAGGGAATTCTCTGCCTGCCTTTCCCCAGTGCTCTGCAAGATCTCCAGGACAACATAGAATCTGGGGCTCTGTGCTTTCTTTCGTTCTGAACAAGTGTTACTGTTTTCTGCACAAAAGCGATTCTGCGAAGCAATGTGAACACTTCTGCTTCCCAGGCACAGAGAAGGTGCTAGCAGGGAATTCTCTGCCTGCCTTTCCCCAGTGCTCTGCAAGCTCTCCAGGACAACATAAAATCTGGGGCTCTGTGCTTTCTTTCCTTCTGAACAAGTGTTACTGTTTTCTGCACAAAAGCGATTCTTGCGAAGCAATGTGAACACTTCTGCTTCCCAGGCACAGAGAAGGTGCTAGCAAGGAATTCTCTGCCTGCCTTTCCCCAGTGCTCTGCAAGCTCTCCAGGACAACATAAAATCTGGGGCTCTGTGCTTTCTTTCGTTCTGAACAAGTGTTACTGTTTTCTGCACAAATGCGATTCTGCGAAGCAATGTGAACACTTCTGCTTCCCAGGCACAGAGAAGGTGCTAGCAAGGAATTCTCTGCCTGCCTTTCCCCAGTGCTCTGCAAGCTCTCCAGGACAACATAAAATCTGGGGCTCTGTGCTTTCTTTCGTTCTGAACAAGTGTTACTGTTTTCTGCACAAAAGCGATTGTGCGAGGCAATGTGAACAGGCACAGAGAAGGTGCTAGCAGGGAATTCTCTGCCTGCCTTTCCCCAGTGCTCTGCAAGCTCTCCAGAAAAACAGCAAATCTGGGGCTCTGTGCTTTCTTTCCTTCTGAACAAGTGTTACTGTTTTCTGCACAAAAGCGATTCTGCGAAGCAATGTGAACAGGCACAGAGAAGGTGCTATCAGGGAATTCTCTGCCTGCCTTTCCCCAGTGCTCTGCAAGCTCTCCAGGACAACATAGAATCTGGGGCTCTGTGCTTTCTTTCGTTCTGAACAAGTGTTAGTGTTTTCTGCACAAAAGCGATTCTGCGAAGCAATGTGAACAGGCACAGAGAAGGTGCTAGGAAGGAATTCTCTGCCTGCCTTTCCCCAGTGCTCTGCAAGCTCTCGAGGACAACATAAAATCTGGGGCTCTGTGCTTTCTTTCCTTCTGAACAAGTGTTACTGTTTTCTGCACAAAAGCGATTCTTCGAAGCAATGTGAACACTTCTGCTTCCCAGGCGCAGAGAAGGTGCTAGGAAGGAATTCTCTGCCTGCCTTTCCCCAGTGCTCTGCAAGCTCTCCAGGACAACATAAAATCTGGGGCTCTGTGCTTTCTTTCGTTCTGAACAAGTGTTACTGTTTTCTGCACAAAAGCGATTTTGCGAAGCAACGTGAACAGGCACAGAGAAGGTGCTAGCAGGGAATTCTCTGCCTGCCTTTCCCCAGTGCTCTGCAAGCTCTCCAGGACAACATAGAATCTGGGGCTCTGTGCTTTCTTTCGTTCTGAACAAGTGTTAGTGTTTTCTGCACAAAAGCGATTCTGCGAAGCAATGTGAACACTTCTGCTTCCCAGGCACAGAGAAGGTGCTAGCAGGGAATTCTCTGCCTGCCTTTCCCCAGTGCTCTGCAAGCTCTACAGGTCAACATAAAATCTGGGGCTCTGTGCTTTCTTTCCTTCTGAACAAGAGTTAGTGTTTTCTGCACAAAAGCGATTCTTGCGAAGCAATGTGAACACTTCTGCTTCCCAGGGACAGAGAAGGTGCTAGGAAGGAATTCTCTGCCTGCCTTTCCCCAGTGCTCTGCAAGCTCTCCAGGACAACATAAAATCTGGGGCTCTGTGCTTTCTTTCGTTCTGAACAAGTGTTAGTGTTTTCTGCACAAAAGCGATTCTGCGAAGCAATGTGAACACTTCTGCTTCCCAGGCACAGAGAAGGCGCTAGCAAGGAATTCTCTGCCTGCCTTTCCCCAGTGCTCTGCAAGCTCTCCAGGACAACATAAAATCTGGGGCTCTGTGCTTTCTTTCGTTCTGAACAAGTGTTACTGTTTTCTGCACAAAAGCGATTCTGCGAAGCAATGTGAACAGGCACAGAGAAGGTGCTAGCAGGGAATTCTCTGCCTGCCTTTCCCCAGTGCTCTGCAAGCTCTCCAGAAAAACAGCAAGTCTGGGGCTCTGTGCTTTCTTTCCTTCTGAACAAGTGTTAGTGTTTTCTGCACAAAAGCGATTCTGCGAAGCAATGTGAACAGGCACAGAGAAGGTGCTATCGGTGAATTCTCTGCCTGCCTTTCCCCAGTGCTCTGCAAGCTCTCCAGGACAACAGAGAATCTGGGGCTCTGTGCTTTCTTTCGTTCTGAACAAGTGTTAGTGTTTTCTGCACAAAAGCGATTCTGCGAAGCAATGTGAACAGGCACAGAGAAGGTGCTAGGAAGGAATTCTCTGCCTGCCTTTCCCCAGTGCTCTGCAAGCTCTCCAGGACAACATAAAATCTGGGGCTCTGTGCTTTCTTTCGTTCTGAACAAGTGTTAGTGTTTTCTGCACAAAAGCGATTCTTGCGAAGCAATGTGAACACTTCTGCTTCCCAGGCACAGAGAAGGTGCTAGCAAGGAATTCTCTGCCTGCCTTTCCCCAGTGCTCTGCAAGCTCTCCAGGACAACATAAAATCTGGGGCTCTGTGCTTTCTTTCCTTCTGAACAAGTGTTACTGTTTTCTGCACAAATGCGATTCTGCGAAGCAATGTGAACACTTCTGCTTCCCAGGCACAGAGAAGGTGCTAGCAAGGAATTCTCTGCCTGCCTTTCCCCAGTGCTCTGCAAGCTCTCCAGGACAACATAAAATCTGGGGCTCTGTGCTTTCTTTCGTTCTGAACAAGTGTTACTGTTTTCTGCACAAAAGCGATTCTGCGAAGCAATGTGAACAGGCACAGAGAAGGTGCTAGCAGGGAATTCTCTGCCTGCCTTTCCCCAGTGCTCTGCAAGCTCTCCAGAAAAACAGCAAATCTGGGGCTCTGTGCTTTCTTTCCTTCTGAACAAGTGTTACTGTTTTCTGCACAAAAGCGATTCTGCGAAGCAATGTGAACAGGCACAGAGAAGGTGCTATCAGGGAATTCTCTGCCTGCCTTTCCCCAGTGCTCTGCAAGCTCTCCAGGACAACAGAGAATCTGGGGCTCTGTGCTTTCTTTCGTTCTGAACAACTGTTACTGTTTTCTGCACAAAAGCGATTCTGCGAAGCAATGTGAACAGGCACAGAGAAGGTGCTTGCAGGGAATTCTCTGCCTGCCTTTCCCCAGTGCTCTGCAAGCTCTCCAGGACAACATAAAATCTGGGGCTCTGTGCTTTCTTTCGTTCTGAACAAGTGTTAGTGTTTTCTGCACAAAAGCGATTCTTGCGAAGCAATGTGAACACTTTTCCTTCCCAGGCACAGAGAAGGTGCTAGCAGGGAATTCTCTGCCTGCCTTTCCCCAGTGCTCTGCAAGCTCTCCAGAAAAACAGCAAATCTGGGGCTCTGTGCTTTCTTTCCTTCTGAACAAGTGTTACTGTTTTCTGCACAAAAGCAATTCTTGCGAAGCAATGTGAACACTTCTGCTTCCCAGGCACAGAGAAGGTGCTAGCAGGGAATTCTCTGCCTGCCTTTCCCCAGTGCTCTGCAAGCTCTCCAAGACAACATAGAATCTGGGGCTCTGTGCTTTCTTTCCTTCTGAACAAGTGTTACTGTTTTCTGCACAAAAGCGATTCTGCGAAGCAATGTGAACACTTCTGCTTCCCAGTCACAGAGAAGGTGCTAGGAAGGAATTCTCTGCCTGCCTTTCCCCAGTGCTCTGCAAGCTCTCCAGGACAACATAAAATCTGGGGCTCTGTGCTTTCTTTCGTTCTGAACAAGTGTTACTGTTTTCTGCACAAAAGCGATTCTGCGAAGCAACGCGAACAGGCACAGAGAAGGTGCTAGCAGGGAATTCTCTGCCTGCCTTTCCCCAGTGCTCTGCAAGATCTCCAGGACAACATAGAATCTGGGGCTCTGTGCTTTCTTTCGTTCTGAACAAGTGTTAGTGTTTTCTGCACAAAAGCGATTCTGCGAAGCAATGTGAACACTTCTGCTTCCCAGGCACAGAGAAGGTGCTAGCAGGGAATTCTCTGCCTGCCTTTCCCCAGTGCTCTGCAAGCTCTCCAGGTCAACATAAAATCTGGGGCTCTGTGCTTTCTTTCCTTCTGAACAAGTGTTACTGTTTTCTGCACAAAAGCGATTCTTGCGAAGCAATGTGAACACTTCTGCTTCCCAGGGACAGAGAAGGTGCTAGGAAGGAATTCTCTGCCTGCCTTTCCCCAGTGCTCTGCAAGCTCTCCAGGACAACATAAAATCTGGGGCTCTGTGCTTTCTTTCCTTCTGAACAAGTGTTACTGTTTTCTGCACAAAAGCGATTCTGCGAAGCAATGTGAACACTTCTGCTTCCCAGGCACAGAGAAGGCGCTAGCAAGGAATTCTCTGCCTGCCTTTCCCCAGTGCTCTGCAAGCTCTCCAGGACAACATAAAATCTGGGGCTCTGTGCTTTCTTTCGTTCTGAACAAGTGTTAGTGTTTTCTGCACAAAAGCGATTCTGCGAAGCAATGTGAACAGGCACAGAGAAGGTGCTAGCAGGGAATTCTCTGCCTGCCTTTCCCCAGTGCTCTGCAAGCTCTCCAGAAAAACAGCAAATCTGGGGCTCTGTGCTTTCTTTCCTTCTGAACAAGTGTTACTGTTTTCTGCACAAATGCGATTCTGCGAAGCAATGTGAACACTTCTGCTTCCCAGTCACAGAGAAGGTGCTAGGAAGGAATTCTCTGCCTGCCTTTCCCCAGTGCTCTGCAAGCTCTCCAGGACAACATAAAATCTGGGGCTCTGTGCTTTCTTTCGTTCTGAACAAGTGTTAGTGTTTTCTGCACAAAAGCGATTCTTGCGAAGCAATGTGAACACTTCTGCTTCCCAGGCACAGAGAAGGTGCTAGCAAGGAATTCTCTGCCTGCCTTTCCCCAGTGCTCTGCAAGCTCTCCAGGACAACATAAAATCTGGGGCTCTGTGCTTTCTTTCGTTCTGAACAAGTGTTACTGTTTTCTGCACAAATGCGATTCTGCGAAGCAATGTGAACACTTCTGCTTCCGAGGCACAGAGAAGGTGCTAGCAAGGAATTCTCTGCCTGCCTTTCCCCAGTGCTCTGCAAGCTCTCCAGGACAACATAAAATCTGGGGCTCTGTGCTTTCTTTCATTCTGAACAAGTGTTACTGTTTTCTGCACAAAAGCGATTCTGCGAAGCAATGTGAACAGGCACAGAGAAGGTGCTAGCAGGGAATTCTCTGCCTGCCTTTCCCCAGTGCTCTGCAAGCTCTCCAGAAAAACAGCAAATCTGGGGCTCTGTGCTTTCTTTCCTTCTGAACAAGTGTTACTGTTTTCTGCACAAAAGCGATTCTGCGAAGCAATGTGAACAGGCACAGAGAAGGTGCTATCAGGGAATTCTCTGCCTGCCTTTCCCCAGTGCTCTGCAAGCTCTCCAGGACAACAGAGAATCTGGGGCTCTGTGCTTTCTTTCGTTCTGAACAAGTGTTAGTGTTTTCTGCACAAAAGCGATTCTGCGAAGCAATGTGAACAGGCACAGAGAAGGTGCTTGCAGGGAATTCTCTGCCTGCCTTTCCCCAGTGCTCTGCAAGCTCTCCAGGACAACATAAAATCTGGGGCTCTGTACTTTCTTTCGTTCTGAACAAGTGTTAGTGTTTTCTGCACAAAAGCGATTCTGCGAAGCAATGTGAACACTTCTGCTTCCCAGGCACAGAGAAGGTGCTAGCAGGGAATTCTCTGCCTGCCTTTCCCCAGTGCTCTGCAAGCTCTCCAGGACAACATAGAATCTGGGGCTCTGTGCTTTCTTTTGTTCTGAACAACTGTTACTGTTTTCTGCACAAAAGCGATTCTTGCGAAGCAATGTGAACACTTCTGCTTCCCAGGCACAGAGAAGGTGCTAGCAGGGAATTCTCTGCCTGCCTTTCCCCAGTGCTCTGCAAGCTCTCCAAGACAACATAGAATCTGGGGCTCTGTGCTTTCTTTCCTTCTGAACAAGTGTTACTGTTTTCTGCACAAAAGCGATTCTTCGAAGCAATGTGAACACTTCTGCTTCCCAGGCACAGAGAAGGTGCTAGGAAGGAATTCTCTGCCTGCCTTTCCCCAGTGTTCTGCAAGCTCTCCAGGACAAAATCAAATCTGGGGCTCTGTGCTTTCTTTCGTTCTGAACAAGTGTTACTGTTTTCTGCACAAAAGCGATTCTGCGAAGCAACGTGAACAGGCACAGAGAAGGTGCTAGCAGGGAATTCTCTGCCTGCCTTTCCCCAGTGCTCTGCAAGATCTCCAGGACAACATAGAATCTGGGGCTCTGTGCTTTCTTTCGTTCTGAACAAGTGTTAGTGTTTTCTGCACAAAAGCGATTCTGCGAAGCAATGTGAACACTTCTGCTTCCCAGGCACAGAGAAGGTGCTATCAGGGAATTCTCTGCCTGCCTTTCCCCAGTGCTCTGCAAGCTCTACAGGTCAACATAAAATCTGGGGCTCTGTGCTTTCTTTCCTTCTGAACAAGTGTTACTGTTTTCTGCACAAAAGCGATTCTTGCGAAGCAATGTGAACACTTCTGCTTCCCAGGGACAGAGAAGGTGCTAGCAGGGAATTCTCTGCCTGCCTTTCCCCAGTGCTCTGCAAGCTCTCCAGGACAACATAAAATCTGGGGCTCTGTGCTTTCTTTCCTTCTGAACAAGTGTTACTGTTTTCTGCACAAAAGCGATTCTGCGAAGCAATGTGAACACTTCTGCTTCCCAGGCACAGAGAAGGCGCTAGCAAGGAATTCTCTGCCTGCCTTTCCCCAGTGCTCTGCAAGCTCTCCAGGACAACATAAAATCTGGGGCTCTGTGCTTTCTTTCGTTCTGAACAAGTGTTACTGTTTTCTGCACAAAAGCGATTCTGCGAAGCAATGTGAACAGGCACAGAGAAGGTGCTAGCAGGGAATTCTCTGCCTGCCTTTCCCCAGTGCTCTGCAAGCTCTCCAGAAAAACAGCAAATCTGGGGCTCTGTGCTTTCTTTCCTTCTGAACAAGTGTTAGTGTTTTCTGCACAAAAGCGATTCTGCGAAGCAATGTGAACAGGCACAGAGAAGGTGCTAGGAAGGAATTCTCTGCCTGCCTTTCCCCAGTGCTCTGCAAGCTCTCCAGGACAACAGAGAATCTGGGGCTCTGTGCTTTCTTTCGTTCTGAACAAGTGTTAGTGTTTTCTGCACAAAAGCGATTCTGCGAAGCAATGTGAACAGCACAGAGAAGGTGCTAGGAAGGAATTCTCTGCCTGCCTTTCCCCAGTGCTCTGCAAGCTCTCCAGGACAACATAAAATCTGGGGCTCTGTGCTTTCTTTCCTTCTGAACAAGTGTTAGTGTTTTCTGCACAAAAGCGATTCTTGCGAAGCAATGTGAACACTTCTGCTTCCCAGGCACAGAGAAGGTGCTAGCAAGGAATTCTCTGCCTGCCTTTCCCCAGTGCTCTGCAAGCTCTCCAGGACAACATAAAATCTGGGGCTCTGTGCTTTCTTTCCTTCTGAACAAGTGTTACTGTTTTCTGCACAAATGCGATTCTGCGAAGCAATGTGAACACTTCTGCTTCCCAGGCACAGAGAAGGTGCTAGGAAGGAATTCTCTGCCTGCCTTTCCCCAGTGCTCTGCAAGCTCTCCAGGACAACATAAAATCTGGGGCTCTGTGCTTTCTTTCGTTCTGAACAAGTGTTACTGTTTTCTGCACAAAAGCGATTCTGCGAAGCAATGTGAACAGGCACAGAGAAGGTGCTAGCAGGGAATTCTCTGCCTGCCTTTCCCCAGTGCTCTGCAAGCTCTCCAGAAAAACAGCAAATCTGGGGCTCTGTGCTTTCTTTCCTTCTGAACAAGTGTTACTGTTTTCTGCACAAAAGCGATTCTGCGAAGCAATGTGAACAGGCACAGAGAAGGTGCTATCAGGGAATTCTCTGCCTGCCTTTCCCCAGTGCTCTGCAAGCTCTCCAGGACAACAGAGAATCTGGGGCTCTGTGCTTTCTTTCGTTCTGAACAAGTGTTACTGTTTTCTGCACAAAAGCGATTCTTGCGAAGCAATGTGAACACTTCTGCTTCCCAGGCACAGAGAAGGTGCTAGCAGGGAATTCTCTGCCTGCCTTTCCCCAGTGCTCTGCAAGCTCTCCAAGACAACATAGAATCTGGGGCTCTGTGCTTTCTTTCCTTCTGAACAAGTGTTACTGTTTTCTGCACAAAAGCGATTCTTCGAAGCAATGTGAACACTTCTGCTTCCCAGTCACAGAGAAGGTGCTAGGAAGGAATTCTCTGCCTGCCTTTCCCCAGTGCTCTGCAAGCTCTCCAGGACAACATAAAATCTGGGGCTCTGTGCTTTCTTTCCTTCTGAACAAGTGTTACTGTTTTCTGCACAAAAGCGATTCTGCGAAGCAACGTGAACAGGCACAGAGAAGGTGCTAGCAGGGAATTCTCTGCCTGCCTTTCCCCAGTGCTCTGCAAGATCTCCAGGACAACATAGAATCTGGGGCTCTGTGCTTTCTTTCGTTCTGAACAAGTGTTAGTGTTTTCTGCACAAAAGCGATTCTTGCGAAGCAATGTGAACACTTCTGCTTCCCAGGCACAGAGAAGGTGCTAGCAGGGAATTCTCTGCCTGCCTTTCCCCAGTGCTCTGCAAGCTCTCGAGGACAACATAGAATCTGGGGCTCTGTGCTTTCTTTCGTTCTGAACAAGTGTTACTGTTTTCTGCACAAAAGCGATTCTGCGAAGCAATGTGAACACTTCTGCTTCCCAGGCACAGAGAAGGCGCTAGCAAGGAATTCTCTGCCTGCCTTTCCCCAGTGCTCTGCAAGCTCTCCAGGACAACATAAAATCTGGGGCTCTGTGCTTTCTTTCATTCTGAACAAGTGTTACTGTTTTCTGCACAAAAGCGATTCTGCGAAGCAATGTGAACAGGCACAGAGAAGGTGCTAGCAGGGAATTCTCTGCCTGCCTTTCCCCAGTGCTCTGCAAGCTCTCCAGAAAAACAGCAAATCTGGGGCTCTGTGCTTTCTTTCCTTCTGAACAAGTGTTACTGTTTTCTGCACAAAAGCGATTCTGCGAAGCAATGTGAACAGGCACAGAGAAGGTGCTATCAGGGAATTCTCTGCCTGCCTTTCCCCAGTGCTCTGCAAGCTCTCCAGAAAAACAGCAAATCTGGGGCTCTGTGCTTTCTTTCGTTCTGAACAAGTGTTACTGTTTTCTGCACAAAAGCGATTCTGCGAAGCAATGTGAACAGGCACAGAGAAGGTGCTAGGAAGGAATTCTCTTCCTGCCTTTCCCCAGTGCTCTGCAAGCTCTCCAGGACAACATAAAATCTGGGGCTCTGTGCTTTCTTTCGTTCTGAACAAGTGTTACTGTTTATTGCACAAAAGCGATTCTTGCGAAGCAATGTGAACACTTCTGCTTCCCAGGCACAGAGAAGGTGCTATCAGGGAATTCTCTGCCTGCCTTTCCCCAGTGCTCTGCAAGCTCTCCAGGACAACATAGAATCTGGGGCTCTGTGCTTTCTTTCCTTCTGAACAACTGTTACTGTTTTCTGCACAAAAGCGATTCTTGCGAAGCAATGTGAACACTTCTGCTTCCCAGGCACAGAGAAGGTGCTAGGAAGGAATTCTCTGCCTGCCTTTCCCCAGTGCTCTGCAAGCTCTCCAGGACAACATAAAATCTGGGGCTCTGTGCTTTCTTTCGTTCTGAACAAGTGTTACTGTTTTCTGCACAAAAACGATTCTGCGAAGCAACGTGAACAGGCACAGAGAAGGTGCTATCAGGGAATTCTCTGCCTGCCTTTCCCCAGTGCTCTGCAAGCTCTCCAGGACAACATAGAATCTGGGGCTCTGTGCTTTCTTTCGTTCTGAACAAGTGTTACTGTTTTCTGCAATAAAGCGATTCTTGCGAAGCAATGTGAACACTTGTGCTTCCCAGGCACAGAGAAGGTGCTAGCAGGGAATTCTCTGCCTGCCTTTCCCCAGTGCTCTGCAAGCTCTCCAGGACAACATAGAATCTGGGGCTCTGTGCTTTCTTTCGTTCTGAACAAGTGTTACTGTTTTCTGCACAAAAGCGATTCTGCGAAGCAATGTGAACAGGCACAGAGAAGGTGCTAGCAGGGAATTCTCTGCCTGCCTTTCCCCAGTGCTCTGCAAGCTCTCCAGGACAACAGCAAATCTGGGGCTCTGTGCTTTCTTTCCTTCTGAACAAGTGTTAGTGTTTTCTGCACAAAAGCGATTCTGCGAAGCAATGTGAACAGGCACAGAGAAGGTGCTAGCAGGGAATTCTCTGCCTGCCTTTCCCCAGTGCTCTGCAAGCTCTCCAGGACAACATAGAATCTGGGGCTCTGTGCTTTCTTTCCTTCTGAACAAGTGTTAGTGTTTTCTGCACAAAAGCGATTCTTGCGAAGCAATGTGAACACTTCTGCTTCCCAGGCACAGAGAAGGTGCTATCAGGGAATTCTCTGCCTGCCTTTCCCCAGTGCTCTGCAAGCTCTCCAGGACAACATAGAATCTGGGGCTCTGTGCTTTCTTTCGTTCTGAACAACTGTTACTGTTTTCTGCACAAAAGCGATTCTTGCGAAGCAATGTGAACACTTCTGCTTCCCAGGCACAGAGAAGGTGCTAGGAAGGAATTCTCTGCCTGCCTTTCCCCAGTGCTCTGCAAGCTCTCCAGGACAACATAAAATCTGGGGCTCTGTGCTTTCTTTCGTTCTGAACAAGTGTTACTGTTTTCTGCACAAAAGCGATTCTGCGAAGCAACGTGAACAGGCACAGAGAAGGTGCTATCAGGGAATTCTCTGCCTGCCTTTCCCCAGTGCTCTGCAAGCTCTCCAGGACAACATAGAATCTGGGGCTCTGTGCTTTCTTTCGTTCTGAACAAGTGTTACTGTTTTCTGCAATAAAGCGATTCTTGCGAAGCAATGTGAACACTTGTGCTTCCCAGGCACAGAGAAGGTGCTAGCAGGGAATTCTCTGCCTGCCTTTCCCCAGTGCTCTGCAAGCTCTCCAGGACAACATAGAATCTGGGGCTCTGTGCTTTCTTTCGTTCTGAACAAGTGTTACTGTTTTCTGCACAAAAGCGATTCTGCGAAGCAATGTGAACAGGCACAGAGAAGGTGCTAGCAGGGAATTCTCTGCCTGCCTTTCCCCAGTGCTCTGCAAGCTCTCCAGGACAACAGCAAATCTGGGGCTCTGTGCTTTCTTTCCTTCTGAACAAGTGTTAGTGTTTTCTGCACAAAAGCGATTCTGCGAAGCAATGTGAACAGGCACAGAGAAGGTGCTAGGAAGGAATTCTCTGCCTGCCTTTCCCCAGTGCTCTGCAAGCTCTCCAGGACAACATAGAATCTGGGGCTCTGTGCTTTCTTTCCTTCTGAACAAGTGTTACTGTTTTCTGCACAAAAGCGATTCTTGCGAAGCAATGTGAACACTTCTGCTTCCCAGGCACAGAGAAGGTGCTAGCAAGGAATTCTCTGCCTGCCTTTCCCCAGTGCTCTGCAAGCTCTCCAGGACAACATAAAATCTGGGGCTCTGTGCTTTCTTTCCTTCTGAACAAGTGTTACTGTTTTCTGCACAAAAGCGATTCTGCGAAGCAATGTGAACAGGCACAGAGAAGGTGCTTGCAGGGAATTCTCTGCCTGCCTTTCCCCAGTGCTCTGCAAGCTCTCCAGAAAAACAGCAAATCTGGGGCTCTGTGCTTTCTTTCGTTCTGAACAAGTGTTAGTGTTTTCTGCACAAAAGCGATTCTGCGAAGCAATGTGAACAGGCACAGAGAAGGTGCTATCGGTGAATTCTCTGCCTGCCTTTCCCCAGTGCTCTGCAAGCTCTCCAGGACAACAGAGAATCTGGGGCTCTGTGCTTTCTTTCGTTCTGAACAAGTGTTAGTGTTTTCTGCACAAAAGCGATTCAGCGAAGCAATGTGAACAGGCACAGAGAAGGTGCTATCAGGGAATTCTCTGCCTGCCTTTCCCCAGTGCTCTGCAAGCTCTCCAGGACAACATAAAATCTGGGGCTCTGTGCTTTCTTTCGTTCTGAACAAGTGTTAGTGTTTTCTGCACAAAAGCGATTCTTGCGAAGCAATGTGAACACTTCTGCTTCCCAGGCACAGAGAAGGTGCTAGCAAGGAATTCTCTGCCTGCCTTTCCCCAGTGCTCTGCAAGCTCTCCAGGACAACATAAAATCTGGGGCTCTGTGCTTTCTTTCGTTCTGAACAAGTGTTACTGTTTTCTGCACAAAAGCGATTCTGCGAAGCAATGTGAACAGGCACAGAGAAGGTGCTAGCAGGGAATTCTCTGCCTGCCTTTCCCCAGTGCTCTGCAAGCTCTCCAGAAAAACAGCAAATCTGGGGCTCTGTGCTTTCTTTCCTTCTGAACAAGTGTTACTGTTTTCTGCACAAAAGCGATTCTGCGAAGCAATGTGAACAGGCACAGAGAAGGTGCTATCAGGGAATTCTCTGCCTGCCTTTCCCCAGTGCTCTGCAAGCTCTCCAGGACAACATAGAATCTGGGGCTCTGTGCTTTCTTTCGTTCTGAACAAGTGTTACTGTTTTCTGCACAAAAGCGATTCTTGCGAAGCAATGTGAACACTTCTGCTTCCCAGGCACAGAGAAGGTGCTAGCAGGGAATTCTCTGCCTGCCTTTCCCCAGTGCTCTGCAAGCTCTCCAGGACAACATAAAATCTGGGGCTCTGTGCTTTCTTTCGTTCTGAACAAGTGTTACTGTTTTCTGCACAAAAGCGATTCTGCGAAGCAATGTGAACACTTCTGCTTCCCAGGCACAGAGAAGGCGCTAGCAAGGAATTCTCTGCCTGCCTTTCCCCAGTGCTCTGCAAGCTCTCCAGGACAACATAAAATCTGGGGCTCTGTGCTTTCTTTCGTTCTGAACAAGTGTTACTGTTTTCTGCACAAAAGCGATTCTGCGAAGCAATGTGAACAGGCACAGAGAAGGTGCTAGCAGGGAATTCTCTGCCTGCCTTTCCCCAGTGCTCTGCAAGCTCTCCAGAAAAACAGCAAATCTGGGGCTCTGTGCTTTCTTTCCTTCTGAACAAGTGTTACTGTTTTCTGCACAAAAGCGATTCTGCGAAGCAATGTGAACAGGCACAGAGAAGGTGCTATCAGGGAATTCTCTGCCTGCCTTTCCCCAGTGCTCTGCAAGCTCTCCAGAAAAACAGCAAATCTGGGGCTCTGTGCTTTCTTTCGTTCTGAACAAGTGTTACTGTTTTCTGCACAAAAGCGATTCTGCGAAGCAATGTGAACAGGCACAGAGAAGGTGCTAGGAAGGAATTCTCTTCCTGCCTTTCCCCAGTGCTCTGCAAGCTCTCCAGGACAACAGCAAATCTGGGGCTCTGTGCTTTCTTTCGTTCTGAACAAGTGTTAGTGTTTTCTGCACAAAAGCGATTCTTGCGAAGCAATGTGAACACTTCTGCTTCCCAGGCACAGAGAAGGTGCTATCAGGGAATTCTCTGCCTGCCTTTCCCCAGTGCTCTGCAAGCTCTCCAGGACAACATAGAATCTGGGGCTCTGTGCTTTCTTTCGTTCTGAACAACTGTTACTGTTTTCTGCACAAAAGCGATTCTTGCGAAGCAATGTGAACACTTCTGCTTCCCAGGCACAGAGAAGGTGCTAGGAAGGAATTCTCTGCCTGCCTTTCCCCAGTGCTCTGCAAGCTCTCCAGGACAACATAAAATCTGGGGCTCTGTGCTTTCTTTCGTTCTGAACAAGTGTTACTGTTTTCTGCACAAAAGCGATTCTGCGAAGCAACGTGAACAGGCACAGAGAAGGTGCTATCAGGGAATTCTCTGCCTGCCTTTCCCCAGTGCTCTGCAAGCTCTCCAGGACAACATAGAATCTGGGGCTCTGTGCTTTCTTTCGTTCTGAACAAGTGTTACTGTTTTCTGCACAAAAGCGATTCTTGCGAAGCAATGTGAACACTTCTGCTTCCCAGGCACGGAGAAGGTGCTAGCAAGGAATTCTCTGCCTGCCTTTCCCCAGTGCTCTGCAAGCTCTCCAGGACAACATAAAATCTGGGGCTCTGTGCTTTCTTTCCTTCTGAACAAGTGTTACTGTTTTCTGCACAAAAGCGATTCTGCGAAGCAATGTGAACAGGCACAGAGAAGGTGCTATCAGGGAATTCTCTGCCTGCCTTTCCCCAGTGCTCTGCAAGCTCTCCAGGACAACATAGAATCTGGGGCTCTGTGCTTTCTTTCGTTCTGAACAAGTGTTACTGTTTTCTGCACAAAAGCGATTCTGCGAAGCAATGTGAACAGGCACAGAGAAGGTGCTAGCAGGGAATTCTCTGCCTGCCTTTCCCCAGTGCTCTGCAAGCTCTCCAGAAAAACAGCAAATCTGGGGCTCTGTGCTTTCTTTCCTTCTGAACAAGTGTTAGTGTTTTCTGCACAAAAGCGATTCTGCGAAGCAATGTGAACAGGCACAGAGAAGGTGCTATCGGTGAATTCTCTGCCTGCCTTTCCCCAGTGCTCTGCAAGCTCTCCAGGACAACAGAGAATCTGGGGCTCTGTGCTTTCTTTCGTTCTGAACAAGTGTTAGTGTTTTCTGCACAAAAGCGATTCAGCGAAGCAATGTGAACAGGCACAGAGAAGGTGCTATCAGGGAATTCTCTGCCTGCCTTTCCCCAGTGCTCTGCAAGCTCTCCAGGACAACATAAAATCTGGGGCTCTGTGCTTTCTTTCGTTCTGAACAAGTGTTAGTGTTTTCTGCACAAAAGCGATTCTTGCGAAGCAATGTGAACACTTCTGCTTCCCAGGCACAGAGAAGGTGCTAGCAAGGAATTCTCTGCCTGCCTTTCCCCAGTGCTCTGCAAGCTCTCCAGGACAACATAAAATCTGGGGCTCTGTGCTTTCTTTCGTTCTGAACAAGTGTTACTGTTTTCTGCACAAATGCGATTCTGCGAAGCAATGTGAACACTTCTGCTTCCCAGGCACAGAGAAGGTGCTAGCAAGGAATTCTCTGCCTGCCTTTCCCCAGTGCTCTGCAAGCTCTCCAGGACAACATAAAATCTGGGGCTCTGTGCTTTCTTTCGTTCTGAACAAGTGTTACTGTTTTCTGCACAAAAGCGATTCTGCGAAGCAATGTGAACAGGCACAGAGAAGGTGCTAGCAGGGAATTCTCTGCCTGCCTTTCCCCAGTGCTCTGCAAGCTCTCCAGAAAAACAGCAAATCTGGGGCTCTGTGCTTTCTTTCCTTCTGAACAAGTGTTACTGTTTTCTGCACAAAAGCGATTCTGCGAAGCAATGTGAACAGGCACAGAGAAGGTGCTATCAGGGAATTCTCTGCCTGCCTTTCCCCAGTGCTCTGCAAGCTCTCCAGGACAACAGAGAATCTGGGGCTCTGTGCTTTCTTTCGTTCTGAACAACTGTTACTGTTTTCTGCACAAAAGCGATTCTGCGAAGCAATGTGAACAGGCACAGAGAAGGTGCTTGCAGGGAATTCTCTGCCTGCCTTTCCCCAGTGCTCTGCAAGCTCTCCAGGACAACATAAAATCTGGGGCTCTGTGCTTTCTTTCGTTCTGAACAAGTGTTAGTGTTTTCTGCACAAAAGCGATTCTTGCGAAGCAATGTGAACACTTTTCCTTCCCAGGCACAGAGAAGGTGCTAGCAGGGAATTCTCTGCCTGCCTTTCCCCAGTGCTCTGCAAGCTCTCCAGGACAACATAAAATCTGGGGCTCTGTGCTTTCTTTCCTTCTGAACAAGTGTTACTGTTTTCTGCACAAAAGCGATTCTTGCGAAGCAATGTGAACACTTCTGCTTCCCAGGCACAGAGAAGGTGCTAGCAGGGAATTCTCTGCCTGCCTTTCCCCAGTGCTCTGCAAGCTCTCCAAGACAACATAGAATCTGGGGCTCTGTGCTTTCTTTCCTTCTGAACAAGTGTTACTGTTTTCTGCACAAAAGCGATTCTGCGAAGCAATGTGAACAGGCACAGAGAAGGTGCTAGCAGGGAATTCTCTGCCTGCCTTTCCCCAGTGCTCTGCAAGCTCTCCAGAAAAACAGCAAATCTGGGGCTCTGTGCTTTCTTTCCTTCTGAACAAGTGTTAGTGTTTTCTGCACAAAAGCGATTCTGCGAAGCAATGTGAACAGGCACAGAGAAGGTGCTATCGGTGAATTCTCTGCCTGCCTTTCCCCAGTGCTCTGCAAGCTCTCCAGGACAACAGAGAATCTGGGGCTCTGTGCTTTCTTTCGTTCTGAACAAGTGTTAGTGTTTTCTGCACAAAAGCGATTCAGCGAAGCAATGTGAACAGGCACAGAGAAGGTGCTATCAGGGAATTCTCTGCCTGCCTTTCCCCAGTGCTCTGCAAGCTCTCCAGGACAACATAAAATCTGGGGCTCTGTGCTTTCTTTCGTTCTGAACAAGTGTTAGTGTTTTCTGCACAAAAGCGATTCTTGCGAAGCAATGTGAACACTTCTGCTTCCCAGGCACAGAGAAGGTGCTAGCAAGGAATTCTCTGCCTGCCTTTCCCCAGTGCTCTGCAAGCTCTCCAGGACAACATAAAATCTGGGGCTCTGTGCTTTCTTTCGTTCTGAACAAGTGTTACTGTTTTCTGCACAAATGCGATTCTGCGAAGCAATGTGAACACTTCTGCTTCCCAGGCACAGAGAAGGTGCTAGCAAGGAATTCTCTGCCTGCCTTTCCCCAGTGCTCTGCAAGCTCTCCAGGACAACATAAAATCTGGGGCTCTGTGCTTTCTTTCGTTCTGAACAAGTGTTACTGTTTTCTGCACAAAAGCGATTCTGCGAAGCAATGTGAACAGGCACAGAGAAGGTGCTAGCAGGGAATTCTCTGCCTGCCTTTCCCCAGTGCTCTGCAAGCTCTCCAGAAAAACAGCAAATCTGGGGCTCTGTGCTTTCTTTCCTTCTGAACAAGTGTTACTGTTTTCTGCACAAAAGCGATTCTGCGAAGCAATGTGAACAGGCACAGAGAAGGTGCTATCAGGGAATTCTCTGCCTGCCTTTCCCCAGTGCTCTGCAAGCTCTCCAGGACAACAGAGAATCTGGGGCTCTGTGCTTTCTTTCGTTCTGAACAACTGTTACTGTTTTCTGCACAAAAGCGATTCTGCGAAGCAATGTGAACAGGCACAGAGAAGGTGCTTGCAGGGAATTCTCTGCCTGCCTTTCCCCAGTGCTCTGCAAGCTCTCCAGGACAACATAAAATCTGGGGCTCTGTGCTTTCTTTCGTTCTGAACAAGTGTTAGTGTTTTCTGCACAAAAGCGATTCTTGCGAAGCAATGTGAACACTTTTCCTTCCCAGGCACAGAGAAGGTGCTAGCAGGGAATTCTCTGCCTGCCTTTCCCCAGTGCTCTGCAAGCTCTCCAGGACAACATAAAATCTGGGGCTCTGTGCTTTCTTTCCTTCTGAACAAGTGTTACTGTTTTCTGCACAAAAGCGATTCTTGCGAAGCAATGTGAACACTTCTGCTTCCCAGGCACAGAGAAGGTGCTAGCAGGGAATTCTCTGCCTGCCTTTCCCCAGTGCTCTGCAAGCTCTCCAAGACAACATAGAATCTGGGGCTCTGTGCTTTCTTTCCTTCTGAACAAGTGTTACTGTTTTCTGCACAAAAGCGATTCTGCGAAGCAATGTGAACACTTCTGCTTCCCAGTCACAGAGAAGGTGCTAGGAAGGAATTCTCTGCCTGCCTTTCCCCAGTGCTCTGCAAGCTCTCCAGGACAACATAAAATCTGGGGCTCTGTGCTTTCTTTCGTTCTGAACAAGTGTTACTGTTTTCTGCACAAAAGCGATTCTGCGAAGCAACGTGAACAGGCACAGAGAAGGTGCTAGCAGGGAATTCTCTGCCTGCCTTTCCCCAGTGCTCTGCAAGATCTCCAGGACAACATAGAATCTGGGGCTCTGTGCTTTCTTTCGTTCTGAACAAGTGTTAGTGTTTTCTGCACAAAAGCGATTCTGCGAAGCAATGTGAACACTTCTGCTTCCCAGGCACAGAGAAGGTGCTAGCAGGGAATTCTCTGCCTGCCTTTCCCCAGTGCTCTGCAAGCTCTCCAGGTCAACATAAAATCTGGGGCTCTGTGCTTTCTTTCCTTCTGAACAAGTGTTACTGTTTTCTGCACAAAAGCGATTCTTGCGAAGCAATGTGAACACTTCTGCTTCCCAGGGACAGAGAAGGTGCTAGGAAGGAATTCTCTGCCTGCCTTTCCCCAGTGCTCTGCAAGCTCTCCAGGACAACATAAAATCTGGGGCTCTGTGCTTTCTTTCCTTCTGAACAAGTGTTACTGTTTTCTGCACAAAAGCGATTCTGCGAAGCAATGTGAACACTTCTGCTTCCCAGGCACAGAGAAGGCGCTAGCAAGGAATTCTCTGCCTGCCTTTCCCCAGTGCTCTGCAAGCTCTCCAGGACAACATAAAATCTGGGGCTCTGTGCTTTCTTTCGTTCTGAACAAGTGTTACTGTTTTCTGCACAAAAGCGATTCTGCGAAGCAATGTGAACAGGCACAGAGAAGGTGCTAGCAGGGAATTCTCTGCCTGCCTTTCCCCAGTGCTCTGCAAGCTCTCCAGAAAAACAGCAAATCTGGGGCTCTGTGCTTTCTTTCCTTCTGAACAAGTGTTAGTGTTTTCTGCACAAAAGCGATTCTGCGAAGCTATGTGAACAGGCACAGAGAAGGTGCTATCAGGGAATTCTATGCCTGCCTTTCCCCAGTGCTCTGCAAGCTCTCCAGGACAACATAAAATCTGGGGCTCTGTGCTTTCTTTCCTTCTGAACAAGTGTTACTGTTTTCTGCACAAATGCGATTCTGCGAAGCAATGTGAACACTTCTGCTTCCCAGTCACAGAGAAGGTGCTAGGAAGGAATTCTCTGCCTGCCTTTCCCCAGTGCTCTGCAAGCTCTCCAGGACAACATAAAATCTGGGGCTCTGTGCTTTCTTTCGTTCTGAACAAGTGTTAGTGTTTTCTGCACAAAAGCGATTCTTGCGAAGCAATGTGAACACTTCTGCTTCCCAGGCACAGAGAAGGTGCTAGCAAGGAATTCTCTGCCTGCCTTTCCCCAGTGCTCTGCAAGCTCTCCAGGACAACATAAAATCTGGGGCTCTGTGCTTTCTTTCGTTCTGAACAAGTGTTACTGTTTTCTGCACAAATGCGATTCTGCGAAGCAATGTGAACACTTCTGCTTCCCAGGCACAGAGAAGGTGCTAGCAAGGAATTCTCTGCCTGCCTTTCCCCAGTGCTCTGCAAGCTCTCCAGGACAACATAAAATCTGGGGCTCTGTGCTTTCTTTCGTTCTGAACAAGTGTTACTGTTTTCTGCACAAAAGCGATTCTGCGAAGCAATGTGAACAGGCACAGAGAAGGTGCTATCAGGGAATTCTCTGCCTGCCTTTCCCCAGTGCTCTGCAAGCTCTCCAGGACAACAGAGAATCTGGGGCTCTGTGCTTTCTTTCGTTCTGAACAAGTGTTAGTGTTTTCTGCACAAAAGCGATTCTGCGAAGCAATGTGAACAGGCACAGAGAAGGTGCTTGCAGGGAATTCTCTGCCTGCCTTTCCCCAGTGCTCTGCAAGCTCTCCAGGACAACATAAAATCTGGGGCTCTGTACTTTCTTTCGTTCTGAACAAGTGTTAGTGTTTTCTGCACAAAAGCGATTCTTGCGAAGCAATGTGAACACTTCTCCTTCCCAGGCACAGAGAAGGTGCTAGCAGGGAATTCTCTGCCTGCCTTTCCCCAGTGCTCTGCAAGCTCTCCAGGACAACATAGAATCTGGGGCTCTGTGCTTTCTTTCGTTCTGAACAACTGTTACTGTTTTCTGCACAAAAGCGATTCTTGCGAAGCAATGTGAACACTTCTGCTTCCCAGGCACAGAGAAGGTGCTAGCAGGGAATTCTCTGCCTGCCTTTCCCCAGTGCTCTGCAAGCTCTCCAAGACAACATAGAATCTGGGGCTCTGTGCTTTCTTTCCTTCTGAACAAGTGTTACTGTTTTCTGCACAAAAGCGATTCTTCGAAGCAATGTGAACACTTCTGCTTCCCAGGCACAGAGAAGGTGCTAGGAAGGAATTCTCTGCCTGCCTTTCCCCAGTGTTCTGCAAGCTCTCCAGGACAACATCAAATCTGGGGCTCTGTGCTTTCTTTCGTTCTGAACAAGTGTTACTGTTTTCTGCACAAAAGCGATTCTGCGAAGCAACGTGAACAGGCACAGAGAAGGTGCTAGCAGGGAATTCTCTGCCTGCCTTTCCCCAGTGCTCTGCAAGCTCTCCAGGACAACATAGAATCTGGGGCTCTGTGCTTTCTTTCGTTCTGAACAAGTGTTAGTGTTTTCTGCACAAAAGCGATTCTGCGAAGCAATGTGAACACTTCTGCTTCCCAGGCACAGAGAAGGTGCTATCAGGGAATTCTCTGCCTGCCTTTCCCCAGTGCTCTGCAAGCTCTACAGGTCAACATAAAATCTGGGGCTCTGTGCTTTCTTTCCTTCTGAACAAGTGTTACTGTTTTCTGCACAAAAGCGATTCTGCGAAGCAATGTGAACACTTCTGCTTCCCAGGCACAGAGAAGGCGCTAGCAAGGAATTCTCTGCCTGCCTTTCCCCAGTGCTCTGCAAGCTCTCCAGGACAACATAAAATCTGGGGCTCTGTGCTTTCTTTCGTTCTGAACAAGTGTTACTGTTTTCTGCACAAAAGCGATTCTGCGAAGCAATGTGAACAGGCACAGAGAAGGTGCTAGCAGGGAATTCTCTGCCTGCCTTTCCCCAGTGCTCTGCAAGCTCTCCAGAAAAACAGCAAATCTGGGGCTCTGTGCTTTCTTTCCTTCTGAACAAGTGTTAGTGTTTTCTGCACAAAAGCGATTCTGCGAAGCAATGTGAACAGGCACAGAGAAGGTGCTATCAGGGAATTCTCTGCCTGCCTTTCCCCAGTGCTCTGCAAGCTCTCCAGGACAACAGAGAATCTGGGGCTCTGTGCTTTCTTTCGTTCTGAACAAGTGTTAGTGTTTTCTGCACAAAAGCGATTCTGCGAAGCAATGTGAACAGCACAGAGAAGGTGCTAGGAAGGAATTCTCTGCCTGCCTTTCCCCAGTGCTCTGCAAGCTCTCCAGGACAACATAAAATCTGGGGCTCTGTGCTTTCTTTCGTTCTGAACAAGTGTTAGTGTTTTCTGCACAAAAGCGATTCTTGAGAAGCAATGTGAACACTTCTGCTTCCCAGGCACAGAGAAGGTGCTAGCAAGGAATTCTCTGCCTGCCTTTCCCCAGTGCTCTGCAAGCTCTCCAGGACAACATAAAATCTGGGGCTCTGTGCTTTCTTTCCTTCTGAACAAGTGTTACTGTTTTCTGCACAAATGCGATTCTGCGAAGCAATGTGAACACTTCTGCTTCCCAGGCACAGAGAAGGTGCTAGCAAGGAATTCTCTGCCTGCCTTTCCCCAGTGCTCTGCAAGCTCTCCAGGACAACATAAAATCTGGGGCTCTGTGCTTTCTTTCGTTCTGAACAAGTGTTACTGTTTTCTGCACAAAAGCGATTCTGCGAAGCAATGTGAACAGGCACAGAGAAGGTGCTAGCAGGGAATTCTCTGCCTGCCTTTCCCCAGTGCTCTGCAAGCTCTCCAGAAAAACAGCAAATCTGGGGCTCTGTGCTTTCTTTCCTTCTGAACAAGTGTTACTGTTTTCTGCACAAAAGCGATTCTGCGAAGCAATGTGAACAGGCACAGAGAAGGTGCTATCAGGGAATTCTCTGCCTGCCTTTCCCCAGTGCTCTGCAAGCTCTCCAGGACAACAGAGAATCTGGGGCTCTGTGCTTTCTTTCGTTCTGAACAAGTGTTAGTGTTTTCTGCACAAAAGCGATTCTGCGAAGCAATGTGAACAGGCACAGAGAAGGTGCTTGCAGGGAATTCTCTGCCTGCCTTTCCCCAGTGCTCTGCAAGCTCTCCAGGACAACATAGAATCTGGGGCTCTGTGCTTTCTTTCGTTCTGAACAAGTGTTAGTGTTTTCTGCACAAAAGCGATTCTTGCGAAGCAATGTGAACACTTCTCCTTCCCAGGCACAGAGAAGGTGCTAGCAGGGAATTCTCTGCCTGCCTTTCCCCAGTGCTCTGCAAGCTCTCCAGGACAACATAGAATCTGGGGCTCTGTGCTTTCTTTCGTTCTGAACAACTGTTACTGTTTTCTGCACAAAAGCGATTCTTGCGAAGCAATGTGAACACTTCTGCTTCCCAGGCACAGAGAAGGTGCTAGCAGGGAATTCTCTGCCTGCCTTTCCCCAGTGCTCTGCAAGCTCTCCAAGACAACATAGAATCTGGGGCTCTGTGCTTTCTTTCCTTCTGAACAAGTGTTACTGTTTTCTGCACAAAAGCGATTCTTCGAAGCAATGTGAACACTTCTGCTTCCCAGTCACAGAGAAGGTGCTAGGAAGGAATTCTCTGCCTGCCTTTCCCCAGTGCTCTGCAAGCTCTCCAGGACAACATAAAATCTGGGGCTCTGTGCTTTCTTTCCTTCTGAACAAGTGTTACTGTTTTCTGCACAAAAGCGATTCTGCGAAGCAATGTGAACAGGCACAGAGAAGGTGCTAGCAGGGAATTCTCTGCCTGCCTTTCCCCAGTGCTCTGCAAGCTCTCCAGGACAACATAGAATCTGGGGCTCTGTGCTTTCTTTCGTTCTGAACAAGTGTTAGTGTTTTCTGCACAAAAGCGATTCTTGCGAAGCAATGTGAACACTTCTGCTTCCCAGGCACAGAGAAGGTGCTAGCAGGGAATTCTCTGCCTGCCTTTCCCCAGTGCTCTGCAAGCTCTCCAGGTCAACATAAAATCTGGGGCTCTGTGCTTTCTTTCCTTCTGAACAAGTGTTACTGTTTTCTGCACAAAAGCGATTCTTGCGAAGCAATGTGAACACTTCTGCTTCCCAGGGACAGAGAAGGTGCTAGCAAGGAATTCTCTGCCTGCCTTTCCCCAGTGCTCTGCAAGCTCTCCAGGACAACATAAAATCTGGGGCTCTGTGCTTTCTTTCGTTCTGAACAAGTGTTAGTGTTTTCTGCACAAAAGCGATTCTGCGAAGCAATGTGAACACTTCTGCTTCCCAGGCACAGAGAAGGCGCTAGCAAGGAATTCTCTGCCTGCCTTTCCCCAGTGCTCTGCAAGCTCTCCAGGACAACATAAAATCTGGGGCTCTGTGCTTTCTTTCGTTCTGAACAAGTGTTACTGTTTTCTGCACAAAAGCGATTCTGCGAAGCAATGTGAACAGGCACAGAGAAGGTGCTAGCAGGGAATTCTCTGCCTGCCTTTCCCCAGTGCTCTGCAAGCTCTCCAGAAAAACAGCAAATCTGGGGCTCTGTGCTTTCTTTCCTTCTGAACAAGTGTTACTGTTTTCTGCACAAAAGCGATTCTGCGAAGCAATGTGAACAGGCACAGAGAAGGTGCTATCAGGGAATTCTCTGCCTGCCTTTCCCCAGTGCTCTGCAAGCTCTCCAGAAAAACAGCAAATCTGGGGCTCTGTGCTTTCTTTCCTTCTGAACAAGTGTTACTGTTTTCTGCACAAAAGCGATTCTGCGAAGCAATGTGAACAGGCACAGAGAAGGTGCTAGGAAGGAATTCTCTTCCTGCCTTTCCCCAGTGCTCTGCAAGCTCTCCAGGACAACATAAAATCTGGGGCTCTGTGCTTTCTTTCGTTCTGAACAAGTGTTAGTGTTTTCTGCACAAAAGCGATTCTTGCGAAGCAATGTGAACACTTCTGCTTCCCAGGCACAGAGAAGGTGCTATCAGGGAATTCTCTGCCTGCCTTTCCCCAGTGCTCTGCAAGCTCTCCAGGACAACATAGAATCTGGGGCTCTGTGCTTTCTTTCGTTCTGAACAACTGTTACTGTTTTCTGCACAAAAGCGATTCTTGCGAAGCAATGTGAACACTTCTGCTTCCCAGGCACAGAGAAGGTGCTAGGAAGGAATTCTCTGCCTGCCTTTCCCCAGTGCTCTGCAAGCTCTCCAGGACAACATAAAATCTGGGGCTCTGTGCTTTCTTTCGTTCTGAACAAGTGTTACTGTTTTCTGCACAAAAGCGATTCTGCGAAGCAACGTGAACAGGCAGGGAGAAGGTGCTAGCAGGGAATTCTCTGCCTGCCTTTCCCCAGTGCTCTGCAAGCTCTCCAGGACAACATAGAATCTGGGGCTCTGTGCTTTCTTTCGTTCTGAACAAGTGTTACTGTTTTCTGCACAAAAGCGATTCTTGCGAAGCAATGTGAACACTTCTGCTTCCCAGGGACAGAGAAGGTGCTAGCAAGGAATTCTCTGCCTGCCTTTCCCCAGTGCTCTGCAAGCTCTCCAGGACAACATAAAATCTGGGGCTCTGTGCTTTCTTTCGTTCTGAACAAGTGTTACTGTTTTCTGCACAAAAGCGATTCTGCGAAGCAATGTGAACACTTCTGCTTCCCAGGCACAGAGAAGGCGCTAGCAAGGAATTCTCTGCCTGCCTTTCCCCAGTGCTCTGCAAGCTCTCCAGGACAACATCAAATTTGGGGCTCTGTGCTTTCTTTCGTTCTGAACAAGTGTTACTGTTTTCTGCACAAAAGCGATTCTGCGAAGCAATGTGAACAGGCACAGAGAAGGTGCTATCAGGGAATTCTCTGCCTGCCTTTCCCCAGTGCTCTGCAAGCTCTCCAGGACAACATAAAATCTGGGGCTCTGTGCTTTCTTTCGTTCTGAACAAGTGTTACTGTTTTCTGCACAAAAGCGATTCTGCGAAGCAATGTGAACAGGCACAGAGAAGGTGCTAGCAGGGAATTCTCTGCCTGCCTTTCCCCAGTGCTCTGCAAGCTCTCCAGGACAACAGAGAATCTGGGGCTCTGTGCTTTCTTTCGTTCTGAACAAGTGTTAGTGTTTTCTGCACAAAAGCGATTCTGCGAAGCAATGTGAACAGGCACAGAGAAGGTGCTAGGAAGGAATTCTCTTCCTGCCTTTCCCCAGTGCTCTGCAAGCTCTCCAGGACAACATAAAATCTGGGGCTCTGTGCTTTCTTTCGTTCTGAACAAGTGTTAGTGTTTTCTGCACAAAAGCGATTCTTGCGAAGCAATGTGAACACTTCTGCTTCCCAGGCACAGAGAAGGTGCTATCAGGGAATTCTCTGCCTGCCTTTCCCCAGTGCTCTGCAAGCTCTCCAGGACAACATAGAATCTGGGGCTCTGTGCTTTCTTTCGTTCTGAACAACTGTTACTGTTTTCTGCACAAAAGCGATTCTTGCGAAGCAATGTGAACACTTCTGCTTCCCAGGCACAGAGAAGGTGCTAGGAAGGAATTCTCTGCCTGCCTTTCCCCAGTGCTCTGCAAGCTCTCCAGGACAACATAAAATCTGGGGCTCTGTGCTTTCTTTCGTTCTGAACAAGTGTTACTGTTTTCTGCACAAAAGCGATTCTGCGAAGCAACGTGAACAGGCACAGAGAAGGTGCTATCAGGGAATTCTCTGCCTGCCTTTCCCCAGTGCTCTGCAAGCTCTCCAGGACAACATAGAATCTGGGGCTCTGTGCTTTCTTTCGTTCTGAACAAGTGTTACTGTTTTCTGCAATAAAGCGATTCTTGCGAAGCAATGTGAACACTTGTGCTTCCCAGGCACAGAGAAGGTGCTAGCAGGGAATTCTCTGCCTGCCTTTCCCCAGTGCTCTGCAAGCTCTCCAGGACAACATAAAATCTGGGGCTCTGTGCTTTCTTTCGTTCTGAACAAGTGTTACTGTTTTCTGCACAAAAGCGATTCTGCGAAGCAATGTGAACAGGCACAGAGAAGGTGCTAGCAGGGAATTCTCTGCCTGCCTTTCCCCAGTGCTCTGCAAGCTCTCCAGGACAACAGCAAATCTGGGGCTCTGTGCTTTCTTTCGTTCTGAACAAGTGTTACTGTTTTCTGCACAAAAGCGATTCTTGCGAAGCAATGTGAACACTTCTGCTTCACAGGCACAGAGAAGGTGCTAGCAGGGAATTCTCTGCCTGCCTTTCCCCAGTGCTCTGCAAGCTCTCCAGGACAACATAGAATCTGGGGCTCTGTGCTTTCTTTCGTTCTGAACAACTGTTACTGTTTTCTGCACAAAAGCGATTCTGCGAAGCTATGTGAACAGGCACAGAGAAGGTGCTATCAGGGAATTCTCTGCCTGCCTTTCCCCAGTGCTCTGCAAGCTCTCCAGGACAACAGAGAATCTGGGGCTCTGTGCTTTCTTTCGTTCTGAACAAGTGTTAGTGTTTTCTGCACAAAAGCGATTCTGCGAAGCAATGTGAACAGGCACAGAGAAGGTGCTTGCAGGGAATTCTCTGCTTGCCTTTCCCCAGTGCTCTGC
Organism: Strix aluco; assembly: GCF_031877795.1. Taxonomy (NCBI): domain Eukaryota; kingdom Metazoa; phylum Chordata; class Aves; order Strigiformes; family Strigidae; genus Strix; species Strix aluco. The sequence goes on from NW_027436647.1 coordinate 3,927,719, forward strand.
AAGCTCTCCAGGACAACATAGAATCTGGGGCTCTGTGCTTTCTTTCGTTCTGAACAACTGTTAGTGTTTTCTGCACAAAAGCGATTCTTGCGAAGCAATGTGAACACTTCTGCTTCCCAGGCACAGAGAAGGTGCTAGCAAGGAATTCTCTGCCTGCCTTTCCCCAGTGCTCTGCAAGCTCTCCAGAAAAACAGCAAATCTGGGGCTCTGTGCTTTCTTTCCTTCTGAACAAGTGTTACTGTTTTCTGCACAAAAGCGATTCTGCGAAGCAATGTGAACACTTCTGCTTCCCAGGCAGGGAGAAGGTGCTAGCAGGGAATTCTCTGCCTGCCTTTCCCCAGTGCTCTGCAAGCTCTCCAAGACAACATAGAATCTGGGGCTCTGTGCTTTCTTTCCTTCTGAACAAGTGTTACTGTTTTCTGCACAAAAGCGATTCTTCGAAGCAATGTGAACACTTCTGCTTCCCAGTCACAGAGAAGGTGCTAGGAAGGAATTCTCTGCCTGCCTTTCCCCAGTGCTCTGCAAGCTCTCCAGGACAACATAAAATCTGGGGCTCTGTGCTTTCTTTCCTTCTGAACAAGTGTTACTGTTTTCTGCACAAAAGCGATTCTGCGAAGCAACGTGAACAGGCACAGAGAAGGTGCTAGCAGGGAATTCTCTGCCTGCCTTTCCCCAGTGCTCTGCAAGATCTCCAGGACAACATAGAATCTGGGGCTCTGTGCTTTCTTTCGTTCTGAACAAGTGTTAGTGTTTTCTGCACAAAAGCGATTCTGCGAAGCAATGTGAACACTTCTGCTTCCCAGGCAGGGAGAAGGTGCTAGCAGGGAATTCTCTGCCTGCCTTTCCCCAGTGCTCTGCAAGCTCTCCAGGTCAACATAAAATCTGGGGCTCTGTGCTTTCTTTCCTTCTGAACAAGTGTTACTGTTTTCTGCACAAAAGCGATTCTTGCGAAGCAATGTGAACACTTCTGCTTCCCAGGGACAGAGAAGTTGCTAGCAAGGAATTCTCTGCCTGCCTTTCCCCAGTGCTCTGCAAGCTCTCCAGGACAACATAAAATCTGGGGCTCTGTGCTTTCTTTCGTTCTGAACAAGTGTTACTGTTTTCTGCACAAAAGCGATTCTGCGAAGCAATGTGAACACTTCTGCTTCCCAGGCACAGAGAAGGCGCTAGCAAGGAATTCTCTGCCTGCCTTTCCCCAGTGCTCTGCAAGCTCTCCAGGACAACATCAAATTTGGGGCTCTGTGCTTTCTTTCGTTCTGAACAAGTGTTACTGTTTTCTGCACAAAAGCGATTCTGCGAAGCAATGTGAACAGGCACAGAGAAGGTGCTATCAGGGAATTCTCTGCCTGCCTTTCCCCAGTGCTCTGCAAGCTCTCCAGGACAACATAAAATCTGGGGCTCTGTGCTTTCTTTCGTTCTGAACAAGTGTTACTGTTTTCTGCACAAAAGCGATTCTGCGAAGCAATGTGAACAGGCACAGAGAAGGTGCTAGCAGGGAATTCTCTGCCTGCCTTTCCCCAGTGCTCTGCAAGCTCTCCAGGACAACAGAGAATCTGGGGCTCTGTGCTTTCTTTCGTTCTGAACAAGTGTTAGTGTTTTCTGCACAAAAGCGATTCTGCGAAGCAATGTGAACAGGCACAGAGAAGGTGCTAGGAAGGAATTCTCTTCCTGCCTTTCCCCAGTGCTCTGCAAGCTCTCCAGGACAACATAAAATCTGGGGCTCTGTGCTTTCTTTCGTTCTGAACAAGTGTTAGTGTTTTCTGCACAAAAGCGATTCTTGCGAAGCAATGTGAACACTTCTGCTTCCCAGGCACAGAGAAGGTGCTATCAGGGAATTCTCTGCCTGCCTTTCCCCAGTGCTCTGCAAGCTCTCCAGGACAACATAGAATCTGGGGCTCTGTGCTTTCTTTCGTTCTGAACAACTGTTACTGTTTTCTGCACAAAAGCGATTCTTGCGAAGCAATGTGAACACTTCTGCTTCCCAGGCACAGAGAAGGTGCTAGGAAGGAATTCTCTGCCTGCCTTTCCCCAGTGCTCTGCAAGCTCTCCAGGACAACATAAAATCTGGGGCTCTGTGCTTTCTTTCGTTCTGAACAAGTGTTACTGTTTTCTGCACAAAAGCGATTCTGCGAAGCAACGTGAACAGGCACAGAGAAGGTGCTATCAGGGAATTCTCTGCCTGCCTTTCCCCAGTGCTCTGCAAGCTCTCCAGGACAACATAGAATCTGGGGCTCTGTGCTTTCTTTCGTTCTGAACAAGTGTTACTGTTTTCTGCAATAAAGCGATTCTTGCGAAGCAATGTGAACACTTGTGCTTCCCAGGCACAGAGAAGGTGCTAGCAGGGAATTCTCTGCCTGCCTTTCCCCAGTGCTCTGCAAGCTCTCCAGGACAACATAGAATCTGGGGCTCTGTGCTTTCTTTCGTTCTGAACAAGTGTTAATGTTTTCTGCACAAAAGCGATTCTGCGAAGCAATGTGAACAGGCACAGAGAAGGTGCTAGCAGGGAATTCTCTGCCTGCCTTTCCCCAGTGCTCTGCAAGCTCTCCAGGACAACAGCAAATCTGGGGCTCTGAGCTTTCTTTCCTTCTGAACAAGTGTTAGTGTTTTCTGCACAAAAGCGATTCTGCGAAGCAATGTGAACAGGCACAGAGAAGGTGCTAGGAAGGAATTCTCTGCCTGCCTTTCCCCAGTGCTCTGCAAGCTCTCCAGGACAACATAGAATCTGGGGCTCTGTGCTTTCTTTCGTTCTGAACAACTGTTACTGTTTTCTGCACAAAAGCGATTCTTGCGAAGCAATGTGAACACTTCTGCTTCCCAGGCACAGAGAAGGTGCTAGGAAGGAATTCTCTGCCTGCCTTTCCCCAGTGCTCTGCAAGCTCTCCAGGACAACATAAAATCTGGGGCTCTGTGCTTTCTTTCCTTCTGAACAAGTGTTACTGTTTTCTGCACAAAAGCGATTCTGCGAAGCAATGTGAACAGGCACAGAGAAGGTGCTATCAGGGAATTCTCTGCCTGCCTTTCCCCAGTGCTCTGCAAGCTCTCCAGGACAACATAGAATCTGGGGCTCTGTGCTTTCTTTCGTTCTGAACAAGTGTTACTGTTTTCTGCACAAAAGCGATTCTTGCGAAGCAATGTGAACACTTCTGCTTCCCAGGCACAGAGAAGGTGCTAGCAGGGAATTCTCTGCCTGCCTTTCCCCAGTGCTCTGCAAGCTCTCCAGAAAAACAGCAAATCTGGGCTCTGTGCTTTCTTTCCTTCTGAACAAGTGTTAGTGTTTTCTGCACAAAAGCGATTCTGCGAAGCAATGTGAACAGGCACAGAGAAGGTGCTATCAGGGAATTCTCTGCCTGCCTTTCCCCAGTGCTCTGCAAGCTCTCCAGGACAACAGAGAATCTGGGGCTCTGTGCTTTCTTTCGTTCTGAACAAGTGTTACTGTTTTCTGCACAAAAGCGATTCTGCGAAGCAATGTGAACAGGCACAGAGAAGGTGCTAGGAAGGAATTCTCTGCCTGCCTTTCCCCAGTGCTCTGCAAGCTCTCCAGGACAACATAAAATCTGGGGCTCTGTGCTTTCTTTCGTTCTGAACAAGTGTTAGTGTTTTCTGCACAAAAGCGATTCTTGCGAAGCAATGTGAACACTTCTGCTTCCCAGGCACAGAGAAGGTGCTAGCAAGGAATTCTCTGCCTGCCTTTCCCCAGTGCTCTGCAAGCTCTCCAGGACAACATAAAATCTGGGGCTCTGTGCTTTCTTTCGTTCTGAACAAGTGTTACTGTTTTCTGCACAAAAGCGATTCTGCGAAGCAATGTGAACAGGCACAGAGAAGGTGCTATCAGGGAATTCTCTGCCTGCCTTTCCCCAGTGCTCTGCAAGCTCTCCAGAAAAACAGCAAATCTGGGGCTCTGTGCTTTCTTTCCTTCTGAACAAGTGTTACTGTTTTCTGCACAAAAGCGATTCTGCGAAGCAATGTGAACAGGCACAGAGAAGGTGCTATCAGGGAATTCTCTGCCTGCCTTTCCCCAGTGCTCTGCAAGCTCTCCAGGACAACAGAGAATCTGGGGCTCTGTGCTTTCTTTCGTTCTGAACAACTGTTACTGTTTTCTGCACAAAAGAGATTCTGCGAAGCAATGTGAACACGCACAGAGAAGGTGCTAGCAGGGAATTCTCTGCCTGCCTTTCCCCAGTGCTCTGCAAGCTCTCCAGGACAACATAAAATCTGGGGCTCTGTGCTTTCTTTCCTTCTGAACAAGTGTTACTGTTTTCTGCACAAAAGCGATTCTTGCGAAGCAATGTGAACACTTCTGCTTCCCAGGCACAGAGAAGGTGCTAGCAGGGAATTCTCTGCCTGCCTTTCCCCAGTGCTCTGCAAGCTCTCCAGGACAACATAGAATCTGGGGCTCTGTGCTTTCTTTCGTTCTGAACAACTGTTACTGTTTTCTGCACAAAAGCGATTCTGCGAAGCAATGTGAACAGGCACAGAGAAGGTGCTAGGAAGGAATTCTCTGCCTGCCTTTCCCCAGTGCTCTGCAAGCTCTCCAGGACAACATAGAATCTGGGGCTCTGTGCTTTCTTTCGTTCTGAACAACTGTTACTGTTTTCTGCACAAAAGCGATTCTTGCGAAGCAATGTGAACACTTCTGCTTCCCAGGCACAGAGAAGGTGCTAGCAGGGAATTCTCTGCCTGCCTTTCCCCAGTGCTCTGCAAGCTCTCCAGGACAACATAAAATCTGGGGCTCTGTGCTTTCTTTACTTCTGAACAAGTGTTACTGTTTTCTGCACAAAAGCGATTCTGCGAAGCAATGTGAACAGGCACAGAGAAGGTGCTATCAGGGAATTCTCTGCCTGCCTTTCCCCAGTGCTCTGCAAGCTCTCCAGGACAACATAGAATCTGGGGCTCTGTGCTTTCTTTCGTTCTGAACAAGTGTTACTGTTTTCTGCACAAAAGCGATTCTTGCGAAGCAATGTGAACACTTCTGCTTCACAGGCACAGAGAAGGTGCTAGCAGGGAATTCTCTGCCTGCCTTTCCCCAGTGCTCTGCAAGCTCTCCAGGACAACATAGAATCTGGGGCTCTGTGCTTTCTTTCGTTCTGAACAACTGTTACTGTTTTCTGCACAAAAGCGATTCTGCGAAGCTATGTGAACAGGCACAGAGAAGGTGCTAGCAGGGAATTCTCTGCCTGCCTTTCCCCAGTGCTCTGCAAGCTCTCCAGAAAAACAGCAAATCTGGGCTCTGTGCTTTCTTTCCTTCTGAACAAGTGTTAGTGTTTTCTGCACAAAAGCGATTCTGCGAAGCAATGTGAACAGGCACAGAGAAGGTGCTATCAGGGAATTCTCTGCCTGCCTTTCCCTAGTGCTCTGCAAGCTCTCCAGGACAACAGAGAATCTGGGGCTCTGTGCTTTCTTTCGTTCTGAACAAGTGTTACTGTTTTCTGCACAAAAGCGATTCTGCGAAGCAATGTGAACAGGCACAGAGAAGGTGCTAGGAAGGAATTCTCTGCCTGCCTTTCCCCAGTGCTCTGCAAGCTCTCCAGGACAACAGAGAATCTGGGGCTCTGTGCTTTCTTTCGTTCTGAACAAGTGTTAGTGTTTTCTGCACAAAAGCGATTCTTGCGAAGCAATGTGAACACTTCTGCTTCCCAGGCACAGAGAAGGTGCTAGCAAGGAATTCTCTGCCTGCCTTTCCCCAGTGCTCTGCAAGCTCTCCAGGACAACATAAAATCTGGGGCTCTGTGCTTTCTTTCGTTCTGAACAAGTGTTACTGTTTTCTGCACAAAAGCGATTCTGCGAAGCAATGTGAACAGGCACAGAGAAGGTGCTATCAGGGAATTCTCTGCCTGCCTTTCCCCAGTGCTCTGCAAGCTCTCCAGAAAAACAGCAAATCTGGGGCTCTGTGCTTTCTTTCCTTCTGAACAAGTGTTACTGTTTTCTGCACAAAAGCGATTCTTCGAAGCAATGTGAACAGGCACAGAGAAGGTGCTATCAGGGAATTCTCTGCCTGCCTTTCCCCAGTGCTCTGCAAGCTCTCCAGGACAACATAGAATCTGGGGCTCTGTGCTTTCTTTCGTTCTGAACAAGTGTTACTGTTTTCTGCACAAAAGCGATTCTGCGAAGCAATGTGAACACGCACAGAGAAGGTGCTAGCAGGGAATTCTCTGCCTGCCTTTCCCCAGTGCTCTGCAAGCTCTCCAGGACAACATAAAATCTGGGGCTCTGTGCTTTCTTTCGTTCTGAACAAGTGTTACTGTTTTCTGCACAAAAGCGATTCTTGCGAAGCAATGTGAACACTTCTGCTTCCCAGGCACAGAGAAGGTGCTAGCAGGGAATTCTCTGCCTGCCTTTCCCCAGTGCTCTGCAAGCTCTCCAAGACAACATAGAATCTGGGGCTCTGTGCTTTCTTTCCTTCTGAACAAGTGTTACTGTTTTCTGCACAAAAGCGATTCTTCGAAGCAATGTGAACACTTCTGCTTCCCAGGCACAGAGAAGGTGCTAGGAAGGAATTCTCTGCCTGCCTTTCCCCAGTGCTCTGCAAGCTCTCCAGGACAACATAAAATCTGGGGCTCTGTGCTTTCTTTCCTTCTGAACAAGTGTTACGGTTTTCTGCACAAAAGCGATTCTGTGAAACAATGTGAACAGGGACAGAGAAGGTGCTAGCAGGGAATTCTCTGCCTGCCTTTCCCCAGTGCTCTGCAAGCTCTCCAGGACAACATAAAATCTGGGGCTCTGTGCTTTCTTTCCTTCTGAACAAGTGTTAGTGTTTTCTGCACAAAAGCGATTCTTGCGAAGCAATGTGAACACTTCTGCTTCCCAGGCACAGAGAAGGTGCTATCAGGGAATTCTCTGCCTGCCTTTCCCCAGTGCTCTGCAAGCTCTCCAGGACAACATAGAATCTGGGGCTCTGTGCTTTCTTTCCTTCTGAACAAGTGTTACTGTTTTCTGCACAAAAGCGATTCTGCGAAGCAATGTGAACAGGCACAGAGAAGGTGCTAGCAGGGAATTCTCTGCCTGCCTTTCCCCAGTGCTCTGCAAGCTCTCCAGGACAACATAAAATCTGGGGCTCTGTGCTTTCTTTCCTTCTGAACAAGTGTTACTGTTTTCTGCACAAAAGCGATTCTGCGAAGCAATGTGAACAGGCACAGAGAAGGTGCTAGCAGGGAATTCTCTGCCTGCCTTTCCCCAGTGCTCTGCAAGCTCTCCAGAAAAACAGCAAATCTGGGGCTCTGTGCTTTCTTTCCTTCTGAACAAGTGTTACTGTTTTCTGCACAAAAGCGATTCTGCGAAGCAATGTGAACAGGCACAGAGAAGGTGCTATCGGTGAATTCTCTGCCTGCCTTTCCCCAGTGCTCTGCAAGCTCTCCAGGACAACAGAGAATCTGGGGCTCTGTGCTTTCTTTCGTTCTGAACAAGTGTTAGTGTTTTCTGCACAAAAGCGATTCTGCGAAGCAATGTGAACAGGCACAGAGAAGGTGCTAGGAAGGAATTCTCTGCCTGCCTTTCCCCAGTGCTCTGCAAGCTCTCCAGGACAACATAAAATCTGGGGCTCTGTGCTTTCTTTCGTTCTGAACAAGTGTTAGTGTTTTCTGCACAAAAGCGATTCTTGCGAAGCAATGTGAACACTTCTGCTTCCCAGGCACAGAGAAGGTGCTAGCAAGGAATTCTCTGCCTGCCTTTCCCCAGTGCTCTGCAAGCTCTCCAGGACAACATAAAATCTGGGGCTCTGTGCTTTCTTTCCTTCTGAACAAGTGTTACTGTTTTCTGCACAAATGCGATTCTGCGAAGCAATGTGAACACTTCTGCTTCCCAGGCACAGAGAAGGTGCTAGCAAGGAATTCTCTGCCTGCCTTTCCCCAGTGCTCTGCAAGCTCTCCAGGACAACATAAAATCTGGGGCTCTGTGCTTTCTTTCGTTCTGAACAAGTGTTACTGTTTTCTGCACAAAAGCGATTCTGCGAAGCAATGTGAACAGGCACAGAGAAGGTGCTAGCAGGGAATTCTCTGCCTGCCTTTCCCCAGTGCTCTGCAAGCTCTCCAGAAAAACAGCAAATCTGGGGCTCTGTGCTTTCTTTCCTTCTGAACAAGTGTTACTGTTTTCTGCACAAAAGCGATTCTGCGAAGCTATGTGAACACTTCTGCTTCCCAGTCACAGAGAAGGTGCTAGGAAAGAATTCTCTGCCTGCCTTTCCCCAGTGCTCTGCAAGCTCTCCAGGACAACATAAAATCTGGGGCTCTGTGCTTTCTTTCGTTCTGAACAAGTGTTACTGTTTTCTGCACAAAAGCGATTCTGCGAAGCAACGTGAACAGGCACAGAGAAGGTGCTAGCAGGGAATTCTCTGCCTGCCTTTCCCCAGTGCTCTGCAAGATCTCCAGGACAACATAGAATCTGGGGCTCTGTGCTTTCTTTCGTTCTGAACAAGTGTTAGTGTTTTCTGCACAAAAGCGATTCTGCGAAGCAATGTGAACACTTCTGCTTCCCAGGCACAGAGAAGGTGCTAGCAGGGAATTCTCTGCCTGCCTTTCCCCAGTGCTCTGCAAGATCTCCAGGTCAACATAAAATCTGGGGCTCTGTGCTTTCTTTCCTTCTGAACAAGTGTTACTGTTTTCTGCACAAAAGCGATTCTTGCGAAGCAATGTGAACACTTCTGCTTCCCAGGGACAGAGAAGGTGCTAGGAAGGAATTCTCTGCCTGCCTTTCCCCAGTGCTCTGCAAGCTCTCCAGGACAACATAAAATCTGGGGCTCTGTGCTTTCTTTCCTTCTGAACAAGTGTTACTGTTTTCTGCACAAAAGCGATTCTGCGAAGCAATGTGAACACTTCTGCTTCCCAGGCACAGAGAAGGCGCTAGCAAGGAATTCTCTGCCTGCCTTTCCCCAGTGCTCTGCAAGCTCTCCAGGACAACATAAAATCTGGGGCTCTGTGCTTTCTTTCGTTCTGAACAAGTGTTACTGTTTTCTGCACAAAAGCGATTCTGCGAAGCAATGTGAACAGGCACAGAGAAGGTGCTAGCAGGGAATTCTCTGCCTGCCTTTCCCCAGTGCTCTGCAAGCTCTCCAGAAAAACAGCAAATCTGGGGCTCTGTGCTTTCTTTCCTTCTGAACAAGTGTTAGTGTTTTCTGCACAAAAGCGATTCTGCGAAACAATGTGAACAGGCACAGAGAAGGTGCTATCAGGGAATTCTATGCCTGCCTTTCCCCAGTGCTCTGCAAGCTCTCCAGGACAACAGAGAATCTGGGGCTCTGTGCTTTCTTTCGTTCTGAACAAGTGTTAGTGTTTTCTGCACAAAAGCGATTCTGCGAAGCAATGTGAACAGGCACAGAGAAGGTGCTAGGAAGGAATTCTCTGCCTGCCTTTCCCCAGTGCTCTGCAAGCTCTCCAGGACAACATAAAATCTGGGGCTCTGTGCTTTCTTTCGTTCTGAACAAGTGTTAGTGTTTTCTGCACAAAAGCGATTCTTGCGAAGCAATGTGAACACTTCTGCTTCCCAGGCACAGAGAAGGTGCTAGCAAGGAATTCTCTGCCTGCCTTTCCCCAGTGCTCTGCAAGCTCTCCAGGACAACATAAAATCTGGGGCTCTGTGCTTTCTTTCGTTCTGAACAACTGTTACTGTTTTCTGCACAAAAGCGATTCTTGCGAAGCAATGTGAACACTTCTGCTTCCCAGGCACAGAGAAGGTGCTAGCAAGGAATTCTCTGCCTGCCTTTCCCCAGTGCTCTGCAAGCTCTCCAGGACAACATAAAATCTGGGGCTCTGTGCTTTCTTTCGTTCTGAACAAGTGTTACTGTTTTCTGCACAAAAGCGATTCTGCGAAGCAATGTGAACAGGCACAGAGAAGGTGCTAGCAGGGAATTCTCTGCCTGCCTTTCCCCAGTGCTCTGCAAGCTCTCCAGAAAAACAGCAAATCTGGGGCTCTGTGCTTTCTTTCCTTCTGAACAAGTGTTACTGTTTTCTGCACAAAAGCGATTCTGCGAAGCAATGTGAACAGGCACAGAGAAGGTGCTATCAGGGAATTCTCTGCCTGCCTTTCCCCAGTGCTCTGCAAGCTCTCCAGGACAACAGAGAATCTGGGGCTCTGTGCTTTCTTTCGTTCTGAACAAGTGTTAGTGTTTTCTGCACAAAAGCGATTCTGCGAAGCAATGTGAACAGGCACAGAGAAGGTGCTTGCAGGGAATTCTCTGCCTGCCTTTCCCCAGTGCTCTGCAAGCTCTCCAGGACAACATAAAATCTGGGGCTCTGTACTTTCTTTCGTTCTGAACAAGTGTTAGTGTTTTCTGCACAAAAGCGATTCTTGCGAAGCAATGTGAACACTTCTCCTTCCCAGGCACAGAGAAGGTGCTAGCAGGGAATTCTCTGCCTGCCTTTCCCCAGTGCTCTGCAAGCTCTCCAAGACAACATAGAATCTGGGGCTCTGTGCTTTCTTTCCTTCTGAACAAGTGTTACTGTTTTCTGCACAAAAGCGATTCTTCGAAGCAATGTGAACACTTCTGCTTCCCAGGCACAGAGAAGGTGCTAGGAAGGAATTCTCTGCCTGCCTTTCCCCAGTGTTCTGCAAGCTCTCCAGGACAACATCAAATCTGGGGCTCTGTGCTTTCTTTCGTTCTGAACAAGTGTTACTGTTTTCTGCACAAAAGCGATTCTGCGAAGCAACGTGAACAGGCACAGAGAAGGTGCTAGCAGGGAATTCTCTGCCTGCCTTTCCCCAGTGCTCTGCAAGATCTCCAGGACAACATAGAATCTGGGGCTCTGTGCTTTCTTTCGTTCTGAACAAGTGTTAGTGTTTTCTGCACAAAAGCGATTCTGCGAAGCAATGTGAACACTTCTGCTTCCCAGGCACAGAGAAGGTGCTATCAGGGAATTCTCTGCCTGCCTTTCCCCAGTGCTCTGCAAGCTCTACAGGTCAACATAAAATCTGGGGCTCTGTGCTTTCTTTCGTTCTGAACAAGTGTTACTGTTTTCTGCACAAAAGCGATTCTTGCGAAGCAATGTGAACACTTCTGCTTCCCAGGGACAGAGAAGGTGCTAGCAAGGAATTCTCTGCCTGCCTTTCCCCAGTGCTCTGCAAGCTCTCCAGGACAACATAAAATCTGGGGCTCTGTGCTTTCTTTCGTTCTGAACAAGTGTTACTGTTTTCTGCACAAAAGCGATTCTGCAAAGCAATGTGAACACTTCTGCTTCCCAGGCACAGAGAAGGTGCTATCAGGGAATTCTCTGCCTGCCTTTCCCCAGTGCTCTGCAAGCTCTCCAGGACAACATAAAATCTGGGGCTCTGTGCTTTCTTTCGTTCTGAACAAGTGTTACTGTTTTCTGCACAAAAGCGATTCTGCGAAGCAATGTGAACAGGCACAGAGAAGGTGCTAGCAGGGAATTCTCTGCCTGCCTTTCCCCAGTGCTCTGCAAGCTCTCCAGAAAAACAGCAAATCTGGGGCTCTGTGCTTTCTTTCCTTCTGAACAAGTGTTAGTGTTTTCTGCACAAAAGCGATTCTGCGAAGCAATGTGAACAGGCACAGAGAAGGTGCTATCAGGGAATTCTCTGCCTGCCTTTCCCCAGTGCTCTGCAAGCTCTCCAGGACAACAGAGAATCTGGGGCTCTGTGCTTTCTTTCGTTCTGAACAAGTGTTAGTGTTTTCTGCACAAAAGCGATTCTGCGAAGCAATGTGAACAGCACAGAGAAGGTGCTAGGAAGGAATTCTCTGCCTGCCTTTCCCCAGTGCTCTGCAAGATCTCCAGGACAACATAGAATCTGGGGCTCTGTGCTTTCTTTCGTTCTGAACAAGTGTTAGTGTTTTCTGCACAAAAGCGATTCTGCGAAGCAATGTGAACACTTCTGCTTCCCAGGCACAGAGAAGGTGCTAGCAGGGAATTCTCTGCCTGCCTTTCCCCAGTGCTCTGCAAGCTCTCCAGGTCAACATAAAATCTGGGGCTCTGTGCTTTCTTTCCTTCTGAACAAGTGTTACTGTTTTCTGCACAAAAGCGATTCTTGCGAAGCAATGTGAACACTTCTGCTTCCCAGGGACAGAGAAGGTGCTAGGAAGGAATTCTCTGCCTGCCTTTCCCCAGTGCTCTGCAAGCTCTCCAGGACAACATAAAATCTGGGGCTCTGTGCTTTCTTTCCTTCTGAACAAGTGTTAGTGTTTTCTGCACAAAAGCGATTCTGCGAAGCAATGTGAACACTTCTGCTTCCCAGGCACAGAGAAGGCGCTAGCAAGGAATTCTCTGCCTGCCTTTCCCCAGTGCTCTGCAAGCTCTCCAGGACAACATAAAATCTGGGGCTCTGTGCTTTCTTTCGTTCTGAACAAGTGTTACTGTTTTCTGCACAAAAGCGATTCTGCGAAGCAATGTGAACAGGCACAGAGAAGGTGCTAGCAGGGAATTCTCTGCCTGCCTTTCCCCAGTGCTCTGCAAGCTCTCCAGAAAAACAGCAAATCTGGGGCTCTGTGCTTTCTTTCCTTCTGAACAAGTGTTAGTGTTTTCTGCACAAAAGCGATTCTGCGAAGCTATGTGAACAGGCACAGAGAAGGTGCTATCAGGGAATTCTATGCCTGCCTTTCCCCAGTGCTCTGCAAGCTCTCCAGGACAACAGAGAATCTGGGGCTCTGTGCTTTCTTTCGTTCTGAACAAGTGTTAGTGTTTTCTGCACAAAAGCGATTCTGCGAAGCAATGTGAACAGGCACAGAGAAGGTGCTAGGAAGGAATTCTCTGCCTGCCTTTCCCCAGTGCTCTGCAAGCTCTCCAGGACAACATAAAATCTGGGGCTCTGTGCTTTCTTTCGTTCTGAACAAGTGTTAGTGTTTTCTGCACAAAAGCGATTCTTGCGAAGCAATGTGAACACTTCTGCTTCCCAGGCACAGAGAAGGTGCTATCAGGGAATTCTCTGCCTGCCTTTCCCCAGTGCTCTGCAAGCTCTCCAGGACAACATAAAATCTGGGGCTCTGTGCTTTCTTTCGTTCTGAACAAGTGTTAGTGTTTTCTGCACAAAAGCGATTCTTGCGAAGCAATGTGAACACTTCTGCTTCCCAGGCACAGAGAAGGTGCTAGCAAGGAATTCTCTGCCTGCCTTTCCCCAGTGCTCTGCAAGCTCTCCAGGACAACATAAAATCTGGGGCTCTGTGCTTTCTTTCGTTCTGAACAAGTGTTACTGTTTTCTGCACAAAAGCGATTCTGCGAAGCAATGTGAACAGGCACAGAGAAGGTGCTAGCAGGGAATTCTCTGCCTGCCTTTCCCCAGTGCTCTGCAAGCTCTCCAGAAAAACAGCAAATCTGGGGCTCTGTGCTTTCTTTCCTTCTGAACAAGTGTTACTGTTTTCTGCACAAAAGCGATTCTGCGAAGCAATGTGAACAGGCACAGAGAAGGTGCTATCAGGGAATTCTCTGCCTGCCTTTCCCCAGTGCTCTGCAAGCTCTCCAGGACAACAGAGAATCTGGGGCTCTGTGCTTTCTTTCGTTCTGAACAAGTGTTAGTGTTTTCTGCACAAAAGCGATTCTGCGAAGCAATGTGAACAGGCACAGAGAAGGTGCTTGCAGGGAATTCTCTGCCTGCCTTTCCCCAGTGCTCTGCAAGCTCTCCAGGACAACATAAAATCTGGGGCTCTGTACTTTCTTTCGTTCTGAACAAGTGTTAGTGTTTTCTGCACAAAAGCGATTCTTGCGAAGCAATGTGAACACTTCTCCTTCCCAGGCACAGAGAAGGTGCTAGCAGGGAATTCTCTGCCTGCCTTTCCCCAGTGCTCTGCAAGCTCTCCAAGACAACATAGAATCTGGGGCTCTGTGCTTTCTTTCCTTCTGAACAAGTGTTACTGTTTTCTGCACAAAAGCGATTCTTCGAAGCAATGTGAACACTTCTGCTTCCCAGGCACAGAGAAGGTGCTAGCAAGGAATTCTCTGCCTGCCTTTCCCCAGTGCTCTGCAAGCTCTCCAGGACAACATCAAATCTGGGGCTCTGTGCTTTCTTTCGTTCTGAACAAGTGTTACTGTTTTCTGCACAAAAGCGATTCTGCGAAGCAACGTGAACAGGCACAGAGAAGGTGCTAGCAGGGAATTCTCTGCCTGCCTTTCCCCAGTGCTCTGCAAGATCTCCAGGACAACATAGAATCTGGGGCTCTGTGCTTTCTTTCGTTCTGAACAAGTGTTAGTGTTTTCTGCACAAAAGCGATTCTGCGAAGCAATGTGAACACTTCTGCTTCCCAGGCACAGAGAAGGTGCTGTCAGGGAATTCTCTGCCTGCCTTTCCCCAGTGCTCTGCAAGCTCTACAGGTCAACATAAAATCTGGGGCTCTGTGCTTTCTTTCGTTCTGAACAAGTGTTACTGTTTTCTGCACAAAAGCGATTCTGCGAAGCAATGTGAACAGGCACAGAGAAGGTGCTAGCAGGGAATTCTCTGCCTGCCTTTCCCCAGTGCTCTGCAAGCTCTCCAGAAAAACAGCAAATCTGGGGCTCTGTGCTTTCTTTCCTTCTGAACAAGTGTTAGTGTTTTCTGCACAAAAGCGATTCTGCGAAGCAATGTGAACAGGCACAGAGAAGGTGCTATCAGGGAATTCTCTGCCTGCCTTTCCCCAGTGCTCTGCAAGCTCTCCAGGACAACAGAGAATCTGGGGCTCTGTGCTTTCTTTCGTTCTGAACAAGTGTTAGTGTTTTCTGCACAAAAGCGATTCTGCGAAGCAATGTGAACAGCACAGAGAAGGTGCTAGGAAGGAATTCTCTGCCTGCCTTTCCCCAGTGCTCTGCAAGATCTCCAGGACAACATAGAATCTGGGGCTCTGTGCTTTCTTTCGTTCTGAACAAGTGTTAGTGTTTTCTGCACAAAAGCGATTCTGCGAAGCAATGTGAACACTTCTGCTTCCCAGGCACAGAGAAGGTGCTAGCAGGGAATTCTCTGCCTGCCTTTCCCCAGTGCTCTGCAAGCTCTCCAGGTCAACATAAAATCTGGGGCTCTGTGCTTTCTTTGCTTCTGAACAAGTGTTACTGTTTTCTGCACAAAAGCGATTCTTGCGAAGCAATGTGAACACTTCTGCTTCCCAGGGACAGAGAAGGTGCTAGGAAGGAATTCTCTGCCTGCCTTTCCCCAGTGCTCTGCAAGCTCTCCAGGACAACATAAAATCTGGGGCTCTGTGCTTTCTTTCCTTCTGAACAAGTGTTAGTGTTTTCTGCACAAAAGCGATTCTGCGAAGCAATGTGAACACTTCTGCTTCCCAGGCACAGAGAAGGCGCTAGCAAGGAATTCTCTGCCTGCCTTTCCCCAGTGCTCTGCAAGCTCTCCAGGACAACATAAAATCTGGGGCTCTGTGCTTTCTTTCGTTCTGAACAAGTGTTACTGTTTTCTGCACAAAAGCGATTCTGCGAAGCTATGTGAACAGGCACAGAGAAGGTGCTATCAGGGAATTCTATGCCTGCCTTTCCCCAGTGCTCTGCAAGCTCTCCAGGACAACAGAGAATCTGGGGCTCTGTGCTTTCTTTCGTTCTGAACAAGTGTTAGTGTTTTCTGCACAAAAGCGATTCTGCGAAGCAATGTGAACAGGCACAGAGAAGGTGCTAGGAAGGAATTCTCTGCCTGCCTTTCCCCAGTGCTCTGCAAGCTCTCCAGGACAACATAAAATCTGGGGCTCTGTGCTTTCTTTCGTTCTGAACAAGTGTTAGTGTTTTCTGCACAAAAGCGATTCTTGCGAAGCAATGTGAACACTTCTGCTTCCCAGGCACAGAGAAGGTGCTATCAGGGAATTCTCTGCCTGCCTTTCCCCAGTGCTCTGCAAGCTCTCCAGGACAACATAAAATCTGGGGCTCTGTGCTTTCTTTCGTTCTGAACAAGTGTTACTGTTTTCTGCACAAATGCGATTCTGCGAAGCAATGTGAACACTTCTGCTTCCCAGGCACAGAGAAGGTGCTAGCAAGGAATTCTCTGCCTGCCTTTCCCCAGTGCTCTGCAAGCTCTCCAGGACAACATAAAATCTGGGGCTCTGTGCTTTCTTTCGTTCTGAACAAGTGTTACTGTTTTCTGCACAAAAGCGATTCTGCGAAGCAATGTGAACAGGCACAGAGAAGGTGCTAGCAGGGAATTCTCTGCCTGCCTTTCCCCAGTGCTCTGCAAGCTCTCCAGAAAAACAGCAAATCTGGGGCTCTGTGCTTTCTTTCCTTCTGAACAAGTGTTAGTGTTTTCTGCACAAAAGCGATTCTGCGAAGCTATGTGAACAGGCACAGAGAAGGTGCTATCAGGGAATTCTATGCCTGCCTTTCCCCAGTGCTCTGCAAGCTCTCCAGGACAACAGAGAATCTGGGGCTCTGTGCTTTCTTTCGTTCTGAACAAGTGTTAGTGTTTTCTGCACAAAAGCGATTCTGCGAAGCAATGTGAACAGGCACAGAGAAGGTGCTAGGAAGGAATTCTCTGCCTGCCTTTCCCCAGTGCTCTGCAAGCTCTCCAGGACAACATAAAATCTGGGGCTCTGTGCTTTCTTTCGTTCTGAACAAGTGTTAGTGTTTTCTGCACAAAAGCGATTCTTGCGAAGCAATGTGAACACTTCTGCTTCCCAGGCACAGAGAAGGTGCTATCAGGGAATTCTCTGCCTGCCTTTCCCCAGTGCTCTGCAAGCTCTCCAGGACAACATAAAATCTGGGGCTCTGTGCTTTCTTTCGTTCTGAACAAGTGTTACTGTTTTCTGCACAAATGCGATTCTGCGAAGCAATGTGAACACTTCTGCTTCCCAGGCACAGAGAAGGTGCTAGCAAGGAATTCTCTGCCTGCCTTTCCCCAGTGCTCTGCAAGCTCTCCAGGACAACATAAAATCTGGGGCTCTGTGCTTTCTTTCGTTCTGAACAAGTGTTACTGTTTTCTGCACAAAAGCGATTCTGCGAAGCAATGTGAACAGGCACAGAGAAGGTGCTAGCAGGGAATTCTCTGCCTGCCTTTCCCCAGTGCTCTGCAAGCTCTCCAGAAAAACAGCAAATCTGGGGCTCTGTGCTTTCTTTCCTTCTGAACAAGTGTTACTGTTTTCTGCACAAAAGCGATTCTGCGAAGCAATGTGAACAGGCACAGAGAAGGTGCTATCAGGGAATTCTCTGCCTGCCTTTCCCCAGTGCTCTGCAAGCTCTCCAGGACAACAGAGAATCTGGGGCTCTGTGCTTTCTTTCGTTCTGAACAAGTGTTAGTGTTTTCTGCACAAAAGCGATTCTGCGAAGCAATGTGAACAGGCACAGAGAAGGTGCTTGCAGGGAATTCTCTGCCTGCCTTTCCCCAGTGCTCTGCAAGCTCTCCAGGACAACATAAAATCTGGGGCTCTGTACTTTCTTTCGTTCTGAACAAGTGTTACTGTTTTCTGCACAAAAGCGATTCTTGCGAAGCAATGTGAACACTTCTCCTTCCCAGGCACAGAGAAGGTGCTATCAGGGAATTCTCTGCCTGCCTTTCCCCAGTGCTCTGCAAGCTCTCCAGGACAACAGAGAATCTGGGGCTCTGTGCTTTCTTTCGTTCTGAACAAGTGTTAGTGTTTTCTGCACAAAAGCGATTCTGCGAAGCAATGTGAACAGCACAGAGAAGGTGCTAGGAAGGAATTCTCTGCCTGCCTTTCCCCAGTGCTCTGCAAGCTCTCCAGGACAACATAAAATCTGGGGCTCTGTGCTTTCTTTCGTTCTGAACAAGTGTTAGTGTTTTCTGCACAAAAGCGATTCTTGAGAAGCAATGTGAACACTTCTGCTTCCCAGGCACAGAGAAGGTGCTAGCAAGGAATTCTCTGCCTGCCTTTCCCCAGTGCTCTGCAAGCTCTCCAGGACAACATAAAATCTGGGGCTCTGTGCTTTCTTTCCTTCTGAACAAGTGTTACTGTTTTCTGCACAAATGCGATTCTGCGAAGCAATGTGAACACTTCTGCTTCCCAGGCACAGAGAAGGTGCTAGCAAGGAATTCTCTGCCTGCCTTTCCCCAGTGCTCTGCAAGCTCTCCAGGACAACATCAAATCTGGGGCTCTGTGCTTTCTTTCGTTCTGAACAAGTGTTACTGTTTTCTGCACAAAAGCGATTCTGCGAAGCAATGTGAACAGGCACAGAGAAGGTGCTAGCAGGGAATTCTCTGCCTGCCTTTCCCCAGTGCTCTGCAAGCTCTCCAGAAAAACAGCAAATCTGGGGCTCTGTGCTTTCTTTCCTTCTGAGCAAGTGTTACTGTTTTCTGCACAAAAGCGATTATGCAAAGCAATGTGAACAGGCACAGAGAAGGTGCTATCAGGGAATTCTCTGCCTGCCTTTCCCCAGTGCTCTGCAAGCTCTCCAGGACAACAGAGAATCTGGGGCTCTGTGCTTTCTTTCGTTCTGAACAAGTGTTAGTGTTTTCTGCACAAAAGCGATTCTGCGAAGCAATGTGAACAGGCACAGAGAAGGTGCTAGCAGGGAATTCTCTGCCTGCCTTTCCCCAGTGCTCTGCAAGCTCTCCAGGACAACATAAAATCTGGGGCTCTGTGCTTTCTTTCGTTCTGAACAAGTGTTAGTGTTTTCTGCACAAAAGCGATTCTTGCGAAGCAATGTGAACACTTCTCCTTCCCAGGCACAGAGAAGGTGCTAGCAGGGAATTCTCTGCCTGCCTTTCCCCAGTGCTCTGCAAGCTCTCCAAGACAACATAGAATCTGGGGCTCTGTGCTTTCTTTCCTTCTGAACAAGTGTTACTGTTTTCTGCACAAAAGCGATTCTTCGAAGCAATGTGAACACTTCTGCTTCCCAGTCACAGAGAAGGTGCTAGGAAGGAATTCTCTGCCTGCCTTTCCCCAGTGCTCTGCAAGCTCTCCAGGACAACATAAAATCTGGGGCTCTGTGCTTTCTTTCCTTCTGAACAAGTGTTACTGTTTTCTGCACAAAAGCGATTCTGCGAAGCAACGTGAACAGGCACAGAGAAGGTGCTAGCAGGGAATTCTCTGCCTGCCTTTCCCCAGTGCTCTGCAAGATCTCCAGGACAACATAGAATCTGGGGCTCTGTGCTTTCTTTCGTTCTGAACAAGTGTTAGTGTTTTCTGCACAAAAGCGATTCTTGCGAAGCAATGTGAACACTTCTGCTTCCCAGGCACAGAGAAGGTGCTAGCAGGGAATTCTCTGCCTGCCTTTCCCCAGTGCTCTGCAAGATCTCCAGGTCAACATAAAATCTGGGGCTCTGTGCTTTCTTTCCTTCTGAACAAGTGTTACTGTTTTCTGCACAAAAGCGATTCTTGCGAAGCAATGTGAACACTTCTGCTTCCCAGGGACAGAGAAGGTGCTAGCAAGGAATTCTCTGCCTGCCTTTCCCCAGTGCTCTGCAAGCTCTCCAGGACAACATAAAATCTGGGGCTCTGTGCTTTCTTTCGTTCTGAACAAGTGTTACTGTTTTCTGCACAAAAGCGATTCTGCGAAGCAATGTGAACACTTCTGCTTCCCAGGCACAGAGAAGGCGCTAGCAAGGAATTCTCTGCCTGCCTTTCCCCAGTGCTCTGCAAGCTCTCCAGGACAACATAAAATCTGGGGCTCTGTGCTTTCTTTCGTTCTGAACAAGTGTTACTGTTTTCTGCACAAAAGCGATTCTGCGAAGCAATGTGAACAGGCACAGAGAAGGTGCTAGCAGGGAATTCTCTGCCTGCCTTTCCCCAGTGCTCTGCAAGCTCTCCAGAAAAACAGCAAATCTGGGGCTCTGTGCTTTCTTTCCTTCTGAACAAGTGTTACTGTTTTCTGCACAAAAGCGATTCTGCGAAGCAATGTGAACAGGCACAGAGAAGGTGCTATCAGGGAATTCTCTGCCTGCCTTTCCCCAGTGCTCTGCAAGCTCTCCAGAAAAACAGCAAATCTGGGGCTCTGTGCTTTCTTTCGTTCTGAACAAGTGTTAGTATTTTCTGCACAAAAGCGATTCTGCGAAGCAATGTGAACAGGCACAGAGAAGGTGCTAGGAAGGAATTCTCTTCCTGCCTTTCCCCAGTGCTCTGCAAGCTCTCCAGGACAACATAAAATCTGGGGCTCTGTGCTTTCTTTCGTTCTGAACAAGTGTTAGTGTTTTCTGCACAAAAGCGATTCTTGCGAAGCAATGTGAACACTTCTGCTTCCCAGGCACAGAGAAGGTGCTATCAGGGAATTCTCTGCCTGCCTTTCCCCAGTGCTCTGCAAGCTCTCCAGGACAACATAGAATCTGGGGCTCTGTGCTTTCTTTCGTTCTGAACAACTGTTACTGTTTTCTGCACAAAAGCGATTCTTGCGAAGCAATGTGAACACTTCTGCTTCCCAGGCACAGAGAAGGTGCTAGGAAGGAATTCTCTGCCTGCCTTTCCCCAGTGCTCTGCAAGCTCTCCAGGACAACATAAAATCTGGGGCTCTGTGCTTTCTTTCCTTCTGAACAAGTGTTACTGTTTTCTGCACAAAAGCGATTCTGCGAAGCAACGTGAACAGGCACAGAGAAGGTGCTATCAGGGAATTCTCTGCCTGCCTTTCCCCAGTGCTCTGCAAGCTCTCCAGGACAACATAGAATCTGGGGCTCTGTGCTTTCTTTCGTTCTGAACAAGTGTTACTGTTTTCTGCAATAAAGCGATTCTTGCGAAGCAATGTGAACACTTGTGCTTCCCAGGCACAGAGAAGGTGCTAGCAGGGAATTCTCTGCCTGCCTTTCCCCAGTGCTCTGCAAGCTCTCCAGGACAACATAGAATCTGGGGCTCTGTGCTTTCTTTCGTTCTGAACAAGTGTTACTGTTTTCTGCACAAAAGCGATTCTGCGAAGCAATGTGAACAGGCACAGAGAAGGTGCTAGCAGGGAATTCTCTGCCTGCCTTTCCCCAGTGCTCTGCAAGCTCTCCAGGACAACAGCAAATCTGGGGCTCTGTGCTTTCTTTCCTTCTGAACAAGTGTTAGTGTTTTCTGCACAAAAGCGATTCTGCGAAGCAATGTGAACAGGCACAGAGAAGGTGCTAGGAAGGAATTCTCTGCCTGCCTTTCCCCAGTGCTCTGCAAGCTCTCCAGGACAACATAGAATCTGGGGCTCTGTGCTTTCTTTCCTTCTGAACAAGTGTTACTGTTTTCTGCACAAAAGCGATTCTTGCGAAGCAATGTGAACACTTCTGCTTCCCAGGCACAGAGAAGGTGCTAGCAGGGAATTCTCTGCCTGCCTTTCCCCAGTGCTCTGCAAGCTCTCCAGGACAACATAGAATCTGGGGCTCTGTGCTTTCTTTCGTTCTGAACAAGTGTTACTGTTTTCTGCACAAAAGCGATTCTTGCGAAGCAATGTGAACACTTCTGCTTCACAGGCACAGAGAAGGTGCTAGCAGGGAATTCTCTGCCTGCCTTTCCCCAGTGCTCTGCAAGCTCTCCAGGACAACATAGAATCTGGGGCTCTGTGCTTTCTTTCGTTCTGAACAACTGTTACTGTTTTCTGCACAAAAGCGATTCTGCGAAGCTATGTGAACAGGCACAGAGAAGGTGCTAGCAGGGAATTCTCTGCCTGCCTTTCCCCAGTGCTCTGCAAGCTCTCCAGAAAAACAGCAAATCTGGGCTCTGTGCTTTCTTTCCTTCTGAACAAGTGTTAGTGTTTTCTGCACAAAAGCGATTCTGCGAAGCAATGTGAACAGGCACA
This sequence comes from Strix aluco, assembly GCF_031877795.1. Taxonomy (NCBI): domain Eukaryota; kingdom Metazoa; phylum Chordata; class Aves; order Strigiformes; family Strigidae; genus Strix; species Strix aluco. The sequence goes on from NW_027436647.1 coordinate 3,949,249, forward strand.
GAGAAGGTGCTATCAGGGAATTCTCTGCCTGCCTTTCCCCAGTGCTCTGCAAGCTCTCCAGGACAACAGAGAATCTGGGGCTCTGTGCTTTCTTTCGTTCTGAACAAGTGTTAGTGTTTTCTGCACAAAAGCGATTCTGCGAAGCAATGTGAACAGGCACAGAGAAGGTGCTTGCAGGGAATTCTCTGCTTGCCTTTCCCCAGTGCTCTGCAAGCTCTCCAGGACAACATAGAATCTGGGGCTCTGTGCTTTCTTTCGTTCTGAACAACTGTTACTGTTTTCTGCACAAAAGCGATTCTTGCGAAGCAATGTGAACACTTCTGCTTCCCAGGCACAGAGAAGGTGCTAGCAAGGAATTCTCTGCCTGCCTTTCCCCAGTGCTCTGCAAGCTCTCCAGAAAAACAGCAAATCTGGGGCTCTGTGCTTTCTTTCCTTCTGAACAAGTGTTACTGTTTTCTGCACAAAAGCGATTCTGCGAAGCAATGTGAACACTTCTGCTTCCCAGGCAGGGAGAAGGTGCTAGCAGGGAATTCTCTGCCTGCCTTTCCCCAGTGCTCTGCAAGCTCTCCAAGACAACATAAAATCTGGGGCTCTGTGCTTTCTTTCCTTCTGAACAAGTGTTACTGTTTTCTGCACAAAAGCGATTCTGCGAAGCAACGTGAACAGGCACAGAGAAGGTGCTAGCAGGGAATTCTCTGCCTGCCTTTCCCCAGTGCTCTGCAAGATCTCCAGGACAACATAGAATCTGGGGCTCTGTGCTTTCTTTCGTTCTGAACAAGTGTTAGTGTTTTCTGCACAAAAGCGATTCTGCGAAGCAATGTGAACACTTCTGCTTCCCAGGCAGGGAGAAGGTGCTAGCAGGGAATTCTCTGCCTGCCTTTCCCCAGTGCTCTGCAAGCTCTCCAGGTCAACATAAAATCTGGGGCTCTGTGCTTTCTTTCCTTCTGAACAAGTGTTACTGTTTTCTGCACAAAAGCGATTCTTGCGAAGCAATGTGAACACTTCTGCTTCCCAGGGACAGAGAAGGTGCTAGCAAGGAATTCTCTGCCTGCCTTTCCCCAGTGCTCTGCAAGCTCTCCAGGACAACATAAAATCTGGGGCTCTGTGCTTTCTTTCGTTCTGAACAAGTGTTACTGTTTTCTGCACAAAAGCGATTCTGCGAAGCAATGTGAACACTTCTGCTTCCCAGGCACAGAGAAGGCGCTAGCAAGGAATTCTCTGCCTGCCTTTCCCCAGTGCTCTGCAAGCTCTCCAGGACAACATCAAATTTGGGGCTCTGTGCTTTCTTTCGTTCTGAACAAGTGTTACTGTTTTCTGCACAAAAGCGATTCTGCGAAGCAATGTGAACAGGCACAGAGAAGGTGCTAGCAGGGAATTCTCTGCCTGCCTTTCCCCAGTGCTCTGCAAGCTCTCCAGAAAAACAGCAAATCTGGGGCTCTGTGCTTTCTTTCCTTCTGAACAAGTGTTACTGTTTTCTGCACAAAAGCGATTCTGCGAAGCAATGTGAACAGGCACAGAGAAGGTGCTATCAGGGAATTCTCTGCCTGCCTTTCCCCAGTGCTCTGCAAGCTCTCCAGGACAACATAGAATCTGGGGCTCTGTGCTTTCTTTCGTTCTGAACAAGTGTTACTGTTTTCTGCAATAAAGCGATTCTTGCGAAGCAATGTGAACACTTGTGCTTCCCAGGCACAGAGAAGGTGCTAGCGGGGAATTCTCTGCCTGCCTTTCCCCAGTGCTCTGCAAGCTCTCCAGGACAACATAGAATCTGGGGCTCTGTGCTTTCTTTCGTTCTGAACAAGTGTTACTGTTGTCTGCACAAAAGCGATTCTGCGAAGCAATGTGAACAGGCACAGAGAAGGTGATAGCAGGGAATTCTCTGCCTGCCTTTCCCCAGTGCTCTGCAAGCTCTCCAGGACAACATAAAATCTGGGGCTCTGTGCTTTCTTTCGTTCTGAACAAGTGTTAGTGTTTTCTGCACAAAAGCGATTCTTGCGAAGCAATGTGAACACTTCTGCTTCCCAGGCACAGAGAAGGTGCTAGCAGGGAATTCTCTGCCTGCCTTTCCCCAGTGCTCTGCAAGCTCTCCAGGACAACATAAAATCTGGGGCTCTGTGCTTTCTTTCCTTCTGAACAAGTGTTACTGTTTTCTGCACAAATGCGATTCTGCGAAGCAATGTGAACACTTCTGCTTCCCAGGCACAGAGAAGGTGCTAGCAAGGAATTCTCTGCCTGCCTTTCCCCAGTGCTCTGCAAGCTCTCCAGGACAACATAAAATCTGGGGCTCTGTGCTTTCTTTCGTTCTGAACAAGTGTTACTGTTTTCTGCACAAAAGCGATTCTGCGAAGCAATGTGAACAGGCACAGAGAAGGTGCTAGCAGGGAATTCTCTGCCTGCCTTTCCCCAGTGCTCTGCAAGCTCTCCAGAAAAACAGCAAATCTGGGGCTCTGTGCTTTCTTTCCTTCTGAACAAGTGTTACTGTTTTCTGCACAAAAGCGATTCTGCGAAGCAATGTGAACAGGCACAGAGAAGGTGCTATCAGGGAATTCTCTGCCTGCCTTTCCCCAGTGCTCTGCAAGCTCTCCAGGACAACAGAGAATCTGGGGCTCTGTGCTTTCTTTCGTTCTGAACAAGTGTTAGTGTTTTCTGCACAAAAGCGATTCTGCGAAGCAATGTGAACACTTCTCCTTCCCAGGCACAGAGAAGGTGCTAGCAGGGAATTCTCTGCCTGCCTTTCCGCAGTGCTCTGCAAGCTCTCCAGGACAACATAGAATCTGGGGCTCTGTGCTTTCTTTCGTTCTGAACAACTGTTACTGTTTTCTGCACAAAAGCGATTCTTGCGAAGCAATGTGAACACTTCTGCTTCCCAGGCACAGTGAAGGTGCTAGGAAGGAATTCTCTGCCTGCCTTTCCCCAGTGCTCTGCAAGCTCTCCAGGACAACATAAAATCTGGGGCTCTGTGCTTTCTTTCCTTCTGAACAAGTGTTACTGTTTTCTGCACAAAAGCGATTCTGCGAAGCAACGTGAACAGGCACAGAGAAGGTGCTATCAGGGAATTCTCTGCCTGCCTTTCCCCAGTGCTCTGCAAGCTCTCCAGGACAACATAGAATCTGGGGCTCTGTGCTTTCTTTCGTTCTGAACAAGTGTTACTGTTTTCTGCAATAAAGCGATTCTTGCGAAGCAATGTGAACACTTGTGCTTCCCAGGCACAGAGAAGGTGCTAGCGGGGAATTCTCTGCCTGCCTTTCCCCAGTGCTCTGCAAGCTCTCCAGGACAACATAGAATCTGGGGCTCTGTGCTTTCTTTCGTTCTGAACAAGTGTTACTGTTTTCTGCACAAAAGCGATTCTGCGAAGCAATGTGAACAGGCACAGAGAAGGTGATAGCAGGGAATTCTCTGCCTGCCTTTCCCCAGTGCTCTGCAAGCTCTCCAGGACAACATAAAATCTGGGGCTCTGTGCTTTCTTTCGTTCTGAACAAGTGTTAGTGTTTTCTGCACAAAAGCGATTCTTGAGAAGCAATGTGAACACTTCTGCTTCCCAGGCACAGAGAAGGTGCTAGCAAGGAATTCTCTGCCTGCCTTTCCCCAGTGCTCTGCAAGCTCTCCAGGACAACATAAAATCTGGGGCTCTGTGCTTTCTTTCCTTCTGAACAAGTGTTACTGTTTTCTGCACAAATGCGATTCTGCGAAGCAATGTGAACACTTCTGCTTCCCAGGCACAGAGAAGGTGCTAGCAAGGAATTCTCTGCCTGCCTTTCCCCAGTGCTCTGCAAGCTCTCCAGGACAACATAAAATCTGGGGCTCTGTGCTTTCTTTCGTTCTGAACAAGTGTTACTGTTTTCTGCACAAAAGCGATTCTGCGAAGCAATGTGAACAGGCACAGAGAAGGTGCTAGCAGGGAATTCTCTGCCTGCCTTTCCCCAGTGCTCTGCAAGCTCTCCAGAAAAACAGCAAATCTGGGGCTCTGTGCTTTCTTTCCTTCTGAACAAGTGTTACTGTTTTCTGCACAAAAGCGATTCTGCGAAGCAATGTGAACAGGCACAGAGAAGGTGCTATCAGGGAATTCTCTGCCTGCCTTTCCCCAGTGCTCTGCAAGCTCTCCAGGACAACAGAGAATCTGGGGCTCTGTGCTTTCTTTCGTTCTGAACAAGTGTTAGTGTTTTCTGCACAAAAGCGATTCTGCGAAGCAATGTGAACACTTCTCCTTCCCAGGCACAGAGAAGGTGCTAGCAGGGAATTCTCTGCCTGCCTTTCCCCAGTGCTCTGCAAGCTCTCCAGGACAACATAGAATCTGGGGCTCTGTGCTTTCTTTCGTTCTGAACAACTGTTACTGTTTTCTGCACAAAAGCGATTCTTGCGAAGCAATGTGAACACTTCTGCTTCCCAGGCACAGAGAAGGTGCTAGCAGGGAATTCTCTGCCTGCCTTTCCCCAGTGCTCTGCAAGCTCTCCAAGACAACATAGAATCTGGGGCTCTGTGCTTTCTTTCCTTCTGAACAAGTGTTACTGTTTTCTGCACAAAAGCGATTCTTCGAAGCAATGTGAACACTTCTGCTTCCCAGTCACAGAGAAGGTGCTAGGAAGGAATTCTCTGCCTGCCTTTCCCCAGTGCTCTGCAAGCTCTCCAGGACAACATAAAATCTGGGGCTCTGTGCTTTCTTTCCTTCTGAACAAGTGTTACTGTTTTCTGCACAAAAGCGATTCTGCGAAGCAAAGTGAACAGGCACAGAGAAGGTGCTAGCAGGGAATTCTCTGCCTGCCTTTCCCCAGTGCTCTGCAAGATCTCCAGGACAACATAGAATCTGGGGCTCTGTGCTTTCTTTCGTTCTGAACAAGTGTTAGTGTTTTCTGCACAAAAGCGATTCTTGCGAAGCAATGTGAACACTTCTGCTTCCCAGGCACAGAGAAGGTGCTAGCAGGGAATTCTCTGCCTGCCTTTCCCCAGTGCTCTGCAAGCTCTCCAGGTCAACATAAAATCTGGGGCACTGTGCTTTCTTTCCTTCTGAACAAGTGTTACTGTTTTCTGCACAAAAGCGATTCTTGCGAAGCAATGTGAACACTTCTGCTTCCCAGGGACAGAGAAGGTGCTAGCAAGGAATTCTCTGCCTGCCTTTCCCCAGTGCTCTGCAAGCTCTCCAGGACAACATAAAATCTGGGGCTCTGTGCTTTCTTTCGTTCTGAACAAGTGTTACTGTTTTCTGCACAAAAGCGATTCTGCGAAGCAATGTGAACACTTCTGCTTCCCAGGCACAGAGAAGGCGCTAGCAAGGAATTCTCTGCCTGCCTTTCCCCAGTGCTCTGCAAGCTCTCCAGGACAACATAAAATCTGGGGCTCTGTGCTTTCTTTCGTTCTGAAAAAGTGTTACTGTTTTCTGCACAAAGGCGATTCTGCGAAGCAATGTGAACAGGCACAGAGAAGGTGCTAGCAGGGAATTCTCTGCCTGCCTTTCCCCAGTGCTCTGCAAGCTCTCCAGAAAAACAGCAAATCTGGGGCTCTGTGCTTTCTTTCCTTCTGAACAAGTGTTACTGTTTTCTGCACAAAAGCGATTCTGCGAAGCAATGTGAACAGGCACAGAGAAGGTGCTATCAGGGAATTCTCTGCCTGCCTTTCCCCAGTGCTCTGCAAGCTCTCCAGAAAAACAGCAAATCTGGGGCTCTGTGCTTTCTTTCGTTCTGAACAAGTGTTAGTATTTTCTGCACAAAAGCGATTCTGCGAAGCAATGTGAACAGGCACAGAGAAGGTGCTAGGAAGGAATTCTCTTCCTGCCTTTCCCCAGTGCTCTGCAAGCTCTCCAGGACAACATAAAATCTGGGGCTCTGTGCTTTCTTTCGTTCTGAACAAGTGTTAGTGTTTTCTGCACAAAAGCGATTCTTGCGAAGCAATGTGAACACTTCTGCTTCCCAGGCACAGAGAAGGTGCTATCAGGGAATTCTCTGCCTGCCTTTCCCCAGTGCTCTGCAAGCTCTCCAGGACAACATAGAATCTGGGGCTCTGTGCTTTCTTTCGTTCTGAACAACTGTTACTGTTTTCTGCACAAAAGCGATTCTTGCGAAGCAATGTGAACACTTCTGCTTCCCAGGCACAGAGAAGGTGCTAGGAAGGAATTCTCTGCCTGCCTTTCCCCAGTGCTCTGCAAGCTCTCCAGGACAACATAAAATCTGGGGCTCTGTGCTTTCTTTCCTTCTGAACAAGTGTTACTGTTTTCTGCACAAAAGCGATTCTGCGAAGCAACGTGAACAGGCACAGAGAAGGTGCTATCAGGGAATTCTCTGCCTGCCTTTCCCCAGTGCTCTGCAAGCTCTCCAGGACAACATAGAATCTGGGGCTCTGTGCTTTCTTTCGTTCTGAACAAGTGTTACTGTTTTCTGCAATAAAGCGATTCTTGCGAAGCAATGTGAACACTTGTGCTTCCCAGGCACAGAGAAGGTGCTAGCGGGGAATTCTCTGCCTGCCTTTCCCCAGTGCTCTGCAAGCTCTCCAGGACAACATAGAATCTGGGGCTCTGTGCTTTCTTTCGTTCTGAACAAGTGTTACTGTTTTCTGCACAAAAGCGATTCTGCGAAGCAATGTGAACAGGCACAGAGAAGGTGATAGCAGGGAATTCTCTGCCTGCCTTTCCCCAGTGCTCTGCAAGCTCTCCAGGACAACATAGAATCTGGGGCTCTGTGCTTTCTTTCCTTCTGAACAAGTGTTAGTGTTTTCCGCACAAAAGCGATTCTGCGAAGCAATGTGAACAGGCACAGAGAAGGTGCTAGGAAGGAATTCTCTGCCTGCCTTTCCCCAGTGCTCTGCAAGCTCTCCAGGACAACATAGAATCTGGGGCTCTGTGCTTTCTTTCCTTCTGAACAAGTGTTACTGTTTTCTGCACAAAAGCGATTCTTGCGAAGCAATGTGAACACTTCTGCTTCCCAGGCACAGAGAAGGTGCTAGCAGGGAATTCTCTGCCTGCCTTTCCCCAGTGCTCTGCAAGCTCTCCAGGACAACATAAAATCTGGGGCTCTGTGCTTTCTTTCCTTCTGAACAAGTGTTACTGTTTTCTGCACAAAAGCGATTCTGCGAAGCAATGTGAACAGGCACAGAGAAGGTGCTATCAGGGAATTCTCTGCCTGCCTTTCCCCAGTGCTCTGCAAGCTCTCCAGGACAACATAGAATCTGGGGCTCTGTGCTTTCTTTCGTTCTGAACAAGTGTTACTGTTTTCTGCACAAAAGCGATTCTTGCGAAGCAATGTGAACACTTCTGCTTCACAGGCACAGAGAAGGTGCTAGCAGGGAATTCTCTGCCTGCCTTTCCCCAGTGCTCTGCAAGCTCTCCAGGACAACATAGAATCTGGGGCTCTGTGCTTTCTTTCGTTCTGAACAACTGTTACTGTTTTCTGCACAAAAGCGATTCTGCGAAGCTATGTGAACAGGCACAGAGAAGGTGCTAGCAGGGAATTCTCTGCCTGCCTTTCCCCAGTGCTCTGCAAGCTCTCCAGAAAAACAGCAAATCTGGGCTCTGTGCTTTCTTTCCTTCTGAACAAGTGTTAGTGTTTTCTGCACAAAAGCGATTCTGCGAAGCAATGTGAACAGGCACAGAGAAGGTGCTATCAGGGAATTCTCTGCCTGCCTTTCCCCAGTGCTCTGCAAGCTCTCCAGGACAACAGAGAATCTGGGGCTCTGTGCTTTCTTTCGTTCTGAACAAGTGTTACTGTTTTCTGCACAAAAGCGATTCTGCGAAGCAATGTGAACAGGCACAGAGAAGGTGCTTGCAGGGAATTCTCTGCTTGCCTTTCCCCAGTGCTCTGCAAGCTCTCCAGGACAACATAGAATCTGGGGCTCTGTGCTTTCTTTCGTTCTGAACAAGTGTTACTGTTTTCTGCACAAAAGCGATTCTTGCGAAGCAATGTGAACACTTCTGCTTCCCAGGCACAGAGAAGGTGCTAGCAAGGAATTCTCTGCCTGCCTTTCCCCAGTGCTCTGCAAGCTCTCCAGAAAAACAGCAAATCTGGGGCTCTGTGCTTTCTTTCCTTCTGAACAAGTGTTACTGTTTTCTGCACAAAAGCGATTCTGCGAAGCAATGTGAACACTTCTGCTTCCCAGGCAGGGAGAAGGTGCTAGCAGGGAATTCTCTGCCTGCCTTTCCCCAGTGCTCTGCAAGCTCTCCAAGACAACATAGAATCTGGGGCTCTGTGCTTTCTTTCCTTCTGAACAAGTGTTACTGTTTTCTGCACAAAAGCGATTCTTCGAAGCAATGTGAACACTTCTGCTTCCCAGTCACAGAGAAGGTGCTAGGAAGGAATTCTCTGCCTGCCTTTCCCCAGTGCTCTGCAAGCTCTCCAGGACAACATAAAATCTGGGGCTCTGTGCTTTCTTTCCTTCTGAACAAGTGTTACTGTTTTCTGCACAAAAGCGATTCTGCGAAGCAACGTGAAAAGGCACAGAGAAGGTGCTAGCAGGGAATTCTCTGCCTGCCTTTCCCCAGTGCTCTGCAAGATCTCCAGGACAACATAGAATCTGGGGCTCTGTGCTTTCTTTCGTTCTGAACAAGTGTTACTGTTTTCTGCACAAAAGCGATTCTGCGAAGCAATGTGAACAGGCACAGAGAAGGTGCTAGCAGGGAATTCTCTGCCTGCCTTTCCCCAGTGCTCTGCAAGCTCTCCAGGACAACAGCAAATCTGGGGCTCTGTGCTTTCTTTCCTTCTGAACAAGTGTTAGTGTTTTCTGCACAAAAGCGATTCTGCGAAGCAATGTGAACAGGCACAGAGAAGGTGCTAGGAAGGAATTCTCTGCCTGCCTTTCCCCAGTGCTCTGCAAGCTCTCCAGGACAACATAGAATCTGGGGCTCTGTGCTTTCTTTCGTTCTGAACAACTGTTACTGTTTTCTGCACAAAAGCGATTCTTGCGAAGCAATGTGAACACTTCTGCTTCCCAGGCACAGAGAAGGTGCTAGCAGGGAATTCTCTGCCTGCCTTTCCCCAGTGCTCTGCAAGCTCTCCAGGACAACATAAAATCTGGGGCTCTGTGCTTTCTTTCCTTCTGAACAAGTGTTACTGTTTTCTGCACAAAAGCGATTCTGCGAAGCAATGTGAACAGGCACAGAGAAGGTGCTAGCAGGGAATTCTCTGCCTGCCTTTCCCCAGTGCTCTGCAAGCTCTCCAGGACAACATAGAATCTGGGGCTCTGTGCTTTCTTTCGTTCTGAACAAGTGTTACTGTTTTCTGCACAAAAGCGATTCTTGCGAAGCAATGTGAACACTTCTGCTTCACAGGCACAGAGAAGGTGCTAGCAGGGAATTCTCTGCCTGCCTTTCCCCAGTGCTCTGCAAGCTCTCCAGGACAACATAGAATCTGGGGCTCTGTGCTTTCTTTCGTTCTGAACAACTGTTACTGTTTTCTGCACAAAAGCGATTCTGCGAAGCAATGTGAACAGGCACAGAGAAGGTGCTAGCAGGGAATTCTCTGCCTGCCTTTCCCCAGTGCTCTGCAAGCTCTCCAGAAAAACAGCAAATCTGGGGCTCTGTGCTTTCTTTCCTTCTGAACAAGTGTTACTGTTTTCTGCACAAAAGCGATTCTGCGAAGCAATGTGAACAGGCACAGAGAAGGTGCTATCAGGGAATTCTCTGCCTGCCTTTCCCCAGTGCTCTGCAAGCTCTCCAGGACAACATAGAATCTGGGGCTCTGTGCTTTCTTTCGTTCTGAACAAGTGTTACTGTTTTCTGCAATAAAGCGATTCTTGCGAAGCAATGTGAACACTTGTGCTTCCCAGGCACAGAGAAGGTGCTAGCGGGGAATTCTCTGCCTGCCTTTCCCCAGTGCTCTGCAAGCTCTCCAGGACAACATAGAATCTGGGGCTCTGTGCTTTCTTTCGTTCTGAACAAGTGTTACTGTTGTCTGCACAAAAGCGATTCTGCGAAGCAATGTGAACAGGCACAGAGAAGGTGATAGCAGGGAATTCTCTGCCTGCCTTTCCCCAGTGCTCTGCAAGCTCTCCAGGACAACATAAAATCTGGGGCTCTGTGCTTTCTTTCCTTCTGAACAAGTGTTACTGTTTTCTGCACAAATGCGATTCTGCGAAGCAATGTGAACACTTCTGCTTCCCAGGCACAGAGAAGGTGCTAGCAAGGAATTCTCTGCCTGCCTTTCCCCAGTGCTCTGCAAGCTCTCCAGGACAACATAAAATCTGGGGCTCTGTGCTTTCTTTCGTTCTGAACAAGTGTTACTGTTTTCTGCACAAAAGCGATTCTGCGAAGCAATGTGAACAGGCACAGAGAAGGTGCTAGCAGGGAATTCTCTGCCTGCCTTTCCCCAGTGCTCTGCAAGCTCTCCAGAAAAACAGCAAATCTGGGGCTCTGTGCTTTCTTTCCTTCTGAACAAGTGTTACTGTTTTCTGCACAAAAGCGATTCTGCGAAGCAATGTGAACAGGCACAGAGAAGGTGCTATCAGGGAATTCTCTGCCTGCCTTTCCCCAGTGCTCTGCAAGCTCTCCAGGACAACAGAGAATCTGGGGCTCTGTGCTTTCTTTCGTTCTGAACAAGTGTTAGTGTTTTCTGCACAAAAGCGATTCTGCGAAGCAATGTGAACACTTCTCCTTCCCAGGCACAGAGAAGGTGCTAGCAGGGAATTCTCTGCCTGCCTTTCCGCAGTGCTCTGCAAGCTCTCCAGGACAACATAGAATCTGGGGCTCTGTGCTTTCTTTCGTTCTGAACAACTGTTACTGTTTTCTGCACAAAAGCGATTCTTGCGAAGCAATGTGAACACTTCTGCTTCCCAGGCACAGTGAAGGTGCTAGGAAGGAATTCTCTGCCTGCCTTTCCCCAGTGCTCTGCAAGCTCTCCAGGACAACATAAAATCTGGGGCTCTGTGCTTTCTTTCCTTCTGAACAAGTGTTACTGTTTTCTGCACAAAAGCGATTCTGCGAAGCAACGTGAACAGGCACAGAGAAGGTGCTATCAGGGAATTCTCTGCCTGCCTTTCCCCAGTGCTCTGCAAGCTCTCCAGGACAACATAGAATCTGGGGCTCTGTGCTTTCTTTCGTTCTGAACAAGTGTTACTGTTTTCTGCAATAAAGCGATTCTTGCGAAGCAATGTGAACACTTGTGCTTCCCAGGCACAGAGAAGGTGCTAGCGGGGAATTCTCTGCCTGCCTTTCCCCAGTGCTCTGCAAGCTCTCCAGGACAACATAGAATCTGGGGCTCTGTGCTTTCTTTCGTTCTGAACAAGTGTTACTGTTTTCTGCACAAAAGCGATTCTGCGAAGCAATGTGAACAGGCACAGAGAAGGTGATAGCAGGGAATTCTCTGCCTGCCTTTCCCCAGTGCTCTGCAAGCTCTCCAGGACAACATAAAATCTGGGGCTCTGTGCTTTCTTTCGTTCTGAACAAGTGTTAGTGTTTTCTGCACAAAAGCGATTCTTGAGAAGCAATGTGAACACTTCTGCTTCCCAGGCACAGAGAAGGTGCTAGCAAGGAATTCTCTGCCTGCCTTTCCCCAGTGCTCTGCAAGCTCTCCAGGACAACATAAAATCTGGGGCTCTGTGCTTTCTTTCCTTCTGAACAAGTGTTACTGTTTTCTGCACAAATGCGATTCTGCGAAGCAATGTGAACACTTCTGCTTCCCAGGCACAGAGAAGGTGCTAGCAAGGAATTCTCTGCCTGCCTTTCCCCAGTGCTCTGCAAGCTCTCCAGGACAACATAAAATCTGGGGCTCTGTGCTTTCTTTCGTTCTGAACAAGTGTTACTGTTTTCTGCACAAAAGCGATTCTGCGAAGCAATGTGAACAGGCACAGAGAAGGTGCTAGCAGGGAATTCTCTGCCTGCCTTTCCCCAGTGCTCTGCAAGCTCTCCAGAAAAACAGCAAATCTGGGGCTCTGTGCTTTCTTTCCTTCTGAACAAGTGTTACTGTTTTCTGCACAAAAGCGATTCTGCGAAGCAATGTGAACAGGCACAGAGAAGGTGCTATCAGGGAATTCTCTGCCTGCCTTTCCCCAGTGCTCTGCAAGCTCTCCAGGACAACAGAGAATCTGGGGCTCTGTGCTTTCTTTCGTTCTGAACAAGTGTTAGTGTTTTCTGCACAAAAGCGATTCTGCGAAGCAATGTGAACACTTCTCCTTCCCAGGCACAGAGAAGGTGCTAGCAGGGAATTCTCTGCCTGCCTTTCCCCAGTGCTCTGCAAGCTCTCCAGGACAACATAGAATCTGGGGCTCTGTGCTTTCTTTCGTTCTGAACAACTGTTACTGTTTTCTGCACAAAAGCGATTCTTGCGAAGCAATGTGAACACTTCTGCTTCCCAGGCACAGAGAAGGTGCTAGCAGGGAATTCTCTGCCTGCCTTTCCCCAGTGCTCTGCAAGCTCTCCAAGACAACATAGAATCTGGGGCTCTGTGCTTTCTTTCCTTCTGAACAAGTGTTACTGTTTTCTGCACAAAAGCGATTCTTCGAAGCAATGTGAACACTTCTGCTTCCCAGTCACAGAGAAGGTGCTAGGAAGGAATTCTCTGCCTGCCTTTCCCCAGTGCTCTGCAAGCTCTCCAGGACAACATAAAATCTGGGGCTCTGTGCTTTCTTTCCTTCTGAACAAGTGTTACTGTTTTCTGCACAAAAGCGATTCTGCGAAGCAAAGTGAACAGGCACAGAGAAGGTGCTAGCAGGGAATTCTCTGCCTGCCTTTCCCCAGTGCTCTGCAAGATCTCCAGGACAACATAGAATCTGGGGCTCTGTGCTTTCTTTCGTTCTGAACAAGTGTTAGTGTTTTCTGCACAAAAGCGATTCTTGCGAAGCAATGTGAACACTTCTGCTTCCCAGGCACAGAGAAGGTGCTAGCAGGGAATTCTCTGCCTGCCTTTCCCCAGTGCTCTGCAAGCTCTCCAGGTCAACATAAAATCTGGGGCACTGTGCTTTCTTTCCTTCTGAACAAGTGTTACTGTTTTCTGCACAAAAGCGATTCTTGCGAAGCAATGTGAACACTTCTGCTTCCCAGGGACAGAGAAGGTGCTAGCAAGGAATTCTCTGCCTGCCTTTCCCCAGTGCTCTGCAAGCTCTCCAGGACAACATAAAATCTGGGGCTCTGTGCTTTCTTTCGTTCTGAACAAGTGTTACTGTTTTCTGCACAAAAGCGATTCTGCGAAGCAATGTGAACACTTCTGCTTCCCAGGCACAGAGAAGGCGCTAGCAAGGAATTCTCTGCCTGCCTTTCCCCAGTGCTCTGCAAGCTCTCCAGGACAACATAAAATCTGGGGCTCTGTGCTTTCTTTCGTTCTGAACAAGTGTTACTGTTTTCTGCACAAAAGCGATTCTGCGAAGCAATGTGAACAGGCACAGAGAAGGTGCTAGCAGGGAATTCTCTGCCTGCCTTTCCCCAGTGCTCTGCAAGCTCTCCAGAAAAACAGCAAATCTGGGGCTCTGTGCTTTCTTTCCTTCTGAACAAGTGTTACTGTTTTCTGCACAAAAGCGATTCTGCGAAGCAATGTGAACAGGCACAGAGAAGGTGCTATCAGGGAATTCTCTGCCTGCCTTTCCCCAGTGCTCTGCAAGCTCTCCAGAAAAACAGCAAATCTGGGGCTCTGTGCTTTCTTTCGTTCTGAACAAGTGTTAGTATTTTCTGCACAAAAGCGATTCTGCGAAGCAATGTGAACAGGCACAGAGAAGGTGCTAGGAAGGAATTCTCTTCCTGCCTTTCCCCAGTGCTCTGCAAGCTCTCCAGGACAACATAAAATCTGGGGCTCTGTGCTTTCTTTCGTTCTGAACAAGTGTTAGTGTTTTCTGCACAAAAGCGATTCTTGCGAAGCAATGTGAACACTTCTGCTTCCCAGGCACAGAGAAGGTGCTATCAGGGAATTCTCTGCCTGCCTTTCCCCAGTGCTCTGCAAGCTCTCCAGGACAACATAGAATCTGGGGCTCTGTGCTTTCTTTGCTTCTGAACAAGTGTTACTGTTTTCTGCACAAAAGCGATTCTTGCGAAGCAATGTGAACACTTCTGCTTCCCAGGGACAGAGAAGGTGCTAGGAAGGAATTCTCTGCCTGCCTTTCCCCAGTGCTCTGCAAGCTCTCCAGGACAACATAAAATCTGGGGCTCTGTGCTTTCTTTCCTTCTGAACAAGTGTTACTGTTTTCTGCACAAAAGCGATTCTGCGAAGCAACGTGAACAGGCACAGAGAAGGTGCTATCAGGGAATTCTCTGCCTGCCTTTCCCCAGTGCTCTGCAAGCTCTCCAGGACAACATAGAATCTGGGGCTCTGTGCTTTCTTTCGTTCTGAACAAGTGTTACTGTTTTCTGCAATAAAGCGATTCTTGCGAAGCAATGTGAACACTTGTGCTTCCCAGGCACAGAGAAGGTGCTAGCGGGGAATTCTCTGCCTGCCTTTCCCCAGTGCTCTGCAAGCTCTCCAGGACAACATAGAATCTGGGGCTCTGTGCTTTCTTTCGTTCTGAACAAGTGTTACTGTTTTCTGCACAAAAGCGATTCTGCGAAGCAATGTGAACAGGCACAGAGAAGGTGATAGCAGGGAATTCTCTGCCTGCCTTTCCCCAGTGCTCTGCAAGCTCTCCAGGACAACATAGAATCTGGGGCTCTGTGCTTTCTTTCCTTCTGAACAAGTGTTAGTGTTTTCCGCACAAAAGCGATTCTGCGAAGCAATGTGAACAGGCACAGAGAAGGTGCTAGGAAGGAATTCTCTGCCTGCCTTTCCCCAGTGCTCTGCAAGCTCTCCAGGACAACATAGAATCTGGGGCTCTGTGCTTTCTTTCCTTCTGAACAAGTGTTACTGTTTTCTGCACAAAAGCGATTCTTGCGAAGCAATGTGAACACTTCTGCTTCCCAGGCACAGAGAAGGTGCTAGCAGGGAATTCTCTGCCTGCCTTTCCCCAGTGCTCTGCAAGCTCTCCAGGACAACATAAAATCTGGGGCTCTGTGCTTTCTTTCCTTCTGAACAAGTGTTACTGTTTTCTGCACAAAAGCGATTCTGCGAAGCAATGTGAACAGGCACAGAGAAGGTGCTATCAGGGAATTCTCTGCCTGCCTTTCCCCAGTGCTCTGCAAGCTCTCCAGGACAACATAGAATCTGGGGCTCTGTGCTTTCTTTCGTTCTGAACAAGTGTTACTGTTTTCTGCACAAAAGCGATTCTTGCGAAGCAATGTGAACACTTCTGCTTCACAGGCACAGAGAAGGTGCTAGCAGGGAATTCTCTGCCTGCCTTTCCCCAGTGCTCTGCAAGCTCTCCAGGACAACATAGAATCTGGGGCTCTGTGCTTTCTTTCGTTCTGAACAACTGTTACTGTTTTCTGCACAAAAGCGATTCTGCGAAGCTATGTGAACAGGCACAGAGAAGGTGCTAGCAGGGAATTCTCTGCCTGCCTTTCCCCAGTGCTCTGCAAGCTCTCCAGAAAAACAGCAAATCTGGGCTCTGTGCTTTCTTTCCTTCTGAACAAGTGTTAGTGTTTTCTGCACAAAAGCGATTCTGCGAAGCAATGTGAACAGGCACAGAGAAGGTGCTATCAGGGAATTCTCTGCCTGCCTTTCCCCAGTGCTCTGCAAGCTCTCCAGGACAACAGAGAATCTGGGGCTCTGTGCTTTCTTTCGTTCTGAACAAGTGTTACTGTTTTCTGCACAAAAGCGATTCTGCGAAGCAATGTGAACAGGCACAGAGAAGGTGCTTGCAGGGAATTCTCTGCTTGCCTTTCCCCAGTGCTCTGCAAGCTCTCCAGGACAACATAGAATCTGGGGCTCTGTGCTTTCTTTCGTTCTGAACAACTGTTACTGTTTTCTGCACAAAAGCGATTCTTGCGAAGCAATGTGAACACTTCTGCTTCCCAGGCACAGAGAAGGTGCTAGCAAGGAATTCTCTGCCTGCCTTTCCCCAGTGCTCTGCAAGCTCTCCAGAAAAACAGCAAATCTGGGGCTCTGTGCTTTCTTTCCTTCTGAACAAGTGTTACTGTTTTCTGCACAAAAGCGATTCTGCGAAGCAATGTGAACACTTCTGCTTCCCAGGCAGGGAGAAGGTGCTAGCAGGGAATTCTCTGCCTGCCTTTCCCCAGTGCTCTGCAAGCTCTCCAAGACAACATAGAATCTGGGGCTCTGTGCTTTCTTTCCTTCTGAACAAGTGTTACTGTTTTCTGCACAAAAGCGATTCTTCGAAGCAATGTGAACACTTCTGCTTCCCAGTCACAGAGAAGGTGCTAGGAAGGAATTCTCTGCCTGCCTTTCCCCAGTGCTCTGCAAGCTCTCCAGGACAACATAAAATCTGGGGCTCTGTGCTTTCTTTCCTTCTGAACAAGTGTTACTGTTTTCTGCACAAAAGCGATTCTGCGAAGCAACGTGAAAAGGCACAGAGAAGGTGCTAGCAGGGAATTCTCTGCCTGCCTTTCCCCAGTGCTCTGCAAGATCTCCAGGACAACATAGAATCTGGGGCTCTGTGCTTTCTTTCGTTCTGAACAAGTGTTACTGTTTTCTGCACAAAAGCGATTCTGCGAAGCAATGTGAACAGGCACAGAGAAGGTGCTAGCAGGGAATTCTCTGCCTGCCTTTCCCCAGTGCTCTGCAAGCTCTCCAGGACAACAGCAAATCTGGGGCTCTGTGCTTTCTTTCCTTCTGAACAAGTGTTAGTGTTTTCTGCACAAAAGCGATTCTGCGAAGCAATGTGAACAGGCACAGAGAAGGTGCTAGGAAGGAATTCTCTGCCTGCCTTTCCCCAGTGCTCTGCAAGATCTCCAGGACAACATAGAATCTGGGGCTCTGTGCTTTCTTTCGTTCTGAACAACTGTTACTGTTTTCTGCACAAAAGCGATTCTTGCGAAGCAATGTGAACACTTCTGCTTCCCAGGCACAGAGAAGGTGCTAGCAGGGAATTCTCTGCCTGCCTTTCCCCAGTGCTCTGCAAGCTCTCCAGGACAACATAAAATCTGGGGCTCTGTGCTTTCTTTCCTTCTGAACAAGTGTTACTGTTTTCTGCACAAAAGCGATTCTGCGAAGCAATGTGAACAGGCACAGAGAAGGTGCTAGCAGGGAATTCTCTGCCTGCCTTTCCCCAGTGCTCTGCAAGCTCTCCAGGACAACATAGAATCTGGGGCTCTGTGCTTTCTTTCGTTCTGAACAAGTGTTACTGTTTTCTGCACAAAAGCGATTCTTGCGAAGCAATGTGAACACTTCTGCTTCACAGGCACAGAGAAGGTGCTAGCAGGGAATTCTCTGCCTGCCTTTCCCCAGTGCTCTGCAAGCTCTCCAGGACAACATAGAATCTGGGGCTCTGTGCTTTCTTTCGTTCTGAACAACTGTTACTGTTTTCTGCACAAAAGCGATTCTGCGAAGCTATGTGAACAGGCACAGAGAAGGTGCTAGCAGGGAATTCTCTGCCTGCCTTTCCCCAGTGCTCTGCAAGCTCTCCAGAAAAACAGCAAATCTGGGCTCTGTGCTTTCTTTCCTTCTGAACAAGTGTTAGTGTTTTCTGCACAAAAGCGATTCTGCGAAGCAATGTGAACAGGCACAGAGAAGGTGCTATCAGGGAATTCTCTGCCTGCCTTTCCCCAGTGCTCTGCAAGCTCTCCAGGACAACAGAGAATCTGGGGCTCTGTGCTTTCTTTCGTTCTGAACAAGTGTTACTGTTTTCTGCACAAAAGCGATTCTGCGAAGCAATGTGAACAGGCACAGAGAAGGTGCTAGGAAGGAATTCTCTGCCTGCCTTTCCCCAGTGCTCTGCAAGCTCTCCAGGACAACATAAAATCTGGGGCTCTGTGCTTTCTTTCGTTCTGAACAAGTGTTAGTGTTTTCTGCACAAAAGCGATTCTTGCGAAGCAATGTGAACACTTCTGCTTCCCAGGCACAGAGAAGGTGCTAGCAAGGAATTCTCTGCCTGCCTTTCCCCAGTGCTCTGCAAGCTCTCCAGGACAACATAAAATCTGGGGCTCTGTGCTTTCTTTCGTTCTGAACAAGTGTTACTGTTTTCTGCACAAAAGCGATTCTGCGAAGCAATGTGAACAGGCACAGAGAAGGTGCTATCAGGGAATTCTCTGCCTGCCTTTCCCCAGTGCTCTGCAAGCTCTCCAGAAAAACAGCAAATCTGGGGCTCTGTGCTTTCTTTCCTTCTGAACAAGTGTTACTGTTTTCTGCACAAAAGCGATTCTTCGAAGCAATGTGAACAGGCACAGAGAAGGTGCTATCAGGGAATTCTCTGCCTGCCTTTCCCCAGTGCTCTGCAAGCTCTCCAGGACAACATAGAATCTGGGGCTCTGTGCTTTCTTTCGTTCTGAACAACTGTTACTGTTTTCTGCACAAAAGAGATTCTGCGAAGCAATGTGAACACGCACAGAGAAGGTGCTAGCAGGGAATTCTCTGCCTGCCTTTCCCCAGTGCTCTGCAAGCTCTCCAGGACAACATAAAATCTGGGGCTCTGTGCTTTCTTTCCTTCTGAACAAGTGTTACTGTTTTCTGCACAAAAGCGATTCTTGCGAAGCAATGTGAACACTTCTGCTTCCCAGGCACAGAGAAGGTGCTAGCAGGGAATTCTCTGCCTGCCTTTCCCCAGTGCTCTGCAAGCTCTCCAGGACAACATAGAATCTGGGGCTCTGTGCTTTCTTTCGTTCTGAACAACTGTTACTGTTTTCTGCACAAAAGCGATTCTGCGAAGCAATGTGAACAGGCACAGAGAAGGTGCTATCAGGGAATTCTCTGCCTGCCTTTCCCCAGTGCTCTGCAAGCTCTCCAGGACAACATAGAATCTGGGGCTCTGTGCTTTCTTTCGTTCTGAACAACTGTTACTGTTTTCTGCACAAAAGCGATTCTTGCGAAGCAATGTGAACACTTCTGCTTCCCAGGCACAGAGAAGGTGCTAGCAGGGAATTCTCTGCCTGCCTTTCCCCAGTGCTCTGCAAGCTCTCCAGGACAACATAAAATCTGGGGCTCTGTGCTTTCTTTCGTTCTGAACAAGTGTTAGTGTTTTCTGCACAAAAGCGATTCTTGCGAAGCAATGTGAACACTTCTGCTTCCCAGGCACAGAGAAGGTGCTAGCAAGGAATTCTCTGCCTGCCTTTCCCCAGTGCTCTGCAAGCTCTCCAGGACAACATAAAATCTGGGGCTCTGTGCTTTCTTTCGTTCTGAACAAGTGTTACTGTTTTCTGCACAAAAGCGATTCTGCGAAGCAATGTGAACAGGCACAGAGAAGGTGCTATCAGGGAATTCTCTGCCTGCCTTTCCCCAGTGCTCTGCAAGCTCTCCAGAAAAACAGCAAATCTGGGGCTCTGTGCTTTCTTTCCTTCTGAACAAGTGTTACTGTTTTCTGCACAAAAGCGATTCTTCGAAGCAATGTGAACAGGCACAGAGAAGGTGCTATCAGGGAATTCTCTGCCTGCCTTTCCCCAGTGCTCTGCAAGCTCTCCAGGACAACATAGAATCTGGGGCTCTGTGCTTTCTTTCGTTCTGAACAACTGTTACTGTTTTCTGCACAAAAGAGATTCTGCGAAGCAATGTGAACACGCACAGAGAAGGTGCTAGCAGGGAATTCTCTGCCTGCCTTTCCCCAGTGCTCTGCAAGCTCTCCAGGACAACATAAAATCTGGGGCTCTGTGCTTTCTTTCCTTCTGAACAAGTGTTACTGTTTTCTGCACAAAAGCGATTCTTGCGAAGCAATGTGAACACTTCTGCTTCCCAGGCACAGAGAAGGTGCTAGCAGGGAATTCTCTGCCTGCCTTTCCCCAGTGCTCTGCAAGCTCTCCAGGACAACATAAAATCTGGGGCTCTGTGCTTTCTTTCCTTCTGAACAAGTGTTACTGTTTTCTGCACAAAAGCGATTCTGCGAAGCAACGTGAAAAGGCACAGAGAAGGTGCTAGCAGGGAATTCTCTGCCTGCCTTTCCCCAGTGCTCTGCAAGATCTCCAGGACAACATAGAATCTGGGGCTCTGTGCTTTCTTTCGTTCTGAACAAGTGTTACTGTTTTCTGCACAAAAGCGATTCTGCGAAGCAATGTGAACAGGCACAGAGAAGGTGCTAGCAGGGAATTCTCTGCCTGCCTTTCCCCAGTGCTCTGCAAGCTCTCCAGGACAACAGCAAATCTGGGGCTCTGTGCTTTCTTTCCTTCTGAACAAGTGTTAGTGTTTTCTGCACAAAAGCGATTCTGCGAAGCAATGTGAACAGGCACAGAGAAGGTGCTAGGAAGGAATTCTCTGCCTGCCTTTCCCCAGTGCTCTGCAAGCTCTCCAGGACAACATAGAATCTGGGGCTCTGTGCTTTCTTTCGTTCTGAACAACTGTTACTGTTTTCTGCACAAAAGCGATTCTTGCGAAGCAATGTGAACACTTCTGCTTCCCAGGCACAGAGAAGGTGCTAGCAGGGAATTCTCTGCCTGCCTTTCCCCAGTGCTCTGCAAGCTCTCCAGGACAACATAAAATCTGGGGCTCTGTGCTTTCTTTCCTTCTGAACAAGTGTTACTGTTTTCTGCACAAAAGCGATTCTGCGAAGCAATGTGAACAGGCACAGAGAAGGTGCTAGCAGGGAATTCTCTGCCTGCCTTTCCCCAGTGCTCTGCAAGCTCTCCAGGACAACATAGAATCTGGGGCTCTGTGCTTTCTTTCGTTCTGAACAAGTGTTACTGTTTTCTGCACAAAAGCGATTCTTGCGAAGCAATGTGAACACTTCTGCTTCACAGGCACAGAGAAGGTGCTAGCAGGGAATTCTCTGCCTGCCTTTCCCCAGTGCTCTGCAAGCTCTCCAGGACAACATAGAATCTGGGGCTCTGTGCTTTCTTTCGTTCTGAACAACTGTTACTGTTTTCTGCACAAAAGCGATTCTGCGAAGCTATGTGAACAGGCACAGAGAAGGTGCTAGCAGGGAATTCTCTGCCTGCCTTTCCCCAGTGCTCTGCAAGCTCTCCAGAAAAACAGCAAATCTGGGCTCTGTGCTTTCTTTCCTTCTGAACAAGTGTTAGTGTTTTCTGCACAAAAGCGATTCTGCGAAGCAATGTGAACAGGCACAGAGAAGGTGCTATCAGGGAATTCTCTGCCTGCCTTTCCCCAGTGCTCTGCAAGCTCTCCAGGACAACAGAGAATCTGGGGCTCTGTGCTTTCTTTCGTTCTGAACAAGTGTTACTGTTTTCTGCACAAAAGCGATTCTGCGAAGCAATGTGAACAGGCACAGAGAAGGTGCTAGGAAGGAATTCTCTGCCTGCCTTTCCCCAGTGCTCTGCAAGCTCTCCAGGACAACATAAAATCTGGGGCTCTGTGCTTTCTTTCGTTCTGAACAAGTGTTAGTGTTTTCTGCACAAAAGCGATTCTTGCGAAGCAATGTGAACACTTCTGCTTCCCAGGCACAGAGAAGGTGCTAGCAAGGAATTCTCTGCCTGCCTTTCCCCAGTGCTCTGCAAGCTCTCCAGGACAACATAAAATCTGGGGCTCTGTGCTTTCTTTCGTTCTGAACAAGTGTTACTGTTTTCTGCACAAAAGCGATTCTGCGAAGCAATGTGAACAGGCACAGAGAAGGTGCTATCAGGGAATTCTCTGCCTGCCTTTCCCCAGTGCTCTGCAAGCTCTCCAGAAAAACAGCAAATCTGGGGCTCTGTGCTTTCTTTCCTTCTGAACAAGTGTTACTGTTTTCTGCACAAAAGCGATTCTTCGAAGCAATGTGAACAGGCACAGAGAAGGTGCTATCAGGGAATTCTCTGCCTGCCTTTCCCCAGTGCTCTGCAAGCTCTCCAGGACAACATAGAATCTGGGGCTCTGTGCTTTCTTTCGTTCTGAACAACTGTTACTGTTTTCTGCACAAAAGAGATTCTGCGAAGCAATGTGAACACGCACAGAGAAGGTGCTAGCAGGGAATTCTCTGCCTGCCTTTCCCCAGTGCTCTGCAAGCTCTCCAGGACAACATAAAATCTGGGGCTCTGTGCTTTCTTTCCTTCTGAACAAGTGTTACTGTTTTCTGCACAAAAGCGATTCTTGCGAAGCAATGTGAACACTTCTGCTTCCCAGGCACAGAGAAGGTGCTAGCAGGGAATTCTCTGCCTGCCTTTCCCCAGTGCTCTGCAAGCTCTCCAGGACAACATAGAATCTGGGGCTCTGTGCTTTCTTTCGTTCTGAACAACTGTTACTGTTTTCTGCACAAAAGCGATTCTGCGAAGCAATGTGAACAGGCACAGAGAAGGTGCTATCAGGGAATTCTCTGCCTGCCTTTCCCCAGTGCTCTGCAAGCTCTCCAGGACAACATAGAATCTGGGGCTCTGTGCTTTCTTTCGTTCTGAACAACTGTTACTGTTTTCTGCACAAAAGCGATTCTTGCGAAGCAATGTGAACACTTCTGCTTCCCAGGCACAGAGAAGGTGCTAGCAGGGAATTCTCTGCCTGCCTTTCCCCAGTGCTCTGCAAGCTCTCCAGGACAACATAAAATCTGGGGCTCTGTGCTTTCTTTCGTTCTGAACAAGTGTTAGTGTTTTCTGCACAAAAGCGATTCTTGCGAAGCAATGTGAACACTTCTGCTTCCCAGGCACAGAGAAGGTGCTAGCAAGGAATTCTCTGCCTGCCTTTCCCCAGTGCTCTGCAAGCTCTCCAGGACAACATAAAATCTGGGGCTCTGTGCTTTCTTTCGTTCTGAACAAGTGTTACTGTTTTCTGCACAAAAGCGATTCTGCGAAGCAATGTGAACAGGCACAGAGAAGGTGCTATCAGGGAATTCTCTGCCTGCCTTTCCCCAGTGCTCTGCAAGCTCTCCAGAAAAACAGCAAATCTGGGGCTCTGTGCTTTCTTTCCTTCTGAACAAGTGTTACTGTTTTCTGCACAAAAGCGATTCTTCGAAGCAATGTGAACAGGCACAGAGAAGGTGCTATCAGGGAATTCTCTGCCTGCCTTTCCCCAGTGCTCTGCAAGCTCTCCAGGACAACATAGAATCTGGGGCTCTGTGCTTTCTTTCGTTCTGAACAACTGTTACTGTTTTCTGCACAAAAGAGATTCTGCGAAGCAATGTGAACACGCACAGAGAAGGTGCTAGCAGGGAATTCTCTGCCTGCCTTTCCCCAGTGCTCTGCAAGCTCTCCAGGACAACATAAAATCTGGGGCTCTGTGCTTTCTTTCCTTCTGAACAAGTGTTACTGTTTTCTGCACAAAAGCGATTCTTGCGAAGCAATGTGAACACTTCTGCTTCCCAGGCACAGAGAAGGTGCTAGCAGGGAATTCTCTGCCTGCCTTTCCCCAGTGCTCTGCAAGCTCTCCAGGACAACATAGAATCTGGGGCTCTGTGCTTTCTTTCGTTCTGAACAACTGTTACTGTTTTCTGCACAAAAGCGATTCTGCGAAGCAATGTGAACAGGCACAGAGAAGGTGCTATCAGGGAATTCTCTGCCTGCCTTTCCCCAGTGCTCTGCAAGCTCTCCAGGACAACATAGAATCTGGGGCTCTGTGCTTTCTTTCGTTCTGAACAACTGTTACTGTTTTCTGCACAAAAGCGATTCTTGCGAAGCAATGTGAACACTTCTGCTTCCCAGGCACAGAGAAGGTGCTAGCAGGGAATTCTCTGCCTGCCTTTCCCCAGTGCTCTGCAAGCTCTCCAGGACAACATAAAATCTGGGGCTCTGTGCTTTCTTTCCTTCTGAACAAGTGTTACTGTTTTCTGCACAAAAGCGATTCTGCGAAGCAATGTGAACAGGCACAGAGAAGGTGCTATCAGGGAATTCTCTGCCTGCCTTTCCCCAGTGCTCTGCAAGCTCTCCAGGACAACATAGAATCTGGGGCTCTGTGCTTTCTTTCGTTCTGAACAAGTGTTACTGTTTTCTGCACAAAAGCGATTCTTGCGAAGCAATGTGAACACTTCTGCTTCCCAGGCACAGAGAAGGTGCTAGCAGGGAATTCTCTGCCTGCCTTTCCCCAGTGCTCTGCAAGCTCTCCAGGACAACATAGAATCTGGGGCTCTGTGCTTTCTTTCGTTCTGAACAACTGTTACTGTTTTCTGCACAAAAGCGATTCTGCGAAGCAATGTGAACAGGCACAGAGAAGGTGCTAGGAAGGAATTCTCTGCCTGCCTTTCCCCAGTGCTCTGCAAGCTCTCCAGGACAACATAGAATCTGGGGCTCTGTGCTTTCTTTCGTTCTGAACAACTGTTACTGTTTTCTGCACAAAAGCGATTCTTGCGAAGCAATGTGAACACTTCTGCTTCCCAGGCACAGAGAAGGTGCTAGCAGGGAATTCTCTGCCTGCCTTTCCCCAGTGCTCTGCAAGCTCTCCAGGACAACATAAAATCTGGGGCTCTGTGCTTTCTTTCCTTCTGAACAAGTGTTACTGTTTTCTGCACAAAAGCGATTCTGCGAAGCAATGTGAACAGGCACAGAGAAGGTGCTATCAGGGAATTCTCTGCCTGCCTTTCCCCAGTGCTCTGCAAGCTCTCCAGGACAACATAGAATCTGGGGCTCTGTGCTTTCTTTCGTTCTGAACAAGTGTTACTGTTTTCTGCACAAAAGCGATTCTTGCGAAGCAATGTGAACACTTCTGCTTCACAGGCACAGAGAAGGTGCTAGCAGGGAATTCTCTGCCTGCCTTTCCCCAGTGCTCTGCAAGCTCTCCAGGACAACATAGAATCTGGGGCTCTGTGCTTTCTTTCGTTCTGAACAACTGTTACTGTTTTCTGCACAAAAGCGATTCTGCGAAGCTATGTGAACAGGCACAGAGAAGGTGCTAGCAGGGAATTCTCTGCCTGCCTTTCCCCAGTGCTCTGCAAGCTCTCCAGAAAAACAGCAAATCTGGGCTCTGTGCTTTCTTTCCTTCTGAACAAGTGTTAGTGTTTTCTGCACAAAAGCGATTCTGCGAAGCAATGTGAACAGGCACAGAGAAGGTGCTATCAGGGAATTCTCTGCCTGCCTTTCCCCAGTGCTCTGCAAGCTCTCCAGGACAACAGAGAATCTGGGGCTCTGTGCTTTCTTTCGTTCTGAACAAGTGTTAGTGTCTTCTGCACAAAAGCGATTCTGCGAAGCAATGTGAACAGGCACAGAGAACGTGCTTGCAGGGAATTCTCTGCTTGCCTTTCCCCAGTGCTCTGCAAGCTCTCCAGGACAACATAGAATCTGGGGCTCTGTGCTTTCTTTCGTTCTGAACAACTGTTACTGTTTTCTGCACAAAAGCGATTCTTGCGAAGCAATGTGAACACTTCTGCTTCCCAGGCACAGAGAAGGTGCTAGCAAGGAATTCTCTGCCTGCCTTTCCCCAGTGCTCTGCAAGCTCTCCAGAAAAACAGCAAATCTGGGGCTCTGTGCTTTCTTTCCTTCTGAACAAGTGTTACTGTTTTCTGCACAAAAGCGATTCTGCGAAGCAATGTGAACACTTCTGCTTCCCAGGCAGGGAGAAGGTGCTAGCAGGGAATTCTCTGCCTGCCTTTCCCCAGTGCTCTGCAAGCTCTCCAAGACAACATAGAATCTGGGGCTCTGTGCTTTCTTTCCTTCTGAACAAGTGTTACTGTTTTCTGCACAAAAGCGATTCTGCGAAGCAATGTGAACACTTCTGCTTCCCAGGCACAGAGAAGGCGCTAGCAAGGAATTCTCTGCCTGCCTTTCCCCAGTGCTCTGCAAGCTCTCCAGGACAACATCAAATTTGGGGCTCTGTGCTTTCTTTCGTTCTGAACAAGTGTTACTGTTTTCTGCACAAAAGCGATTCTGCGAAGCAATGTGAACAGGCACAGAGAAGGTGCTAGCAGGGAATTCTCTGCCTGCCTTTCCCCAGTGCTCTGCAAGCTCTCCAGAAAAACAGCAAATCTGGGGCTCTGTGCTTTCTTTCCTTCTGAACAAGTGTTACTGTTTTCTGCACAAAAGCGATTCTGCGAAGCAATGTGAACAGGCACAGAGAAGGTGCTATCAGGGAATTCTCTGCCTGCCTTTCCCCAGTGCTCTGCAAGCTCTCCAGGACAACAGAGAATCTGGGGCTCTGTGCTTTCTTTCGTTCTGAACAAGTGTTAGTGTTTTCTGCACAAAAGCGATTCTGCGAAGCAATGTGAACAGGCACAGAGAAGGTGCTAGGAAGGAATTCTCTTCCTGCCTTTCCCCAGTGCTCTGCAAGCTCTCCAGGACAACATAAAATCTGGGGCTCTGTGCTTTCTTTCGTTCTGAACAACTGTTACTGTTTTCTGCACAAAAGCGATTCTTGCGAAGCAATGTGAACACTTCTGCTTCCCAGGCACAGAGAAGGTGCTAGCAAGGAATTCTCTGCCTGCCTTTCCCCAGTGCTCTGCAAGCTCTCCAGGACAACATAAAATCTGGGGCTCTGTGCTTTCTTTCGTTCTGAACAAGTGTTACTGTTTTCTGCACAAAAGCGATTCTGCGAAGCAACGTGAACAGGCACAGAGAAGGTGCTATCAGGGAATTCTCTGCCTGCCTTTCCCCAGTGCTCTGCAAGCTCTCCAGGACAACATAGAATCTGGGGCTCTGTGCTTTCTTTCGTTCTGAACAAGTGTTACTCTTTTCTGCAATAAAGCGATTCTTGCGAAGCAATGTGAACACTTGTGCTTCCCAGGCACAGAGAAGGTGCTAGCAGGGAATTCTCTGCCTGCCTTTCCCCAGTGCTCTGCAAGCTCTCCAGGACAACATAGAATCTGGGGCTCTGTGCTTTCTTTCGTTCTGAACAAGTGTTACTGTTTTCTGCACAAAAGCGATTCTGCGAAGCAATGTGAACAGGCACAGAGAAGGTGCTAGCAGGGAATTCTCTGCCTGCCTTTCCCCAGTGCTCTGCAAGCTCTCCAGGACAACAGCAAATCTGGGGCTCTGTGCTTTCTTTCCTTCTGAACAAGTGTTAGTGTTTTCTGCACAAAAGCGATTCTGCGAAGCAATGTGAACAGGCACAGAGAAGGTGCTAGGAAGGAATTCTCTGCCTGCCTTTCCCCAGTGCTCTGCAAGCTCTCCAGGACAACATAGAATCTGGGGCTCTGTGCTTTCTTTCGTTCTGAACAACTGTTACTGTTTTCTGCACAAAAGCGATTCTTGCGAAGCAATGTGAACACTTCTGCTTCCCAGGCACAGAGAAGGTGCTAGCAGGGAATTCTCTGCCTGCCTTTCCCCAGTGCTCTGCAAGCTCTCCAGGACAACATAAAATCTGGGGCTCTGTGCTTTCTTTCCTTCTGAACAAGTGTTACTGTTTTCTGCACAAAAGCGATTCTGCGAAGCAATGTGAACAGGCACAGAGAAGGTGCTATCAGGGAATTCTCTGCCTGCCTTTCCCCAGTGCTCTGCAAGCTCTCCAGGACAACATAGAATCTGGGGCTCTGTGCTTTCTTTCGTTCTGAACAACTGTTACTGTTTTCTGCACAAAAGCGATTCTGCGAAGCTATGTGAACAGGCACAGAGAAGGTGCTAGCAGGGAATTCTCTGCCTGCCTTTCCCCAGTGCTCTGCAAGCTCTCCAGAAAAACAGCAAATCTGGGCTCTGTGCTTTCTTTCCTTCTGAACAAGTGTTAGTGTTTTCTGCACAAAAGCGATTCTTGCGAAGCAATGTGAACAGGCACAGAGAAGGTGCTATCAGGGAATTCTCTGCCTGCCTTTCCCCAGTGCTCTGCAAGCTCTCCAGGACAACAGAGAATCTGGGGCTCTGTGCTTTCTTTCGTTCTGAACAAGTGTTACTGTTTTCTGCACAAAAGCGATTCTGCGAAGCAATGTGAACAGGCACAGAGAAGGTGCTAGGAAGGAATTCTCTGCCTGCCTTTCCCCAGTGCTCTGCAAGCTCTCCAGGACAACATAAAATCTGGGGCTCTGTGCTTTCTTTCGTTCTGAACAAGTGTTAGTGTTTTCTGCACAAAAGCGATACTTGCGAAGCAATGTGAACACTTCTGCTTCCCAGGCACAGAGAAGGTGCTAGCAAGGAATTCTCTGCCTGCCTTTCCCCAGTGCTCTGCAAGCTCTCCAGGACAACATAAAATCTGGGGCTCTGTGCTTTCTTTCGTTCTGAACAAGTGTTACTGTTTTCTGCACAAAAGCGATTCTGCGAAGCAATGTGAACAGGCACAGAGAAGGTGCTATCAGGGAATTCTCTGCCTGCCTTTCCCCAGTGCTCTGCAAGCTCTCCAGAAAAACAGCAAATCTGGGGCTCTGTGCTTTCTTTCCTTCTGAACAAGTGTTACTGTTTTCTGCACAAAAGCGATTCTTCGAAGCAATGTGAACAGGCACAGAGAAGGTGCTAGCAGGGAATTCTCTGCCTGCCTTTCCCCAGTGCTCTGCAAGCTCTCCAGGACAACAGAGAATCTGGGGCTCTGTGCTTTCTTTCGTTCTGAACAACTGTTACTGTTTTCTGCACAAAAGAGATTCTGCGAAGCAATGTGAACACGCACAGAGAAGGTGCTAGCAGGGAATTCTCTGCCTGCCTTTCCCCAGTGCTCTGCAAGCTCTCCAGGACAACATAAAATCTGGGGCTCTGTGCTTTCTTTCCTTCTGAACAAGTGTTACTGTTTTCTGCACAAAAGCGATTCTTGCGAAGCAATGTGAACACTTCTGCTTCCCAGGCACAGAGAAGGTGCTAGCAGGGAATTCTCTGCCTGCCTTTCCCCAGTGCTCTGCAAGCTCTCCAGGACAACATAGAATCTGGGGCTCTGTGCTTTCTTTCGTTCTGAACAACTGTTACTGTTTTCTGCACAAAAGCGATTCTGCGAAGCAATGTGAACACGCACAGAGAAGGTGCTAGCAGGGAATTCTCTGCCTGCCTTTCCCCAGTGCTCTGCAAGCTCTCCAGGACAACATAAAATCTGGGGCTCTGTGCTTTCTTTCGTTCTGAACAAGTGTTACTGTTTTCTGCACAAAAGCGATTCTTGCGAAGCAATGTGAACACTTCTGCTTCCCAGGCACAGAGAAGGTGCTAGCAGGGAATTCTCTGCCTGCCTTTCCCCAGTGCTCTGCAAGCTCTCCAAGACAACATAGAATCTGGGGCTCTGTGCTTTCTTTCCTTCTGAACAAGTGTTACTGTTTTCTGCACAAAAGCGATTCTTCGAAGCAATGTGAACACTTCTGCTTCCCAGGCACAGAGAAGGTGCTAGGAAGGAATTCTCTGCCTGCCTTTCCCCAGTGCTCTGCAAGCTCTCCAGGACAACATAAAATCTGGGGCTCTGTCCTTTCTTTCCTTCTGAACAAGTGTTACTGTTTTCTGCACAAAAGCGATTCTGTGAAACAATGTGAACAGGGACAGAGAAGGTGCTAGCAGGGAATTCTCTGCCTGCCTTTCCCCAGTGCTCTGCAAGCTCTCCAGGACAACATAAAATCTGGGGCTCTGTGCTTTCTTTCCTTCTGAACAAGTGTTAGTGTTTTCTGCACAAAAGCGATTCTTGCGAAGCAATGTGAACACTTCTGCTTCCCAGGCACAGAGAAGGTGCTATCAGGGAATTCTCTGCCTGCCTTTCCCCAGTGCTCTGCAAGCTCTCCAGGACAACATAGAATCTGGGGCTCTGTGCTTTCTTTCCTTCTGAACAAGTGTTACTGTTTTCTGCACAAAAGCGATTCTGCGAAGCAATGTGAACAGGCACAGAGAAGGTGCTATCAGGGAATTCTCTGCCTGCCTTTCCCCAGTGCTCTGCAAGCTCTCCAGAAAAACAGCAAATCTGGGGCTCTGTGCTTTCTTTCCTTCTGAACAAGTGTTACTGTTTTCTGCACAAAAGCGATTCTGCGAAGCAATGTGAACAGGCACAGAGAAGGTGCTAGCAGGGAATTCTCTGCCTGCCTTTCCCCAGTGCTCTGCAAGCTCTCCAGGACAACAGAGAATCTGGGGCTCTGTGCTTTCTTTCGTTCTGAAAAAGTGTTAGTGTTTTCTGCACAAAAGCGAATCTGAGAAGCAATGTAAATAGGCACAGAGAAGGTGCTTGCAGGGAATTCTCTGCCTGCCTTTCCCCAGTGCTCTGCAAGCTCTCCAGGACAACATAAAATCTGGGGCTCTGTGCTTTCTTTCGTTCTGAACAAGTGTTAGTGTTTTCTGCACAAAAGCGATTCTTGCGAAGCAATGTGAACACTTCTGCTTCCCAGGCACAGAGAAGGTGCTAGCAGGGAATTCTCTGCCTGCCTTTCCCCAGTGCTCTGCAAGCTCTCCAGGACAACATAGAATCTGGGGCTCTGTGCTTTCTTTCGTTCTGAACAACTGTTACTGTTTTCTGCACAAAAGCGATTCTTGCGAAGCAATGTGAACACTTCTGCTTCCCAGGCACAGAGAAGGTGCTAGCAGGGAATTCTCTGCCTGCCTTTCCCCAGTGCTCTGCAAGCTCTCCAGAAAAACAGCAAATCTGGGGCTCTGTGCCATCTTTCCTTCTGAACAAGTGTTAGTGTTTTCTGCACAAAAGCGATTCTGCGAAGCAATGTGAACACTTCTGCTTCCCAGGCACAGAGAAGGTGCTAGCAGGGAATTCTCTGCCTGCCTTTCCCCAGTGCTCTGCAAGCTCTCCAGGACAACATAAAATCTGGGGCTCTGTGCTTTCTTTCGTTCTGAACAAGTGTTACTGTTTTCTGCACAAAAGCGATTCTGCGAAGCAATGTGAACAGGCACAGAGAAGGTGCTAGCAGGGAATTCTCTGCCTGCCTTTCCCCAGTGCTCTGCAAGCTCTCCAGAAAAACAGCAAATCTGGGGCTCTGTGCTTTCTTTCCTTCTGAACAAGTGTTACTGTTTTCTGCACAAAAGCGATTCTGCGAAGCAATGTGAACAGGCACAGAGAAGGTGCTATCAGGGAATTCTCTGCCTGCCTTTCCCCAGTGCTCTGCAAGCTCTCCAGGACAACATAAAATCTGGGGCTCTGTGCTTTCTTTCCTTCTGAAGAAGTGTTAGTGTTTTCTGCACAAAAGCGATTCTTGCGAAGCAATGTGAACACTTCTGCTTCCCAGGCACAGAGAAGGTGCTAGCAGGGAATTCTCTGCCTGCCTTTCCCCAGTGCTCTGCAAGCTCTCCAGGACAACATAGAATCTGGGGCTCTCTGCTTTCTTTCGTTCTGAACAAGTGTTACTGTTTTCTGCACAAAAGCGATTCTGCGAAGCAGTGTGAACACTTCTGCTTCCCAGGCACAGAGAAGGTGCTAGCAGGGAATTCTCTGCCTGCCTTTCCCCAGTGCTCTGCAAGCTCTCCAGGACAACATAGAATCTGGGGCTCTGTGCTTTCTTTCCTTCTGAACAAGTGTTAGTGTTTTCTGCACAAAAGCGATTCTGCGAAGCAATGTGAACACTTCTGCTTCCCAGGCACAGAGAAGGTGCTAGCAGGGAATTCTCTGCCTGCCTTTCCCCAGTGCTCTGCAAGCTCTCCAGGACAACAGCAAATCTGGGGCTGTGTGCTTTCTTTCGTTCTGAACAAGTGTTGCTGTTTTCTGCACAAAAGCGATTCTGCGAAGCAATGTGAACACTTCTGCTTCCCAGGCACAGAGAAGGTGCTAGCAGGGAATTCTCTGCCTGCCTTTCCCCAGTGCTCTGCAAGCTCTCCAGGACAACATAGAATCTGGGGCTCTGTGCTTTCTTTCGTTCTGAACAAGTGTTAGAGTTTTCTGCACAAAAGCGATTCTTGCGAAGCAATGTGAACACTTCTGCTTCCCAGGCACAGAGAAGGTGCTTGCAGGGAATTCTCTGCCTGCCTTTCCCCAGTGCTCTGCAAGCTCTCCAGGACAACATAAAATCTGGGGCTCTGCGCTGTCTTTCGTTCTGAACAAGTGTTGCTGTTTTCTGCACAAAAGCGATTCTGTGAAGCAATGTGAACACTTCAGCTTCCCAGGCACAGAGAAGGTGCTATCAGGGAATTCTCTGCCTGCCTTTCCCCAGTGCTCTGCAAGCTCTCCAGGGCAACATCAAATCTGGGGCTCTGTGCTTTCTTTCATTCTGAACAAGTGTTAGTGTTTTCTGCACAAAAGCGATTCTGCGAAGCAATGTGAACACTTCTGCTTCCCAGGCACAGAGAAGGTGCTAGCAGGGAATTCTCTGCCTGCCTTTCCCCAGTGCTCTGCAAGCTCTCCAGGACAACATAGAATCTGGGGCTCTCTGCTTTCTTTCGTTCTGAACAAGTGTTACTGTTTTCTGCACAAAAGCGATTCTGCGAAGCAGTGTGAACACTTCTGCTTCCCAGGCACAGAGAAGGTGCTAGCAGGGAATTCTCTGCCTGCCTTTCCCCAGTGCTCTGCAAGCTCTCCAGGACAACATAGAATCTGGGGCTGTGTGCTTTCTTTCCTTCTGAACAAGTGTTAGTGTTTTCTGCACAAAAGCGATTCTGCGAAGCAATGTGAACACTTCTGCTTCCCAGGCACAGAGAAGGTGCTAGCAGGGAATTCTCTGCCTGCCTTTCCCCAGTGCTCTGCAAGCTCTCCAGGACAACATAGAATCTGGGGCTGTGTGCTTTCTTTCGTTCTGAACAAGTGTTGCTGTTTTCTGCACAAAAGCGGTTCTGCGAAGCAATGTGAACACTTCTGCTTCCCAGGCACAGAGAAGGTGCTATCAGGGAATTCTCTGCCTGCCTTTCCCCAGTGCTCTGCAAGCTCTCCAGGGCAACATCAAAACTGGGGCTCTGTGCTTTCTTTCATTCTGAACAAGTGTTAGTGTTTTCTGCACAAAAGCGATTCTGCGAAGCAATGTGAACACTTCTGCTTCCCAGGCACAGAGAAGGTGCTATCAGGGAATTCTCTGCCTGCCTTTCCCCAGTGCTCTGCAAGCTCTCCAGGACAACATAGAATCTGGGGCTCTCTGCTTTCTTTCGTTCTGAACAAGTGTTACTGTTTTCTGCACAAAAGCGATTCTGCGAAGCAGTGTGAACACTTCTGCTTCCCAGGCACAGAGAAGGTGCTAGCAGGGAATTCTCTGCCTGCCTTTCCCCAGTGCTCTGCAAGCTCTCCAGGACAACATAGAATCTGGGGCTCTGTGCTTTCTTTCGTTCTGAACAAGTGTTACTGTTTTCTGCACAAAAGCGATTCTGCGAAGCAATGTGAACACTTCTGCTTCCCAGGCACAGAGAAGGTGCTAGCAGGGAATTCTCTGCCTGCCTTTCCCCAGTGCTCTGCAAGCTCTCCAGGACAACAGCAAATCTGGGGCTGTGTGCTTTCTTTCGTTCTGAACAAGTGTTGCTGTTTTCTGCACAAAAGCGATTCTGCGAAGCAATGTGAACACTTCTGCTTCCCAGGCACAGAGAAGGTGCTAGCAGGGAATTCTCTGCCTGCCTTTCCCCAGTGCTCTGCAAGCTCTCCAGAAAAACAGCAAATCTGGGGCTCTGTGCCATCTTTCCTTCTGAACAAGTGTTAGTGTTTTCTGCACAAAAGCGATTCTGCGAAGCAATGTGAACACTTCTGCTTCCCAGGCACAGAGAAGGTGCTAGCAGGGAATTCTCTGCCTGCCTTTCCCCAGTGCTCTGCAAGCTCTCCAGGACAACATAAAATCTGGGGCTCTGTGCTTTCTTTCGTTCTGAACAAGTGTTACTGTTTTCTGCACAAAAGCGATTCTGCGAAGCAATGTGAACAGGCACAGAGAAGGTGCTAGCAGGGAATTCTCTGCCTGCCTTTCCCCAGTGCTCTGCAAGCTCTCCAGAAAAACAGCAAATCTGGGGCTCTGTGCTTTCTTTCCTTCTGAACAAGTGTTACTGTTTTCTGCACAAAAGCGATTCTGCGAAGCAATGTGAACAGGCACAGAGAAGGTGCTATCAGGGAATTCTCTGCCTGCCTTTCCCCAGTGCTCTGCAAGCTCTCCAGGACAACATAAAATCTGGGGCTCTGTGCTTTCTTTCCTTCTGAAGAAGTGTTAGTGTTTTCTGCACAAAAGCGATTCTTGCGAAGCAATGTGAACACTTCTGCTTCCCAGGCACAGAGAAGGTGCTAGCAGGGAATTCTCTGCCTGCCTTTCCCCAGTGCTCTGCAAGCTCTCCAAGACAACATAGAATCTGGGGCTCTGTGCTTTCTTTCGTTCTGAACAAGTGTTAGTGTTTTCTGCACAAAAGCGATTCTTCGAAGCAATGTGAACACTTCTGCTTCCCAGGCACAGAGAAGGTGCTAGCAGGGAATTCTCTGCCTGCCTTTCCCCAGTGCTCTGCAAGCTCTCCAGGACAACATAAAATCTGGGGCTCTGTGCTTTCTTTCGTTCTGAACAAGTGTTACTGTTTTCTGCACAAAAGCGATTCTGCGGAGCAATGTGAACAGGCACAGAGAAGGTGCTATCAGGGAATTCTCTGCCTGCCTTTCCCCAGTGCTCTGCAAGCTCTCCAGGACAACATAGAATCTGGGGCTCTGTGCTTTCTTTCCTTCTGAACAAGTGTTACTGTTTTCTGCACAAAAGCGATTCTTGCGAAGCAATGTGAACACTACTGCTTCCCAGGCACAGAGAAGGTGCTAGCAGGGAATTCTCTGCCTGCCTTTCCCCAGTGCTCTGCAAGCTCTCCAGGACAACAGCAAATCTGGGGCTCTGTGCTTTCTTTCGTTCTGAACAAGTGTTAGTGTTTTCTGCACAAAAGCGATTCTGCGAAGCAATGTGAACAGGCACAGAGAAGGTGCTAGCAGGGAATTCTCTGCCTGCCTTTCCCCAGTGCTCTGCAAGCTCTCCAGGACAACATAAAATCTGGGGCTCTGTGCTTTCTTTCCTTCTGAACAAGTGTTACTGTTTTCTGCACAAAAGCGATTCTTGCGAAGCAATGTGAACACTTCTGCTTCCCAGGCACAGAGAAGGTGCTAGCAGGGAATTCTCTGCCTGCCTTTCCCCAGTGCTCTGCAAGCTCTCCAGGACAACATAAAATCTGGGGCTCTGTGCTGTCTTTCGTTCTGAACAAGTGTTAGTGTTTTCTGCACAAAAGCGATTCTTGCGAAGCAATGTGAACAGGCACAGAGAAGGTGCTATCAGGGAATTCTCTGCCTGCCTTTCCCCAGTGCTCTGCAAGCTCTCCAGGACAACATAAAATCTGGGGCTCTGTGCTTTCTTTCCTTCTGAACAAGTGTTAGTGTTTTCTGCACAAAAGCGATTCTTGCGAAGCAATGTGAACACTTCTGCTTCCCAGGCACAGAGAAGGTGCTATCAGGGAATTCTCTGCCTGCCTTTCCCCAGTGCTCTGCAAGCTCTCCAGGACAACATAGAATCTGGGGCTCTGTGCTTTCTTTCCTTCTGAACAAGTGTTACTGTTTTCTGCACAAAAGCGATTCTGCGAAGCAATGTGAACAGGCACAGAGAAGGTGCTAGCAGGGAATTCTCTGCCTGCCTTTCCCCAGTGCTCTGCAAGCTCTCCAGAAAAACAGCAAATCTGGGGCTCTGTGCTTTCTTTCCTTCTGAACAAGTGTTACTGTTTTCTGCACAAAAGCGATTCTGCGAAGCAATGTGAACAGGCACAGAGAAGGTGCTATCAGGGAATTCTCTGCCTGCCTTTCCCCAGTGCTCTGCAAGCTCTCCAGGACAACAGAGAATCTGGGGCTCTGTGCTTTCTTTCCTTCTGAACAAGTGTTACTGTTTTCTGCACAAAAGCGATTCTTCGAAGCAATGTAAATAGGCACAGAGAAGGTGCTATCAGGGAATTCTCTGCCTGCCTTTCCCCAGTGCTCTGCAAGCTCTCCAGGACAACATAAAATCTGGGGCTCTGTGCTTTCTTTCCTTCTGAACAAGTGTTACTGTTTTCTGCACAAAAGCGATTCTTGCGAAGCAATGTGAACACTTCTGCTTCCCAGGCACAGAGAAGGTGCTATCAGGGAATTCTCTGCCTGCCTTTCCCCAGTGCTCTGCAAGCTCTCCAGGACAACATAGAATCTGGGGCTCTGTGCTTTCTTTCGTTCTGAACAACTGTTACTGTTTTCTGCACAAAAGCGATTCTTGCGAAGCAATGTGAACACTTCTGCTTCCCAGGCACAGAGAAGGTGCTAGGAAGGAATTCTCTGCCTGCCTTTCCCCAGTGCTCTGCAAGCTCTCCAGGACAACATAAAATCTGGGGCTCTGTGCTTTCTTTCGTTCTGAACAAGTGTTACTGTTTTCTGCACAAAAGCGATTCTGCGAAGCAATGTGAACAGGCACAGAGAAGGTGCTAGCAGGGAATTCTCTGCCTGCCTTTCCCCAGTGCTCTGCAAGCTCTCCAGAAAAACAGCAAATCTGGGGCTCTGTGCTTTCTTTCCTTCTGAACAAGTGTTACTGTTTTCTGCACAAAAGCGATTCTGCGAAGCAATGTGAACACCTCTGCTTCCCAGGCACAGAGAAGGTGCTAGCAGGGAATTCTCTGCCTGCCTTTCCCCAGTGCTCTGCAAGCTCTCCAGGACAACATAGAATCTGGGCTCTGTGCTTTCTTTCCTTCTGAACAAGTGTTAGTGTTTTCTGCACAAAAGCGATTCTGAGAAGCAATGTGAACACTTCTGCTTCCCAGGCACAGAGAAGGTGCTTGCAGGGAATTCTCTGCCTGCCTTTCCCCAGTGCTCTGCAAGCTCTCCAGGACAACAGCAAATCTGGGGCTGTGTGCTTTCTTTCCTTCTGAACAAGTGTTAGTGTTTTCTGCACAAAAGCGATTCTGCGAAGCAATGTGAACACTTCTGCTTCCCAGGCACAGAGAAGGTGCTTGCAGGGAATTCTCTGCCTGCCTTTCCCCAGTGCTCTGCAAGCTCTCCAGGACAACAGCAAATCTGGGGCTGTGTGCTTTCTTTCGTTCTGAACAAGTGTTGCTGTTTTCTGCACAAAAGCGATTCTGCGAAGCAATGTGAACACTTCTGCTTCCCAGGCACAGAGAAGGTGCTTGCAGGGAATTCTCTGCCTGCCTTTCCCCAGTGCTCTGCAAGCTCTCCAGGACAACAGCAAATCTGGGGCTGTGTGCTTTCTTTCGTTCTGAACAAGTGTTAGTGTTTTCTGCACAAAAGCGATTCTGCGAAGCAATGTGAACACTTCTGCTTCCCAGGCACAGAGAAGGTGCTTGCAGGGAATTCTCTGCCTGCCTTTCCCCAGTGCTCTGCAAGCTCTCCAGGACAACAGCAAATCTGGGGCTGTGTGCTTTCTTTCGTTCTGAACAAGTGTTGCTGTTTTCTGCACAAAAGCGGTTCTGCGAAGCAATGTGAACACTTCTGCTTCCCAGGCACAGAGAAGGTGCTATCAGGGAATTCTCTGCCTGCCTTTCCCCAGTGCTCTGCAAGCTCTCCAGGGCAACATCAAAACTGGGGCTCTGTGCTTTCTTTCATTCTGAACAAGTGTTAGTGTTTTCTGCACAAAAGCGATTCTGCGAAGCAATGTGAACACTTCTGCTTCCCAGGCACAGAGAAGGTGCTAGCAGGGAATTCTCTGCCTGCCTTTCCCCAGTGCTCTGCAAGCTCTCCAGGACAACATAGAATCTGGGGCTCTCTGCTTTCTTTCGTTCTGAACAAGTGTTACTGTTTTCTGCACAAAAGCGATTCTGCGAAGCAGTGTGAACACTTCTGCTTCCCAGGCACAGAGAAGGTGCTAGCAGGGAATTCTCTGCCTGCCTTTCCCCAGTGCTCTGCAAGCTCTCCAGGACAACATAGAATCTGGGGCTCTGTGCTTTCTTTCCTTCTGAACAAGTGTTAGTGTTTTCTGCACAAAAGCGATTCTGCGAAGCAATGTGAACACTTCTGCTT
Organism: Strix aluco; assembly: GCF_031877795.1. NCBI lineage: Eukaryota > Metazoa > Chordata > Aves > Strigiformes > Strigidae > Strix > Strix aluco. The sequence continues at coordinate 3,986,673 of NW_027436647.1, forward strand.
CCCAGGCACAGAGAAGGTGCTAGCAGGGAATTCTCTGCCTGCCTTTCCCCAGTGCTCTGCAAGCTCTCCAGGACAACAGCAAATCTGGGGCTGTGTGCTTTCTTTCGTTCTGAACAAGTGTTGCTGTTTTCTGCACAAAAGCGATTCTGCGAAGCAATGTGAACAGTTCTGCTTCCCAGGCACAGAGAAGGTGCTAGCAGGGAATTCTCTGCCTGCCTTTCCCCAGTGCTCTGCAAGCTCTCCAGGACAACATAGAATCTGGGGCTCTGTGCTTTCTTTCGTTCTGAACAAGTGTTAGAGTTTTCTGCACAAAAGCGATTCTTGCGAAGCAATGTGAACACTTCTGCTTCCCAGGCACAGAGAAGGTGCTTGCAGGGAATTCTCTGCCTGCCTTTCCCCAGTGCTCTGCAAGCTCTCCAGGACAACATAAAATCTGGGGCTCTGCGCTGTCTTTCGTTCTGAACAAGTGTTGCTGTTTTCTGCACAAAAGCGATTCTGTGAAGCAATGTGAACACTTCAGCTTCCCAGGCACAGAGAAGGTGCTATCAGGGAATTCTCTGCCTGCCTTTCCCCAGTGCTCTGCAAGCTCTCCAGGGCAACATCAAATCTGGGGCTCTGTGCTTTCTTTCATTCTGAACAAGTGTTAGTGTTTTCTGCACAAAAGCGATTCTGCGAAGCAGTGTGAACACTTCTGCTTCCCAGGCACAGAGAAGGTGCTAGCAGGGAATTCTCTGCCTGCCTTTCCCCAGTGCTCTGCAAGCTCTCCAGGACAACATAGAATCTGGGGCTCTCTGCTTTCTTTCGTTCTGAACAAGTGTTACTGTTTTCTGCACAAAAGCGATTCTGCGAAGCAGTGTGAACACTTCTGCTTCCCAGGCACAGAGAAGGTGCTAGCAGGGAATTCTCTGCCTGCCTTTCCCCAGTGCTCTGCAAGCTCTCCAGGACAACATAGAATCTGGGGCTCTGTGCTTTCTTTCGTTCTGAACAAGTGTTACTGTTTTCTGCACAAAAGCGATTCTGCGAAGCAATGTGAACACTTCTGCTTCCCAGGCACAGAGAAGGTGCTAGCAGGGAATTCTCTGCCTGCCTTTCCCCAGTGCTCTGCAAGCTCTCCAGGACAACAGCAAATCTGGGGCTGTGTGCTTTCTTTCGTTCTGAACAAGTGTTGCTGTTTTCTGCACAAAAGCGATTCTGCGAAGCAATGTGAACACTTCTGCTTCCCAGGCACAGAGAAGGTGCTAGCAGGGAATTCTCTGCCTGCCTTTCCCCAGTGCTCTGCAAGCTCTCCAGGACAACATAGAATCTGGGGCTCTGTGCTTTCTTTCCTTCTGAACAAGTGTTACTGTTTTCTGCACAAAAGCGATTCTGCGAAGCAATGTGAACACTTCTGCTTCCCAGGCACAGAGAAGGTGCTAGCAGGGAATTCTCTGCCTGCCTTTCCCCAGTGCTCTGCAAGCTCTCCAGGACAACAGCAAATCTGGGGCTGTGTGCTTTCTTTCGTTCTGAACAAGTGTTAGTGTTTTCTGCACAAAAGCGATTCTGCGAAGCAATGTGAACACTTCTGCTTCCCAGGCACAGAGAAGGTGCTATCAGGGAATTCTCTGCCTGCCTTTCCCCAGTGCTCTGCAAGCTCTCCAGGACAACATAGAATCTGGGGCTCTGTGCTTTCTTTCGTTCTGAACAAGTGTTAGAGTTTTCTGCACAAAAGCGATTCTTGCGAAGCAATGTGAACACTTCTGCTTCCCAGGCACAGAGAAGGTGCTTGCAGGGAATTCTCTGCCTGCCTTTCCCCAGTGCTCTGCAAGCTCTCCAGGACAACATAAAATCTGGGGCTCTGCGCTGTCTTTCGTTCTGAACAAGTGTTGCTGTTTTCTGCACAAAAGCGATTCTGCGAAGCAATGTGAACACTTCAGCTTCCCAGGCACAGAGAAGGTGCTAGCAGGGAATTCTCTGCCTGCCTTTCCCCAGTGCTCTGCAAGCTCTCCAGGGCAACATCAAATCTGGGGCTCTGTGCTTTCTTTCATTCTGAACAAGTGTTAGTGTTTTCTGCACAAAAGCGATTCTGCGAAGCAATGTGAACACTTCTGCTTCCCAGGCACAGAGAAGGTGCTAGCAGGGAATTCTCTGCCTGCCTTTCCCCAGTGCTCTGCAAGCTCTCCAGGACAACATAGAATCTGGGGCTCTGTGCTTTCTTTCGTTCTGAACAAGTGTTACTGTTTTCTGCACAAAAGCGATTCTGCGAAGCAATGTGAACACTTCTGCTTCCCAGGCACAGAGAAGGTGCTAGCAGGGAATTCTCTGCCTGCCTTTCCCCAGTGCTCTGCAAGCTCTCCAGGACAACAGCAAATCTGGGGCTGTGTGCTTTCTTTCGTTCTGAACAAGTGTTGCTGTTTTCTGCACAAAAGCGATTCTGCGAAGCAATGTGAACACTTCTGCTTCCCAGGCACAGAGAAGGTGCTAGCAGGGAATTCTCTGCCTGCCTTTCCCCAGTGCTCTGCAAGCTCTCCAGGACAACATAGAATCTGGGGCTCTGTGCTTTCTTTCCTTCTGAACAAGTGTTACTGTTTTCTGCACAAAAGCGATTCTGCGAAGCAATGTGAACACTTCTGCTTCCCAGGCACAGAGAAGGTGCTAGCAGGGAATTCTCTGCCTGCCTTTCCCCAGTGCTCTGCAAGCTCTCCAGGACAACAGCAAATCTGGGGCTGTGTGCTTTCTTTCGTTCTGAACAAGTGTTAGTGTTTTCTGCACAAAAGCGATTCTGCGAAGCAATGTGAACACTTCTGCTTCCCAGGCACAGAGAAGGTGCTATCAGGGAATTCTCTGCCTGCCTTTCCCCAGTGCTCTGCAAGCTCTCCAGGACAACATAGAATCTGGGGCTCTGTGCTTTCTTTCGTTCTGAACAAGTGTTAGAGTTTTCTGCACAAAAGCGATTCTTGCGAAGCAATGTGAACACTTCTGCTTCCCAGGCACAGAGAAGGTGCTTGCAGGGAATTCTCTGCCTGCCTTTCCCCAGTGCTCTGCAAGCTCTCCAGGACAACATAAAATCTGGGGCTCTGCGCTGTCTTTCGTTCTGAACAAGTGTTGCTGTTTTCTGCACAAAAGCGATTCTGCGAAGCAATGTGAACACTTCAGCTTCCCAGGCACAGAGAAGGTGCTAGCAGGGAATTCTCTGCCTGCCTTTCCCCAGTGCTCTGCAAGCTCTCCAGGGCAACATCAAATCTGGGGCTCTGTGCTTTCTTTCATTCTGAACAAGTGTTAGTGTTTTCTGCACAAAAGCGATTCTGCGAAGCAATGTGAACACTTCTGCTTCCCACGCACAGAGAAGGTGCTAGCAGGGAATTCTCTGCCTGCCTTTCCCCAGTGCTCTGCAAGCTCTCCAGGACAACATAGAATCTGGGGCTCTCTGCTTTCTTTCGTTCTGAACAAGTGTTACTGTTTTCTGCACAAAAGCGATTCTGCGAAGCAGTGTGAACACTTCTGCTTCCCAGGCACAGAGAAGGTGCTAGCAGGGAATTCTCTGCCTGCCTTTCCCCAGTGCTCTGCAAGCTCTCCAGGACAACATAGAATCTGGGGCTCTGTGCTTTCTTTCCTTCTGAACAAGTGTTAGTGTTTTCTGCACAAAAGCGATTCTGCGAAGCAATGTGAACACTTCTGCTTCCCAGGCACAGAGAAGGTGCTAGCAGGGAATTCTCTGCCTGCCTTTCCCCAGTGCTCTGCAAGCTCTCCAGGACAACAGCAAATCTGGGGCTGTGTGCTTTCTTTCCTTCTGAACAAGTGTTGCTGTTTTCTGCACAAAAGCGATTCTGCGAAGCAATGTGAACACTTCTGCTTCCCAGGCGCAGAGAAGGTGCTAGCAGGGAATTCTCTGCCTGCCTTTCCCCAGTGCTCTGCAAGCTCTCCAGGACAACAGCAAATCTGGGGCTCTGTGCTTTCTTTCCTTCTGAACAAGTGTTACTGTTTTCTGCACAAAAGCGATTCTGCGAAGCAATGTGAACACTTCTGCTTCCCAGGCGCAGAGAAGGTGCTTGCAGGGAATTCTCTGCCTGCCTTTCCCCAGTGCTCTGCAAGCTCTCCAGGACAACATAGAATCTGGGGCTCTCTGCTTTCTTTCGTTCTGAACAAGTGTTACTGTTTTCTGCACAAAAGCGATTCTGCGAAGCAATGTGAACACTTCTGCTTCCCAGGCACAGAGAAGGTGCTAGCAGGGAATTCTCTGCCTGCCTTTCCCCAGTGCTCTGCAAGCTCTCCAGGACAACATAGAATCTGGGGCTCTGTGCTTTCTTTCCTTCTGAACAAGTGTTAGTGTTTTCTGCACAAAAGCGATTCTGCGAAGCAATGTGAACACTTCTGCTTCCCAGGCACAGAGAAGGTGCTAGCAGGGAATTCTCTGCCTGCCTTTCCCCAGTGCTCTGCAAGCTCTCCAGGACAACATAGAATCTGGGGCTCTCTGCTTTCTTTCGTTCTGAACAAGTGTTACTGTTTTCTGCACAAAAGCGATTCTGCGAAGCAATGTGAACACTTCTGCTTCCCAGGCACAGAGAAGGTGCTAGCAGGGAATTCTCTGCCTGCCTTTCCCCAGTGCTCTGCAAGCTCTCCAGGGCAACATCAAATCTGGGGCTCTGTGCTTTCTTTCATTCTGAACAAGTGTTAGTGTTTTCTGCACAAAACCGATTCTGCGAAGCAATGTGAACACTTCTGCTTCCCAGGCACACAGAAGGTGCTAGCAGGGAATTCTCTGCCTGCCTTTCCCCAGTGCTCTGCAAGCTCTCCAGGACAACATAGAATCTGGGGCTCTGTGCTTTCTTTCCTTCTGAACAAGTGTTAGTGTTTTCTGCACAAAAACGATTCTGCGAAGCAATGTGAACACTTCTGCTTCCCAGGCACAGAGAAGGTGCTAGCAGGGAATTCTCTGCCTGCCTTTCCCCAGTGCTCTGCAAGCTCTCCAGGGCAACATAAAATCTGGGGCTCTGTGCTTTCTTTTGTTCTGAACAAGTGTTAGTGTTTTCTGCACAAAAGCGATTCTGCGAAGCAATGTGAACACTTCTGCTTCCCAGGCACAGAGAAGGTGCTTGCAGGGAATTCTCTGCCTGCCTTTCCCCAGTGCTCTGCAAGCTCTCCAGGACAACAGCAAATCTGGGGCTGTGTGCTTTCTTTCGTTCTGAACAAGTGTTGCTGTTTTCTGCACAAAAGCGATTCTGCGAAGCAATGTGAACACTTCTGCTTCCCAGGCACAGAGAAGGTGCTTGCAGGGAATTCTCTGCCTGCCTTTCCCCAGTGCTCTGCAAGCTCTCCAGGACAACAGCAAATCTGGGGCTGTGTGCTTTCTTTCGTTCTGAACAAGTGTTAGTGTTTTCTGCACAAAAGCGATTCTGCGAAGCAATGTGAACACTTCTGCTTCCCAGGCACAGAGAAGGTGCTTGCAGGGAATTCTCTGCCTGCCTTTCCCCAGTGCTCTGCAAGCTCTCCAGGACAACAGCAAATCTGGGGCTGTGTGCTTTCTTTCGTTCTGAACAAGTGTTGCTGTTTTCTGCACAAAAGCGGTTCTGCGAAGCAATGTGAACACTTCTGCTTCCCAGGCACAGAGAAGGTGCTATCAGGGAATTCTCTGCCTGCCTTTCCCCAGTGCTCTGCAAGCTCTCCAGGGCAACATCAAAACTGGGGCTCTGTGCTTTCTTTCATTCTGAACAAGTGTTAGTGTTTTCTGCACAAAAGCGATTCTGCGAAGCAATGTGAACACTTCTGCTTCCCAGGCACAGAGAAGGTGCTAGCAGGGAATTCTCTGCCTGCCTTTCCCCAGTGCTCTGCAAGCTCTCCAGGACAACATAGAATCTGGGGCTCTCTGCTTTCTTTCGTTCTGAACAAGTGTTACTGTTTTCTGCACAAAAGCGATTCTGCGAAGCAGTGTGAACACTTCTGCTTCCCAGGCACAGAGAAGGTGCTAGCAGGGAATTCTCTGCCTGCCTTTCCCCAGTGCTCTGCAAGCTCTCCAGGACAACATAGAATCTGGGGCTCTGTGCTTTCTTTCCTTCTGAACAAGTGTTAGTGTTTTCTGCACAAAAGCGATTCTGCGAAGCAATGTGAACACTTCTGCTTCCCAGGCACAGAGAAGGTGCTAGCAGGGAATTCTCTGCCTGCCTTTCCCCAGTGCTCTGCAAGCTCTCCAGGACAACAGCAAATCTGGGGCTGTGTGCTTTCTTTCGTTCTGAACAAGTGTTGCTGTTTTCTGCACAAAAGCGATTCTGCGAAGCAATGTGAACACTTCTGCTTCCCAGGCACAGAGAAGGTGCTAGCAGGGAATTCTCTGCCTGCCTTTCCCCAGTGCTCTGCAAGCTCTCCAGGACAACATAGAATCTGGGGCTCTGTGCTTTCTTTCGTTCTGAACAAGTGTTACTGTTTTCTGCACAAAAGCGATTCTGCGAAGCAATGTGAACACTTCTGCTTCCCAGGCACAGAGAAGGTGCTAGCAGGGAATTCTCTGCCTGCCTTTCCCCAGTGCTCTGCAAGCTCTCCAGGACAACAGCAAATCTGGGGCTGTGTGCTTTCTTTCCTTCTGAACAAGTGTTAGTGTTTTCTGCACAAAAGCGATTCTGCGAAGCAATGTGAACACTTCTGCTTCCCAGGCACAGAGAAGGTGCTAGCAGGGAATTCTCTGCCTGCCTTTCCCCAGTGCTCTGCAAGCTCTCCAGGACAACATAGAATCTGGGGCTCTGTGCTTTCTTTCGTTCTGAACAAGTGTTAGAGTTTTCTGCACAAAAGCGATTCTTGCGAAGCAATGTGAACACTTCTGCTTCCCAGGCACAGAGAAGGTGCTTGCAGGGAATTCTCTGCCTGCCTTTCCCCAGTGCTCTGCAAGCTCTCCAGGACAACATAAAATCTGGGGCTCTGCGCTGTCTTTCGTTCTGAACAAGTGTTGCTGTTTTCTGCACAAAAGCGATTCTGCGAAGCAATGTGAACACTTCAGCTTCCCAGGCACAGAGAAGGTGCTATCAGGGAATTCTCTGCCTGCCTTTCCCCAGTGCTCTGCAAGCTCTCCAGGGCAACATCAAATCTGGGGCTCTGTGCTTTCTTTCATTCTGAACAAGTGTTAGTGTTTTCTGCACAAAAGCGATTCTGCGAAGCAATGTGAACACTTCTGCTTCCCAGGCACAGAGAAGGTGCTAGCAGGGAATTCTCTGCCTGCCTTTCCCCAGTGCTCTGCAAGCTCTCCAGGACAACATAGAATCTGGGGCTCTCTGCTTTCTTTCGTTCTGAACAAGTGTTACTGTTTTCTGCACAAAAGCGATTCTGCGAAGCAGTGTGAACACTTCTGCTTCCCAGGCACAGAGAAGGTGCTAGCAGGGAATTCTCTGCCTGCCTTTCCCCAGTGCTCTGCAAGCTCTCCAGGACAACATAGAATCTGGGGCTGTGTGCTTTCTTTCCTTCTGAACAAGTGTTAGTGTTTTCTGCACAAAAGCGATTCTGCGAAGCAATGTGAACACTTCTGCTTCCCAGGCACAGAGAAGGTGCTTGCAGGGAATTCTCTGCCTGCCTTTCCCCAGTGCTCTGCAAGCTCTCCAGGACAACAGCAAATCTGGGGCTGTGTGCTTTCTTTCGTTCTGAACAAGTGTTGCTGTTTTCTGCACAAAAGCGGTTCTGCGAAGCAATGTGAACACTTCTGCTTCCCAGGCACAGAGAAGGTGCTATCAGGGAATTCTCTGCCTGCCTTTCCCCAGTGCTCTGCAAGCTCTCCAGGGCAACATCAAAACTGGGGCTCTGTGCTTTCTTTCATTCTGAACAAGTGTTAGTGTTTTCTGCACAAAAGCGATTCTGCGAAGCAATGTGAACACTTCTGCTTCCCAGGCACAGAGAAGGTGCTAGCAGGGAATTCTCTGCCTGCCTTTCCCCAGTGCTCTGCAAGCTCTCCAGGACAACATAGAATCTGGGGCTCTCTGCTTTCTTTCGTTCTGAACAAGTGTTACTGTTTTCTGCACAAAAGCGATTCTGCGAAGCAGTGTGAACACTTCTGCTTCCCAGGCACAGAGAAGGTGCTAGCAGGGAATTCTCTGCCTGCCTTTCCCCAGTGCTCTGCAAGCTCTCCAGGACAACATAGAATCTGGGGCTCTGTGCTTTCTTTCCTTCTGAACAAGTGTTAGTGTTTTCTGCACAAAAGCGATTCTGCGAAGCAATGTGAACACTTCTGCTTCCCAGGCACAGAGAAGGTGCTAGCAGGGAATTCTCTGCCTGCCTTTCCCCAGTGCTCTGCAATCTCTCCAGGACAACAGCAAATCTGGGGCTGTGTGCTTTCTTTCGTTCTGAACAAGTGTTGCTGTTTTCTGCACAAAAGCGATTCTGCGAAGCAATGTGAACACTTCTGCTTCCCAGGCACAGAGAAGGTGCTAGCAGGGAATTCTCTGCCTGCCTTTCCCCAGTGCTCTGCAAGCTCTCCAGGACAACATAGAATCTGGGGCTCTGTGCTTTCTTTCCTTCTGAACAAGTGTTACTGTTTTCTGCACAAAAGCGATTCTGCGAAGCAATGTGAACACTTCTGCTTCCCAGGCACAGAGAAGGTGCTAGCAGGGAATTCTCTGCCTGCCTTTCCCCAGTGCTCTGCAAGCTCTCCAGGACAACAGCAAATCTGGGGCTGTGTGCTTTCTTTCGTTCTGAACAAGTGTTACTGTTTTCTGCACAAAAGCGATTCTGCGAAGCAATGTGAACACTTCTGCTTCCCAGGCACAGAGAAGGTGCTAGCAGGGAATTCTCTGCCTGCCTTTCCCCAGTGCTCTGCAAGCTCTCCAGGACAACATAGAATCTGGGGCTCTGTGCTTTCTTTCGTTCTGAACAAGTGTTAGAGTTTTCTGCACAAAAGCGATTCTTGCGAAGCAATGTGAACACTTCTGCTTCCCAGGCACAGAGAAGGTGCTTGCAGGGAATTCTCTGCCTGCCTTTCCCCAGTGCTCTGCAAGCTCTCCAGGACAACATAAAATCTGGGGCTCTGCGCTGTCTTTCGTTCTGAACAAGTGTTGCTGTTTTCTGCACAAAAGCGATTCTGCGAAGCAATGTGAACACTTCAGCTTCCCAGGCACAGAGAAGGTGCTATCAGGGAATTCTCTGCCTGCCTTTCCCCAGTGCTCTGCAAGCTCTCCAGGGCAACAGCAAATCTGGGGCTCTGTGCTTTCTTTCATTCTGAACAAGTGTTAGTGTTTTCTGCACAAAAGCGATTCTGCGAAGCAATGTGAACACTTCTGCTTCCCAGGCACAGAGAAGGTGCTAGCAGGGAATTCTCTGCCTGCCTTTCCCCAGTGCTCTGCAAGCTCTCCAGGACAACATAGAATCTGGGGCTCTGTGCTTTCTTTCGTTCTGAACAAGTGTTACTGTTTCCTGCACAAAAGCGATTCTGAGAAGCAATATGAACACTTCTGCTTCCCAGGCACAGAGAAGGTGCTAGCAGGGAATTCTCTGCCTGCCTTTCCCCAGTGCTCTGCAAGCTCTCCAGGACAACATAGAATCTGGGGCTCTGTGCTTTCTTTCCTTCTGAACAAGTGTTAGTGTTTTCTGCACAAAAGCGATTCTGCGAAGCAATGTGAACACTTCTGCTTCCCAGGCACAGAGAAGGTGCTTGCAGGGAATTCTCTGCCTGCCTTTCCCCAGTGCTCTGCAAGCTCTCCAGGACAACAGCAAATCTGGGGCTGTGTGCTTTCTTTCCTTCTGAACAAGTGTTGCTGTTTTCTGCACAAAAGCGATTCTGCGAAGCAATGTGAACACTTCTGCTTCCCAGGCACAGAGAAGGTGCTAGCAGGGAATTCTCTGCCTGCCTTTCCCCAGTGCTCTGCAAGCTCTCCAGGACAACAGCAAATCTGGGGCTCTGTGCTTTCTTTCATTCTGAACAAGTGTTACTGTTTTCTGCACAAAAGCGATTCTGCGAAGCAATGTGAACACTTCTGCTTCCCAGGCGCAGAGAAGGTGCTTGCAGGGAATTCTCTGCCTGCCTTTCCCCAGTGCTCTGCAAGCTCTCCAGGACAACATAGAATCTGGGGCTCTCTGCTTTCTTTCGTTCTGAACAAGTGTTACTGTTTTCTGCACAAAAGCGATTCTGCGAAGCAATGTGAACACTTCTGCTTCCCAGGCACAGAGAAGGTGCTAGCAGGGAATTCTCTGCCTGCCTTTCCCCAGTGCTCTGCAAGCTCTCCAGGACAACATAGAATCTGGGGCTCTGTGCTTTCTTTCCTTCTGAACAAGTGTTAGTGTTTTCTGCACAAAAGCGATTCTGCGAAGCAATGTGAACACTTCTGCTTCCCAGGCACAGAGAAGGTGCTAGCAGGGAATTCTCTGCCTGCCTTTCCCCAGTGCTCTGCAAGCTCTCCAGGACAACATAGAATCTGGGGCTCTCTGCTTTCTTTCGTTCTGAACAAGTGTTACTGTTTTCTGCACAAAAGCGATTCTGCGAAGCAATGTGAACACTTCTGCTTCCCAGGCACAGAGAAGGTGCTAGCAGGGAATTCTCTGCCTGCCTTTCCCCAGTGCTCTGCAAGCTCTCCAGGGCAACATCAAATCTGGGGCTCTGTGCTTTCTTTCATTCTGAACAAGTGTTAGTGTTTTCTGCACAAAAGCGATTCTGCGAAGCAATGTGAACACTTCTGCTTCCCAGGCACACAGAAGGTGCTAGCAGGGAATTCTCTGCCTGCCTTTCCCCAGTGCTCTGCAAGCTCTCCAGGACAACATAGAATCTGGGGCTCTGTGCTTTCTTTCCTTCTGAACAAGTGTTAGTGTTTTCTGCACAAAAACGATTCTGCGAAGCAATGTGAACACTTCTGCTTCCCAGGCACAGAGAAGGTGCTATCAGGGAATTCTCTGCCTGCCTTTCCCCAGTGCTCTGCAAGCTCTCCAGGGCAACATAAAATCTGGGGCTCTGTGCTTTCTTTTGTTCTGAACAAGTGTTAGTGTTTTCTGCACAAAAGCGATTCTGCGAAGCAATGTGAACACTTCAGCTTCCCAGGCACAGAGAAGGTGCTAGCAGGGAATTCTCTGCCTGCCTTTCCCCAGTGCTCTGCAAGCTCTCCAGGGCAACATCAAATCTGGGGCTCTGTGCTATCTTTCATTCTGAACAAGTGTTAGTGTTTTCTGCACAAAAGCGATTCTGCGAAGCAATGTGAACACTTCTGCTTCCCAGGCACAGAGAAGGTGCTAGCAGGGAATTCTCTGCCTGCCTTTCCCCAGTGCTCTGCAAGCTCTCCAGGACAACATAGAATCTGGGGCTCTGTGCTTTCTTTCGTTCTGAACAAGTGTTAGAGTTTTCTGCACAAAAGCGATTCTGCGAAGCAATGTGAACACTTCTGCTTCCCAGGCACAGAGAAGGTGCTTGCAGGGAATTCTCTGCCTGCCTTTCCCCAGTGCTCTGCAAGCTCTCCAGGACAACAGCAAATCTGGGGCTGTGTGCTTTCTTTCGTTCTGAACAAGTGTTGCTGTTTTCTGCACAAAAGCGATTCTGCGAAGCAATGTGAACACTTCTGCTTCCCAGGCACAGAGAAGGTGCTAGCAGGGAATTCTCTGCCTGCCTTTCCCCAGTGCTCTGCAAGCTCTCCAGGGCAACATCAAATCTGGGGCTCTGTGCTTTCTTTCATTCTGAACAAGTGTTAGTGTTTTCTGCACAAAAGCGATTCTTCGAAGCAATGTGAACACTTCTGCTTCCCAGGCACAGAGAAGGTGCTAGCAGGGAATTCTCTGCCTGCCTTTCCCCAGTGCTCTGCAAGCTCTCCAGGACAACATAGAATCTGGGGCTCTCTGCTTTCTTTCGTTCTGAACAAGTGTTACTGTTTTCTGCACAAAAGCGATTCTGCGAAGCAATGTGAACACTTCTGCTTCCCAGGCACAGAGAAGGTGCTAGCAGGGAATTCTCTGCCTGCCTTTCCCCAGTGCTCTGCAAGCTCTCCAGGGCAACATCAAATCTGGGGCTCTGTGCTTTCTTTCATTCTGAACAAGTGTTAGTGTTTTCTGCACAAAAGCGATTCTGCGAAGCAATGTGAACACTTCTGCTTCCCAGGCACACAGAAGGTGCTAGCAGGGAATTCTCTGCCTGCCTTTCCCCAGTGCTCTGCAAGCTCTCCAGGACAACATAGAATCTGGGGCTCTGTGCTTTCTTTCCTTCTGAACAAGTGTTAGTGTTTTCTGCACAAAAACGATTCTGCGAAGCAATGTGAACACTTCTGCTTCCCAGGCACAGAGAAGGTGCTAGCAGGGAATTCTCTGCCTGCCTTTCCCCAGTGCTCTGCAAGCTCTCCAGGGCAACATAAAATCTGGGGCTCTGTGCTTTCTTTTGTTCTGAACAAGTGTTAGTGTTTTCTGCACAAAAGCGATTCTGCGAAGCAATGTGAACACTTCAGCTTCCCAGGCACAGAGAAGGTGCTAGCAGGGAATTCTCTGCCTGCCTTTCCCCAGTGCTCTGCAAGCTCTCCAGGGCAACATCAAATCTGGGGCTCTGTGCTATCTTTCATTCTGAACAAGTGTTAGTGTTTTCTGCACAAAAGCGATTCTGCGAAGCAATGTGAACACTTCTGCTTCCCAGGCACAGAGAAGGTGCTAGCAGGGAATTCTCTGCCTGCCTTTCCCCAGTGCTCTGCAAGCTCTCCAGGACAACATAGAATCTGGGGCTCTGTGCTTTCTTTCGTTCTGAACAAGTGTTAGAGTTTTCTGCACAAAAGCGATTCTGCGAAGCAATGTGAACACTTCTGCTTCCCAGGCACAGAGAAGGTGCTTGCAGGGAATTCTCTGCCTGCCTTTCCCCAGTGCTCTGCAAGCTCTCCAGGACAACAGCAAATCTGGGGCTGTGTGCTTTCTTTCGTTCTGAACAAGTGTTGCTGTTTTCTGCACAAAAGCGATTCTGCGAAGCAATGTGAACACTTCAGCTTCCCAGGCACAGAGAAGGTGCTATCAGGGAATTCTCTGCCTGCCTTTCCCCAGTGCTCTGCAAGCTCTCCAGGGCAACATCAAATCTGGGGCTCTGTGCTTTCTTTCATTCTGAACAAGTGGTAGTGTTTTCTGCACAAAAGCGATTCTTCGAAGCAATGTGAACACTTCTGCTTCCCAGGCACAGAGAAGGTGCTAGCAGGGAATTCTCTGCCTGCCTTTCCCCAGTGCTCTGCAAGCTCTCCAGGACAACATAGAATCTGGGGCTCTCTGCTTTCTTTCGTTCTGAACAAGTGTTACTGTTTTCTGCACAAAAGCGATTCTGCGAAGCAGTGTGAACACTTCTGCTTCCCAGGCACAGAGAAGGTGCTAGCAGGGAATTCTCTGCCTGCCTTTCCCCAGTGCTCTGCAAGCTCTCCAGGACAACATAGAATCTGGGGCTCTGTGCTTTCTTTCCTTCTGAACAAGTGTTAGTGTTTTCTGCACAAAAGCGATTCTGCGAAGCAATGTGAACACTTCTGCTTCCCAGGCACAGAGAAGGTGCTTGCAGGGAATTCTCTGCCTGCCTTTCCCCAGTGCTCTGCAAGCTCTCCAGGACAACAGCAAATCTGGGGCTGTGTGCTTTCTTTCGTTCTGAACAAGTGTTGCTGTTTTCTGCACAAAAGCGATTCTGCGAAGCAATGTGAACACTTCTGCTTCCCAGGCACAGAGAAGGTGCTAGCAGGGAATTCTCTGCCTGCCTTTCCCCAGTGCTCTGCAAGCTCTCCAGGACAACATAGAATCTGGGGCTCTGTGCTTTCTTTCCTTCTGAACAAATGTTAGTGTTTTCTGCACAAAAGCGATTCTGCGAAGCAATGTGAACACTTCTGCTTCCCAGGCACAGAGAAGGTGCTAGCAGGGAATTCTCTGCCTGCCTTTCCCCAGTGCTCTGCAAGCTCTCCAGGGCAACATAAAATCTGGGGCTCTGTGCTTTCTTTTGTTCTGAACAAGTGTTAGTGTTTTCTGCACAAAAGCGATCCTGCGAAGCAATGTGAACACTTCAGCTTCCCAGGCACAGAGAAGGTGCTAGCAGGGAATTCTCTGCCTGCCTTTCCCCAGTGCTCTGCAAGCTCTCCAGGGCAACATAGAATCTGGGGCTCTGTGCTTTCTTTCGTTCTGAACAAGTGTTAGAGTTTTCTGCACAAAAGCGATTCTGCGAAGCAATGTGAACACTGCTGCTTCCCAGGCACAGAGAAGGTGCTTGCAGGGAATTCTCTGCCTGCCTTTCCCCAGTGCTCTGCAAGCTCTCCAGGACAACAGCAAATCTGGGGCTGTGTGCTTTCTTTCGTTCTGAACAAGTGTTGCTGTTTTCTGCACAAAAGCGATTCTGCGAAGCAATGTGAACACTTCTGCTTCCCAGGCACAGAGAAGGTGCTATCAGGGAATTCTCTGCCTGCCTTTCCCCAGTGCTCTGCAAGTTCTCCAGGGCAACATCAAATCTGGGGCTCTGTGCTTTCTTTCATTCTGAACAAGTGTTAGTGTTTTCTGCACAAAAGCGATTCTGCGAAGCAATGTGAACACTTCTGCTTCCCAGGCACAGAGAAGGTGCTAGCAGGGAATTCTCTGCCTGCCTTTCCCCAGTGCTCTGCAAGCTCTCCAGGACAACATAGAATCTGGGGCTCTCTGCTTTCTTTCGTTCTGAACAAGTGTTACTGTTTTCTGCACAAAAGCGATTCTGCGAAGCAGTGTGAACACTTCTGCTTCCCAGGCACAGAGAAGGTGCTTGCAGGGAATTCTCTGCCTGCCTTTCCCCAGTGCTCTGCAAGCTCTCCAGGACAACATAGAATCTGGGGCTCTGTGCTTTCTTTCCTTCTGAACAAGTGTTAGTGTTTTCTGCACAAAAGCGATTCTGCGAAGCAATGTGAACACTTCTGCTTCCCAGGCACAGAGAAGGTGCTTGCAGGGAATTCTCTGCCTGCCTTTCCCCAGTGCTCTGCAAGCTCTCCAGGACAACAGCAAATCTGGGGCTGTGTGCTTTCTTTCGTTCTGAACAAGTGTTGCTGTTTTCTGCACAAAAGCGATTCTGCGAAGCAATGTGAACACTTCTGCTTCCCAGGCACAGAGAAGGTGCTAGCAGGGAATTCTCTGCCTGCCTTTCCCCAGTGCTCTGCAAGCTCTCCAGGACAACATAGAATCTGGGGCTCTGTGCTTTCTTTCCTTCTGAACAAATGTTAGTGTTTTCTGCACAAAAGCGATTCTGCGAAGCAATGTGAACACTTCTGCTTCCCAGGCACAGAGAAGGTGCTAGCAGGGAATTCTCTGCCTGCCTTTCCCCAGTGCTCTGCAAGCTCTCC
This sequence comes from Strix aluco, assembly GCF_031877795.1. Taxonomy (NCBI): domain Eukaryota; kingdom Metazoa; phylum Chordata; class Aves; order Strigiformes; family Strigidae; genus Strix; species Strix aluco. Next base: position 4,001,885 of record NW_027436647.1, read on the forward strand.
AGGGCAACATAAAATCTGGGGCTCTGTGCTTTCTTTTGTTCTGAACAAGTGTTAGTGTTTTCTGCACAAAAGCGATCCTGCGAAGCAATGTGAACACTTCAGCTTCCCAGGCACAGAGAAGGTGCTAGCAGGGAATTCTCTGCCTGCCTTTCCCCAGTGCTCTGCAAGCTCTCCAGGGCAACATCAAATCTGGGGCTCTGTGCTTTCTTTCATTCTGAACAAGTGTTAGTGTTTTCTGCACAAAAGCGATTCTGCGAAGCAATGTGAACACTTCTGCTTCCCAGGCACAGAGAAGGTGCTAGCAGGGAATTCTCTGCCTGCCTTTCCCCAGTGCTCTGCAAGCTCTCCAGGACAACATAGAATCTGGGGCTCTGTGCTTTCTTTCGTTCTGAACAAGTGTTAGAGTTTTCTGCACAAAAGCGATTCTGCGAAGCAATGTGAACACTGCTGCTTCCCAGGCACAGAGAAGGTGCTTGCAGGGAATTCTCTGCCTGCCTTTCCCCAGTGCTCTGCAAGCTCTCCAGGACAACAGCAAATCTGGGGCTGTGTGCTTTCTTTCGTTCTGAACAAGTGTTGCTGTTTTCTGCACAAAAGCAATTCTGCGAAGCAATGTGAACACTTCTGCTTCCCAGGCACAGAGAAGGTGCTATCAGGGAATTCTCTGCCTGCCTTTCCCCAGTGCTCTGCAAGTTCTCCAGGGCAACATCAAATCTGGGGCTCTGTGCTTTCTTTCATTCTGAACAAGTGTTAGTGTTTTCTGCACAAAAGCGATTCTGCGAAGCAATGTGAACACTTCTGCTTCCCAGGCACAGAGAAGGTGCTAGCAGGGAATTCTCTGCCTGCCTTTCCCCAGTGCTCTGCAAGCTCTCCAGGACAACATAGAATCTGGGGCTCTCTGCTTTCTTTCGTTCTGAACAAGTGTAACTGTTTTCTGCACAAAAGCGATTCTGCGAAGCAGTGTGAACACTTCTGCTTCCCAGGCACAGAGAAGGTGCTAGCAGGGAATTCTCTGCCTGCCTTTCCCCAGTGCTCTGCAAGCTCTCCAGGACAACATAGAATCTGGGGCTCTGTGCTTTCTTTCCTTCTGAACAAGTGTTAGTGTTTTCTGCACAAAAGCGATTCTGCGAAGCAATGTGAACACTTCTGCTTCCCAGGCACAGAGAAGGTGCTAGCAGGGAATTCTCTGCCTGCCTTTCCCCAGTGCTCTGCAAGCTCTCCAGGACAACAGCAAATCTGGGGCTGTGTGCTTTCTTTCGTTCTGAACAAGTGTTGCTGTTTTCTGCACAAAAGCGATTCTGCGAAGCAATGTGAACAGTTCTGCTTCCCAGGCACAGAGAAGGTGCTAGCAGGGAATTCTCTGCCTGCCTTTCCCCAGTGCTCTGCAAGCTCTCCAGGACAACATAGAATCTGGGGCTCTGTGCTTTCTTTCGTTCTGAACAAGTGTTACTGTTTTCTGCACAAAAGCGATTCTGCGAAGCAATGTGAACACTTCTGCTTCCCAGGCACAGAGAAGGTGCTAGCAGGGAATTCTCTGCCTGCCTTTCCCCAGTGCTCTGCAAGCTCTCCAGGACAACAGCAAATCTGGGGCTGTGTGCTTTCTTTCGTTCTGAACAAGTGTTACTGTTTTCTGCACAAAAGCGATTCTGCGAAGCAATGTGAACACTTCTGCTTCCCAGGCACAGAGAAGGTGCTAGCAGGGAATTCTCTGCCTGCCTTTCCCCAGTGCTCTGCAAGCTCTCCAGGACAACATAGAATCTGGGGCTCTGTGCTTTCTTTCATTCTGAACAAGTGTTAGTGTTTTCTGCACAAAAACGATTCTGCGAAGCAATGTGAACACTTCTGCTTCCCAGGCACAGAGAAGGTGCTAGCAGGGAATTCTCTGCCTGCCTTTCCCCAGTGCTCTGCAAGCTCTCCAGGACAACATAGAATCTGGGGCTCTCTGCTTTCTTTCGTTCTGAACAAGTGTTAGTGTTTTCTGCACAAAAGCAATTCTGCGAAGCAATGTGAACACTTCTGCTTCCCAGGCACAGAGAAGGTGCTAGCAGGGAATTCTCTGCCTGCCTTTCCCCAGTGCTCTGCAAGCTCTCCAGGACAACATAGAATCTGGGGCTCTCTGCTTTCTTTCGTTCTGAACAAGTGTTACTGTTTTCTGCGCAAAAGCGATTCTGCGAAGCAATGTGAACACTTCTGCTTCCCAGGCACAGAGAAGGTGCTAGCAGGTAATTCTCTGCCTGCCTTTCCCCAGTGCTCTGCAAGCTCTCCAGGACAACATCAAATCTGGGGCTCTGTGCTTTCTTTCGTTCTGAACAAGTGTTACTGTTTTCTGCACAAAAGCGATTCTGAGAAGCAATATGAACACTTCTGCTTCCCAGGCACAGAGAAGGTGCTAGCAGGGAATTCTCTGCCTGCCTTTCCCCAGTGCTCTGCAAGCTCTCCAGGACAACATAGAATCTGGGGCTCTGTGCTTTCTTTCGTTCTGAACAAGTGTTAGAGTTTTCTGCACAAAAGCGATTCTGCGAAGCAATGTGAACACTTCAGCTTCCCAGGCACAGAGAAGGTGCTTGCAGGGAATTCTCTGCCTGCCTTTCCCCAGTGCTCTGCAAGCTCTCCAGGACAACAGCAAATCTGGGGCTCTGTGCTTTCTTCCGTTCTGAACAAGTGTTGCTGTTTTCTGCACAAAAGCGATTCTGCGAAGCAATGTGAACACTTCAGCTTCCCAGGCACAGAGAAGGTGCTATCAGGGAATTCTCTGCCTGCCTTTCCCCAGTGCTCTGCAAGCTCTCCAGGGCAACATCAAATCTGGGGCTCTGTGCTTTCTTTCATTCTGAACAAGTGTTAGTGTTTTCTGCACAAAAGCGATTCTGCGAAGCAATGTGAACACTTCTGCTTCCCAGGGACAGAGAAGGTGCTAGCAGGGAATTCTCTGCCTGCCTTTCCCCAGTGCTCTGCAAGCTCTCCAGGACAACATAGAATCTGGGGCTCTCTGCTTTCTTTCGTTCTGAACAAGTGTTACTGTTTTCTGCACAAAAGCGATTCTGCGAAGCAGTGTGAACACTTCTGCTTCCCAGGCACAGAGAAGGTGCTAGCAGGGAATTCTCTGCCTGCCTTTCCCCAGTGCTCTGCAAGCTCTCCAGGACAACATAGAATCTGGGGCTCTGTGCTTTCTTTCCTTCTGAACAAGTGTTAGTGTTTTCTGCACAAAAGCGATTCTGCGAAGCAATGTGAACACTTCTGCTTCCCAGGCACAGAGAAGGTGCTAGCAGGGAATTCTCTGCCTGCCTTTCCCCAGTGCTCTGCAAGCTCTCCAGGACAACAGCAAATCTGGGGCTGTGTGCTTTCTTTCGTTCTGAACAAGTGTTGCTGTTTTCTGCACAAAAGCGATTCTGCGAAGCAATGTGAACACTTCTGCTTCCCAGGCACAGAGAAGGTGCTAGCAGGGAATTCTCTGCCTGCCTTTCCCCAGTGCTCTGCAAGCTCTCCAGGACAACAGCAAATCTGGGGCTCTGTGCTTTCTTTCATTCTGAACAAGTGTTACTGTTTTCTGCACAAAAGCGATTCTGCGAAGCAATGTGAACACTTCTGCTTCCCAGGCGCAGAGAAGGTGCTTGCAGGGAATTCTCTGCCTGCCTTTCCCCAGTGCTCTGCAAGCTCTCCAGGACAACATAGAATCTGGGGCTCTCTGCTTTCTTTCGTTCTGAACAAGTGTTACTGTTTTCTGCACAAAAGCGATTCTGCGAAGCAATGTGAACACTTCTGCTTCCCAGGCACAGAGAAGGTGCTAGCAGGGAATTCTCTGCCTGCCTTTCCCCAGTGCTCTGCAAGCTCTCCAGGACAACATAGAATCTGGGGCTCTGTGCTTTCTTTCCTTCTGAACAAGTGTTAGTGTTTTCTGCACAAAAGCGATTCTGCGAAGCAATGTGAACACTTCTGCTTCCCAGGCACAGAGAAGGTGCTAGCAGGGAATTCTCTGCCTGCCTTTCCCCGGTGCTCTGCAAGCTCTCCAGGACAACATAGAATCTGGGGCTCTCTGCTTTCTTTCGTTCTGAACAAGTGTTACTGTTTTCTGCACAAAAGCGATTCTGCGAAGCAATGTGAACACTTCTGCTTCCCAGGCACAGAGAAGGTGCTAGCAGGGAATTCTCTGCCTGCCTTTCCCCAGTGCTCTGCAAGCTCTCCAGGGCAACATCAAATCTGGGGCTCTGTGCTTTCTTTCATTCTGAACAAGTGTTAGTGTTTTCTGCACAAAAGCGATTCTGCGAAGCAATGTGAACACTTCTGCTTCCCAGGCACACAGAAGGTGCTAGCAGGGAATTCTCTGCCTGCCTTTCCCCAGTGCTCTGCAAGCTCTCCAGGACAACATAGAATCTGGGGCTCTGTGCTTTCTTTCCTTCTGAACAAGTGTTAGTGTTTTCTGCACAAAAGCGATTCTGCGAAGCAATGTGAACAGTTCTGCTTCCCAGGCACAGAGAAGGTGCTAGCAGGGAATTCTCTGCCTGCCTTTCCCCAGTGCTCTGCAAGCTCTCCAGGGCAACATAAAATCTGGGGCTCTGTGCTTTCTTTTGTTCTGAACAAGTGTTAGTGTTTTCTGCACAAAAGCGATTCTGCGAAGCAATGTGAACACTTCAGCTTCCCAGGCACAGAGAAGGTGCTAGCAGGGAATTCTCTGCCTGCCTTTCCCCAGTGCTCTGCAAGCTCTCCAGGGCAACATCAAATCTGGGGCTCTGTGCTATCTTTCATTCTGAACAAGTGTTAGTGTTTTCTGCACAAAAGCGATTCTGCGAAGCAATGTGAACACTTCTGCTTCCCAGGCACAGAGAAGGTGCTAGCAGGGAATTCTCTGCCTGCCTTTCCCCAGTGCTCTGCAAGCTCTCCAGGACAACAGCAAATCTGGGGCTGTGTGCTTTCTTTCGTTCTGAACAAGTGTTGCTGTTTTCTGCACAAAAGCGATTCTGCGAAGCAATGTGAACACTTCAGCTTCCCAGGCACAGAGAAGGTGCTATCAGGGAATTCTCTGCCTGCCTTTCCCCAGTGCTCTGCAAGCTCTCCAGGGCAACATCAAATCTGGGGCTCTGTGCTTTCTTTCATTCTGAACAAGTGTTAGTGTTTTCTGCACAAAAGCGATTCTTCGAAGCAATGTGAACACTTCTGCTTCCCAGGCACAGAGAAGGTGCTAGCAGGGAATTCTCTGCCTGCCTTTCCCCAGTGCTCTGCAAGCTCTCCAGGACAACATAGAATCTGGGGCTCTCTGCTTTCTTTCGTTCTGAACAAGTGTTACTGTTTTCTGCACAAAAGCGATTCTGCGAAGCAGTGTGAACACTTCTGCTTCCCAGGCACAGAGAAGGTGCTAGCAGGGAATTCTCTGCCTGCCTTTCCCCAGTGCTCTGCAAGCTCTCCAGGGCAACATAAAATCTGGGGCTCTGTGCTTTCTTTTGTTCTGAACAAGTGTTAGTGTTTTCTGCACAAAAGCGATCCTGCGAAGCAATGTGAACACTTCAGCTTCCCAGGCACAGAGAAGGTGCTAGCAGGGAATTCTCTGCCTGCCTTTCCCCAGTGCTCTGCAAGCTCTCCAGGGCAACATCAAATCTGGGGCTCTGTGCTTTCTTTCATTCTGAACAAGTGTTAGTGTTTTCTGCACAAAAGCGATTCTGCGAAGCAATGTGAACACTTCTGCTTCCCAGGCACAGAGAAGGTGCTATCAGGGAATTCTCTGCCTGCCTTTCCCCAGTGCTCTGCAAGTTCTCCAGGGCAACATCAAATCTGGGGCTCTGTGCTTTCTTTCATTCTGAACAAGTGTTAGTGTTTTCTGCACAAAAGCGATTCTGCGAAGCAATGTGAACACTTCTGCTTCCCAGGCACAGAGAAGGTGCTAGCAGGGAATTCTCTGCCTGCCTTTCCCCAGTGCTCTGCAAGCTCTCCAGGACAACATAGAATCTGGGGCTCTCTGCTTTCTTTCGTTCTGAACAAGTGTTACTGTTTTCTGCACAAAAGCGATTCTGCGAAGCAGTGTGAACACTACTGCTTCCCAGGCACAGAGAAGGTGCTAGCAGGGAATTCTCTGCCTGCCTTTCCCCAGTGCTCTGCAAGCTCTCCAGGACAACATAGAATCTGGGGCTCTGTGCTTTCTTTCCTTCTGAACAAGTGTTAGTGTTTTCTGCACAAAAGCGATTCTGCGAAGCAATGTGAACACTTCTGCTTCCCAGGCACAGAGAAGGTGCTAGCAGGGAATTCTCTGCCTGCCTTTCCCCAGTGCTCTGCAAGCTCTCCAGGACAACAGCAAATCTGGGGCTGTGTGCTTTCTTTCGTTCTGAACAAGTGTTGCTGTTTTCTGCACAAAAGCGATTCTGCGAAGCAATGTGAACAGTTCTGCTTCCCAGGCACAGAGAAGGTGCTAGCAGGGAATTCTCTGCCTGCCTTTCCCCAGTGCTCTGCAAGCTCTCCAGGACAACATAGAATCTGGGGCTCTGTGCTTTCTTTCGTTCTGAACAAGTGTTACTGTTTTCTGCACAAAAGCGATTCTGCGAAGCAATGTGAACACTTCTGCTTCCCAGGCACAGAGAAGGTGCTAGCAGGGAATTCTCTGCCTGCCTTTCCCCAGTGCTCTGCAAGCTCTCCAGGACAACAGCAAATCTGGGGCTGTGTGCTTTCTTTCATTCTGAACAAGTGTTACTGTTTTCTGCACAAAAGCGATTCTGCGAAGCAATGTGAACACTTCTGCTTCCCAGGCACAGAGAAGGTGCTAGCAGGGAATTCTCTGCCTGCCTTTCCCCAGTGCTCTGCAAGCTCTCCAGGACAACATAGAATCTGGGGCTCTGTGCTTTCTTTCATTCTGAACAAGTGTTACTGTTTTCTGCACAAAAGCGATTCTGCGAAGCAATGTGAACACTTCTGCTTCCCAGGCACAGAGAAGGTGCTAGCAGGGAATTCTCTGCCTGCCTTTCCCCAGTGCTCTGCAAGCTCTCCAGGACAACATAGAATCTGGGGCTCTCTGCTTTCTTTCGTTCTGAACAAGTGTTAGTGTTTTCTGCACAAAAGCAATTCTGCGAAGCAATGTGAACACTTCTGCTTCCCAGGCACAGAGAAGGTGCTAGCAGGGAATTCTCTGCCTGCCTTTCCCCAGTGCTCTGCAAGCTCTCCAGGGCAACATAAAATCTGGGGCTCTGTGCTTTCTTTTGTTCTGAACAAGTGTTAGTGTTTTCTGCACAAAAGCGATCCTGCGAAGCAATGTGAACACTTCAGCTTCCCAGGCACAGAGAAGGTGCTAGCAGGGAATTCTCTGCCTGCCTTTCCCCAGTGCTCTGCAAGCTCTCCAGGGCAACATCAAATCTGGGGCTCTGTGCTTTCTTTCATTCTGAACAAGTGTTAGTGTTTTCTGCACAAAAGCGATTCTGCGAAGCAATGTGAACACTTCTGCTTCCCAGGCACAGAGAAGGTGCTAGCAGGGAATTCTCTGCCTGCCTTTCCCCAGTGCTCTGCAAGCTCTCCAGGACAACATAGAATCTGGGGCTCTGTGCTTTCTTTCGTTCTGAACAAGTGTTAGAGTTTTCTGCACAAAAGCGATTCTGCGAAGCAATGTGAACACTGCTGCTTCCCAGGCACAGAGAAGGTGCTTGCAGGGAATTCTCTGCCTGCCTTTCCCCAGTGCTCTGCAAGCTCTCCAGGACAACAGCAAATCTGGGGCTGTGTGCTTTCTTTCGTTCTGAACAAGTGTTGCTGTTTTCTGCACAAAAGCGATTCTGCGAAGCAATGTGAACACTTCTGCTTCCCAGGCACAGAGAAGGTGCTATCAGGGAATTCTCTGCCTGCCTTTCCCCAGTGCTCTGCAAGTTCTCCAGGGCAACATCAAATCTGGGGCTCTGTGCTTTCTTTCATTCTGAACAAGTGTTAGTGTTTTCTGCACAAAAGCGATTCTGCGAAGCAATGTGAACACTTCTGCTTCCCAGGCACAGAGAAGGTGCTAGCAGGGAATTCTCTGCCTGCCTTTCCCCAGTGCTCTGCAAGCTCTCCAGGACAACATAGAATCTGGGGCTCTCTGCTTTCTTTCGTTCTGAACAAGTGTTACTGTTTTCTGCACAAAAGCGATTCTGCGAAGCAGTGTGAACACTTCTGCTTCCCAGGCACAGAGAAGGTGCTAGCAGGGAATTCTCTGCCTGCCTTTCCCCAGTGCTCTGCAAGCTCTCCAGGACAACATAGAATCTGGGGCTCTGTGCTTTCTTTCCTTCTGAACAAGTGTTAGTGTTTTCTGCACAAAAGCGATTCTGCGAAGCAATGTGAACACTTCTGCTTCCCAGGCACAGAGAAGGTGCTAGCAGGGAATTCTCTGCCTGCCTTTCCCCAGTGCTCTGCAAGCTCTCCAGGACAACAGCAAATCTGGGGCTGTGTGCTTTCTTTCGTTCTGAACAAGTGTTGCTGTTTTCTGCACAAAAGCGATTCTGCGAAGCAATGTGAACAGTTCTGCTTCCCAGGCACAGAGAAGGTGCTATCAGGGAATTCTCTGCCTGCCTTTCCCCAGTGCTCTGCAAGCTCTCCAGGACAACATAGAATCTGGGGCTCTGTGCTTTCTTTCGTTCTGAACAAGTGTTACTGTTTTCTGCACAAAAGCGATTCTGCGAAGCAATGTGAACACTTCTGCTTCCCAGGCACAGAGAAGGTGCTAGCAGGGAATTCTCTGCCTGCCTTTCCCCAGTGCTCTGCAAGCTCTCCAGGACAACAGCAAATCTGGGGCTGTGTGCTTTCTTTCGTTCTGAACAAGTGTTACTGTTTTCTGCACAAAAGCGATTCTGCGAAGCAATGTGAACACTTCTGCTTCCCAGGCACAGAGAAGGTGCTAGCAGGGAATTCTCTGCCTGCCTTTCCCCAGTGCTCTGCAAGCTCTCCAGGACAACATAGAATCTGGGGCTCTGTGCTTTCTTTCATTCTGAACAAGTGTTACTGTTTTCTGCACAAAAGCGATTCTGCGAAGCAATGTGAACACTTCTGCTTCCCAGGCACAGAGAAGGTGCTAGCAGGGAATTCTCTGCCTGCCTTTCCCCAGTGCTCTGCAAGCTCTCCAGGACAACATAGAATCTGGGGCTCTCTGCTTTCTTTCGTTCTGAACAAGTGTTAGTGTTTTCTGCACAAAAGCAATTCTGCGAAGCAATGTGAACACTTCTGCTTCCCAGGCACAGAGAAGGTGCTAGCAGGGAATTCTCTGCCTGCCTTTCCCCAGTGCTCTGCAAGCTCTCCAGGACAACATAGAATCTGGGGCTCTGTGCTTTCTTTCGTTCTGAACAAGTGTTACTGTTTTCTGCGCAAAAGCGATTCTGCGAAGCAATGTGAACACTTCTGCTTCCCAGGCACAGAGAAGGTGCTAGCAGGTAATTCTCTGCCTGCCTTTCCCCAGTGCTCTGCAAGCTCTCCAGGACAACATCAAATCTGGGGCTCTGTGCTTTCTTTCGTTCTGAACAAGTGTTACTGTTTTCTGCACAAAAGCGATTCTGAGAAGCAATATGAACACTTCTGCTTCCCAGGCACAGAGAAGGTGCTAGCAGGGAATTCTCTGCCTGCCTTTCCCCAGTGCTCTGCAAGCTCTCCAGGACAACATAGAATCTGGGGCTCTGTGCTTTCTTTCGTTCTGAACAAGTGTTAGAGTTTTCTGCACAAAAGCGATTCTGCGAAGCAATGTGAACACTTCAGCTTCCCAGGCACAGAGAAGGTGCTTGCAGGGAATTCTCTGCCTGCCTTTCCCCAGTGCTCTGCAAGCTCTCCAGGACAACAGCAAATCTGGGGCTCTGTGCTTTCTTCCGTTCTGAACAAGTGTTGCTGTTTTCTGCACAAAAGCGATTCTGCGAAGCAATGTGAACACTTCAGCTTCCCAGGCACAGAGAAGGTGCTATCAGGGAATTCTCTGCCTGCCTTTCCCCAGTGCTCTGCAAGCTCTCCAGGGCAACATCAAATCTGGGGCTCTGTGCTTTCTTTCATTCTGAACAAGTGTTAGTGTTTTCTGCACAAAAGCGATTCTGCGAAGCAATGTGAACACTTCTGCTTCCCAGGGACAGAGAAGGTGCTAGCAGGGAATTCTCTGCCTGCCTTTCCCCAGTGCTCTGCAAGCTCTCCAGGACAACATAGAATCTGGGGCTCTCTGCTTTCTTTCGTTCTGAACAAGTGTTACTGTTTTCTGCACAAAAGCGATTCTGCGAAGCAGTGTGAACACTTCTGCTTCCCAGGCACAGAGAAGGTGCTAGCAGGGAATTCTCTGCCTGCCTTTCCCCAGTGCTCTGCAAGCTCTCCAGGACAACATAGAATCTGGGGCTCTGTGCTTTCTTTCCTTCTGAACAAGTGTTAGTGTTTTCTGCACAAAAGCGATTCTGCGAAGCAATGTGAACACTTCTGCTTCCCAGGCACAGAGAAGGTGCTAGCAGGGAATTCTCTGCCTGCCTTTCCCCAGTGCTCTGCAAGCTCTCCAGGACAACAGCAAATCTGGGGCTGTGTGCTTTCTTTCGTTCTGAACAAGTGTTGCTGTTTTCTGCACAAAAGCGATTCTGCGAAGCAATGTGAACACTTCTGCTTCCCAGGCACAGAGAAGGTGCTAGCAGGGAATTCTCTGCCTGCCTTTCCCCAGTGCTCTGCAAGCTCTCCAGGACAACAGCAAATCTGGGGCTCTGTGCTTTCTTTCATTCTGAACAAGTGTTACTGTTTTCTGCACAAAAGCGATTCTGCGAAGCAATGTGAACACTTCTGCTTCCCAGGCGCAGAGAAGGTGCTTGCAGGGAATTCTCTGCCTGCCTTTCCCCAGTGCTCTGCAAGCTCTCCAGGACAACATAGAATCTGGGGCTCTCTGCTTTCTTTCGTTCTGAACAAGTGTTACTGTTTTCTGCACAAAAGCGATTCTGCGAAGCAATGTGAACACTTCTGCTTCCCAGGCACAGAGAAGGTGCTAGCAGGGAATTCTCTGCCTGCCTTTCCCCAGTGCTCTGCAAGCTCTCCAGGACAACATAGAATCTGGGGCTCTGTGCTTTCTTTCCTTCTGAACAAGTGTTAGTGTTTTCTGCACAAAAGCGATTCTGCGAAGCAATGTGAACACTTCTGCTTCCCAGGCACAGAGAAGGTGCTAGCAGGGAATTCTCTGCCTGCCTTTCCCCAGTGCTCTGCAAGCTCTCCAGGACAACATAGAATCTGGGGCTCTCTGCTTTCTTTCGTTCTGAACAAGTGTTACTGTTTTCTGCACAAAAGCGATTCTGCGAAGCAATGTGAACACTTCTGCTTCCCAGGCACAGAGAAGGTGCTAGCAGGGAATTCTCTGCCTGCCTTTCCCCAGTGCTCTGCAAGCTCTCCAGGGCAACATCAAATCTGGGGCTCTGTGCTTTCTTTCATTCTGAACAAGTGTTAGTGTTTTCTGCACAAAAGCGATTCTGCGAAGCAATGTCAACACTTCTGCTTCCCAGGCACACAGAAGGTGCTAGCAGGGAATTCTCTGCCTGCCTTTCCCCAGTGCTCTGCAAGCTCTCCAGGACAACATAGAATCTGGGGCTCTGTGCTTTCTTTCCTTCTGAACAAGTGTTAGTGTTTTCTGCACAAAAACGATTCTGCGAAGCAATGTGAACACTTCTGCTTCCCAGGCACAGAGAAGGTGCTAGCAGGGAATTCTCTGCCTGCCTTTCCCCAGTGCTCTGCAAGCTCTCCAGGGCAACATAAAATCTGGGGCTCTGTGCTTTCTTTTGTTCTGAACAAGTGTTAGTGTTTTCTGCACAAAAGCGATTCTGCGAAGCAATGTGAACACTTCAGCTTCCCAGGCACAGAGAAGGTGCTAGCAGGGAATTCTCTGCCTGCCTTTCCCCAGTGCTCTGCAAGCTCTCCAGGGCAACATCAAATCTGGGGCTCTGTGCTATCTTTCATTCTGAACAAGTGTTAGTGTTTTCTGCACAAAAGCGATTCTGCGAAGCAATGTGAACACTTCTGCTTCCCAGGCACAGAGAAGGTGCTAGCAGGGAATTCTCTGCCTGCCTTTCCCCAGTGCTCTGCAAGCTCTCCAGGACAACATAGAATCTGGGGCTCTGTGCTTTCTTTCGTTCTGAACAAGTGTTAGAGTTTTCTGCACAAAAGCGATTCTGCGAAGCACTGTGAACACTTCTGCTTCCCAGGCACAGAGAAGGTGCTTGCAGGGAATTCTCTGCCTGCCTTTCCCCAGTGCTCTGCAAGCTCTCCAGGACAACAGCAAATCTGGGGCTGTGTGCTTTCTTTCGTTCTGAACAAGTGTTGCTGTTTTCTGCACAAAAGCGATTCTGCGAAGCAATGTGAACACTTCAGCTTCCCAGGCACAGAGAAGGTGCTATCAGGGAATTCTCTGCCTGCCTTTCCCCAGTGCTCTGCAAGCTCTCCAGGGCAACATCAAATCTGGGGCTCTGTGCTTTCTTTCATTCTGAACAAGTGTTAGTGTTTTCTGCACAAAAGCGATTCTTCGAAGCAATGTGAACACTTCTGCTTCCCAGGCACAGAGAAGGTGCTAGCAGGGAATTCTCTGCCTGCCTTTCCCCAGTGCTCTGCAAGCTCTCCAGGACAACATAGAATCTGGGGCTCTCTGCTTTCTTTCGTTCTGAACAAGTGTTACTGTTTTCTGCACAAAAGCGATTCTGCGAAGCAGTGTGAACACTTCTGCTTCCCAGGCACAGAGAAGGTGCTAGCAGGGAATTCTCTGCCTGCCTTTCCCCAGTGCTCTGCAAGCTCTCCAGGACAACATAGAATCTGGGGCTCTGTGCTTTCTTTCCTTCTGAACAAGTGTTAGTGTTTTCTGCACAAAAGCGATTCTGCGAAGCAATGTGAACACTTCTGCTTCCCAGGCACAGAGAAGGTGCTTGCAGGGAATTCTCTGCCTGCCTTTCCCCAGTGCTCTGCAAGCTCTCCAGGACAACAGCAAATCTGGGGCTGTGTGCTTTCTTTCGTTCTGAACAAGTGTTGCTGTTTTCTGCACAAAAGCGATTCTGCGAAGCAATGTGAACACTTCTGCTTCCCAGGCACAGAGAAGGTGCTAGCAGGGAATTCTCTGCCTGCCTTTCCCCAGTGCTCTGCAAGCTCTCCAGGACAACATAGAATCTGGGGCTCTGTGCTTTCTTTCCTTCTGAACAAATGTTAGTGTTTTCTGCACAAAAGCGATTCTGCGAAGCAATGTGAACACTTCTGCTTCCCAGGCACAGAGAAGGTGCTAGCAGGGAATTCTCTGCCTGCCTTTCCCCAGTGCTCTGCAAGCTCTCCAGGGCAACATAAAATCTGGGGCTCTGTGCTTTCTTTTGTTCTGAACAAGTGTTAGTGTTTTCTGCACAAAAGCGATCCTGCGAAGCAATGTGAACACTTCAGCTTCCCAGGCACAGAGAAGGTGCTAGCAGGGAATTCTCTGCCTGCCTTTCCCCAGTGCTCTGCAAGCTCTCCAGGGCAACATCAAATCTGGGGCTCTGTGCTTTCTTTCATTCTGAACAAGTGTTAGTGTTTTCTGCACAAAAGCGATTCTGCGAAGCAATGTGAACACTTCTGCTTCCCAGGCACAGAGAAGGTGCTAGCAGGGAATTCTCTGCCTGCCTTTCCCCAGTGCTCTGCAAGCTCTCCAGGACAACATAGAATCTGGGGCTCTGTGCTTTCTTTCGTTCTGAACAAGTGTTAGAGTTTTCTGCACAAAAGCGATTCTGCGAAGCAATGTGAACACTGCTGCTTCCCAGGCACAGAGAAGGTGCTTGCATGGAATTCTCTGCCTGCCTTTCCCCAGTGCTCTGCAAGCTCTCCAGGACAACAGCAAATCTGGGGCTGTGTGCTTTCTTTCGTTCTGAACAAGTGTTGCTGTTTTCTGCACAAAAGCGATTCTGCGAAGCAATGTGAACACTTCTGCTTCCCAGGCACAGAGAAGGTGCTATCAGGGAATTCTCTGCCTGCCTTTCCCCAGTGCTCTGCAAGTTCTCCAGGGCAACATCAAATCTGGGGCTCTGTGCTTTCTTTCATTCTGAACAAGTGTTAGTGTTTTCTGCACAAAAGCGATTCTGCGAAGCAATGTGAACACTTCTGCTTCCCAGGCACAGAGAAGGTGCTAGCAGGGAATTCTCTGCCTGCCTTTCCCCAGTGCTCTGCAAGCTCTCCAGGACAACATAGAATCTGGGGCTCTCTGCTTTCTTTCGTTCTGAACAAGTGTTACTGTTTTCTGCACAAAAGCGATTCTGCGAAGCAGTGTGAACACTTCTGCTTCCCAGGCACAGAGAAGGTGCTAGCAGGGAATTCTCTGCCTGCCTTTCCCCAGTGCTCTGCAAGCTCTCCAGGACAACATAGAATCTGGGGCTCTGTGCTTTCTTTCCTTCTGAACAAGTGTTAGTGTTTTCTGCACAAAAGCGATTCTGCGAAGCAATGTGAACACTTCTGCTTCCCAGGCACAGAGAAGGTGCTAGCAGGGAATTCTCTGCCTGCCTTTCCCCAGTGCTCTGCAAGCTCTCCAGGACAACAGCAAATCTGGGGCTGTGTGCTTTCTTTCGTTCTGAACAAGTGTTGCTGTTTTCTGCACAAAAGCGATTCTGCGAAGCAATGTGAACAGTTCTGCTTCCCAGGCACAGAGAAGGTGCTAGCAGGGAATTCTCTGCCTGCCTTTCCCCAGTGCTCTGCAAGCTCTCCAGGACAACATAGAATCTGGGGCTCTGTGCTTTCTTTCGTTCTGAACAAGTGTTACTGTTTTCTGCACAAAAGCGATTCTGCGAAGCAATGTGAACACTTCTGCTTCCCAGGCACAGAGAAGGTGCTAGCAGGGAATTCTCTGCCTGCCTTTCCCCAGTGCTCTGCAAGCTCTCCAGGACAACAGCAAATCTGGGGCTGTGTGCTTTCTTTCGTTCTGAACAAGTGTTACTGTTTTCTGCACAAAAGCGATTCTGCGAAGCAATGTGAACACTTCTGCTTCCCAGGCACAGAGAAGGTGCTAGCAGGGAATTCTCTGCCTGCCTTTCCCCAGTGCTCTGCAAGCTCTCCAGGACAACATAGAATCTGGGGCTCTGTGCTTTCTTTCATTCTGAACAAGTGTTACTGTTTTCTGCACAAAAGCGATTCTGCGAAGCAATGTGAACACTTCTGCTTCCCAGGCACAGAGAAGGTGCTAGCAGGGAATTCTCTGCCTGCCTTTCCCCAGTGCTCTGCAAGCTCTCCAGGACAACATAGAATCTGGGGCTCTCTGCTTTCTTTCGTTCTGAACAAGTGTTAGTGTTTTCTGCACAAAAGCAATTCTGCGAAGCAATGTGAACACTTCTGCTTCCCAGGCACAGAGAAGGTGCTAGCAGGGAATTCTCTGCCTGCCTTTCCCCAGTGCTCTGCAAGCTCTCCAGGACAACATAGAATCTGGGGCTCTCTGCTTTCTTTCGTTCTGAACAAGTGTTACTGTTTTCTGCGCAAAAGCGATTCTGCGAAGCAATGTGAACACTTCTGCTTCCCAGGCACAGAGAAGGTGCTAGCAGGTAATTCTCTGCCTGCCTTTCCCCAGTGCTCTGCAAGCTCTCCAGGACAACATCAAATCTGGGGCTCTGTGCTTTCTTTCGTTCTGAACAAGTGTTACTGTTTTCTGCACAAAAGCGATTCTGAGAAGCAATATGAACACTTCTGCTTCCCAGGCACAGAGAAGGTGCTTGCAGGGAATTCTCTGCCTGCCTTTCCCCAGTGCTCTGCAAGATCTCCAGGACAACAGCAAATCTGGGGCTCTGTGCTTTCTTCCGTTCTGAACAAGTGTTGCTGTTTTCTGCACAAAAGCGATTCTGCGAAGCAATGTGAACACTTCAGCTTCCCAGGCACAGAGAAGGTGCTATCAGGGAATTCTCTGCCTGCCTTTCCCCAGTGCTCTGCAAGCTCTCCAGGGCAACATCAAATCTGGGGCTCTGTGCTTTCTTTCATTCTGAACAAGTGTTAGTGTTTTCTGCACAAAAGCGATTCTGCGAAGCAATGTGAACACTTCTGCTTCCCAGGGACAGAGAAGGTGCTAGCAGGGAATTCTCTGCCTGCCTTTCCCCAGTGCTCTGCAAGCTCTCCAGGACAACATAGAATCTGGGGCTCTCTGCTTTCTTTCGTTCTGAACAAGTGTTACTGTTTTCTGCACAAAAGCGATTCTGCGAAGCAGTGTGAACACTTCTGCTTCCCAGGCACAGAGAAGGTGCTAGCAGGGAATTCTCTGCCTGCCTTTCCCCAGTGCTCTGCAAGCTCTCCAGGACAACATAGAATCTGGGGCTCTGTGCTTTCTTTCCTTCTGAACAAGTGTTAGTGTTTTCTGCACAAAAGCGATTCTGCGAAGCAATGTGAACACTTCTGCTTCCCAGGCACAGAGAAGGTGCTAGCAGGGAATTCTCTGCCTGCCTTTCCCCAGTGCTCTGCAAGCTCTCCAGGACAACAGCAAATCTGGGGCTCTGTGCTTTCTTTCCTTCTGAACAAGTGTTAGTGTTTTCTGCACAAAAGCGATTCTGCGAAGCAATGTGAACACTTCTGCTTCCCAGGCACAGAGAAGGTGCTAGCAGGGAATTCTCTGCCTGCCTTTCCCCAGTGCTCTGCAAGCTCTCCAGGACAACATAGAATCTGGGGCTCTCTGCTTTCTTTCGTTCTGAACAAGTGTTACTGTTTTCTGCGCAAAAGCGATTCTGCGAAGCAATGTGAACACTTCTGCTTCCCAGGCACAGAGAAGGTGCTAGCAGGTAATTCTCTGCCTGCCTTTCCCCAGTGCTCTGCAAGCTCTCCAGGACAACATAGAATCTGGGGCTCTGTGCTTTCTTTCGTTCTGAACAAGTGTTACTGTTTTCTGCACAAAAGCGATTCTGAGAAGCAATATGAACACTTCTGCTTCCCAGGCACAGAGAAGGTGATAGCAGGGAATTCTCTGCCTGCCTTTCCCCAGTGCTCTGCAAGCTCTCCAGGACAACATAGAATCTGGGGCTCTGTGCTTTCTTTCCTTCTGAACAAGTGTTACTGTTTTCTGCACAAAAGCGATTCTGCGAAGCAATGTGAACACTTCTGCTTCCCAGGCACAGAGAAGGTGCTAGCAGGGAATTCTATGCCTGCCTTTCCCCAGTGCTCTGCAAGCTCTCCAGAACAACAGCAAATCTGGGGCTCTGTGCTTTCTTTCGTTCTGAACAAGTGTTAGAGTTTTCTGCACAAAAGCGATTCTGCGAAGCAATGTGAACACTTCTGCTTCCCAGGCACAGAGAAGGTGCTTGCAGGGAATTCTCTGCCTGCCTTTCCCCAGTGCTCTGCAAGCTCTCCAGGACAACAGCAAATCTGGGGCTGTGTGCTTTCTTCCGTTCTGAACAAGTGTTGCTGTTTTCTGCACAAAAGCGATTCTGCGAAGCAATGTGAACACTTCTGCTTCCCAGGCACAGAGAAGGTGCTATCAGGGAATTCTCTGCCTGCCTTTCCCCAGTGCTCTGCAAGCTCTCCAGGGCAACATCAAATCTGGGGCTCTGTGCTTTCTTTCATTCTGAACAAGTGTTAGTGTTTTCTGCACAAAAGCGATTCTGCGAAGCAATGTGAACACTTCTGCTTCCCAGGCACAGAGAAGGTGCTAGCAGGGAATTCTCTGCCTGCCTTTCCCCAGTGCTCTGCAAGCTCTCCAGGACAACACAGAATCTGGGGCTCTGTGCTTTCTTTCGTTCTGAACAAGTGTTAGAGTTTTCTGCACAAAAGCGATTCTGCGAAGCAATGTGAACACTTCTGCTTCCCAGGCACAGAGAAGGTGCTTGCAGGGAATTCTCTGCCTGCCTTTCCCCAGTGCTCTGCAAGCTCTCCAGGACAACAGCAAATCTGGGGCTGTGTGCTTTCTTTCGTTCTGAACAAGTGTTGCTGTTTTCTGCACAAAAGCGATTCTGCGAAGCAATGTGAACACTTCTGCTTCCCAGGCACAGAGAAGGTGCTATCAGGGAATTCTCTGCCTGCCTTTCCCCAGTGCTCTGCAAGCTCTCCAGGGCAACATCAAATCTGGGGCTCTGTGCTTTCTTTCATTCTGAACAAGTGTTAGTGTTTTCTGCACAAAAGCGATTCTGCGAAGCAATGTGAACACTTCTGCTTCCCAGGCACAGAGAAGGTGCTAGCAGGGAATTCTCTGCCTGCCTTTCCCCAGTGCTCTGCAAGCTCTCCAGGACAACATAGAATCTGGGGCTCTCTGCTTTCTTTCGTTCTGAACAAGTGTTACTGTTTTCTGCACAAAAGCGATTCTGCGAAGCAGTGTGAACACTTCTGCTTCCCAGGCACAGAGAAGGTGCTAGCAGGGAATTCTCTGCCTGCCTTTCCCCAGTGCTCTGCAAGCTCTCCAGGACAACATAGAATCTGGGGCTCTCTGCTTTCTTTCGTTCTGAACAAGTGTTACTGTTTTCTGCGCAAAAGCGATTCTGCGAAGCAATGTGAACACTTCTGCTTCCCAGGCACAGAGAAGGTGCTAGCAGGTAATTCTCTGCCTGCCTTTCCCCAGTGCTCTGCAAGCTCTCCAGGACAACATAGAATCTGGGGCTCTGTGCTTTCTTTCGTTCTGAACAAGTGTTACTGTTTTCTGCACAAAAGCGATTCTGAGAAGCAATATGAACACTTCTGCTTCCCAGGGACAGAGAAGGTGCTAGCAGGGAATTCTCTGCCTGCCTTTCCCCAGTGCTCTGCAAGCTCTCCAGGACAACATAGAATCTGGGGCTCTGTGCTTTCTTTCCTTCTGAACAAGTGTTACTGTTTTCTGCACAAAAGCGATTCTGCGAAGCAATGTGAACACTTCTGCTTCCCAGGCACAGAGAAGGTGCTAGCAGGGAATTCTCTGCCTGCCTTTCCCCAGTGCTCTGCAAGCTCTCCAGGACAACATAGAATCTGGGGCTCTGTGCTTTCTTTCGTTCTGAACAAGTGTTAGAGTTTTCTGCACAAAAGCGATTCTGCGAAGCAATGTGAACACTTCTGCTTCCCAGGCACAGAGAAGGTGCTTGCAGGGAATTCTCTGCCTGCCTTTCCCCAGTGCTCTGCAAGCTCTCCAGGACAACAGCAAATCTGGGGCTGTGTGCTTTCTTCCGTTCTGAACAAGTGTTGCTGTTTTCTGCACAAAAGCGATTCTGCGAAGCAATGTGAACACTTCAGCTTCCCAGGCACAGAGAAGGTGCTATCAGGGAATTCTCTGCCTGCCTTTCCCCAGTGCTCTGCAAGCTCTCCAGGGCAACATCAAATCTGGGGCTCTGTGCTTTCTTTCATTCTGAACAAGTGTTACTGTTTTCTGCACAAAAGCGATTCTGCGAAGCAATGTGAACACTTCTGCTTCCCAGGCACAGAGAAGGTGCTAGCAGGGAATTCTCTGCCTGCCTTTCCCCAGTGCTCTGCAAGCTCTCCAGGACAACATAGAATCTGGGGCTCTCTGCTTTCTTTCGTTCTGAACAAGTGTTACTGTTTTCTGCACAAAAGCGATTCTGCGAAGCAGTGTGAACACTTCTGCTTCCCAGGCACAGAGAAGGTGCTAGCAGGGAATTCTCTGCCTGCCTTTCCCCAGTGCTCTGCAAGCTCTCCAGGACAACATAGAATCTGGGGCTCTGTGCTTTCTTTCCTTCTGAACAAGTGTTAGTGTTTTCTGCACAAAAGCGATTCTGCGAAGCAATGTGAACACTTCTGCTTCCCAGGCACAGAGAAGGTGCTAGCAGGGAATTCTCTGCCTGCCTTTCCCCAGTGCTCTGCAAGCTCTCCAGGACAACAGCAAATCTGGGGCTGTGTGCTTTCTTTCGTTCTGAACAAGTGTTACTGTTTTCTGCACAAAAGCGATTCTGCGAAGCAATGTGAACACTTCTGCTTCCCAGGCACAGAGAAGGTGCTAGCAGGGAATTCTCTGCCTGCCTTTCCCCAGTGCTCTGCAAGCTCTCCAGGACAACATAGAATCTGGGGCTCTGTGCTTTCTTTCATTCTGAACAAGTGTTACTGTTTTCTGCACAAAAGCGATTCTGCGAAGCAATGTGAACACTTCTGCTTCCCAGGCACAGAGAAGGTGCTATCAGGGAATTCTCTGCCTGCCTTTCCCCAGTGCTCTGCAAGCTCTCCAGGACAACATAGAATCTGGGGCTCTCTGCTTTCTTTCGTTCTGAACAAGTGTTACTGTTTTCTGCGCAAAAGCGATTCTGCGAAGCAATGTGAACACTTCTGCTTCCCAGGCACAGAGAAGGTGCTAGCAGGGAATTCTCTGCCTGCCTTTCCCCAGTGCTCTGCAAGCTCTCCAGGACAACATAGAATCTGGGGCTCTGTGCTTTCTTTCGTTCTGAACAAGTGTTACTGTTTCCTGCACAAAAGCGATTCTGAGAAGCAATATGAACACTTCTGCTTCCCAGGCACAGAGAAGGTGCTAGCAGGGAATTCTCTGCCTGCCTTTCCCCAGTGCTCTGCAAGCTCTCCAGGACAACAGCAAATCTGGGGCTGTGTGCTTTCTTCCGTTCTGAACAAGTGTTGCTGTTTTCTGCACAAAAGCGATTCTGCGAAGCAATGTGAACACTTCAGCTTCCCAGGCACAGAGAAGGTGCTATCAGGGAATTCTCTGCCTGCCTTTCCCCAGTGCTCTGCAAGCTCTCCAGGGCAACATCAAATCTGGGGCTCTGTGCTTTCTTTCATTCTGAACAAGTGTTAGTGTTTTCTGCACAAAAGCGATTCTGCGAAGCAATGTGAACACTTCTGCTTCCCAGGCACAGAGAAGGTGCTAGCAGGGAATTCTCTGCCTGCCTTTCCCCAGTGCTCTGCAAGCTCTCCAGGACAACATAGAATCTGGGGCTCTCTGCTTTCTTTCGTTCTGAACAAGTGTTACTGTTTTCTGCACAAAAGCGATTCTGCGAAGCAGTGTGAACACTTCTGCTTCCCAGGCACAGAGAAGGTGCTATCAGGGAATTCTCTGCCTGCCTTTCCCCAGTGCTCTGCAAGCTCTCCAGGGCAACATCAAATCTGGGGCTCTGTGCTTTCTTTCATTCTGAACAAGTGTTAGTGTTTTCTGCACAAAAGCGATTCTGCGAAGCAATGTGAACACTTCTGCTTCCCAGCGACAGAGAAGGTGCTAGCAGGGAATTCTCTGCCTGCCTTTCCCCAGTGCTCTGCAAGCTCTCCAGGACAACATAGAATCTGGGGCTCTCTGCTTTCTTTCGTTCTGAACAAGTGTTACTGTTTTCTGCACAAAAGCGATTCTGCGAAGCAGTGTGAACACTTCTGCTTCCCAGGCACAGAGAAGGTGCTAGCAGGGAATTCTCTGCCTGCCTTTCCCCAGTGCTCTGCAAGCTCTCCAGGACAACATAGAATCTGGGGCTCTGTGCTTTCTTTCCTTCTGAACAAGTGTTAGTGTTTTCTGCACAAAAGCGATTCTGCGAAGCAATGTGAACACTTCTGCTTCCCAGGCACAGAGAAGGTGCTAGCAGGGAATTCTCTGCCTGCCTTTCCCCAGTGCTCTGCAAGCTCTCCAGGACAACAGCAAATCTGGGGCTGTGTGCTTTCTTTCGTTCTGAACAAGTGTTGCTGTTTTCTGCACAAAAGCGATTCTGCGAAGCAATGTGAACACTTCTGCTTCCCAGGCACAGAGAAGGTGCTAGCAGGGAATTCTCTGCCTGCCTTTCCCCAGTGCTCTGCAAGCTCTCCAGGACAACATAGAATCTGGGGCTCTCTGCTTTCTTTCGTTCTGAACAAGTGTTACTGTTTTCTGCGCAAAAGCGATTCTGCGAAGCAATGTGAACACTTCTGCTTCCCAGGCACAGAGAAGGTGCTAGCAGGGAATTCTCTGCCTGCCTTTCCCCAGTGCTCTGCAAGCTCTCCAGGACAACATAGAATCTGGGGCTCTGTGCTTTCTTTCGTTCTGAACAAGTGTTACTGTTTTCTGCACAAAAGCGATTCTGAGAAGCAATATGAACACTTCTGCTTCCCAGGGACAGAGAAGGTGCTAGCAGGGAATTCTCTGCCTGCCTTTCCCCAGTGCTCTGCAAGCTCTCCAGGACAACATAGAATCTGGGGCTCTGTGCTTTCTTTCCTTCTGAACAAGTGTTACTGTTTTCTGCACAAAAGCGATTCTGCGAAGCAATGTGAACACTTCTGCTTCCCAGGCACAGAGAAGGTGCTAGCAGGGAATTCTCTGCCTGCCTTTCCCCAGTGCTCTGCAAGCTCTCCAGGACAACATAGAATCTGGGGCTCTGTGCTTTCTTTCGTTCTGAACAAGTGTTAGAGTTTTCTGCACAAAAGCGATTCTGCGAAGCAATGTGAACACTTCTGCTTCCCAGGCACAGAGAAGGTGCTTGCAGGGAATTCTCTGCCTGCCTTTCCCCAGTGCTCTGCAAGCTCTCCAGGACAACAGCAAATCTGGGGCTGTGTGCTTTCTTCCGTTCTGAACAAGTGTTGCTGTTTTCTGCACAAAAGCGATTCTGCGAAGCAATGTGAACACTTCAGCTTCCCAGGCACAGAGAAGGTGCTATCAGGGAATTCTCTGCCTGCCTTTCCCCAGTGCTCTGCAAGCTCTCCAGGGCAACATCAAATCTGGGGCTCTGTGCTTTCTTTCATTCTGAACAAGTGTTAGTGTTTTCTGCACAAAAGCGATTCTGCGAAGCAATGTGAACACTTCTGCTTCCCAGGCACAGAGAAGGTGCTAGCAGGGAATTCTCTGCCTGCCTTTCCCCAGTGCTCTGCAAGCTCTCCAGGACAACATAGAATCTGGGGCTCTCTGCTTTCTTTCGTTCTGAACAAGTGTTACTGTTTTCTGCACAAAAGCGATTCTGCGAAGCAGTGTGAACACTTCTGCTTCCCAGGCACAGAGAAGGTGCTATCAGGGAATTCTCTGCCTGCCTTTCCCCAGTGCTCTGCAAGCTCTCCAGGACAACATAGAATCTGGGGCTCTGTGCTTTCTTTCGTTCTGAACAAGTGTTAGAGTTTTCTGCACAAAAGCGATTCTGCGAAGCAATGTGAACACTTCTGCTTCCCAGGCACAGAGAAGGTGCTTGCAGGGAATTCTCTGCCTGCCTTTCCCCAGTGCTCTGCAAGCTCTCCAGGACAACAGCAAATCTGGGGCTGTGTGCTTTCTTCCGTTCTGAACAAGTGTTGCTGTTTTCTGCACAAAAGCGATTCTGCGAAGCAATGTGAACACTTCAGCTTCCCAGGCACAGAGAAGGTGCTATCAGGGAATTCTCTGCCTGCCTTTCCCCAGTGCTCTGCAAGCTCTCCAGGGCAACATCAAATCTGGGGCTCTGTGCTTTCTTTCATTCTGAACAAGTGTTACTGTTTTCTGCACAAAAGCGATTCTGCGAAGCAATGTGAACACTTCTGCTTCCCAGGCACAGAGAAGGTGCTAGCAGGGAATTCTCTGCCTGCCTTTCCCCAGTGCTCTGCAAGCTCTCCAGGACAACATAGAATCTGGGGCTCTCTGCTTTCTTTCGTTCTGAACAAGTGTTACTGTTTTCTGCACAAAAGCGATTCTGCGAAGCAGTGTGAACACTTCTGCTTCCCAGGCACAGAGAAGGTGCTAGCAGGGAATTCTCTGCCTGCCTTTCCCCAGTGCTCTGCAAGCTCTCCAGGACAACATAGAATCTGGGGCTCTGTGCTTTCTTTCGTTCTGAACAAGTGTTACTGTTTTCTGCACAAAAGCGATTCTGCGAAGCAATGTGAACACTTCTGCTTCCCAGGCACAGAGAAGGTGCTAGCAGGGAATTCTCTGCCTGCCTTTCCCCAGTGCTCTGCAAGCTCTCCAGGACAACAGCAAATCTGGGGCTGTGTGCTTTCTTTCGTTCTGAACAAGTGTTACTGTTTTCTGCACAAAAGCGATTCTGCGAAGCAATGTGAACACTTCTGCTTCCCAGGCACAGAGAAGGTGCTAGCAGGGAATTCTCTGCCTGCCTTTCCCCAGTGCTCTGCAAGCTCTCCAGGACAACATAGAATCTGGGGCTCTGTGCTTTCTTTCATTCTGAACAAGTGTTACTGTTTTCTGCACAAAAGCGATTCTGCGAAGCAATGTGAACACTTCTGCTTCCCAGGCACAGAGAAGGTGCTATCAGGGAATTCTCTGCCTGCCTTTCCCCAGTGCTCTGCAAGCTCTCCAGGGCAACATCAAATCTGGGGCTCTGTGCTTTCTTTCATTCTGAACAAGTGTTAGTGTTTTCTGCACAAAAGCGATTCTGCGAAGCAATGTGAACACTTCTGCTTCCCAGGCACAGAGAAGGTGCTAGCAGGGAATTCTCTGCCTGCCTTTCCCCAGTGCTCTGCAAGCTCTCCAGGACAACATAGAATCTGGGGCTCTCTGCTTTCTTTCGTTCTGAACAAGTGTTACTGTTTTCTGCACAAAAGCGATTCTGCGAAGCAGTGTGAACACTTCTGCTTCCCAGGCACAGAGAAGGTGCTATCAGGGAATTCTCTGCCTGCCTTTCCCCAGTGCTCTGCAAGCTCTCCAGGGCAACATCAAATCTGGGGCTCTGTGCTTTCTTTCATTCTGAACAAGTGTTAGTGTTTTCTGCACAAAAGCGATTCTGCGAAGCAATGTGAACACTTCTGCTTCCCAGCGACAGAGAAGGTGCTAGCAGGGAATTCTCTGCCTGCCTTTCCCCAGTGCTCTGCAAGCTCTCCAGGACAACATAGAATCTGGGGCTCTCTGCTTTCTTTCGTTCTGAACAAGTGTTACTGTTTTCTGCACAAAAGCGATTCTGCGAAGCAGTGTGAACACTTCTGCTTCCCAGGCACAGAGAAGGTGCTAGCAGGGAATTCTCTGCCTGCCTTTCCCCAGTGCTCTGCAAGCTCTCCAGGACAACATAGAATCTGGGGCTCTGTGCTTTCTTTCCTTCTGAACAAGTGTTAGTGTTTTCTGCACAAAAGCGATTCTGCGAAGCAATGTGAACACTTCTGCTTCCCAGGCACAGAGAAGGTGCTAGCAGGGAATTCTCTGCCTGCCTTTCCCCAGTGCTCTGCAAGCTCTCCAGGACAACAGCAAATCTGGGGCTGTGTGCTTTCTTTCGTTCTGAACAAGTGTTGCTGTTTTCTGCACAAAAGCGATTCTGCGAAGCAATGTGAACACTTCTGCTTCCCAGGCACAGAGAAGGTGCTAGCAGGGAATTCTCTGCCTGCCTTTCCCCAGTGCTCTGCAAGCTCTCCAGGACAACATAGAATCTGGGGCTCTCTGCTTTCTTTCGTTCTGAACAAGTGTTACTGTTTTCTGCGCAAAAGCGATTCTGCGAAGCAATGTGAACACTTCTGCTTCCCAGGCACAGAGAAGGTGCTAGCAGGGAATTCTCTGCCTGCCTTTCCCCAGTGCTCTGCAAGCTCTCCAGGACAACATAGAATCTGGGGCTCTGTGCTTTCTTTCGTTCTGAACAAGTGTTACTGTTTTCTGCACAAAAGCGATTCTGAGAAGCAATATGAACACTTCTGCTTCCCAGGCACAGAGAAGGTGATAGCAGGGAATTCTCTGCCTGCCTTTCCCCAGTGCTCTGCAAGCTCTCCAGGACAACATAGAATCTGGGGCTCTGTGCTTTCTTTCCTTCTGAACAAGTGTTACTGTTTTCTGCACAAAAGCGATTCTGCGAAGCAATGTGAACACTTCTGCTTCCCAGGCACAGAGAAGGTGCTAGCAGGGAATTCTCTGCCTGCCTTTCCCCAGTGCTCTGCAAGCTCTCCAGGACAACATAGAATCTGGGGCTCTGTGCTTTCTTTCGTTCTGAACAAGTGTTAGAGTTTTCTGCACAAAAGCGATTCTGCGAAGCAATGTGAACACTTCTGCTTCCCAGGCACAGAGAAGGTGCTTGCAGGGAATTCTCTGCCTGCCTTTCCCCAGTGCTCTGCAAGCTCTCCAGGACAACAGCAAATCTGGGGCTGTGTGCTTTCTTCCGTTCTGAACAAGTGTTGCTGTTTTCTGCACAAAAGCGATTCTGCGAAGCAATGTGAACACTTCAGCTTCCCAGGCACAGAGAAGGTGCTATCAGGGAATTCTCTGCCTGCCTTTCCCCAGTGCTCTGCAAGCTCTCCAGGGCAACATCAAATCTGGGGCTCTGTGCTTTCTTTCATTCTGAACAAGTGTTAGTGTTTTCTGCACAAAAGCGATTCTGCGAAGCAATGTGAACACTTCTGCTTCCCAGGCACAGAGAAGGTGCTAGCAGGGAATTCTCTGCCTGCCTTT
Organism: Strix aluco; assembly: GCF_031877795.1. NCBI lineage: Eukaryota > Metazoa > Chordata > Aves > Strigiformes > Strigidae > Strix > Strix aluco. Next base: position 4,027,962 of record NW_027436647.1, read on the forward strand.
CCCCAGTGCTCTGCAAGCTCTCCAGGACAACATAGAATCTGGGGCTCTGTGCTTTCTTTCGTTCTGAACAAGTGTTAGAGTTTTCTGCACAAAAGCGATTCTGCGAAGCAATGTGAACACTTCTGCTTCCCAGGCACAGAGAAGGTGATAGCAGGGAATTCTCTGCCTGCCTTTCCCCAGTGCTCTGCAAGCTCTCCAGGACAACAGCAAATCTGGGGCTGTGTGCTTTCTTTCGTTCTGAACAAGTGTTGCTGTTTTCTGCACAAAAGCGATTCTGCGAAGCAATGTGAACACTTCTGCTTCCCAGGCACAGAGAAGGTGCTATCAGGAAATTCTCTGCCTGCCTTTCCCCAGTGCTCTGCAAGCTCTCCAGGGCAACATCAAATCTGGGGCTCTGTGCTTTCTTTCATTCTGAACAAGTGTTAGTGTTTTCTGCACAAAAGCGATTCTGCGAAGCAATGTGAACACTTCTGCTTCCCAGGCACAGAGAAGGTGCTAGCAGGGAATTCTCTGCCTGCCTTTCCCCAGTGCTCTGCAAGCTCTCCAGGACAACATAGAATCTGGGGCTCTCTGCTTTCTTTCGTTCTGAACAAGTGTTACTGTTTTCTGCACAAAAGCGATTCTGCGAAGCAGTGTGAACACTTCTGCTTCCCAGGCACAGAGAAGGTGCTAGCAGGGAATTCTCTGCCTGCCTTTCCCCAGTGCTCTGCAAGCTCTCCAGGACAACATAGAATCTGGGGCTCTCTGCTTTCTTTCGTTCTGAACAAGTGTTACTGTTTTCTGCGCAAAAGCGATTCTGCGAAGCAATGTGAACACTTCTGCTTCCCAGGCACAGAGAAGGTGCTAGCAGGTAATTCTCTGCCTGCCTTTCCCCAGTGCTCTGCAAGCTCTCCAGGACAACATAGAATCTGGGGCTCTGTGCTTTCTTTCGTTCTGAACAAGTGTTACTGTTTTCTGCACAAAAGCGATTCTGAGAAGCAATATGAACACTTCTGCTTCCCAGGCACAGAGAAGGTGATAGCAGGGAATTCTCTGCCTGCCTTTCCCCAGTGCTCTGCAAGCTCTCCAGGACAACATAGAATCTGGGGCTCTGTGCTTTCTTTCCTTCTGAACAAGTGTTACTGTTTTCTGCACAAAAGCGATTCTGCGAAGCAATGTGAACACTTCTGCTTCCCAGGCACAGAGAAGGTGCTAGCAGGGAATTCTCTGCCTGCCTTTCCCCAGTGCTCTGCAAGCTCTCCAGGACAACATAGAATCTGGGGCTCTGTGCTTTCTTTCCTTCTGAACAAGTGTTAGAGTTTTCTGCACAAAAGCGATTCTGCGAAGCAATGTGAACACTTCAGCTTCCCAGGCACAGAGAAGGTGCTATCAGGGAATTCTCTGCCTGCCTTTCCCCAGTGCTCTGCAAGCTCTCCAGGGCAACATCAAATCTGGGGCTCTGTGCTTTCTTTCATTCTGAACAAGTGTTACTGTTTTCTGCACAAAAGCGATTCTGCGAAGCAATGTGAACACTTCTGCTTCCCAGGCACAGAGAAGGTGCTAGCAGGGAATTCTCTGCCTGCCTTTCCCCAGTGCTCTGCAAGCTCTCCAGGACAACATAGAATCTGGGGCTCTCTGCTTTCTTTCGTTCTGAACAAGTGTTACTGTTTTCTGCACAAAAGCGATTCTGCGAAGCAGTGTGAACACTTCTGCTTCCCAGGCACAGAGAAGGTGCTAGCAGGGAATTCTCTGCCTGCCTTTCCCCAGTGCTCTGCAAGCTCTCCAGGACAACATAGAATCTGGGGCTCTGTGCTTTCTTTCCTTCTGAACAAGTGTTAGTGTTTTCTGCACAAAAGCGATTCTGCGAAGCAATGTGAACACTTCTGCTTCCCAGGCACAGAGAAGGTGCTAGCAGGGAATTCTCTGCCTGCCTTTCCCCAGTGCTCTGCAAGCTCTCCAGGACAACAGCAAATCTGGGGCTGTGTGCTTTCTTTCGTTCTGAACAAGTGTTACTGTTTTCTGCACAAAAGCGATTCTGCGAAGCAATGTGAACACTTCTGCTTCCCAGGCACAGAGAAGGTGCTAGCAGGGAATTCTCTGCCTGCCTTTCCCCAGTGCTCTGCAAGCTCTCCAGGACAACATAGAATCTGGGGCTCTGTGCTTTCTTTCATTCTGAACAAGTGTTACTGTTTTCTGCACAAAAGCGATTCTGCGAAGCAATGTGAACACTTCTGCTTCCCAGGCACAGAGAAGGTGCTATCAGGGAATTCTCTGCCTGCCTTTCCCCAGTGCTCTGCAAGCTCTCCAGGACAACATAGAATCTGGGGCTCTCTGCTTTCTTTCGTTCTGAACAAGTGTTACTGTTTTCTGCGCAAAAGCGATTCTGCGAAGCAATGTGAACACTTCTGCTTCCCAGGCACAGAGAAGGTGCTAGCAGGGAATTCTCTGCCTGCCTTTCCCCAGTGCTCTGCAAGCTCTCCAGGACAACATAGAATCTGGGGCTCTGTGCTTTCTTTCATTCTGAACAAGTGTTAGTGTTTTCTGCACAAAAGCGATTCTGCGAAGCAATGTGAACACTTCTGCTTCCCAGGCACAGAGAAGGTGCTAGCAGGGAATTCTCTGCCTGCCTTTCCCCAGTGCTCTGCAAGCTCTCCAGGACAACATAGAATCTGGGGCTCTCTGCTTTCTTTCGTTCTGAACAAGTGTTACTGTTTTCTGCACAAAAGCGATTCTGCGAAGCAGTGTGAACACTTCTGCTTCCCAGGCACAGAGAAGGTGCTAGCAGGGAATTCTCTGCCTGCCTTTCCCCAGTGCTCTGCAAGCTCTCCAGGACAACATAGAATCTGGGGCTCTGTGCTTTCTTTCCTTCTGAACAAGTGTTAGTGTTTTCTGCACAAAAGCGATTCTGCGAAGCAATGTGAACACTTGTGCTTCCCAGGCACAGAGAAGGTGCTAGCAGGGAATTCTCTGCCTGCCTTTCCCCAGTGCTCTGCAAGCTCTCCAGGACAACAGCAAATCTGGGGCTGTGTGCTTTCTTTCGTTCTGAACAAGTGTTAGTGTTTTCTGCACAAAAGCGATTCTGCGAAGCAATGTGAACACTTCTGCTTCCCAGGCACAGAGAAGGTGCTAGCAGGGAATTCTCTGCCTGCCTTTCCCCAGTGCTCTGCAAGCTCTCCAGGACAACATAGAATCTGGGGCTCTGTGCTTTCTTTCGTTCTGAACAAGTGTTACTGTTTTCTGCACAAAAGCGATTCTGCGAAGCAATGTGAACACTTCTGCTTCCCAGGCACAGAGAAGGTGCTAGCAGGGAATTCTCTGCCTGCCTTTCCCCAGTGCTCTGCAAGCTCTCCAGGACAACATAGAATCTGGGGCTCTGTGCTTTCTTTCGTTCTGAACAAGTGTTACTGTTTTCTGCACAAAAGCGATTCTGCGAAGCAATGTGAACACTTCTGCTTCCCAGGCACAGAGAAGGTGCTAGCAGGGAATTCTCTGCCTGCCTTTCCCCAGTGCTCTGCAAGCTCTCCAGGACAACATAGAATCTGGGGCTCTGTGCTTTCTTTCATTCTGAACAAGTGTTACTGTTTTCTGCACAAAAGCGATTCTGCGAAGCAATGTGAACACTTCTGCTTCCCAGGCACAGAGAAGGTGCTAGCAGGGAATTCTCTGCCTGCCTTTCCCCAGTGCTCTGCAAGCTCTCCAGGACAACATAGAATCTGGGGCTCTGTGCTTTCTTTCATTCTGAACAAGTGTTAGTGTTTTCTGCACAAAAGCAATTCTGCGAAGCAATGTGAACACTTCTGCTTCCCAGGCACAGAGAAGGTGCTAGCAGGGAATTCTCTGCCTGCCTTTCCCCAGTGCTCTGCAAGCTCTCCAGGACAACATAGAATCTGGGGCTCTCTGCTTTCTTTCGTTCTGAACAAGTGTTACTGTTTTCTGCGCAAAAGCGATTCTGCGAAGCAATGTGAACACTTCTGCTTCCCAGGCACAGAGAAGGTGCTAGCAGGTAATTCTCTGCCTGCCTTTCCCCAGTGCTCTGCAAGCTCTCCAGGACAACATAGAATCTGGGGCTCTGTGCTTTCTTTCGTTCTGAACAAGTGTTACTGTTTTCTGCACAAAAGCGATTCTGAGAAGCAATATGAACACTTCTGCTTCCCAGGCACAGAGAAGGTGCTAGCAGGGAATTCTCTGCCTGCCTTTCCCCAGTGCTCTGCAAGCTCTCCAGGACAACATAGAATCTGGGGCTCTGTGCTTTCTTTCCTTCTGAACAAGTGTTAGTGTTTTCTGCACAAAAGCGATTCTGCGAAGCAATGTGAACACTTCTGCTTCCCAGGCACAGAGAAGGTGCTAGCAGGGAATTCTCTGCCTGCCTTTCCCCAGTGCTCTGCAAGCTCTCCAGGACAACATAGAATCTGGGGCTCTGTGCTTTCTTTCCTTCTGAACAAGTGTTACTGTTTTCTGCACAAAAGCGATTCTGAGAAGCAATATGAACACTTCAGCTTCCCAGGCACAGAGAAGGTGCTAGAAGGGAATTCTCTGCCTGCCTTTCCCCAGTGCTCTGCAAGCTCTCCAGGACAACATCAAATTTGGGGCTCTGTGCTTTCTTTCGTTCTGAACAAGTGTTAGTGTTTTCTGCACAAAAGCGATTCTGCGAGGCAATGTGAACACTTCTGCTTCCCAGGCACAGAGAAGGTGCTAGCAGGGAATTCTCTGCCTGCCTTTCCCCAGTGCTCTGCAAGCTCTCCAGGACAACATAGAATCTGGGGCTCTGTGCTTTCTTTCCTTCTGAACAAGTGTTAGTGTTTTCCGCACAAAAGCGATTCTGCGAAGCAATGTGAACACTTCTGCTTCCCAGGCACAGAGAAGGTGCTAGCAGGGAATTCTCTGCCTGCCTTTCCCCAGTGCTCTGCAAGCTCTCCAGGGCAACATCACATCTGGGGCTCTGTGCTTTCTTTCCTTCTGAACAAGTGTTACTGTTTTCTGCACAAAAGCGATTCTGCGAAGCAATGTGAACACTTCTGCTTCCCAGGCACAGAGAAGGTGCTAGCAGGGAATTCTCTGCCTGCCTTTCCCCAGTGCTCTGCAAGCTCTCCAGGACAACATAGAATCTGGGGCTCTGTGCTTTCTTTCCTTCTGAACAAGTGTTAGTGTTTTCTGCACAAAAGCGATTCTGCGAAGCAATGTGAACACTTGTGCTTCCCAGGCACAGAGAAGGTGCTAGCAGGGAATTCTCTGCCTGCCTTTCCCCAGTGCTCTGCAAGCTCTCCAGGGCAACATAGAATCTGGGGCTCTGTGCTTTCTTTCATTCTGAACAAGTGTTACTGTTTTCTGCACAAAAACGATTCTGCGAAGCAATGTGAACACTTCAGCTTCCCAGGCACAGAGAAGGTGCTAGCAGGGAATTCTCTGCTTGCCTTTCCCCAGTGCTCTGCAAGCTCTCCAGGACAACAGCAAATCTGGGGCTGTGTGCTTTCTTTCGTTCTGAACAAGTGTTACTGTTTTCTGCACAAAAGCGCTTCTGTGAGGCAATGTGAACACTTCTGCTTCCCAGGCACAGAGAAGGTGCTAGCAGGGAATTCTCTGCCTGCCTTTCCCCAGTGCTCTGCAAGCTCTCCTGGATAACATAGAATCTGGGGCTCTCTGCTTTCTTTCGTTCTGAACAAGTGTTACTGTTTTCTGCGCAAAAGCGATTCTGCGAAGCAATGTGAACACTTCTGCTTCCCAGGCACAGAGAAGGTGCTAGCAGGGAATTCTCTGCCTGCCTTTCCCCAGTGCTCTGCAAGCTCTCCAGGACAACAGCAAATCTGGGGCTCTGTGCTTTCTTTCCTTCTGAACAAGTGTTAGTGTTTTCTGCACAAAAGCGATTCTGCGAAGCAATGTGAACACTTCTGCTTCCCAGGCACAGAGAAGGTGCTAGCAGGGAATTCTCTGCCTGCCTTTCCCCAGTGCTCTGCAAGCTCTCCAGGACAACATAGAATCTGGGGCTCTGTGCTTTCTTTCGTTCTGAACAAGTGTTACTGTTTTCTGCACAAAAGCGCTTCTGTGAGGCAATGTGAACACTTCTGCTTCCCAGGCACAGAGAAGGTGCTAGCAGGGAATTCTCTGCCTGCCTTTCCCCAGTGCTCTGCAAGCTCTCCAGGACAACAGCAAATCTGGGGCTCTGTGCTTTCTTTCCTTCTGAACAAGTGTTACTGTTTTCTGCACAAAAGCGATTCTGCGAAGCAATGTGAACACTTCTGCTTCCCAGGCACAGAGAAGGTGCTAGCAGGGAATTCTCTGCCTGCCTTTCCCCAGTGCTCTGCAAGCTCTCCAGGACAACAGCAAATCTGGGGCTCTGTGCTTTCTTTCGTTCTGAACAAGTGTTACTGTTTTCTGCACAAAAGCGCTTCTGTGAGGCAATGTGAACACTTCTGCTTCCCAGGCACAGAGAAGGTGCTAGCAGGGAATTCTCTGCTTGCCTTTCCCCAGTGCTCTGCAAGCTCTCCAGGACAACATAGAATCTGGGGCTGTGTGCTTTCTTTCGTTCTGAACAAGTGTTACTGTTTTCTGCACAAAAGCGATTCTTAGAAGCAATATGAACACTACTGCTTCCCAGGCACAGAGAAGGTGCTAGCAGGGAATTCTCTGCCTGCCTTTCTCCAGTGCTCTGCAAGCTCTCCAGGACAACATAGAATCTGGGGCTCTGTGCTTTCTTTCGTTCTGAACAAGTGTTACTGTTTTCTGCACAAAAGCGATTCTGCGAAGCAATGTGAACACTTCTGCTTCCCAGGCACAGAGAAGGTGCTATCAGGGAATTCTCTGCCTGCCTTTCCCCAGTGCTCTGCAAGCTCTCCAGGGCAACATCAAATCTGGGGCTCTGTGCTTTCTTTCATTCTGAACAAGTGTTAGTGTTTTCTGCACAAAAGCGATTCTGCGAAGCAATGTGAACACTTCTGCTTCCCAGGCACAGAGAAGGTGCTAGCAGGGAATTCTCTGCCTGCCTTTCCCCAGTGCTCTGCAAGCTCTCCAGGACAACATAGAATCTGGGGCTCTGTGCTTTCTTTCGTTCTGAACAAGTGTTACTGTTTTCTGCACAAAAGCGATTCTTCGAAGCAATATGAACACTTCTGCTTCCCAGGCACAGAGAAGGTGCTAGCAGGGAATTCTCTGCCTGCCTTTCCCCAGTGCTCTGCAAGCTCTCCAGGACAACATAGAATCTGGGGCTCTGTGCTTTCTTTCCTTCTGAACAAGTGTTAATGTTTTCTGCACAAAAGCGATTCTGCGAAGCAATGTGAACACTTCTGCTTCCCAGGCACAGAGAAGGTGATAGCAGGGAATTCTCTGCCTGCCTTTCCCCAGTGCTCTGCAAGCTCTCCAGGACAACATAAAATCTGGGGCTCTGTGCTTTCTTTCGTTCTGAACAAGTGTTACTGTTTTCTGCACAAAAGCGATTCTGCGAAGCAATGTGAACACTTCTGCTTCCCAGGCACAGAGAAGGTGCTAGCAGGGAATTCTCTGCCTGCCTTTCCCCAGTGCTCTGCAAGCTCTCCAGGACAACATAGAATCTGGGGCTCTGTGCTTTCTTTCCTTCTGAACAAGTGTTAGTGTTTTCTGCACAAAAGCGATTCTGCAAAGCAATGTGAACACTTCTGCTTCCCAGGCACAGAGAAGGTGCTAGCAGGGAATTCTCTGCCTGCCTTTCCCCAGTGCTCTGCAAGCTCTCCAGGACAACAGCAAATCTGGGGCTCTGTGCTTTCTTTCCTTCTGAACAAGTGTTACTGTTTTCTGCACAAAAACGATTCTGCGAAGCAATGTGAACACTTCTGCTTCCCAGGCACAGAGAAGGTGCTAGCAGGGAATTCTCTGCTTGCCTTTCCCCAGTGCTCTGCAAGCTCTCCAGGACAACATAGAATCTGGGGCTCTGTGCTTTCTTTCGTTCTGAACAAGTGTTACTGTTTTCTGCACAAAAGCGCTTCTGTGAGGCAATGTGAACACTTCTGCTTCCCAGGCACAGAGAAGGTGCTAGCAGGGAATTCTCTGCTTGCCTTTCCCCAGTGCTCTGCAAGCTCTCCAGGACAACATAGAATCTGGGGCTGTGTGCTTTCTTTCGTTCTGAACAAGTGTTAGTGTTTTCTGCACAAAAGCGATTCTTAGAAGCAATATGAACACTTCTGCTTCCCAGGCACAGAGAAGGTGCTAGCAGGGAATTCTCTGCCTGCCTTTCTCCAGTGCTCTGCAAGCTCTCCAGGACAACATAGAATCTGGGGCTGTGTGCTTTCTTTCGTTCTGAACAAGTGTTGCTGTTTTCTGCACAAAAGCGATTCTGCGAAGCAATGTGAACACTTCTGCTTCCCAGGCACAGAGAAGGTGCTATCAGGGAATTCTCTGCCTGCCTTTCCCCAGTGCTCTGCAAGCTCTCCAGGACAACACAGAATCTGGGGCTCTGTGCTTTCTTTCGTTCTGAACAAGTGTTACTGTTTTCTGCACAAAAGCGATTCTGAGAAGCAATATGAACACTACTGCTTCCCAGGCACAGAGAAGGTGCTAGCAGGGAATTCTCTGCCTGCCTTTCCCCAGTGCTCCGCAAGCTCTCCAGGACAACATAGAATCTGGGGCTCTGTGCTTTCTTTCCTTCTGAACAAGTGTTACTGTTTTCTGCACAAAAGCGATTCTGCGAAGCAATGTGAACACTTCTGCTTCCCAGGCACAGAGAAGGTGCTATCAGGGAATTCTCTGCCTGCCTTTCCCCAGTGCTCTGCAAGCTCTCCAGGGCAACATAAAATCTGGGGCTCTGTGCATTCTTTCGTTCTGAACAAGTGTTAGTGTTTTCTGCACAAAAGCGATTCTGCGAAGCAATGTGTACACTTCAGCTTCCCAGGCACAGAGAAGGTGCTATCAGGGAATTCTCTGCCTGCCTTTCCCCAGTGCTCTGCAAGCTCTCCAGGGCAACATAAAATCTGGGGCTCTGTGCTTTCTTTCGTTCTGAACAAGTGTTACTGTTTTCTGCACAAAAGCGATTCTGCGAAGCAATGTGAACACTTCTGCTTCCCAGGCACAGAGAAGGTGCTAGCAGGGAATTCTCTGCCTGCCTTTCCCCAGTGCTCTGCAAGCTCTCCAGGACAACACAGAATCTGGGGCTCTGTGCTTTCTTTCGTTCTGAACAAGTGTTACTGTTTTCTGCACAAAAGCGATTCTGAGAAGCAATATGAACACTACTGCTTCCCAGGCACAGAGAAGGTGCTAGCAGGGAATTCTCTGCCTGCCTTTCCCCAGTGCTCCGCAAGCTCTCCAGGACAACATAGAATCTGGGGCTCTGTGCTTTCTTTCGTTCTGAACAAGTGTTACTGTTTTCTGCACAAAAGCGATTCTGCGAAGCAATGTGAACACTTCTGCTTCCCAGGCACAGAGAAGGTGCTATCAGGGAATTCTCTGCCTGCCTTTCCCCAGTGCTCTGCAAGCTCTCCAGGGCAACATAAAATCTGGGGCTCTGTGCATTCTTTCGTTCTGAACAAGTGTTAGTGTTTTCTGCACAAAAGCGATTCTGCGAAGCAATGTGTACACTTCAGCTTCCCAGGCACAGAGAAGGTGCTATCAGGGAATTCTCTGCCTGCCTTTCCCCAGTGCTCTGCAAGCTCTCCAGGGCAACATCAAATCTGGGGCTCTGTGCTTTCTTTCATTCTGAACAAGTGTTAGTGTTTTCTGCACAAAAGCGATTCTGCGAAGCAATGTGAACACTTCAGCTTCCCAGGCACAGAGAAGGTGCTAGCAGGGAATTCTCTGCCTGCCTTTCCCCAGTGCTCTGCAAGCTCTCCAGGACAACATAGAATCTGGGGCTCTGTGCTTTCTTTCGTTCTGAACAAGTGTTACTGTTTTCTGCACAAAAGCGATTCTGAGAAGCAATATGAACACTTCTGCTTCCCAGGCACAGAGAAGGTGCTTGCAGGGAATTCTCTGCCTGCCTTTCCCCAGTGCTCTGCAAGCTCTCCAGGACAACAGCAAATCTGGGGCTCTGTGCTTTCTTTCCTTCTGAACAAGTGTTACTGTTTTCTGCACAAAAGCGATTCTGCGAAGCAATGTGAACACTTCTGCTTCCCAGGCACAGAGAAGGTGCTAGCAGGGAATTCTCTGCCTGCCTTTCCCCAGTGCTCTGCAAGCTCTCCAGGACAACAGCAAATCTGGGGCTCTGTGCTTTCTTTCGTTCTGAAGAAGTTTTACTGTTTTCTGCACAAAAGCGATTCTGCGAAGCAATGTGAACACTTCTGCTTCCCAGGCACAGAGAAGGTGCTAGCAGGGAATTCTCTGCCTGCCTTTCCCCAGTGCTCTGCAAGCTCTCCAGGACAACATCAAATTTGGGGCTCTGTGCTTTCTTTCGTTCTGAACAAGTGTTAGTGTTTTCTGCACAAAAGCGATTCTGCGAAGCAATGTGAACACTTCTGCTTCCCAGGCACAGAGAAGGTGCTAGCAGGGAATTCTCTGCCTGCCTTTCCCCAGTGCTCTGCAAGCTCTCCAGGGCAACATCAAATCTGGGGCTCTGTGCTTTCTTTCATTCTGAACAAGTGTTACTGTTTTCTGCACAAAAACGATTCTGCGAAGCAATGTGAACACTTCTGCTTCCCAGGCACAGAGAAGGTGCTAGCAGGGAATTCTCTGCTTGCCTTTCCCCAGTGCTCTGCAAGCTCTCCAGGACAACAGCAAATCTGGGGCTGTGTGCTTTCTTTCGTTCTGAACAAGTGTTACTGTTTTCTGCACAAAAGCGATTCTTGCGAAGCAATGTGAACACTTCTGCTTCCCAGGCACAGAGAAGGTGCTAGCAGGGAATTCTCTGCCTGCCTTTCCCCAGTGCTCTGCAAGCTCTCCAGGACAACATAGAATCTGGGGCTCTGTGCTTTCTTTCGTTCTGAACAAGTGTTACTGTTTTCTGCACAAAAGCGATTCTTAGAAGCAATATGAACACTTCTGCTTCCCAGGCACAGAGAAGGTGCTAGCAGGGAATTCTCTGCCTGCCTTTCTCCAGTGCTCTGCAAGCTCTCCAGGACAACAGCAAATCTGGGGCTCTGTGCTTTCTTTCGTTCTGAACAAGTGTTAGTGTTTTCTGCACAAAAGCGATTCTGCGAAGCAATGTGAACACTTCTGCTTCCCAGGCACAGAGAAGGTGATAGCAGGGAATTCTCTGCCTGCCTTTCCCCAGTGCTCTGCAAGCTCTCCAGGACAACAGCAAATCTGGGGCTCTGTGCTTTCTTTCGTTCTGAACAAGTGTTACTGTTTTCTGCAAAAAAGCGATTCTGCGAAGCAATGTGAACACTTCTGCTTCCCAGGCACAGAGAAGGTGCTAGCAGGGAATTCTCTGCCTGCCTTTCCCCAGTGCTCTGCAAGCTCTCCAGGACAACAGCAAATCTGGGGCTCTGTGCTTTCTTTCGTTCTGAACAAGTGTTACTGTTTTCTGCACAAAAGCGATTCTGCGAAGCAATGTGAACACTTCTGCTTCCCAGGCACAGAGAAGGTGCTTGCAGGGAATTCTCTGCCTGCCTTTCCCCAGTGCTCTGCAAGCTCTCCAGGGCAACATAGAATCTGGGGCTCTGTGCTTTCTTTCATTCTGAACAAGTGTTACTGTTTTCTGCACAAAAACGATTCTGCGAAGCAATGTGAACACTTCTGCTTCCCAGGCACAGAGAAGGTGCTAGCAGGGAATTCTCTGCTTGCCTTTCCCCAGTGCTCTGCAAGCTCTCCAGGACAACAGCAAATCTGGGGCTGTGTGCTTTCTTTCGTTCTGAACAAGTGTTAGTGTTTTCTGCACAAAAGCGATTCTGCGAAGCAATGTGAACACTTCTGCTTCCCAGGCACAGAGAAGGTGCTAGCAGGGAATTCTCTGCCTGCCTTTCCCCAGTGCTCTGCAAGCTCTCCAGGACAACATAGAATCTGGGGCTCTGTGCTTTCTTTCGTTCTGAACAACTGTTACTGTTTTCTGCACAAAAGCGATTCTTAGAAGCAATGTGAACACTTCTGCTTCCCAGGCACAGAGAAGGTGCTAGCAGGGAATTCTCTGCCTGCCTTTCCCCAGTGCTCTGCAAGCTCTCCAGGACAACATAGAATCTGGGGCTCTGTGCTTTCTTTCGTTCTGAACAAGTGTTACTGTTTTCTGCACAAAAGCGATTCTGCGAAGCAATGTGAACACTTCTGCTTCCCAGGCACAGAGAAGGTGCTAGCAGGGAATTCTCTGCCTGCCTTTCCCCAGTGCTCTGCAAGCTCTCCAGGACAACATAGAATCTGGGGCTCTGTGCTTTCTTTCATTCTGAACAAGTGTTACTGTTTTCTGCACAAAAGCGATTCTGCGAAGCAATGTGAACACTTCTGCTTCCCAGGCACAGAGAAGGTGCTAGCAGGGAATTCTCTGCCTGCCTTTCCCCAGTGCTCTGCAAGCTCTCCAGGACAACATAGAATCTGGGGCTCTGTGCTTTCTTTCGTTCTGAACAAGTGTTACTGTTTTCTGCACAAAAGCGATTCTGAGAAGCAATATGAACACTACTGCTTCCCAGGCACAGAGAAGGTGCTAGCAGGGAATTCTCTGCCTGCCTTTCCCCAGTGCTCTGCAAGCTCTCCAGGACAACATAGAATCTGGGGCTCTGTGCTTTCTTTCCTTCTGAACAAGTGTTAGTGTTTTCTGCACAAAAGCGATTCTGCGAAGCAATGTGAACACTTCTGCTTCCCAGGCACAGAGAAGGTGCTATCAGGGAATTCTCTGGCTGCCTTTCCCCAGTGCTCTGCAAGCTCTCCAGGGCAACATCAAATTTGGGGCTCTGTGCTTTCTTTCATTCTGAACAAGTGTTAGTGTTTTCTGCACAAAAGCGATTCTGCGAAGCAATGTGAACACTTCAGCTTCCCAGGCACAGAGAAGTTGCTAGCAGGGAATTCTCTGCCTGCCTTTCCCCAGTGCTCTGCAAGCTCTCCAGGACAACATAGAATCTGGGGCTCTGTGCTTTCTTTCATTCTGAACAAGTGTTACTGTTTTCTGCACAAAAGCGATTCTGAGAAGCAATATGAACACTTCTGCTTCCCAGGCACAGAGAAGGTGCTAGCAGGGAATTCTCTGCCTGCCTTTCCCCAGTGCTCTGCAAGCTCTCCAGGACAACAGAGAATCTGGGGCTCTGTGCTTTCTTTCGTTCTGAACAAGTGTTAGTGTTTTCTGCACAAAAGCGATTCTGCGAAGCAATGTGAACACTTCTGCTTCCCAGGCACAGAGAAGGTGATAGCAGGGAATTCTCTGCCTGCCTTTCCCCAGTGCTCTGCAAGCTCTCCAGGACAACAGCAAATCTGGGGCTCTGTGCTTTCTTTCGTTCTGAACAAGTGTTACTGTTTTCTGCACAAAAGCGATTCTGCGAAGCAATGTGAACACTTCTGCTTCCCAGGCACAGAGAAGGTGCTAGCAGGGAATTCTCTGCCTGCCTTTCCCCAGTGCTCTGCAAGCTCTCCAGGACAACATCAAATTTGGGGCTCTGTGCTTTCTTTCGTTCTGAACAAGTGTTAGTGTTTTCTGCACAAAAACGATTCTGCGAAGCAATGTGAACACTTCAGCTTCCCAGGCACAGAGAAGGTGCTAGCAGGGAATTCTCTGCTTGCCTTTCCCCAGTGCTCTGCAAGCTCTCCAGGACAACAGCAAATCTGGGGCTGTGTGCTTTCTTTCGTTCTGAACAAGTGTTACTGTTTTCTGCACAAAAGCGATTCTGCGAAGCAATGTGAACACTTCTGCTTCCCAGGCACAGAGAAGGTGCTAGCAGGGAATTCTCTGCCTGCCTTTCCCCAGTGCTCTGCAAGCTCTCCAGGACAACATAGAATCTGGGGCTCTGTGCTTTCTTTCGTTCTGAACAAGTGTTACTGTTTTCTGCACAAAAGCGATTCTTAGAAGCAATGTGAACACTTCTGCTTCCCAGGCACAGAGAAGGTGCTAGCAGGGAATTCTCTGCCTGCCTTTCTCCAGTGCTCTGCAAGCTCTCCAGGACAACATAGAATCTGGGGCTCTGTGCTTTCTTTCGTTCTGAACAAGTGTTACTGTTTTCTGCACAAAAGCGATTCTGCGAAGCAATGTGAACACTTCTGCTTCCCAGGCACAGAGAAGGTGCTAGCAGGGAATTCTCTGCCTGCCTTTCTCCAGTGCTCTGCAAGCTCTCCAGGACAACATAGAATCTGGGGCTCTGTGCTTTCTTTCGTTCTGAACAACTGTTACTGTTTTCTGCACAAAAGCGATTCTTAGAAGCAATATGAACACTTCTGCTTCCCAGGCACAGAGAAGGTGCTAGCAGGGAATTCTCTGCCTGCCTTTCTCCAGTGCTCTGCAAGCTCTCCAGGACAACATAGAATCTGGGGCTCTGTGCTTTCTTTCGTTCTGAACAAGTGTTAGTGTTTTCTGCACAAAAGCGATTCTGCGAAGCAATGTGAACACTTCTGCTTCCCAGGCACAGAGAAGGTGCTAGCAGGGAATTCTCTGCCTGCCTTTCCCCAGTGCTCTGCAAGCTCTCCAAGACAACATCAAATCTGGGGCTCTGTGCTTTCTTTCATTCTGAACAAGTGTTACTGATTTCTGCACAAAAGCGATTCTGCGAAGCAATGTGAACACTTCTGCTTCCCAGGCACAGAGAAGGTGCTAGCAGGGAATTCTCTGCCTGCCTTTCCCCAGTGCTCTGCAAGCTCTCCAGGACAACATAAAATCTGGGGCTCTGTGTTTTCTTACGTTCTGAACAAGTGTTACTGTTTTCTGCACAAAAGCGATTCTGCGAAGCAATGTGAACACTTCTGCTTCCCAGGCACAGAGAAGGTGCTAGCAGGGAATTCTCTGCCTGCCTTTCCCCAGTGCTCTGCAAGCTCTCCAGGACAACATAGAATCTGGGGCTCTGTGCTTTCTTTCGTTCTGAACAAGTGTTAGTGTTTTCTGCACAAAAGCGATTCTGCGAGGCAATGTGAACACTTCTGCTTCCCAGGCACAGAGAAGGTGCTAGCAGGGAATTCTCTGCCTGCCTTTCCCCAGTGCTCTGCAAGCTCTCCAGGACAACATAGAATCTGGGGCTCTGTGCTTTCTTTCATTCTGAACAAGTGTTAGTGTTTTCTGCACAAAAGCGATTCTGCGAAGCAATGGGAACACTTCTGCTTCCCAGGCACAGAGAAGGTGCTAGCAGGGAATTCTCTGCCTGCCTTTCCCCAGTGCTCTGCAAGCTCTCCAGGACAACATAGAATCTGGGGCTCTCTGCTTTCTTTCGTTCTGAACAAGTGTTACTGTTTTCTGCACAAAAGCGATTCTGCGAAGCAATGTGAACACTTCTGCTTCCCAGGCACAGAGAAGGTGCTAGCAGGGAATTCTCTGCCTGCCTTTCCCCAGTGCTCTGCAAGCTCTCCAGGACAACATAGACTCTGGGGCTCTGTGCTTTCTTTCCTTCTGAACAAGTGTTAGTGTTTTCTGCACAAAAGCGATTCTGCGAAGCAATGTGAACACTTCTGCTTCCCAGGCACAGAGAAGGTGCTAGCAGGGAATTCTCTGCCTGCCTTTCCCCAGTGCTCTGCAAGCTCTCCAGGACAACATAGAATCTGGGGCTCTGTGCTTTCTTTCCTTCTGAACAAGTGTTACTGTTTTCTGCACAAAAGCGATTCTGCGAAGCAATGTGAACACTTCTGCTTCCCAGGCACAGAGAAGGTGCTATCAGGGAATTCTCTGCCTGCCTTTCCCCAGTGCTCTGCAAGCTCTCCAGGGCAACATCAAATCTGGGGCTCTGTGCTTTCTTTCATTCTGAACAAGTGTTAGTGTTTTCTGCACAAAAGCGATTCTGCGAAGCAATGTGAACACTTCTGCTTCCCAGGCACAGAGAAGGTGCTAGCAGGGAATTCTCTGCCTGCCTTTCCCCAGTGCTCTGCAAGCTCTCCAGGGCAACAGCAAATCTGGGGCTCTGTGCTTTCTTTCATTCTGAACAAGTGTTAGTGTTTTCTGCACAAAAGCGATTCTGCGAAGCAATGTGAACACTTCTGCTTCCCAGGCACAGAGAAGGTGCTAGCAGGGAATTCTCTGCCTGCCTTTCCCCAGTGCTCTGCAAGCTCTCCAGGGCAACATCAAATCTGGGGCTCTCTGCTTTCTTTTGTTCTGAACAAGTGTTAGTGTTTTCTGCACAAAAGCGATTCTGCGAAGCAATGTGAACACTTCTGCTTCCCAGGCACAGAGAAGGTGCTAGCAGGGAATTCTCTGCCTGCCTTTCCCCAGTGCTCTGCAAGCTCTCCAGGGCAACATAAAATCTGGGGCTCTGTGCTTTCTTTTGTTCTGAACAAGTGTTAGTGTTTTCTGCACAAAAGCTATTCTGCGAAGCAATGTGAACACTTGTGCTTCCCAGGCACAGAGAAGGTGCTTGCAGGGAATTCTCTGCCTGCCTTTCCCCAGTGCTCTGCAAGCTCTCCAGGACAACAGAGAATCTGGGGCTCTGTGCTTTCTTTCGTTCTGAACAAGTGTTGCTGTTTTCTGCACAAAAGCGATTCTGCGAAGCAATGTGAACAGTTCTGCTTCCCAGGCACAGAGAAGGTGCTAGCAGGGAATTCTCTGCCTGCCTTTCCCCAGTGCTCTGCAAGCTCTCCAGGACAACAGCAAACCTGGGGCTCTGTGCTTTCTTTCGTTCTGAACAAGTGTTGCTGTTTTCTGCACAAAAGCGATTCTGAGAAGCAATGTGAACACTTCTGCTTCCCAGGCACAGAGAAGGTGCTTGCAGGGAATTCTCTGCCTGCCTTTCCCCAGTGCTCTGCAAGCTCTCCAGGACAACAGCAAATCTGGGGCTCTGTGCTTTCTTTCGTTCTGAACAAGTGTTAGTGTTTTCTGCACAAAAGCGATTCTGTGAGGCAATGGGAACACTTCTGCTTCCCAGGCACAGAGAAGGTGCTAGCAGGGAATTCTCTGCCTGCCTTTCCCCAGTGCTCTGCAAGCTCTCCAGGACAACATAAAATCTGGGGCTCTGTGCTTTCTTTCGTTCTGAACAAATGTTGCTGTTTTCTGCACAAAAACGATTCTGAGAAGCAATGAGAACACTCTGCTTCCCAGGCACAGAGAAGGTGCTAGCAGGGAATTCTCTGCCTGCCTTTCCCCAGTGCTCTGCAAGCTCTCCAGGACAACAGCAAATCTGGGGCTCTGTGCTTTCTTTCGTTCTGAACAAGTGTTAGTGTTTTCTGCACAAAAGCGATTCTGCGAAGCAATGTGAACACTTCTGCTTCCCAGGCACAGAGAAGGTGCTAGCAGGGAATTCTCTGCCTGCCTTTCCCCAGTGCTCTGCAAGCTCTCCAGGGCAACATAAAATCTGGGGCTCTGTGCTTTCTTTCCTTCTGAACAAGTGTTAGTGTTTTCTGCACAAAAGCGATTCTGTGAAGCAATGTGAACACTTGTGCTTCCCAGGCACAGAGAAGGTGCTAGCAGGGAATTCTCTGCCTGCCTTTCCCCAGTGCTCTGCAAGCTCTCCAGGACAACATCAAATTTGGGGCTCTGTGCTTTCTTTCGTTCTGAACAAGTGTTGCTGTTTTCTGCACAAAAGCGATTCTGCGAAGCAATGTGAACACTTCTGCTTCCCAGGCACAGAGAAGGTGCTTGCAGGGAATTCTCTGCCTGCCTTTCCCCAGTGCTCTGCAAGCTCTCCAGGACAACAACAAATCTGGGGCTGTGTGCTTTCTTTCGTTCTGAACAAGTGTTAGTGTTTTCTGCACAAAAGCGATTCTGCGAAGCAATGTGAACACTTCTGCTTCCCAGGCACAGAGAAGGTGCTAGCAGGGAATTCTCTGCCTGCCTTTCCCCAGTGCTCTGCAAGCTCTCCAGGACAACATAAAATATGGGGCTCTGTGCTTTCTTTCCTTCTGAACAAGTGTTAGTGTTTTCTGCACAAAAGCGATTCTGCGAAACAATGTGAACACTTCTGCTTCCCAGGCACAGAGAAGGTGCTAGCAGGGAATTCTCTGCCTGCCTTTCCCCAGTGCTCTGCAAGCTCTCCAGGACAACATCAAATTTGGGGCTCTGTGCTTTCTTTCGTTCTGAACAAGTGTTGCTGTTTTCTGCACAAAAGCGATTCTGCGAAGCAATGTGAACAGTTCTGCTTCCCAGGCACAGAGAAGGTGCTAGCAGGGAATTCTCTGCCTGCCTTTCCCCAGTGCTCTGCAAGCTCTCCAGGACAACAGCAAACCTGGGGCTCTGTGCTTTCTTTCATTCTGAACAAGTGTTGCTGTTTTCTGCACAAAAGCGATTCTGAGAAGCAATGTGAACACTTCTGCTTCCCAGGCACAGAGAAGGTGCTAGCAGGGAATTCTCTGCCTGCCTTTCCCCAGTGCTCTGCAAGCTCTCCAGGACAACATAGAATCTGGGGCTCTGTGCTTTCTTTCGTTCTGAACAAGTGTTACTGTTTTCTGCACAAAAGCGATTCTGAGAAGCAATATGAACACTTCTGCTTCCCAGCGACAGAGAAGGTGCTAGCAGGGAATTCTCTGCCTGCCTTTCCCCAGTGCTCTGCAAGCTCTCCAGGACAACAGCAAATCTGGGGCTCTGTGCTTTCTTTCGTTCTGAACAAGTGTTAGTGTTTTCTGCACAAAAGCGATTCTGCGAAGCAATGTGAACACTTCTGCTTCCCAGGCACAGAGAAGGTGCTTGCAGGGAATTCTCTGCCTGCCTTTCCCCAGTGCTCTGCAAGCTCTCCAGGACAACATAGAATCTGGGGCTGTGTGCTTTCTTTCGTTCTGAACAAGTGTTACTGTTTTCTGCACAGAAACGATTCTGAGAAGCAATGAGAACACTCTGCTTCCCAGGCACAGAGAAGGTGCTAGCAGGGAATTCTCTGCCTGCCTTTCCCCAGTGCTCTGCAAGCTCTCCAGGACAACATAGAATCTGGGGCTCTGTGCTTTCTTTCGTTCTGAACAAGTGTTAGTGTTTTCTGCACAAAAGCGATTCTGCGAAGCAATGTGAACACTTCTGCTTCCCAGGCACAGAGAAGGTGCTAGCAGGGAATTCTCTGCCTGCCTTTCCCCAGTGCTCTGCAAGCTCTCCAGGGCAACATAGAATCTGGGGCTCTGTGCTTTCTTTCATTCTGAACAAGTGTTACTGTTTTCTGCACAAAAACGATTCTGCGAAGCAATGTGAACACTTCTGCTTCCCAGGCACAGAGAAGGTGCTAGCAGGGAATTCTCTGCTTGCCTTTCCCCAGTGCTCTGCAAGCTCTCCAGGACAACATAGAATCTGGGGCTCTGTGCTTTCTTTCGTTCTGAACAAGTGTTAGTGTTTTCTGCACAAAAGCGATTCTGTGAGGCAATGGGAACACTTCTGCTTCCCAGGCACAGAGAAGGTGCTAGCAGGGAATTCTCTGCCTGCCTTTCCCCAGTGCTCTGCAAGCTCTCCAGGACAACATAAAATCTGGGGCTCTGTGCTTTCTTTCGTTCTGAACAAGTGTTGCTGTTTTCTGCACAAAAGCGATTCTGAGAAGCAATGTGAACACTTCTGCTTCCCAGGCACAGAGAAGGTGCTTGCAGGGAATTCTCTGCCTGCCTTTCCCCAGTGCTCTGCAAGCTCTCCAGGACAACAGCAAATCTGGGGCTCTGTGCTTTCTTTCGTTCTGAACAAGTGTTAGTGTTTTCTGCACAAAAGCGATTCTGTGAGGCAATGGGAACACTTCTGCTTCCCAGGCACAGAGAAGGTGCTAGCAGGGAATTCTCTGCCTGCCTTTCCCCAGTGCTCTGCAAGCTCTCCAGGACAACATAAAATCTGGGGCTCTGTGCTTTCTTTCGTTCTGAACAAATGTTGCTGTTTTCTGCACAAAAACGATTCTGAGAAGCAATGAGAACACTCTGCTTCCCAGGCACAGAGAAGGTGCTAGCAGGGAATTCTCTGCCTGCCTTTCCCCAGTGCTCTGCAAGCTCTCCAGGACAACAGCAAATCTGGGGCTCTGTGCTTTCTTTCGTTCTGAACAAGTGTTAGTGTTTTCTGCACAAAAGCGATTCTGCGAAGCAATGTGAACACTTCTGCTTCCCAGGCACAGAGAAGGTGCTAGCAGGGAATTCTCTGCCTACCTTTCCCCAGTGCTCTGCAAGCTCTCCAGGGCAACATAGAATCTGGGGCTCTGTGCTTTCTTTCCTTCTGAACAAGTGTTAGTGTTTTCTGCACAAAAGCGATTCTGTGAAGCAATGTGAACACTTGTGCTTCCCAGGCACAGAGAAGGTGCTAGCAGGGAATTCTCTGCCTGCCTTTCCCCAGTGCTCTGCAAGCTCTCCAGGACAACATCAAATTTGGGGCTCTGTGCTTTCTTTCGTTCTGAACAAGTGTTGCTGTTTTCTGCACAAAAGCGATTCTGCGAAGCAATGTGAACACTTCTGCTTCCCAGGCACAGAGAAGGTGCTTGCAGGGAATTCTCTGCCTGCCTTTCCCCAGTGCTCTGCAAGCTCTCCAGGACAACAACAAATCTGGGGCTGTGTGCTTTCTTTCGTTCTGAACAAGTGTTAGTGTTTTCTGCACAAAAGCGATTCTGCGAAGCAATGTGAACACTTCTGCTTCCCAGGCACAGAGAAGGTGCTAGCAGGGAATTCTCTGCCTGCCTTTCCCCAGTGCTCTGCAAGCTCTCCAGGGCAACATAAAATCTGGGGCTCTGTGCTTTCTTTCCTTCTGAACAAGTGTTAGTGTTTTCTGCACAAAAGCGATTCTGCGAAGCAATGTGAACACTTGTGCTTCCCAGGCACAGAGAAGGTGATAGCAGGGAATTCTCTGCCTGCCTTTCCCCAGTGCTCTGCAAGCTCTCCAGGACAACAGCAAACCTGGGGCTCTGTGCTTTCTTTCATTCTGAACAAGTGTTGCTGTTTTCTGCACAAAAGCGATTCTGAGAAGCAATGTGAACACTTCTGCTTCCCAGGCACAGAGAAGGTGCTAGCAGGGAATTCTCTGCCTGCCTTTCCCCAGTGCTCTGCAAGCTCTCCAGGACAACATAGAATCTGGGGCTCTGTGCTTTCTTTCGTTCTGAACAAGTGTTACTGTTTTCTGCACAAAAGCGATTCTGAGAAGCAATATGAACACTTCTGCTTCCCAGGCACAGAGAAGGTGCTAGCAGGGAATTCTCTGCCTGCCTTTCCCCAGTGCTCTGCAAGCTCTCCAGGACAACAGCAAATCTGGGGCTCTGTGCTTTCTTTCGTTCTGAACAAGTGTTAGTGTTTTCTGCACAAAAGCGATTCTGCGAAGCAATGTGAACACTTCTGCTTCCCAGGCACAGAGAAGGTGCTTGCAGGGAATTCTCTGCCTGCCTTTCCCCAGTGCTCTGCAAGCTCTCCAGGACAACATAGAATCTGGGGCTGTGTGCTTTCTTTCGTTCTGAACAAGTGTTACTGTTTTCTGCACAGAAACGATTCTGAGAAGCAATGAGAACACTCTGCTTCCCAGGCACAGAGAAGGTGCTAGCAGGGAATTCTCTGCCTGCCTTTCCCCAGTGCTCTGCAAGCTCTCCAGGGCAACATAGAATCTGGGGCTCTGTGCTTTCTTTCATTCTGAACAAGTGTTACTGTTTTCTGCACAAAAACGATTCTGCGAAGCAATGTGAACACTTCTGCTTCCCAGGCACAGAGAAGGTGCTAGCAGGGAATTCTCTGCTTGCCTTTCCCCAGTGCTCTGCAAGCTCTCCAGGACAACATAGAATCTGGGGCTCTGTGCTTTCTTTCGTTCTGAACAAGTGTTAGTGTTTTCTGCACAAAAGCGATTCTGTGAGGCAATGGGAACACTTCTGCTTCCCAGGCACAGAGAAGGTGCTAGCAGGGAATTCTCTGCCTGCCTTTCCCCAGTGCTCTGCAAGCTCTCCAGGACAACATAAAATCTGGGGCTGTGTGCTTTCTTTCGTTCTGAACAAGTGTTAGTGTTTTCTGCACAAAAGCGATTCTGCGAAGCAATGTGAACACTTCTGCTTCCCAGGCACAGAGAAGGTGCTAGCAGGGAATTCTCTGCCTGCCTTTCCCCAGTGCTCTGCAAGCTCTCCAGGACAACATAGAATCTGGGGCTCTGTGCTTTCTTTCGTTCTGAACAAGTGTTACTGTTTTCTGCACAAAAACGATTCTGCGAAGCAATGTGAACACTTCTGCTTCCCAGGCACAGAGAAGGTGCTAGCAGGGAATTCTCTGCCTGCCTTTCTCCAGTGCTCTGCAAGCTCTCCAGGACAACATAGAATCTGGGGCTCTGTGCTTTCTTTCGTTCTGAACAAGTGTTACTGTTTTCTGCACAAAAGCGATTCTGCGAAGCAATGTGAACACTTCTGCTTCCCAGGCACAGAGAAGGTGCTAGCAGGGAATTCTCTGCCTGCCTTTCTCCAGTGCTCTGCAAGCTCTCCAGGACAACATAGAATCTGGGGCTCTGTGCTTTCTTTCGTTCTGAACAAGTGTTACTGTTTTCTGCACAAAAGCGATTCTTAGAAGCAATATGAACACTTCTGCTTCCCAGGCACAGAGAAGGTGCTAGCAGGGAATTCTCTGCCTGCCTTTCTCCAGTGCTCTGCAAGCTCTCCAGGACAACATAGAATCTGGGGCTCTGTGCTTTCTTTCGTTCTGAACAAGTGTTAGTGTTTTCTGCACAAAAGCGATTCTGCGAAGCAATGTGAACACTTCTGCTTCCCAGGCACAGAGAAGGTGCTTGCAGGGAATTCTCTGCCTGCCTTTCCCCAGTGCTCTGCAAGCTCTCCAGGACAACAGCAAATCTGGGGCTCTGTGCTTTCTTTCGTTCTGAACAAGTGTTACTGTTTTCTGCACAAAAACGATTCTTAGAAGCAATATGAACACTTCTGCTTCCCAGGCACAGAGAAGGTGCTAGCAGGGAATTCTCTGCCTGCCTTTCCCCAGTGCTCTGCAAGCTCTCCAGGACAACATAGAATCTGGGGCTCTGTGCTTTCTTTCGTTCTGAACAAATGTTGCTGTTTTCTGCACAAAAACGATTCTGAGAAGCAATGAGAACACTCTGCTTCCCAGGCACAGAGAAGGTGCTAGCAGGGAATTCTCTGCCTGCCTTTCCCCAGTGCTCTGCAAGCTCTCCAGGACAACAGCAAATCTGGGGCTCTGTGCTTTCTTTCGTTCTGAACAAGTGTTAGTGTTTTCTGCACAAAAGCGATTCTGCGAAGCAATGTGAACACTTCTGCTTCCCAGGCACAGAGAAGGTGCTAGCAGGGAATTCTCTGCCTGCCTTTCCCCAGTGCTCTGCAAGCTCTCCAGGGCAACATAAAATCTGGGGCTCTGTGCTTTCTTTCCTTCTGAACAAGTGTTAGTGTTTTCTGCACAAAAGCGATTCTGTGAAGCAATGTGAACACTTGTGCTTCCCAGGCACAGAGAAGGTGCTAGCAGGGAATTCTCTGCCTGCCTTTCCCCAGTGCTCTGCAAGCTCTCCAGGACAACATCAAATTTGGGGCTCTGTGCTTTCTTTCGTTCTGAACAAGTGTTGCTGTTTTCTGCACAAAAGCGATTCTGCGAAGCAATGTGAACACTTCTGCTTCCCAGGCACAGAGAAGGTGCTTGCAGGGAATTCTCTGCCTGCCTTTCCCCAGTGCTCTGCAAGCTCTCCAGGACAACAACAAATCTGGGGCTGTGTGCTTTCTTTCGTTCTGAACAAGTGTTAGTGTTTTCTGCACAAAAGCGATTCTGCGAAGCAATGTGAACACTTCTGCTTCCCAGGCACAGAGAAGGTGCTAGCAGGGAATTCTCTGCCTGCCTTTCCCCAGTGCTCTGCAAGCTCTCCAGGACAACATAAAATATGGGGCTCTGTGCTTTCTTTCCTTCTGAACAAGTGTTAGTGTTTTCTGCACAAAAGCGATTCTGCGAAACAATGTGAACACTTCTGCTTCCCAGGCACAGAGAAGGTGCTAGCAGGGAATTCTCTGCCTGCCTTTCCCCAGTGCTCTGCAAGCTCTCCAGGACAACATCAAATTTGGGGCTCTGTGCTTTCTTTCGTTCTGAACAAGTGTTGCTGTTTTCTGCACAAAAGCGATTCTGCGAAGCAATGTGAACAGTTCTGCTTCCCAGGCACAGAGAAGGTGCTAGCAGGGAATTCTCTGCCTGCCTTTCCCCAGTGCTCTGCAAGCTCTCCAGGACAACAGCAAACCTGGGGCTCTGTGCTTTCTTTCATTCTGAACAAGTGTTGCTGTTTTCTGCACAAAAGCGATTCTGAGAAGCAATGTGAACACTTCTGCTTCCCAGGCACAGAGAAGGTGCTAGCAGGGAATTCTCTGCCTGCCTTTCCCCAGTGCTCTGCAAGCTCTCCAGGACAACATAGAATCTGGGGCTCTGTGCTTTCTTTCGTTCTGAACAAGTGTTACTGTTTTCTGCACAAAAGCGATTCTGAGAAGCAATATGAACACTTCTGCTTCCCAGCGACAGAGAAGGTGCTAGCAGGGAATTCTCTGCCTGCCTTTCCCCAGTGCTCTGCAAGCTCTCCAGGACAACAGCAAATCTGGGGCTCTGTGCTTTCTTTCGTTCTGAACAAGTGTTAGTGTTTTCTGCACAAAAGCGATTCTGCGAAGCAATGTGAACACTTCTGCTTCCCAGGCACAGAGAAGGTGCTTGCAGGGAATTCTCTGCCTGCCTTTCCCCAGTGCTCTGCAAGCTCTCCAGGACAACATAGAATCTGGGGCTGTGTGCTTTCTTTCGTTCTGAACAAGTGTTACTGTTTTCTGCACAGAAACGATTCTGAGAAGCAATGAGAACACTCTGCTTCCCAGGCACAGAGAAGGTGCTAGCAGGGAATTCTCTGCCTGCCTTTCCCCAGTGCTCTGCAAGCTCTCCAGGACAACATAGAATCTGGGGCTCTGTGCTTTCTTTCGTTCTGAACAAGTGTTAGTGTTTTCTGCACAAAAGCGATTCTGCGAAGCAATGTGAACACTTCTGCTTCCCAGGCACAGAGAAGGTGCTAGCAGGGAATTCTCTGCCTGCCTTTCCCCAGTGCTCTGCAAGCTCTCCAGGGCAACATAGAATCTGGGGCTCTGTGCTTTCTTTCATTCTGAACAAGTGTTACTGTTTTCTGCACAAAAACGATTCTGCGAAGCAATGTGAACACTTCTGCTTCCCAGGCACAGAGAAGGTGCTAGCAGGGAATTCTCTGCTTGCCTTTCCCCAGTGCTCTGCAAGCTCTCCAGGACAACATAGAATCTGGGGCTCTGTGCTTTCTTTCGTTCTGAACAAGTGTTAGTGTTTTCTGCACAAAAGCGATTCTGTGAGGCAATGGGAACACTTCTGCTTCCCAGGCACAGAGAAGGTGCTAGCAGGGAATTCTCTGCCTGCCTTTCCCCAGTGCTCTGCAAGCTCTCCAGGACAACATAAAATCTGGGGCTCTGTGCTTTCTTTCGTTCTGAACAAGTGTTGCTGTTTTCTGCACAAAAGCGATTCTGAGAAGCAATGTGAACACTTCTGCTTCCCAGGCACAGAGAAGGTGCTTGCAGGGAATTCTCTGCCTGCCTTTCCCCAGTGCTCTGCAAGCTCTCCAGGACAACAGCAAATCTGGGGCTCTGTGCTTTCTTTCGTTCTGAACAAGTGTTAGTGTTTTCTGCACAAAAGCGATTCTGTGAGGCAATGGGAACACTTCTGCTTCCCAGGCACAGAGAAGGTGCTAGCAGGGAATTCTCTGCCTGCCTTTCCCCAGTGCTCTGCAAGCTCTCCAGGACAACATAAAATCTGGGGCTCTGTGCTTTCTTTCGTTCTGAACAAATGTTGCTGTTTTCTGCACAAAAACGATTCTGAGAAGCAATGAGAACACTCTGCTTCCCAGGCACAGAGAAGGTGCTAGCAGGGAATTCTCTGCCTGCCTTTCCCCAGTGCTCTGCAAGCTCTCCAGGACAACAGCAAATCTGGGGCTCTGTGCTTTCTTTCGTTCTGAACAAGTGTTAGTGTTTTCTGCACAAAAGCGATTCTGCGAAGCAATGTGAACACTTCTGCTTCCCAGGCACAGAGAAGGTGCTAGCAGGGAATTCTCTGCCTACCTTTCCCCAGTGCTCTGCAAGCTCTCCAGGGCAACATAGAATCTGGGGCTCTGTGCTTTCTTTCCTTCTGAACAAGTGTTAGTGTTTTCTGCACAAAAGCGATTCTGTGAAGCAATGTGAACACTTGTGCTTCCCAGGCACAGAGAAGGTGCTAGCAGGGAATTCTCTGCCTGCCTTTCCCCAGTGCTCTGCAAGCTCTCCAGGACAACATCAAATTTGGGGCTCTGTGCTTTCTTTCGTTCTGAACAAGTGTTGCTGTTTTCTGCACAAAAGCGATTCTGCGAAGCAATGTGAACACTTCTGCTTCCCAGGCACAGAGAAGGTGCTTGCAGGGAATTCTCTGCCTGCCTTTCCCCAGTGCTCTGCAAGCTCTCCAGGACAACAACAAATCTGGGGCTGTGTGCTTTCTTTCGTTCTGAACAAGTGTTAGTGTTTTCTGCACAAAAGCGATTCTGCGAAGCAATGTGAACACTTCTGCTTCCCAGGCACAGAGAAGGTGCTAGCAGGGAATTCTCTGCCTGCCTTTCCCCAGTGCTCTGCAAGCTCTCCAGGGCAACATAAAATCTGGGGCTCTGTGCTTTCTTTCCTTCTGAACAAGTGTTAGTGTTTTCTGCACAAAAGCGATTCTGAGAAGCAATATGAACACTTCTGCTTCCCAGGCACAGAGAAGGTGCTAGCAGGGAATTCTCTGCCTGCCTTTCCCCAGTGCTCTGCAAGCTCTCCAGGACAACAGCAAATCTGGGGCTCTGTGCTTTCTTTCGTTCTGAACAAGTGTTAGTGTTTTCTGCACAAAAGCGATTCTGCGAAGCAATGTGAACACTTCTGCTTCCCAGGCACAGAGAAGGTGCTTGCAGGGAATTCTCTGCCTGCCTTTCCCCAGTGCTCTGCAAGCTCTCCAGGACAACATAGAATCTGGGGCTGTGTGCTTTCTTTCGTTCTGAACAAGTGTTACTGTTTTCTGCACAGAAACGATTCTGAGAAGCAATGAGAACACTCTGCTTCCCAGGCACAGAGAAGGTGCTAGCAGGGAATTCTCTGCCTGCCTTTCCCCAGTGCTCTGCAAGCTCTCCAGGGCAACATAGAATCTGGGGCTCTGTGCTTTCTTTCATTCTGAACAAGTGTTACTGTTTTCTGCACAAAAACGATTCTGCGAAGCAATGTGAACACTTCTGCTTCCCAGGCACAGAGAAGGTGCTAGCAGGGAATTCTCTGCTTGCCTTTCCCCAGTGCTCTGCAAGCTCTCCAGGACAACATAGAATCTGGGGCTCTGTGCTTTCTTTCGTTCTGAACAAGTGTTAGTGTTTTCTGCACAAAAGCGATTCTGTGAGGCAATGGGAACACTTCTGCTTCCCAGGCACAGAGAAGGTGCTAGCAGGGAATTCTCTGCCTGCCTTTCCCCAGTGCTCTGCAAGCTCTCCAGGACAACATAAAATCTGGGGCTGTGTGCTTTCTTTCGTTCTGAACAAGTGTTAGTGTTTTCTGCACAAAAGCGATTCTGCGAAGCAATGTGAACACTTCTGCTTCCCAGGCACAGAGAAGGTGCTAGCAGGGAATTCTCTGCCTGCCTTTCCCCAGTGCTCTGCAAGCTCTCCAGGACAACATAGAATCTGGGGCTCTGTGCTTTCTTTCGTTCTGAACAAGTGTTACTGTTTTCTGCACAAAAACGATTCTGCGAAGCAATGTGAACACTTCTGCTTCCCAGGCACAGAGAAGGTGCTAGCAGGGAATTCTCTGCCTGCCTTTCTCCAGTGCTCTGCAAGCTCTCCAGGACAACATAGAATCTGGGGCTCTGTGCTTTCTTTCGTTCTGAACAAGTGTTACTGTTTTCTGCACAAAAGCGATTCTGCGAAGCAATGTGAACACTTCTGCTTCCCAGGCACAGAGAAGGTGCTAGCAGGGAATTCTCTGCCTGCCTTTCTCCAGTGCTCTGCAAGCTCTCCAGGACAACATAGAATCTGGGGCTCTGTGCTTTCTTTCGTTCTGAACAAGTGTTACTGTTTTCTGCACAAAAGCGATTCTTAGAAGCAATATGAACACTTCTGCTTCCCAGGCACAGAGAAGGTGCTAGCAGGGAATTCTCTGCCTGCCTTTCTCCAGTGCTCTGCAAGCTCTCCAGGACAACATAGAATCTGGGGCTCTGTGCTTTCTTTCGTTCTGAACAAGTGTTAGTGTTTTCTGCACAAAAGCGATTCTGCGAAGCAATGTGAACACTTCTGCTTCCCAGGCACAGAGAAGGTGCTTGCAGGGAATTCTCTGCCTGCCTTTCCCCAGTGCTCTGCAAGCTCTCCAGGACAACAGCAAATCTGGGGCTCTGTGCTTTCTTTCGTTCTGAACAAGTGTTACTGTTTTCTGCACAAAAACGATTCTTAGAAGCAATATGAACACTTCTGCTTCCCAGGCACAGAGAAGGTGCTAGCAGGGAATTCTCTGCCTGCCTTTCCCCAGTGCTCTGCAAGCTCTCCAGGACAACATAGAATCTGGGGCTCTGTGCTTTCTTTCGTTCTGAACAAGTGTTACTGTTTTCTGCACAAAAGCGATTCTGCGAAGCAATGTGAACACTTCTGCTTCCCAGGCACAGAGAAGGTGCTAGCAGGGAATTCTCTGCCTGCCTTTCCCCAGTGCTCTGCAAGCTCTCCAGGACAACATAGAATCTGGGGCTCTGTGCTTTCTTTCATTCTGAACAAGTGTTACTGTTTTCTGCACAAAAGCGATTCTGCGAAGCAATGTGAACACTTCTGCTTCCCAGGCACAGAGAAGGTGCTAGCAGGGAATTCTCTGCCTGCCTTTCCCCAGTGCTCTGCAAGCTCTCCAGGACAACATAGAATCTGGGGCTCTGTGCTTTCTTTCCTTCTGAACAAGTGTTAGTGTTTTCTGCACAAAAGCGATTCTGCGAAGCAATGTGAACACTTCTGCTTCCCAGGCACAGAGAAGGTGCTAGCAGGGAATTCTCTGCCTGCCTTTCCCCAGTGCTCTGCAAGCTCTCCAGGACAACATAAAATCTGGGGCTCTGTGCTTTCTTTCCTTCTGAACAAGTGTTAGTGTTTTCTGCACAAAAGCGATTCTGCGAAGCAATGTGAACACTTCTGCTTCCCAGGCACAGAGAAGGTGCTATCAGGGAATTCTCTGCCTGCCTTTCCCCAGTGCTCTGCAAGCTCTCCAGGGCAACATCAAATTTGGGGCTCTGTGCTTTCTTTCATTCTGAACAAGTGTTACTGTTTTCTGCACAAAAGCGATTCTGCGAAGCAATGTGAACACTTCAGCTTCCCAGGCACAGAGAAGGTGCTAGCAGGGAATTCTCTGCCTGCCTTTCCCCAGTGCTCTGCAAGCTCTCCAGGACAACATAGAATCTGGGGCTCTGTGCTTTCTTTCGTTCTGAACAAGTGTTAGTGTTTTCTGCACAAAAGCGATTCTGCGAAGCAATGTGAACACTTCTGCTTCCCAGGCACAGAGAAGGTGATAGCAGGGAATTCTCTGCCTGCCTTTCCCCAGTGCTCTGCAAGCTACCCGGACAACAGCAAATCTGGGGCTCTGTGCTTTCTTTCGTTCTGAACAAGTGTTACTGTTTTCTGCACAAAAGCGATTCTGCGAAGCAATGTGAACACTTCTGCTTCCCAGGCACAGAGAAGGTGCTAGCAGGGAATTCTCTGCCTGCCTTTCCCCAGTGCTCTGCAAGCTCTCCAGGACAACATAGAATCTGGGGCTCTGTGCTTTCTTTCATTCTGAACAAGTGTTGCTGTTTTCTGCACAAAAGCGATTCTGCGAAGCAATGTGAACACTTCTGCTTCCCAGGCACAGAGAAGGTGCTAGCAGGGAATTCTCTGCCTGCCTTTCCCCAGTGCTCTGCAAGCTCTCCAGGACAACATAGAATCTGGGGCTCTGTGCTTTCTTTCGTTCTGAACAAGTGTTACTGTTTTCTGCACAAAAGCG
This sequence comes from Strix aluco, assembly GCF_031877795.1. Classification (NCBI taxonomy): domain Eukaryota; kingdom Metazoa; phylum Chordata; class Aves; order Strigiformes; family Strigidae; genus Strix; species Strix aluco. The sequence continues at coordinate 4,057,805 of NW_027436647.1, forward strand.
ATTCTTAGAAGCAATATGAACACTTCTGCTTCCCAGGCACAGAGAAGGTGCTAGCAGGGAATTCTCTGCCTGCCTTTCTCCAGTGCTCTGCAAGCTCTCCAGGACAACAGCAAATCTGGGGCTCTGTGCTTTCTTTCCTTCTGAACAAGTGTTACTGTTTTCTGCACAAAAGCGATTCTGCGAAGCAATGTGAACACTTCTGCTTCCCAGGCACAGAGAAGGTGCTAGCAGGGAATTCTCTGCCTGCCTTTCCCCAGTGCTCTGCAAGCTCTCCAGGGCAACATAGAATCTGGGGCTCTGTGCTTTCTTTCATTCTGAACAAGTGTTACTGTTTTCTGCACAAAAACGATTCTGCGAAGCAATGTGAACACTTCTGCTTCCCAGGCACAGAGAAGGTGCTAGCAGGGAATTCTCTGCTTGCCTTTCCCCAGTGCTCTGCAAGCTCTCCAGGACAACAGCAAATCTGGGGCTCTGTGCTTTCTTTCGTTCTGAACAAGTGTTACTGTTTTCTGCACAAAAGCGATTCTGCGAAGCAATGTGAACACTTGTGCTTCCCAGGCACAGAGAAGGTGCTAGCAGGGAATTCTCTGCCTGCCTTTCCCCAGTGCTCTGCAAGCTCTCCAGGACAACATAGAATCTGGGGCTCTGTGCTTTCTTTCATTCTGAACAAGTGTTGCTGTTTTCTCCACAAAAGCGATTCTGCGAAGCAATGTGAACACTTCTGCTTCCCAGGCACAGAGAAGGTGCTAGCAGGGAATTCTCTGCCTGCCTTTCCCCAGTGCTCTGCAAGCTCTCCAGGACAACATAGAATCTGGGGCTCTGTGCTTTCTTTCGTTCTGAACAAGTGTTACTGTTTTCTGCACAAAAGCGATTCTGAGAAGCAATATGAACACTTCTGCTTCCCAGGCACAGAGAAGGTGCTAGCAGGGAATTCTCTGCCTGCCTTTCCCCAGTGCTCTGCAAGCTCTCCAGGACAACAGAGAATCTGGGGCTCTGTGCTTTCTTTCGTTCTGAACAAGTGTTACTGTTTTCTGCACAAAAGCGATTCTGCGAAGCAATGTGAACACTTCTGCTTCCCAGGCACAGAGAAGGTGCTAGCAGGGAATTCTCTGCCTGCCTTTCCCCAGTGCTCTGCAAGCTCTCCAGGACAACATAGAATCTGGGGCTGTGTGCTTTCTTTCGTTCTGAACAAGTGTTAGTGTTTTCTGCACAAAAGCGATTCTGCGAAGCAATGTGAACACTTCTGCTTCCCAGGCACAGAGAAGGTGCTAGCAGGGAATTCTCTGCCTGCCTTTCCCCAGTGCTCTGCAAGCTCTCCAGGACAACATAGAATCTGGGGCTCTGTGCTTTCTTTCGTTCTGAACAAGTGTTACTGTTTTCTGCACAAAAGCGATTCTGAGAAGCAATATGAACACTACTGCTTCCCAGGCACAGAGAAGGTGCTATCAGGGAATTCTCTGCCTGCCTTTCCCCAGTGCTCTGCAAGCTCTCCAGGACAACATAGAATCTGGGGCTCTGTGCTTTCTTTCCTTCTGAACAAGTGTTACTGTTTTCTGCACAAAAGCGATTCTGCGAAGCAATGTGAACACTTCTGCTTCCCAGGCACAGAGAAGGTGCTAGCAGGGAATTCTCTGCCTGCCTTTCCCCAGTGCTCTGCAAGCTCTCCAGGGCAACATAAAATCTGGGGCTCTGTGCTTTCTTTTGTTCTGAACAAGTGTTAGTGTTTTCTGCACAAAAGCGATTCTGCGAAGCAATGTGAACACTTCTGCTTCCCAGGCACAGAGAAGATGCTAGCAGGGAATTCTCTGCCTGCCTTTCCCCAGTGCTCTTCAAGCTCTCCAGGACAACATAGAATCTGGGGCTGTGTGCTTTCTTTCGTTCTGAACAAGTGTTAGTGTTTTCTGCACAAAAGCGATTCTGCGAAGCAATGTGAACACTTCTGCTTCCCAGGCACAGAGAAGGTGATAGCAGGGAATTCTCTGCCTGCCTTTCCCCAGTGCTCTGCAAGCTACCCGGACAACAGCAAATCTGGGGCTCTGTGCTTTCTTTCGTTCTGAACAAGTGTTACTGTTTTCTGCACAAAAGCGATTCTGCGAAGCAATGTGAACACTTCTGCTTCCCAGGCACAGAGAAGGTGCTAGCAGGGAATTCTCTGCCTGCCTTTCCCCAGTGCTCTGCAAGCTCTCCAGGACAACATAGAATCTGGGGCTCTGTGCTTTCTTTCATTCTGAACAAGTGTTGCTGTTTTCTGCACAAAAGCGATTCTGCGAAGCAATGTGAACACTTCTGCTTCCCAGGCACAGAGAAGGTGCTAGCAGGGAATTCTCTGCCTGCCTTTCCCCAGTGCTCTGCAAGCTCTCCAGGACAACATAGAATCTGGGGCTCTGTGCTTTCTTTCGTTCTGAACAAGTGTTACTGTTTTCTGCACAAAAGCGATTCTGAGAAGCAATATGAACACTTCTGCTTCCCAGGCACAGAGAAGGTGCTAGCAGGGAATTCTCTGCCTGCCTTTCTCCAGTGCTCTGCAAGCTCTCCAGGACAACAGCAAATCTGGGGCTCTGTGCTTTCTTTCGTTCTGAACAAGTGTTAGAGTTTTCTGCACAAAAGCGATTCTGCGAAGCAATGTGAACACTTCTGCTTCCCAGGCACAGAGAAGGTGCTAGCAGGGAATTCTCTGCCTGCCTTTCCCCAGTGCTCTGCAAGCTCTCCAGGACAACATCAAATTTGGGGCTCTGTGCTTTCTATCGTTCTGAACAAGTGTTAGTGTTTTCTGCACAAAAGCGATTCTGCGAAGCAATGTGAACACTTCTGCTTCCCAGGCACAGAGAAGGTGCTAGCAGGGAATTCTCTGCCTGCCTTTCCCCAGTGCTCTGCAAGCTCTCCAGGACAACATAGAATCTGGGGCTCTGTGCTTTCTTTCGTTCTGAACAAGTGTTACTGTTTTCTGCACAAAAACGATTCTGCGAAGCAATGTGAACACTTCTGCTTCCCAGGCACAGAGAAGGTGCTAGCAGGGAATTCTCTGCTTGCCTTTCCCCAGTGCTCTGCAAGCTCTCCAGGACAACAGCAAATCTGGGGCTGTGTGCTTTCTTTCGTTCTGAACAAGTGTTACTGTTTTCTGCACAAAAGCGATTCTGCGAAGCAATGTGAACACTTGTGCTTCCCAGGCACAGAGAAGGTGCTAGCAGGGAATTCTCTGCCTGCCTTTCCCCAGTGCTCTGCAAGCTCTCCAGGACAACATAGAATCTGGGGCTCTGTGCTTTCTTTCATTCTGAACAAGTGTTGCTGTTTTCTGCACAAAAGCGATTCTGCGAAGCAATGTGAACACTTCTGCTTCCCAGGCACAGAGAAGGTGCTAGCAGGGAATTCTCTGCCTGCCTTTCCCCAGTGCTCTGCAAGCTCTCCAGGACAACATAGAATCTGGGGCTCTGTGCTTTCTTTCGTTCTGAACAAGTGTTACTGTTTTCTGCACAAAAGCGATTCTTAGAAGCAATATGAACACTTCTGCTTCCCAGGCACAGAGAAGGTGCTAGCAGGGAATTCTCTGCCTGCCTTTCCCCAGTGCTCTGCAAGCTCTCCAGGACAACATAGAATCTGGGGCTCTGTGCTTTCTTTCATTCTGAACAAGTGTTACTGTTTTCTGCACAAAAGCGATTCTGCGAAGCAATGTGAACACTTCTGCTTCCCAGGCACAGAGAAGGTGCTAGCAGGGAATTCTCTGCCTGCCTTTCCCCAGTGCTCTGCAAGCTCTCCAGGACAACATAGAATCTGGGGCTGTGTGCTTTCTTTCGTTCTGAACAAGTGTTAGTGTTTTCTGCACAAAAGCGATTCTGCGAAGCAATGTGAACACTTCTGCTTCCCAGGCACAGAGAAGGTGCTAGCAGGGAATTCTCTGCCTGCCTTTCCCCAGTGCTCTGCAAGCTCTCCAGGACAACATAGAATCTGGGGCTCTGTGCTTTCTTTCGTTCTGAACAAGTGTTACTGTTTTCTGCACAAAAGCGATTCTGAGAAGCAATATGAACACTACTGCTTCCCAGGCACAGAGAAGGTGCTATCAGGGAATTCTCTGCCTGCCTTTCCCCAGTGCTCTGCAAGCTCTCCAGGACAACATAGAATCTGGGGCTCTGTGCTTTCTTTCCTTCTGAACAAGTGTTAGTGTTTTCTGCACAAAAGCGATTCTGCGAAGCAATGTGAACACTTCTGCTTCCCAGGCACAGAGAAGGTGCTAGCAGGGAATTCTCTGCCTGCCTTTCCCCAGTGCTCTGCAAGCTCTCCAGGGCAACATAAAATCTGGGGCTCTGTGCTTTCTTTTGTTCTGAACAAGTGTTAGTGTTTTCTGCACAAAAGCGATTCTGCGAAGCAATGTGAACACTTCAGCTTCCCAGGCACAGAGAAGGTGCTATCAGGGAATTCTCTGCCTGCCTTTCCCCAGTGCTCTGCAAGCTCTCCAGGGCAACATCAAATTTGGGGCTCTGTGCTTTCTTTCATTCTGAACAAGTGTTACTGTTTTCTGCACAAAAGCGATTCTTCGAAGCAATATGAACACTTCTGCTTCCCAGGCACAGAGAAGGTGCTAGCAGGGAATTCTCTGCCTGCCTTTCCCCAGTGCTCTGCAAGCTCTCCAGGACAACATAGAATCTGGGGCTCTGTGCTTTCTTTCCTTCTGAACAAGTGTTAATGTTTTCTGCACAAAAGCGATTCTGCGAAGCAATGTGAACACTTCTGCTTCCCAGGCACAGAGAAGGTGATAGCAGGGAATTCTCTGCCTGCCTTTCCCCAGTGCTCTGCAAGCTCTCCAGGACAACATCAAATCTGGGGCTCTGTGCTTTCTTTCGTTCTGAACAAGTGTTACTGTTTTCTGCACAAAAGCGATTCTGCGAAGCAATGTGAACACTTCTGCTTCCCAGGCACAGAGAAGGTGCTAGCAGGGAATTCTCTGCCTGCCTTTCCCCAGTGCTCTGCAAGCTCTCCAGGACAACATAGAATCTGGGGCTCTGTGCTTTCTTTCGTTCTGAACAAGTGTTAGTGTTTTCTGCACAAAAGCGATTCTGCGAAGCAATGTGAACACTTCTGCTTCCCAGGCACAGAGAAGGTGATAGCAGGGAATTCTCTGCCTGCCTTTCCCCAGTGCTCTGCAAGCTCTCCAGGACAACAGCAAATCTGGGGCTCTGTGCTTTCTTTCGTTCTGAACAAGTGTTACTGTTTTCTGCACAAAAGCGATTCTGCGAAGCAATGTGAACACTTCTGCTTCCCAGGCACAGAGAAGGTGCTTGCAGGGAATTCTCTGCCTGCCTTTCCCCAGTGCTCTGCAAGCTCTCCAGGACAACAGCAAATCTGGGGCTCTGTGCTTTCTTTCGTTCTGAACAAGTGTTAATGTTTTCTGCACAAAAGCGATTCTGCGAAGCAATGTGAACACTTCTGCTTCCCAGGCACAGAGAAGGTGCTAGCAGGGAATTCTCTGCCTGCCTTTCCCCAGTGCTCTGCAAGCTCTCCAGGACAACATCAAATCTGGGGCTCTGTGCTTTCTTTCGTTCTGAACAAGTGTTACTGTTTTCTGCACAAAAGCGATTCTGCGAAGCAATGTGAACACTTCTGCTTCCCAGGCACAGAGAAGGTGCTAGCAGGGAATTCTCTGCCTGCCTTTCCCCAGTGCTCTGCAAGCTCTCCAGGACAACATAGAATCTGGGGCTCTGTGCTTTCTTTCCTTCTGAACAAGTGTTAGTGTTTTCTGCACAAAAGCGATTCTGCGAAGCAATGTGAACACTTCTGCTTCCCAGGCACAGAGAAGGTGATAGCAGGGAATTCTCTGCCTGCCTTTCCCCAGTGCTCTGCAAGCTCTCCAGGACAACAGCAAATCTGGGGCTCTGTGCTTTCTTTCGTTCTGAACAAGTGTTACTGTTTTCTGCACAAAAGCGATTCTGCGAAGCAATGTGAACACTTCTGCTTCCCAGGCACAGAGAAGGTGATAGCAGGGAATTCTCTGCCTGCCTTTCCCCAGTGCTCTGCAAGCTCTCCAGGACAACAGCAAATCTGGGGCTCTGTGCTTTCTTTCGTTCTGAACAAGTGTTACTGTTTTCTGCACAAAAGCGATTCTGCGAAGCAATGTGAACACTTCTGCTTCCCAGGCACAGAGAAGGTGCTTGCAGGGAATTCTCTGCCTGCCTTTCCCCAGTGCTCTGCAAGCTCTCCAGGGCAACATAGAATCTGGGGCTCTGTGCTTTCTTTCATTCTGAACAAGTGTTACTGTTTTCTGCACAAAAACGATTCTGCGAAGCAATGTGAACACTTCTGCTTCCCAGGCACAGAGAAGGTGCTAGCAGGGAATTCTCTGCTTGCCTTTCCCCAGTGCTCTGCAAGCTCTCCAGGACAACAGCAAATCTGGGGCTGTGTGCTTTCTTTCGTTCTGAACAAGTGTTAGTGTTTTCTGCACAAAAGCGATTCTGCGAAGCAATGTGAACACTTCTGCTTCCCAGGCACAGAGAAGGTGCTAGCAGGGAATTCTCTGCCTGCCTTTCCCCAGTGCTCTGCAAGCTCTCCAGGACAACATAGAATCTGGGGCTCTGTGCTTTCTTTCGTTCTGAACAACTGTTACTGTTTTCTGCACAAAAGCGATTCTTAGAAGCAATATGAACACTTCTGCTTCCCAGGCACAGAGAAGGTGCTAGCAGGGAATTCTCTGCCTGCCTTTCTCCAGTGCTCTGCAAGCTCTCCAGGACAACATAGAATCTGGGGCTCTGTGCTTTCTTTCGTTCTGAACAAGTGTTACTGTTTTCTGCACAAAAGCGATTCTGCGAAGCAATGTGAACACTTCTGCTTCCCAGGCACAGAGAAGGTGCTAGCAGGGAATTCTCTGCCTGCCTTTCCCCAGTGCTCTGCAAGCTCTCCAGGACAACATAGAATCTGGGGCTCTGTGCTTTCTTTCGTTCTGAACAAGTGTTACTGTTTTCTGCACAAAAGCGATTCTTAGAAGCAATATGAACACTTCTGCTTCCCAGGCACAGAGAAGGTGCTAGCAGGGAATTCTCTGCCTGCCTTTCTCCAGTGCTCTGCAAGCTCTCCAGGACAACATAGAATCTGGGGCTCTGTGCTTTCTTTCGTTCTGAACAAGTGTTACTGTTTTCTGCACAAAAGCGATTCTGCGAAGCAATGTGAACACTTCTGCTTCCCAGGCACAGAGAAGGTGCTAGCAGGGAATTCTCTGCCTGCCTTTCCCCAGTGCTCTGCAAGCTCTCCAGGACAACATAGAATCTGGGGCTCTGTGCTTTCTTTCATTCTGAACAAGTGTTACTGTTTTCTGCACAAAAGCGATTCTGCGAAGCAATGTGAACACTTCTGCTTCCCAGGCACAGAGAAGGTGCTAGCAGGGAATTCTCTGCCTGCCTTTCCCCAGTGCTCTGCAAGCTCTCCAGGACAACATAGAATCTGGGGCTCTGTGCTTTCTTTCGTTCTGAACAAGTGTTACTGTTTTCTGCACAAAAGCGATTCTGAGAAGCAATATGAACACTACTGCTTCCCAGGCACAGAGAAGGTGCTTGCAGGGAATTCTCTGCCTGCCTTTCCCCAGTGCTCTGCAAGCTCTCCAGGGCAACATAGAATCTGGGGCTCTGTGCTTTCTTTCATTCTGAACAAGTGTTACTGTTTTCTGCACAAAAACGATTCTGCGAAGCAATGTGAACACTTCTGCTTCCCAGGCACAGAGAAGGTGCTAGCAGGGAATTCTCTGCTTGCCTTTCCCCAGTGCTCTGCAAGCTCTCCAGGACAACAGCAAATCTGGGGCTGTGTGCTTTCTTTCGTTCTGAACAAGTGTTAGTGTTTTCTGCACAAAAGCGATTCTGCGAAGCAATGTGAACACTTCTGCTTCCCAGGCACAGAGAAGGTGCTAGCAGGGAATTCTCTGCCTGCCTTTCCCCAGTGCTCTGCAAGCTCTCCAGGACAACATAGAATCTGGGGCTCTGTGCTTTCTTTCGTTCTGAACAACTGTTACTGTTTTCTGCACAAAAGCGATTCTTAGAAGCAATATGAACACTTCTGCTTCCCAGGCACAGAGAAGGTGCTAGCAGGGAATTCTCTGCCTGCCTTTCTCCAGTGCTCTGCAAGCTCTCCAGGACAACATAGAATCTGGGGCTCTGTGCTTTCTTTCGTTCTGAACAAGTGTTACTGTTTTCTGCACAAAAGCGATTCTGCGAAGCAATGTGAACACTTCTGCTTCCCAGGCACAGAGAAGGTGCTAGCAGGGAATTCTCTGCCTGCCTTTCCCCAGTGCTCTGCAAGCTCTCCAGGACAACATAGAATCTGGGGCTCTGTGCTTTCTTTCGTTCTGAACAAGTGTTACTGTTTTCTGCACAAAAGCGATTCTTAGAAGCAATATGAACACTTCTGCTTCCCAGGCACAGAGAAGGTGCTAGCAGGGAATTCTCTGCCTGCCTTTCTCCAGTGCTCTGCAAGCTCTCCAGGACAACATAGAATCTGGGGCTCTGTGCTTTCTTTCGTTCTGAACAAGTGTTACTGTTTTCTGCACAAAAGCGATTCTGCGAAGCAATGTGAACACTTCTGCTTCCCAGGCACAGAGAAGGTGCTAGCAGGGAATTCTCTGCCTGCCTTTCCCCAGTGCTCTGCAAGCTCTCCAGGACAACATAGAATCTGGGGCTCTGTGCTTTCTTTCGTTCTGAACAAGTGTTACTGTTTTCTGCACAAAAGCGATACTTGCGAAGAAATGTGAACACTTCTGCTTCCCAGGCACAGAGAAGGTGCTAGCAGGGAATTCTCTGCCTGCCTTTCCCCAGTGCTCTGCAAGCTCTCCAGGACAACATAGAATCTGGGGCTCTGTGCTTTCTTTCGTTCTGAACAAGTGTTACTGTTTTCTGCACAAAAGCGATTCTGAGAAGCAATATGAACACTACTGCTTCCCAGGCACAGAGAAGGTGCTAGCAGGGAATTCTCTGCCTGCCTTTCCCCAGTGCTCTGCAAGCTCTCCAGGACAACAGCAAATCTGGGGCTCTGTGCTTTCTTTCCTTCTGAACAAGTGTTAGTGTTTTCTGCACAAAAGCGATTCTGCGAAGCAATGTGAACACTTCTGCTTCCCAGGCACAGAGAAGGTGCTATCAGGGAATTCTCTGCCTGCCTTTCCCCAGTGCTCTGCAAGCTCTCCAGGGCAACATAAAATCTGGGGCTCTGTGCTTTCTTTTGTTCTGAACAACTGTTAGTGTTTTCTGCACAAAAGCGATTCTGCGAAGCAATGTGAACACTTCAGCTTCCCAGGCACAGAGAAGGTGCTATCAGGGAATTCTCTGCCTGCCTTTCCCCAGTGCTCTGCAAGCTCTCCAGGGCAACATCAAATTTGGGGCTCTGTGCTTTCTTTCATTCTGAACAAGTGTTAGTGTTTTCTGCACAAAAGCGATTCTGCGAAGCAATGTGAACACTTCAGCTTCCCAGGCACAGAGAAGTTGCTAGCAGGGAATTCTCTGCCTGCCTTTCCCCAGTGCTCTGCAAGCTCTCCAGGACAACATAGAATCTGGGGCTCTGTGCTTTCTTTCGTTCTGAACAAGTGTTAGTGTTTTCTGCACAAAAGCGATTCTGCGAAGCAATGTGAACACTTCTGCTTCCCAGGCACAGAGAAGGTGATAGCAGGGAATTCTCTGCCTGCCTTTCCCCAGTGCTCTGCAAGCTCTCCAGGACAACAGCAAATCTGGGGCTCTGTGCTTTCTTTCGTTCTGAACAAGTGTTACTGTTTTCTGCACAAAAGCGATTCTGCGAAGCAATGTGAACACTTCTGCTTCCCAGGCACAGAGAAGGTGCTAGCAGGGAATTCTCTGCCTGCCTTTCCCCAGTGCTCTGCAAGCTCTCCAGGACAACATCAAATTTGGGGCTCTGTGCTTTCTTTCGTTCTGAACAAGTGTTAGTGTTTTCTGCACAAAAACGATTCTGCGAAGCAATGTGAACACTTCAGCTTCCCAGGCACAGAGAAGGTGCTAGCAGGGAATTCTCTGCTTGCCTTTCCCCAGTGCTCTGCAAGCTCTCCAGGACAACAGCAAATCTGGGGCTGTGTGCTTTCTTTCGTTCTGAACAAGTGTTACTGTTTTCTGCACAAAAGCGATTCTGCGAAGCAATGTGAACACTTCTGCTTCCCAGGCACAGAGAAGGTGCTAGCAGGGAATTCTCTGCCTGCCTTTCCCCAGTGCTCTGCAAGCTCTCCAGGACAACATAGAATCTGGGGCTCTGTGCTTTCTTTCGTTCTGAACAAGTGTTACTGTTTTCTGCACAAAAGCGATTCTTAGAAGCAATGTGAACACTTCTGCTTCCCAGGCACAGAGAAGGTGCTAGCAGGGAATTCTCTGCCTGCCTTTCTCCAGTGCTCTGCAAGCTCTCCAGGACAACATAGAATCTGGGGCTCTGTGCTTTCTTTCGTTCTGAACAAGTGTTACTGTTTTCTGCACAAAAGCGATTCTGCGAAGCAATGTGAACACTTCTGCTTCCCAGGCACAGAGAAGGTGCTAGCAGGGAATTCTCTGCCTGCCTTTCTCCAGTGCTCTGCAAGCTCTCCAGGACAACATAGAATCTGGGGCTCTGTGCTTTCTTTCGTTCTGAACAACTGTTACTGTTTTCTGCACAAAAGCGATTCTTAGAAGCAATATGAACACTTCTGCTTCCCAGGCACAGAGAAGGTGCTAGCAGGGAATTCTCTGCCTGCCTTTCTCCAGTGCTCTGCAAGCTCTCCAGGACAACATAGAATCTGGGGCTCTGTGCTTTCTTTCGTTCTGAACAAGTGTTAGTGTTTTCTGCACAAAAGCGATTCTGCGAAGCAATGTGAACACTTCTGCTTCCCAGGCACAGAGAAGGTGCTAGCAGGGAATTCTCTGCCTGCCTTTCCCCAGTGCTCTGCAAGCTCTCCAAGACAACATCAAATCTGGGGCTCTGTGCTTTCTTTCATTCTGAACAAGTGTTACTGTTTTCTGCACAAAAGCGATTCTGCGAAGCAATGTGAACACTTCTGCTTCCCAGGCACAGAGAAGGTGCTAGCAGGGAATTCTCTGCCTGCCTTTCCCCAGTGCTCTGCAAGCTCTCCAGGACAACATAAAATCTGGGGCTCTGTGTTTTCTTACGTTCTGAACAAGTGTTACTGTTTTCTGCACAAAAGCGATTCTGCGAAGCAATGTGAACACTTCTGCTTCCCAGGCACAGAGAAGGTGCTAGCAGGGAATTCTCTGCCTGCCTTTCCCCAGTGCTCTGCAAGCTCTCCAGGACAACATAGAATCTGGGGCTCTGTGCTTTCTTTCGTTCTGAACAAGTGTTAGTGTTTTCTGCACAAAAGCGATTCTGCGAGGCAATGTGAACACTTCTGCTTCCCAGGCACAGAGAAGGTGCTAGCAGGGAATTCTCTGCCTGCCTTTCCCCAGTGCTCTGCAAGCTCTCCAGGACAACATAGAATCTGGGGCTCTGTGCTTTCTTTCATTCTGAACAAGTGTTACTGTTTTCTGCACAAAAACGATTCTGCGAAGCAATGTGAACACTTCTGCTTCCCAGGCACAGAGAAGGTGCTAGCAGGGAATTCTCTGCTTGCCTTTCCCCAGTGCTCTGCAAGCTCTCCAGGACAACAGCAAATCTGGGGCTGTGTGCTTTCTTTCGTTCTGAACAAGTGTTAGTGTTTTCTGCACAAAAGCGATTCTGCGAAGCAATGTGAACACTTCTGCTTCCCAGGCACAGAGAAGGTGCTAGCAGGGAATTCTCTGCCTGCCTTTCCCCAGTGCTCTGCAAGCTCTCCAGGACAACATAGAATCTGGGGCTCTGTGCTTTCTTTCCTTCTGAACAACTGTTACTGTTTTCTGCACAAAAGCGATTCTTAGAAGCAATATGAACACTTCTGCTTCCCAGGCACAGAGAAGGTGCTAGCAGGGAATTCTCTGCCTGCCTTTCTCCAGTGCTCTGCAAGCTCTCCAGGACAACATAGAATCTGGGGCTCTGTGCTTTCTTTCGTTCTGAACAAGTGTTACTGTTTTCTGCACAAAAGCGATTCTGCGAAGCAATGTGAACACTTCTGCTTCCCAGGCACAGAGAAGGTGCTAGCAGGGAATTCTCTGCCTGCCTTTCCCCAGTGCTCTGCAAGCTCTCCAGGACAACATAGAATCTGGGGCTCTGTGCTTTCTTTCGTTCTGAACAAGTGTTACTGTTTTCTGCACAAAAGCGATTCTGAGAAGCAATATGAACACTACTGCTTCCCAGGCACAGAGAAGGTGCTAGCAGGGAATTCTCTGCCTGCCTTTCCCCAGTGCTCTGCAAGCTCTCCAGGACAACATAGAATCTGGGGCTCTGTGCTTTCTTTCCTTCTGAACAAGTGTTAGTGTTTTCTGCACAAAAGCGATTCTGCGAAGCAATGTGAACACTTCTGCTTCCCAGGCACAGAGAAGGTGCTATCAGGGAATTCTCTGCCTGCCTTTCCCCAGTGCTCTGCAAGCTCTCCAGGGCAACATAAAATCTGGGGCTCTGTGCTTTCTTTTGTTCTGAACAAGTGTTAGTGTTTTCTGCACAAAAGCTATTCTGCGAAGCAATGTGAACACTTCAGCTTCCCAGGCACAGAGAAGGTGCTATCAGGGAATTCTCTGCCTGCCTTTCCCCAGTGCTCTGCAAGCTCTCCAGGGCAACATCAAATTTGGGGCTCTGTGCTTTCTTTCATTCTGAACAAGTGTTAGTGTTTTCTGCACAAAAGCGATTCTGCGAAGCAATGTGAACACTTCAGCTTCCCAGGCACAGAGAAGTTGCTAGCAGGGAATTCTCTGCCTGCCTTTCCATAGTGCTCTGCAAGCTCTCCAGGACAACATAGAATCTGGGGCTCTGTGCTTTCTTTCATTCTGAACAAGTGTTACTGTTTTCTGCACAAAAGCGATTCTGAGAAGCAATATGAACACTTCTGCTTCCCAGGCACAGAGAAGGTGCTAGCAGGGAATTCTCTGCCTGCCTTTCCCCAGTGCTCTGCAAGCTCTCGAGGACAACATAAAATCTGGGGCTCTGTGCTTTCTTTCGTTCTGAACAAGTGTTAGTGTTTTCTGCACAAAAGCGATTCTGCGAAGCAATGTGAACAGTTCTGCTTCCCAGGCACAGAGAAGGTGATAGCAGGGAATTCTCTGCCTGCCTTTCCCCAGTGCTCTGCAAGCTCTCCAGGACAACAGCAAATCTGGGGCTCTGTGCTTTCTTTCGTTCTGAACAAGTGTTACTGTTTTCTGCACAAAAGCGATTCTGCGAAGCAATGTGAACACTTCTGCTTCCCAGGCACAGAGAAGGTGCTAGCAGGGAATTCTCTGCCTGCCTTTCCCCAGTGCTCTGCAAGCTCTCCAGGACAACATCAAATTTGGGGCTCTGTGCTTTCTTTCGTTCTGAACAAGTGTTAGTGTTTTCTGCACAAAAACGATTCTGCGAAGCAATGTGAACACTTCAGCTTCCCAGGCACAGAGAAGGTGCTAGCAGGGAATTCTCTGCTTGCCTTTCCCCAGTGCTCTGCAAGCTCTCCAGGACAACAGCAAATCTGGGGCTGTGTGCTTTCTTTCGTTCTGAACAAGTGTTAGTGTTTTCTGCACAAAAGCGATTCTGCGAAGCAATGTGAACACTTCTGCTTCCCAGGCACAGAGAAGGTGCTAGCAGGGAATTCTCTGCCTGCCTTTCCCCAGTGCTCTGCAAGCTCTCCAGGACAACATAGAATCTGGGGCTCTGTGCTTTCTTTCGTTCTGAACAAGTGTTAGTGTTTTCTGCACAAAAGCGATTCTGCGAAGCAATGTGAACACTTCTGCTTCCCAGGCACAGAGAATTGCTAGCAGGGAATTCTCTGCCTGCCTTTCTCCAGTGCTCTGCAAGCTCTCCAGGACAACATAGAATCTGGGGCTCTGTGCTTTCTTTCGTTCTGAACAAGTGTTACTGTTTTCTGCACAAAAGCGATTCTGCGAAGCAATGTGAACACTTCTGCTTCCCAGGCACAGAGAAGGTGATAGCAGGGAATTCTCTGCCTGCCTTTCTCCAGTGCTCTGCAAGCTCTCCAGGACAACATAGAATCTGGGGCTCTGTGCTTTCTTTCGTTCTGAACAACTGTTACTGTTTTCTGCACAAAAGCGATTCTTAGAAGCAATATGAACACTTCTGCTTCCCAGGCACAGAGAAGGTGCTAGCAGGGAATTCTCTGCCTGCCTTTCTCCAGTGCTCTGCAAGCTCTCCAGGACAACATAGAATCTGGGGCTCTGTGCTTTCTTTCGTTCTGAACAAGTGTTAGTGTTTTCTGCACAAAAGCGATTCTGCGAAGCAATGTGAACACTTCTGCTTCCCAGGCACAGAGAAGGTGCTAGCAGGGAATTCTCTGCCTGCCTTTCCCCAGTGCTCTGCAAGCTCTCCAAGACAACATCAAATCTGGGGCTCTGTGCTTTCTTTCATTCTGAACAAGTGTTACTGTTTTCTGCACAAAAGCGATTCTGCGAAGCAATGTGAACACTTCTGCTTCCCAGGCACAGAGAAGGTGCTAGCAGGGAATTCTCTGCCTGCCTTTCCCCAGTGCTCTGCAAGCTCTCCAGGACAACAGCAAATCTGGGGCTGTGTGCTTTCTTTCGTTCTGAACAAGTGTTACTGTTTTCTGCACAAAAGCGATTCTGCGAAGCAATGTGAACACTTCTGCTTCCCAGGCACAGAGAAGGTGCTAGCAGGGAATTCTCTGCCTGCCTTTCCCCAGTGCTCTGCAAGCTCTCCAGGACAACATAGAATCTGGGGCTCTGTGCTTTCTTTCGTTCTGAACAAGTGTTAGTGTTTTCTGCACAAAAGCGATTCTGCGAGGCAATGTGAACACTTCAGCTTCCCAGGCACAGAGAAGGTGCTATCAGGGAATTCTCTGCCTGCCTTTCCCCAGTGCTCTGCAAGCTCTCCAGGACAACATAGAATCTGGGGCTCTGTGCTTTCTTTCATTCTGAACAAGTGTTAGTGTTTTCTGCACAAAAGCGATTCTGCGAAGCAATGGGAACACTTCTGCTTCCCAGGCACAGAGAAGGTGCTAGCAGGGAATTCTCTGCCTGCCTTTCCCCAGTGCTCTGCAAGCTCTCCAGGACAACATAGAATCTGGGGCTCTCTGCTTTCTTTCGTTCTGAACAAGTGTTACTGTTTTCTGCACAAAAGCGATTCTGCGAAGCAATGTGAACACTTCTGCTTCCCAGGCACAGAGAAGGTGCTAGCAGGGAATTCTCTGCCTGCCTTTCCCCAGTGCTCTGCAAGCTCTCCAGGACAACATAGAATCTGGGGCTCTGTGCTTTCTTTCCTTCTGAACAAGTGTTAGTGTTTTCTGCACAAAAGCGATTCTGCGAAGCAATGTGAACACTTCTGCTTCCCAGGCACAGAGAAGGTGCTAGCAGGGAATTCTCTGCCTGCCTTTCCCCAGTGCTCTGCAAGCTCTCCAGGACAACATAGAATCTGGGGCTCTGTGCTTTCTTTCCTTCTGAACAAGTGTTACTGTTTTCTGCACAAAAGCGATTCTGCGAAGCAATGTGAACACTTCTGCTTCCCAGGCACAGAGAAGGTGCTAGCAGGGAATTCTCTGCCTGCCTTTCCCCAGTGCTCTGCAAGCTCTCCAGGGCAACATCAAATCTGGGGCTCTGTGCTTTCTTTCGTTCTGAACAAGTGTTAGTGTTTTCTGCACAAAAGCGATTCTGCGAAGCAATGTGAACACTTCTGCTTCCCAGGCACAGAGAAGGTGCTAGCAGGGAATTCTCTGCCTGCCTTTCCCCAGTGCTCTGCAAGCTCTCCAGGGCAACAGCAAATCTGGGGCTCTGTGCTTTCTTTCATTCTGAACAAGTGTTAGTGTTTTCTGCACAAAAGCGATTCTGCGAAGCAATGTGAACACTTCTGCTTCCCAGGCACAGAGAAGGTGCTAGCAGGGAATTCTCTGCCTGCCTTTCCCCAGTGCTCTGCAAGCTCTCCAGGGCAACATAAAATCTGGGGCTCTGTGCTTTCTTTTGTTCTGAACAAGTGTTAGTGTTTTCTGCACAAAAGCTATTCTGCGAAGCAATGTGAACACTTGTGCTTCCCAGGCACAGAGAAGGTGCTAGCAGGGAATTCTCTGCCTGCCTTTCCCCAGTGCTCTGCAAGCTCTCCAGGACAACATCAAATTTGGGGCTCTGTGCTTTCTTTCGTTCTGAACAAGTGTTGCTGTTTTCTGCACAAAAGCGATTCTGCGAAGCAATGTGAACACTTCTGCTTCCCAGGCACAGAGAAGGTGGTAGCAGGGAATTCTCTGCCTGCCTTTCCCCAGTGCTCTGCAAGCTCTCTAGGACAACAGCAAACCTGGGGCTCTGTGCTTTCTTTCATTCTGAACAAGTGTTGCTGTTTTCTGCACAAAAGCGATTCTGAGAAGCAATGTGAACACTTCTGCTTCCCAGGCACAGAGAAGGTGCTAGCAGGGAATTCTCTGCCTGCCTTTCTCCAGTGCTCTGCAAGCTCTCCAGGACAACATAGAATCTGGGGCTCTGTGCTTTCTTTCCTTCTGCACAAGTGTTAGTGTTTTCTGCACAAAAGCGATTATGCGAAGCAATGTGAACACTTCTGCTTCCCAGGCACAGAGAAGGTGCTTGCACGGAATTCTCTGCCTGCCTTTCCCCAGTGCTCTGCAAGCTCTCCAGGACAACATAGAATCTGGGGCTCTGTGCTTTCTTTCCTTCTGAACAAGTGTTAGTGTTTTCTGCACAAAAGCGATTCTGCGAAGCAATGTGAACACTTCTGCTTCCCAGGCACAGAGAAGGTGCTAGCAGGGAATTCTCTGCCTGCCTTTCCCCAGTGCTCTGCAAGCTCTCCAGGACAACATCAAATTTGGGGCTCTGTGCTTTCTTTCGTTCTGAACAAGTGTTGCTGTTTTCTGCACAAAAGCGATTCTGCGAAGCAATGTGAACAGTTCTGCTTCCCAGGCACAGAGAAGGTGCTAGCAGGGAATTCTCTGCCTGCCTTTCCCCAGTGCTCTGCAAGCTCTCCAGGACAACAGCAAACCTGGGGCTCTGTGCTTTCTTTCGTTCTGAACAAGTGTTGCTGTTTTCTGCACAAAAGCGATTCTGAGAAGCAATGTGAACACTTCTGCTTCCCAGGCACAGAGAAGGTGCTTGCAGGGAATTCTCTGCCTGCCTTTCCCCAGTGCTCTGCAAGCTCTCCAGGACAACATAGAATCTGGGGCTCTGTGCTTTCTTTCGTTCTGAACAAGTGTTAGTGTTTTCTGCACAAAAGCGATTCTGTGAGGCAATGGGAACACTTCTGCTTCCCAGGCACAGAGAAGGTGCTAGCAGGGAATTCTCTGCCTGCCTTTCCCCAGTGCTCTGCAAGCTCTCCAGGACAACATAAAATCTGGGGCTCTGTGCTTTCTTTCGTTCTGAACAAATGTTGCTGTTTTCTGCACAAAAACGATTCTGAGAAGCAATGAGAACACTCTGCTTCCCAGGCACAGAGAAGGTGCTAGCAGGGAATTCTCTGCCTGCCTTTCCCCAGTGCTCTGCAAGCTCTCCAGGACAACAGCAAATCTGGGGCTGTGTGCTTTCTTTCGTTCTGAACAAGTGTTAGTGTTTTCTGCACAAAAGCGATTCTGCGAAGCAATGTGAACACTTCTGCTTCCCAGGCACAGAGAAGGTGCTAGCAGGGAATTCTCTGCCTGCCTTTCCCCAGTGCTCTGCAAGCTCTCCAGGGCAACATAAAATCTGGGGCTCTGTGCTTTCTTTCCTTCTGAACAAGTGTTAGTGTTTTCTGCACAAAAGCGATTCTGTGAAGCAATGTGAACACTTGTGCTTCCCAGGCACAGAGAAGGTGCTAGCAGGGAATTCTCTGCCTGCCTTTCCCCAGTGCTCTGCAAGCTCTCCAGGACAACATCAAATTTGGGGCTCTGTGCTTTCTTTCGTTCTGAACAAGTGTTGCTGTTTTCTGCACAAAAGCGATTCTGCGAAGCATTGTGAACACTTCTGCTTCCCAGGCACAGAGAAGGTGCTTGCAGGGAATTCTCTGCCTGCCTTTCCCCAGTGCTCTGCAAGCTCTCGAGGACAACATAAAATCTGGGGCTCTGTGCTTTCTTTCGTTCTGAACAAGTGTTAGTGTTTTCTGCACAAAAGCGATTCTGCGAAGCAATGTGAACACTTCTGCTTCCCAGGCACAGAGAAGGTGATAGCAGGGAATTCT
Organism: Strix aluco; assembly: GCF_031877795.1. Taxonomy (NCBI): domain Eukaryota; kingdom Metazoa; phylum Chordata; class Aves; order Strigiformes; family Strigidae; genus Strix; species Strix aluco. Next base: position 4,075,964 of record NW_027436647.1, read on the forward strand.
CTGCCTGCCTTTCCCCAGTGCTCTGCAAGCTCTCCAGGACAACAGCAAATCTGGGGCTCTGTGCTTTCTTTCGTTCTGAACAAGTGTTACTGTTTTCTGCACAAAAGCGATTCTGCGAAGCAATGTGAACACTTCTGCTTCCCAGGCACAGAGAAGGTGCTAGCAGGGAATTCTCTGCCTGCCTTTCCCCAGTGCTCTGCAAGCTCTCCAGGACAACATAGAATCTGGGGCTCTGTGCTTTCTTTCGTTCTGAACAAGTGTTAGTGTTTTCTGCACAAAAACGATTCTGCGAAGCAATGTGAACACTTCAGCTTCCCAGGCACAGAGAAGGTGCTAGCAGGGAATTCTCTGCTTGCCTTTCCCCAGTGCTCTGCAAGCTCTCCAGGACAACAGCAAATCTGGGGCTGTGTGCTTTCTTTCGTTCTGAACAAGTGTTAGTGTTTTCTGCACAAAAGCGATTCTGCGAAGCAATGTGAACACTTCTGCTTCCCAGGCACAGAGAAGGTGCTAGCAGGGAATTCTCTGCCTGCCTTTCCCCAGTGCTCTGCAAGCTCTCCAGGACAACATAGAATCTGGGGCTCTGTGCTTTCTTTCGTTCTGAACAAGTGTTACTGTTTTCTGCACAAAAGCGATTCTTAGAAGCAATGTGAACACTTCTGCTTCCCAGGCACAGAGAATTGCTAGCAGGGAATTCTCTGCCTGCCTTTCTCCAGTGCTCTGCAAGCTCTCCAGGACAACATAGAATCTGGGGCTCTGTGCTTTCTTTCGTTCTGAACAAGTGTTACTGTTTTCTGCACAAAAGCGATTCTGCGAAGCAATGTGAACACTTCTGCTTCCCAGGCACAGAGAAGATGCTAGCAGGGAATTCTCTGCCTGCCTTTCTCCAGTGCTCTGCAAGCTCTCCAGGACAACATAGAATCTGGGGCTCTGTGCTTTCTTTCGTTCTGAACAACTGTTACTGTTTTCTGCACAAAAGCGATTCTTAGAAGCAATATGAACACTTCTGCTTCCCAGGCACAGAGAAGGTGCTAGCAGGGAATTCTCTGCCTGCCTTTCTCCAGTGCTCTGCAAGCTCTCCAGGACAACATAGAATCTGGGGCTCTGTGCTTTCTTTCGTTCTGAACAAGTGTTAGTGTTTTCTGCACAAAAGCGATTCTGCGAAGCAATGTGAACACTTCTGCTTCCCAGGCACAGAGAAGGTGCTAGCAGGGAATTCTCTGCCTGCCTTTCCCCAGTGCTCTGCAAGCTCTCCAAGACAACATCAAATCTGGGGCTCTGTGCTTTCTTTCATTCTGAACAAGTGTTACTGTTTTCTGCACAAAAGCGATTCTGCGAAGCAATGTGAACACTTCTGCTTCCCAGGCACAGAGAAGGTGCTAGCAGGGAATTCTCTGCCTGCCTTTCCCCAGTGCTCTGCAAGCTCTCCAGGACAACAGCAAATCTGGGGCTGTGTGCTTTCTTTCGTTCTGAACAAGTGTTACTGTTTTCTGCACAAAAGCGATTCTGCGAAGCAATGTGAACACTTCTGCTTCCCAGGCACAGAGAAGGTGCTAGCAGGGAATTCTCTGCCTGCCTTTCCCCAGTGCTCTGCAAGCTCTCCAGGACAACATAGAATCTGGGGCTCTGTGCTTTCTTTCGTTCTGAACAAGTGTTAGTGTTTTCTGCACAAAAGCGATTCTGCGAGGCAATGTGAACACTTCAGCTTCCCAGGCACAGAGAAGGTGCTATCAGGGAATTCTCTGCCTGCCTTTCCCCAGTGCTCTGCAAGCTCTCCAGGACAACATAGAATCTGGGGCTCTGTGCTTTCTTTCGTTCTGAACAAGTGTTAGAGTTTTCTGCACAAAAGCGATTCTGCGAAGCAATGTGAACACTTCAGCTTCCCAGGCACAGAGAAGGTGCTAGCAGGGAATTCTCTGCTTGCCTTTCCCCAGTGCTCTGCAAGCTCTCCAGGACAACAGCAAATCTGGGGCTGTGTGCTTTCTTTCGTTCTGAACAAGTGTTAGTGTTTTCTGCACAAAAGCGATTCTGCGAAGCAATGTGAACACTTCTGCTTCCCAGGCACAGAGAAGGTGCTAGCAGGGAATTCTCTGCCTGCCTTTCCCCAGTGCTCTGCAAGCTCTCCAGGACAACATAGAATCTGGGGCTCTGTGCTTTCTTTCGTTCTGAACAAGTGTTACTGTTTTCTGCACAAAAGCGATTCTTAGAAGCAATGTGAACACTTCTGCTTCCCAGGCACAGAGAATTGCTAGCAGGGAATTCTCTGCCTGCCTTTCTCCAGTGCTCTGCAAGCTCTCCAGGACAACATAGAATCTGGGGCTCTGTGCTTTCTTTCGTTCTGAACAAGTGTTACTGTTTTCTGCACAAAAGCGATTCTGCGAAGCAATGTGAACACTTCTGCTTCCCAGGCACAGAGAAGATGCTAGCAGGGAATTCTCTGCCTGCCTTTCTCCAGTGCTCTGCAAGCTCTCCAGGACAACATAGAATCTGGGGCTCTGTGCTTTCTTTCGTTCTGAACAACTGTTACTGTTTTCTGCACAAAAGCGATTCTTAGAAGCAATATGAACACTTCTGCTTCCCAGGCACAGAGAAGGTGCTAGCAGGGAATTCTCTGCCTGCCTTTCTCCAGTGCTCTGCAAGCTCTCCAGGACAACATAGAATCTGGGGCTCTGTGCTTTCTTTCGTTCTGAACAAGTGTTAGTGTTTTCTGCACAAAAGCGATTCTGCGAAGCAATGTGAACACTTCTGCTTCCCAGGCACAGAGAAGGTGCTAGCAGGGAATTCTCTGCCTGCCTTTCCCCAGTGCTCTGCAAGCTCTCCAAGACAACATCAAATCTGGGGCTCTGTGCTTTCTTTCATTCTGAACAAGTGTTACTGTTTTCTGCACAAAAGCGATTCTGCGAAGCAATGTGAACACTTCTGCTTCCCAGGCACAGAGAAGGTGCTAGCAGGGAATTCTCTGCCTGCCTTTCCCCAGTGCTCTGCAAGCTCTCCAGGACAACAGCAAATCTGGGGCTGTGTGCTTTCTTTCGTTCTGAACAAGTGTTACTGTTTTCTGCACAAAAGCGATTCTGCGAAGCAATGTGAACACTTCTGCTTCCCAGGCACAGAGAAGGTGCTAGCAGGGAATTCTCTGCCTGCCTTTCCCCAGTGCTCTGCAAGCTCTCCAGGACAACATAGAATCTGGGGCTCTGTGCTTTCTTTCGTTCTGAACAAGTGTTAGTGTTTTCTGCACAAAAGCGATTCTGCGAGGCAATGTGAACACTTCAGCTTCCCAGGCACAGAGAAGGTGCTATCAGGGAATTCTCTGCCTGCCTTTCCCCAGTGCTCTGCAAGCTCTCCAGGACAACATAGAATCTGGGGCTCTGTGCTTTCTTTCATTCTGAACAAGTGTTAGTGTTTTCTGCACAAAAGCGATTCTGCGAAGCAATGGGAACACTTCTGCTTCCCAGGCACAGAGAAGGTGCTAGCAGGGAATTCTCTGCCTGCCTTTCCCCAGTGCTCTGCAAGCTCTCCAGGACAACATAGAATCTGGGGCTCTCTGCTTTCTTTCGTTCTGAACAAGTGTTACTGTTTTCTGCACAAAAGCGATTCTGCGAAGCAATGTGAACACTTCTGCTTCCCAGGCACAGAGAAGGTGCTAGCAGGGAATTCTCTGCCTGCCTTTCCCCAGTGCTCTGCAAGCTCTCCAGGACAACATAGAATCTGGGGCTCTGTGCTTTCTTTCCTTCTGAACAAGTGTTAGTGTTTTCTGCACAAAAGCGATTCTGCGAAGCAATGTGAACACTTCTGCTTCCCAGGCACAGAGAAGGTGCTAGCAGGGAATTCTCTGCCTGCCTTTCCCCAGTGCTCTGCAAGCTCTCCAGGACAACATAGAATCTGGGGCTCTGTGCTTTCTTTCCTTCTGAACAAGTGTTACTGTTTTCTGCACAAAAGCGATTCTGCGAAGCAATGTGAACACTTCTGCTTCCCAGGCACAGAGAAGGTGCTAGCAGGGAATTCTCTGCCTGCCTTTCCCCAGTGCTCTGCAAGCTCTCCAGGGCAACATCAAATCTGGGGCTCTGTGCTTTCTTTCATTCTGAACAAGTGTTAGTGTTTTCTGCACAAAAGCGATTCTGCGAAGCAATGTGAACACTTCTGCTTCCCAGGCACAGAGAAGGTGCTAGCAGGGAATTCTCTGCCTGCCTTTCCCCAGTGCTCTGCAAGCTCTCCAGGGCAACAGCAAATCTGGGGCTCTGTGCTTTCTTTCATTCTGAACAAGTGTTAGTGTTTTCTGCACAAAAGCGATTCTGCGAAGCAATGTGAACACTTCTGCTTCCCAGGCACAGAGAAGGTGCTAGCAGGGAATTCTCTGCCTGCCTTTCCCCAGTGCTCTGCAAGCTCTCCAGGGCAACATAAAATCTGGGGCTCTGTGCTTTCTTTTGTTCTGAACAAGTGTTAGTGTTTTCTGCACAAAAGCTATTCTGCGAAGCAATGTGAACACTTGTGCTTCCCAGGCACAGAGAAGGTGCTAGCAGGGAATTCTCTGCCTGCCTTTCCCCAGTGCTCTGCAAGCTCTCCAGGACAACATCAAATTTGGGGCTCTGTGCTTTCTTTCGTTCTGAACAAGTGTTGCTGTTTTCTGCACAAAAGCGATTCTGCGAAGCAATGTGAACACTTCTGCTTCCCAGGCACAGAGAAGGTGGTAGCAGGGAATTCTCTGCCTGCCTTTCCCCAGTGCTCTGCAAGCTCTCTAGGACAACAGCAAACCTGGGGCTCTGTGCTTTCTTTCATTCTGAACAAGTGTTGCTGTTTTCTGCACAAAAGCGATTCTGAGAAGCAATGTGAACACTTCTGCTTCCCAGGCACAGAGAAGGTGCTAGCAGGGAATTCTCTGCCTGCCTTTCTCCAGTGCTCTGCAAGCTCTCCAGGACAACATAGAATCTGGGGCTCTGTGCTTTCTTTCCTTCTGCACAAGTGTTAGTGTTTTCTGCACAAAAGCGATTATGCGAAGCAATGTGAACACTTCTGCTTCCCAGGCACAGAGAAGGTGCTTGCACGGAATTCTCTGCCTGCCTTTCCCCAGTGCTCTGCAAGCTCTCCAGGACAACATAGAATCTGGGGCTCTGTGCTTTCTTTCCTTCTGAACAAGTGTTAGTGTTTTCTGCACAAAAGCGATTCTGCGAAGCAATGTGAACACTTCTGCTTCCCAGGCACAGAGAAGGTGCTAGCAGGGAATTCTCTGCCTGCCTTTCCCCAGTGCTCTGCAAGCTCTCCAGGACAACATCAAATTTGGGGCTCTGTGCTTTCTTTCGTTCTGAACAAGTGTTGCTGTTTTCTGCACAAAAGCGATTCTGCGAAGCAATGTGAACAGTTCTGCTTCCCAGGCACAGAGAAGGTGCTAGCAGGGAATTCTCTGCCTGCCTTTCCCCAGTGCTCTGCAAGCTCTCCAGGACAACAGCAAACCTGGGGCTCTGTGCTTTCTTTCGTTCTGAACAAGTGTTGCTGTTTTCTGCACAAAAGCGATTCTGAGAAGCAATGTGAACACTTCTGCTTCCCAGGCACAGAGAAGGTGCTTGCAGGGAATTCTCTGCCTGCCTTTCCCCAGTGCTCTGCAAGCTCTCCAGGACAACATAGAATCTGGGGCTCTGTGCTTTCTTTCGTTCTGAACAAGTGTTAGTGTTTTCTGCACAAAAGCGATTCTGTGAGGCAATGGGAACACTTCTGCTTCCCAGGCACAGAGAAGGTGCTAGCAGGGAATTCTCTGCCTGCCTTTCCCCAGTGCTCTGCAAGCTCTCCAGGACAACATAAAATCTGGGGCTCTGTGCTTTCTTTCGTTCTGAACAAATGTTGCTGTTTTCTGCACAAAAACGATTCTGAGAAGCAATGAGAACACTCTGCTTCCCAGGCACAGAGAAGGTGCTAGCAGGGAATTCTCTGCCTGCCTTTCCCCAGTGCTCTGCAAGCTCTCCAGGACAACAGCAAATCTGGGGCTGTGTGCTTTCTTTCGTTCTGAACAAGTGTTAGTGTTTTCTGCACAAAAGCGATTCTGCGAAGCAATGTGAACACTTCTGCTTCCCAGGCACAGAGAAGGTGCTAGCAGGGAATTCTCTGCCTGCCTTTCCCCAGTGCTCTGCAAGCTCTCCAGGGCAACATAAAATCTGGGGCTCTGTGCTTTCTTTCCTTCTGAACAAGTGTTAGTGTTTTCTGCACAAAAGCGATTCTGTGAAGCAATGTGAACACTTGTGCTTCCCAGGCACAGAGAAGGTGCTAGCAGGGAATTCTCTGCCTGCCTTTCCCCAGTGCTCTGCAAGCTCTCCAGGACAACATCAAATTTGGGGCTCTGTGCTTTCTTTCGTTCTGAACAAGTGTTGCTGTTTTCTGCACAAAAGCGATTCTGCGAAGCATTGTGAACACTTCTGCTTCCCAGGCACAGAGAAGGTGCTTGCAGGGAATTCTCTGCCTGCCTTTCCCCAGTGCTCTGCAAGCTCTCCAGGACAACAGCAAATCTGGGGCTCTGTGCTTTCTTTCGTTCTGAACAAGTGTTAGTGTTTTCTGCACAAAAGCGATTCTGCGAAGCAATGTGAACACTTCTGCTTCCCAGGCACAGAGAAGGTGCTAGCAGGGAATTCTCTGCCTGCCTTTCCCCAGTGCTCTGCAAGCTCTCCAGGGCAACATAAAATCTGGGGCTCTGTGCTTTCTTTCCTTCTGAACAAGTGTTAGTGTTTTCTGCACAAAAGCGATTCTGCGAAGCAATGTGAACACTTCTGCTTCCCAGGCACAGAGAAGGTGATAGCAGGGAATTCTCTGCCTGCCTTTCCCCAGTGCTCTGCAAGCTCTCCAGGACAACATCAAATTTGGGGCTCTGTGCTTTCTTTCGTTCTGAACAAGTGTTGCTGTTTTCTGCACAAAAGCGATTCTGCGAAGCAATGTGAACAGTTCTGCTTCCCAGGCACAGAGAAGGTGCTAGCAGGGAATTCTCTGCCTGCCTTTCCCCAGTGCTCTGCAAGCTCTCCACGACAACATAGAATCTGGGGCTCTGTGCTTTCTTTCGTTCTGAACAAGTGTTAGTGTTTTCTGCACAAAAGCGATTCTGAGAAGCAATGTGAACACTTCTGCTTCCCAGGCACAGAGAAGGTGCTTGCAGGGAATTCTCTGCCTGCCTTTCCCCAGTGCTCTGCAAGCTCTCCAGGACAACATAGAATCTGGGGCTGTGTGCTTTCTTTCGTTCTGAACAAGTGTTACTGTTTTCTGCACAGAAACGATTCTGAGAAGCAATGAGAACACTCTGCTTCCCAGGCACAGAGAAGGTGCTAGCAGGGAATTCTCTGCCTGCCTTTCCCCAGTGCTCTGCAAGCTCTCCAGGACAACATAGAATCTGGGGCTCTGTGCTTTCTTTCGTTCTGAACAAGTGTTACTTTTTTCTGCACAAAAGCGATTCTGCGAAGCAATGTGAACACTTCTGCTTCCCAGGCACAGAGAAGGTGCTAGCAGGGAATTCTCTGCCTGCCTTTCCCCAGTGCTCTGCAAGCTCTCCAGGGCAACATAGAATCTGGGGCTCTGTGCTTTCTTTCATTCTGAACAAGTGTTACTGTTTTCTGCACAAAAGCGATTCTGCGAAGCAATGTGAACACTTCTGCTTCCCAGGCACAGAGAAGGTGCTAGCAGGGAATTCTCTGCTTGCCTTTCCCCAGTGCTCTGCAAGCTCTCCAGGACAACATAGAATCTGGGGCTCTGTGCTTTCTTTCGTTCTGAACAAGTGTTAGTGTTTTCTGCACAAAAGCGATTCTGTGAGGCAATGGGAACACTTCTGCTTCCCAGGCACAGAGAAGGTGCTAGCAGGGAATTCTCTGCCTGCCTTTCCCCAGTGCTCTGCAAGCTCTCCAGGACAACATAAAATCTGGGGCTCTGTGCTTTCTTTCGTTCTGAACAAGTGTTGCTGTTTTCTGCACAAAAGCGATTCTGAGAAGCAATGTGAACACTTCTGCTTCCCAGGCACAGAGAAGGTGCTTGCAGGGAATTCTCTGCCTGCCTTTCCCCAGTGCTCTGCAAGCTCTCCAGGACAACAGCAAATCTGGGGCTCTGTGCTTTCTTTCGTTCTGAACAAGTGTTAGTGTTTTCTGCACAAAAGCGATTCTGTGAGGCAATGGGAACACTTCTGCTTCCCAGGCACAGAGAAGGTGCTAGCAGGGAATTCTCTGCCTGCCTTTCCCCAGTGCTCTGCAAGCTCTCCAGGACAACATAAAATCTGGGGCTCTGTGCTTTCTTTCGTTCTGAACAAATGTTGCTGTTTTCTGCACAAAAACGATTCTGAGAAGCAATGAGAACACTCTGCTTCCCAGGCACAGAGAAGGTGCTAGCAGGGAATTCTCTGCCTGCCTTTCCCCAGTGCTCTGCAAGCTCTCCAGGACAACAGCAAATCTGGGGCTCTGTGCTTTCTTTCGTTCTGAACAAGTGTTAGTGTTTTCTGCACAAAAGCGATTCTGCGAAGCAATGTGAACACTTCTGCTTCCCAGGCACAGAGAAGGTGCTAGCAGGGAATTCTCTGCCTGCCTTTCCCCAGTGCTCTGCAAGCTCTCCAGGGCAACATAAAATCTGGGGCTCTGTGCTTTCTTTCCTTCTGAACAAGTGTTAGTGTTTTCTGCACAAAAGCGATTCTGTGAAGCAATGTGAACACTTGTGCTTCCCAGGCACAGAGAAGGTGGTAGCAGGGAATTCTCTGCCTGCCTTTCCCCAGTGCTCTGCAAGCTCTCCAGGACAACATCAAATTTGGGGCTCTGTGCTTTCTTTCGTTCTGAACAAGTGTTGCTGTTTTCTGCACAAAAGCGATTCTGCGAAGCAATGTGAACACTTCTGCTTCCCAGGCACAGAGAAGGTGCTTGCAGGGAATTCTCTGCCTGCCTTTCCCCAGTGCTCTGCAAGCTCTCCAGGACAACAACAAATCTGGGGCTGTGTGCTTTCTTTCGTTCTGAACAAGTGTTAGTGTTTTCTGCACAAAAGCGATTCTGCGAAGCAATGTGAACACTTCTGCTTCCCAGGCACAGAGAAGGTGCTAGCAGGGAATTCTCTGCCTGCCTTTCCCCAGTGCTCTGCAAGCTCTCCAGGGCAACATAAAATCTGGGGCTCTGTGCTTTCTTTCCTTCTGAACAAGTGTTAGTGTTTTCTGCACAAAAGCGATTCTGTGAAGCAATGTGAACACTTGTGCTTCCCAGGCACAGAGAAGGTGATAGCAGGGAATTCTCTGCCTGCCTTTCCCCAGTGCTCTGCAAGCTCTCCAGGACAACAGCAAACCTGGGGCTCTGTGCTTTCTTTCATTCTGAACAAGTGTTGCTGTTTTCTGCACAAAAGCGATTCTGAGAAGCAATGTGAACACTTCTGCTTCCCAGGCACAGAGAAGGTGCTAGCAGGGAATTCTCTGCCTGCCTTTCCCCAGTGCTCTGCAAGCTCTCCAGGACAACAGCAAATCTGGGGCTCTGTGCTTTCTTTCGTTCTGAACAAGTGTTAGTGTTTTCTGCACAAAAGCGATTCTGCGAAGCAATGTGAACACTTCTGCTTCCCAGGCACAGAGAAGGTGCTTGCAGGGAATTCTCTGCCTGCCTTTCCCCAGTGCTCTGCAAGCTCTCCAGGACAACATAGAATCTGGGGCTGTGTGCTTTCTTTCGTTCTGAACAAGTGTTACTGTTTTCTGCACAGAAACGATTCTGAGAAGCAATGAGAACACTCTGCTTCCCAGGCACAGAGAAGGTGCTAGCAGGGAATTCTCTGCCTGCCTTTCCCCAGTGCTCTGCAAGCTCTCCAGGGCAACATAGAATCTGGGGCTCTGTGCTTTCTTTCATTCTGAACAAGTGTTACTGTTTTCTGCACAAAAACGATTCTGCGAAGCAATGTGAACACTTCTGCTTCCCAGGCACAGAGAAGGTGCTAGCAGGGAATTCTCTGCTTGCCTTTCCCCAGTGCTCTGCAAGCTCTCCAGGACAACATAGAATCTGGGGCTCTGTGCTTTCTTTCGTTCTGAACAAGTGTTAGTGTTTTCTGCACAAAAGCGATTCTGTGAGGCAATGGGAACACTTCTGCTTCCCAGGCACAGAGAAGGTGCTTGCAGGGAATTCTCTGCCTGCCTTTCCCCAGTGCTCTGCAAGCTCTCCAGGACAACAACAAATCTGGGGCTGTGTGCTTTCTTTCGTTCTGAACAAGTGTTAGTGTTTTCTGCACAAAAGCGATTCTGCGAAGCAATGTGAACACTTCTGCTTCCCAGGCACAGAGAAGGTGCTAGCAGGGAATTCTCTGCCTGCCTTTCCCCAGTGCTCTGCAAGCTCTCCAGGGCAACATAAAATCTGGGGCTCTGTGCTTTCTTTCCTTCTGAACAAGTGTTAGTGTTTTCTGCACAAAAGCGATTCTGCGAAGCAATGTGAACACTTCTGCTTCCCAGGCACAGAGAAGGTGATAGCAGGGAATTCTCTGCCTGCCTTTCCCCAGTGCTCTGCAAGCTCTCCAGGACAACATCAAATTTGGGGTCTGTGCTTTCTTTCGTTCTGAACAAGTGTTGCTGTTTTCTGCACAAAAGCGATTCTGCGAAGCAATGTGAACAGTTCTGCTTCCCAGGCACAGAGAAGGTGCTAGCAGGGAATTCTCTGCCTGCCTTTCCCCAGTGCTCTGCAAGCTCTCCAGGACAACAGCAAACCTGGGGCTCTGTGCTTTCTTTCATTCTGAACAAGTGTTGCTGTTTTCTGCACAAAAGCGATTCTGAGAAGCAATGTGAACACTTCTGCTTCCCAGGCACAGAGAAGGTGCTAGCAGGGAATTCTCTGCCTGCCTTTCCCCAGTGCTCTGCAAGCTCTCCAGGACAACAGCAAATCTGGGGCTCTGTGCTTTCTTTCGTTCTGAACAAGTGTTAGTGTTTTCTGCACAAAAGCGATTCTGCGAAGCAATGTGAACACTTCTGCTTCCCAGGCACAGAGAAGGTGCTTGCAGGGAATTCTCTGCCTGCCTTTCCCCAGTGCTCTGCAAGCTCTCCAGGACAACATAGAATCTGGGGCTGTGTGCTTTCTTTCGTTCTGAACAAGTGTTACTGTTTTCTGCACAGAAACGATTCTGAGAAGCAATGAGAACACTCTGCTTCCCAGGCACAGAGAAGGTGCTAGCAGGGAATTCTCTGCCTGCCTTTCCCCAGTGCTCTGCAAGCTCTCCAGGGCAACATAGAATCTGGGGCTCTGTGCTTTCTTTCATTCTGAACAAGTGTTACTGTTTTCTGCACAAAAACGATTCTGCGAAGCAATGTGAACACTTCTGCTTCCCAGGCACAGAGAAGGTGCTAGCAGGGAATTCTCTGCTTGCCTTTCCCCAGTGCTCTGCAAGCTCTCCAGGACAACATAGAATCTGGGGCTCTGTGCTTTCTTTCGTTCTGAACAAGTGTTAGTGTTTTCTGCACAAAAGCGATTCTGTGAGGCAATGGGAACACTTCTGCTTCCCAGGCACAGAGAAGGTGCTTGCAGGGAATTCTCTGCCTGCCTTTCCCCAGTGCTCTGCAAGCTCTCCAGGACAACAACAAATCTGGGGCTGTGTGCTTTCTTTCGTTCTGAACAAGTGTTAGTGTTTTCTGCACAAAAGCGATTCTGCGAAGCAATGTGAACACTTCTGCTTCCCAGGCACAGAGAAGGTGCTAGCAGGGAATTCTCTGCCTGCCTTTCCCCAGTGCTCTGCAAGCTCTCCAGGGCAACATAAAATCTGGGGCTCTGTGCTTTCTTTCCTTCTGAACAAGTGTTAGTGTTTTCTGCACAAAAGCGATTCTGCGAAGCAATGTGAACACTTCTGCTTCCCAGGCACAGAGAAGGTGATAGCAGGGAATTCTCTGCCTGCCTTTCCCCAGTGCTCTGCAAGCTCTCCAGGACAACATCAAATTTGGGGTCTGTGCTTTCTTTCGTTCTGAACAAGTGTTGCTGTTTTCTGCACAAAAGCGATTCTGCGAAGCAATGTGAACAGTTCTGCTTCCCAGGCACAGAGAAGGTGCTAGCAGGGAATTCTCTGCCTGCCTTTCCCCAGTGCTCTGCAAGCTCTCCAGGACAACAGCAAACCTGGGGCTCTGTGCTTTCTTTCATTCTGAACAAGTGTTGCTGTTTTCTGCACAAAAGCGATTCTGAGAAGCAATGTGAACACTTCTGCTTCCCAGGCACAGAGAAGGTGCTAGCAGGGAATTCTCTGCCTGCCTTTCCCCAGTGCTCTGCAAGCTCTCCACGACAACATAGAATCTGGGGCTCTGTGCTTTCTTTCGTTCTGAACAAGTGTTACTGTTTTCTGCACAAAAGCGATTCTGAGAAGCAATATGAACACTTCTGCTTCCCAGGCACAGAGAAGGTGCTAGCAGGGAATTCTCTGCCTGCCTTTCCCCAGTGCTCTGCAAGCTCTCCAGGACAACAGCAAATCTGGGGCTCTGTGCTTTCTTTCGTTCTGAACAAGTGTTAGTGTTTTCTGCACAAAAGCGATTCTGAGAAGCAATGTGAACACTTCTGCTTCCCAGGCACAGAGAAGGTGCTTGCAGGGAATTCTCTGCCTGCCTTTCCCCAGTGCTCTGCAAGCTCTCCAGGACAACATAGAATCTGGGGCTGTGTGCTTTCTTTCGTTCTGAACAAGTGTTACTGTTTTCTGCACAGAAACGATTCTGAGAAGCAATGAGAACACTCTGCTTCCCAGGCACAGAGAAGGTGCTAGCAGGGAATTCTCTGCCTGCCTTTCCCCAGTGCTCTGCAAGCTCTCCAGGACAACATAGAATCTGGGGCTCTGTGCTTTCTTTCGTTCTGAACAAGTGTTAGTGTTTTCTGCACAAAAGCGATTCTGCGAAGCAATGTGAACACTTCTGCTTCCCAGGCACAGAGAAGGTGCTAGCAGGGAATTCTCTGCCTGCCTTTCCCCAGTGCTCTGCAAGCTCTCCAGGGCAGCATAGAATCTGGGGCTCTGTGCTTTCTTTCCTTCTGAACAAGTGTTAGTGTTTTCTGCACAAAAGCGATTCTGTGAAGCAATGTGAACAATTGTGCTTCCCAGGCACAGAGAAGGTGGTAGCAGGGAATTCTCTGCCTGCCTTTCCCCAGTGCTCTGCAAGCTCTCCAGGACAACATCAAATTTGGGGCTCTGTGCTTTCTTTCGTTCTGAACAAGTGTTACTGTTTTCTGCACAAAAGCGATTCTGCGAAGCAATGTGAACACTTCTGCTTCCCAGGCACAGAGAAGGTGCTTGCAGGGAATTCTCTGCCTGCCTTTCCCCAGTGCTCTGCAAGCTCTCCAGGACAACAACAAATCTGGGGCTGTGTGCTTTCTTTCGTTCTGAACAAGTGTTAGTGTTTTCTGCACAAAAGCGATTCTGCGAAGCAATGTGAACACTTCTGCTTCCCAGGCACAGAGAAGGTGCTAGCAGGGAATTCTCTGCCTGCCTTTCCCCAGTGCTCTGCAAGCTCTCCAGGGCAACATAAAATCTGGGGCTCTGTGCTTTCTTTCCTTCTGAACAAGTGTTAGTGTTTTCTGCACAAAAGCGATTCTGCGAAGCAATGTGAACACTTGTGCTTCCCAGGCACAGAGAAGGTGATAGCAGGGAATTCTCTGCCTGCCTTTCCCCAGTGCTCTGCAAGCTCTCCAGGACAACAGCAAACCTGGGGCTCTGTGCTTTCTTTCATTCTGAACAAGTGTTGCTGTTTTCTGCACAAAAGCGATTCTGAGAAGCAATGTGAACACTTCTGCTTCCCAGGCACAGAGAAGGTGCTAGCAGGGAATTCTCTGCCTGCCTTTCCCCAGTGCTCTGCAAGCTCTCCAGGACAACATAGAATCTGGGGCTCTGTGCTTTCTTTCGTTCTGAACAAGTGTTACTGTTTTCTGCACAAAAGCGATTCTGAGAAGCAATATGAACACTTCTGCTTCCCAGGCACAGAGAAGGTGCTAGCAGGGAATTCTCTGCCTGCCTTTCCCCAGTGCTCTGCAAGCTCTCCAGGACAACAGCAAATCTGGGGCTCTGTGCTTTCTTTCGTTCTGAACAAGTGTTAGTGTTTTCTGCACAAAAGCGATTCTGCGAAGCAATGTGAACACTTCTGCTTCCCAGGCACAGAGAAGGTGCTTGCAGGGAATTCTCTGCCTGCCTTTCCCCAGTGCTCTGCAAGCTCTCCAGGACAACATAGAATCTGGGGCTGTGTGCTTTCTTTCGTTCTGAACAAGTGTTACTGTTTTCTGCACAGAAACGATTCTGAGAAGCAATGAGAACACTCTGCTACCCAGGCACAGAGAAGGTGCTAGCAGGGAATTCTCTGCCTGCCTTTCCCCAGTGCTCTGCAAGCTCTCCAGGGCAACATAGAATCTGGGGCTCTGTGCTTTCTTTCATTCTGAACAAGTGTTACTGTTTTCTGCACAAAAACGATTCTGCGAAGCAATGTGAACACTTCTGCTTCCCAGGCACAGAGAAGGTGCTAGCAGGGAATTCTCTGCTTGCCTTTCCCCAGTGCTCTGCAAGCTCTCCAGGACAACATAGAATCTGGGGCTCTGTGCTTTCTTTCGTTCTGAACAAGTGTTAGTGTTTTCTGCACAAAAGCGATTCTGTGAGGCAATGGGAACACTTCTGCTTCCCAGGCACAGAGAAGGTGCTAGCAGGGAATTCTCTGCCTGCCTTTCCCCAGTGCTCTGCAAGCTCTCCAGGACAACATAAAATCTGGGGCTCTGTGCTTTCTTTCGTTCTGAACAAATGTTGCTGTTTTCTGCACAAAAACGATTCTGAGAAGCAATGAGAACACTCTGCTTCCCAGGCACAGAGAAGGTGCTAGCAGGGAATTCTCTGCCTGCCTTTCCCCAGTGCTCTGCAAGCTCTCCAGGACAACAGCAAATCTGGGGCTGTGTGCTTTCTTTCGTTCTGAACAAGTGTTAGTGTTTTCTGCACAAAAGCGATTCTGCGAAGCAATGTGAACACTTCTGCTTCCCAGGCACAGAGAAGGTGCTAGCAGGGAATTCTCTGCCTGCCTTTCCCCAGTGCTCTGCAAGCTCTCCAGGACAACATAGAATCTGGGGCTCTGTGCTTTCTTTCGTTCTGAACAAGTGTTACTGTTTTCTGCACAAAAACGATTCTGCGAAGCAATGTGAACACTTCTGCTTCCCAGGCACAGAGAAGGTGCTAGCAGGGAATTCTCTGCCTGCCTTTCTCCAGTGCTCTGCAAGCTCTCCAGGACAACATAGAATCTGGGGCTCTGTGCTTTCTTTCGTTCTGAACAAGTGTTACTGTTTTCTGCACAAAAGCGATTCTGCGAAGCAATGTGAACACTTCTGCTTCCCAGGCACAGAGAAGGTGCTAGCAGGGAATTCTCTGCCTGCCTTTCTCCAGTGCTCTGCAAGCTCTCCAGGACAACATAGAATCTGGGGCTCTCTGCTTTCTTTCGTTCTGAACAAGTGTTACTGTTTTCTGCACAAAAGCGATTCTTAGAAGCAATATGAACACTTCTGCTTCCCAGGCACAGAGAAGGTGCTAGCAGGGAATTCTCTGCCTGCCTTTCTCCAGTGCTCTGCAAGCTCTCCAGGACAACATAGAATCTGGGGCTCTGTGCTTTCTTTCGTTCTGAACAAGTGTTAGTGTTTTCTGCACAAAAGCGATTCTGCGAAGCAATGTGAACACTTCTGCTTCCCAGGCACAGAGAAGGTGCTTGCAGGGAATTCTCTGCCTGCCTTTCCCCAGTGCTCTGCAAGCTCTCCAGGACAACATAGAATCTGGGGCTCTGTGCTTTCTTTCGTTCTGAACAAGTGTTACTGTTTTCTGCACAAAAACGATTCTTAGAAGCAATATGAACACTTCTGCTTCCCAGGCACAGAGAAGGTGCTAGCAGGGAATTCTCTGCCTGCCTTTCCCCAGTGCTCTGCAAGCTCTCCAGGACAACATAGAATCTGGGGCTCTGTGCTTTCTTTCGTTCTGAACAAGTGTTACTGTTTTCTGCACAAAAGCGATTCTGCGAAGCAATGTGAACACTTCTGCTTCCCAGGCACAGAGAAGGTGCTAGCAGGGAATTCTCTGCCTGCCTTTCCCCAGTGCTCTGCAAGCTCTCCAGGACAACATAGAATCTGGGGCTCTGTGCTTTCTTTCATTCTGAACAAGTGTTACTGTTTTCTGCACAAAAGCGATTCTGCGAAGCAATGTGAACACTTCTGCTTCCCAGGCACAGAGAAGGTGCTAGCAGGGAATTCTCTGCCTGCCTTTCCCCAGTGCTCTGCAAGCTCTCCAGGACAACATAGAATCTGGGGCTCTGTGCTTTCTTTCCTTCTGAACAAGTGTTAGTGTTTTCTGCACAAAAGCGATTCTGCGAAGCAATGTGAACACTTCTGCTTCCCAGGCACAGAGAAGGTGCTAGCAGGGAATTCTCTGCCTGCCTTTCCCCAGTGCTCTGCAAGCTCTCCAGGGCAACATAAAATCTGGGGCTCTGTGCTTTCTTTTGTTCTGAACAAGTGTTAGTGTTTTCTGCACAAAAGCGATTCTGCGAAGCAATGTGAACACTTCAGCTTCCCAGGCACAGAGAAGGTGCTATCAGGGAATTCTCTGCCTGCCTTTCCCCAGTGCTCTGCAAGCTCTCCAGGGCAACATCAAATTTGGGGCTCTGTGCTTTCTTTCATTCTGAACAAGTGTTACTGTTTTCTGCACAAAAGCGATTCTGCGAAGCAATGTGAACACTTCAGCTTCCCAGGCACAGAGAAGGTGCTAGCAGGGAATTCTCTGCCTGCCTTTCCCCAGTGCTCTGCAAGCTCTCCAGGACAACATAGAATCTGGGGCTGTGTGCTTTCTTTCGTTCTGAACAAGTGTTACTGTTTTCTGCACAAAAGCGATTCTGCGAAGCAATGTGAACACTTCTGCTTCCCAGGCACAGAGAAGGTGCTAGCAGGGAATTCTCTGCCTGCCTTTCCCCAGTGCTCTGCAAGCTCTCCAGGACAACATCAAATTTGGGGCTCTGTGCTTTCTTTCGTTCTGAACAAGTGTTAGTGTTTTCTGCACAAAAGCGATTCTGCGAAGCAATGTGAACACTTCTGCTTCCCAGGCACAGAGAAGGTGCTAGCAGGGAATTCTCTGCCTGCCTTTCCCCAGTGCTCTGCAAGCTCTCCAGGGCAACATAGAATCTGGGGCTCTGTGCTTTCTTTCATTCTGAACAAGTGTTACTGTTTTCTGCACAAAAACGATTCTGCGAAGCAATGTGAACACTTCTGCTTCCCAGGCACAGAGAAGGTGCTAGCAGGGAATTCTCTGCTTGCCTTTCCCCAGTGCTCTGCAAGCTCTCCAGGACAACAGCAAATCTGGGGCTGTGTGCTTTCTTTCGTTCTGAACAAGTGTTACTGTTTTCTGCACAAAAGCGATTCTGCGAAGCAATGTGAACACTTGTGCTTCCCAGGCACAGAGAAGGTGCTAGCAGGGAATTCTCTGCCTGCCTTTCCCCAGTGCTCTGCAAGCTCTCCAGGACAACATAGAATCTGGGGCTCTGTGCTTTCTTTCATTCTGAACAAGTGTTGCTGTTTTCTCCACAAAAGCGATTCTGCGAAGCAATGTGAACACTTCTGCTTCCCAGGCACAGAGAAGGTGCTAGCAGGGAATTCTCTGCCTGCCTTTCCCCAGTGCTCTGCAAGCTCTCCAGGACAACATAGAATCTGGGGCTCTGTGCTTTCTTTCGTTCTGAACAAGTGTTACTGTTTTCTGCACAAAAGCGATTCTTAGAAGCAATATGAACACTTCTGCTTCCCAGGCACAGAGAAGGTGCTAGCAGGGAATTCTCTGCCTGCCTTTCCCCAGTGCTCTGCAAGCTCTCCAGGACAACATAGAATCTGGGGCTCTGTGCTTTCTTTCATTCTGAACAAGTGTTACTGTTTTCTGCACAAAAGCGATTCTGCGAAGCAATGTGAACACTTCTGCTTCCCAGGCACAGAGAAGGTGCTAGCAGGGAATTCTCTGCCTGCCTTTCCCCAGTGCTCTGCAAGCTCTCCAGGACAACATAGAATCTGGGGCTGTGTGCTTTCTTTCGTTCTGAACAAGTGTTAGTGTTTTCTGCACAAAAGCGATTCTGCGAAGCAATGTGAACACTTCTGCTTCCCAGGCACAGAGAAGGTGCTAGCAGGGAATTCTCTGCCTGCCTTTCCCCAGTGCTCTGCAAGCTCTCCAGGACAACATAGAATCTGGGGCTCTGTGCTTTCTTTCGTTCTGAACAAGTGTTACTGTTTTCTGCACAAAAGCGATTCTGAGAAGCAATATGAACACTACTGCTTCCCAGGCACAGAGAAGGTGCTATCAGGGAATTCTCTGCCTGCCTTTCCCCAGTGCTCTGCAAGCTCTCCAGGACAACATAGAATCTGGGGCTCTGTGCTTTCTTTCCTTCTGAACAAGTGTTAGTGTTTTCTGCACAAAAGCGATTCTGCGAAGCAATGTGAACACTTCTGCTTCCCAGGCACAGAGAAGGTGCTAGCAGGGAATTCTCTGCCTGCCTTTCTCCAGTGCTCTGCAAGCTCTCCAGGACAACATAGAATCTGGGGCTCTGTGCTTTCTTTCGTTCTGAACAAGTGTTAGTGTTTTCTGCACAAAAGCGATTCTGCGAAGCAATGTGAACACTTCTGCTTCCCAGGCACAGAGAAGGTGCTTGCAGGGAATTCTCTGCCTGCCTTTCCCCAGTGCTCTGCAAGCTCTCCAGGACAACATAGAATCTGGGGCTCTGTGCTTTCTTTCGTTCTGAACAAGTGTTACTGTTTTCTGCACAAAAACGATTCTTAGAAGCAATATGAACACTTCTGCTTCCCAGGCACAGAGAAGGTGCTAGCAGGGAATTCTCTGCCTGCCTTTCCCCAGTGCTCTGCAAGCTCTCCAGGACAACATAGAATCTGGGGCTCTGTGCTTTCTTTCGTTCTGAACAAGTGTTACTGTTTTCTGCACAAAAGCGATTCTGCGAAGCAATGTGAACACTTCTGCTTCCCAGGCACAGAGAAGGTGCTAGCAGGGAATTCTCTGCCTGCCTTTCCCCAGTGCTCTGCAAGCTCTCCAGGACAACATAGAATCTGGGGCTCTGTGCTTTCTTTCATTCTGAACAAGTGTTACTGTTTTCTGCACAAAAGCGATTCTGCGAAGCAATGTGAACACTTCTGCTTCCCAGGCACAGAGAAGGTGCTAGCAGGGAATTCTCTGCCTGCCTTTCCCCAGTGCTCTGCAAGCTCTCCAGGACAACATAGAATCTGGGGCTCTGTGCTTTCTTTCCTTCTGAACAAGTGTTAGTGTTTTCTGCACAAAAGCGATTCTGCGAAGCAATGTGAACACTTCTGCTTCCCAGGCACAGAGAAGGTGCTAGCAGGGAATTCTCTGCCTGCCTTTCCCCAGTGCTCTGCAAGCTCTCCAGGGCAACATAAAATCTGGGGCTCTGTGCTTTCTTTTGTTCTGAACAAGTGTTAGTGTTTTCTGCACAAAAGCGATTCTGCGAAGCAATGTGAACACTTCAGCTTCCCAGGCACAGAGAAGGTGCTATCAGGGAATTCTCTGCCTGCCTTTCCCCAGTGCTCTGCAAGCTCTCCAGGGCAACATCAAATTTGGGGCTCTGTGCTTTCTTTCATTCTGAACAAGTGTTACTGTTTTCTGCACAAAAGCGATTCTGCGAAGCAATGTGAACACTTCAGCTTCCCAGGCACAGAGAAGGTGCTAGCAGGGAATTCTCTGCCTGCCTTTCCCCAGTGCTCTGCAAGCTCTCCAGGACAACATAGAATCTGGGGCTGTGTGCTTTCTTTCGTTCTGAACAAGTGTTACTGTTTTCTGCACAAAAGCGATTCTGCGAAGCAATGTGAACACTTCTGCTTCCCAGGCACAGAGAAGGTGCTAGCAGGGAATTCTCTGCCTGCCTTTCCCCAGTGCTCTTCAAGCTCTCCAGGACAACATAGAATCTGGGGCTCTGTGCTTTCTTTCGTTCTGAACAAGTGTTAGTGTTTTCTGCACAAAAGCGATTCTGCGAAGCAATGTGAACACTTCTGCTTCCCAGGCACAGAGAAGGTGATAGCAGGGAATTCTCTGCCTGCCTTTCCCCAGTGCTCTGCAAGCTCTCCAGGACAACATAGAATCTGGGGCTCTGTGCTTTCTTTCATTCTGAACAAGTGTTGCTGTTTTCTGCACAAAAGCGATTCTGCGAAGCAATGTGAACACTTCTGCTTCCCAGGCACAGAGAAGGTGCTAGCAGGGAATTCTCTGCCTGCCTTTCCCCAGTGCTCTGCAAGCTCTCCAGGACAACATAGAATCTGGGGCTCTGTGCTTTCTTTCGTTCTGAACAAGTGTTACTGTTTTCTGCACAAAAGCGATTCTTAGAAGCAATATGAACACTTCTGCTTCCCAGGCACAGAGAAGGTGCTAGCAGGGAATTCTCTGCCTGCCTTTCTCCAGTGCTCTGCAAGCTCTCCAGGACAACAGCAAATCTGGGGCTCTGTGCTTTCTTTCCTTCTGAACAAGTGTTACTGTTTTCTGCACAAAAGCGATTCTGCGAAGCAATGTGAACACTTCTGCTTCCCAGGCACAGAGAAGGTGCTAGCAGGGAATTCTCTGCCTGCCTTTCCCCAGTGCTCTGCAAGCTCTCCAGGACAACATCAAATTTGGGGCTCTGTGCTTTCTTTCGTTCTGAACAAGTGTTAGTGTTTTCTGCACAAAAGCGATTCTGCGAAGCAATGTGAACACTTCTGCTTCCCAGGCACAGAGAAGGTGCTAGCAGGGAATTCTCTGCCTGCCTTTCCCCAGTGCTCTGCAAGCTCTCCAGGGCAACATAGAATCTGGGGCTCTGTGCTTTCTTTCATTCTGAACAAGTGTTACTGTTTTCTGCACAAAAACGATTCTGCGAAGCAATGTGAACACTTCTGCTTCCCAGGCACAGAGAAGGTGCTAGCAGGGAATTCTCTGCTTGCCTTTCCCCAGTGCTCTGCAAGCTCTCCAGGACAACAGCAAATCTGGGGCTGTGTGCTTTCTTTCGTTCTGAACAAGTGTTACTGTTTTCTGCACAAAAGCGATTCTGCGAAGCAATGTGAACACTTGTGCTTCCCAGGCACAGAGAAGGTGCTAGCAGGGAATTCTCTGCCTGCCTTTCCCCAGTGCTCTGCAAGCTCTCCAGGACAACATAGAATCTGGGGCTCTGTGCTTTCTTTCATTCTGAACAAGTGTTGCTGTTTTCTCCACAAAAGCGATTCTGCGAAGCAATGTGAACACTTCTGCTTCCCAGGCACAGAGAAGGTGCTAGCAGGGAATTCTCTGCCTGCCTTTCCCCAGTGCTCTGCAAGCTCTCCAGGACAACATAGAATCTGGGGCTCTGTGCTTTCTTTCGTTCTGAACAAGTGTTACTGTTTTCTGCACAAAAGCGATTCTTAGAAGCAATATGAACACTTCTGCTTCCCAGGCACAGAGAAGGTGCTAGCAGGGAATTCTCTGCCTGCCTTTCCCCAGTGCTCTGCAAGCTCTCCAGGACAACATAGAATCTGGGGCTCTGTGCTTTCTTTCATTCTGAACAAGTGTTACTGTTTTCTGCACAAAAGCGATTCTGCGAAGCAATGTGAACACTTCTGCTTCCCAGGCACAGAGAAGGTGCTAGCAGGGAATTCTCTGCCTGCCTTTCCCCAGTGCTCTGCAAGCTCTCCAGGACAACATAGAATCTGGGGCTGTGTGCTTTCTTTCGTTCTGAACAAGTGTTAGTGTTTTCTGCACAAAAGCGATTCTGCGAAGCAATGTGAACACTTCTGCTTCCCAGGCACAGAGAAGGTGCTAGCAGGGAATTCTCTGCCTGCCTTTCCCCAGTGCTCTGCAAGCTCTCCAGGACAACATAGAATCTGGGGCTCTGTGCTTTCTTTCGTTCTGAACAAGTGTTACTGTTTTCTGCACAAAAGCGATTCTGAGAAGCAATATGAACACTACTGCTTCCCAGGCACAGAGAAGGTGCTATCAGGGAATTCTCTGCCTGCCTTTCCCCAGTGCTCTGCAAGCTCTCCAGGACAACATAGAATCTGGGGCTCTGTGCTTTCTTTCCTTCTGAACAAGTGTTAGTGTTTTCTGCACAAAAGCGATTCTGCGAAGCAATGTGAACACTTCTGCTTCCCAGGCACAGAGAAGGTGCTAGCAGGGAATTCTCTGCCTGCCTTTCCCCAGTGCTCTGCAAGCTCTCCAGGACAACATAAAATCTGGGGCTCTGTGCTTTCTTTCGTTCTGAACAAGTGTTAGTGTTTTCTGCACAAAAGCGATTCTGTGAAGCAATGTGAACACTTCTGCTTCCCAGGCACAGAGAAGGTGCTAGCAGGGAATTCT
This sequence comes from Strix aluco, assembly GCF_031877795.1. NCBI lineage: Eukaryota > Metazoa > Chordata > Aves > Strigiformes > Strigidae > Strix > Strix aluco. The sequence goes on from NW_027436647.1 coordinate 4,098,224, forward strand.
CTGCCTGCCTTTCCCCAGTGCTCTGCAAGCTCTCCAGGACAACATAGAATCTGGGGCTCTGTGCTTTCTTTCGTTCTGAACAAGTGTTAGTGTTTTCTGCACAAAAGCGATTCTGCGAAGCAATGTGAACACTTCTGCTTCCCAGGCACAGAGAAGGTGCTAGCAGGGAATTCTCTGCCTGCCTTTCCCCAGTGCTCTGCAAGCTCTCCAGGGCAACATCAAATTTGGGGCTCTGTGATTTCTTTCGTTCTGAACAAGTGTTACTGTTTTCTGCACAAAAGCGATTCTGCGAAGCAATGTGAACACTTCTGCTTCCCAGGCACAGAGAAGGTGCTAGCAGGGAATTCTCTGCCTGCCTTTCCCCAGTGCTCTGCAAGCTCTCCAGGACAACATAAAATCTGGGGCTCTGTGCTTTCTTTCATTCTGAACAAGTGTTAGTGTTTTCTGCACAAAAGCGATTCTGCGAAGCAATGTGAACACTTCTGCTTCCCAGGCACAGAGAAGGTGCTAGCAGGGAATTCTCTGCCTGCCTTTCCCCAGTGCTCTGCAAGCTCTCCAGGACAACATAAAATCTGGGGCTCTGTGCTTTCTTTCGTTCTGAACAAGTGTTAGTGTTTTCTGCACAAAAGCGATTCTGCGAAGCAATGTGAACACTTCTGCTTCCCAGGCACAGAGAAGGTGCTAGCAGGGAATTCTCTGCCTGCCTTTCCCCAGTGCTCTGCAAGCTCTCCAGGACAACATAGAATCTGGGGCTCTGTGCTTTCTTTCGTTCTGAACAAGTGTTACTGTTTTCTGCACAAAAGCGATTCTGTGAGGCAATGTGAACACTTCTGCTTCCCAGGCACAGAGAAGGTGCTAGCAGGGAATTCTCTGCCTGCCTTTCCCCAGTGCTCTGCAAGCTCTCCAGGACAACATAGAATCTGGGGCTCTGTGCTTTCTTTCATTCTGAACAAGTGTTAGTGTTTTCTGCACAAAAGCGATTCTGCGAAGCAATGTGAACACTTCTGCTTCCCAGGCACAGAGAAGGTGCTAGCAGGGAATTCTCTGCCTGCCTTTCCCCAGTGCTCTGCAAGCTCTCCAGGACAACATAAAATCTGGGGCTCTGTGCTTTCTTTCGTTCTGAACAAGTGTTGCTGTTTTCTGCACAAAAACGATTCTGAGAAGCAATGAGAACACTCTGCTTCCCAGGCACAGAGAAGGTGCTAGCAGGGAATTCTCTGCCTGCCTTTCCCCAGTGCTCTGCAAGCTCTCCAGGACAACATCGAATCTGGGGCTCTGTGCTTTCTTTCCTTCTGAACAAGTGTTAGTGTTTTCTGCATAAAAGCGATTCTGCGAAGCAATGTGAACACTTCTGCCTCCCAGGCACAGAGAAGGTGCTAGCAGGGAATTCTCTGCCTGCCTTTCCCCAGTGCTCTGCAAGCTCTCCAGGACAACAGCAAATCTGGGGCTCTGTGCTTTCTTTCCTTCTGCACAAGTGTTAGTGTTTTCTGCACAAAAGCGCTTCTGTGAGGCAATGTGAACACTTCTGCTTCCCAGGCACAGAGAAGGTGCTAGCAGGGAATTCTCTGCCTGCCTTTCCCCAGTGCTCTGCAAGCTCTCCAGGACAACATAGAATCTGGGGCTCTGTGCTTTCTTTCCTTCTGAACAAGTGTTAGTGTTTTCCGCACAAAAGCGATTCTGCGAAGCAATGTGAACACTTGTGCTTCCCAGGCACAGAGAAGGTGCTAGCAGGGAATTCTCTGCCTGCCTTTCCCCAGTGCTCTGCAAGCTCTCCAGGGCAACATCAAATCTGGGGCTCTGTGCTTTCTTTCGTTCTGAACAAGTGTTAGTGTTTTCTGCACTAAAGCGATTCTGCGAAGCAATGTGAACACTTCTGCTTCCCAGGCACAGAGAAGGTGCTAGCAGGGAATTCTCTGCCTGCCTTTCCCCAGTGCTCTGCAAGCTCTCCAGGACAACAGCAAACCTGGGGCTCTGTGCTTTCTTTCGTTCTGAACAAGTGTTGCTGTTTTCTGCACAAAAGCAATTCTGCGAAGCAATGTGAACACTTCTGCTTCCCAGGCACAGAGAAGGTGCTAGCAGGGAATTCTCTGCCTGCCTTTCCCCAGTGCTCTGCAAGCTCTCCAGGACAACATAGAATCTGGGGCTCTGTGCTTTCTTTCGTTCTGAACAAGTGTTAGTGTTTTCTGCACAAAAGCGATTCTGTGAAGCAATGTGAACACTTCTGCTTCCCAGGCACAGAGAAGGTGCTAGCAGGGAATTCTCTGCCTGCCTTTCCCCAGTGCTCTGCAAGCTCTCCAGGACAACATCAAATTTGGGGCTCTGTGCTTTCTTTCATTCTGAACAAGTGTTACTGTTTTCTGCACAAAAGCGATTCTGCAAAGCAATGTGAACACTTCTGCTTCCCAGGCACAGAGAAGGTGCTAGCAGGGAATTCTCTGCCTGCCTTTCCCCAGTGCTCTGCAAGCTCTCCAGGACAACATAGAATCTGGGGCTCTGTGCTTTCTTTCGTTCTGAACAAGTGTTACTGTTTTCTGCACAAAAGCGATTCTGAGAAGCAATATGAACACTTCTGCTTCCCAGGCACAGAGAAGGTGCTATCAGGGAATTCTCTGCCTGCCTTTCCCCAGTGCTCTGCAAGCTCTCCAGGACAACATAGAATCTGGGGCTCTGTGCTTTCTTTCGTTCTGAACAAGTGTTACTGTTTTCTGCACAAAAGCGATTCTGCGAAGCAATGTGAACACTTCTGCTTCCCAGGCACAGAGAAGGTGCTAGCAGGGAATTCTCTGCCTGCCTTTCCCCAGTGCTCTGCAAGCTCTCCAGGACAACATAGAATCTGGGGCTCTGTGCTTTCTTTCGTTCTGAACAAGTGTTAGTGTTTTCTGCACAAAAGCGATTCTGCGAAGCAATGTGAACACTCTGCTTCCCAGGCACAGAGAAGGTGCTTGCAGGGAATTCTCTGCCTGCCTTTCCCCAGTGCTCTGCAAGCTCTCCAGGACAACAGCAAATCTGGGGCTCTGTGCTTTCTTTCATTCTGAACAAGTGTTACTGTTTTCTGCACAAAAGCGATTCTGCGAAGCAATGTGAACACTTCTGCTTCCCAGGCACAGAGAAGGTGCTAGCAGGGAATTCTCTGCCTGCCTTTCCCCAGTGCTCTGCAAGCTCTCCAGGACAACAGCAAATCTGGGGCTGTGTGCTTTCTTTCGTTCTGAACAAGTGTTAGTGTTTTCTGCACAAAAGCGCTTCTGTGACGCAATGTGAACACTTCTGCTTCCCAGGCACAGAGAAGGTGCTAGCAAGGAATTCTCTGCCTGCCTTTCCCCAGTGCTCTGCAAGCTCTCCAGGACAACATAGAATCTGGGGCTCTGTGCTTTCTTTCGTTCTGAACAAGTGTTACTGTTTTCTGCACAAAAGCGATTCTGCGAAGCAATGTGAACACTTCTGCTTCCCAGGCACAGAGAAGGTGCTAGCAGGGAATTCTCTGCCTGCCTTTCCCCAGTGCTCTGCAAGCTCTCCAGGACAACATAAAATCTGGGGCTCTGTGCTTTCTTTCGTTCTGAACAAGTGTTGCTGTTTTCTGCACAAAAACGATTCTGAGAAGCAATGAGAACACTCTGCTTCCCAGGCACAGAGAAGGTGCTAGCAGGGAATTCTCTGCCTGCCTTTCCCCAGTGCTCTGCAAGCTCTCCAGGACAACATCGAATCTGGGGCTCTGTGCTTTCTTTCCTTCTGAACAAGTGTTAGTGTTTTCTGCATAAAAGCGATTCTGCGAAGCAATGTGAACACTTCTGCCTCCCAGGCACAGAGAAGGTGCTAGCAGGGAATTCTCTGCCTGCCTTTCCCCAGTGCTCTGCAAGCTCTCCAGGACAACAGCAAATCTGGGGCTCTGTGCTTTCTTTCCTTCTGCACAAGTGTTAGTGTTTTCTGCACAAAAGCGCTTCTGTGAGGCAATGTGAACACTTCTGCTTCCCAGGCACAGAGAAGGTGCTAGCAGGGAATTCTCTGCCTGCCTTTCCCCAGTGCTCTGCAAGCTCTCCAGGACAACATAGAATCTGGGGCTCTGTGCTTTCTTTCCTTCTGAACAATTGTTAGTGTTTTCCGCACAAAAGCGATTCTGCGAAGCAATGTGAACACTTGTGCTTCCCAGGCACAGAGAAGGTGCTAGCAGGGAATTCTCTGCCTGCCTTTCCCCAGTGCTCTGCAAGCTCTCCAGGGCAACATCAAATCTGGGGCTCTGTGCTTTCTTTCGTTCTGAACAAGTGTTAGTGTTTTCTGCACTAAAGCGATTCTGCGAAGCAATGTGAACACTTCTGCTTCCCAGGCACAGAGAAGGTGCTAGCAGGGAATTCTCTGCCTGCCTTTCCCCAGTGCTCTGCAAGCTCTCCAGGACAACAGCAAACCTGGGGCTCTGTGCTTTCTTTCGTTCTGAACAAGTGTTGCTGTTTTCTGCACAAAAGCAATTCTGCGAAGCAATGTGAACACTTTTCCTTCCCAGGCACAGAGAAGGTGCTAGCAGGGAATTCTCTGCCTGCCTTTCCCCAGTGCTCTGCAAGCTCTCCAGGACAACATAGAATCTGGGGCTCTGTGCTTTCTTTCGTTCTGAACAAGTGTTAGTGTTTTCTGCACAAAAGCGATTCTGTGAAGCAATGTGAACACTTCTGCTTCCCAGGCACAGAGAAGGTGCTAGCAGGGAATTCTCTGCCTGCCTTTCCCCAGTGCTCTGCAAGCTCTCCAGGACAACATCAAATTTGGGGCTCTGTGCTTTCTTTCATTCTGAACAAGTGTTACTGTTTTCTGCACAAAAGCGATTCTGCGAAGCAATGTGAACACTTCTGCTTCCCAGGCACAGAGAAGGTGCTAGCAGGGAATTCTCTGCCTGCCTTTCCCCAGTGCTCTGCAAGCTCTCCAGGACAACATAGAATCTGGGGCTCTGTGCTTTCTTTCGTTCTGAACAAGTGTTACTGTTTTCTGCACAAAAGCGATTCTGAGAAGCAATATGAACACTTCTGCTTCCCAGGCACAGAGAAGGTGCTATCAGGGAATTCTCTGCCTGCCTTTCCCCAGTGCTCTGCAAGCTCTCCAGGACAACATAGAATCTGGGGCTCTGTGCTTTCTTTCGTTCTGAACAAGTGTTACTGTTTTCTGCACAAAAGCGATTCTGCGAAGCAATGTGAACACTTCTGCTTCCCAGGCACAGAGAAGGTGCTAGCAGGGAATTCTCTGCCTGCCTTTCCCCAGTGCTCTGCAAGCTCTCCAGGACAACATAGAATCTGGGGCTCTGTGCTTTCTTTCGTTCTGAACAAGTGTTAGTGTTTTCTGCACAAAAGCGATTCTGCGAAGCAATGTGAAAACTCTGCTTCCCAGGCACAGAGAAGGTGCTTGCAGGGAATTCTCTGCCTGCCTTTCCCCAGTGCTCTGCAAGCTCTCCAGGACAACAGCAAATCTGGGGCTCTGTGCTTTCTTTCATTCTGAACAACTGTTACTGTTTTCTGCACAAAAGCGATTCTGCGAAGCAATGTGAACACTTCTGCTTCCCAGGCACAGAGAAGGTGCTAGCAGGGAATTCTCTGCCTGCCTTTCCCCAGTGCTCTGCAAGCTCTCCAGGACAACATAGAATCTGGGGCTCTGTGCTTTCTTTCGTTCTGAACAAGTGTTACTGTTTTCTGCACAAAAGCGATTCTGTGAGGCAATGTGAACACTTCTGCTTCCCAGGCACAGAGAAGGTGCTAGCAGGGAATTCTCTGCCTGCCTTTCCCCAGTGCTCTGCAAGCCCTCCAGGACAACAGCAAATCTGGGGCTCTGTGCTTTCTTTCGTTCTGAACAAGTGTTAGTGTTTTCTGCACAAAAGCGCTTCTGTGACGCAATGTGAACACTTCTGCTTCCCAGGCACAGAGAAGGTGCTAGCAAGGAATTCTCTGCCTGCCTTTCCCCAGTGCTCTGCAAGCTCTCCAGGACAACATAGAATCTGGGGCTCTGTGCTTTCTTTCGTTCTGAACAAGTGCTACTGTTTTCTGCACAAAAGCGATTCTGAGGAGCAATATGATCACTTCTGCTTCCCAGGCACAGAGAAGGTGCTAGCAGGGAATTCTCTGCCTGCCTTTCCCCAGTGCTCTGCAAGCTCTCCAGGGCAACATCAGATCTGGGGCTCTGTGTTTTCTTTCATTCTGAACAAGTATTAGTGTTTTCTGCACAAAAGCGATTCTGCGAAGCAATGTGAACACTTCTGCTTCCCAGGCACAGAGAAGGTGCTAGCAGGGAATTCTCTGCCTGCCTTTCCCCAGTGCTCTGCAAGCTCTCCAGGACAACATAGAATCTGGGGCTCTGTGCTTTCTTTCCTTCTGAACAAGTGTTACTGTTTTCTGCACAAAAGCGATTCTGCGAAGCAATGTGAACACTTCTGCTTCCCAGGCACAGAGAAGGTGCTAGCAGGGAATTCTCTGCCTGCCTTTCCCCAGTGCTCTGCAAGCTCTCCAGGACAACAGCAAATATGGGGCTCTGTGCTTTCTTTCGTTCTGAACAAGTGTTAGTGTTTTCTGCACAAAAGCGATTCTGCGAAGCAATGTGAACACTTCTGCTTCCCAGGCACAGAGAAGGTGCTTGCAGGGAATTCTCTGCCTGCCTTTCCCCAGTGCTCTGCAAGCTCTCCAGGACAACATAAAATCTGGGGCTCTGTGCTTTCTTTCGTTCTGAACAAGTGTTGCTGTTTTCTGCACAAAAACGATTCTGAGAAGCAATGAGAACACTCTGCTTCCCAGGCACAGAGAAGGTGCTAGCAGGGAATTCTCTGCCTGCCTTTCCCCAGTGCTCTGCAAGCTCTCCAGGGCAACAGCAAACCTGGGGCTCTGTGCTTTCTTTTGTTCTGAACAAGTGTTAGTGTTTTCTGCACAAAAGCGATTCTGCGAAGCAATGTGAACACTTCTGCTTCCCAGGCACAGAGAAGGTGCTAGCAGGGAATTCTCTGCCTGCCTTTCCCCAGTGCTCTGCAAGCTCTCCAGGACAACATAGAGTCTGGGGCTCTGTGCTTTCTTTCCTTCTGAACAAGTGTTACTGTTTTCTGCACAAAAGCGATTCTGTGAGGCAATGTGAACACTACTGCTTCCCAGGCACAGAGAAGGTGCTAGCAGGGAATTCTCTGCCTGCCTTTCCCCAGTGCTCTGCAAGCTCTCCAGGACAACATAGAATCTGGGGCTCTGTGCTTTCTTTCATTCTGAACAAGTGTTAGTGTTTTCTGCACAAAAGCGATTCTGCGAAGCAATGTGAACACTTCTGCCTCCCAGGCACAGAGAAGGTGCTAGCAGGGAATTCTCTGCCTGCCTTTCCCCAGTGCTCTGCAAGCTCTCCAGGACAACAGCAAATCTGGGGCTCTGTGCTTTCTTTCCTTCTGAACAAGTGTTAGTGTTTTCTGCACAAAAGCGATTCTGCGAAGCAATGTGAACACTTCTGCTTCCCAGGCACAGAGAAGGTGCTAGCAGGGAATTCTCTGCCTGCCTTTCCCCAGTGCTCTGCAAGCTCTCCAGGACAACAGCAAATCTGGGGCTCTGTGCTTTCTTTCCTTCTGAACAAGTGTTACTGTTTTCTGCACAAAAGCGATTCTGCGAAGCAATGTGAACACTTCTGCTTCCCAGGCACAGAGAAGGTGCTAGCAGGGAATTCTCTGCCTGCCTTTCCCCAGTGCTCTGCAAGCTCTCCAGGACAACAGCAAACCTGGGGCTCTGTGCTTTCTTTCATTCTGAACAAGTGTTGCTGTTTTCTGCACAAAAGCGATTCTGAGAAGCAATGTGAACACTTCTGCTTCCCAGGCACAGAGAAGGTGCTAGCAGGGAATTCTCTGCCTGCCTTTCCCCAGTGCTCTGCAAGCTCTCCAGGACAACATAGAATCTGGGGCTCTGTGCTTTCTTTCGTTCTGAACAAGTGTTACTGTTTTCTGCACAAAAGCGATTCTGAGAAGCTATATGAACACTTCTGCTTCCCAGGCACAGAGAAGGTGCTAGCAGGGAATTCTCTGCCTGCCTTTCCCCAGTGCTCTGCAAGCTCTCCAGGACAACATAGAATCTGGGGCTCTCTGCTTTCTTTCGTTCTGAACAAGTGTTACTGTTTTCTGCACAAAAGCGATTCTGCGAAGCAATGTGAACACTTCTGCTTCCCAGGCACAGAGAAGGTGCTTGCAGGGAATTCTCTGCCTGCCTTTCCCCAGTGCTCTGCAAGCTCTCCAGGACAACAGCAAATCTGGGGCTCTGTGCTTTCTTTCGTTCTGAACAAGTGTTAGTGTTTTCTGCACAAAAGCGATTCTGTGAGGCAATGTGAACAGTTCTGCTTCCCAGGCACAGAGAAGGTGCTAGCAGGGAATTCTCTGCCTGCCTTTCCCCAGTGCTCTGCAAGCTCTCCAGGACAACATAAAATCTGGGGCTCTGTGCTTTCTTTCGTTCTGAACAAATGTTGCTGTTTTCTGCACAAAAACGATTCTGAGAAGCAATGAGAACACTCTGCTTCCCAGGCACAGAGAAGGTGCTAGCAGGGAATTCTCTGCCTGCCTTTCCCCAGTGCTCTGCAAGCTCTCCAGGACAACAGCAAATCTGGGGCTGTGTGCTTTCTTTCGTTCTGAACAAGTGTTAGTGTTTTCTGCACAAAAGCGATTCTGCGAAGCAATGTGAACACTTCTGCTTCCCAGGCACAGAGAAGGTGCTAGCAGGGAATTCTCTGCCTGCCTTTCCCCAGTGCTCTGCAAGCTCTCCAGGACAACAGCAAATCTGGGGCTCTGTGCTTTCTTTCCTTCTGAACAAGTGTTAGTGTTTTCTGCACAAAAGCGATTCTGCGAAGCAATGTGAACACTTGTGCTTCCCAGGCACAGAGAAGGTGCTAGCAGGGAATTCTCTGCCTGCCTTTCCCCAGTGCTCTGCAAGCTCTCCAGGACAACATCAAATTTGGGGCTCTGTGCTTTCTTTCGTTCTGAACAAGTGTTGCTGTTTTCTGCACAAAAGCGATTCTGCGAAGCAATGTGAACAGTTCTGCTTCCCAGGCACAGAGAAGGTGCTAGCAGGGAATTCTCTGCCTGCCCTTCCCCAGTGCTCTGCAAGCTCTCCAGGACAACATAGAATCTGGGGCTCTGTGCTTTCTTTCATTCTGAACAAGTGTTGCTGTTTTCTGCACAAAAGCGATTCTGAGAAGCAATGGGAACACTTCTGCTTCCCAGGCACAGAGAAGGTGCTAGCAGGGAATTCTCTGCCTGCCTTTCCCCAGTGCTCTGCAAGCTCTCCAGGACAACATAGAATCTGGGGCTCTGTGCTTTCTTTCGTTCTGAACAAGTGTTACTGTTTTCTGCACAAAAGCGATTCTGCGAAGCAATGTGAACACTTCTGCTTCCCAGGCACAGAGAAGGTGCTAGCAGGGAATTCTCTGCCTGCCTTTCCCCAGTGCTCTGCAAGCTCTCCAGGACAACATAGAATCTGGGGCTCTGTGCTTTCTTTCATTCTGAACAAGTGTTACTGTTTTCTGCACAAAAGCGATTCTGCGAAGCAATGTGAACACTTCTGCTTCCCAGGCACAGAGAAGGTGCTATCAGGGAATTCTCTGCCTGCCTTTCCCCAGTGCTCTGCAAGCTCTCCAGGACAACAGCAAACCTGGGGCTCTGTGCTTTCTTTCATTCTGAACAAGTGTTGCTGTTTTCTGCACAAAAGCGATTCTGAGAAGCAATGTGAACACTTCTGCTTCCCAGGCACAGAGAAGGTGCTAGCAGGGAATTCTCTGCCTGCCTTTCCCCAGTGCTCTGCAAGCTCTCCAGGACAACATAGAATCTGGGGCTCTGTGCTTTCTTTCGTTCTGAACAAGTGTTAGTGTTTTCTGCACAAAAGCGATTCTGAGAAGCAATATGAACACTTCTGCTTCCCAGGCACAGAGAAGGTGCTAGCAGGGAATTCTCTGCCTGCCTTTCCCCAGTGCTCTGCAAGCTCTCCAGGACAACAGCAAATCTGGGGCTCTGTGCTTTCTTTCGTTCTGAACAAGTGTTAGTGTTTTCTGCACAAAAGCGATTCTGCGAAGCAATGTGAACACTTCTGCTTCCCAGGCACAGAGAAGGTGCTTGCAGGGAATTCTCTGCCTGCCTTTCCCCAGTGCTCTGCAAGCTCTCCAGGACAACATAGAATCTGGGGCTCTGTGCTTTCTTTCGTTCTGAACAAGTGTTAGTGTTTTCTGCACAAAAGCGATTCTGTGAGGCAATGTGAACACTTCTGCTTCCCAGGCACAGAGAAGGTGCTAGCAGGGAATTCTCTGCCTGCCTTTCCCCAGTGCTCTGCAAGCTCTCCAGGACAACATAGAATCTGGGGCTCTGTGCTTTCTTTCGTTCTGAACAAGTGTTGCTGTTTTCTGCACAAAAGCGATTCTGCGAAGCAATGTGAACACTTCTGCTTCCCAGGCACAGAGAAGGTGCTAGCAGGGAATTCTCTGCCTGCCTTTCCCCAGTGCTCTGCAAGCTCTCCAGGACAACATAGAATCTGGGGCTCTGTGCTTTCTTTCGTTCTGAACAAGTGTTACTGTTTTCTGCACAAAAGCGATTCTTAGAAGCAATATGAACACTTCTGCTTCCCAGGCACAGAGAAGGTGCTAGCAGGGAATTCTCTGCCTGCCTTTCTCCAGTGCTCTGCAAGCTCTCCAGGACAACAGCAAATCTGGGGCTCTGTGCTTTCTTTCGTTCTGAACAAGTGTTAGTGTTTTCTGCACAAAAGCGATTCTGCGAAGCAATGTGAACACTTCTGCTTCCCAGGCACAGAGAAGGTGCTAGCAGGGAATTCTCTGCCTGCCTTTCCCCAGTGCTCTGCAAGCTCTCCAAGACAACATCAAATCTGGGGCTCTGTGCTTTCTTTCATTCTGAACAAGTGTTACTGTTTTCTGCACAAAAGCGATTCTGCAAAGCAATGTGAACACTTCTGCTTCCCAGGCACAGAGAAGGTGCTAGCAGGGAATTCTCTGCCTGCCTTTCCCCAGTGCTCTGCAAGCTCTCCAGGACAACATAAAATCTGGGGCTCTGTGCTTTCTTACGTTCTGAACAAGTGTTACTGTTTTCTGCACAAAAGCGATTCTGCGAAGCAATGTGAACACTTCTGCTTCCCAGGCACAGAGAAGGTGCTAGCAGGGAATTCTCTGCCTGCCTTTCCCCAGTGCTCTGCAAGCTCTCCAGGACAACATAGAATCTGGGGCTCTGTGCTTTCTTTCGTTCTGAACAAGTGTTAGTGTTTTCTGCACAAAAGCGATTCTGCGAGGCAATGTGAACACTTCTGCTTCCCAGGCACAGAGAAGGTGCTAGCAGGGAATTCTCTGCCTGCCTTTCCCCAGTGCTCTGCAAGCTCTCCAGGACAACAGAGAATCTGGGGCTCTGTGCTTTCTTTCATTCTGAACAAGTGTTAGTGTTTTCTGCACAAAAGCGATTCTGCGAAGCAATGGGAACACTTCTGCTTCCCAGGCACAGAGAAGGTGCTAGCAGGGAATTCTCTGCCTGCCTTTCCCCAGTGCTCTGCAAGCTCTCCAGGACAACATAGAATCTGGGGCTCTCTGCTTTCTTTCGTTCTGAACAAGTGTTACTGTTTTCTGCACAAAAGCGATTCTGCGAAGCAGTGTGAACACTTCTGCTTCCCAGGCACAGAGAAGGTGCTAGCAGGGAATTCTCTGCCTGCCTTTCCCCAGTGCTCTGCAAGCTCTCCAGGACAACATAGAATCTGGGGCTCTGTGCTTTCTTTCCTTCTGAACAAGTGTTAGTGTTTTCTGCACAAAAGCGATTCTGCGAAGCAATGTGAACACTTCTGCTTCCCAGGCACAGAGAAGGTGCTAGCAGGGAATTCTCTGCCTGCCTTTCCCCAGTGCTCTGCAAGCTCTCCAGGACAACAGCAAATCTGGGGCTCTGTGCTTTCTTTCCTTCTGAACAAGTGTTAGTGTTTTCTGCACAAAAGCGATTCTGCGAAGCAATGTGAACACTTCTGCTTCCCAGGCACAGAGAAGGTGCTAGCAGGGAATTCTCTGCCTGCCTTTCCCCAGTGCTCTGCAAGCTCTCCAGGGCAACATCAAATCTGGGGCTCTGTGCTTTCTTTCATTCTGAACAAGTGTTAGTGTTTTCTGCACAAAAGCGATTCTGCGAAGCAATGTGAACACTTGTGCTTCCCAGGCACAGAGAAGGTGCTAGCAGGGAATTCTCTGCCTGCCTTTCCCCAGTGCTCTGCAAGCTCTCCAGGGCAACATAAAATCTGGGGCTCTGTGCTTTCTTTTGTTCTGAACAAGTGTTAGTGTTTTCTGCACAAAAGCGATTCTGCGAAGCAATGTGAACACTTGTGCTTCCCAGGCACAGAGAAGGTGCTATCAGGGAATTCTCTGCCTGCCTTTCCCCAGTGCTCTGCAAGCTCTCCAGGACAACATCAAATTTGGGGCTCTGTGCTTTCTTTCGTTCTGAACAAGTGTTGCTGTTTTCTGCACAAAAGCGATTCTGCGAAGCAATGTGAACAGTTCTGCTTCCCAGGCACAGAGAAGGTGCTAGCAGGGAATTCTCTGCCTGCCTTTCCCCAGTGCTCTGCAAGCTCTCCAGGACAACAGCAAACCTGGGGCTCTGTGCTTTCTTTCATTCTGAACAAGTGTTGCTGTTTTCTGCACAAAAGCGATTCTGCGAAGCAATGTGAACACTTCTGCTTCCCAGGCACAGAGAAGGTGCTAGCAGGGAATTCTCTGCCTGCCTTTCCCCAGTGCTCTGCAAGCTCTCCAGGACAACAGCAAATCTGGGGCTCTGTGCTTTCTTTCGTTCTGAACAAGTGTTAGTGTTTTCTGCACAAAAGCGATTCTGCGAAGCAATGTGAACACTTCTGCTTCCCAGGCACAGAGAAGGTGCTAGCAGGGAATTCTCTGCCTGCCTTTCCCCAGTGCTCTGCAAGCTCTCCAGGACAACATAGAATCTGGGGCTCTGTGCTTTCTTTCCTTCTGAACAAGTGTTAGTGTTTTCTGCACAAAAGCGATTCTGTGAGGCAATGGGAACACTTCTGCTTCCCAGGCACAGAGAAGGTGCTAGCAGGGAATTCTCTGCCTGCCTTTCCCCAGTGCTCTGCAAGCTCTCCAGGACAACATAAAATCTGGGGCTCTGTGCTTTCTTTCGTTCTGAACAAATGTTGCTGTTTTCTGCACAAAAACGATTCTGAGAAGCAATGAGAACACTCTGCTTCCCAGGCACAGAGAAGGTGCTAGCAGGGAATTCTCTGCCTGCCTTTCCCCAGTGCTCTGCAAGCTCTCCAGGACAACAGCAAATCTGGGGCTGTGTGCTTTCTTTCGTTCTGAACAAGTGTTAGTGTTTTCTGCACAAAAGCGATTCTGCGAAGCAATGTGAACACTTCTGCTTCCCAGGCACAGAGAAGGTGCTAGCAGGGAATTCTCTGCCTGCCTTTCCCCAGTGCTCTGCAAGCTCTCCAGGACAACATCAAATTTGGGGCTCTGTGCTTTCTTTCGTTCTGAACAAGTGTTGCTGTTTTCTGCACAAAAGCGATTCTGCGAAGCAATGTGAACAGTTCTGCTTCCCAGGCACAGAGAAGGTGCTAGCAGGGAATTCTCTGCCTGCCTTTCCCCAGTGCTCTGCAAGCTCTCCAGGACAACAGCAAACCTGGGGCTCTGTGCTTTCTTTCATTCTGAACAAGTGTTGCTGTTTTCTGCACAAAAGCGATTCTGAGAAGCAATGTGAACACTTCTGCTTCCCAGGCACAGAGAAGGTGCTAGCAGGGAATTCTCTGCCTGCCTTTCCCCAGTGCTCTGCAAGCTCTCCAGGACAACATAGAATCTGGGGCTCTGTGCTTTCTTTCGTTCTGAACAAGTGTTACTGTTTTCTGCACAAAAGCGATTCTGAGAAGCAATGTGAACACTTCTGCTTCCCAGGCACAGAGAAGGTGCTAGCAGGGAATTCTCTGCCTGCCTTTCCCCAGTGCTCTGCAAGCTCTCCAGGGCAACATCAAATCTGGGGCTCTGTGCTTTCTTTCGTTCTGAACAAGTGTTAGTGTTTTCTGCACAAAAGCGATTCTGCGAAGCAATGTGAACACTTCTGCTTCCCAGGCACAGAGAAGGTGCTAGCAGGGAATTCTCTGCCTGCCTTTCCCCAGTGCTCTGCAAGCTCTCCAGGGCAACATCAAATCTGGGGCTCTGTGCTTTCTTTTGTTCTGAACAAGTGTTAGTGTTTTCTGCACAAAAGCGATTCTGCGAAGCAATGTGAACACTTGTGCTTCCCAGGCACAGAGAAGGTGCTAGCAGGGAATTCTCTGCCTGCCTTTCCCCAGTGCTCTGCAAGCTCTCCAGGACAACATCAAATTTGGGGCTCTGTGCTTTCTTTCGTTCTGAACAAGTGTTGCTGTTTTCTGCACAAAAGCGATTCTGCGAAGCAATGTGAACACTTCTGCTTCCCAGGCACAGAGAAGGTGCTAGCAGGGAATTCTCTGCCTGCCTTTCCCCAGTGCTCTGCAAGCTCTCCAGGGCAACAGCAAACCTGGGGCTCTGTGCTTTCTTTCATTCTGAACAAGTGTTGCTGTTTTCTGCACAAAAGCGATTCTGAGAAGCAATGTGAACACTTCTGCTTCCCAGGCACAGAGAAGGTGCTAGCAGGGAATTCTCTGCCTGCCTTTCCCCAGTGCTCTGCAAGCTCTCCAGGACAACAGCAAATCTGGGGCTCTGTGCTTTCTTTCGTTCTGAACAAGTGTTACTGTTTTCTGCACAAAAGCGATTCTGAGAAGCAATGTGAACACTTCTGCTTCCCAGGCACAGAGAAGGTGCTAGCAGGGAATTCTCTGCCTGCCTTTCCCCAGTGCTCTGCAAGCTCTCCAGGGCAACATCAAATCTGGGGCTCTGTGCTTTCTTTCGTTCTGAACAAGTGTTAGTGTTTTCTGCACAAAAGCGATTCTGCGAAGCAATGTGAACACTTCTGCTTCCCAGGCACAGAGAAGGTGCTAGCAGGGAATTCTCTGCCTGCCTTTCCCCAGTGCTCTGCAAGCTCTCCAGGGCAACATCAAATCTGGGGCTCTGTGCTTTCTTTTGTTCTGAACAAGTGTTAGTGTTTTCTGCACAAAAGCGATTCTGCGAAGCAATGTGAACACTTGTGCTTCCCAGGCACAGAGAAGGTGCTAGCAGGGAATTCTCTGCCTGCCTTTCCCCAGTGCTCTGCAAGCTCTCCAGGACAACATCAAATTTGGGGCTCTGTGCTTTCTTTCGTTCTGAACAAGTGTTGCTGTTTTCTGCACAAAAGCGATTCTGCGAAGCAATGTGAACACTTCTGCTTCCCAGGCACAGAGAAGGTGCTAGCAGGGAATTCTCTGCCTGCCTTTCCCCAGTGCTCTGCAAGCTCTCCAGGGCAACAGCAAACCTGGGGCTCTGTGCTTTCTTTCATTCTGAACAAGTGTTGCTGTTTTCTGCACAAAAGCGATTCTGCGAAGCAATGTGAACACTTCTGCTTCCCAGGCACAGAGAAGGTGCTTGCAGGGAATTCTCTGCCTGCCTTTCCCCAGTGCTCTGCAAGCTCTCCAGGACAACATAGAATCTGGGGCTCTGTGCTTTCTTTCGTTCTGAACAAGTGTTAGTGTTTTCTGCACAAAAGCGATTCTGTGAGGCAATGGGAACACTTCTGCTTCCCAGGCACAGAGAAGGTGCTAGCAGGGAATTCTCTGCCTGCCTTTCCCCAGTGCTCTGCAAGCTCTCCAGGACAACATAAAATCTGGGGCTCTGTGCTTTCTTTCGTTCTGAACAAATGTTGCTGTTTTCTGCACAAAAACGATTCTGAGAAGCAATGAGAACACTCTGCTTCCCAGGCACAGAGAAGGTGCTAGCAGGGAATTCTCTGCCTGCCTTTCCCCAGTGCTCTGCAAGCTCTCCAGGACAACAGCAAATCTGGGGCTGTGTGCTTTCTTTCGTTCTGAACAAGTGTTAGTGTTTTCTGCACAAAAGCGATTCTGCGAAGCAATGTGAACACTTCTGCTTCCCAGGCACAGAGAAGGTGCTAGCAGGGAATTCTCTGCCTGCCTTTCCCCAGTGCTCTGCAAGCTCTCCAGGACAACATAGAATCTGGGGCTCTGTGCTTTCTTTCCTTCTGAAGAAGTGTTAGTGTTTTCTGCACAAAAGCGATTCTGTGAGGCAATGGGAACACTTCTGCTTCCCAGGCACAGAGAAGGTGCTAGCAGGGAATTCTCTGCCTGCCTTTCCCCAGTGCTCTGCAAGCTCTCCAGGACAACATAAAATCTGGGGCTCTGTGCTTTCTTTCGTTCTGAACAAATGTTGCTGTTTTCTGCACAAAAACGATTCTGAGAAGCAATGAGAACACTCTGCTTCCCAGGCACAGAGAAGGTGCTAGCAGGGAATTCTCTGCCTGCCTTTCCCCAGTGCTCTGCAAGCTCTCCAGGACAACAGCAAATCTGGGGCTCTGTGCTTTCTTTCGTTCTGAACAAGTGTTAGTGTTTTCTGCACAAAAGCGATTCTGCGAAGCAATGTGAACACTTCTGCTTCCCAGGCACAGAGAAGGTGCTAGCAGGGAATTCTCTGCCTGCCTTTCCCCAGTGCTCTGCAAGCTCTCCAGGGCAACATAAAATCTGGGGCTCTGTGCTTTCTTTCCTTCTGAACAAGTGTTGCTGTTTTCTGCACAAAAGCGATTCTGCGAAGCAATGTGAACACTTGTGCTTCCCAGGCACAGAGAAGGTGCTAGCAGGGAATTCTCTGCCTGCCTTTCCACAGTGCTCTGCAAGCTCTCCAGGACAACAGCAAACCTGGGGCTCTGTGCTTTCTTTCATTCTGAACAAGTGTTGCTGTTTTCTGCACAAAAGCGATTCTGAGAAGCAATGTGAACACTTCTGCTTCCCAGGCACAGAGAAGGTGCTAGCAGGGAATTCTCTGCCTGCCTTTCCCCAGTGCTCTGCAAGCTCTCCAGGACAACATAGAATCTGGGGCTCTGTGCTTTCTTTCGTTCTGAACAAGTGTTACTGTTTTCTGCACAAAAGCGATTCTGAGAAGCAATATGAACACTTCTGCTTCCCAGGCACAGAGAAGGTGCTAGCAGGGAATTCTCTGCCTGCCTTTCCCCAGTGCTCTGCAAGCTCTCCAGGACAACATAGAATCTGGGGCTCTGTGCTTTCTTTCGTTCTGAACAAGTGTTAGTGTTTTCTGCACAAAAGCGATTCTGCGAAGCAATGTGAACACTTCTGCTTCCCAGGCACAGAGAAGGTGCTTGCAGGGAATTCTCTGCCTGCCTTTCCCCAGTGCTCTGCAAGCTCTCCAGGACAACATAGAATCTGGGGCTCTGTGCTTTCTTTCGTTCTGAACAAGTGTTAGTGTTTTCTGCACAAAAGCGATTCTGTGAGGCAATGGGAACACTTCTGCTTCCCAGGCACAGAGAAGGTGCTATCAGGGAATTCTCTGCCTGCCTTTCCCCAGTGCTCTGCAAGCTCTCCAGGACAACATAAAATCTGGGGCTCTGTGCTTTCTTTCGTTCTGAACAAGTGTTGCTGTTTTCTGCACAAAAACGATTCTGAGAAGCAATGAGAACACTCTGCTTCCCAGGCACAGAGAAGGTGCTAGCAGGGAATTCTCTGCCTGCCTTTCCCCAGTGCTCTGCAAGCTCTCCAGGACAACAGCAAATCTGGGGCTCTGTGCTTTCTTTCGTTCTGAACAAGTGTTAGTGTTTTCTGCACAAAAGCGATTCTTCGAAGCAATGTGAACACTTCTGCTTCCCAGGCACAGAGAAGGTGCTAGCAGGGAATTCTCTGCCTGCCTTTCCCCAGTGCTCTGCAAGCTCTCCAGGACAACATAGAATCTGGGGCTCTGTGCTTTCTTTCGTTCTGAACAAGTGTTAGTGTTTTCTGCACAAAAGCGATTCTGTGAAGCAATGTGAACACTTCTGCTTCCCAGGCAGGGAGAAGGTGCTAGCAGGGAATTCTCTGCCTGCCTTTCCCCAGTGCTCTGCAAGCTCTCCAGGACAACATAGAATCTGGGGCTCTGTGCTTTCTTTCGTTCTGAACAAGTGTTAGTGTTTTCTGCACAAAAGCGATTCTGCGAAGCAATGTGAACACTTCTGCTTCCCAGGCACAGAGAAGGTGCTAGCAGGGAATTCTCTGCCTGCCTTTCCCCAGTGCTCTGCAAGCTCTCCAGGGCAACATCAAATTTGGGGCTCTGTGCTTTCTTTCGTTCTGAACAAGTGTTACTGTTTTCTGCACAAAAGCGATTCTGCGAAGCAATGTGAACACTTCTGCTTCCCAGGCACAGAGAAGGTGCTAGCAGGGAATTCTCTGCCTGCCTTTCCCCAGTGCTCTGCAAGCTCTCCAGGACAACATAAAATCTGGGGCTCTGTGCTTTCTTTCATTCTGAACAAGTGTTAGTGTTTTCTGCACAAAAGCGATTCTGCGAAGCAATGTGAACACTTCTGCTTCCCAGGCACAGAGAAGGTGCTAGCAGGGAATTCTCTGCCTGCCTTTCCCCAGTGCTCTGCAAGCTCTCCAGGACAACATAGAATCTGGGGCTCTGTGCTTTCTTTCGTTCTGAACAAGTGTTACTGTTTTCTGCACAAAAGCGATTCTGAGAAGCAATGTGAACACTTCTGCTTCCCAGGCACAGAGAAGGTGCTATCAGGGAATTCTCTGCCTGCCTTTCCCCAGTGCTCTGCAAGCTCTCCAGGGCAACATCAAATCTGGGGCTCTCTGCTTTCTTTCATTCTGAACAAGTGTTACTGTTTTCTGCACAAAAGCGATTCTGCGAAGCAATGTGAACACTTCTGCTTCCCAGGCACAGAGAAGGTGCTAGCAGGGAATTCTCTGCCTGCCTTTCCCCAGTGCTCTGCAAGCTCTCCAGGACAACAGCAAACCTGGGGCTCTGTGCTTTCTTTCGTTCTGAACAAGTGTTGCTGTTTTCTGCACAAAAGCGATTCTGCGAAGCAATGTGAACACTTCTGCTTCCCAGGCACAGAGAAGGTGCTAGCAGGGAATTCTCTGCCTGCCTTTCCACAGTGCTCTGCAAGCTCTCCAGGACAACATAGAATCTGGGGCTCTGTGCTTTCTTTCGTTCTGAACAAGTGTTACTGTTTTCTGCACAAAAGCGATTCTGAGAAGCAATGTGAACACTTCTGCTTCCCAGGCACAGAGAAGGTGCTAGCAGGGAATTCTCTGCCTGCCTTTCCCCAGTGCTCTGCAAGCTCTCCAGGACAACATAGAATCTGGGGCTCTGTGCTTTCTTTCCTTCTGAACAAGTGTTAGTGTTTTCTGCACAAAAGCGATTCTGCGAAGCAATGTGAACACTTCTGCTTCCCAGGCACAGAGAAGGTGCTAGCAGGGAATTCTCTGCCTGCCTTTCCCCAGTGCTCTGCAAGCTCTCCAGGACAACATAGAATCTGGGGCTCTGTGCTTTCTTTCGTTCTGAACAAGTGTTAGTGTTTTCTGCACAAAAGCGATTCTGCGAAGCAATGTGAACACTTCTGCTTCCCAGGCACAGAGAAGGTGCTTGCAGGGAATTCTCTGCCTGCCTTTCCCCAGTGCTCTGCAAGCTCTCCAGGACAACAGCAAATCTGGGGCTCTGTGCTTTCTTTCATTCTGAACAAGTGTTAGTGTTTTCTGCACAAAAGCGATTCTGCGAAGCAATGTGAACACTTCTGCTTCCCAGGCACAGAGAAGGTGCTAGCAGGGAATTCTCTGCCTGCCTTTCCCCAGTGCTCTGCAAGCTCTCCAGGACAACATAGAATCTGGGGCTCTGTGCTTTCTTTCGTTCTGAACAAGTGTTAGTGTTTTCTGCACAAAAGCGATTCTGTGAGGCAATGTGAACACTTCTGCTTCCCAGGCACAGAGAAGGTGCTAGCAGGGAATTCTCTGCCTGCCTTTCCCCAGTGCTCTGCAAGCTCTCCAGGACAACAGCAAATCTGGGGCTCTGTGCTTTCTTTCGTTCTGAACAAGTGTTAGTGTTTTCTGCAGAAAAGCGATTCTGTGACGCAATGTGAACACTTCTGCTTCCCAGGCACAGAGAAGGTGCTAGCAAGGAATTCTCTGCCTGCCTTTCCCCAGTGCTCTGCAGGGTATCCAGGACAACATAGAATCTGGGGCTCTGTGCTTCCTTTCGTTCTGAACAAGTGTTACTGTTTTCTGCACAAAAGCGATTCTGAGAAGCAATATGATCACTTCTGCTTCCCAGGCACAGAGAAGGTGCTAGCAGGGAATTCTCTGCCTGCCTTTCCCCAGTGCTCTGCAAGCTCTCCAGGGCAACATCAGATCTGGGGCTCTGTGCTTTCTTTCGTTCTGAACAAGTATTAGTGTTTTCTGCACAAAAGCGATTCTGCGAAGCAATGTGAACACTTCTGCTTCCCAGGCACAGAGAAGGTGCTAGCAGGGAATTCTCTGCCTGCCT
This sequence comes from Strix aluco, assembly GCF_031877795.1. Classification (NCBI taxonomy): domain Eukaryota; kingdom Metazoa; phylum Chordata; class Aves; order Strigiformes; family Strigidae; genus Strix; species Strix aluco. The sequence continues at coordinate 4,118,582 of NW_027436647.1, forward strand.
TTCCCCAGTGCTCTGCAAGCTCTCCAGGACAACATAGAATCTGGGGCTCTGTGCTTTCTTTCCTTCTGAACAAGTGTTACTGTTTTCTGCACAAAAGCGATTCTGCGAAGCAATGTGAACACTTCTGCTTCCCAGGCACAGAGAAGGTGCTAGCAGGGAATTCTCTGCCTGCCTTTCCCCAGTGCTCTGCAAGCTCTCCAGGACAACAGCAAATCTGGGGCTCTGTGCTTTCTTTCGTTCTGAACAAGTGTTAGTGTTTTCTGCACAAAAGCGATTCTGCGAAGCAATGTGAACACTTCTGCTTCCCAGGCACAGAGAAGGTGCTTGCAGGGAATTCTCTGCCTGCCTTTCCCCAGTGCTCTGCAAGCTCTCCAGGACAACATAAAATCTGGGGCTCTGTGCTTTCTTTCGTTCTGAACAAGTGTTGCTGTTTTCTGCACGAAAACGATTCTGAGAAGCAATGAGAACACTCTGCTTCCCAGGCACAGAGAAGGTGCTAGCAGGGAATTCTCTGCCTGCCTTTCCCCAGTGCTCTGCAAGCTCTCCAGGACAACAGCAAACCTGGGGCTCTGTGCTTTCTTTTGTTCTGAACAAGTGTTAGTGTTTTCTGCACAAAAGCGATTCTGCGAAGCAATGTGAACACTTCTGCTTCCCAGGCACAGAGAAGGTGCTAGCAGGGAATTCTCTGCCTGCCTTTCCCCAGTGCTCTGCAAGCTCTCCAGGACAACATAGAATCTGGGGCTCTGTGCTTTCTTTCCTTCTGAACAAGTGTTACTGTTTTCTGCACAAAAGCGATTCTGTGAGGCAATGTGAACACTACTGCTTCCCAGGCACAGAGAAGGTGCTAGCAGGGAATTCTCTGCCTGCCTTTCCCCAGTGCTCTGCAAGCTCTCCAGGACAACATAGAATCTGGGGCTCTGTGCTTTCTTTCATTCTGAACAAGTGTTAGTGTTTTCTGCACAAAAGCGATTCTGCGAAGCAATGTTAACACTTCTGCCTCCCAGGCACAGAGAAGGTGCTAGCAGGGAATTCTCTGCCTGCCTTTCCCCAGTGCTCTGCAAGCTCTCCAGGACAACATAGAATCTGGGGCTCTGTGCTTTCTTTCCTTCTGCACAAGTGTTAGTGTTTTCTGCACAAAAGCGATTCTGCGAAGCAATGTGAACACTTCTGCTTCCCAGGCACAGAGAAGGTGCTAGCAGGGAATTCTCTGCCTGCCTTTCCCCAGTGCTCTGCAAGCTCTCCAGGACAACAGCAAATCTGGGGCTCTGTGCTTTCTTTCATTCTGAACAAGTGTTAGTGTTTTCTGCACAAATCGCTTCTGTGAGGCAATGTGAACACTTCTGCTTCCCAGGCACAGAGAAGGTGCTAGCAGGGAATTCTCTGCCTGCCTTTCCCCAGTGCTCTGCAGGCTCTCCAGGACAACATAGAATCTGGGGCTCTGTGCTTTCTTTCCTTCTGAACAAGTGTTAGTGTTTTCCGCACAAAAGCGATTCTGCGAAGCAATGTGAACACTTCTGCTTCCCAGGCACAGAGAAGGTGCTAGCAGGGAATTCTCTGCCTGCCTTTCCCCAGTGCTCTGCAAGCTCTCCAGGGCAACATCACATCTGGGGCTCTGTGCTTTCTTTCATTCTGAACAAGTGTTAGTGTTTTCTGCACAAAAGCGATTCTGCGAAGCAATGTGAACACTTCTGCTTCCCAGGCACAGAGAAGGTGCTAGCAGGGAATTCTCTGCCTGCCTTTCCCCAGTGCTCTGCAAGCTCTCCAGGACAACATAGAATCTGGGGCTCTGTGCTTTCTTTCGTTCTGAACAAGTGTTAGTGTTTTCTGCACAAAAGCGATTCTGCGAAGCAATGTGAACACTTCTGCTTCCCAGGCACAGAGAAGGTGCTTGCAGGGAATTCTCTGCCTGCCTTTCCCCAGTGCTCTGCAAGCACTCCAGGACAACAGCAAATCTGGGGCTGTGTGCTTTCTTTCGTTCTGAACAAGTGTTACTGTTTTCTGCACAAAAGCGATTCTGCGAAGCAATGTGAACACTTCTGCTTCCCAGGCACAGAGAAGGTGCTAGCAGGGAATTCTCTGCCTGTCTTTCCCCAGTGCTCTGCAAGCTCTCCAGGACAACATAGAATCTGGGGCTCTGTGCTTTCTTTCGTTCTGAACAAGTGTTACTGTTTTCTGCACAAAAGCGATTCTGAGATGCAATATGAACACTTCTGCTTCCCAGGCACAGAGAAGGTGCTAGCAGGGAATTCTCTGCCTGCCTTTCCCCAGTGCTCTGCAAGCTCTCCAGGGCAACAGCAAATCTGGGGCTCTGTGCTTTCTTTCGTTCTGAACAAGTGTTAGTGTTTTCTGCACAAAAGCGATTCTGCGAAGCAATGTGAACACTTCTGCTTCCCAGGCACAGAGAAGGTGCTAGCAGGGAATTCTCTGCCTGCCTTTCCCCAGTGCTCTGCAAGCTCTCCAGGACAACATAAAATCTGGGGCTCTGTGCTTTCTTTCGTTCTGAACAAGTGTTACTGTTTTCTGCACAAAAGCGATTCTGCGAAGCAATGTGAACACTTCTGCTTCCCAGGCACAGAGAAGGTGCTTGCAGGGAATTCTCTGCCTGCCTTTCCCCAGTGCTCTGCAAGCTCTCCAGGACAACAGCAAACCTGGGGCTCTGTGCTTTCTTTCATTCTGAACAAGTGTTGCTGTTTTCTGCACAAAAGCGATTCTGCGAAGCAATGTGAACACTTCTGCTTCCCAGGCACAGAGAAGGTGCTAGCAGGGAATTCTCTGCCTGCCTTTCCCCAGTGCTCTGCAAGCTCTCCAGGACAACAGCAAATCTGGGGCTCTGTGCTTTCTTTCATTCTGAACAAGTGTTAGTGTTTTCTGCACAAAACGCTTCTGTGAGGCAATGTGAACACTTCTGCTTCCCAGGCACAGAGAAGGTGCTAGCAGGGAATTCTCTGCCTGCCTTTCCCCAGTGCTCTGCAGGCTCTCCAGGACAACATAGAATCTGGGGCTCTGTGCTTTCTTTCCTTCTGAACAAGTGTTAGTGTTTTCCGCACAAAAGCGATTCTGCGAAGCAATGTGAACACTTCTGCTTCCCAGGCACAGAGAAGGTGCTAGCAGGGAATTCTCTGCCTGCCTTTCCCCAGTGCTCTGCAAGCTCTCCAGGGCAACATCACATCTGGGGCTCTGTGCTTTCTTTCATTCTGAACAAGTGTTAGTGTTTTCTGCAGAAAAGCGATTCTGCGAAGCAATGTGAACACTTCTGCTTCCCAGGCACAGAGAAGGTGCTAGCAGGGAATTCTCTGCCTGCCTTTCCCCAGTGCTCTGCAAGCTCTCCAGGACAACATAGAATCTGGGGCTCTGTGCTTTCTTTCGTTCTGAACAAGTGTTAGTGTTTTCTGCACAAAAGCGATTCTGCGAAGCAATGTGAACACTTCTGCTTCCCAGGCACAGAGAAGGTGCTAGCAGGGAATTCTCTGCCTGTCTTTCCCCAGTGCTCTGCAAGCTCTCCAGGACAACATAGAATCTGGGGCTCTGTGCTTTCTTTCGTTCTGAACAAGTGTTACTGTTTTCTGCACAAAAGCGATTCTGAGAAGCAATATGAACACTTCTGCTTCCCAGGCACAGAGAAGGTGCTAGCAGGGAATTCTCTGCCTGCCTTTCCCCAGTGCTCTGCAAGCACTCCAGGACAACAGCAAATCTGGGGCTGTGTGCTTTCTTTCGTTCTGAACAAGTGTTACTGTTTTCTGCACAAAAGCGATTCTGCGAAGCAATGTGAACACTTCTGCTTCCCAGGCACAGAGAAGGTGCTAGCAGGGAATTCTCTGCCTGCCTTTCCCCAGTGCTCTGCAAGCTCTCCAGGACAACATAGAATCTGGGGCTCTGTGCTTTCTTTCGTTCTGAACAAGTGTTACTGTTTTCTGCACAAAAGCGATTCTGCGAAGCAATGTGAACACTTCTGCTTCCCAGGCACAGAGAAGGTGCTAGCAGGGAATTCTCTGCCTGCCTTTCCCCAGTGCTCTGCAAGCTCTCCAGGACAACATAGAATCTGGGGCTCTGTGCTTTCTTTCCTTCTGAACAAGTGTTAGTGTTTTCTGCACAAAAGCGATTCTGCGAAGCAATGTGAACACTTCTGCTTCCCAGGCACAGAGAAGGTGCTAGCAGGGAATTCTCTGCCTGCCTTTCCCCAGTGCTCTGCAAGCTCTCCAGGACAACATCAAATTTTGGGCTCTGTGCTTTCTTTCGTTCTGAACAAGTGTTAGTGTTTTCTGCACAAAAGCGATTCTTGCGAAGCAATGTGAACACTTCTGCTTCCCAGGCACAGAGAAGGTGCTAGCAGGGAATTCTCTGCCTGCCTTTCCCCAGTGCTCTGCAAGCTCTCCAGGACAACATAGAATCTGGGGCTCTGTGCTTTCTTTCCTTCTGAACAAGTGTTACTGTTTTCTGCACAAAAGCGATTCTGCGAAGCAATGTGAACACTCTGCTTCCCAGGCACAGAGAAGGTGCTAGCAGGGAATTCTCTGCCTGCCTTTCCCCAGTGCTCTGCAAGCTCTCCAGGACAACATAGAATCTGGGGCTCTGTGCTTTCTTTCCTTCTGAACAAGTGTTAGTGTTTTCTGCACAAAAGCGATTCTGCGAAGCAATGTGAACACTTCTGCTTCCCAGGCACAGAGAAGGTGCTAGCAGGGAATTCTCTGCCTGCCTTTCCACAGTGCTCTGCAAGCTCTCCAGGACAACATCAAATCTGGGGCTCTGTGCTTGCTTTCGTTCTGAACAAGTGTTACTGTTTTCTGCAGAAAAGCGACTCTGCGAAGCAATGTGAACACTTCTGCTTCCCAGGCACAGAGAAGGTGCTTGCAGGGAATTCTCTGCCTGCCTTTCCCCAGTGCTCTGCAAGCTCTCCAGGGCAAGAGCGAATCTGAGACTCTGTGCTTTATTTCCGCCCGTATGTGCATTAATGTCCTCTGCTTTAAGGTGCGATGGTGGATCCTGGGATGCTGAGTGGTGGATGTGGATTGGTGGATGTTGGTAAGCTTCATTGTGGATCGTGGATTGTCGGGTGTTGGATGGTAAATGATGGATTGTTGATGATGGATGGTACATGTTGGATGGTGGATGGTGGAAATTGGGATGGTGGATGGCGGATAGTTTTTTGTATGATATTGGAAGGTGGATGGGTGGTGGTGGATGTTGAATGGAGGATGGTGTACGGTGTATTGTGGTATGGTATATGTTGGATGGTTGATGGTGGGAAGTTGGAGGGTGGATAGTGGATTGCTGATTGTGGGATGGTGGATGGTGGATTGTGGGATGGTGGATTGTGGGATGGTAAATTGTGGATGGTGTGAAGGTTGTTGGTGGGAAGGTGGATGGTCGATGGCTGATGTTTAATTGTGGGAACGTGGATGTTGGATTTTGGATGCTGGATTGTGGGATGGTGGATGTTGGACGGTGTGAAGGTGTTTGGTTGTTGGTGGATTGTGGGATGGTGGATGGTTGATGGTTGATGATGGATCGTGGAAGGTGGATGGTGGATGGTGGATAGTGGATTGTGGGATGGTGTATGTTGATGGTGGATGGTGGGAATCTGGATGGGGGATGGTGTTTTGTGGGATGGTGCATTGTGGGGATTTGTAAGGACCTCCTGGGGGAAATGGGCATGTGAGCAGTCCTGCATATGAGTAAGGCTGGTAAAGCCTCAGTGTTGGCAAGGATGTGATGAAATGACCCTGGAAGAATGAGGAAGAACCCAGGAAGTTAAACAACTTCAGGGTGTGGGTTTGGACGGAGGAAGAAGTTTGTACAATGTCGATGTGGCAGTTCTCATTCAATCAGAAGAGAGCTTAAGGAGCATGTGCAAAGCTAACTGTCCAATCAGAGAGAATTCTACCACGTGATTGTATCATGTGATTTTCACCTGCATTATAAAAGGCTTGTTTCACCATAATAAAATTGGCATTGCTTAATCAATCTGGTTGTCCGCATGTCCATCTCTCCCGCATATGGCTCCCTCTGCAGGGACCCACAGATTCGTACAAGTCTGATGAGGACTTGGTGATGTGCAATCACGGGTGGAAAGCTGGTCGAAACTGTTCCAGACGCTGCCCTGGTGTCTGAAGGAGAGAATCAATGCGCTGTAACTTTAAGGCTCCGTGAGAGGCGGTAGCCAGGGATCTGCCTCTGGCGGCAGCCAGGGAGGAATGGGGTCCACACTTACTAGAGATGAGCAAGCAGTGGTGAAACTCCTCCAACATATCCTCTCCGTGAGAGGGATAAAATATGACAAGTCCAACTTAGAAGGCTTATTAAAGTGGAGCCGAGAGAAAGGACTTATCCCCAGTCCAGGGCTTGTATTTGAAGCCGCTACCTGGGAAGCCATAGGGAAACTGCTATGGGACTCAGTTAGTGATGGAGGAAAGTCGGCAAAAGAAGTGACCGGTTACACCACGCTGTGGAAATTAATCCGAGAGACACTACAGGAGATGAGTAGTGAGTGTGCGGCTGCGGCTTCTGCCTCTGCAGCTCTCGGAGCATCTTCTAACTTTGATATATCAGCCACACCGCCGCTGCCGCTGCTACCGCACTGCCCTGGCCACAGCCAGAGGGATGGTCCGGCCCCTTCCCCCACCTCGGCCTCCTCGCCCCGGGGCGACGAGGGAGGGGGCTACTCTCTGCTGCTTGTGGCTCCCGCCACGCTGGGTCAGCCAAAAACTCTGTTTGCCTTATCAATTGTGCCGCCGGGACTGCAGCGAGCAGTGGGGGCTAAATCCAAAACTGCGTAATCAGGGGCTGGAAACAGCGGAAGTGTATCTGATGCGAACCGGAAAGGGACTGAGGAGAAACTGAAAGAGGCTAAAGACTCCAATAGTGGGCGGGACACAGATGAGGGTGTGGGTAGCAGGTACTTGTGCCCGCCTCTCCCTCCCTCACAAGTCAACGCCACAGAAGAACACACCCCCGCTTCACAAGTTGGCTCTTCAAACACTGAAACTTTACTCCTGCAGCTTGTAAACAGCCTTCAGAAACTGACTGTATCACAGGGAGAGAAGATGAAGCAGAAACCATATACGTTTTCGTCAAATACGGAACCACAACCATCTGCTCCTTCTGATCCATCGCTCGAATATTCAGCTCCCGTGCCTGCTACTAATTCCTTCTTCTCGTCATTACCAGAGACGGTGACTGCATCCCCGCCATCTCACCCTGCAACTTCACATCTTTTCTCTTCACAGGTGCAGAGTGCTGATGGAAAGGAATTATTAGAGATGCTATAGTAGAAGGATCTTTTATCCCAGAAAGCATACAAGCATTTCCAGTTTCTTTTAATACTGTTACTGGTGCCAATGAGTGGGATCCCTTAGATTGGAAGCTGCTTGAAAAGGTTAGGGCCTCAGTAGTACAAAATGGTCTCCACCATCAATTAACTATATCTTCTCATCATCATTGTTAATTCCAAAAGATATCGATCAAATAGCGGCAGTTATTTTAACTCCATCTCAAAAAATTATTTGAAAGCACGTGGGTGAAGTTAGCTAACAAACAGGTTCGTCCACGACCAGAGGGTGATCCCCTCTATCTTGTCCAAGCACAAATGCTATTGGGTACAGGGCCTTTCGCCGCAGTAGATCTACAGGCCAATTTTTCTAACGAAGTGTTAAGGTTATCACAGTCAATAGCCAGTCAGGCCCTAATGTCTGTACCTGATACAGAAGGAAAGAAACAGGACAAGTTTGTAACAGTAAAACAAGGACTTAATGAACCTTTTTCAAAATTTGTAGATCATCTTTATGACTCTCTAGAACAACAACCTGACATGACCCAAGAGATGAAGGAAAATAAATTTAAGTTAATGGCCTTCAAAAATGCTAATCCATCTACCAAACGGCTGTTAGTGACCCTCCCACATGGAGCATCTGTAGCTGACATGATTGAATTAACCAACAGAGGAATGCAACAGGCTAATGTTGCAGCCTATGCCGCTGCAGTGTGTGAAGCGGTTGCACCATTTTTTAACAATTTATTATGAGCCTAGTTATTAATAAGGAGCCCAGCTAGCTCAGTCGGTAGAGCATGGGGCAGAACAAGCCCGCAGAGGAGACGGCCACTGTCAGACTCCTGCTGCATATACTCTCTATGAGAGGGATAACTTATAATGAAACTTCTTTACGAAGGTTATTTAAATGGTGCAGAAACCACGGCTATCCTGCTGATACCCTCACTGCCTTTGAGCCAGCAAAATGGGCTGAAATAGGTGAATGGTATAAAACAAAGAAGGGGGAATTTTCTGGACGCACCACATAATCAACTAGCAATGACTTTATATATTCTTAATGGTGTTTTGATGTTTGTAGTGTTTGTCATTTTATGTTGTGTGAGTGATAAGTGTAAGAGGCCTCTTTGTGTGATTGTTTTCTGTGTGTGAGATGCAGCCCAGCTGCAGCTGCGGAGTGTGGAGCGCTCTGACAGAGCACCCAAGTGCCTGCTGGGTCATCGGTGCAGCCTGTTTCTTCGAACTAAGTGTTTCAAGTGTCATAAGGCTCAAGTGTTAGCAAAAAACCTGGAAAGTGCTAACTGGGAAGGACCATATCCCTTGATAACCGGGGGAAGAGGTTATGCTTGTGTCTCCACAGGTCACAGTCCCCACAGGTGATTACCAGCAAGTTGTGTGCAACGACACCTGAGGCGTGAGAGGCAGCTTTTGGTAGACACTCAGGAGCCAGCTGTGGGTGCTGTGGATGCCCCTGTGCCAACAGTTCGCGATCTCTTCAACTGATCATTTAAGCAGAATGTATGGGTAATGCTTGCTATTGCAATAGGACAAAATACACTATCTCAGTCTTTAATCACACCACAGTTGCCAACTCTTTTAAGAGAAAATGCTGACAGTAATTGCAACTCCTTGATGAAATAGATAGGCTTACTAGTCACTAGTGAAAGAAGTAGGTTAGACAAAATGTAGTTATTAATAAGGATGAAATGCTATAAGAATGTGTGTATTCACCTTTCTTTGTTTAGCAATATTAAGAATTAAGAAGTCAAGTGTTTAACCTTATTAGAAACTCCCTTGGTTTTCCCCCCTGAGTGGTGGCCAGGCTCTGGGTGGAACCCAACAGGAGGGTGAAATCAGATGTTTCCGCTCAAAGGAAATTGCCAGTTATTTTGGCCTGCTGATTTGGAGGTTGGACCTGCTTGCAGCAATTTTGGATGCCTCACCTACGGATGGACACATCATGTAGGACTTTCCAGTTTGTGAGGAAGGGCACTCTAAATTCTCGCTGCATCCAGGGTTCCCCAGCAATTGCGGATCTGAATGTTAGCACCCCATTAAGTAAGTGTGCTATTTCATATTTTTCCTTACTGTTTACTTTTGTAGTATTTCATCATATCCCTTAGTTGTGGATACTGCAATTACCTTACTCTAGTAACTGTAACTGCTGTGTTGTTTCTAGCGTTCTGTGAAACTATTTTAAGTATGCTGTGTTTTGAAGCTTGCCTAACCCTTAATTGATGAAGTCTCGAAATAAGTCTTGCAGGTGCAGCTTTACACATCCTCTGAGCAATAGCTAGGAAGAACAGGCCTTGGAAGATAGATAAGAAACTGCTGAGTTATGCCAAGGTAGCGGGCAAAACCAGCAGACAGCTACAACACTGAACTGCGAAAAAGCACTAAGCTGTGAGAAGTTACCATCGTTGTAGGGCGGAATGCGCCAGAGAATATGGAAAATTAGTTCAATTGACCCGTGAAACTAATAATGGACCAGCCTATACCTCTCAAAATTTTTTTTTTTTTTTTGTCAACTCTGGGGTATACATCACATCACAGGTATACCACATTCCCCCACGGGGCAAGCCATAGTGGAGAGAGCGCATCAAAACTTGAAAGGCGCTTTTGCAAAAACAAAAAGGGGGAGAGGTCTTGGCTGCTGCAGAACCACTTGCAAAAGCGGTGTATGTGTTAAATTACTTATGGCTCACAGGTGATAGGGCGGAACCACCAGTAGTAATACATAAGTATGGGTCTGAAATCCGGTATAAGCCAGTGTGGAGATAGTGCTTTTGCTCAGTACAAAGATGTTGCTATAGGAGAGTGGAAAGGACCTGTGGAACTAACAATGACGGGTCGAGGCTATGCCTGCGTTATTACCGATACCGGCACTAGATGGGCTCCATCTCGTTGGGTGCGGCCTTGGAAAGGAGATCAGTTTTGTGATTCTAAGCCTTGTGATGGTTCTGACAGTGACTAATGCTCATCCAGCAAAAGTAGTGTTTCCCCGACCAAACATATAGGTAACTATAGCTAAAGAGACAGGTCAAGAATCCACAAGAATTCATTGGGTTTGTGTCAGACGATAGTTGGGCAAAAATGAAACTTTCACAGGCCAATGACATTGCTCAAATTACCCAGGCCGGCACCAACACCACAACCTTTCGGCAAGGTCAACTTATTATGAGCAAAGTATTGTTAAAAGGAGTAATCATTGTAATTATTGTGCTTGCTATTATTTTGCCATGCTTAATTTCTTGTATTAGACAATCGTTGCAGAAAAGCTTGCAAGGAGTTTGGATTGCTCAAAAACAAAAAGAGGGATATGTGGGGATTCTAAAGGATTTCCTGCTAGGAAATCAGCATGTGAGCAATCCTGCATATGAGCAAGACTGGCAAAGCCTCAGCGTCGGCAAGGATGTGATGAGGAGATGACCCTGGAAGAATGAGGAAGAACCCAGGAAGTTAAACAACTTCAGGGTGTTGGTCTGGGCAGAGAAGAAGTTTGTACAATGTCGATGTGGCAGTTCTCATCCAATCAGAAGAGAGCTTAAGGAGCATGTGCGAAGCTAACTGTCCAATCAGAAAGAATTGTACCATGTGATTGTATCTTGTGATTTTCACCTGCATTATAAAAGGCTTGTCCACCATAATAAAGTAGGCATTGCTTAATCACTGTGTGATCATGTGCATAGCTCCCACAGGGAAGTATTTCAGGAGGGGAGTGATTCAGGAGTATTTCAGGGGGTACTATTTTGGTGGGAGCATTTTGGGGGGAGTTTTTCAGGGGGGACTGTTTGTGGGGGAGTATTTCGGGGTGGGAGTATTTTGGGGGGTTGGGGGTGGGTCTTTCGAGTGGACTCTTTCAGGGGAAACTGTTTCAGAGGGGGACTAATTCGGGGGGAGTATTTTGGGGAGACTATTTAGGGGAGAGAATTTCATGGGGAGTCTCACAGTGGAGCAGTTTGAGGGGGAGTATTCCAGGAGCAGTATGTTGGGGGGAGTGTTTTGGGGGGAGTATTTCGGGGGGCAGTGTTACAGGAGCATTATTTTGGGGGGAGCATTTTGGGAGGAAGTATTTCAGGTGAGTGTTTCAGAGAAGGAGTAATTCGAGGGGAGTATTCCAGGCGGGAGTTTTTCAGAGGTGGGGTGTGTGTGTGGTATTTCAGGGGGGAGTGTTATGGGTGGGGACTATTTTGGGGGGGAGAGTATTTTGGTGGGACTATTTTGGGTGGGGAGTATTTCAGGGGGGAGTATTTCCAGGGGAGTATTTTGGGAGGGGTGGGGGTGGGGGACGACTGTTTCAGGGGGATTATGTTGGGGGGGAGAATTTCAGAGGGGGAGTATTCTGGGAAGAGAGTTTTGGGGGGAGTAATTCAGCGGGAGTGTTTTTGGGGGAGTATTCCAGGGTAGTATTTTGGGGGACAGTGGTTCAGGAGCATTATTTCAGGGGGAGTATTTCAGGTGAGTGTTTTGGGGGAGGAGTATTTTGGGGGGAATATTTTGGAGGGGAGTATTTGGAGGAGAGTATTTTGGGAGGGACTGTTTTGAGGGGTAATATTTCGGGGGGACTATGTTGGGGTGTTAGTGTTTCAGGGGGGAGTATTTTGGGGTTTGGATATTCCCTGAGCATGCTTTTAGCACCGTAAGCCCCTTTGGACTCCTTTTGTCGCAGTCACACTGCTCCCAATATCTCCATTCCCAAAAAGGAGCCTTGTTTTTCTTGTCTCTGCTATCTAGGATGCCTCTCGAGACCTTCCTTGTGCTCCACAGAATTTTGGTAGCATGTTGCCTCTCTTTTTATCTCTCTTATTGCTACGAGACTTTTGTGACCCCCCCCTGCTCCCAGTCACCATGTGTCATGAGATGGTCTCTGTGTACCACAGCCCGGTTTTAGCTCTGCAGCGGACGTTGATCCTGTCTCATTTCCTCAGAAACCCATCTGCGGGTTTATGTCTCGGAGGGAGCGTTGTTATCGTCATCCTCTCTGCCGTCTAGAGTGTCTCCACTTGGTCCCCGGCCTCCTGAGGACATCTGTACTGTACTGGAATCCCCTCCAGGCTTCTTCCTTGTGTCTCTGAGACTTCTGTGGTGTCTTGGGCCCAGTCAGGACCCCTCTAGTGGCACAGTGATGCCTATCGGTGTCTTTGAGGTTGCCCTTAGCAGACTTCTAGCTTTGTCGTGGGCCTCAGACCCTTCTCGTTCCCTTAGAGAGTTTCCCCTGTCCATGTCTGTGACCCAGGCCGGTCATTCTGTCCTCTCTTCCCTCTAGCCGTGCCTCTATTACTGCCCTGGGCCTGTGATGACACATTTACCCAGTTGGGATCCTCTCAGGATTTCATGGTCATGTCCCCAGTCCTTTGGATGACTCCCTGGCTCCCTTGGGACAGTTCTGGTCACGATGCCTTCCCGAGACCTTCCTGGTTCTCCGGTTCCATCTTGTAGTGCTTTAGGTGGGGCCATCTTTGAACCACAGAACACTCCTTTGTTCGTCTCTGCTATCTGGGATTCCAGCGTTCAGTTCCCGGCCACCCGAGACCACCCCTGCTCTGCTCAGATGATCACCCGAATTCCTCCTTGTCGTCTCTGAGCCTTCTTTTGTCCATCGGCCCCCTCAACACCCCTCTCCTCGCAGTCACAATGCCGGCTCGGATCTTCCTCGATCTCCACTGCAGCTTTTAGCACTCCAGCTCCTTTTCTCTCGTTCTGTCAGAGCCCCCCTTCTTTCTTTGCTACTCAGCGCTCCTTTATCCCTCTCTCTACCATCCAGCGTGTCTCCATTTGCTTGTTCTCTCGCTCGTCTGTAGTTTGCCTCGATGTCCTCGCTGTGTCTCCGAGACCTCTTTTCTTACCCTGCCCCTTCCTGATTACTCTCTAGAACAACGTCTTCCATGTCCTTTCACATACTCCACCACACTCTTGTAGCACCTTGGCTCCCTTTCAATTTTATTATTTTGTGCTCTCCAGAGCTCTCTTCTCTTACTTTTAAGTATTAGGCATGCCTTCATTCAGCCCCCGGCCCCCTGAGGACGTCTGGACTTTGTTCAATTCCCTTTTGAGTTTGTTGCATCCCTAAGACTTCTTTGGTCTCTCTAATCCCTGTGATAATGCTTCTTGTTTTGCCAGAACCTTTTCTGAAGCCATCTTTGTGTTCCAGAACTGTCTTTTGGTTTTCCACCCTATCACATGTTTTTATTTGGTGTCTGGTATCCCAAAGATGTGTACTGTCAGCTCAGATGTGTTCTGGAGTTTTTCCAGAGAAGACGATCACCTTCATCTATGATCGATGCGTCTCCCGTGGTGTTTTCTGTCATGTTTTGCAATTTCTTTTTGTTCTGGCTACTTAAGTGTTAACTAGGCTGCTTCATACAGCTTCTGATACATTTCTTGCAATTCCATGTTTTTTTGGTCTTTTCTGTCCTCTGGGACTCTTCAGGGCATTAATTGGAGAGACTGTCAAGGTCACTCTGAGTTGTTGGCCATGGACAGTCAATAATTTATATTGCAACCGGTGGTGTTTTTGAGATGGGATTCTTACAGGATCTAATTCTGCTCTGGTCTTCACTCCTATCCAGAACACGTTCTGTTAGAAGTTAGGCAGCATGTGGGGTCTTGCTAGAAAAGAAGCGTAACCCCGTAGCATTCTGGTTTTTTTTCATAGGAAAATAAAGTGTATTGTTTTGGTTAATGATATTCTTATGGCATTTAGCCAACTACTTTCCTACATAGCTTAGTATGATACCTGTCTTTATCTATACTCCAGAAAAGCTCAGTTTAATTCCCTACCCAGTCGCATCACTGAATCAACAGAAGTAGTGAAAGAACAGACATTGTTGTTTCCAGGAAGGGTTGTTTTCTTTATTCAGCCTTTTGCGCGCTGTAACCTTAAGGCAGAGGAGAAAACTTGCTGCTGCTCCCCTGGCTGCCTGGATGCCTCTGGGGGTTCGCCCCTCCCCTACCCCAGGTGATTGTGGTCAGGGTGGTGGGTGGGTCCCAGGGTATATGAGCCCCAGGCTCTGGTCAGGGAGCTCCTTCTGCTTCTGGGCTTCTCTGAGGTCAGTGCTCTAGAGGTCCTTGAGTGGGTGGCAGCTTTAGAGCTGTGGAAGCTCTTTGGGCAGGAGTGTTTGGATATTCACAGCAACAGAGGTACCTGTGGGGAGAGTGTCAGGACCCGTCAAGGTTCAGCAGCGTATGGAATACGAGGTGCACTGGCATGTAGGGGTTTATTTTCAGGTGAGTAATTTTGTATCAAGAGGTGGTTGGGTGTGTGTGTGTTTAAGATGGCTTAATAGCATTGTGTTGCGTTTTCCTGGCTTTTCTGACTCGATGGAAGATGCACCGTTGTTTTTTTCCCCTAGTTTTGCTGCATACTGTGTCAGTTGTTGATCTCCCCTGTCTCAGTAGGCCCAATGGTGAGAAGATGGAGCACGGGTTGAAGTGAGCATCCTGCATGCACCTGTAGGTGCAGTTTGGGCGTTTCTCAAAAAAGCAGCAGGAATGTAAGGAGCAGTGTCCTTTGGGATATGGGATGGCTCATTGTGTTTTCCTATTGTGCACAGAGCACCGTGTAGTTTTGTACAGGTGGGCACCTTTGAAGTAGGATGAGTGTTTGAGGTGAGATGGGGTAGTAGAGAGTAGGAGCACGGGCTTGGTGTTTTCACACAAGCACCACCATAATGTTTTTTCTTTTGCTATCATAGGTGCCACAAGCGACAACAGCCATAGCGTCCAATACTGGCAACGGTGTGAAGCAGGTGAGCGGAAAGCAAGATGCTTTTGAGGAGGAGGGTGTTGTGGAAGGGGCTGTGTCGGCTGACACATGCAGTTGTTGTGCAGCTGATGACGAGGAGCCTGGTGTCTGCAGGAATATCCTGGTTAACTGGTGTGGTTTTTGTGGAAGATGGCTTCAGACCCCCAGCTCAGTCGAGGGACTGGTGTTTGGGAGAGGGCTCTGGGGGGAGCCCAAGGTTGGGAATTGCAGGGAGGGGTTCTCCAGTCAGCATAGGGCAGAGGCCTGTCCAGGAGCAGCATCCTTTGGGCTGGGAAAGGGAGCAGGGTACCCTTCTGCATGCAACTGCCCAGTGCTGGGCAGGGCAGTTCCAGCCTATGGCTGTGGTGTTGTGTGGCTTGTGTCTTCTGTTTTCTGTGTCCTAGAGCTTCCTCAGGTCTCGATGTCCCTGTTGCTCTTTGTGCTCAAGTAGCACAGCATGTGCCTCGGGTGCCATCCCTGGGGTCAGGCGTGCCCGTAGTCATTGCAGAATGGTGGCCGGGTGCTTCTTTTATTGCATTACAAGCCTAAAGCATGGATAGGTTTTGGAAGTTTCAGGAGATCAGTCTGCTTTGGCAGCATTCTTCCAGGCTATGTTAACCTCTCTGACCCTGGGCGGTCCATTTCTGCAAAGAGCTTTTCTGGGAGTTCTTCCCTGCATCCTTACATTCTTAGTTCTTGCAGTGAGGCTTCTTGCACATGCCTCATCCTGGCTGCTCCCACCTGTTTTTGTCTCGGGCCACAACGTTTGGCTCTTCTCAGCCTGCCATGGATTCTTCCTTTTGGCCCCCGAGGTCTTCTCATCCGGCAGCGTCTCTGGCCTGAGGGGTCACTCCTGGAGAGCTTGTTTTAATGTCTCAGTCACAGCATTTGGCTTGTCTGTGTGCAGCGCTGGTCTGTGCCTGTTTGTGTCTGGGTGGGAGCTGTTCTGCCTGGGGGCACAGCAGTGATGGGCAACAAACGAATAGTCTAAGAATCGAAGGCTGACGTGGTGATAAGCCCAGACTTTGTAGGCAGAGGGTGTGCGGCCTGTTTCAGAGCAAGTAGCCTTATATGCAGCAGGCAAGAGTCTTTCTGTAGTGCTGTGCAGAGACACTGGGGATGGCTGGGTTGTGTTTAGTGGCAGGCTGCAGGGAGGATCTAGGTGGTGTACCTCCATGGAAATGAGACCTCTGGAATTGTTCAGCCATCGCTCAGCATCCATGTGACTTGTTTGACACCGTTTCTGCAGGTGCAGTGGGGAGACCTGGGCGCCAAAGGGCGACGGAGGAGGCGAGCGGAGCGCTGTGAGAAGGTCAGTTGATGTACGGCGTCGGAGGGAAGATGAGAGTGGTGGCTCTATGACCACCCTATAAACGTGTTTTATTTTGGAGGTGTAAGCAGGATAGCGGCAGCCGAGGGCACTCGAGCGAGGTGAGCTGGGACTAGCTTAGCAGTTATTTTTCAGGTTCTGTATTGTTGGTGCCATTAGAAGCATCCCTTGCAGTTTGTGTCTTACAGGTGGTACCCAAGCCTCCACAGGACAAGCTGTGACCAGCAGAGGTGGGGTGGGTGAGCACGCAAGGTAAAGGAGTGGGAGAGGGTTATGGGTGTGGGCAGGCTGTAGTTTTGGGCAGTATCCCAGCAAGTGGTACTTTGGTTTTTGCAGGTGACGCACGTGGCGTCGGAAGGGTGAAGCCGCTGCGTCATCATAGCTTTTAGTCTTTCCCAGCATTTTGTCTCCATCGGTCACTGGGGTGTTATTACCCATCTTTCATCCAGAGTTCTGGCATTATTGTACAGCAGGCCACACCGGGGCATCTGTGTCAGGTGGCCTTGGCATCATTGCACGTACTATCAGGCTGTGTCTTTTGATCTGGCGTTAACTCTAGCCTGTGTGGTAGTCCTGCATCCTTAGGTCCTGTTTGTGGAGCATGTAGATGTGTGTGTTTGAGGTGGAGCTGCTTTGTGTGTTTGTAGCCATTCCAGATGGGGTGGAATGGTCCAAGCAGGGGATGGTAGTGTGGTGGTGAGCGTGGCCTGTTTGGGTGGAGGTTGTGTAGGCTGGTTTTGGGGATAGACAGTAGTTATCACCAAGCAGGCTCTAGAGTTCCTTCTTCTGTCTGCTGCTGGTGCCATAGGGCCACTGGCATCCCAGAAGCGAATCCTTCCAGGAGATTTGATGGAGTGTACAAATGGAAGCAAAGAAGGAGTGGTGGACGTATTCCTCTGCTCCCAACTGTGGGGGCCTGTGGTGTGGAATCATGTGGAGTGGTGGCGATGGCTTCAGGTGTG
Source organism: Strix aluco (assembly GCF_031877795.1). Taxonomy (NCBI): domain Eukaryota; kingdom Metazoa; phylum Chordata; class Aves; order Strigiformes; family Strigidae; genus Strix; species Strix aluco. Next base: position 4,135,879 of record NW_027436647.1, read on the forward strand.
TGATGATGCAGTTCCAGGGATGGTTATGGAATTGGGTTGCTCTGCCACTCCGGGAGGTGAAGGTTGGATAGAGTAGATGTTGAATGAGTGTTAGTTTTAGAAGGTATCTATCCTTGTATGTGAGGCTCTTTCATTTCAGGGTCTATGGAATGTAGAGGTAGCTCCTCCTGTCTTTCAAAAATAGTAGAGAAACTCTCAAGCAGGGCAATTTCTGTTTCTCCTTGACCTGGTTGATGGTCACCTGGTGCTGGCTGCTCTGTCAGGTGATGTTCATGGCCAGTGTTTGGGTGGAGGTTGGGCTCAGGCTGTGGTGTTTGCAGGCAGGGGGATTTTGGAGGCCTCTGGGAGCTGTGTTGAGGAGTGCTGCAGCTGTGGGGCAGAGAACTGTTGTGGTGGTCAGGTGGCCAGGTGGGTGAGCTGAGAGTGAGGGGGGTTTGTGGGGTAACTGAAGGAGTGCTGTGCTTGGAATGGGTCTCCCTGGGTGTGATTGCTTTATGCATTGGCTTTGTGTTGCAGGTGGAGTTGAGGTTTTTGAGTATTTAGAAAAAAATAATTTAAAAATGCCAGGTGGGGGAGCGAGGGATTTTTTTTTTGTTTCCCCTGGCTGGGTGTTTTTTCCCTGGTCCCGGCCGCTCTGCGAGGCGATGATCAGCGCCAGTGTTTGGACGCAGAGTGGGTAGGGCTGGGGTTTCTGCAGGCCGGGCAATGTTGGAGGCCTCCCGGGAGCGGTGTTCCTGGTCTCCTGTGTGTCACAGTGGTATTTAAATAGTGATGAATCCAGGTAGGAGAGACATGATGCCAATAGGAGTGTGTGAAATGAGCATCAGTGCTGGGAGAGGTCATGGGGGTAGGGAAATCTCTCCTTAGGGCTTTAGGGTTTGTGAAGTGCATCAGTCTTGGTGTCAAGTAGGTTTAATCAAGGTGTATTTGCTTTTGGTTCCAAGGTGTATCAAATAGGTAAAAGGTGTTTTGTAATATAGCTTTAGTAAAAGTGTCTTTGCTCTGGTTCTAAGATTTCTTAAGCAAATGAAAGTTATGCTTTAAGGTAGCTTCAATAAAGGTATATTTGCTCCTGGTTCTACTGTTATCAAATAAGTAAAAGCTGTTTTGTAATGTAGCTTTAAAAAAAGTGTATTAGTTAGGGTTGGTTCCTGTGTGGCTTTTTGGATGTCTGACTTTGACCCTCTTTCTCTCTGTGCATCTCACTTTGTTCATGTGTCTCCACCTTGCACCCCTTTTTGGCATCTACCTTTTTCTGGCCTATATTTGCCCTCTGGCCTCCAAATTCTCTGACCTCTACTTGCTTTTGGCCTCCCACCACCTCTTGGCCTCCAATTTTTCCTAGCCTTTACTTTCTTCCCAGCTCTTTTCAGCCTCCCACCCCTTTTTGGCTTCCACATTTTTCTGGCCTCTATTTCCCTTCCACCCTCCCTTTCTGACCTCTGGCAGCTTTTCAGCCCCCTCCTTTATTCTGGCCTTTATGTGCTCTTTGAACTTTGGACCCTTTTTTGCCCACCCAGCCCTTTCCAGTCTCCCACCCCATTTCGTACTCCACAAGTTTCTGCCCTTTACCTGCCCTTTGGTCTCCACTATTTGCTGGCCTCTGTGTCCCCTTGCCACTCCTGGCATGCAAGGCCAAGGGTTCAGTGCAAACCGGGCTCAAATGTTTGGAGAGGAGCTGTCACAGCTGAAGCTGGAGAGGCCTGAGAAACAGGAAGAAAGTCAAGGCCGCCTGGGCAGCAGCTGCCTCCACTGTGGGAAGAGAGACCCTGCCTCTCTGGGTGAGGAAGGAGCCCTCTTCATAGTCCACAGTGGGCCAGGCCGCCACCGTGCACCCGGGGTCTGCGTGCATCACCCCAAGCACGGTACGGCTGCATAGTGTGTGAGCAAGCGAGGCTGCATGTGTAGGACGCCTCGTCTTGTAAGAGCTGAGCGACACCCGCCTATTCGCTGAGGCGGGGGACAGCTAAGGGACTGGAGCTACAGAAGAGGAAGGGAGGAGAGAAGGAGCAAGTAGGATCTGAAGTGGCAAATGTCCCTGGCAGTGCGGAGAGTGACAGCTGTGGTGAGTCCCGGGCCCTCGGGGCCCCATCATCTCTCCTGTGCTTTTTGGGCTCTCCCCTGTCCCCCTCTCTATCCCACACTGCTGTGATATGCTTGGCTTCCCTTTACCTCTGCTCTCCTCTCTCTTCTCTCCTGTTCCCTCTCCCTCTCGCTCTCTGTTCTTCTAGCCCTCCCTGTTCCTTTTTCTCTAGATGCCTTTGTCCTGCTCCCTCTCCTACCTTTTTTTTTCTTCCTGTCTTGCTCCTGCAGCCTAGTGCTCTTTATTCCCTTCTCCAGTTCTTTGTCCTGATGGGCATTGGTCTCTTTTCCCCCACAAGTACTCTGGTCTGTTCCCTGGGGTTCTTTATTGTGGGAGTGTCAGCTCTGTGCAGCTGTGGGACATTCAATATGTCAAGAGCCAAATCATGTGTTACTGGTAAATGATTAAGAGGCAAGTCGGCATTGGTCTGTCAGCCTGCACAGCTGTGGGAGATTCAATACTTAAGAGCCAAGTGGACATGGGCCAGTCAGCTCAGCCAGAGAGCTCAGTTTGGGGAGCTTGGGGAAGGGGGAGAACTCTGCCCAGAAGAACTCCGCTTGGCCAGCCAGGCAGGAACTCTGTCCTGCGCTGGTTTGGAGAAGCGCCAGCTCTGCTCTGCGCCAGCCTGGAGAAGCAGCAAGGCTTGGAGGAGAAACAGGCTGTTGAAGAGAGATACCAGGCTGTGTTAGTGTGGTGAAGAAAATGGCAGCACCGAGACTGCCTGTGTGGTATGGAACTGTTTGTGGGATAAGAGTGTTGATGACCATCTAGCTGCTGCTTTGCTTATCATGAAGGAAGAGCTAAGGAAGCGAGAGCATAGCGAGAGCGTAAGTATGTATCATTGTAATAATAAAGGATTTTCCTTCTGCACTTCAATGGAGAGTCCGTGCCTCAGTTGCCACACTTTCCCTCTCAGTGCCTGTCTGTGCCGCTCCATGTCCTGGCCTTCCTCTCTCCCTGCCTCCTTCTCTTCCTCCCTCCATCCTGTAATCTCACAGACTGCTGCCCCCCCCCCAACCTGTTGCTCGCTGTCCCTGTCCTCCAACCTCTTCACTTTGTCCTCTCTCAGACACTTTGCACTGTTCCCTGTCTCAACTCTTGATTGCTTCGCCTCTTGTTCTCTGTCCCTGTCTCTTCTTGTGTCCCTCCTCTCTGTCATTCTCTCTGTTGCTCTTGTTGGTTCCAGACCAGCATCCTGCTCTGTGTCCCTCTCCCTTCCGCAGTGGTCTCCTGCTCTCTGGCTCCCTGTCCCTCCCCTACCTTCTACATCCCTCTGGCCTGCCTCCTCTCTTTCCCGATCCCTCTGGCCTGTTTCCCATTGCTGGCTTGCTGTCCTTTCTCCACCTCCCTGCCTTGCTTCTGTCCCTCTCCTCATCTCTTGGTGGCTGCTGTTTCTTTCTCCATCACTGCCTTGCTCTCTGTCCCTTTTCTCTTCTTCTCTCTGTCCTCCATCCTCTCCTGAACACTTTGCCTCTAGAGCCCCACACCACACTCTGTCGCGTTGTTTCCCGCTATCACCCCGTGCCCAGCTCCCTGTCCCATGATTATCATTACACTCTGTGCTGCTCCGTGGCCTTTCCCCTTCACCCTCCAGCCCATCATGGTCTTTTCTTTCTCCCTCTCTCTGTCCTGTTCCCTCTCCCTTTCTCCCTCTCGCCCTTTCTCATCCTCTCCAATCCCTCTGGATTTCACGGTCTCTTGCTCTCCCTCCCACCTTCCTTTCCCCCCACATCTCATTTCTCTCTCTCTCTGTTCTTTCTATTCCCCACTCATCATTATCTCTCTCCCTTGGTCTCGCTCCCTGACCCAGTTTTTCTTCTGCCCTGTCCCTGCAGGACTCCTCATTCCTTTTCTAGAGATTTCTCCATCTCTACTTCACCCACCTCCTCCCACCCCTTTTTGGCTTCCAGCCCTTTTCACACTCACATGCCCGTCACACCTCACACTCCTTTTTGACATCTACACTTTTCTCCCTAGATTTGCCCTCCAGCCTCCAATTTCTGTGGCCTCTACTGACCTCTGGCCTCCCACCGCATTTGAGGAGGACGGCGAGGCTGACAACGATGCCGAGGAGGCCGGTGGCGAGGGTGGCGGCAAGGAGGCTGAGAGAGACAGCGGCGGAGAGGGAGGCGAGGGTGGTGAGAGTGGCGGCGGCGGCAAGGAGGACTTGATTGTTTTGCCTCTTGCTCTCTGTCCCCATCTCCTCGGCTCACATGCCTCTCGCACCTCACACCCCTTTTCTGCATTGACTTTTTTGTGGTGTATAATTTCCCTAGCGCCTTCATCTTTTTCTAGCATTTTTTGGCCCCCATTTTTGGCTTCCAGAGTTTTCTGGTCTCTATGTCCCTTCTAGCCTTCCATTCTGAGTTTCTGTAGCCTTTTTGGCCTCTACTTTTTTTTGTCCTTTATGTGGTCTTTGAACTTTATGACCCTTTTTTTATGCACCCATCCCTTTTATGTCTCTCACCCCTTTTAGTCCTCAATAAATTTCTGTTTTCCTTGTGCTGTCTTTTTTTAATCACAATATTTCATTCAAACATCCTTGCGTTGCACAGCCATCCTTTAGGTCTGTAGCAGGCTTTGTATATTTATTGTTCTGAGGCAAGTCTCTGCCTGACTTTCCCTGTGCTCAGAGCACTATTACCATTTCATGTGCTATAGCTGGTGCTTTCATTTTTTTCCCTATAAACTGAGAACATCTGTATATCATTCAGATCCCCTCTCAAGTACCTCATTTTGTTTGCAGTGTTTTGTTTGCCTCTAAGTCCAACTTTCTTCCAACTCTTAGAGAGCACTTGTTACAGTAACTGCCCTTACTGAGGCCATTGTTACGCCACACAGTGCCCTTTGTGGTCTGTAGCCCTCTTTGTGGGACTCGTACTCAGAGAAAACCATTGCTCTTGGGTTTTTCTGTGGGCTGGAACACTCTTGCTGTATTCAATGCCATGTCAAGTGTCTCCATGCAGTCGTTCATCCTCTGAGCTGTGTACATTGCTGTGACACCTGCTTGGGTTTTGCATTGTGTCCCAGAGTTGCCTTCTGTCTCTGTGTTACTCTCAGCATCATTCTAGTGTTCATGCCTCCTGAGGCCTCCTAATGCTCTGAAGCCCTGTTTTGGTTCTGTAGTGCACTTTGCACCCTATTTGCTCAGTGGGAATATTTCCTGATGCCATATTTCATTTGCAGAACGCTTATGTTGTTTTATATGGTAGGTAGCATCTATGTGTTCAGTTCCTGATCTAGTGAGGACATCTGTAGTATGTTCAAATTGTATCTGGATGACTTGATCATGTTCTTGAGCAGTCTTTTGGATGTTCTGCTGCTCAGAACACGTGTGCAGATGTCATGATGCTTGAAGTCTTCGACATTTCAGGCAGCATGCTTTTAGCAACGTAAGCCCTCTTTGGGTTTGCTTTGTCGCAATTGTGTGCTGTTAATATCTCCATTCCAAAAAGGGAGTGTTGTTGTGGTTTTTTGTCTATGCCATCTAGGATGCGTCTTGAGAACTTCTTTGTGCTCCAGTGAGTTTTGGTAGCATGTTGAGTCTGTTTTGATCTCTGTTTTTCCTATGAAGATTTTGTGCCCCCTGTGGTCCCAGTCACTGTGTGTCCCGAGATGTTCTTTGAGTACTACCACCCCATTTTAGCTCTCTAGGGGATGTTGATCCTGTCTTGTTTTGTCACAAACCTGTCTGTGGGTTTATGTTTTGGAGGAAGCGGTCTTATTGTCATCTTCTCTGTCGTCTAGGGTGTCTCCATCTGGTCCCAGGCCTCCCAAGGACATCTGTACTCTTCTGAAATCTCCTCCAGAGTTCTTCCTTGTGTCCATGAGCATTCTTTGGAGTCTTTGGCCTAGACAACTTGAGAGACAGCCCTATGGAGAACAGAGAGAACTGGTTCACGGATGGAAACAGCTATGTCCTAAGTGGTAAAAGATATGCTGGGTATGCTGTTACTACCAGACAGGAAATAATAGAATCAGGGCATTTGCCCATGAATACCTCTGCGCAAAAGGCAGAAATAATTGCCCTGACCCGCACTTTGGAGTTGGCCCAAGGCAAGGCTGTGAATATCTATATGGACTCAAAATACGCCTTTGGAGTCGTACACGTGCATGGAGAAATTTGGAAAGAGAGAGGACTATTGAACTCCCAGGGTAAAAACATCAGACATGCAGAGGAAATTTTGAGACTGTTGGAAGCAGTCCAGCTTCTTAAAAAAGTAGCAATCATGCACATCAAGGCACAGCGAAAGGTGAACTCAGATTTGGAGAAGGGAAATGAGCTGGCCGACAGAGGCAAAATGAGCAGCCAAAAGAGAGGTAAAAGTAGAAGGAGCTTTAATCCCTGATGGACGAAGTTCCCTAGAGGGTAAGCCTAATTATATTAAAGAAGATCAAAAACTTATCACAGATCTGGAAGGATCATATAATGAGGAAGGTTGGGCCCTCACCCTGCAAGGAAAGATAGTCATTCCCTCTTACTTAATATGGTCCCCGGTAAGGGAGGAACCTCAGAAAGGACACTGGGGAGCAGAGGCCCTATATAAACACTTAATTAAAGATATCAGAGCTAGAAATTTATATACTACGGTAAGACAAGAGACTCAACAGTGTGATCTTTGCCTCCAGACTAATCCTAAAAATACCCCCAGATTGGAAATGGGCTCAATTGGGAAAGGCAATGCACCTGGGCAACAATGGCAGATTTCTTGGAAGTTCTGAAAAATCAAAGGGGGGTATAGATACCTATTGGTATTAACAGATACCTTTTCAGGCTGGCTAGAAGCGTTCCCTACCAGAACCGCCAAATCTCGGGAGGTGACCAGAATATTAATACAAGAAATAATATTACACTTTGGGGTTCCAGCAACAATATCTTCTGACAGAGGGCCATGTTTCATTTCAAAGGTGGTGCAACAAATCAGCTGCCATTTAGATATAGATTGGCAGCTTCATACCCCATATCATCCCCAGTCAAGTGGCCAAGTAGAAAAGATGAATCATTTAGTCAAACAGCAGATTGTGAAACTTGGACAGGAGACTAATTTGGCTTGGCTTCAGTCTCTTCCTGTGGCCCTTCTGCGCATATGAACTAAGCCAAGGGCAAGAGAGGGGTTCAGTCCTTTTGAAATTCTGTACGGACGACCCTATAGCATACAAAAGGGCATATCCATGCAGGCAGGGGATGAGACTGTAACTTCATATCTGCTGGCATTGGGTAAACAGCTCAATAAAATTGGAAAACATGTGTTTGGAACTCGAAGTAGAGGGTTAGATGGACCTGTGCATAATATACAGCCTGGGGATTACGTGTATGTTAAGTCTCTTGCAGAAAAGCCTCTGGAACCGCAATGGGAAGGACCATTCCAAGTACTCCTCACCTCCTTTACGGCAATTAAGATCAAGGAGCAGAGCGCCTGGATCCATCATACCGGAGTGAAGAAGGTCCATAGATCTCCATGGAAGGTTACACAAATTCGGCCAGGAAAATTGAATTTTTCATGATAATCTTGGTCAACATCTATGGTGTTGTGGTAGCATGGAATTAGAATTTCTTTGTAGGCCTTCTTCACGGGATGGCTCAAGGAAATAATTTGTCAGATTGCTGGGTATGCACAGAATTACCAAAATCAGGTCAATTTCCTTTTTCTAGGTATTCCCAAATTTAACATTCCATGGTTTACAAATATGACAGGTTGGGTAGGGGGACCTACCCCTCATGATCTGACAGGAGTATGGAGACCACCTGATGGCAATTATGACAGAACACTGGAGATGCTTATGTCACATGGAAGAAGAATCAGCTTAGGTTTAGGCTGGAATCAAACAAGTACTTTTCTAAGGTGTTAGATCAGGAGTCAGTTTATTAAAGGTAGTAAAAGAATTTGTTAATGTCTTAGAAAAGGGGGGGAATTGAGATGAGGAGCTAGGAAATTAAAATAGGATATAGAAATTAGGCACTCAAGAAATGAAGGTGTAACTTAGTTTAGAGATAAAGATGGAAGACTTAGAGATCAAGCTAGAGGCCCATTAGTTAAAAGATAACTAAGATTGAATAGGATAATAGATCATAGTCAATGGGCCAGAGAGCAGAACAATATGGAAACCTTGATTAATGGAAGCTGTGAGGGAACGCTTCCTGATGGAATAGGAAGACAGCCCTAAAAAATGGTCAAAACCAACTCTATGGTCCGGCCTGAGTCCAGGAGGCTACAGAGACTGAGCAAGGAACGGAGATAAAAAGTTCAACAGTGAGGAAGAGGAGCTACTTCATCTCTGCGATCCCAGCCCACAACCACCGGGACATGCTGCACAGATGCAACTAGGAGGAGACTGGGGCGGAACACATGAAAGACTTTCAGGCTCATTATAATATGAAACAGGGATAGTCATGCATAGGTATAGGCGTATTATGAATCTGTGATGCTTTGTAGCATAAAGCCAAGACAAGGTGTCATGAGAGGTGCACATGTTTCTGGTGGAGTGATCGCCCGTGTGCCTCAGCGCTGAATAAACATACCTACTTTATAACCTTATAGGTTGTGGAGTCATGTTTCCACAAGTCACCCCCCCCTCTCTATCTTCTTTCACGTCCCCCCCCTCCTTGTTCTCCCTTTCTCTCTCTTTCTCTCTCTCTTTGCTTTCCTCTCCCCGCCTCTTGGTTCCCCCTCTCCCCCCTTGTCACGGTCCACTTGGTGGACACGTGATGGTTCGTTTGCTATGATCTTGGAAGTGCAAATTTAAGGGGACCAACACCAAAGGGGATAGCAGTAATCAAAGAGTGAAACTTTATTGTGTTGCCTGTGAAGCAGCATGCGATAGTTAGAGATGGATGAAAGAAAGGAGAAAAGTAAAGTTTAGAGAGAGGAGGGAGAGAGGTTATAGTTACCACTGCTGATCTCACAACGTCCTAATGGTCCAGGGTCCAGCTGATGCTGCGTCGTCGATCATCGTGGTCCTTGGTGGGGAAGTTTCCCATTTTCGTTGTCCAGAAGTCATCTTTTATGCTCAGTAATACACCTTGCTCCTCCTCTGCCTCAGGGGTCTCCGCCCTTCTCAGAATTCGGTTATCATATCTCCGCCCTCCTCAAGCGAGGCCATCACGTGTGCGCAGGGGGGAGTGTCCGAGGTGTGGTCAGTCTTGGAGGCGGGTAGCCTTCGACCAGGAGGTGTGTTCTAATGAAGCAAAGTGTATTATAATGAAGCAAAGTTCATCTAAGGTTCATGATTTCTTCATCGATGTTATGGCAACAGTTGTGATCCGTCTTTTTGACAATGGCTATGCAATTATATCTAACAGCTCCGGCTAGGCCCAGGTACTGAACAATAGCACAACACTCTTTGTACTACACGGCTCAGGCACCAAAGAACAGCACTGCACTGCACTGCTTGCACCACACGGTTCAGTACTCAGGAGAACAGCACAGCACTGGCTGTGCCACACAGTTCTGCATTCAGGAGCCTTTGCACCACATTCCACTCCAGGGATCGGCAACTGTGTTCCAAACAGGCCGTAGTCGGGTATCTCACTGTCCATGTCCCTGATGACAATGTTGAGACAATGCTGATCTTCTGACTGACTCTTACACTCCCCGCCCTCATCTCTCTCATCTCTCTGTCTCTCTCCTTTATCATCCCCCCCTCCATTCCCCCTCTCTCTCTCTTCTTCTTCTTCATCCCCTGCCGGTGCTCCCCTCCCTCCCTCTCTCTCGCCCCCTCCCCCTCCCCCCTTCCTCGCCCCCTCTTCCTCACCCCCCCCTTAATCACCCCACCTTCCTCTCACCCATTCATCTCCCCCACTTCCTCTCCCCATCCTCTCCCCCCTACTCCTCTCCCCACCTTACTCTCTCCCCCTCTCCTCAACCCCTCCTCTCCCCACCTCCTCTCCCTCCCTCCACCCCTCCTCTCCCCTCTCCTCTCCCCCCCTTCCCCTCCCCCCCACCTCTACCCCCCTTCATCTCAGCCCTTCCTCTCCCATGCTTCCTATCCCCCCCTCACTCCCAACCTACTCTCCACGCCTCCCTCTCCCTCCCTCCCACTCCCCACCTACCTCTCTGCCCACATTCCTCTTCCCCCACCTTCCTCTCCCCACCTCCTCTTCCCCACCTCTCTCCCTCCCCTCTCCTCCTCTCCTCTCCACCTCCCCTCTCCTCCTCTCTCCCTTTTCCGCCACCTGCTTCTCGCTCCCTATCCCCCTCTCATCTCCTCTCTCTGCCTCCTCTCTCTGCCTCCTCTCTCTGCCTCCTCTCTCTGCCTCCTCTCTCTGCCTCCTCTCTCTGCCTCCTCTCTCTGCCTCCTCTCTCTGCCTCCTCTCTCTGCCTCCTCTCTCTGCCTCCTCTCTCTGCCTCCTCTCTCTGCCTCCTCTCTCTGCCTCCTCTCTCTGCCTCCTCTCTCTGCCTCCTCTCTCTGCCTCCTCTCTCTGCCTCCTCTCTCTGCCTCCTCTCTCTGCCTCCTCTCTCTGCCTCCTCTCTCTGCCTCCTCTCTCTGCCTCCTCTCTCTGCCTCCTCTCTCTGCCTCCTCTCTCTGCCTCCTCTCTCTGCCTCCTCTCTCTGCCTCCTCTCTCTGCCTCCTCTCTCTGCCTCCTCTCTCTGCCTCCTCTCTCTGCCTCCTCTCTCTGCCTCCTCTCTCTGCCTCCTCTCTCTGCCTCCTCTCTCTGCCTCCTCTCTCTGCCTCCTCTCTCTGCCTCCTCTCTCTGCCTCCTCTCTCTGCCTCCTCTCTCTGCCTCCTCTCTCTGCCTCCTCTCTCTGCCTCCTCTCTCTGCCTCCTCTCTCTGCCTCCTCTCTCTGCCTCCTCTCTCTGCCTCCTCTCTCTGCCTCCTCTCTCTGCCTCCTCTCTCTGCCTCCTCTCTCTGCCTCCTCTCTCTGCCTCCTCTCTCTGCCTCCTCTCTCTGCCTCCTCTCTCTGCCTCCTCTCTCTGCCTCCTCTCTCTGCCTCCTCTCTCTGCCTCCTCTCTCTGCCTCCTCTCTCTGCCTCCTCTCTCTGCCTCCTCTCTCTGCCTCCTCTCTCTGCCTCCTCTCTCTGCCTCCTCTCTCTGCCTCCTCTCTCTGCCTCCTCTCTCTGCCTCCTCTCTCTGCCTCCTCTCTCTGCCTCCTCTCTCTGCCTCCTCTCTCTGCCTCCTCTCTCTCTCCTCTCTCTGCCTCTCTCTCTGCCTCCCTCCTCCTCTCTCTCTGCCTCCTCTCTCTGCCTCCTCTCTCTGCCTCCTCTCTCTGCCTCCTCTCTCTGCCTCATCTCTCTGCCCACCCCCCCCTCCCCCCCACCCCCCCCCCCCCCCCCCCCCCCCCCCCCCCCCCCCCCCTCCGCCCCCTCTCCTCTCTCACATCACTTCTTCCTCTATGTTCTTCCTCTACTCTCCACGTCCTCTCTCCTACTCTCTTCATCTCTCTTCCTCTCTCATTCTCTCTTACACTTCTCTCCTCCTCATTTCTCCTCCACCACTCTCTTTCTCCTCTCTCTTTCTCCTCTCTCTCCCTCCTCTCTCCTCCTCTCTCCTCCTCTCTCTTACATCTCTCTCCTCCTTCTCACTAATCCTCCTCTCTCTTTGTCTTCTCATTCCCTTTTCCCTCTTTCTCCCCTCGTCCACCTCTCTCGTCCACCTCTCTCGTCCACCTCTCTCGTCCACCTCTCTCGTCCACCTCTCTCGTCCACCTCTCTCGTCCACCTCTCTCGTCCACCTCTCTCGTCCACCTCTCTCGTCCACCTCTCTCGTCCACCTCTCTCGTCCACCTCTCTCCTCTTCCTCCCCGCCACTAAATTCCTCTCTCCTCCTCCGCTCTCCTCCTCCGCTCTCCTCTTCCTCCCCGCCACTAAATTCCTCTCTCCTCCTCCGCTCTCCTCCTCCGCTCTCCTCTTCCTCCCCGCCACTAAATTCCTCTCTCCTCCTCCGCTCTCCTCTTCCTCCCCGCCACTAAATTCCTCTCTCCTCCTCCGCTCTCCTCCTCCTCTCTCCTCTTCCTCCCCGCCACTAAATTCCGCTCTCCTCCTCCGCTCTCCTCTTCCTCCCCGCCACTAAATTCCGCTCTCCTCCTCCGCTCTCCTCCTCCGCTCTCCTCTTCCTCCCCGCCACTAAATTCCTCTCTCCTCCTCCGCTCTCCTCCTCCGCTCTCCTCTTCCTCCCCGCCACTAAATTCCTCTCTCCTCCTCCGCTCTGCTCCTCCGCTCTCCTCTTCCTCCCCGCCACTAAATTCCGCTCTCCTCCTCCGCTCTCCTCTTCCTCCCCGCCACTAAATTCCTCTCTCCTCCTCCGCTCTCCTCCTCCTCTCTCCTCTTCCTCCCCGCCACTAAATTCCGCTCTCCTCCTCCTCTCTCCTCTTCCTCCCCGCCACTAAATTCCGCTCTCCTCCTCCGCTCTCCTCTTCCTCCCCGCCACTAAATTCCTCTCTCCTCCTCCGCTCTCCTCCTCCGCTCTCCTCTTCCTCCCCGCCACTAAATTCCTCTCTCCTCCTCCGCTCTCCTCCTCCGCTCTCCTCTTCCTCCCCGCCATTACATTCCTCTCGCCTCCTCCGCTCTCCTCCTCCGCTCTCCTCTTCCTCCCTGCCACTAAATTCCTCTCGCCTCCTCCGCTCTCTTCCTCCCCGCCACTAAATTCCTCTCGCCTCCTCCGCCCTCCGCCTCCTCCGCCCTCCGCCTCCTCCGCCCTCCGCCTCCTCGCCTCCGCCTCTCCGCCCTCCGCCTCCTCCGCCCTCCGCCTCCTCCGCCCTCCGCCTCCTCCGCCCTCCGCCTCCTCCGCCCTCCGCCTCCTCCGCCCTCCGCCTCCTCCGCCCTCCGCCTCCTCCGCCCTCCGCCTCCTCCGCCCTCCGCCTCCTCCGCCCTCCGCCTCCTCCGCCCTCCGCCTCCTCCGCCCTCCGCCTCCTCCGCCCTCCGCCTCCTCCGCCCTCCGCCTCCTCCGCCCTCCGCCTCCTCCGCCCTCCGCCTCCTCCGCCCTCCGCCTCCTCCGCCCTCCGCCTCCTCCGCCCTCCGCCTCCTCCGCCCTCCGCCTCCTCCGCCCTCCGCCTCCTCCGCCCTCCGCCTCCTCCGCCCTCCGCCTCCTCCGCCCTCCGCCTCCTCCGCCCTCCGCCTCCTCCGCCCTCCGCCTCCTCCGCCCTCCGCCTCCTCCGCCCTCCGCCTCCTCCGCCCTCCGCCTCCTCCGCCCTCCGCCTCCTCCGCCCTCCGCCTCCTCCGCCCTCCGCCTCCTCCGCCCTCCGCCTCCTCCGCCCTCCGCCTCCTCCGCCCTCCGCCTCCTCCGCCCTCCGCCTCCTCCGCCCTCCGCCTCCTCCGCCCTCCGCCTCCTCCGCCTCCGCCTCCTCCGCCCTCCGCCTCCTCCGCCCTCCGCCTCCTCCGCCCTCCGCCTCCTCCGCCCTCCGCCTCCTCCGCCCTCCGCCTCCTCCGCCCTCCGCCTCCTCCGCCCTCCGCCTCCTCCGCCCTCCGCCTCCTCCGCCCTCCGCCTCCTCCGCCCTCCGCCTCCTCCGCCCTCCGCCTCCTCCGCCCTCCGCCTCCTCCGCCCTCCGCCTCCTCCGCCCTCCGCCTCCTCCGCCCTCCGCCTCCTCCGCCCTCCGCCTCCTCCGCCCTCCGCCTCCTCCGCCCTCCGCCTCCTCCGCCCTCCGCCTCCTCCGCCCTCCGCCTCCTCCGCCCTCCGCCTCCTCCGCCCTCCGCCTCCTCCGCCCTCCGCCTCCTCCGCCCTCCGCCTCCTCCGCCCTCCGCCTCCTCCGCCCTCCGCCTCCTCCGCCCTCCGCCTCCTCCGCCCTCCCTCTTTCTCCTCCCTCTTTCTCCTCCCTCTTTCTCCTCCCTCTTTCTCCTCCCTCTTTCTCCTCCCTACTCTTCCTCCTCCCTACTCTTCCTTTCTCTTCCAACTCTCTCTTCTTCCTCTCTCTTCCTCCTGTCTCCTTCTACTCTCTGTTCCTCCCTGCTCTTCCTCCCTGCTCTTCCTCCCTGCTCTTCCTCCCTGCTCTTCCTCCCTGCTCTTCCTCCCTGCTCTTCCTCCCTGCTCTTCCTCCCTGCTCTTCCTCCCTGCTCTTCCTCCCTGCTCTTCCTCCCTGCTCTTCCTCCCTGCTCTTCCTCCCTGCTCTTCCTCCCTGCTCTTCCTCCCTGCTCTTCCTCCCTGCTCTTCCTCCCTGCTCTTCCTCCCTGCTCTTCCTCCCTGCTCTTCCTCCCTGCTCTTCCTCCCTGCTCTCCCGACTCTGCTCTTCCCCGACTCTGCTCTTCCCCGACTCTGCTCTTCCCCGACTCTGCTCTTCCCCGACTCTGCTCTTCCCCGACTCTGCTCTTCCCCGACTCTGCTCTTCCCCGACTCTGCTCTTCCCCGACTCTGCTCTTCCCCGACTCTGCTCTTCCCCGACTCTGCTCTTCCCCGACTCTGCTCTTCCCCGACTCTGCTCTTCCCCGACTCTGCTCTTCCCCGACTCTGCTCTTCCCCGACTCTGCTCTTCCCCGACTCTGCTCTTCCCCGACTCTGCTCTTCCCCGACTCTGCTCTTCCCCGACTCTGCTCTTCCCCGACTCTGCTCTTCCCCGACTCTGCTCTTCCCCGACTCTGCTCTTCCCCGACTCTGCTCTTCCCCGACTCTGCTCTTCCCCGACTCTGCTCTTCCCCGACTCTGCTCTTCCCCGACTCTGCTCTTCCCCGACTCTGCTCTTCCCCGACTCTGCTCTTCCCCGACTCTGCTCTTCCCCGACTCTGCTCTTCCCCGACTCTGCTCTTCCCCGACTCTGCTCTTCCCCGACTCTGCTCTTCCCCGACTCTGCTCTTCCCCGACTCTGCTCTTCCCCGACTCTGCTCTTCCCCGACTCTGCTCTTCCCCGACTCTGCTCTTCCCCGACTCTGCTCTTCCCCGACTCTGCTCTTCCCCGACTCTGCTCTTCCCCGACTCTGCTCTTCCCCGACTCTGCTCTTCCCCGACTCTGCTCTTCCCCGACTCTGCTCTTCCCCGACTCTGCTCTTCCCCGACTCTGCTCTTCCCCGACTCTGCTCTTCCCCGACTCTGCTCTTCCCCGACTCTGCTCTTCCCCGACTCTGCTCTTCCCCGACTCTGCTCTTCCCCGACTCTGCTCTTCCCCGACTCTGCTCTTCCCCGACTCTGCTCTTCCCCGACTCTGCTCTTCCCCGACTCTGCTCTTCCCCGACTCTGCTCTTCCCCGACTCTGCTCTTCCCCGACTCTGCTCTTCCCCGACTCTGCTCTTCCCCGACTCTGCTCTTCCCCGACTCTGCTCTTCCCCGACTCTGCTCTTCCCCGACTCTGCTCTTCCCCGACTCTGCTCTTCCCCGACTCTGCTCTTCCCCGACTCTGCTCTTCCCCGACTCTGCTCTTCCCCGACTCTGCTCTTCCCCGACTCTGCTCTTCCCCGACTCTGCTCTTCCCCGACTCTGCTCTTCCCCGACTCTGCTCTTCCCCGACTCTGCTCTTCCCCGACTCTGCTCTTCCCCGACTCTGCTCTTCCCCGACTCTGCTCTTCCCCGACTCTGCTCTTCCCCGACTCTGCTCTTCCCCGACTCTGCTCTTCCCCGACTCTGCTCTTCCCCGACTCTGCTCTTCCCCGACTCTGCTCTTCCCCGACTCTGCTCTTCCCCGACTCTGCTCTTCCCCGACTCTGCTCTTCCCCGACTCTGCTCTTCCCCGACTCTGCTCTTCCCCGACTCTGCTCTTCCCCGACTCTGCTCTTCCCCGACTCTGCTCTTCCCCGACTCTGCTCTTCCCCGACTCTGCTCTTCCCCTCTCGTCCTCCCCTCTCGTCCTCCCCTCTCGTCCTCCCCTCTCGTCCTCCCCTCTCGTCCTCCCCTCTCGTCCTCCCCTCTCGTCCTCCCCTCTCGTCCTCCTCTCTCGTCCTCCTCTCTCCTCTTCCTCTCTCCTCTTCCTCTCTCCTCTTCCTTTCTCTTCCAACTCTCTCTTCCAACTCTCTCTTCCTCCTGTCTCCTTCTACTCTCTGTTCCTCCTCTCTGTTCCTCCTCTCTGTTCCTCCTCTCCCCTCCTCCTCTCCCCTCCTCCTCCTCTCCCCTCCTCCTCCTCTCCCCTCCTCCTCCTCTCCCCTCCTCCTCCTCTCCCCTCCTCCTCCTCTCCCCTCCTCCTCCTCTCCCCTCCTCCTCCTCTCCCCTCCTCCTCCTCTCCCTTCCTCCTCCTCTCCCCTCCTCCTCCTCTCCCCTCCTCCTCCTTTCTCTTCCTCCTCCTCTCCCCTCCTCCTCCTTTCTCTTCCTCCTCCTTTCTCTTCCTCCTCCTCTCCCCTCCTCCTCCTTTCTCTTCCTCCTCCTTTCTCTTCCTCCTCCTTTCTCTTCCTCCTCCTTTCTCTTCCTCCTCCTTTCTCTTCCTCCTCCTTTCTCTTCCTCCTCCTTTCTCTTCCTCCTCCTTTCTCTTCCTCTCTCTTCCTCCTCTCATTTCCTCCTCTCTCCATTTCCTCCTCTCTCCATTTCCTCCTCTCTCCATTTCCTCCTCTCTCCATTTCCTCCTCTCTCCATTTCCTCCTCTCTCCATTTCCTCCTCTCTCCATTTCCTCCTCTCTCCATTTCCTCCTCTCTCCATTTCCTCCTCTCTCCATTTCCTCCTCTCTCCATTTCCTCCTCTCTCCATTTCCTCCTCTCTCCATTTCCTCCTCTCTCCATTTCCTCCTCTCTCCATTTCCTCCTCTCTCCATTTCCTCCTCTCTCCATTTCCTCCTCTCTCTTCCTCAACTCTGCTCTTCCTCTCTCTTCTTACTCTCTCTTCCTCCTCTCTCCTCTTCCTTTCTCTTCCAACACTCTTTCTCCTTTCTCTTCCTCCTGTCTCCTTCTACTCTCTGTTCCTCCTCCCTCGTCCTCCTCCCTCGTCCTCCTCCCTCGTCCTCCTCCCTCGTCCTCCTCCCTCGTCCTCCTCCCTCGTCCTCCTCCCTCGTCCTCCTCCCTCGTCCTCCTCGACACTCGTCCTCCTCTCTCGTCCTCCTCTCTCGTCCTCCTCTCTCGTCCTCCTCTCTCGTCCTCCTCTCTCGTCCTCCTCTCTCGTCCTCCTCTCTCGTCCTCCTCTCTCGTCCTCCTCTCTCGTCCTCCTCTCTCGTCCTCCTCTCTCGTCCTCCTCTCTCGTCCTCCTCTCTCCTCTTCCTTTCTCTTCCAACTCTCTCTTCCAACTCTCTCTTCCAACTCTCTGTTCCTCCTCTCTGTTCCTCCTCTCTGTTCCTCCTCTCTGTTCCTCCTCTCTGTTCCTCCTCTCTGTTCCTCCTCTCTGTTCCTCCTCTCTGTTCCTCCTCTCTGTTCCTCCTCTCCCCTCCTCCTCCTCTCCCCTCCTCCTCCTCTCCCCTCCTCCTCCTCTCCCCTCCTCCTCCTCTCCCCTCCTCCTCCTCTCCCCTCCTCCTCCTCTCCCTTCCTCCTCCTCTCCTTCCTCCTCCTCTCCCCTCCTCCTCCTCTCCCCTCCTCCTCCTTTCTCTTCCTCCTCCTCTCCCCTCCTCCTCCTTTCTCTTCCTCCTCCTTTCTCTTCCTCCTCCTCTCCCCTCCTCCTCCTTTCTCTTCCTCCTTCTTTCTCTTCCTCCTCCTTTCTCTTCCTCCTCCTTTCTCTTCCTCCTCCTTTCTCTTCCTCCTCCTTTCTCTTCCTCCTCCTTTCTCTTCCTCCTCCTTTCTCTTCCTCCTCCTTTCTCTTCCTCCTCCTTTCTCTTCCTCCTCCTTTCTCTTCCTCTCTCTTCCTCCTCTCATTTCCTCCTCTCATTTCCTCCTCTCTCCATTTCCTCCTCTCTCCATTTCCTCCTCTCTCCATTTCCTCCTCTCTCCATTTCCTCCTCTCTCCATTTCCTCCTCTCTCCATTTCCTCCTCTCTCCATTTCCTCCTCTCTCCATTTTCCTCCTCTCTCCATTTCCTCCTCTCTCCATTTCCTCCTCTCTCCATTTCCTCCTCTCTCCATTTCCTCCTCTCTCTCCATTTCCTCCTCTCTCTTCCTCAACTCTGCTCTTCCTCTCTCTTCTTACTCTCTCTTCCTCCTCTCTCCTCTTCCTTTCTCTTCCAACACTCTTTCTCCTTTCTCTTCCTCCTGTCTCCTTCTACTCTCTATTCCTCCTCTCTGTTCCTCCTCTCTGTTCCTCCTCTCTGTTCCTCCTCTCTGTTCCTCCTCTCTGTTCCTCCTCTCTGTTCCTCC
The DNA here is from genome assembly GCF_031877795.1 of Strix aluco. Taxonomy (NCBI): domain Eukaryota; kingdom Metazoa; phylum Chordata; class Aves; order Strigiformes; family Strigidae; genus Strix; species Strix aluco. The sequence continues at coordinate 4,154,017 of NW_027436647.1, forward strand.
TCTCTGTTCCTCCTCTCTCTACCTCCTCTCTCTTCCTCCTCTCTCTTCCTCCTCTCTCTCCTCCTCTCTCCTCCTCCTCTCTCCTCCTCCTCTCTCCTCCTCGACTCTGCTCTTCCTCTCTCTTCCTACTCTCTGTCCTCCTCTCTGTTCCTCCTCTCTCCTCTTCTTTTCTCTTCCTCTTCTCTCCTCCTCCTCTCTCCTCCTCCTCTCCCCTCCTCCTCTCCCCTCCTCCTCTCCCTCCTCCTCTCCCCTCCTCCTCTCCCCTCCTCCTCTCCCCTCCTCCTCTCCCTCCTCCTCTCCCCTCCTCCTCCTCTCCCCTCCTCCTCCTCTCCCCTCCTCCTCCTCTCCCCTCCTCCTCCTCTCCCCTCCTCCTCCTCTCCCTCCTCCTCCTCTCCCCTCCTCCTCCTCTCCCCTCCTCCTCCTCTCCCCTCCTCCTCCTCTCCCCTCCTCCTCCTCTCTCTTCCTCCTCCTCTCTCTTCTCCTCCTTTCTCTTCCTCCTCCTTTCTCTTCCTCCTCCTTTCTCTTCCTCCTCCTTTCTCTTCCTCCTCCTTTCTCTTCCTCCTCCTTTCTCTTCCTCCTCCTTTCTCTTTCTCCTCCTTTCTCTTCCTCCTCCTTTCTCTTCCTCCTCCTTTCTCTTCTCCTCTTCATTCCTCCTCTTTCTCTTCCTCTCTCTTCTCCTCTCTCTTCTTCCTCTCTCTCTTCCTCCTCTCTCTTCCTCCTCTCTCTTCCTCCTCTCTCTTCCTCCTCTCTCTTCCTCCTCTCTCTTCTCCTCTCTCTTCCTCCTCTCTCTTCCTCCTCTCTCTCCTCCTCCCTCTTCCTCCTCCCTCTTCCTCTCCCTCTTCCTCCTCCTCTTCCTCCTCCCTCTTCCTCCTCCCTCTTCCTCCTCTCTCCTCCTCGACTCTGCTCTTCCTCTCTGTTCCTCCTCTCTGTTCCTCCTCTCTCCTCTTCCTCCTTTCTCCTCTTCTTCCTCTCCCCTCCTCCTCTCCCCTCCTCCTCTCCCCTCCTCCTCTCCCCTCCTCCTCTCCCCTCCTCCTCTCCCCTCCTCCTCTCCCCTCCTCCTCTCCCCTCCTCCTCTCCCCTCCTCCTCTCCCCTCCTCCATCTTTCTCTTCCTCCTCATTTCTCTTCCTCCTCCTTTCTCTTCCTCCTCCTTTCTCTTCCTCCTCCTTTCTCTTCCTCCTCCTTTCTA